>NC_052017.1:111940952-113190952 GCF_015832195.1 Motacilla alba alba
ACCCTGCATTCTGGTTGAAATGAAAATGAAGGCAACATGAGTAATCACATCATGATGGGTCAGCTGTTGTGTACCGAACATCCTTAAAAGCAGTTCAATAATGGTACCTTTAACTAAATGTTTATTTACATAATCACATAGGTAAAAATGTGCAAATAATTCTTTTTTAAAAAAGCAATATCATTTTAAAATACATTTTGGATAAAATATTCAGAAAATCAGTGATGAAATAAAAGCTTCTTGACAGTGTCTATAAAAATGGTAAAAATATTTCCAAAGAGGAAAAAAAAAAACCAAAAAAAAGCAACCCAAATTTACACATCTGAAATAGCAGGAATGAAGAAATCAACAATCAGAATTAAACTTTCTGTTAACTACTGAAATGTGTTGCGACAAAATAGAACTAAACTGAGCGCTAGATAGTATTTTGATTTTTTCCTGAAACACATTTGAAATTAACAAGTTTAATTTGAGCAATCCATTGTTGCTTAATCTGTTAGCAGAATACAATTAACATTTAAGTAAATTTTTTAATTGGTAGACTACTTTCACTCTGGCTAGTATCTTAAAAAAACCTTGAAAGTCAGTGAATTAAAATATATTCTATTTACTTAAAAAGCAAACTGAAGCTCAATTAGAAATAAGATAATTTTATGTCCTTTCCATAAGTAATAGCAGATCTGGGATGCAGAATACTGTTATTACAGTATTAAGTTCTTCACACAATGGTACAGTTGGATGTAAGTGTAGATCAGTAAAGAATTAACTACATTAGAGAACCCTGTTATTGCATTACTCTGTGTTTGACTCAGGTTGAGTCTTCAATTTATTTTTTTTTTATTACAACTCCTTGACAGAAATATTTGGCCTTGACCCTTGAAATGCTTAAATATGTGCAGTGCTTTACACACCTTAATTGCCCCCTTAAACTCGAGTCAATTTTAGCACGTAAGTGTTTGGAGGATAAGAGATGGACAGGTTTTTAAAAGCACCTCAGTGGTGCACAGAAAAAAGCAAACATTGTACTGTGATCTATAAATACAAAGATGGAGAGGCAGTGTACAAATAGGAGTGTCATGTTAGATTCGTGAAGTCATCCTTCCACTCCACTTGGTTCTGGCTCTATCACATGGAGTTTTTGGCAGGGAGATGTGGATCAACTGGAAACAGTCCAGAGGACAGCAACAGCAATGAATTAGGTTTGGGAAACAAGATTTGGAAATAAAGACTGAAGAAACTGAGTTTGTTTATCTAGAAAAGTGAGACATTTCAGAGAATGTAGGTTGTTTGTTGGAGTTTTGCAGGCATTATGTGAGAAAATACCCTCAGAACTTCTATGCAGGTCATTGATGTGCGGGTTCACAGTCACAAGGCTGCATGTCTTATCTTCTAAACCCTTCTCTATGTATTTTATTTGTGTGAGGTTCCCCACAAAAATCCCACTTATATATTCAATAGATGAGAATAAAAGTGCCCAATAGTTTTTGATTTTGCTTCTGATTATTGAAACGCTATAATCTATTGATTTCTCCTTTGTGGTGGAATTCATTTAAATTCCCAAATAACATCTAGAACTGTGCTTAATTTTTTCTTACAAATAGCTATTTTTCAGAAAGACTGGGGGGGGGGGGGTGGAGGGAGCAGAGGGGATACAAACTAGTTATTTTATTTTCCTTTTCTGGATTGTTTTTGTCATTTGAAGGAAACTAAATGCCTCTGAGGTAACTAATTTGATCCAGGACACAACTGTGGTGAGTCACTCCCACCATATTATCTATGGATTACGGGAGTTTAATATTCTTACTTACAGAGATTAGGAGGCGATCAGAAGTGAGCAGAATGAGGATGCTCATCCCTAATTATCAGTATTATGACAGAGAATCATTGTTTTAAGTTGCAAGGTTATTGCTTATGAAATCATTGTGTATAAAATATTGATATTACAGTAATACTGTATTTTGACTGTTAGCATGGTGCATGCCGTCTGTATGAAACATAAGATCTGGCAAAACAAAAATGTTTTTCTAGGAGATTTACAAAGTGACAAGTTTTTTTTTTATTATTTAAGCAATCCTAAAGATTGAATAAATACATATTTTTCTTGTAACACTATTCCAAGAGTGAATGCCTCAGTAGCAACATTAATCAGGAAAAAAAATCTGTAATCTGTAGCATTTGTCATGTAATTAAAATGATAAAAAGCCGGTAAATAGGAGGAAAATGGCTGTCTGAAAGGAGTTACAAGTAGGCAGATATCCAACACATGCTCCTACAGTGGAAATCATAAAGCAAAGCTAATGCATTTATTAATTTGTGAAATTCTAAAAGCAATAGCTCCTCAAACAGTAAATGAACATGGAAATATCCCAAGAGCTCCAGCTCTTTATTTTTTCTTTGAAAATTCCTGCAGTGTGTTTGGACCCTACCTGGGTTTTGTTCAAGCC
This sequence comes from Motacilla alba alba, assembly GCF_015832195.1. Lineage (NCBI taxonomy): Eukaryota > Metazoa > Chordata > Aves > Passeriformes > Motacillidae > Motacilla > Motacilla alba. The sequence continues at coordinate 111,943,397 of NC_052017.1, forward strand.
TCTATAAAATCATGATGCTCCAAGTATCTTTGTTCCTTTTGTTGCTGTGTTCCTCATTTAGCTCAGTCTATATTGTAGGACATCCCATTATCCTATAGCATTTCACCTTTTACACTTTGTGGTAGGAAGGTGCTCAGATTCAACCTAGATTCATAAATGCTCTGAACTTCAAGACAGAGTCATCCTCCCTCAAGCAACTCCCTCAAGCAACTACTGAGTGGTCAGATTCCAGAAAGTGACTTGGAGCAGCTCATAGGCCTTGTATGACGTCATCTGAGGGCTAGGCATTGTCTGCCTGGAAAATCAAAATTTTCTTTGATATCCAACGATGTTATATTTTTTTAACAAGAGAAAGAATCAAAGGAAAAAAAAAAAAGAGAGAGAGAGAGATTTTGAGAGGCAGACAGCAAGAACAGGAAAATATTTCAGGAAACCTAATGTTACTACCTGAGTTGAGACCAGAATATGAAACTCTGTCTTTTACAAGCCAGGCATTAAACAAACTTCCCAGAAAGTTTCCCTCTAAGTGACTGAATATTTAACAATTTATACCACATTTAGAACTCTAGCTTGGTGGTGATGGGTAGGACGGTGGCAGAGTAGGTGTTCCTGAAACAGGCAGACAGAATATTTCTACACAACTATATGCAGACAAAATCTTTGTCTTAGCAGTTACAGCACTACTATAGCACTCTACAGAGCTAGAATGGCTAAATCTTCTCTCATATATTAGAAAAAAAAAGCAGAGAAACTCTCATTTTTTAAATACCTTTTCAAGTAGATGCTATCCCTGTTAACAATATGCTCGAGACACAGAATCCAGGTTCTAGACCGCAGTCAAAGTCAGCCAGAAGGGCAGCCTAAACCTGGTACTACACACTCATAAGGAACTCCCTAATTTTGGGATTGTTAGGTGTTTCAGGTTGAGGGTCTGCTGCACCTCCACATTCAATTCTTGATGAAGGTACTTAGGAATTTAGCTCTGGGCAGAAAGTGTGGTAGCATTAAATCCCTGGTTTTGAGTTAATGCATTCTTGAGAAGTCCCAATGATCTCTAGGTATGGTCCTGCTTATACTCAGTGAACCTCATAGTGAGAGATTGTGGCTCACAGGGAGGCCCAGTGTACTCTGTTATCGATATTGCCCCAATATGGTCAATGACAGAACTCCTGTTTCAAATGCTATATAGTCAGTTTTCAAGACCATAATTAGGAGTGATGTCGTATTGAGCCATGGGCGTATTCGACACAAACATAGTTCAAACATTTTCTTCTCAAAGTTCTGAAATTCCTTGAAAAAGTTCTTGTTAATATCTTATTATTAATTTCCTTTCTTCTGCTTAAATCCAAATGGTTTATTTGAGCTTGACTTTTGAAAATCTAACCATAGGGGACCCTATAAATCAAGGAAATATTCGATGTTTCCTTAAGATTATATTGCAAATTACAAGGCAAATTACAATATAAATGCAAACAACATATATTATAAGCAAACAGAAAACTATCAGAATTATAGTAATTCATGAAAATAACAGCCTATTGATCTGTTGAATCTAATCAAAGAGACTAACAATTGACTAAACATTCAGTATCGCATTTAATCTTTTTATGAACAGAGCTTTCATTACCACTTATTTGCATGCACTCCTTTTCAATACATCCTCTATAGTTATATAAGAATGAACATTTCTAGGGAGAAAATGGAAAAAAAATACATGTTTCATGCTCACTTAAATGGAATAAAGTAGAAATAAGAAGCAGGAAGCACAGACCTTTGTGGGTATGTTATCATTATTGCAAAGGACTTCCCTCCTCCGACAGCACCAGAGATTTTTTTCTTAGGGTTTTTTTAATTTTTTGGTTTGGGATTTTTTGGGGGTGTGGCTGGAATTTTTAGGAGAGAGAAAAAGAAAAATGGTGGGCACCAAAGAATTATAGGATTATAGCTGAGACATAAACCAAAAGAAACATTTCTGATTCTCAAGCAATATGATAAAGGAAGCATTAATTTAAATAGAAGATCCAGCTTTGCTGATCTGTATATGACCAAAAAGACAAAATCACTGCCTAGTTATGAATTTAGAAGGTTAAGGCAATGTAAAGGCAAAGCTCGAGTAAAACATAGTACTTGTTTTTTAGTAAGTAGATATCTGGTTGATCACACTCCTATCAATGTGCTTCTAAGATAAAAGTTATTAGAAGAATCTCAAACTGTTTTCAATTAATTAAGTCCCTCCATCTAGCATTGGCCTAGAGATATATATTAGATGTGGATATTACATGTGGAAATAAAACAGGCTTTTTTTTTTTTTTTCAAACTGGCAAATAAAGCTTCAGGGAAGTCTAGTTTTACAACCACATTTTACAAAGCACTGTTCCTTAAACTAGCCCCAGATGCACAGTTCAGGTCCATGCACCTCATCTCTCCTACTTTATGTGAGGTGATAATATCTTTTATTCACAAAGCTGCGAAAGATGTCCTTGAATGTACCAACCATAGACATTTATCCCGTTAAGCCTTGATTATAAAATTCTCCCCCAAGATCTGATGGACAGGGACCAATCCAGATCTATAAAAGTTTCATTAACTCTGGAGAAGGTGTCTCCATCTCAGCAGCCAAAATAGCTTGTTTAGAACCTCTGTGCTGGGACACTATTTATTAACCGTAATGTAAAGGGCAGATTTGATCTACAGACTGTTATTAAAGATAAATTCAAACCAGGAACATGCCTGAACTGAATACAGTTATTTTTGGATTGTGGTAAAGATTAGACACCCCAGCCGTGGGTGGTGAGTCTGGGAGAAGCCCATTTAATGAGGCACTGTGAACACCATTAAAAGACAATCCCTGGCTCTAAAAGCTTGTTGAAAAACAACCCCATCAAAAGCACATTGTACTTCGTTGGACCTCTGCCCTCCATTTTCTATAAAGTCTTTCTGGGTGTGTATCTAACCACATATCTAGAGAAGGAACTACACTTAGAGCAGGAGAGATTGTGATGATGAGACAGACAGATGGGGGAGCACTGCACCAGGGAGATTAATGACAAGCGTAACATGAAGTAATTAATCACTTGAACATACATTTCTGGGAAAAAATTTGTTAATGGCAAATTTTCAGCAGTACAGTCCAGCTTTTCCAACCTGTTTATACACTTATCATTTGAAATTAGCAATCTGGTTGCATTCATAAAGGTCACAAAAATATTTATAGTTCAGGCCTCTTCACTTTAACTGCAAGGCAACTTGGCACCGCTGTCAGGAATTCTTTCGTACCAATAAGGGACTCTTAGGTGCTACTACTAGAGAAGTATAATTGTGTTAATGAAGTATCTGCAGGAGGGAGAAAAGTGCCATTTTGTATAGATTATACTATAATCTTTCTGCTTAAGCCAGTGAAATCATTTCCTCATTTATTACAATAGCTGTAATTATAATAGCTGTATCATCATTAATAACTGTATAATGGCTCTGCAGTTATTAATACTGGTACAAAATCAATTTAAATTGTCAGAACTTTTGTTATTATCCAGTAGTTATTAAGACGCCTTTTACCTACAACTTTTATTTGCCCCCTAGGAATGCTGAAGTGTTGAGCTTGAGGATATAGATTGAAAAATGATAAAATCACTGAAGTAAATTCTAATTTTTCAGAAAATTTATTAATAACTTCAGGAAGTAATTTTCATTACAAACTTTTATTACAAGCTCACATCAGTTCAGAAAACCTGCCTATCCAGTCATCCCCAAAGAATTGCTGTAGTGATGGCCACACCTATGCTCTGCTGTGTTTCACTATTCTCCCTTCTCCTTTTGCAGCTTTCTCCTTTCCTGGAGGTCTTAGGGTGTTTTATTTTGTTAAATGGCATCTAATGAGTAATATTCAACCTGATTTTCCCTATGAATAAGTTAACCACGTAAAAACTGGTGTTGCATACTTCTTGCAGAGGAGGAATTGTGCTGAATAATCTACCTATCCTATCAAGAATATTGGCTTCACCATCTCCTGTGAAACCACTGGATCCTCAAGTTTTTCACCTGTCACACGAATTCATCAGTCTGTGCACAAAATGTTGTTTCTCAGTGTAACTGAAAGAGAATATGTCCAGTGACTGTAAAAAGGGTTCTTATTTTGGTCAAATGAAGGTTACATTCAGTTGCACATGAAAAAATATGGTTCCAGCCATGAAAACACAGCACCATTACATATTAGGAACTCTTCTTTGAATGAAGAGCATGTGTAGGGGAAGGCTTAAAGAACATTGGAAAAAGGAGAGCAGGAACAAACAGCCATAAACATTCATTTAGACAAGAATTTACTCTCTATCCACATCTGAAGAGATCCAAGGAGAGAGAGTTATTATAAATGAGCTGTGATTCAAATTTTTTTTTTTTTCCTTTTGGGCTGTATTCAGTACATGAGGGACATTCTCCCAGGAAAAAGACCAGACACCTTCATACAGACAGTCCTTTCAAAATCAGACCTGTATCAAAGGACATAAATATTTCTCGTCATTGTCCCATATTTAGATTTTACTTTCATACCATGACTCTGATCAAAATTGACAAATAGGATTTTTGTATGAATCAGAAGTCAAGACTGCTGCATTTATATTCATTCCTATTCTGAGACTGTGCAGTGAGTATGTCTCAGAAAAAAAATGCTATCTTAACCACATATCAAGGACAGTACAATCTTATGCTCATATGTATTAAAACAGGAGCAGACAAGTGCCATGAATTTTGGGGCCTAAAGTGAAAGGAAAGATTAACACCAAACAGCGCTGCCTGACACCAGAGGAAAGAAACAAGAAAGAATTGTACAGATCAGAGAGTTTTGCACGGGGTAGAGAAATTTGTTGGGGGCTGCTATGCTGGCAATTTAATCTGTGTTTTATTTAAAACACTCTGGTTGCCTTGTCTTTTGCCTCTTGACATCCAAGATTCACAGGCCTGTAATGACATGCATTAGTTAATTAGTTAATGTTTCTAAAGCACTTTGAAAATGTAAAGCGTTGTGTTGAGAACTGCATATGAGAAATTGATATGAGGATACATTTAACTATGGAAGTGGGAAATACACTTTTCAGATATGGTATTAGGGGAGATAAATATTTTTGCATAATTAAACCGGACTATTCTGCTCCCTGTAAATATAGACAAGATATATTTGTGTCATACCATGCAGCTACAGCATCACTGAGATTATGTATACAGAAAACCACATTCATTGGAAAGAACACCACAAATCTGTGGGAAAATGTACAGAGCTTTCTGCTGTATGAGAGAAGAAAATTTTCAGAGATAACAGTCCATATACTAGGCATATGCTATATGGGCATCATATTACCTGGGGTCTTTTTCTGTTCAGTTCTATGAGATAGTACTTATTCATTTTGTGGTGCAGAGGTGGCTAAAGGGTGGGAAGAAGAAAAAGGAAATTTTGTACAGGAGGAATTTTATGTTACCTCACTGCTGTAGTCTTTAAGTTACAGAGACTTTTTAGGAACATGTAAATTTAACATCTAAGCCAAGGTGCTCCAAGGTGCAGCATTTAAGCACCTGTGTTCTGGCAGCTTGTACAGGAACCTGCCCTGTACAGCAATGTGAACTTGCACATATTGCTCAGTACACTGACGAGCCTGACTTAGATATGGAAATTGTAAATGAGGATGTGACCAGCAAGTACATGAAAAAACATGAACAGGCTCTCAGCTGGCATCAGTCATGCTGATATAGGGCAGCTCATAGTCGGTCCAGATTGGAGTACTAGAAAGTTTTGGCATTTCCATGCAGGATAGCAGTATGTCAGGTGTTTTTAGATTTAGGGGATTTAAGGGACCCATTAAACATTTATGTGTGTTTCTAGTACAGAAGCCATCCCATTATCATGCATTTCTCCCAACCAACAATCTCTTTGTTCTAGATATATCAGGCAATGATGAGACCAGATAAGAATTCTTTTTCATGTTATAACTAAAGATAATAAAAACAACTGCTGGAAATTGGTGAACAATTTGTAGCAGTTACAGTACAAGTGCACACCCTGTGTCAAACCACATAGGTTACCCAATCTCATGTTCTAGCTGAAGGTCCATGAAGAAAAACAAAGATTTATGCCTGCATCCACAGGAAGTAGGTTCAATACAGATTCATAAGGGAAACTCTGAGCACTCTTAAAACGAACAGAAACTAATTTATCAAAAAACATACAGTTTCCTTTAGTTCACACTGCAAGGAGTGAGAGATATCCATTTGTGAGAAATCAAAAAAGAAAGAAGCAACAAAGTCAAAGCAAATAATATCTGGGAAATGTCAAAGACATTAAAATAGTCACTTTCATTAGAGTGAATTATTTGGCTATATTTTTGTGAAGCAGTATCTAGCAATTTGAAAAAAAATACTGTGTAGGTGAAGATCAATGTCTCAATTTAAATAAATTTAGCTGGCATGTGTCTGTCCATCCCCCCATATGCTTCAATTTCATTAGATGAGAATTTTCTGCTGGGAAATATTTGGAATTTTTTTCCCTAACAGATCATCTCATCAAATTATTTTATATTGGTAAAAGCTGAGAGTATAGTACAGAAAATTTCTTTTTCAATTATTAAACATAAAAATGCTGGATTTCTTAAATATTCTTCATCATCAAAATGGATGTACAATCTATCCTTACTCATACTACACCCTACTGTCTATCATTAGTTTTGCCATCACATTTTCAGCTCCTTGCACAGTTAAGAATTGATTTTTGTGGCAAAAAGTGTATTCAGTCCTCACTTTCTTTAAAGAGTGGTCTGTTTTTACAGGCAACCTGGTCTTTGTTAAGAAATGCATCAAGTTCTGTCTATTTTTCCAGCTGGCTTTTTTTCTAATTAGAGAGAAAAATCAGACTCCACAGCTGCTGCTGGTGAGTTGGTTTCCATGCCCTTCAGTGGAGTCAGGATTTTTTCATTCTGACGTTTTATTTCTTTTTCCAGAAGTATCTAAGCCTTCCTGTGGGCACTGATGGAACTTTATCATTACATCTGGAAGAGGGCAGGATGTCTTTATATGGTGGGAACAATGAAGGGCATATTCTAGGAGCTATAGATGCCCCTTCATACACAGTCTACTCCAGAATTGCCACACTTCTGGAGACCAGTTGTAGTCATTTTGACACGCATACATCTTTTCAGATGTAAGAAGACTATTTTGCAATTTTATGAGCCTCTCTTGATAGTTTGTTCTTTCTAGGTCTCCTCATAATAGTCATGAATGTAGCACTTGTTATTTCCGCCTGTGCTGTGTAAGAACAGGCTGCTGCCTGCTACCCTTTCCGACAAGCACTATTTGCTCAATACCTCACCCACTCAAGAAGCATTTTCTATCTTCCCTCAAGCTAAGAAGAAATAGACAAACAAAACTGCTAATACCAAAGAATGCAGCAATGGAAAATAAATTCTTGACTGAGGAGAACAAGTACAAACCATCTAAAACTGTTGATATATTTTGTCATAATTTTTCTAGTGCAGGAATTTGTCTCACTTTTGCAAAGGAACATTAGTTCATAGGTTGACAGGGTTTAAATAACAGACACTTCTGAAAATAAATGGTAGAAGTTTCTTCCCCAGCATTTTTAGAGCAAGCATAAAATACAGGGGCAACAAAAGCTACACAGTGCCATTTTCTTTTGAGAAATTTTGAAACAGATGACTGTGATCACCTAAACCACAGAAACACATGTTACATCCAGGGAGGGAAAGGTAGACAAGACTTGCAGTTTTCTTCTGTCTGTATCAGTAGTATTGCTTTATTCCAAGCCCAGAGAAGCTGCTTTGGAATCACCCTTTTGAAGTGAAACCACATTTACCTTTCTTTACTTGCTGTGAATGACTACATGCAGTCAATCAGTACATCTGTGAAAAGAAAGACATTAAGCTTCCAGCTGTGATAGATCATATTTTATCCTGTACTTTTCTTGCACCACTCACTTCATTACATCTGTTACAGTTCACTCACAATTGGAGATTGTAATATATATGTTAGCTACCCTTGGGCAGATATTCAGTTTAAATAGATCACCAGATTTTATATTCTATAAACATATCTGAAACAAATGAAAGATCTTTTTCTGGAGGCAACCACTTCCTCTGTCTAAAAAAGGCTACTCAACCTCAGTTTTATTCTTAACTTTCCTGGAAGCTGTTAGAGTGCAAAGCATTGTCCTAAACATTTTTTAATGTACCTTTTTGATATCAGGCTGACACGGGGTATTGGCAGGTCACTAAAGAGTAGCAAACACTTCAGCGTGTACACATGCAATAATGGGGAAGGAGGTTAGGATAAAAAAACAATAATAGATGGGTATCACAAACTAGTGATGTTAAAGCCTGTAATGTACAAAATGATACTACCATTATGAATTATGACAATCGGTGACACTTATGACATAGGTTTAAGTGACAGACACTGTAACAGTTCAACATTACAGACAATGGTGATGAAAAGGATCATAAAAAAATCCCAGTGGCCAACTATTTGTAAAACAGATAATCTACATTATCAGACAAGCAGCAATACACAAGCAGTGTACTAATATTAAAGTAAAACCTACTCATCTCTCTTCCAGCCAGTTCTTCCCTCACTCAAGAATTCCTTATTAATCCCTATTTTTCTCAGTGTAACCCATGATTCCCTGTAGCACTCTGAAGTTCAGCCAAACTAGACTGACTTTTATTTCTTTTAACAACAACAACAAAATTATTACCTGAGATCAATTTAACATGACCTATGAGCTCTTTGTTTTATGCTGTTTACTTCTATCTATTTCCTATCACCAACATTTTCTGATGAGGCCACAGTTGTAAAACCATATTAGTCTGTTCCCTATTTTTTCTTGTCTTAAATGTAGCTAGAATTTGTATTACTCCACAATTTTATGGTGAAGACACTCATATTTCTTAACACTTTCTGTCTGATTGTTGTTTTATATTCCAATATTTTGGGAATGACACAATCTTTTTGTCCTCCATCTCCTTCACATACACATACAATAAGCTTTGTGAGATTTGCTTTAGTAAGCCTGCCTTTGCTTTTGTACTTAGCATTGGTCCCATTAATAAGTGAAATGGATGTCATTTGGATCTGTTTTGGGTAAAAGATAATTTTAAGCACATCTGCCTTCTTCATGTACTATTAAGAAATTAACAATCTTCTTTCTAAAGTAAAGACATGAGCAGATTTTTTCGTCCTTTATCCCACCAGTTTCTATGCAACAAAGCACGGGATTCTTTCTTGTTTTCTGCTTTCCTCATTTTTTATAGCTTTCTGCTTCAGATAAATGCTTTTTAAAAATTCATTATTCAGAACAGACTTTGAGTGCAATTGTCTTGGAATGAAGCATGAATTCCAGGGAGTTTTTGCACCTCTGACTGACAAAACTCTCATATCTTTAAGACTTGACTTTCCAAATTCTTGATTCTGGTTGATTTCTCCTAATTTCTTGAAGCCTTCTCTTTTTAATTGAATACACATGCTTAATAAGACTAAACCAAAATTGCAAGGTCTATTCCAAATTTATGAGTAGCTATTTTGAAAGTTTATGGCTTTAATATATATGATTTAAAAATACATTTGTTGTAACCTTCCATTTACAAGAAATTGGAAGTATTGATAGTATAGGGTTTTTTCTACTGTATCTTTCCACAAGAACTTCTTGAGGGGAGTATCTTGCAGTCACGGCTGACTTATGATGAACACAGGTGTGTTTTGTCTTAGAGTCAGTCACAGATGCCATAGAAATCAAAAACTTTCAGTTGCAACTTGATCTAATAAAATACAATTACAGTACCATCAGCAGGGAGAAATCTCCCACACAGCCTGGTGAGCACCCTGGGGGGAATGTTTTAGTATGTTGCACAGTAAATTAACCACTAAGCACCCATTAATGCTAATGAGAGCTCCATGCCTAATTTCCTGAGCACTGTGCTGAAAAGATACCTGTAGGTATTGGTTTTAAGCCAGTCTACCGTACATTTTATCTAACAAAAGGTACTGTAAAAGGTGAGCTGACCATCTAATTCAACTATTAAAGCTGTCCTTACAGTGTAACTTACACAAAGCAAGTTAGTCAATCTGCTAAAGAAAATAAGGTCAATGCAGATTAATAGGAGACACTTTTCAAATTTAGAACAAATATATTTGCATACAAGATGCAAATCAAGTATGCAAAAGGAAGCGCAAAATACACTTTAAGACTGTGATCAAAGACCTCTTGTTCTGACCTAATAGCTGTAGTCATCAAACACAAGGCAGCAAAGTTACTGCCTGAGTCTGTCATTAGTATTTTTACTGTTAATTCCATTTCAGTGGTGAAAGTCACTTAGCTGAAGGTTCTATTTTCTTTTGAACTGTATTTTGAATGTTTGTACTTCAAGATATAATGAAAAATTTTAAGCAGAAGTTGCAGCTGTTGCATCCTTAATGATGGATTTCCAACTCATGCTACTACAGCCATCTCTGATTACACCAGCATTAGCTAAGTTGTCCACAAGATGAGACAATGCTATTAAGCTACAGGATCAGATCTCGAGGAAATGTTTTGTAATTTCATTAAAAGGGGATATAATTTTTCTTCCCAGGCATTGGTCAGGACATGTAGGACACCAGTCCCACAAACCCTTACAATTTAAATAGCTTTAAATTAATAAAAAATGAAACACATTTTAAGATATCTTACTTAGGTATAGAAAAACGCTGATTGTGCTTATCTTGGTACAGTGGCCATGTGACCGTAGTACTTTTGCCAGCTTGCCCTCATGTCCCTATAATTAAGCTGCAGTTCCTTAATCCTTAGTGCTTATCATACAAGGATAGAAACCCTGAAATGTGATGCTCCTTTCCAAGGACAATTTTACCACTGCTGAACACTTGTGGTGATTTGGAACTGGCACTCCTATCCTTTAGCTCCTAGAAAATTTTGCATCAGAGAAAGAGAGAAGGAAGATTTTTAACATCTTAACATCTTTTATTTTTCTATTTTATTCTGCATTTCTGCATTAACATAGATTACAAACAGGCTGGTTTTGTTTTCCTCCAGTTTATTATTTTAGATATCACATTTTTAATATCTAAGGTTCTCTCAGTGCAGGAAAGAAGAGATATGGAATCAACAGCAATTGCCCAATTTACAAGCAAATCCATAAATTTTATTATTTATTTCTTATAGCTTAGCACTACTCAGTAATCAGAAACACTGTGCAGGCAGAGTATAAATAAAGAGTCTCCCCCAAAAACTGACCACATGACCTCAACATATATAGCCAAGTGGAAAGTTTTTGTTAGAAGCTTTGGAATAGCTTCACTAGTGGGCTTCAGCTATTATATACAGCATTCTGTTCTCACTGAAACTTTGAGACTGCAGTCTGCACAAAGTCAGGAGTAAAAATACTGAAGAGCCAGATTCATCCAGATACAAACTTGGACAATTAAGTCACCGCCTCAAAGCAGCTTCATCTAATTATGTTTAAATACGCTTAACACTGTACCTCTTCTCTGTTAGGTACTAGGTAGAGATGTTATTTCAGTGTCATGTTGGTGCGCAGGTTTTGGCAGGGAGGGAGTTCATTTACTTCACAGTGGCTGGTAGGGGGCTATATTTTGGATTTGTACTGAGAGCAGTGTTGATGACACAGGGGTGTTTTCATTATTGCTGGGCAGGGTTTGAGCAGTACCAAGGCCTTTGCTTCTTCTCACTCCACCCCACCAGCAAGTGGGCTGGGGGTGCACAAGGACTTGGGAGGGGACACAGCTGGGACAGCTAACCCCAACTGACCAAATATACATCCCACAGCTTGTGGCATCATGTTCAGCATATAGAGTTGAGAGAAAAAGAAGGAATAAGAGAATGGGCATTCGAGCATTGGCATTGTCTTCCCAAGTCACTGTTACACATGATGGAGCATGGCTTTCCCGGCTGAACACTTTTCTGTTGATGGGAAATGGCAAATTAATTCTTTGTTTTGCTTTTCTTGAACATGTGTCTTTTATTTCACTTACTCTACCATCTTTAACTGAACCAGTGGGTTTTCTCACTTTTACTGTTCTTATTTTCTCCCGAGTCCCATTCAAGGGGAGTAAATGAATGGCTGTGTGGGGCTTAGCCACAGGCTGGAGTCAAATTATGTTAGTGAGTTATACAATTAATATCATCCCGAGCCCCAAAGAGGCATTTACATTACCCTTTAACATGTATTTGGAGGTGCCCTATTTTTGAAAATTCAGTGTAAAAATCCTGCAGTGAGAGTGTAAGCTCTTGATTTTCAGTGTCATCTCCAAAAGGCTTTTTTAAAAGGCTTATTGGCTAGCAGCTGTTCATGGAATGAACCATCATGGTTTCATGCACATAAAGAATCCTTAGATTTCACATTAACGTCACCCCTTTTAAACTCAGTCATGCTATTCAGTTTCTCTAATGTGCAGACTTAGGCAAGCATACAAACCTACAGGTCTTTCTGTCATGGTAGAAGAAACATATATACAGATATTGAGCATGCAATTCTCCTTACCAGTTCCACCCTCTGCCCCCTGTCACATCTCTACTCAAGCTATTTCAATTGCAAATGAATATTTGCTAAACAATTGGCTACAGAAATGCTATCTTGAGATGCCTTTACCTATGCTACCATCTAATTGCTTACAAAATTTTCAGTTAGGTTATCTTCACTTCTTGAGATGTTCCCTCTGCCATATTTTTTCTCATATCTGCTTTTTAGTAAGTCAAGCACAAATCAATTTTCCTTCCTTTAAGAATGCACACACCAGTTCCAGAATCTTACTTTAAGTTGTCTTAAAATGATTTAAACTAGGGATTCAAGGCAGTCATCAAGGCTTTACTAACTTTACCTTTAAAGCACTCAAAGTGTTCATCAGATTTTTGCTTTCGGATCAAAGTGATAGAGCACACAAAGCAATTCAGCTACAATAATGCAAAGGTGCCCTCTGGGAAAAAGAGCCTAGATTTTCCATGTTAATGCTCATCCATTCTCTAGATTATATTGCAAAGCAAAAATTCAGAATGTTAGTCACACTTCAGGTTTCTCTCACCAGGTTAGATTTTCCATGCCTGCATGAAGCAAATGCCAGTTATATACCTAATCCATATGTAAAGCTGATTCTCTAGATTTGCAATAACAAGTATATGTGATCAAATAGATTTCTATGAGAATAAACACCAAGAAAAGTCAATGTTTCTTGTCTGAAGCCCTGTCTGTTTCTCAAAATTCTCCAAACCTTTAAAATTAAAGTATAACTATTTTAATAAAATACAGTAAGCAGATGTAGAAACACAAGGTTGTGAAAAAGATATATTTGGATGAAAGGAGTAAAAGATAGATTATTCTTCCTAAAACAATCTATTTCCAGAATTCTCTATAAAGAATTTGAAATAGTTTATAATTTTCAGAAGAATAAAAGGCAAAATAAAGATGCAGCAATTCTTCTGCAGGAGACATAAACTCAGTAAAGGCTTGACTATTTCTTCATGCCATGCTATTTGATAGCAAAATGAAAAAAATAAAATGCTGGCACTTCAAACTGGCAGTGTAGCTATCCATTTAAAACCCTGTATCAGATTACCAATACCATGTGATGTCTTATATAAAGCTGGATAACATTCATGATCAGTTTGTATCCAGTACAAAGCTCCTCATAAATAAATAGGGCTAGAGGCATGTTTTGATGGCAGAGGGCATCATACTGCTCTGTTCTTATTGAAAGATGGCCCTGGTTTAGTAAAGATATGTTTTGTTGGCAAAAAGTCTGCTATCATCTGGTTAAGTGGAAGGATGTTCAGACATGAAGCTGAAGCAAACATTTAAGCTTAATCTTGAAGGCAAGTGATTTACTTTGTAGCATTTCAAGGCTATTTATTTTACAGTACAGCAGCTTGTTTGCCTGGAATCAGTGTGACTCACAAAATCTTGTTATAATGCAATATTAGGAGGAGGAAAGTGAAAAATAAGAAAAAAAGAAAAGGAAGAAGAAACAGAGAAAGAGTTAGGAGTTAGAAATATAAGTAGAAAAAGAAATAAGGATTTAAAGAGAATGTTAGAGAATGAGAATATATCAAGTAAACATACATTTAACTTTATATTTCATTTGAACCCTTTATCAGAGCCCTTGCTTGCTCTGGCCAGCAGTGTCTCTTGCAAAGCTTCATAGGCATCAGTGGGAAAATTTCTGAGAATTACTGCATTTTAAAGTCACTTAGAAGTGGACTACATAGTCTTTCAGATGATAATTAACAGAAAAGATTAAGGAGTAGTCATAAGGAATATATATATTCTATAAACTCAAATATCAGAGTACCAAAAATATAGACTAGTATTAACCACTGGGAACTTAGAATTAATGGGTCTTTTAATGCATTTGGATTTATTCCACACACAAACACACAAATATTATTTTGCTTGCTATTTCACCCATTATTTTTCTATAGCAAAGTTGCTTAATTAACGGAAATTCTAAGTCTTCGTTCATCCCTTCCCTCCTGTTCCCCCTAAGTACACCTCTTTTTTTTACACTAACACTAGGAAAACATAATGCAGCTACTATTTTAAATGGAAGCAACTATTAATTTATGAAGATATTAGTTAACATAAATACAAGTAGTCAGTGCTGCATCTTTTATCAGAGCTTTGAGCTATTAGTTCCCATGCTGACTTGATCTGTTACCTTTGTTTATGTTACACAAACATGCCTAAGTGTTTATCTACCAGTTTAGCCTATCAATACCATTTTGTGAAGACATTTTCTCTGAATTATCGAGATCCTCATAAAATTTTTCAGTAATGTTACAAAGAATCTAACTGTGATATCAGCTTCAGTTAAGGAGACATTAGGTAGTCATTTATTCTAAATTCAGATTTGTGGTAATACATACATACAGCAATAACCACCTTAAAATTTATCTCATTTGAAAGACATGTTGCATTTCAGATTTCTATGTTGATATTAGGTGTTACCAGACATTTTATAATATGATCTGAGCACCTCAGTAATCTCTCACATTTTCCTTGGCTTAGCTTTTCCTAGGTGAGGGTTTTGCTGTGTAAATGGCTCACTGTTGCAACACAGAGTCAGTGACAGAGTACATGAGAGCTGAGGATCAGTTTTTGCATTTTCAGCAACCAAAGAAGGTGACAGGGTCCTTAAAAGGGGCTCATTTGAGTTAAAACTCAAAGATGCATCTGCCACCACAAGTCAATGGCCAACAGCCATCATCTCTTCATCATTTGTACGTAGATGTGACAACCTCCATCTGTCTCTGTTGCTTGAGCCCAAGCAATCACAGGATTTAGGGAAAACATGTAGATAGATGGAAGAAAGGCTTAAGACCTGTAAAAAGGATGAATTACTCTCTCATCCTCACTGACTGCAGTTTTAGTTGGTGGAATGGTAATACAAGTAACAGACAGAAGAAAAAGATTGAGAGCAGGGAGGGGGACAAGTGAAATAATCTCACACAGAATCCATTGCTGGCCATATCAGTCTCAGTCACATGCAGAAGTTGTGCTGCGAGGTTCGCATGTGGGGCAGTCAAACATAAGAAAAACTACTTTTCCTAGCACTGAACACTACCACAAGAACACATTTTAAAGTAAGTTGTTGGACTGCTTACTGGCTTTGGCTAAAGAAATTCATCACACTCTGTGAGTCCCTATACAAAGAAACAACCAATTCCAAAAAGTTCAGAGTCTCCCAGAGTCTCCCACTCCACTTTATTCAACACTTGAACTCCCCACAACTAGGGAAGAAACACAGGAGGATTGTATGTGCACAGAGTCCTTTCAATTTTTTAGGCAGGACCTGATGATATCTAAGAAAATGAGAAACAGAACCCATGAAAACTTGAAGCCTTTACACAAAAAAAAGACCTTTAATTAAAATAAGAGAATATTATACAAATCTCTCACAAAAGCTTTCCACAAATACATTCATTTTTACTCTCTTAACATTTGTTATTCCAGTATTTGCAGTTTTGACCTTTGTTTTTTTAAACAATTTTATTATGATGTGAATATTTTTTATACATTGCCATTGGTACATATCAGTCTACAGGAAAAAAAAAGAAGAAAAAATGTATTATTTCTGAAATAAAAAGGGGCACAAATTGCATTGTATTACTCTCTTTACTCATAAATGAAATACATTTTTTTTCTTTCAACTAGCTGCAGTTATTCAGAATTTAAGTATGCCTTCTAAGAGCACAAAGTGAGAATAACTTTTAAAATAAAGCAGCTGCAGCCATATTATACATTTGTAAAACAAATCCTCTGAGCTTTACTCTGACTACTACATTTGATGAATTTATCACCACATCCTTTTATCTAGTGTTCAACATCAGAGAAATTCTTTGATTTTGTAAGGAGCAGATACGAAGAACGATTCAGTTGCATCACAAATGAGATCAGGTTGCTCCTAACATCTAGGTATAAAGCACCAGAAATGTATTAACACTAAAAATAACTTGCAAAGACAGAACATGACAATGGAATTAAATAGCATGTGCAGACATACTAGAAAAGAAAATTGGTGGAGGAGCAAAGAGGTGCAGATCTTCCACCAGTCAATGCTCAGAACCCCTCCAGGAGCCGCCAGGTGTGGCTCACAGTAACCTGGCCATGGGACCTTTTGAAGTCACAGGTGATCTAGCAGCAATAACTGGTGTTTCAGCAGACAAAAGAAGCAGCTGCTTTCTTTAAGGGGTCTTACAATAAACCACATCAGTGGAATCCCTAAGCAGGTTAAGAGGTGAGGAGGTTGGTCTTTCTCAAAAACAGACTTGAACATGCCTAGAGACATCAGGGCAAAGTGGCCTAATCCATTGGTCATCACCTGGAGAGTCATGGATGGGGAAAGCCAGTCTGTCTGCTTGCAGATGATCACAGTCTCCTGTCTCATGTTCCCAAGGACATGCAGGCAGCTATTGGCCAGTTTGAAAGTTCCACAAAGCTCTTTAGACTTACAATTCCTCTAAGAGAAGTATGAATTCAGTAAAGGCCAGATAAGGCTGACTCTGTAATGTCCAGGGTAATGAAAAGTCCCCTTGGTTGTGTGCATTTCAGATGCAACCTTGCAGATGCCAGGGTGGAAGATGACAGCCTGGCATATTGGCTTGGCTGGTAGTCAGGTGCTGTCTAGGGAGGGGATAAGATGATGATGACCCACAAGGGAAGACCATCATGTAACACTTGTCTCTACCATGCCTCACAGTTGAGAGATTTAAGCTGCATATCCTCGATAGGCATAACCTTGCTATTATGTGCTTCCATCAGCTCAGTCCCCAGGCTCTTCCGTGATTAACTGAATAATTCCATTTGCAGGACATGATACCTAGCTCCACAGTTCTGGGGCACAGTACATTACTGGCACTGAAGTTAGGATAATCACAGCTCAATGGCCATGTTGCTTGTCTACATGATGGCACAACCCCTCAGGTCATTATTTGTAGAGGGCTCAAATCAGAAACTCAAATACTGCAATAACCTTAAAGCTAATCTTATCACATAACCAACAGACTTAAGTGGAGAAGATTACTGCTCTGTTCTGGTAGACTTGGATAATATCTCTATTGTTGTCCTGCATTTTGGCTATGAACTCTATAAAGCAAAAGAAAGAGAAGGAAATTTTAAAAAAATAAACAATAATATCCTGCCTCCTCTGTGATATACCACTGTACCAGCCTCTGCTCTCACCTTAAAATTTATATATTGTCTTTTACAAACAAGGAGATATTGCAGCTTTTACAGTACTTTTGAGAAGATACTTCATCCTCACACCAACTGGCAGCAGAGAAAAGCAACTTAGAAAACTGCTTTTTCATGGAGTAGGTGAGTAATAATCTATGAGAAACAAATTGTGATACTGCCACACCAACACATGGAAAAAAATCAGAATCATCACACAGCTAATTCAAATTGAAGGGTATTAAACAGGATTTGCTACAACTGGCTTGCACATTTTTTACACTGCATTCTTCAAAATGTTCCTTCAAGATGTGCAACTAATAGGCTAAATTGATGAAACTCTTCCAGATATCACAACAAGAAACAAATATAAATTGCTTGAGGTGTAAAAGACAATTTTAAAACATACTGACATGAGATTTTCAAATTACAACAATGTGTTTTAATTTTAAATTCAGGGTTGACTATATGAAGTTTCACCATTGCAATTTGGGTACCTGATCTTCAAAAGTTCTAAGTATTAAACAGCATTAAAGGTGAATGAAAAAGGCAGATATACAAAGCACACATGAGTATTTCTATATGGACTTCTACATACTTTCTTCTTACGGCCAAGATCACAAGTAATATATTCTGAATATATATTTGATAGTTTGAGTTCTTACTACCAAATGGAAATGCCAAATTTAAAATGGCAGAATGAAAAAAAAATTTCCTACTTCCTAGTCATAAATATGCCATCATAATATCTTTCTTTTTACTATACAGCTTCATTCCAATAATATAAAAAAGTCTTTTGTACACATGAAATTGTTGCTGATATTTTTTTTTTATTTATGAAATGATAAATTCTCCCTCACAGGTCTTCATTCTCATCCTGCAGAAATCTGATTGGCAGGTATACCCACACCAGAAACTATCCCTGTTATCCCAGGTGTATGATACAGAATGTGTTTCCTTTTATCATGACCCTGATAATATGAGCCATACTGCATAGTCTTGCTATGCAATATGAGAAGATATATAGGTGATCTCTTTCTCCATAGAGGGTTTACAGAGGCATGATTACTTTCTGTAGAAATATTTTACAAACCCTTTTTCAACTGTTAGGATATATATGTTGAAAAATTATATTTTTATAATAGGGTGAGTTTGATTCTTAATTGTCTTCTTGAAATTTGCCAATAATTTAATGTGAGTACAACTAAACTGTGAGGTTCATTTCATGTTTTTCTGTAGCAGGCCCAAAAATTTTATAGAGGCAATCTCATGGTTTTATGAGATAAATAATTGATAATGAATTTTTCTTCATTTTTGTGATATCAGCTCTGTGGATTGTTAGGTTCACAAACAACTTGAAAAATTGCAAGTGCCCAAGTTTTGCATTTGTTTTGCTGTTCAGACCCACAAGGCAACTCTTCTTGATCAATAGAGGTCCATCCTTTTTCCCACATCACACAGCACCGATGAAGTCAGCAGGGATGGGATGTGCCACCCTGCTCTGGGCTGCAGGCCATGAGCCAGCCAGCAAGCTCCTGCAGCCAAGGCTGTGTTTATTGCACCCTCTTCTACAGGGGCCACTGCCTCACTGGGGACAACTTCTGCTTTCAGTAGAACAGCAGCTCAGGTAATGAGAGGTGACATTTTTCAATAAGAATGCTTCTCGTGTTTTCATCAAGTATCTTGATACTAGCAAACAAAGCTAGCAAGCTTGTTCCAAAATGAAGCTTGCAGGCTGAGAGGAGAGGAAGAGCATTTACAATATGGAATTGATCCATTTTAAGCGTTCTAGTTGGCAAATGTGTTAGAGAAAAAAAAAATCAGAGTCTGCAATAGATATCTGGCACAAATCAGAAACAATATTTTGTAGGTGGGCCCAGCACAAAGCAAGGTCCATTAGGCTCAAAGGAGACTGCAACAGAACAATGGAAGCAGACAGGAAGTCTGCACTAATAAATATGCCCATTGGGCCTGTGCCACTGCCTAGCATGGCATAGATACATACAGAAGGATTATACACTAAATGGTGCAAGCACAGTCCAGTCCATCTGTCATAAACATTAAGTCCAAAGGCCACAGGTGCAGATGGCACTAAAAAGTAAAAATTACACCCAGACAGAGACCACTTCATGTAATATGGAGAAGAAAAAAACAATCCAGCAAAACTAAACAAAACAAAACAAAAAAAAATTCCACTGATTTGTTTCCAATCAATAAATGTTCTCAGAACGTCCTTGGCAATCTCTGCTTCTTCCTTTCCCGCTGTCATTGTACATGCATAACATAAATTTTATTTCACAAAAGTACTTTGAGCATTCAGGATCATTTTTTATTCAGTTAAGTAGATTTACCAGATATTTTGGCAAAATGCGAATAATTTAAAGTATGATTCAGTCCTTCATTCTAGTATGTTGAGAAGAGAATGCATTTTGCATTTGGAGAGGGAATGTTAGACTCCAGGTATATTTTGCTTGAGGAATGTTCCCATAATAAAAAGCTTAATAAAAAGGAGGACAATGTGCTTCTCTCCCCCATAGTCCAGATAAACAGAAAGGAAAGTTGCCTATGTCAAAGCTCTAAAGAACAAAGAATTTCTGGTTTTTAATAATTTCAAATAACGCTTGCAGAGGACATTGATTTCTCATACTGAAGTATCTTTAATACAAATGCTATATATCTGCAGATCATGTACATAAAGGTGGGTAAACACCAGAACATACTGTATCACAGTAACATTTAATTCACTATAATTTTCTTCTTTTACAATCACCACAGGCAAGTAACCAAATATCCAGAGCTAAATGGGAACAGACCACGCAAAAAGGGTACTAAAAACTCTTCCTCCAAGTGAAAGAAATCCTCATAATAAACTCTGATTCTTCAAGATTTTTTCTTTAAATACCAAATTGCATTCCAAACATGTGGAAGTCAGAATTTCAAGTTTGTTCTTTTTCAGCCATACTTTGAGGCAGTTGTAGAACTTGTACAAGCAGTGGTCAATTTGTCAGCTGATTAAAAGAAGAATGATAATTCTGTAGCAGCAGTTATGAAAGAGTTTTAAAATTCTAAAAGAATGCGTATATCTTTGATGGGCTTTTAGATAGTGTTTAACAAAGAAACAAAAGCCATCTAAAAACATAATCATATTCCAACTGTATAATCCCACTGAAATTCCCACTGGCAATCCTAGTGTTGTTTCAGAAAGAGAAGTAGTTTCATTGGTAACAGTCTCTTGAACTTTTTCTTGCTACAAGAATAAACCTTATCTTTCCATTTTAATCAGCATTGCCCATTGTGCCTCATTCACTTTGCGCATGAAATCTGACCTCTATAAATCAATAGAAGAAACCCTGATGCCTTTGCAATAGCAATATCTATAAGATTGTATGAGCAGATGTACAGGATGTGATGCCTTTTCCCTTCCTTCTGGACAGAGTTTGCGTAACTGGGCAGCAGAGACACGGTAATCACAGAAATGATTATGCATGCTGTTTCTTTGTTGTACTTGCAGCTAAGTACTGTAAAGATCTAATAATACAGAAATTAATCAACTGAATGCTGTTTACAAAACATTATATACTTAAAAAACAAAACCAAGTTGTACAGTTTTTAATTGTTAAGAGTTGCATACCCATTAAGCATGTTGAGTATGGACTCTACAAGAGATAAAAATGGGCAGCATCAACGTCATTTTCCTAAAGTCTTAAATTTAAATAATTTAGGAAAGGGGTTTTTGTTTTCTTTTTTAAATCAAAAAGTGTGAACAGTGACTTTGAAGACCTGTTTCTCCATGTAATACCAGAGGATTGTAGTATTTAAGTTTTGCCTTACAGCTGTGGTGGGATCCAATGTCTCATAACCAGAACACATTCCCATTTAATTCCCATTTAACAGCTGACTACCCAAAGTTATCTGGCTTTACCATGGATTAGAACTAGGGACTTTTCCAGTATCCAGTTTCTAAGTGTTTATTTCCACACTGATGCTGCAATGACAGCTGAGACTACAGCTACTCCTACTTGTTCTGTTTTCCCTGTCCTCAGTGACCAGGAATGACAAGAAAAAAAATTCCTATCTCATTGATAATGAGTTGCAACTGTGGTGCAACTGTGAGCAGATGAGACCTCACACTGCCATATTTTAAGTCAGCCAACTCTCATATTGTATATAAGAACTAATAAATGTGATGCCATATCCAGCCTTCTAACAAGGCTTGCTTATCACGGTCACTGTGGTGACATCTACTCACACAATATTAGAGTCCTCATTTCCTACTGGCTCAGAACTTAGGCAGAGTTTGCTCCCATTTCCATTCACACACTACTCCCAAGTAGCTCTGGCAGATGGGTTCTTGTGCCAGGATGTATGGACGGAACTTGAAGAGGTTTCAACCACCCATCACCACCCATTAGTGCGCATGCCCATATCTCTTCATCTCCCCTTGTGCCGCTGGACACCAACAGCAATAACCAAGGATCATGATACTGGTGTTGGGGCTCAGGAAAGCAACAAGGCTGCTTCCACCTGGAGTTAAATCAACAGAACAGGACATCCTGAAACTATCTGTGCAAAGTAAATAAAAAATATATTGAGAGATTATAAATGGAGACATTAATAAGCTCTATAGATGGTGCAGTGAAGAATGGGTGGATTTCACAGGCAGTCGAGAGACAGTCATATGGTCAGACTTCACAGATACTTGAAGAGGACCACTTCTGCTGAGTGCAGTCATGCTAGGTCAACAGTGCCCAGCGAACTGCAGCAGAAATTCCATGCAAGGCCATGAGCAAACTAGCAATGGTTTCAAAAATACTTGACTTAGCAAAGTGATACAGCAAACTGGGATCAGTGGGGGGAAAAAAAATTTGGACAGGTTGTTTTTTGGGAGGAGAGGAAATAGTACACCCGAGAGGGGAAAAAGAACATCTAAAAATGGTTTTTAGAAGTTATGCAAGTCCTGCGAGCAGTGCTGCCTTCTGGGTAGTCCTGCATTTGATGAGCCTAGCCTGAGTCAGGACTACAAACCAAACTTGTAAACAGACAATGCAAATATCAAGCCTGCTTCTGCAACAAGGAGGAAGCAATCTGGGCTGAGGTATTTTCCTTGGCCTAAAAGGGCAACATCTGGACAGGACAGATTGAACATTCTGGCACAACTCCAGGACTGATTACATTGGTATCTTCCCAGCCACTTCCTAGTATCTTTCACAGCATAAATCCCGACAGTAAAAGATTGATTATAATGTAGTCTACATTCCCGAGTATTTTCTAACACTGATCCAAGAGGTTTCCTTTCTTTCCTTCTACTTTTAGGTCCCAGTCCTCACTGTTAGTCATGTTGATTTGGTGTAAGAAAAAGGTAGTCTTACAAATATTTGTTAGTCACTCTCTTTGTTCTACTGTTTTCACTTCCAAGCAAAAATGCATCAGATTTCTCGTGATTTCCTTTACACAGTTCTTTCTTCCACGGCAAAAATATTCACATAAAATTTCAGGGAAAAAGAAAAAAACAGAGGATAAGCACCATCAAATCAAACCAAGGTACAGCTCAGAATCCATGGCCATCTTTTCCCTATCAACAGCATTTACCACACTGGCCAAACAGCTGTACTCTGTAAATTTCCATCATTCCAGGAACAACTCAAGAACTACTCTGCAGGAAGAATCTTCCCAGCAGACATAGGAGCTTCAGAGACCTGAATAGGCCCTCAAATGCCAAATTTTTTATATTTTTCTTTACTGTCTATGCGAAAGCAATACTTTACCCTTACAAATTAGTAAACTACTTAAAAATTACTGTCTAACATGAGGGGAATCTCTTGCAATGTTTAATGTTTCATTGGAGCTGCTTAGCCGCCCAAGCTCACCTGATGCATACAAATGGTGAACTTGTTTAGGAGGCAAGAGGCACTGTCCACTTACAAGGAAAACGTTATTTCAGAAGTTGCCACAAGTTATTTTCTCAGGATTGCTCTGCCTAAAAATGATTTTTTTTTTTACCTGCAGGCATCTCTTTTCTAGATTAAACAAGTCCTGCTTTTGCAGAGCTTCTTCACAGGACATATACTGCTGCCTCCAACCATCTTCATAGTTCCCTGCTGAACTTGCTCCAGTTGATCAACTTCTGCCTTGAATGGAAGTACCCAGAACTAGATGCATCATTCTAGATGTGGCTTAATTTGCACCAAGTATAAGAAAATCACAACTGTCTGTGTCTACTGGTAGTCTGCTGTTGACACAGCCCACTGCTTTTATCCCTTCATCACTGTCCACACAAAATGCTTAACTCACTGTCCACCAAGACACTGAGGAAGTTACTGAACCAGGGTGGGCTTCTGGACAGTCCCCTAAGGAACTCAGATAAAAAGATGGAGTATGCACCATTAACCCCTGGAATTCAATGTTCCATCTGTTTTCTACTCAGGTACCTGTCCATCCATCTAGTCCATAAATACATTGCATCAATATTAGGATGCCATGGGAGATTGTGCTAAAAAACCTGCTTAAGTCAAAGAAGATGACATCCCCTGCCCCCCTTTAACAATAATCCACTCAACCCTGTCATTTCATTGCAGATTCTACAGTGTTGGTTAAGAATTAAAATCCATGCTACTCCAGATCCTTTTTTCATAAAAGAACATGATATGATCATACAATACATAAACATTCATATTCTCTGTGGTCATCTTTACCACCAAAATTAAGCTGCCAGAAAATCTTTACTCATATGTTTTCTCTGAAGTAGCATAAATCTGCTAGCAAAATGGAATATCTGTGACACATGCGATCACATGATTAACACTTCTAGAGGAGCGCTACTAATAAAATTATTACCGAGAAAATTAGAAAAAAATATTTCTGTGAGTCAAGTTCATAGAAAATATGTTTCAGTTTCATGCTGTTTAAAGCTGCAGATAGTATTTTTTCAGATTTTTATCCATATTTCATCTAATTTTACTGAAGTGTTTTCTTAAGTTTAACTCCTTAATTCCTGGGGAAAAAAATGTCCATATTAACTTGTTGAGATCACAATATATATTGATGAGATCCTAAGTATTATTTCCGTGCAGAAATTTAATAATTTTTTGTACAGATTCATATACACATATAGATCTAAAATATATTGATAAAAATACAACATATAAAATATAGATAACATTTTTTCAGAAGAGCACACTTCTTTTTCTGGACCAATGTGAAATCCCCCAAAAATAGTAACACAATGTATTTAAGTAACAGCTATTTATTGTATTTTTGCAGGGTTGGGAAAACCTAGTGTGTAAAATTGAAACTGTGATGTGCCATCAAAATTAAAAAGGAAAAAGTAAACCATGGAAAAATAACAAAAAGAAAATGTACTTATTAAATATTTTCTATTCTGCGAAGCCTATTCTTAATAACTCCTTGAACTATATTCACTAATCACAAACATCCACTACAGAAGACCTTGATGTCTTATAGAGTGTTGATAGAAAAGTTATTCTGTACAGCAGAGCAAATTATAGGATTCAGTGTTAGACAAGACTTGTTAAAAAAAATATCTTTTGAAGTGATTTTGTTTGTAAATATAAACATGAATATGTATTACAAAAATTGAATATTAACATTTTATTTACAGTTAGCAGTGAGTATTAAACCCTTAGAAATACATATGTGTAAGAGAAATAACAGAAATTTTCTAGGAAAGGGGAGTGATTTTCAGAATTTCTACAAAGCCTCAATACTGCATATTCCTCAGATTTAATGCTGAGGTCATATAGTTCCTTAGCTTTAGGTCACCACAACCCATAAGTTGGTTGCTTATTTGTTCTGCTCCCAGGATTTGTAAGACACTCAAAACTTGTACCAGCTCTGTATGGATTTCACTGTGAGTCAAAGAATACCAAGACTTTAGACTGGAGTCTAAAGTTTGTTCTTGACAAATGAGAAATTGAAGAAATGAAAAACAAAAGCCTAGTGTTGACTTGAGATCCACAGTGAAAAGAATGGGTAACAAACTCCCAACAGAAATCCAGGATAAAGTGAAAAACAGCCAAACTCAGCTACATGATCCAGTCTAATATAATCAGGGGAAAATACCATTTCTGATTCTTAAAGCACATTAGGAATAAAGGTGCTTTCATAGATATGTTTCAGTAAAATGATAGAACCACCTAAAATGAAACTATATATTGACATTTTCGTGAGCTATATGTCTACATTTCCCAAAATCATACCTATTGCTTTGGCTGTCCATTTATTCATGAAATGGGTGAAAAATCTATATTTTTTCTCCCCTATCAAATGTTTAAAATTAGGGTTTATTTGCCTACATATATCATTTCAATTTATTTGCTCTAATTTATTTATTTCGCAATCCACAGATTGATAATGTAATTACCAGCAAGAAGCCTGAATTTATTGGTGCAAATGCCACAGTTTCCTTGTTTACATGAGGAGATTTTCACTAGTGTTGCTATCTCGGGCACTGATCATCACTGCCTGGATCAGTGTTATTCCCATCTGGACACAAGCCCACATATTTTTGATATGTGCCTAAACAGCATAGAAAGCTTCATAGCTGAATGACAGATACCTTCATTTCAGGTAACATAAAGACACTGGTACACTCATATGCAATAAATATGAAGAAACATATCCCTGAG
Source organism: Motacilla alba alba (assembly GCF_015832195.1). Lineage (NCBI taxonomy): Eukaryota > Metazoa > Chordata > Aves > Passeriformes > Motacillidae > Motacilla > Motacilla alba. Next base: position 111,969,771 of record NC_052017.1, read on the forward strand.
TTAAACAAACACAAATGTGTTTATATAGTGGCAGGATCACTTAATATGCATAGCTACTTTGCAGGGAAGAACTTATAAAAAAATAGATCAAAGACATCAGAAGAGAAGAAAAAAAAAAAAAAAAAGAAAGAGAACATGATGTTGCTATACCTGTATGTATGAATGTAATAACACAATCAAGAAAATATCAAACACTGATCTATGACAGGCTGGGAACTTCAGTGATAAGATAGATCTTCTGTTTCTTGGTCATGAATAGCTTGGCTGCAATCTTCTATCTTTGGTCAGGATGCAGATAAGAACACCAAACTTTTCGTATTGCTTTACACTTGATTAAACTACACATTTTCAGCAATATTATTTTGGTCTCAGAATTTTGGGGGTTTGTATTCAATATGTTATAATTTTTTTAAAAAAAATGAAAAAACAAAGAAAAAAGCGAAAAAGCAGCAGATGATGAAATTTAAGAAACACACTTCATTGAAGCAAGAGTCCACTTGGACTTGAGGACTTAACATCAAATGCCTAAAACCAAAGCACTGAGTATTATAAATAGTACCTTAATTTCAACCACTGCTCTACTTTTCAGAAAAGGCATTTGAGGAGAAGGGCTCCCTCCTAAAAATAACTAATGAAGAGAATCAGTTACTGCAATTGAGCACTTCCACTGTGGCTTAGTTAATACAACTTCTCACAGCCTTTTTAACCAACAAAAAATGAGAGAGATATGTAAAAGCAAATCAGAAAATATCGTTTGTCAAAATGCTATGGACAACAGAAGCCTATGTGGGCCAAGAAGCTGGATTTGACTTTTGGATTCAAGACTATTTTTTCAAAACACAATCAAATCCAGGAGTGAAATCAGTAGTTAAAGTTATTTCTTCAGTTTTAAATAAGAACTGAATTGAGAGGAATTGAGTGCTAAGTTTTAGTAAAAATTTGGACTCATACTGGAAATTTTCATTTGACATACCATCAGCTGTATGCCACTCAAATTGGATCCTGTGTTATGAAAGAAATGAGATTCTTCTGGTCTCACCACTGATTCAAATTGTGAAGAAGCACTTCATTGACTTCAGCAAATCCAGTACTTTATGCTACAAGTATAAAGGGAAATATTGACATGAAAACCCGTGGATTGGAAGACCTGTGTGTGATGTTACACAGAGGATTGTAGCAAACACATATCACGGGTCAGATATGCAACAGCAGCTGATAACACCTCTCTCTCCTTCCCACCTCAATTTATACTGCTGATAGTTGCTGCAGTTAGCAGGGAATCCCTCCCCTTCAGTAATCCTCTCTTTAAAGCCCCTGGAGCTTCCTTCACGCTCATGGCACACAGCACAAGTGCTTGTGAGGAAGGGTTGCAGAGTCTCTGTCTGGTTCTCGTCACTTTTAAGAGCATGATAAAGCAAATGAAAAGAAAGTATGATTTTCAAAGGTGTTGGATTCTTTCCAATGCCTCCATAATCAATTTAAAGAACCACATAAAAGGTAAGCAGAACAAGTGAAGAGGATTTTCAAGAATATTGACTCTCTGTGCGGCTCTACTCTCTTTAAAGGTACAGGAAATTTCACCCTAACATCACAGACAGCAGACGTAAATTGGTATCAGAATCAAAGTAGAACATAACCCCTTTTATCTGGTGATAATCTTTTTTGCAATTCCTTGATATTCAACAATCACAATTCAATAGCAAGCTACTTTTCAAGCTACTTAGTTAAAGTGTAAGGAAATAGAATGGGGACAGACAGGTTGCTCTTTCTAGATCCACAGAAAGCAGTTTGAACAGAAGCTTTTCAGAGAGAAGATTTTGCAGCTAATATATATTGAAGGATCTTTTCATGCACAGACCATAGGCAGTGATTCTTTTCCTCGTTTAAATCACAAAAGGAAACCACGAGCAAACAATGGCTTTAAAAAGAGAAACAAAAGATGATTCAACTTTATATACAAAGTCTGCCTCCCCACAGCCCCCTGCATATCTATGTATGCACATGAAGAAAAGGCTTTTAAAACACCACATAACGATAATTATTTAAATTTTTTTCCAATAATGAGAAAAATTTTGCTGTTACTCTAACTTCAAATATTTGAAAACTTGTTCCCTAAAAATTATACTTTCTCCTATTTTTTTTTCTTTGCTACATAGCCATCATCTAGATGTAGTTATCACTACAGCATATGTAATCAGTATTAAATATTGGTTTCAATAATGATTCCACCAAATAAGGTTTCCAGCATCTATCTGCTAGCTATAACATGAAACAAAATGTGTTTTGTTAATTAAATTGATCTATTTAAGCAGTGTAACATTATCATATTATCACAAGTATGTTTAATCTATCTTTTGAAGAGGATAAGAATATTGCCTGTAAGCCACTGTAAGCTTTTACTCCATTTTAAAGGAAAAGTTAAGGATCAAAAGTAGAGAGCATAAATACACAAAGCCTTGGCACTCTCCTTCCATTTCAGCACTCTGCACTGACCTCTACCGGTTTCAACACTTTAGGTTTCATCAGTATGAAACAATCCACTTTCATTGAACTTCTGCACTCTTTTCCTCAAATTCTGGGATGAAGTAAATTGCATCCCACCCTGCTAACTTCTCCCTGACTGAAGGTCATAAAAAGATCAAGTTAACACCTATTGGTGGCAGTTTAGTGAATGAGACACTAGGAAAAATCATCTGTTAAAAATCCTCCTCAAAGTATCCATGCAGTTGTAGGTAGATATTAAATCTGAAAACTCTATATTAACACATTTATTAATTTGTTATATTTTTAAAATTTAACTGCTATTTCATGTCTCATGTGGTAATTAGATGTTTGCTTTATAAAATCTTGGTTTTTATTATAGAATTCCAAGCATCTGACCTATGATGAAACTCAGAAGTACTACGGCAACACAAATACCAAAGTTGTGAATGTAAATTGAACATCTTTAGTCATCCCCATTTGAAATACTTCTGCTTCACAGACCATGCTTCTATGTAGAAGGTTCTTCAATACAAATACTTGCTTTAATTAGGGCAGACCTTGCAGCTTTTATAACCACACAGCAATGAATTGAAGTACAGTAGAAGTCTTGGCAATATAAAAGTATCACTGTAAAAGCTTTGTCAAGCCAAAGTCATTACCTGGTCTTACTAGGAGGAGGGATGTACCCACCACATCTTTTATACAACCAAATGAAGTTCAAACAATCTATTTTTTAACTGATCACAAGAAAAAACAAAGCCCTAGCTCTTTATGTGTTTTACAGTAAAAAGCAAGGCTAGTTAGTCATAAGTAAATGAGCAAACTTTTCCATCCTCATTAACCAAAGAACACTTTCGTTGTCAGCAAAACCCAAAACTTTCCAATTTTAAAAGCATATTTTTAGATCTCTTTTTTTATGAAATTCTTTAAATAAGAATAACAGTTTTGCATATCATGAGAACTTCCTTTCCTCTCACCACTCCACCACTGACTGGAAATAAACTTTTAAAATTTTTAAGTTTGTTAAAAAAAACCTAACAAAACAAAAACAAAGAAGCTTTGTTGTTCTGTTGATATAGATAGTAAAGCAGATTGCATATTAGTAATTCCATTCAGAACAGCAAGATCCCTATTATACATGAAGGTTTTTTTTTGTAAAAATGCATTTTTCTTTCATTCTCCATAAATACCTTTCTAGACCCTGAATCTGAAACAAATCACTCAGATATTCAGCATGAATCCATAATATATTATACTGTATAAAATATTTTGTACTATATCTGAATCTGACATCCTCTTTATTTTGGTTGGTTTTAAATCACGTTCTCCAACTTGCGGAACACTCGTATTTCTTTCCCTTCTTTTACTGCAGCTGAAGCTCGCACCACTCCATCCTTTCAGTGCCAGGAACCCGGGGCAGCCCCCAGGAGAAGCCCTGGAGGTCCGGGGCAGCCCGGAGGAGCTGGTCCCCCCGTGCTGGCCAGCAGAGGGAGGAGAGGGGGTGTCCACACCACCCGCAGCCCCCAGGGCACCGCACCCCCCTCTGCTCTGCCTCCAAGCACGGCAAAAAAGCAGCAGCCCCAGCTCCACTGTCTGTGATGAAAACCCACTCCTGGTCCTGCCCAGGGAGCTCGGTGACACTGCTTTGTGTGGCTTTCTCTCTTACCTTCACCCAGTGGCTGAGGATGGGTGTCCGCAAGGTTGACGTTGCCTGGTCTTGCTGGGTTTGCCACCGCTCCGATGCTCACGCTGCTGCTCCTAGGACTTGGATGAACAACTGGATCTGCTCTGCTTGCTCTGTGCTGTGTTAGAAAGAAAACACTTTGATGCTCTAGACCTGGGCCTTTGCTCAATGAGCAAGTACATGATCGTTCTGAGATTTGCAGATCAGCCTCTTTTTCCACATGTGGGAAATTAAAATCTCATTAAGACTTCCTAAAACTCACAGAGGAGTGAAAGACATTGATTTTCACTGAACAAGGTGTGGACTGGATCACCATGAGACCATCTTCTTTCCAAAAGGCATTTTAAAGCAGCATTTTCGGTCAGCTCTGCGCAAAATATTCCACAACAGCATCAATAACTTTTTTCCTTACCTCTGGTATCCCAGTGAGGTCACATTCTGTTAAAAACATCCTGTCAAGCTTGGTACAAAAGGGCTCCAAAGAATCAGAATGCAGAAGCTATGCAACTTGCTGACTAACTTTGCTCTGTGTTATTTACCAACCACACAAAGAAAATGCTGTCTATTCAAAACACAGTTCAAAACTCTCTTCACAGAAAGTGAGTGAACAAACAGTCCCATGTCCGATGCTGTAGTCACATCTCCCATGAGGCCCGGTGATAGCTCTGGGGCATGGGACGGAGTGACACCACCAGTAGTCACTACAAGGCACTTTTGTAAACAAGTTGTGTGTGTGTGCAGAGAAGGAGGAGGAGGAGGAGGCTGGTGTTACTCTTCCTCTGTGTTAACATTATGCTTTATTTGCTTTATCAGGTTGAAACAGAACTTCAGTCTTGCTTAATCTACTGAGTGTATTTGCTGTAGCCCTTGCACAGGATTTTCCTCATTATAACCTCTATTTTCTTCCAGAAGGGATCTAAAAGGAACATATGGAATTTGTGCAGGATCTAGATTTGGAACCCTGGAGCTCAGTTAAGTAGCAGAAGTTAATTCAGAATCTTCCAGACTCATCAGAGAAACTCACAAACTCAGCGACTTACTCTACTTCATGACCAAAAAAAACCCCCAAATGGTCTAAATATTATTTTAAATTTATCTATTCTTTGTAAAGTCTTACCCCACTAGTCACTCCGAAGCCCCACCTTGGCAGAGAAGCAGAAATGTCTTTTTTGGCCCCCTATAGGAAGATAATTACCATACACACCCAGAACTTCCAGTACTGATCACTGGCCTCTACTCACACCAAGCCACTACAGTGCCTTTCCTCATACTTACAATAAATCACAAACAACTGTTTCCAGATTTGGAAGATTAAACAATTGCTCTCATTAATCCCTTTGTAATTTCTTTCTTTAATTGTCAGACCAGCTCTAGAATCCTATTTTTGCCACACAATCCAAACCATCCTCACTTCTTATCTCCAAGTTGTGCCTTCCCATGCTTGATTTTTTTTTTCCTTAACAGTTCTTTAGTAAATATTTTTTTTGATATGTTTTCAAAGGTCTAAAAGACAGGTGTTATAAAACACCTGCAATGTTGGTTTGTAAGAGGAAAATATGAGTCATGGTGACATTATGTGGTAAAATAAACTCAAGTCAGAATTTTCTTTTATGGGGTCTTGATCTGCACCTTTTACAAATGTTTATAGGTTTGTGACATAGGTCATTCCAAATCTATATCCCAGGAAAAGGTATCATTCCAGGTATGACATGAAGCACATTCAACTGCTGATATTCTTCAATAGCTGAATGGTCCATGACCAATAATTGGATAACAAAAGTACAGCTTTTAAATGGTAAAGGTTTTCTAGAAATACATTAACCCTTAAGATGCCTAGATACATTTCTATCATGCAAACTTGAGAACAATGTCTCTAAAATACTAATGGTGAATGATCTTACAGGTAAAATTGTCCAAGTAACTCAGGACTTTTAAAACAAATATGATTGTTTCTCAGTATTCAACAATCAACCAGCTTTTGGTTAGAGCTGTGCCTTGTCAAGTAATACCATTTTCCAAAAGCAACTACTTACAGGTATCAAGTGAACCTTCACTTGTCCATAATAGCTGAAAACACTATACCTGTTGTTATTGCTTTTTAGTCAAGATTTTAAGAAACCAATAGCAAGTTGTCCCCTGATCTTTGGGGATTTTTTATATTTCAAGTTTACAGTATAAGTTCTTCTCATCTCATTAAAATTAGTAATTTTCAATAGCAAAGTAGTCTTCCCCTTTCCCAATAACCTCAATTTTCCACTTTATTTTCCATATCTCAGGAACATATACCCTGCCTACTAAAATACTGCAGAATGCAGTAAGTTGATAATTTTCACATATCACTATAAGGTCAGAAAGTTCATAATCCCTGTTTTATGGACTAGGAAAACCTTAGTTCAGTCTTCCTCTTAAGCTTTTTCTGAGCCCAAGTAGCTATTTTTGAATAGGTCAGAACCTATTCAAAGAAGGCTGAACACAAGAGCCAGGTCTATAAAACGTTAAGCCTCTCAAGTCCAAGTATCTGATGAGTTTTTCTCTTCTGTTCCTGATCCTGTAACAAAATTTTGAAAGGTACACTTTATTTTTATAGGGAACTCCATCAAACTACATGAGTGAAAGGAATTTAGCAATCAGAATTGTGTTCAGATCATACTCCTTCATATAATTCCAAGATAATTTTTTTTTTTTTAACTTTGTTGATCTTTGTGGGTCCCATCCAACTCAGTATATTCTATGACTCTACAAAAATCAGCAACACTGTTGTAAGAGACCAAAAAGTGGAGTTGTCGCTGTGTTAGAGAGACAGTTTCATGTTCTCTGGTTTAATGCAGCGAATTTCTGTTCTTTGATGCACCTGAGGTTATGTGTGCCAGAAGCTCTTTTTGTCACTTGCAAACTGACATTCTATGGCCCACACACAGAACGGCATTCATTGAAGGGTGCCCTTTATCCACTGTCCTTCCTTTGAATCCTTTCTAGAGGTAGACATCTGATCTCCATTTTTGAGATCTGGACTGTCAGTGACTCCATTCAACCTCAGAAGGATAATCAGGTTATTTTAGTCACGAGTCTCAAAACTGAGACAGCAAAGTCAGGCTCAGATTAGAAGTTCCTCCTATCTACTTGCAATCTATTAATTTAACAAGACCAGCTGCAGTCTACATGTGTGCTTTTCAAGAATTTCCATATACTTCAGTCTCATGGAGAGAGGGTTAGAAAGTTTAAGTTTTGACATTGATTGGCCAAATCCCTCACATGGGAGCTAAGATGTGAGGCTAATAACATGTTTATTGCCAAAGACTCTTCTCCCTCTCCCAAATGGCTCCACCAGGGAACTGGGATGAAGAAAGATTGATACTAATTGTGCACAGAGAGGACACCTAGCTGTAGTCACCAGCCTGATACAGAATTCTCTGGGGATGACAGGCAAAGCTGGCAAACAAAAATGGAAAGAGGTAGAAAGAGAAAAAGGAACAAAATGCTGTTTCTGGTTATTCACAAAATTTACCCATGACTTTAAAAAAATCAAAATACACACACAAACACACAAAAAAAAAAATCAGGCAGGTCGTGGATAAAACAGGTATCTCATAACTCCAGGAACAACATGGAATACCAACCAGTCACATGCTCCCATCAGGTGATTTAAAAAATAAGACAAAAATAGATTTTTAAAAATCCCATGCTTTCTCCTGTTCCATGTAATTACCATGAATTACAGTCTGGAGTTATTCTGTAGCGAAAGTTGAGGGGACTGAGGTGAATTTGAAACAGATAAAAGCTGGGTAAACCACTCCAGTAGTCAGGCTCATGCAAAAGTACCTAACCAGAAACAAATGCTGCTGATGCTTTTGTTCTGGTCTTTTACTGAAGCTAATTCTGGCCTTCTGATGTGCCTCCTATAGGTTGCCTCTGCCAGGCAACTGTTCATGTGCTCACAGTCCCAACTGCTAGCATCACATTTATTTATTTATTTATTTTCAACCCAAATAAACTCTTAATGGCTTAACATAAAACATTTGGATTTTTTCTTTTTTGAAGCACACTAAATAATAAAAAAGCCAGAAGCACAAAAGGCCATACGGGAATGAAAGGGATGATTGTTCAAAGCCCTATTAAAAGGTTTGTTGCTTTATTTATATATTTTTTTAACAACACAATTTCAGAGCCTTTTAAAGAAGACTCCTCCTACCCAGTTGCCTGCCAAGATAGTACTTAGCTGAGGGAGGGAGAGCCTGCTCTTTAAAAGAAGATGGTATCTATTAGAGAGAGAAAGGAAAGAGAGATATATAAAAAGGCTTTCCCAAAACCAGTTGTCCAGAAGGGTCAATGAAAAGAAACAAAATGTATGAGACGACAATTAAATGGAAAGAAGATGAGAACATTAAAGCAGAGCACACTGAGAGGGAGAGGTTTTTACAGCAAAAATGGTTCTGTAAAGGTCATTTTAGTTACTCTATTATACTAACCATGGCCCACATTTAGGCATCTGTCAGGTAGTAATTGCAAAGCGCTTCACAAAAATTAACCATGAAAGCCCTCTTTCATGAGGTAGGTGGGGGACAGAGACCCACTGGTGGGCAGGCAGAGACCAGGTTGTTTCCATAGCACACCAGAAGACCCTTAGGCAGCATAGAATGTTACAAAGCAACAGACACAGAAGGGTTAGTCCTTCTCTTGGTGTGTTGTGTTACTTCATTGCAGGTATTAAGCAATTTGTCTGGGTGGAAGACATTTCAAGTGCAGATAAAATATCTGGAGATAAAACTGAGGCCCATATTCACTCTCCTTTCCTTGAGAAGAAAATATTACAGTCTAGATCTCACTCTTAAAATAAGTTCCTCCAAAAATTGTCCTGGTTGAAATCCTGTTGTCTCAAAATGCCGTCAGCAATCACCATCACAAACATGATCACAAACCCCCAGGTAACTCATGGAAACACGAGTAAGTGCTGCCAAATGAGCTTTGGCATTAACAGTACAGGGCTGGGCATGGTGACCTGTGCTGCCAGGGCATGGTCTGTGGTTTGTGCTGGCTGGATTTCTGTACAGCTCATGACTCCACTCCTAGACATTAGGGATGAAGTATCTTTGGTTTGAGTATAAGAAACCTCCTGTGCAGTTGAGGAGGGAGTGTGAAGAGCTGCACCTTTCCTAGTGGGCTACAGTCAGCTACACCAGCTTGCACTATCAGAGCCATTGGACTTTGGGGCAGTCTGTGTCACAAAAGGGGTGTAGAAGCCTTTGATACTTCCCATCTTTTAAGAACAAGAAAAAAAAACTAATGCAAGAAGATATTTTCATTGTAGCTTTGATGCAGCAACAACAACAAAAAATCATGCAACTCCCAAAGACAGTTTTATTAGAAACACCTCTGTTTCAGAACTGAAATTTCATCCCATGAATATTTTCCTTTAGGTGTTTTATGATATGAAGCACCCATTTCAGTGACAGTCTCCAAATAAACTTGGCTGAAAACATTTAAAGGAAAACAACTGAAAACTTTTCAAGGACTCTTAGGTTCTCAGACTGAGACCCTAAACTTAATATAAGGGTTATAGATTAAGGTGCATCTAAATTTTTCAGAGATTATCCTTTTCCTTAACAGGCTATTCTTGCCTGGGTTTGATTTCCTAAATCTCTCAGGTCCTGAGTTGGAGATTAGGAGACACAAAGGCTTTGAAATGTGGTATGCAGTGTGTCTTTCTGCATGACACAGCTCTGAAGCTGCTGGCACACTGACTTGTGATTCTGAGATCAGGGCAAACTCCAAGCTAGGGCCTTTTTTCAGCATTACCCAGTTTACTGGGCCCCTCTGTGGAAAAGGAAAGGATCCATTACCTTATTTATCTGAAGGAAAACAGTGCAATCTTTCCTAAAAGAATTTTTTGAAAGTATCTGAAATAATCCAAGGTTACACAGATTAAACTAACAGACTTCTATTGAAAAGAATATGGTTTGTATGTCAGAATCCTGTAAAAATTTCATTCTTGTAATATACTGTTTTTTAGTGAAACCATGATTTATACTGTGAAACTATGATTTATACTGTGAGGCCAAGCAGCTCCTTGGAAAATCCATTAAAATTTGTGAAAAGAGAGAAAAGTGAAACTATCCCCAACAGAAAGTACAGAAAGATTTCCAGTACCTAAGGAAATTTACTTTCTATGTGGCATGGCTGGGACACTACAATTTTTCTTTACCATCCTGGAAAGACAAGGGGGTCCTTGTCACCCGAAGCTGTTGAGACCCATGTTTCTTGCTGGAGGAAGGAAGGGGCCCTAGCAGTGCCTCCCTCACCAGTGAGCATCACGGGAGGCAGAGCCAAAGAGGCTCACCTCTTGTGAGGCTTGCAATGACTACAGCTGAACAGACAGCAGTGATGGTGGAGCCATGGCCATGAGCCTCCTGGGACAGCAGATCAAAAGTGCTGTGTCTCACAGAGGTAAAGATTCACTTGGTTCAGTGGCGCTTCAGTGTGCTTTAAAGTACAAGACTCTTTGGGACACACAATGTGTGGTTTTTCCCTTAATTTCCAGATAAGCTACTTAAATCCATTAGATCTCTCCAGGGAATTTTGTGAGTAGGGAGTGCTCACAGTGGAGGTGTTCACTTCAGAATCCTCACTTTAAAAACAGTTTGTGTGAACTAATCGCAGTCTAATTAAGAACAATATGGGAACTGCCTTTTTGGAGAGCCATTAGTAGAAGAAAGACCATCCTGCTCAGAGGCCCCGAGGATGAAGGGGGCCACCACCTGACTCACTAGATGTACAGAAAAGTCTTAAGAGGTTTACAACGTGGGGATATGTGAGTGATGGTATTTTTTTTCAGTGCTTGCTTTCAGGTTTGAGAAGAGCTTGGGCTGCCACCCAGTGGAGACAGATACAAATTCTGTACCAATTTAGCTTCCCAGTTACAGTAGGACAGTTGGCTCCCTGGCTCTCCAGTAGTGGGAAAGGGAACACCTTAATGATTTTATTGCTTAGTGCCCACCAGTTATTCTGGATCACTATATTCCACCTAAAAGTTAAAATACATTTTCAAATGTTAACCTAGGATCTTAGAGTCAGAATGAAATTTTGCCTTGAAAGTCTGCAGTGGTAGTTTCTGTAGGACAAAATTAGACTGATTGTTTGCAGTGGTAGTTTCTGTAGGACAAAATTAGACTGATTGTTGAATTATTTTCTTAAAGAAATAGAGCTTAATTACTTGTTATATTATTGTTGCAGCCATAAAACGACTTTTAGTCTATGTTTTGCTTGGCATTCTTTATGACCAAATATAGGATTTTGCATATATAATTTTACAAGCAAAACTATACAGCAAGAACAAAGGATATTCCTATAAAACCTCTAAATCAGATTTGAAGTACTGTCAGGATAGATAAGAAAGAAATGTCAATCCCATGTATGGACAAGAAAAATTAGGCACAATTCAACATCTACACTTATTTATGTAAGTGCTATATCATTTTTCTTTCTATTAACTCATATCTGGCATACTGCTGCTCTACCATAAACCTACTTCCTCACTGGTTTTATTTTTAAGCATTCAAAATAGTATTTCAAACAGTATTTTTGAACATCTTTCTTGTGTACAAAAATGAAAAAGTGAAACTTACTAGGGACAAAATTAAGCAATCTAATCTCTTACTAAGTTGTGAAGAGAGAAAACCAATTCTCCGACCAGGTATGTCAGATTTTACAGAAAGCTTCTGGAAATTTTTTCCTCCTCTTTTTCTGACAGGTGTACAAATACTTTATGTTTGATTGCAAATAAGATCACTTGCCTTGTAGGTATTACTCTTGCTTTCAAATCTGCACTTGATCACACTAAGAAATACTTCAGCATACTAAGTGTTGCTTAGAATTCTGGAACAACGTTAACCACCAGATCAAGAATCTTGTGCTTATTAGCAGTGGTTTCTGTTAAAAGCTATTCTACTTATGATCTATTCTACTTATGATATTTATTTGCCAGACAAAATGGCATTTTTCTGCTTTAAAGCTCTGTGGTTAATACATTCACCTGGGACACATAAACTTCAGACTCTTGTTTCTACTGTAACAAGGCAGAGTGTTTTGAAGCCTATCTCTCATTCTTTCAGGGGATGCTGTTTATCTCATGTTGTCAAAAAATCCTACACAGCCACATAGCCAGAAAATGTACCAAAGAGCATCCCTTCTGGGTCAGGTTACAAAATATATTTCTTTTCTTTGGGTATAAGAGAGCAAGTGAGTTTGTAGGACTGAGTTAGAGAAACAGAGATAGAAAACCCTTTGGTTCCAAGTCAAAGGGAGTTTTCCCTTGTTTTCTGTATTGTGTCTAAAGTCTGGAACAAAACAGCACCTCAAACACTTTGTTTTCTATTTTGAAATGGGAGAAAAAAACCCCGTGACTGCACTGACTGCTCTGATTTTGTGCTTATTCTGTCCTAATCAGTGCCTTACAAGGACAGAAGTAATTTAGTGGTTTAAGAGTTTGCTGCTGATAAATTCTCCATGCTTATTAGCCCATATTTGAAGGACAGTTTTGTGCCTTCACTTCCCTCTGAATTGTAATTTCTGTTGCACAACAGCTTTAATAGGTTTGGCACTTACAAACCTTTTATTATCTTTGGGCACTCTTTATGTTCAGCTACACAGCAGTGTTTTCTTAAAAGATCTGGCCAAAATTTTAACTTGAAAATTTCCCTGCACCTCTAGGAGAATTCTTAACAGTTCAATTAAAAGAGCAAAAAATTTGGAATACAAACAATAGAGAATTTATAGCAATGGATAAATCTGAAATCATGAAGTGGGGTGCACTTTTCCAGTGGTTCTGATCAACAATTTCTGGTCAATATATTTTCATTCCACAAGAGGGAGACACAAGAACATAATTTCTTAACTTAAAATGACCCAATGCCTCTGCATCCTGTAAATTACATTGCCAGGAAAGTTGTCTAGACCATTTGCTCTCTCATGAACACAGTATTAGTTCTAGAAATGAATGGGCTAGCATAGAGGAGTTCCTACTCCATACCACATCATAGAAAACAGACTTAAAATTCAGGGATATTAGACTTCAACTGATGTACATGGAAGGAAATGTGCAAGAAAACCTCCGAGTAACCTCCCAAGGAGACAATATAAATGTTGAGCTTCTAAGCTTCCCTCGCAGAAAAAGAGCTTGTTCTAGGAATTCAAAAGTGGGAAAGATTAATTATTTTGCATTAAATTGTTCTTGTTGTTGTATGAACTTGTTATGGCACTGGCATTTTATTTTAGCCATTAGCTGCCATCATAAGAAAAAAATGCTGCTATAATTTAAGACAAAAGAAGCTCAGCTAGATGAGTGATTTGTGTTACCATAGGTATCAAATTTCATAGTTAGTCATTTGCACATAAACTTCTGTTGATGGAACAACTAACAATCCTCAAGGATAAATAATATTCACACAGAATGGGGATGTTTCTAAATGTGATTTGGCTCACAGCAATGCCTCAAAATTCATTTCTCCATCACTTTTGTAGCTAGATTGCTCTGAGTTGCCAGTCAAATAAAATTTAGCATTGTTTTTTCTTCAGCACTTCAGTATAGCTCAGTTTGGTTAAATACATCACAGAATGGACTGAAAGTTGCACTACAGCGTTTGCAAACCAGTACCAACAGTGATATAAACCAAGGTAAGGAAACACTGCAGTGTTGAACAGCTGTGTTGACAGCAATACATGGATATAAACAATTTATTCAGCACTTGGATTTATCCCAGGTAAACTAGAGATAGAAGTTGTTCTGACAGCTGTTGAAACTTGTATCTCTGTAATTTCTAAAAAGCTAAACTGAAGAACACATGAAAGAAAGAAGAATGCAAGACAGAAAGCAGAAAACGTCGAAAGCAAAATAAGTCCTGTTAATGTGACTTGTTCAGAAACTTTCCTGAAGTCATCATCATTGAGCTTAATAATCTAAATATTATTTTATGTTCCCCTGTTCTTCAAGAGGATGATGTTCCCTATAAAAAATCAGTACAATGATAACACTGGAAAATAGTCAATAATTTTATGTTTGAAAACATAACAAAATCAGTGTTTCTTGATTATTGCTTCAATACAGAAAACCCCCTTCATTTTATAGGTGAAATGGAACAGATCTGTGTTTCTTTAAAAATTGACAAAAACTCTGCAGTTATTCAACTTGTTTTCAAAGGTCCTTAACATAATACATTGCTCTGCTTTACAAAAGAATTTGCTGACAGTCAAATAAATTAGCCTCTTGAAAGAAGTCCTTGCAGCATTTTGACATACTTATACATCAGGACACGTATTATTATTGCAATGCATTTTGAATTAGCCAATAATTGCTTAAAACTGAATTAAAGTTGCTCACAGGGTTGAATCAGAATATGCTTTGTCTTGACAGAAGTACATTAATGGGAAAGGAAGGAAAAAAAACAAGCACTGCAGTCCCATCAGGACAAGCTTTTGTTTAATGAAAATGGTTGGTTTTGAAACTAGTGAAACACTTAGTTTTGAAATTGAAGCCAGTGATGCTAGAAGAGTGCAGAGAAAATAGCTTAATTTAATGAATTTTTTTTAAAACTTCATTTGTAATGAAGATTTTTTAGCATTATAAACTTGAAACACTGATATTATGAGAAAAACTATTTCAGAATAACTCTAAAATGCTTTTGGAATATGCTCATTATGTTATTGTGTCAGAACATCTGACAAATAATGTTGAACCCTGAAATAAACAATAAGATATTTATGAAAGATCCATTTAAAAAGTTTTCCTTTCCCAACACAACAGTAGAAACAATTGGTAGTGTTTAAATTAGAAAAACAGCAAGGTATATATTGCAATGGTAATTATAAAGAATACAAAATTTATTGGAGAGGATAGATGGTTTACAATGAAAAATCCTCATGTTCTTCAAAACTTAAATTTGAGTGCAAGTGTCATAAATGCATACCATGTCATGAAAGGTAAAAAAAAAAAAGAACATTATGATCTGAGAAAAGCAATACATTTAAATGTGGGTTTGAGGTCTATAAATAATAATTGCAGACAACTTATATCTGTAATACTTAATGACTGGTCCATTAATTTCATTTTTATGGGTTTACTACAGTAGGAAACCTTTCCTTTCAGGAAAGGGAATGAAATCATGAAATCAGACAAGAAATTGGAACAAACACTCTGACAAAGAGATATGAGAAAAAAAAATTAAAAAATCAGAAAATTTGCAAATGGATTGGGTACAACCAAATCTACTGAAATGAAATGAGCTGCAGGGAAAAATTATTGCCAAAATTATTTCCATCTAAACCTGAAAGTTAAACAAAGAGACAGGAAGAGACACTGAATAAAAGAAATGCTAAAAAAAAAAAGAGAAAATTCTGAAACATAATGAGAAAACAATAAAAGTGACTGGGATGCCATGTAGTGCAAGGAAATGGACCAAAGCTTGCACAATCAATCCTCATCAAATTCACAATATTTCATTCCCTTTCCTGAAAGGAATTTCTTCCTTTCAGGAAAGGGAATGAAATCTTGAAATCACAGAGCAAAGTCTAACAAACACTGTGGAAAGGAGACATGATCAAAAATAATGCAATTGAAACAGAACCAGAAAATTTGGAAATGGAGTGGCTACAACGAAATGGACTGGACTGATATCAAATGAAGGGCAGTGATAAGGATCAAAACTTGCCAGAATTACTCCAATTAAAATCCTGAAATCAGGGAAGAAAGGTAAACAAAGAACCTAAAGAAACAAAATGTTCAAAAAAATAAAGGGAAAATTCAGAAACCAAGTGAAAGCAATGGAAGTGAGTGGGATGGCAAAGAGTTCAGGGAAATGGACCAAAGCTTATTCAAATAATCCTCATTGAAAGCTCAAGATTTCATTCCCTTTCCTGAAGGAAATTCTTCCTTTGGACCTGGTAAGTTATGTTTGCAATAATTTCTCTAAGATCAGCTCTTTTGAAAAAATTTCAAAGTCAGTATTAAAGATATGAACTTCAGAAGTCTTAAAATTCTTAATCACGGTCCTATACAAGTAATCCACAAGGAACTATGCAGTGAAGGCAACAACCTCCAGCATGGATCCAAACCATGGGATGTGGTTGTCCATAATGACCATGAATAGCAAAGTACCTGTCAGATAAGAAAACCAGAATCTCTGCTATTGTGCTATCTTGGAAAAAACCCCAAACCTAGAAACCTCAAAACCATTTCTTCAAAACATATGACCCCTGTAACTTCTTTCAAATTATGACTGTCCAAAAAAATCATTCAAGAAGACCATGTATGATTTTTTAAATTCTTTTTTCTACAGACAAAAGCATTTGTAAAAAAATGACTTTCACTACACGACATTAACCAACATTTTTTTATTTCAGCCTACCTTAGCTCTCGAGGATGAGGGTGGCTCAACCTGCCTACAGAGAGGTACATTGGAATAGAGAAAACCCCAGCTCAGACAGACAGGTGTTTGTAGAGAAGGCCTCACTGCTGACATGGCATGACATTCTGAATATAATTCAACACTTTCAGAAATAAATAAATGCACATTTGGTACTGCCCTGTGCATTTAAGTCTGTGTAATGTGTGAACAGCCATGTCTGACATTTATCTTCCCATCTCAGCATTTGACCCCTTTTCCAAAGGAAGTCCTCAACAGTCAGTATTATCTCTGAAAGAATATTCTGGGGAGATCAACTGGAGTTTTATATAAGAGGCACAAAGCTGCACTTAAGGAGTTTACTTCTTCATGGAATCTCAATCAATTTCATTTGGGTTCTCAAGAAGGATAGTCATCAAAGCACAGAGTTTCTTGGTTTTGTTTTTCAAGCAGCCCAGCAGAGCAATTGCCGATGCCTGAAGAGACCAAATAACATACAACAAACCATGTGAAGCAAGATTAAAAAGCAGTTATGTGTTTCCTTTTGAACACTCTTCATCCAGGTCAAAAAGTCAGTAACACAAGGTGAAAGGTAAACATAAAATTATGCAGAAGCCAAAGCAGTTGAGTCAGTTGCACTGAGATTTACTAATTAATTAATTAATTAATAAGTAAAAAATAGAATTTTTCCAGAATACAGTCATTCTGAGGAACTAAACTCTGCAGGGAAGATTTAGTCAAGAAAAGCTGAAGTTAGGACTGGGAGATACTTGAAATGCTCATTTTTGCAGTGAAGTCAATGGTGGCAATTCATAAAACAAAAGAGACAACCTCAGTAATTAAATACTGAAGGAACAGAGATTATGGATACAAATACTTGTGTGGTTATAAAAGCAAAGCCCAGCCTTAGAAAGCAGGTGGCACTGAGGTAAATGCAAGTTTGAATCATTCAGGTTTCTGATCTGGCCGAAGAATCATGATACCTCATCCTGCTGCTGTCTGATGTCAAGGGAAAACTGAATTTCCTGGCCGCTCCCTCCAAAAACCCACTAAAAAATGGCACTTAACTTCAACACTTGGCTGCTTACACTAATAGATGGAGGTTGCTGAAGTACACAGCTTCACAAGGAAGCAGGGCATTGATTTCTCCCAAACAAAAGATGAGTTTAATGAAGCTGCTTTTGGGTTTACCCACAGATGGAAGAGGTGGATCCGCCCATACTATGGCAGGCTACTGTCTCAGGACCGTGTATCCCAGAACAGAGTGGTGAAATCTTCTAGGATGACAGTGATTCTAAATGACTCAACTCCACCTTAAAAATCAGGAAGAGGCACTACTCTCAGCAGAGTGAGCGTTCAGAGAGAGAACATTAAAAATACTCTTTAATAATAGCTCTGCAAATAAAATGAAATTGACAATATGATATTTTTGTGAATGTTCATGTTTTATGGGATTGTTTAGTAAAGCTAAACTTTCTGTAGGTGCTGATTTTGAGTGCAGATATTAGTTAGCTTACTAGTACTTAGCATTCATAAATACTGTCCATTAACATTCTGTTGCCATGGTCATTTAGAGAGAAAAAGTAAAACCAGAATGTGAAGCAGAGAGAAGACTCTGCAGAAATGGGTGAGTGGTGTGAGTGGGGTCATGTCATGAGAGACACGGTAAGAGAGTTAAAAATTTTGTCTAAGGGTTTAATTACAAAGACAGTAATTCCCCCACTTCTCAAGCACTTCAGAATGGATGGAGTAGATGCTTTTATTTCAGCCACTTTCCCATTTTATTGTCTACCTAAAATAACAATAAGAGTATCTCATGGATAGCGAAAAGGAAAGGGAAAAAAGATGTCATTATTATCACTATTTTACTATTTTTAAAGTCGTAAAGCAGTATCTACTGTTTCTCTTTAAGGGTCCTGAAAAAATTTAATCTGGAGATAAAATTAAAATTAATTTTTTTTGATTCTGCTATATATGATAAGGAATGTTTTCCCAGGAAGATGTGCCGATGACAGAGTATGACAAAGTTTCTATCTTTATAGGACTGGTAGTTTCTCTTAAGCCCCTGACTTCATTTAACCCAAATGCTACATCTCTGGGCACTAATAGCGCAGATTAACGCGTGGGCTATTTCTGTACAGGCAGCTTGAACAGCAAAGATGAAAAAATACTGAGCAGGTGACTAACAGTGCTGCAGTTGGGGTTTTGTATAGTGATGTAAAATCTATAAAGTAGCCTTTGCCAAAGTAATGATTATTCCTGATTCTAGTGCAGAGAGGAGAGTCAATAAGTCAAAGTTGATTGGGGAAAAAAAATCCAACAAAAAACCCAACAATAACAACAACAAAACCAACAAAAAGGCAATAAAAAAGACAAAACTTCAAGGGAAAGCTTATTTTTCAAAACAATGCTACCATGTCAACCCTATATCAAATATCTCTGACCCAGTTTTATTTGGACTTGAAGTTTTGGACTCCCCTGTGCAACAGTTCTCCGCACAAAATTGGAGAAAACTGAATATAAACCACACCTGCCTCTTCATGATCCTCTGTGGTCACTGAGTCCAAGAATTGTCAGGTGTTGCATCTTTAAAAAGTCATTAAATGATAAATGTTTTGAACATGTTCTTGTAGAAGAAAAGTATTAAAAATATTTCTAAGACATGTATCTAAGTCATTCCTAGGAAAATTTATCATCCTTGTGTTTTGTTCATGTGATAATATGAATTAACTTAATAGCTCAAATAAAATGCCTGTTATCATATATTTAAAAATATATATTTTGATAACTCCACTGAAGGCTGATTAAAATTCTAGGACAGCACAATCTACAAATACTCTTTATGACAAAGGATTTGACAATAGGATAGTTTTCTCTGAGACACATTCTGGGCATTTTTCTGAAGGTATCCACAAATGAAAATTGTAACTTGAATGTGGGAAAACTATTTTTAATTTTTCAAACGACTTCAAATAAATGGAAAACCAGGTAGGGGAGCAACCCACCCACCTCAGGTTTTCACAAATATTCATGTGGGACTACAGCATATTGACAAAACCAAAAGACACTAATTTTACTTTTGGAATTATTTTTGGTTTTTAATGCATCCTATCTGAATCACTACCTCAGTTCCAGGAGAAAAGTTTCTGTTGTTACCCATCAAACCTAAATATGAAAACAAGTACAGCTTTCCTTCCTTGATAGCCAAAGGGGAAGTTGCCACTCCAACAGCACAGGTCATGTGCTCATGTTTTATCATCTAAGAAAAACCATTCATTTTGAAGACATAAAATTTCCTATCTGGATCTACACAGCACCTTTTAGTTTCAATTGCCTACAAAACCCAAGGACAGAATTAAAGTTTCTGTCATGTAATTATAAAATCACCAGCTGGCTCTGTTTCACATTAACTTTTCCTCTTCTTTCTTTAGCATTTTCCCCTTCTTTCTTTAGCATTTTCCTCAGCTCCCGCCTTCTTTTAAACACCCTTAATAACATCATGTAACACAAAATTTATTTTCCTTGAAATAGAAAAAAAGACACTCTTACTTGTTGGAAGTTAGAAAAACAGCTCCAAGGGCGCGGTGACACTATGCAAAAGGGAAGCTTATAATGACAAACTTTTTGAAGAACTCTGATTTTAAAACCTGACCCTTACACAGACACAAAAGTTTCCACAAACTTTGAGCTCATGTGACCAATTTTATCCTCAGCGGCAGCTTCTTCTTTTTTCATGGATTCATATTCAAAACTTCCACTCCAGTGTACACAGATTTACTTATTGTTTGCAGGTTACTTTGCATTTACTTCCTCCTTGTGATCTTTATTGTTTACTTCCAGTCCTTTGGCCCTGCAAAATACTTTTATACCTTAGTGCAGTGCCTAAGAATTTTCTCCCAAAGAATTTTAGCCTTTTGGGGAGTATATCTTCAGAATGTAGAGGCAACACCAGTAAACTTGTATTACTTAATTAAAAATTAGTTTTCTGTTGGATTCTAGATCTTGAAGGTCTTTTCCTAAGCTAAATTATTTTTGATTATATGATTTTATTAAAATATTCCAGGCAAAAAAGAAGATAAAATTCATTACCTCGATTTGGGATAATATCCTTGTAAACTGCCTTAAAAGTGGACTTTGAAGCCTGAAAGACATGTGTAAATGTCTCCTTGATATTATCTTAAATTGAATAATGCATATGTTTTAGAAATCAGTATTTTAATTGTTCTGTTAATATTTGATTTTATAGTTAGCTTATGCAAGATATAAATCTTGTTCAGAAAATCTTCTTGGTTTCAGGTATTCAGAACTTCCTCCCACTGTTTTTTTCTTGTCAGGCCTACCTTGATTATTTTATACTCTTCAGAGAAAAATGTTAATGAACTGTGGATTTCAAATGCTGTTATGTGCATATTGAGTGCTTTTTTTTTTTTTTTTAATTTATAGAACTATGGTCTGCTTTCACCTGCCTGTATTCAGTTTCCATGTCTGCCTACAGCAGCTAGCACAAAATTCCTGCCTCACACATTCCCTGTTGGGGAACTCTGCTTATGCCCAAACTGGCCTACACCAGAACTTAAACACCAGTGCAGCATATCACATGAGAGGAAAAAAAAGGGGACAAAAAAGATATATTCCTACATCCTTATTCATACAACACTAACTAGAATTGCCTTTATCAGATCTTTCTATTTACTAAACCATGACTAAAGCTAGTCTAACATAGCATAATATTTAGCAAGTAAGACCAAAAACCAATTTCTATAATATCTGCATATGTTCAGAAGGATTTAGAAGTGACTTACTTGTTATAGTTTGACATCAAATCTATGTCAGTAGGACTTTCTCCATTGACAATGATGGAATAGGATCCATGTGAAGAATTTCCCTTTCCAGAAATATAAAGAAAGGAAATTGTTCACTTAGGATAATGTAGCTAGATGTGCTGAAGCCTTGGGCCACAAGCTGTGAACTTTCACCCAGATATCCTGAATTTTCACCTACTTAAGAAGGTACCAGAGCTGGTCCATACTGGAAGATAAGGAAGGAAGGAAGGTTGAAACTGCAGCCTGGGAGTTAAGAGAACCAACAGCCTGCCTAGAGACAGTGGAGAGCCCCAACAAAGGGCATGAAGACTGCAGGTCCTAACTTAATCACTGGAACATGAGGGGCAGGAAACTTAGACTGTAAGATTTTAAATGGCCCTTTTCTTTCTTCTGATTCCCTCTCTGGGGGCACTCTGCTGGAATGTATTTTGTCACCATACTCAACAAATTAATTAGTTGAATAGTGCCTGAGGTTCATCTCAGGGAAACCTAGGGTCAAGCCAGAAGGGAAAACATCTGCCTCAGTGTGTGTCTGAAATCAACACAGGGCACCCAGCAGCTCAGTGGAGCTGCCCACCATGGTAGCCTCCCTGCTGTTAAGGCCTCTGGTGGTGTGGGTGATTGAGTATGTGATGCCTTCCACTTTCCCTAACAAGAGAGCTTCACTTCTGTGTTGAAAGTGTCCAGGAACAAGTTTCAGCACATTGACTTTATGAATCTTAAGCACCCTCCTTATACAAATAATGCAAATTGTCATAGAAGAATTACAATTAACATTTGCTTTCCTGCTAGTCACATCTGTGACAAAGCAGAACTGGAAGGGTAAGGTCTCTATTTCTGTATTCCTTCCTCCTCCATCAAGCTCTCTGATTATTATTTAGTGTCTCATTGGTACTATTGAACATAGGCTCTGTATACATCTTACACATAAAGAGAACAACAAAAAGTTATTTTTAGTGGGGGGGGATGTTGAAACAAATCTCAGTCAAAGACAGTAAATTTAAAAATATTTTGGACTTTCTCTTGTTCCCACCCTCAGATATTTTCATTTATAGTGTTTCCTTACACATAAAATATGAGAAACAATTTTTAATCTCTAAAACAATTGAAGTATCACAAATAATTAGGTGATCCTACAGGACCAAGCATAACCCCCATCTAGTCTTCTGAGTATATTTTTAATGAAATGAAAATTAAAAATAACTCATTTTAAAAAATCATTTTATAGCTTCTTCGGTTTTTGTAAAAGCTCTAGGCTGCCAGAAACTTGGAGTTTGGTGTTGCCTCAGGCAAACATCTATGTGTATGCTTATCTCAAACACAAATTAAATATGTCACAAGTTAAGGGGTAGGTTAGAGACTTTACACAGTGTTCTGCATAAAGCCATATATTATCCCACAGGCACGACTTGGCATAAATACCTGCCATCATACCACAGTCATTCTGTTAATTAGCCAGAAAATGCAATGAAAGTCTCAGCTCCCAAAAAATACCGAAGGTTAGAAAAGGCTTTTAATCTGAAGTTTTCTAATTTAATCACAAACAGGAAAGTATTAAAAGGGATTTAATATCTACAGGAATAGGGAGAGGGGGACAAACTTGCCAAAGGAACAGCACACCTAATTAATGCAGTAGACTTCTGTTCTGTCAAATGCACACTCTTCAATGCAACTGGGAGGAAAAAACTGGTCAAACTTTCCAGTCTTCAGCACTGAGGCTCTTGGAATGGAAGATGAACCTGTAAGATAATGACAGGAATATTTTGGAAGCCTGGACCAGAGTGGGCCAGTGTGAAAGGAATTTACTGAGATCCATTCACTAAGAAGTTTGGAAAACAGACTAAATAGACAAGAAAATTTATGTCGCTCAGCAATTAGGAAATACTTATTTATATAACAGCCAAAACACTTATTTGCTTTCTAGGTTGTTTGCATGAAGAGTTTTGCATTGCTGATTGCTGTTTGAGTGTTCAGTGTTGTCTTCCACAAACCTTGTTGAAAAATTGTGATTAAAGTCCTGGTGTGGTGCTGGCTGTGAGCAAATGGTCACTGACACAACACCCAGTGGAAATAACTGTGGGGGAAAAACTCAGTGTTCTGAGTAATGCTACTGGGAAAGACTGACAGAAAAAGACATACTCACATTCCTGACAGAAGGAAACGAGTCAGATAATGTCTCTTCCAAACTTCACCCACCAAAATTCCCAGCTCTCTGTAGATTTATACTGTGGGTGTTAACATTGGCATAGATCACTCTGATTACCCCATGTCACATGAAATAGTGACTGTCCTGAAGTGATAAACAGGAGCAAGAGTAACAAGTCTCACTGCATAATGATCACAGTGTACTGATAATCACATAATTAGTGTCTTAAAAGTCACTGAAAAAGAGAGGGTGGAACTTTAAATTAAAATATGTATTGTTCAAAGTTCCTTAAGGGACACTTCAAAGTGATAGCAGCTGCAGGAATAGATTAATATAAAATACCAAGCAATCATAAAGTAGTAAAATGGAAGAGTGGGGAAAAAAAGCAGAGGACTAAGTATTGTAGTGAGAAAAAAGCATGTTCATACAGTAATGAAAGCTAAAAATGAGGAAACAAGAATAAATGTAAATCAGTAATCAAAATTTTTCTTTTACAGAGGACATAGGAGAAAATGAGAGTTACCAGTACAAAGGAGATTAAAATTTAAACCCCAGATATTGGCTCATAAATAGCACACATCTGTTGAAATGGAATTAAACAGACCTTTTGTTGTCTTTTGTTTTCTTGGGGTTTTTAATTTTTTAAATTTTTTTGTAAAATGGGTGGCCTGTACTCATAGCAATTTTTATCAGGTGAGGGAAAATAAATTATTATTAATAATAATAGTAATAGTAATAGTAATAATGATGTGCAACTGAGGTGCATGTTCATATAAAGATGAATCCAAGCCGCAGAGATTATGCTTTGAGTTCAAAAGTGAATTCATTGATCAACATAAACCACACATATACAAATTTCATTAAAATCTCTCCTAAATTTGCTTAGGAAAAGCTCATATTTTAAAGCTGTGAAATAAACAAAAAGGACTGCCTGCATTATTTTTTTCTGTTCTCCTCTGATGTTCCTGTCAATTTTGTTGTGGTGAACTGAAGCATTTCTGTGAAAGTAACTGACAGCTTCTGAAATGTCTAAGCTTTTGTGGGAGTTGGAGAGAGAAGGAAGTGAAATGCTATTCTGGGAGGAAGTGGTTCTTTTCTGGCAACAGATTGGATCCTTACCCACACTACCTGCAATGTCATAAAATAAAGAAAAATGTGACAGATTCTCCAGCTTGCTACAGCTACTCCAGAAGTCCTTCTCAAAAGTCTCAAAAGAAGTTTATTATAAGTGAGGAATTAAATATGATCAATCTTTCTCTTGGAAAAAAAAATAGGAATCTACATCAGCTTACAAAAGGCACCCTGTGATCACAGGACAATATCCTCTTTAAAGACTTTAAAGATTTTAAAGGGTTCTTTAAAGTCTTTCAGATTTTGCCAAATAATCAAACCATGATCTGAACCAAGTACTGTCAAGTCCTTAACTTGAAGAGAGACTAGGAGAAGAGAATAAGAGAAATACATTGGTATAAATCTCTTTTCTTTATTACGGGGAAATATTCCATATAGCCCAGAAAACAACTGAATGGTCTTGGACAAAGGATCTTGGTTTTATCTTCACCCATTTCAAAATGGCAGCCCAGAATTACAAAACCAAAATCATATCTGGAACTAGATTTGTATTATTATATTTTTTTCTGGAGCACCACAGCACATCTAGTAGCGCTAACCATATAGAAGTTCTTCCCTTTTTTTACAGGGATATTGTTTTCCTTTTGTGGGGAAACTGCCAATACTTCATGGAAATGGAAAAATGGAAAGGTCAAACAAATGACAAAACTTTTTGAATCTCCAATTTAATTTCTCTAGCCCTCCAAAGTACTAATTAGTAAATTAATTAGACATTAAAAATTCAATTTAGTCCATTAAAAACTATTAAATAAAAAAAATTAATAGAGGAGATAAAATATTCTATTTCTTGTGCCTGAAATTAGCACAAAACCCTCTTCACAATCTTTTATTATTACTGCTTGCTTCGCAAGGTTGAATTCATCCTTTTGCTTACCTATCCCACAGCAACACTGCAGCAGACTCTGCTGTCAGACTACTCAAACATGTGAAAGGGAAAAGTATCTGTACACCTCCTTCCTTTTCATGTATGCACTTTGAGTTAATCTCCTCAAATATAACCTCCACTCTACCTTCTCAAAGGCTTGTGGTTCAGCTCTCACCTCAGCTCTGCAGCCAAACAAAACCCCAGTCCCTCTGCCTGTGCCTCTGAGAGACCATGAAGTAGGCAAAATTACAGGGATATTAAATATATGCTTGTCCACCCCTTTACCCCTTTCCCCTCACAACCACATCAGTTAGAGCTACATTTTCAGATCTTATCAAATAAGAGAAGGGGAGATACCTCTCCTATTTCTTTTTCCTAGTACAACAAGAAAGAAGGCAATTTTTGCAATATAATACAGATTTATCTGAGTAAAAAATAAAAGCATAATTTTATGCCACTTTTGTTCTGCTAAATTTTTTGCCTGCCTGTTGAGTCAATGGAGGTCCTGGCCTTTGTGAGCTGTTATTTTGCTAATCTATGACACATTTATCTGAGTTGCATGTGAGATGCACTGTAAAGGTCCATATTTTCTTCTCTGGAACACAAATTCTTGTCATCCTGAATTGTTTTCCTTAGTGAAATATCACATAGAGTTCCTTACTTTAGTTCAATAACCAAATGCTCTGAGGTTCCTGTTTTGGGGGAGAGATAAAAATAAGCAACTCTTCTGCTGTTGTCTTGAGAACTGAATTCTAATTTCTTCTACACTTTGCAAATTATTGATTTCAGTTCAAGGACCGCTGCGATCAGAAGTTTGGAGTAAACCAGAAGAGTTGAAAATAGAACTTGTATGAAGTCCACCCACTCTTAAAACTGTTACTTAAGGTTAACTTTATATGTCATTTTGTACTGTTACAATCTCTAAAATTTTTCCTGGAAGATTTCTTAAGATGCTTAATGAGGTGGTTAGAAGAAATCTAATTTACTTAAGAGATTAGACTCCATGAGAATGGAGTTTAATGTCAGATAGAAACTAAAGTTGAATATCAATCAGTAATCCAAAAGAAACATAGAAAATTAAAAAAAAACCACTTGAAAATTAAGCAGGAAAAGTCATAATTTGGAAATATTTGAAACATTAAAAACACTGAAGAGCAAAGAAATTATCTTTTTTTTTTTATTATTTTAGGGCAGAATGAAGCTAAGGGTTATCTGACAAATATGGATAAGTCATATTACTCTAACATGTGTTTGCTTTTAAAATTAAGGAATTTGACATTTCCTTCTGTCTGTTAAGAAATCAATATCATAATGTTTACCTATTGAGTACTAACTTTTTATGTCTCTATTAAGAACACCATAGGACTCTCTAAATAGCAAACAACATATCCCAGCAACAGCTTATGTGGGACTAATCAAAGAATTTTCCAGCATTTCTGCTGTACATTTAAACTTTGTCGACGTCTCAGACAGAGTATTCCATGGGGCACTTATTTCCTTTTTTCAATACAGCATTACTGAAAATCTGTCTTTTGTTCCCTGAACTCTTACATCATAAGTAGTTCTAATACCATTTCACTCAGTTTCTGCTCTGTAGGGTGGGATTTGTGGGTTTCTGAATTTTTCAAGATGACTGTTAGTGCTGACAAAGTGTGCTTGGCACATTTCCAACTCATTTCTTCCTCCATCAAAACCTCATTTTCTGTAATGTTTCTTCCTATTTGTTTCTGTCACTCTTGGATACACACAATAAAGGGTGACATCAGGTTATGCAGGCATTACCATAATGATGCATAGAGCATGTATTTGAACAGTAGAATGTTTAGGGCTGAACCTTAATGGAAATAAGTAATACTGAGTAAAGTCAACTTTTATTTTTAATAAGGGCCAAGAACTAGTGAGAAAATAAGCAACAAGACTGAATAAATAAATACATGAATGGACACTTATAATCTGTATCTGTTGGATTGAGCACTTCTGAAATTAAAAGTTGAACTCTTTACCTCTCTAGCAGGGGATACTTCACTTGTGTTTGGCAATTCCTCTTTGAATGCTCCAAGCATATTTAGATCTATTTAGTGTATTTAGGGTCTGGAGTCATTAGTCATCAGAGTTATACAGGGTGCTATAGGCTCTTTTCCTCAGATGTTTAATTTTTTTTTTAAATTACCTCTGACAAAATTCTGCAGCACTTTTGGGCCAGCACAAGCTCTTTGAGGCAGCTATGAAAACAGCAAGGACACCTTGCTCCCAGCATCATCCTTCCTATGTACAGAGTCACAGAATATTCTGAGTTGGAAGGGACCCACAA
This sequence comes from Motacilla alba alba, assembly GCF_015832195.1. NCBI lineage: Eukaryota > Metazoa > Chordata > Aves > Passeriformes > Motacillidae > Motacilla > Motacilla alba. The sequence continues at coordinate 111,997,604 of NC_052017.1, forward strand.
GGATCACTGAGTCCAATTCTTAAGTGAATGACCCACACAGTGATCAAACTCGCCACCCTGACATTATTTACACTGTGCTCTGTGAAACACTGGTGCTGCTGGTGCTGCAGAGGGAACTGTGGTCTGGAATAATGTTTGGGATCACAAGCATTCAAGAACTGGTTTATAGAGCTTCAGTAAGCAAGCACTATTAAAAATAAGATTTCCACCTACTGTATTCTTGTGCTACCATCAATAGTATATAGGATACAGGTTATTTCAACATTTCAGGTTATTCACTAGAGGTCTGCATTCTGGAGAGGCCTGGAAGTTGTCTTCAATTGCAAGCAGATCTACCATTTTTAACTCCTGCAACCTCTTCCATATTCAGATGTCGCTAAGTTTCTAATTTGGTGGGGTAGAAAGAAAGGATGGAAAAATCTGCATTGTGTATAGGAGTCTTCTAGAGACAAATTCTCAAGAAAACACAACGAAAAAAAAAAGAAAATGAAAAAATCAAAATAAAACCAAATAACCCCACCCTCTTTAAAAGAGAGAACTTTCCCCACACAAGTTCACTTTAGATATTAATGTTCTGGTTAAAACAGAGAGGTTTTTTAAAAGAAAATTAAAGCTGTTTTTGTTGAAGAAAATCACTTTAGAGTTATACAAAAGTGGAAGTTAATCACAGTGCTTTTAGTCTATAAAACATTATTATTATTATTATTATTATTATTATTATTATTATTATTATTATTATTATTATTATTATTATTATTATTATTTCCTTGACTTTTTGAAGGCAAGACACTTCTTAATGGTTTCCACAGTAAAATAAATTAAAACTACCATTTAAATATAAGGAAGTAATTTATTAACTGACCAGACCTTACAAGCAATATAAAGATTATGGTATAAAGGCAAAAAAATAGTGAAACTACTAAAAAGAATTCAAATGGAAATTTAAAGAAAATTAAAATAACAGTTTCAAAGTGAGGTTTTTTTTACTCTGATATCTCCTAAAATGGTGTCCTTCATTTTCACAGGCCTCATGAAAAGGGGAATTACTTGAAGTATACACGTGGGAAGGTGATGATTTCTCCTGAAGCAGTGGTAAGATCATGGACTATCAAAATGTAATCCTCTTCTGTAAAATGTTTACATAAAACACTAGAACTTTTCAACCCTTTTATCCTGAACCACTCACTTAACAGCACATTTAGCCCTTCATAAACCAATGTTGAGCTGCCTGTTAAGGATGAGAAGATTTGCAACATCATCTCCTGATTCAATGCATTGGACTGGACTCTGCTTCAATGGTAACACAATAACATATGCACAAGTTCTGAACCCTATGTGTCTTCTCCATGGGAACTTCTTAGCCATGAAACTTCAAAATCCTGTTCATTCTTAACAATTAAATACTTCTCAGGATAAGTGACATTAATCTGGTTAAATCTTCTTAAAATTAACAACTTCAGCACAAATTGAAAGCGCACCACGCCAGAATATTTCATAACAGGGGAATTCTCCCGGTCACAACACAGGTGCCTATGGAAAAGTGTCTTTTCAAAGGATCAAAAATAAGTGTGGGTTTTAATTAATCATGCAACTCCACAGGTATTCCATTCCCAGTGGGATTTAATTTATATTGCAGTAACCTACAACTGCCTGATATGGCCTACATTGGGTTTGCTTCTTCAGAGAATGACTTCCTGCTTTCTCCCAGCATTTGCTTAGAAAGCTAACTGCAGTATCCAAAAGTTTTTATTGCCATACTTTAACAAAACATTGGGATGAAAAGAAAAATCTTTTATGTGCATAATATACAGATTTATTTCACAAAATGTGATGTTTAAAAGTAAATGCAAATCTGCTTTTATTCAGCTACTGCCTTTGGCTGTATACAGAGCATCAGATTTAGATTTTAATTTTCTTAGTGGGGTGAATTATTCCTTTCAAAATCGTAAATGCATGCTTGTGACCTAGCTGCTTCCAGAGTAATAAATCAAAATATTGCAGGGAATACAGAAATCACAATAAACACACTCTTCATACAAAGACTACAAGTAATAAAAAGAAAGGAGAAACTAACGTAAAACGTAAGCAGCCTTGTCTGAACTGAACAGTCATCATTTCCATGAACTGCTAGCAGGCCTTCAACAGACTGCTAATTCATATTTCCCCCAGCTAGGAAATTAGTGCAATGTTCTGTTGTTGGAGACTCTGCATCACAGCACGTGGAATATCTTCATACAAAATACCCACATGAGGAGAATACATCCATAACCTTGCCAGGTGTAAACTGTTCTTAGTAGACTCCTTTGTGGGTTCATCTCTTTTGAGTCAGTGTCAAAGTATTTCCACTAATGTCAGAAACAGTTTGAGGGGACAAACTGAATTTAGGTTTAATTATTTCTAAGGAGAAAACCTAATCTTATTTTGTAGTTGCAAACAAATTGATAAAGGGTATTTTAATGAATTAGAATAGCTATGTAATAATTGCCACGAGTGTTTTCAGATTTTTTTTGTACATAAGCATCATTTATAACTAATACTAAAACAATGAGATCAGCATTTCCATTCATAATTTTTAAATGAAAATTAAAAAAAATAAGAAGAATTGCAAAATGTCTCTTTTCATGGTTCTTTGTTTTTCAGTGGTAAACCTGCTGTGGATCAGTAAATTTTACTATGAAGAAGGTACTAGAATTTAGTGTAAAGCTTGAACTGATGGCAAAAATTCATATTCAGTTTTTTTCTGCTGTGAATGTATAACAAAAAACACTGTTTCATATGATTTGCTTCTCTGAGTTGTTCAAATATCACCTTGGCCACAGTTACCTACCAGGATTCTCATGAGCAGACAAATGGGGAGGACACATATCATATGTTTAATATAAACACAGAATCTTTATTTATTTTCAGGAAACTCCATTTGTAATTGTCTAGATTGTTGGTTTGCCCTGCAATATTGCATAGTTATTTTCCCCTGAATGCAGTTTTTCTCAAAACTCTCTCAGATGCACTTTTTGCAGTTATGCTCTCGGCCATAAGAATAGTAAATCATGGATTAGAAATATTTTACAGCTGAATTTGTACCTTGCAGAAAGTGGAATAGGAAGATTTAATGTTTAGCTCCACAGGTAATTTCACTCTGAGCATACAGGGTTCCTTTCCATGAAAATGTTTTCATGAAAATGTTTTGCCTGTATGCAAAACCTGAGGGGTCCTTTTACTGCTTTTGCATATCCATCTGCTGTTTAAGAGCCACAAAAAAATAGCCACCAAGCACTTGCCACTGCCTAACATGGATATTTTTCATAATATCTGTAAGGTCAATGAGGTGAAGTTCTAATTCTAAACATGACATCTCTGAAATGGAGAACATTTATTTTATTTTCTGCTGTCAGTCCACTTTTCTTGAGTCATTCTTTGATGGTGTGAGTAGGCAAATACTGCATTTTCCTACTAATTCCTTTTGTGTCTGTGAAAAAAAGTGCACATGAAAAAGACATGAAAAGTTTTTTGTGAAGGCTATTTTGTTAGCTTTTACTATTTTACATGCTGAAAATAGAGAAAAACAGGGTTATAAGCCACCACAGAACACACTGAAAAAGAATATGGTTTGAACAAACTGAAGATAATAATTTCTTCCTGACTTTATATTATAGATTATCTGACTAGAAAAGGGCAGGGCACTTCAAGCAATCAGCTGGCTGGTTTTGTTATGCATGTACACAGTGATATTATTATATAAGGCGCAGTGAAAGCTGCTTTCTTCTGTGAGGAAAATCACATAGTCACCTAATAAAAAAAAAAAGAGACCAAAACCAAAAGTATGTTTCCTAACCAAGAAAATGATTGTTACTGCAGCAGAAAACATCTACCTCCTTTGTAAGCTGCAGGGATCAGTAACAATACTGTCTAAAAGCCTTGAAAGGGAGACTGGGTCTAAAGCTAGGATATCCTCCCAGAGGAAGGAAGAATGCATTGCTGGATTATCAGCAATGAAGAGAGATAGGGAAACTCCAATATGGTCAGAAGAATCCAAATTTATTGTGGATTACCTATGATTGTATACTATTTTAGGAAGGCTAGTAATGTTTTACTACAATTATTGGGTTAATCATCACATGAAAAAAACATGCATTTTGCAACATCTCTTGCTTGTAGAGTTTGATGTAGTTTTCTTTTCTGGTAAGTCAGTCTGATTTAATCTTCTTGCAATCTTGATTTAATCCTCAAAGTTCTGTTTCGTGTTGCCAAGGCATCCTGCTATCAAATCTCTTATGCTTATAAGAGGTACTCTCTGTACCAAGTACCTCTTATAAGGTCCAAGGTACTCTCTGTTTTGTGTGTCCCAATACTGGATCAAGAGAGAAAACAATGGACGAGAAGGTTAAAAAGTACTTCATTTGGTACAAGCAAACCGTACACAGATTGTCTTCTCTTTATCCAGCTGCATCACCTTGCAAAGGTACAAACACTTGTAACTGTATTGCCTCTTTTAGCTATTGTAAATAAGTGTTTGTGGATGCATTTAAAATTTAACCTGATTTGGATAAAGTGCCATTTTTCAAGTTAGAAAATACAGTTTGCTCTTCATCCAAGGGTGTGGAGGATCTTTGAAACAGGCCTGTGGCACGAGCAGTCTCCACTCCATCCAAGAGCATACCCTGTGTGAGCCAGGCAAAGCCACGGTGGGGGCTTCACAAGGGACAAGGTGAGTGAAAGTGTCTGCTAGCGTCTCTTAGTGGCACTGAAACCTCCCTCACACTCATCAGAATGACCTGAGTGTCACAAGGAGGATGTCCCAGGGACTCCAAGCTGTGTCGTAGTGCCCCTAAATGCAGCTATTAGAATTTTCTAGCAATAAAAATTTGAATTAGATTTATGTCTGACTTATTTTATCATAGTGAAAATCTGAATTCTCTGGAAGTAAATATTTCCTTACTTCTACATACCACAAGTACATGATATCTAGCTTAGACACACAACTTTCAGACTACTGAAAGTTAGAAATGTCATCTCAGAAAGGTCATAGTTATGGAACTAGGAAAAAACAAATTTCAGTTGCTTTACTGTTCATCTGTTGAACCTTTAAGTAATATTTGAAAGCTTAATAATGTGATCATGAAGTCTAGCTATTGGTTCCTAAGACTTTCCTGTTATTGCTGAAGATGCATTTTAAACAAGAAACACACAACTAAAAAGGTTTGTTAAATAATAGAAAATAATCATGGAAAAACATACCAACACTCCACATATTTTCCCCCACTTATGAATTAAGGCATTTTCCACAGCATAATTCACTAATTAAAGGCATATGTACAGTTCTGACATTTTGCCCTTTCTCAATAGATTTGAAATTCACATTTCATGTACAACATCCTCAGCAAATAATAACGTGAACAAAATAATATCAAACTGCCACCTGCTGAGATACAGATTTATTGTGTTGACACAATATAGATAGTCTTATTTCATCATTAAACATTAATAGTCTTACTTCATCCTCATTCATTAAGCATGTTTCACTGTAATTACTGAAAGATGCTATATCATCATGGAGCACTTAGAAATGCTTTAACATTGAAACACTTGAAGTGTGTTAAAAGAACTCTTGGAGAATGAAGAAGGATGTTTCCACATTTCTAATATAAGATTATAGCAAGTGATGCTAAAATGCTGTTATATTTTATTCAGAGCAGGTGCCCATTAATCATCAGTAATTTATAGTCTGCATGACTAGTACAATCAGCCACAAAAAAGTAACATTTTATATATTCTCCCATTCAGCATTCATTTGCAACTTTATTTATAATTATCAACGACTTTAATCAGAAACAACCTTCCTTTAGAAAATTTCAGTCTACAAAATAGACATTTCTGTTTCATATTCTGAACATTATTTACTGAGTTAGGATTTTTAATCATGATTTATGATATAAAAGGCCTATCAAACAATCTGTGGGCTGTAACATGAAGTTTCATTTCATGTCAGGCTGGAGCTGTAATTGTCCTAGTCTTCAGCCAAGGACGGGATGGGGGTAGAGCCTGGATCCATGTGGGCGTGTAGGTTGTTATTCCATAGCACTCGCTTCACCACTGAGGGGGATGGAACTGAAGGGTTCTCACTTCTGGGAAAAAGGGAGTGTGGCTTTGACTGGAAGAAAAATACGGGGCTCAACAGCAAAAAAACCACAATTGCTGTTGTCATGACCTTAACAGAGTTCAATTTGTAAGTTCATAAGGATTTGGAAGAGAGTAGCTGTCCTGAGAGCTCTGCTTTATGGTGTAGGGATGGTCAGTTTTAACTCCTGAAATTACTCATTTTTAATACCTTAGGGTGATTTGAAGGAAATAATCCATTCAAGAGGATAAAATTCAGTAATATAACACAAAATATTTAAAATATTTACATTAATTTTTATTGTCATTCATTATTTAAAATACAGACATTAAGATACAATTTTCTTGTTGTAATGTAGGTCAGATATAGACATTTTTAAAGGCTTTGACTTTATATATGTACATATCATCTTTCTCCCTCATATATTGTAATAAACAGTAAAAGCACAATACCTCACTAAAAAGGAATAGCATTCTTCATGAAAACTTTGCAAAGTAGAAAAGTTGAAATCATCAGCTTCTTTGAGAAGCTCAGTAAAAATTTGGTCTTGTCTGTGCTGTACAATCATACAGTTATAAAGCCTTCCTCTTCTGTCTTCAACTTCTTTTCACTCCAAGTTTGTTTATGTGTTATGGTCAAATAGAGACAGAACTAAACAAAATTTACTTTATAATAGAGCAGTTCTGCTCTTCAGAGAGAAAAAAATAACTATGGAGAAATACAACAAATACATTGTCATGGAAAGTCTACATTTTCACGTTAAAAAAAAAACCAACTTGGCAACAGCAGAGTTTCTGAACTGCACAATTCTTCCTGAGGGTGCAATGTTTCACTGATTAATCTCTCTCTCTAACTCGTTACAAAGGAAAACATTGGATAAATGTGATCAGGTTCCTTTTGTGGTTTTGTTTGGTTTGTTTTGGTTTGATATGTATGAAATTTTCTGAATAAAACTACCAAGGAAATCACAAGACAAGTGCTGAATCACCAGTCAAACTCAGACAAGTGCCTTGCCTGACACGTTTGTCCTGATCAACACCCATGTATTGGGTAAAATTCCTTGAAGCAGGCAAAGCACCTTGGGTTGCCACTGCAAAACTTGGTGGAAAGCTAAACTGACTAACCTGTCAAAACATTTTAATTCCTAATATCAGCTTGAAAACGAATGGTAGGGTCTGTAAATGATCTGTAATTTCTGTTGATTCTGACCAGACATTTTGTGGCTTGACTTTCAAAAAGCCAGTCTGCCTTCCCTTCAAAATCTCTGCCTGCTCCTTTGAAATCTACTGAAGACTTAGGTACATCATGCATTTAAAATTAAAAAGACTGGGATAGAAAATGTGAGATCCTATTTTTTCTTACCAGGGCTAATGGGAGCTTGGACTTAGGAAGCCCTCTCCATAAAGCCGCTCCCTTTACATTGCCCGCCTCGACCAGGAGTCACAGAGGAGTCTCTAAGTGTGACCAAAGCAGTGGTAAAAGGGGCAACATGAATTTTGGTGGGAAAGGCTAAACCACATTTGAGGTTACTGCACATCTGTCCCTGGATTCCCTGTGCCTGTAGGTACAGGGCTTCACTGGCCTGAGGGGAAAAACCTCTTTCCACTAAATAAATCCCACTGAGTGATGCCACTAGAGGGAGAGCTGACCATATTTATCAACAATATCAAAATACCAATTCATCTCGGTGGTACCAGTGGATTGTTGAGCTAGGTAGGGGCAAAAAAACCCAACCCCTTTCTATTCCAGACTAAGACTATCCCAATTTAAAAATGCTACAGTTACATGGGTGGGCTGGATTATGTCAATCATTTAGGAGAATGATGGAGACAAAAATGAAGGGACTTTAAAGAACATTTAAAATTTCTAAGGATATCATCAGATCTTCCTCCCCTCAGTCTTCTCATATGTAAATTATTCTAATTTCTACAACTGGTCCTTACACATGACTATTTCCAGGTTCTGCTAATTCTCATTATTCCTCAACTGAACATCCTCTCAATGATCCACACCTTTCTTAAACTGCATGCCTCTAAATGCAGCCAGAAACCTTTATATGCACCATTGATTACTGTTACTAGGGTGTGCTTCCATACATTTTTCTAGTTTCTTGCAGCTTGAATAAAAAAAAAAATCAAAAATTCACTCCAGAAATAGTTACCCAAATTTTACTTTGCTCTTAATGGGAGTTTGATTTTCTAATGCAATTATAACTGCATAGTGGGTAATTAATTCCAGTTCCATCTCCAAGTCAAAACTGGAAAGTATGGACCAATAAGAAAAGAGATTCTTCCAGGGTCAAATCCAATGGGTATTTTAAAAGCACATGCTCCCCTCTCAATTTATGCACTTGTATAAGAGACGTCAGACTTTATTTTCATCAGTTTCCAGTGCTTATGACAGTCTATTCAGAAACTGTGCCAAAAGTCTCCTCACAGTTTAGTATTCCTTAAATTGCTTCTCCTTTATGCAAAAGGCCTACTGGTTTTGGAAGAAAGGTACATTGGTGTAATCTAGCTAGTTGCTGACAAGTTCATTGTTCTATTTCCTAGGTATTCAATAATGTTTTATTCAAATATTCTTCTTCTAGGAATTGACACAAAGTTGAGCATTCCTCATATTTCTAGCATTGATTTTTTGAAAATACAATGATCTCATCAAGTTAAGTGATTATTAATTAGATGGAGCCATTATTGTCTAATTTATTATTTTCCTATATCCACCGGTGGTTTTACCTCTGTTTTTGAAAATCTGTTGTCTGCCTGATTAGAGCAAAAGATCCTTGGCAGACAGATCCTTTTTGCATTTCCTTTGTGTATGTGCCTGAGGAATATCTCTTCTTATTACTATTATGCAAGTCAAAAGATGATGGTAAAAGAGGAATAGTTCCACCCTCGTAATGAAAACTACAGCAATCAGTAACTGATTGCTGATCTTAGGGAACAGCTGAAATTTGAGTGCCATGGGAAGCAAGAACTTGCTTGGATTGGAACAACTGAGTGAGGGAAAAAACTCTTGATGCTGGTGGAAATTCACCAGGAGAGGAAAAAAGACTACAGTTCTTAATGAAGAAAGAATGATTAAACGGCCACTGACTCTCCTTAAGGCCACCACGAATTAGCACTGAGATTTCCAGGAAGATGTCCAATGTTTTAGAAAAGAGTGATGATTTGATACATAGAATTAAAATTATACTTACTTCCTAACCAGCAGTCCCACCCTACACAGTTTAAAAGTATACCTGTCCATGGTGGGTGAAAGACCCAAATACTCAATCAAAAGCAAGAAAAATAAGCTATGCCAAAGTCAATTTTCTGCTAAAACCCCAAGAAGCCAACTGTTATTTCTGCTATTCTGAATGGCAGAAATCTGTGAGTTCTCTAGCACTTCTTCTAAAAAAAAAAAATATACTTTTTTCATTTGCACATTTTTCATGCTTTTCAAATTAGATCTTTTTAAAAACTATTTTAAGAATAACGGGGTATGTCAGCTCATCATTCATTCTCTGTGAGCCACTTTTAACATCAAGAGTCATATTTTAATATAGTATTCTGAAAAGCTTTCCTGGAAAGAGACCAGATTATTATTTAAGCATGTTTTCTTTCTTTGATTTTTACAGTTACAGAAACCATTATTGTAGAATTCCTCTCTTTATATTGGTTGAAATCCATTAAAATATCATAAACCTGCTTTTTCTTTTAAACCTGATTTCCCAGGAATTATGACATTTAAGAATTTTGGAAGGTGAGTAATAATCTCTTTTTCATTTTGGCTATACAAGATTGCCAAAATATCCTGAAAAAAACTCAGAATATTTTTGTCTCAGCCAAAGCCAAATCAGAATCTTGTCTGATTTAACCTGAAACTGGCAGAAATGTTACACTAAAGCTTATCCAAAGCAAAATCCTTTATTTGCATCTTTTTCCTATTAAAACCCAAGACTGGTCAGAACAATTCTCTGCTCCTGTTACTATTGTTTCAGGGGATTTTGATCATGCCTTCTGTAATCTTATTCCACAAAAGCAAGAGTTGATAGCATTTATATGGCTTTGAAATTTCATGTTTTATTTATGTCATCTGTGCATTATACTTCTGGACTACTGTGATATCAACCCTTGGGAAAATTAAACCCTCTTGCTGAATGGACTCCAAAACAGGTTTGGAAAGCACTACCACAATCCTTGTTTACTGAAATATCACCCTTATTATTATTTTTTTTTTCACCTATTAGTAGGACCAGTGATAAATTTGGCTGCATATAGAGCAAGGATTTCAATTTCTAATTTAAAGAATGATAAACAAGGGAAAGATAAACAGCTCTGCAGGAGTACAAGGTAACATGTTTTTGCCATTTTTGCCATTAGTTTCACCATTGCCAATATGGTGAACAGAGGGGGTCAGACAATAGTCAGCAAGGAACAGATGGAGGGAACAGCAGCACAATATCTAAAGCAGTTTAGAAGATTATTACAAAAGTCTAAGGGTCTGCAGTGCAGTATTGGGGAGTGGGGGAAAAGACACGGAGAGGGAACCAACAGGCTCTTTGAATTGCTCACCAGGTGGTTAACATTACCTGTACATGTGATGTGAGAGTTATTGCATTAGAGGAAAAACTGATGCGTGCCTGGCAAGTGATGCTGGCAACAGCAACGTCTGCACAGGCTTTTCTGACCCACTCATGTTCCAGCAAAAAGTTTTCAGTCATGCCTTTCTGCTGAGCTTTGTGCCAGTGAGCACACAGGAGGTGACACTTCCCTGCAGGTACCCAAAATGCATGACTGTGGCTGACATCTCCACTCATAAAAGGGGCTCCCTCTCACTGAAAGTAATGTGTGTTGATGCTTATGTCTCTTCATCCCCTTGGGATTTGAATGCTTGCAGGAGAGAACCACTTACAAATGTGGTCATGTTCAACTACGGCTTTTCAGTTCCTTAAGATGTCATTTTAGAACCAAAGAAAGTCACAGCAAACTTTGTTTAAACACACAAACTAGATTGGTCTTCTCAGTCAATGTCTCCAAGACACAATATACAGAATTACGAAAGAATAAATATTATAGAAACTAGGATGTTATACAGCAATTCTTATGAAAAGAACATTTTTTTAAATAAAAAAATACACCGCTGCCTGCAGATCCATAGTGTGGGGCCTTTTCCAGCACTTTGGAAGAAGATTGTCTGCTCCGAAATTTTGATTGGAATTTTTTCCCATTTCTAACTCCCATAAGAATTCCACAGCTTATAGGCCCATCCCATCTTCCTATCTTTGCAAGTTCTTTGAAGAAATCATAAGCAATATGAAATTCCCTTTGTTTTTAAAATTAGAGGTTCCTTTAAACTCTCTGTGGTTTTCTTCTACTCACCATCACATTTCTAGAGATGAAGAGTTTTCTTCAAAAGCATTCCTTCCAACAGCCTTATGTTTAGGGCTCCCCTATAAATACTGATGGCTCCTCTATAAATACTCTGGCTCATTTGCTGTTTTTGAAAAAAAAAGAAAATTGGCAGAGGCTAATTCTTCCAATTAACCATTATTCAGAGACTGACAGGTAGTAACAATAAAAATAATTAGGGAGAAGGATTGACACACTGGAATGAAATATTCCAGAGGAGTTTTTTCACCTGTAGGCAGCTTAAAGTAATTATTTCTTCCTGTTTCTGATCCATAAAAAAATAGTAATTACTTGTACTTTGGCAATAAAATAAATAGCTGTTGAATAGATTGGGGGAAAATCTCAAGGCTGTCTCACCACTACACAAGATATCACAGTTGTTGAGTCAGGAAATGGAAAAATATAAAATAATACCTTGCTTGCTAACAGCATTGCTTTCACTAATGAAGAATAATTTATTATTTGATTGTCAGTTGTTCTAAGCAAGTCTTTAAACCACAAACATAAAATCTAGTCAAATGAACATTATTTAAAGATATCTTCCTTTATTCATGATGTAAAGGAACCTGGCCTTGACATTTCCCATCACAAAAATGACATGAGGCATGGTGTGTATAAATTACAGTTTGGAAGGCTTCTGCATTGTAAAAAGAGATTGTAAAAGGCAGACTTAATATCCAACATGTTTTAAAAATTAGGGTAAGCATTAGAAAATACATTGTCTAACTGATTCAGTATCAAAGATTAGGTAATTTTCCTGTACAGTACCTTTCTTTCAGAAAAAAAGTTTGTTGTTAGTCATTTTTTTAAATATTAAATAAGACATGATAACAAACAAATTATTCATAATGTGATTTTACACAAGACAAAAGGAATAGAATCTCCTCCTTTTTTGTGTTCCAATATTGAATTAATTGCATCAACAGCCTTTGAAATCTCACATGAGATCATATGTGAGTTATAAAACAGTGCTGAATACAAATGCAGAAAAGACCTGGTAAATTATCTAGTTGCATTTGGAGTGTGCATCAGCCTGAGGAAGCCAACTCAGTTAAAACAAATTCACCGCTTCCTCAAAGTGAGGAATTCACCTTTCATAGATTCTAAGCATGATTGGGTTAGAGACTATGACAAAATTTGCAAAATCAAGATAATTAATGGAATAAACAAGTTCAACTTAATTTAAAGCTCTACAGATTTCTTGTATTTGTTTGCTTTGAGTGGTTTTGTTCGGCTTAAGATTATTTCATAGGTTTTTGAAAGAAACCAAGGGCAAACTTCTCATCCTTTTTTCTAAGGAGTAGGACCTTTTCCACCTTGGCCTGTAGCTTTCTGGTAAAGACCCCCAAAGAACACAGCAGCACAGAGTTCTGCACCTGTTGGATGATGGCAAACTAAGCCATGGGAAATCCCTGTTCATGAGACAGGACAACTGAATTCTTTCAGGTGCTGCGCTACTACTAACTCTGTTTCAAGTTTTATTAAACTTTTACAAAAATCTCTGTATAGAACTCCAAAGAATACACCATGGAATAGCCCTAACAGCAGGAATTAATGGAAGATCTTGAGTGATTATTTAGATTCTCACCTGAGAGGCAATAAATTGGAGTTTAAATCAAGCACATTCATCATTCAGGCCAGGCATCTGAATCATGACTTCACACAAGGATATTACTATTCATAAGTAAAAACGTTAATCAAACTCAAATACCTTTCAGCCAAGCAGGTAGAAAAGTTGAGTTTAAGACTTTTGCCAGTAAATTTTGAAATATTTTTAAAGTGACCAGGTCACCCCATTAACATCTCTGCTATTTTAGAGCTGTTCTGTCTGACTAAGTGCACAAGATATCAAAGAATTTATTTCTTGCAGGCTGACAAGTACTTGGATACATAGATGGAACCTGGAAGTCTGAAAGGCAAAAAAAAAAATCTTGGGAATTTATATATGCCAGTGAAATGAATTGTAGCCCTTGTTCTCATAATTCTGGTCATTGTCCATGTACAAATTATGAATCACATATTTTATTTCCTTGTGACTTGGAAGAACGCCATTTTTCCATTCAAGTTAGTTTCTTCCCAGTGCCTACTTTGGCTATTTGGATAGAAGGAAAGCTTGCTGCAATTAATATTTTGTTCAGTGTTCTGCACAGGAAACCTTGTGCAGAGTCTGAAATACTGAAAAACTCTAAGCTAAATACTTAAAAGTATTAATTTGGAGAAGCCTGAGCATGTGTGCATAACCTAAAGGAATGTTGAAGAGTATGTTCAACATTTGTTAAAACCACTGGTCTGAATGAGCAAGATCCCTTTGAGATTTTCAGATGGACTTGCTGCTTATTCCCTGTAACCATATTGCTCACTAAGTCCTATTCTTACAAAACACTGCATCTTTCTCATTATTTTTATTAGAAAATAGTTTTCGAACCCCATTGCAGTGATAACTCTTTAATGTTGTCTAGTTTTCAAGCTAAAGTAATTCTGATGAGTTTTTATATACTTCTTTCAGTGCCTTTTGCACCTTCTTCCACAAATGTATTTTCAGAAAAATTAAATTTGATAAGGATACAGACAAACAAGAAAATCCAGATCTCTTCCCTGCTTCATATTAATTCTACTTTCTCACATTTATCCCCAGCCAGGTTCAACTTTCTTGAATGTCGCTGGCCATAAGCTTGCAGAGCAATTCAAAAGAACTCGTGTCCTTTCTACAATGATCCTGCATGCGCCTACCTCTGCTGAGGTAAATAAGAATTAAATTTATCATCTCCTGGCACTATGAATGACTCATGTTCACAAGATAACTGAATCACTGTTTCATGTCCTTCTCTCCAGCTGTTGAAAGCCAAAATGTGCCTACTTTACATCTGCTCTTAGTAACTTTTCAGCCTAAATATTACATTTTATACCAATCGCTTTTACTCCAATCCTATTCCTTGAGGCTTCAAGATGATCTAGGTATTAGTTATCTTTGAGATCTCAAATGTCCTTTATATTGATCATACCTCCTAGCCCTGCATCCTCAGCAAATTCCCGGGCACACTCATTAACTGAAGAGAGCAGAGTTAAAATCCTTGAAGATTCTGTTTAATAATACCTTTATTTACAATCAATACTTGTCTTTCAGTGCTGCTAGCTTTCCCCACCTTATTAGCTGGCTCCAAAACCATGTTACTATCAAGAATCTAATATTCTCTGTCCTAACTAGTCATTCCTCCTCACAGACTGAGCTTTTGGCAATAGCAGCTTCAAAATGTGATGAGACTAAGCTTTAGGGAAAGTTAATATTTCTGACCCAGTCAGTTCAACTGAGCATGGGCTTAAGGGGAAATGCACAAAAACTGCAACACACAGGGAGATCAAACAAGGTCCTCTTCTTATTACTCAAAGAACGGGATTTCATGTCCCAAAATTCACCAAATAAACAGTGTGCTTAATGTGTGCTTAATAGAACTCCTATACCTTTTTCCTACACTATCAGTGGTTTAAAAAAAATCCACAGCTAAAAACTTCATTGAAGTTGAGATCCATGAAAGCCCATTAGAGTTCATGACTAAGTCACCCCAGTAAAGACTGGCTGAAACTCTTGCCCCACCGAGTGTGAACACCCTCTCAGAGCAATGCTTCAGCTCATAATTTGGGAAAAAAATGTGGTAGTGGCCTTGAAAATCACCCACAACTTAGTAAAAAATTCTGAAGAATTATAAGAAATCCTTCAGTCTGGATTGGGGAAAGATAAGCATCATTTTAATAATATATTGATATTGCAGATGTTTTGGGATAAAAAAAAAAACAAACCCAAATGTTACGAAGCAAGGCATTGGATCCAAAATTAAAGTAACTGCAGTTAACTATGCCTGATTTTATTCCTAGAAGAGGCCAAAACCCAGTAGATGTTTCCACAGCTTTGTTCCAGCCTGTTGCTAAACTGACTGGTGGTTCTTGCACTCTTAACAAAGATGGTGTTGTTGCTAGTTTCATCTACAGAAGGAAGTTTTCAGTGAAAGTTTTTTTAAGTAGAAAGGAGGAGAATGAAGTTATGCTGATTTGCTTGGAGGTTGTTGGTTTGGTTTTTTTTTCATATCTTGTTTTGTTCAAACTCAACTATATTCAATATTCCTCAGTAAAGAAAAAAGAAAATAGTTTCTCTTAATAAGCCTTTAAAATATCTTATCTCAACAAAGCATCCAGATTTTCTTCAGTGTATCTCCTTGACATTTATTCACCATGTTCTACATTCTAAACCTTAAGAAATTACTGAATGGAACCGTGAGAATCAACAGAATGTTTCAAATAATTCAAAGTTTGCAAGTGGCCTTAAGATGTGTTAGTTTATAGCCAGGCATCAAAATATGCATCAGGAAAGTTATTTTTTACTTCATTTGACTCCAATCTAATAGCTACCATTTCCTAAAGTTTTCACCAAAACTGGTATGTATGGAACCCAAGATACTGGCATTTTCTTGTTCTGAGGTTTTTGATCCTTTTCAGAAGTCCATTTAGACCTGCTGTTTAATCAACATAAAACGCTTCCTTTGACATTTCTCTGAAGAGTGCTCACAATTCCACTTTAAAATTTTCCTCTCTTCATGAGTGTTGGAGAAAGGGTGATTCCACACAGTATTTCTATTCTGAATGTAGAGATGTCTTATTGCAAAACTCCTAAAAATTAGTTTAAAGCCTATAAATATATGAAGAGCAGAAAAGCTCAATACAGCACACAACAAAACTAAAAGAAAAACATTATGACCTTTTTAAAGATGAAATAAGTTAATTTTGCTCCAAAGAGTAAACTCTGAAGTAAAGTGATTTTTATTTAAAAGGGAAACTTTTAGATGTATTCAAAGAAGTACTCATTGCATAAAGTCTGAGGTTTTTGAGTAGATATAAACTTTCTTGTCTTCGGAAAATTTATGTTCCACTCCTGCTAACCATGCAGTTTACTCAAAACAGAAAGCAGGACTAAGATTCTGCTTGGACATCCTGGTAAAATTCCTTGTCTTTCCACTGATGGTGCAACTTGTGTAGGACTATGAGTTAGAGCTTGAGGGTGCATTTTTTCTCATGTTCTTGTAATAACTTAGAGATGAAACCAAGGTGGCACGTCAGTGCTTTGTGAGAGATTACAATAGATCTCAGGACATTCTTGCTCAGGGCTGGCCACCTGCTTTTCTGAATGCCTTAAGCTGAGGCTGCCTGAACAGTCTGTGCTGTTTCTGGAAGGTTAGTGTTGCAGTACTTTCCAGGTACAAGAAATTACCATTTTTGTCATAGTATGACATCTTGTGGACTGCTGGTAGTACTACCAAAGGACTCCCTGTTCTTAACCGAAATGTTACTGCCATCAAGTGAACGAGTACATAGAGTGCCTGTTTCTTTTAAAGCTGACTGGGTCATATACACAGCTGTCATCTATTTATGGATGAAAAACATCTCAGATGATAAGCTTGTGACAAAGAAGATACATAGGCAGAACCTATTTAATGTACAGGCACTGAGCCCTGTGATGGCAAAGTGCAGGGCTCAGGACAGGAGAGCGCCTTCGGTCCCTCAGCACGTTCCTGGCAGGGGAAAGCTTCCAAGACTGGCACATTCCCATCTTCAGCCTACTTTTTTTTCTTAACCCAGGTTCTGGCAAGCAGTCAGAAAAAAGGATAAGGAGCCCTTGACATGCTGTCTAGCAGGCAGGCGGTAGGTCTCTCTTTCCAAACCTCCAAGGAATGAAGAATGGAATGGACAGACAATATTGAAAAGGTTGAGGGTTTTTTCATCCTCATGCCCAAAAATGGAGAGTAGTCAGGATTATTTTAAGATTTAGGGCATGACTAGAACTTGCTTACAAGACATGTGAGCTTGCCTGGTTCTATCACTGGCCCACATCACTGCCTCCTGATTAAGAGTAATGGAAAAAATCTGTCTGATCATTATGCTCCTGACTACCTTTGAATACATCCCTGTGTATACTTCATTTAATTTTTTCCTGAGTGACATATTCAAGGAAAACCTGCTGCTTTATTTCAAATAACAAGACAGCACAGAGTTATGAGCTGACAGAAGAGTTGAACTGTATGAAATCTATACAGTCTTTTTTTTATTTTTCCTCCCACAGGACCTAAGGGCAATAGTTTTAGCTAAAATGGGTTTTTACTTTTAGATCCCTTTGTTGCTTTTTGGGTTTGCACACAGGGTCTCCAAATCTATTTCCTCTCTTTCAGGTCACCTGTTAACTCTTCACGTGTAAGAATGTACCATACACCCTTCCAAGGAGCAAAATATTTTGGACAAGGAAAGAAGGCTGTACTTTACAGAGGAACAAAATCAGCAAAAAACAACCACTACCATTATTTAGATGACACAAAAAAAAAAAAAGTTTCATGAACAGACACATTCCACTGAAATTGTGAAACATATCACTGTTCATGAAGGTGGATGCAGAGATATATTTTTGGACTTTTTCTCCATAGTTTAACTTACCTTTAGAGTAAGGGAAATGCAAAAATGCTCTGAAAACTTGGCAGGAATTTCCTATTCTAGCTGTATGCGTGTCAGGGAGGTGGAAGTTTTGGCTGGGTATATAACCTCTGTATCCTTAATGTAAATGAAGGGAAATTCCAAAACTTTCTATTCATCAGCTTAATTTTTTTCCTAGAGAAAAGATTCATCAGCTTAAGAATGACTTTCAAGTTAAAGTCTCACCAAATACAGAGAAAATCCATCAAAATGAGGTAATATTAGGGGTAGGATTCAGCCCAAGATTAAGACTTCGTTGATAGTGACATCTCCACAGCACTGGGAGGCCAAAGAGTTATGCATTAGAGAGCTAAATTCAGCTGTCAGCCTCAAGCTGATTCCCATGCTGTACTGAACACAGACAAAAGATGTTGTGTAACCTCTTAGAAGTAGCTGTCCATGCTGTACCATTTTTGCAGACGCAGAGATTAAAAAAAATCAAAAATCACCAGACTAATGAAGCATAGTATCACAGTTAGGTATCACCATGAAAGAAAAAATAAAAAGGCTTTTTTTTCAAGGACATGCTACCAAAGTAATTGTACTCAGCTGAATTTGACCCACATTGCATATTAAGCCTGGCACAAATAAGTATGAACATAAGGAGAGCTAGGAGTGATGACGTAAAACACTAAATCTAGCCTTCAGTGGAATCTACCAGCCTCACAGGGTCAAAAGCTGAGCTTTGAAGACTAGAAGGAAAACTAGCCTTTTTCAAATATTTGCAAAACTAGAATGTTATAAAATCCCTTTGATCCCTCCCCTGCCCTAGCCATGCTTTGTAATTCTCAAGTGATTTCTTAGGAAAAGAAGCAAAAAAAAATCATGTCCTACAGCTTATACATATTTATTACCAGTGGGCAGCTGAAGTCTAAATACTTGTATCTATATACAAAAAAAAAAAAAAAATAGAGTAATTACTTAGGCATCAGTAAAACAAAAAGGCCAGAAATATTAAGCAAGAAGTTTATCAGAATTAATTTTAAAAATCCCATAATGCATTTCTGTCTCCATTTTTCTTTCTTTCCTTCTTTTTCTACAATATATATTTGTTCTGCTAACCATTAATCCCTCCTGTCCCTGTTCCCAATTCCTGGCTGCAGTTTGCACAGACCACTGAAGTTTATCAGGCTAGTCTGCTGGCTGTATAAAGAACATTATGTAATTTTTTCTGTAATTAAAATAAAAATTAAAATAATTAAAATAAAATTAAATGTAATTAAATGTAATTAAAATTAAAAGTTGCTACTCTTAGTTGTCTGCTATGTCTGTCCTTTGCTTGTGGAGATCTGAACCTGTATTACCATTTCAGAAACAGACTTACAAAATAACTTGAAAGGGCTTTGTGTAGGATATTGGGATATGAGTAGTATGTAGTCTGTAGCTGAGTTGTTTGTGAAAGCAACAGCGAGCTATTGATACAGAGCAGAGAAGAGGAGGAGTTAGGATGTAGAAAATGCTTAGGAGAGAGAGAGGAGCAATACCATTTTTTCAATCCAAAGTGTATCTCCCAGATAAAAACTGTTATCAGCTGTTACAAGGAACAATCAATAAGCTGCCCCGAAAAGGAAAGCATAGACATTTCCAACACTTAATTTTCCAGCCACCACAACAGAACAGCACACGACATTGCAGCAGCACAACCAAGCCAAAGTAGCTTCTTGTTCCCAAGCAGTTGTAATTCACAGTACCAGCCACTTCAGTGGGCAGCCTGTTCCAATGTCTGACAACTCTTTCCATGATTAAATCTTTCCTAGTATCCAATCTAAATCTTCCCTGGCACAACTTCAGGCCATTTACTCTCATCCTGTCCCTGGCTACCTGGGAGAAGAGATCAGCTGCTGCCTCACTACAACCTCTTCTCAGATGGCTGTAGAGAGCAAGAAGGTCTCCCTTAAACCTCCTTTTCTCCAGGCTAAACGACCTCCGTTCCCTCAGACACTTCTCATAAGGCTTCTTTTCTAGGCACAAGCTGCCTAAATTCATTATTTTATTCTTCTGAACAGATATTGAATGCCAGATAAACTGGCATAAAGTTCAAGTTCTTAATTTGCTTTTCATTTATATCAGGTCAAAGGCAAAGTTTAACTTTGCATGACTGTGAAATCTATGGTTTTCCAGCAAATTTATAATGGATAAATGTTTTCTGATGTTTGTAATAGAATTTTATTTTTTTATTTTTAAAGAGAAAAGCATAGCTTTCTAAAACTACAGTGATGATAATTTCTACAACAGCTGGACAATGACTCTTTCTTTCTCCAGTCAAGCAGCAGATTCTAAGTACTGAAGTAGATCAGGAGTACCTTATTGATCATTTTTCACCAAGAAAAAACCCTCTAAGAAAGAAAATTGTGTAGACATCTTCTGTTTGACAGGAATATTCAGATGTGACAGCAGAAATGTCAGAATTTTTCCTAAATCACCTTAATCACTCCCATATATTACGCACCATACCTTTTTGTGTGTCTCAGTCAACAAAATTGTATCAGCATTGTTCTGGGCTGAGTAAGGAAGAGATAGCTCTCACACAAACATGTTTTACACCTGAGTCACTTGATGATCAAGCCATGCAGTCTTAATTGTTTAAAAACCAGGTCTTGACTACTTTAGGAGGAATGTGGTACTGTTAGTGGACACAGACCAGACTTGAGTCATTACAAAAGATGTAAACAAAGAGAGTAATAAAAGTTATAGGAGGTGCAGAGAATAACCTATGAGGAAAAGTTGAGATAATGGCGCTTGTTTAGTCTAGAAGAGCAAAGACTGAACTGGGATATAACAACAATCTGCAAGTATGTATAATGCCCTTTCTATGGAGGAAAATGATCAACTGTTGTCTATGTTCACCAAGGACAGTGCAAGCAATAATTTAAGATTTGCAACAAAGGAGATTAAAGTTTGGTATTAAGAACAGATCTCCAAAGAGAGCCAACTAAACAACAGGAATCCTGGTTTGGAAAAGGTTCAGACAGATTTTCAAGAGTAAATTGAAGTTTTGGACTGATTCAGAATACTAACAACAATACTGCAAAAAATTCATAACATTAAGGTAAACGACAATCCGTCAAGAAGGATTAAATGTGATGCAATTTATTTTAGAGAGAACATTTTCGGTTGCACTAAAATTCAATTAAACAATTAAAGCCAGTTTTAACTGCTCAGAAAATTTAGAGAGGCTCTGAATGCCCTGGAGAAGTTTTTTAAATCTTTGCTATTCTTATATGTGATGGAATTCCTCCACATGTGGCATATTTTATGTCTTATTCACATAAATATAAGGTACCCAGTAACTGACACAGCAGAGTTCTTTAAAATGCACTTGGAAGTGGAGCCTTTTAGAATTAAAGGACAGCCTTTATTCTATAACACGATATAATGAAACTGCAGGAAATATCCATATAGTTTGATTATCTCATAAACTAAGCTACTATAGGTATAAAGTGACCTTCTTTAAGGAAAAAAAGTTTACTGGCAATCTAATTGTATCCACTCATTATCAGGACCTGTGTGTATAAATCATGAGTAGCCTATGAAATACTTATTTAAACAAAAGTCAGTTTGGCAGTTTATTCCAGAGCACATTGAACTTAACCGGCCTCTCTCCTTTTTAAGTAGCTGGGATAGACAATGTATATATATGCAACTTAAAACGCCATAAACACACATTTCTAATAAATACCCAAATAGCAGGTGGTATGTCTTACATGAACATTTCCTGTCTTTTCCCAAGAAACCATTTATATTCATTTCAGTTGAAGGGGGAAAAAAAGATTACTTGATGGAATACTAATGATTAGATACAGGCCTATATAGGCACTTCATAAATCTTTTATTGCTTTTAAAATATTATCTGAAATTTTAAAAGCCCCATATTTTCAACACAATTGTACAATGTCCATAACTATTATATAAAAAATAATATAAAAATATTAAAAAATCATATAAAATTCATATAAAATACAAAAATTCATAACTATTAACCAATTCAAACATCTTTTCATCCTGTTAAGGATGGGCAAAAAACAATTTGCATCCAACTTTAGCACTGACAATAAATTTATTTTACTTAATATGGATATTATTCTTGAAATGAGATTAGCACCTGAAAGATGTTAAAACACAGAATAAGGCTGTTATAATAAAGGTTACAGAAACTAATGGCATATGGGGATGTGCCAAACCAACAGTCCTGTACAGTAATTGTCATTACAGTTGGCTGGTCTCAGAAGGAATAAGTTTCATATTTGGAATTCAAAAGCTTCCATTTTTATAACAAACACAGAAGCTACAGTTAGGATTAGTCACTTGTGATAGATACTGGAAGTGTAAGCAGCATCATCCAATCCAGTTGTCCCAAGGAAGGGAGCATTTAATATGTGAGAAAATATCCTCCATAAACCCATCTGAAACACAGCTGGACATAACTTGTCACCACAATCAGGGGTAAAGTTGGGCAATCTACTTGCCTGAGGCAGGAGTTGCTTTCAAGATACGTTGTTGGCAGGTGCAGCCACAGCTGACATCAGACAGTTAAACCAAGGACTTTCCTCAGGTAGAGCCACAAGACTGTGTGGGTTCTACCCACATAGAGTCTGTTAGGAGAGTTACCTATGTGCTCCTTACTCTGGTTATGTAGAGGACATACACAAATGTGTGCCAGCTGGGATTTGCCTTTGCAGCTCTGTGGACTGTAGAGTTTGTAACATACAGGAGGCTCCTGAATAGCTGCTTCTACTTTTGCAACCTCTGCCCTCTCACACCATGTGGCTTTGCTTTGCTAAGATGTAGGAAGCCCTAAAACACCCCAAAGCCATAGAGATACCTAAAATCTGGAGCAGAAATGAAGGGGTGAAAGGGTCTTTAGAAACACTAATGTTTTGTCAAAATAAAAAGTTCAATGCACGTTTAAACATTTTGATACATGTAATGTTGTTTCTGTATTAGACAAGCATTTTAGGAAAAGGAATAGAGAACATAATCACCTTATCTAAGAGAAATACAAGTACTCAATTTTACAAAATGTTCAGAAGAGCACAGTGTACAACTTTATCTTTTATTTGGATGCTTAAATATTCCAGTTTTAGCTCGCCATGTTCTTTTCAGAAGCCTTACTGTCAGACATCAAACAGCAACTCTATCTATGTAATAAGAAATGTAGTCGAGCCACAAAAGTCAATATGAATGTAATTCTATAGCCAGGCCAATTTTATCAATAAAACAAAAAGCTACAATAGTTCAAAGATTTTCCTGAACTTGTAGCTTTCTTATATGCTGAAGATTTGAAAATTGGTCATTCAATAAGCTATATTCCATTTGGCAATTATCAGTTAAAAAATAATGCTCATTTTTACATATATCCTAAGAAAGTATTATCATAGGTATATTGACCTGCATTACTTTTATTTATTCCCTTTCTAACAGTTTTAACCTTATACCACTGAAGGAAATTGCTAAAGGATCTGATTCATAAAGCCAGATTACTAGAGATTATGAATTTGTCACAGAACTTGGAAAAATAAATTAAAAATAAAGCCTAGTCTGTGACTCCTTTACCCTCCAAAATAGACTTCACACCTGCCAGCTTAGATTTAATTATTAACATGTAACTACTGAAAAGATAAACTTGGAAGAATCACAAGCAGTTCTATAGCAACATTAGTCCAGTTCTTAAAACAGGAAAAAAAATCATGAATCAAAAACTGGACAGTATGGATGTGAAGGACTGGATGGATGTGTGTGGCAGCTGAATCTTCATTTCCACAAATTTTGGTTAGCTTTCTATAATATTTATTATTATTATTATTATTTTTGTAGCTAGGTACATATAAAAAACTCTGAACCTCTGCTTTGCACTGCATCCCAAGAATCCCCAGAGGCAGCCTTGTCCCCAAGGTTGTACACACAACACAGACAAATCTGTTTCAGCTCTTTTGTACTTAGTCAGGCTGGCTACTGATGATCCCTGACAGAACAGAAGTTTAAGAAACCTATGTTAGAATTAATTCTACACTGGATTACCAAGAAGACATGATATTGTGACTAAAGGCTATTTGATAATGTAATTACCAGGCAAATTAGGTAGATCTGTTTTTCACCTTGAGGAAAGTGACAGACCTGCAACTATACCTCACTGCTCAGAGAGAAAACTGTTTCATACCTTTCACTTTTTGAAAGAATTGAACTATAGATATTTAAGTTGTTAAAGAGCCACTTATATCAAGAGGAAAAGAAGATGACAAAGACAACATATGTAAAGAATACATCTCTCACATGAATAAAAAGGAAGGCATTTCACTGATAACTTGAACCCTGAACGACCTGTGGTGCCTTCTAAAGTTGGAAAATGGTTATCCAGGAAAGCCAGTAAAGATAACTTCTAATGTCATGGGCAGCAGGAAATTGGAATAACAGCTACTGTCTGGAAGCTCAATTCTATTTAGAACTAGGATTCAGAGAAGTGACTTAATTGCAAACAGATGAGAGAAGCTGTCTCTTCAGTTCTTTATCCATTAAATATGTCTACATGCAAGGCCCATAAAGGTGGCAAATACCAGAGAAGTTTTAGTCAGTGCCTAAAAAAAAGTGTCTTAGCAGTCTATCCAGTAATGTGTAGGTAGTTACTGATTCATTTCACAGGATTTTGGGACAATGTCTGCCAGTAAATACAGCAGGAAATGCCAATTTGATTAAAAACTAAATGTGCCAAGCTACCACTGTTTTGGAAGATAATTCACAATGAACAGCACAGGATGTTTTAATCATCATTATAATCATCATGTGTAACCATATTGATTCTTTGAGAATCACCATTAGCAGATGGCTAAATAGTGAATCTCTGGTTTTGGGAAAGCCTGTGCTGCAAGGTTCCTTGCAGCTTAGTCTTCAGCTGGACTGGATGAGACTCTGCAAATTGCTGTTCTGCTCAATTCTTAGAACCAGCTGGCCTGTGGTCTTCCATGCCTTCCCTACTACTTATATTAATCTATGTCCTAGAAATCTTCTAATTTCCTTATTAAATAATGTCCTGCGTGACCACCTCTACAGCTTCAGGAATAGTTTCTAGTTTCAGTTTGGCAGGAACTGAATACAAGGCCAATTAAATGAGCAAGAACCACCTGAGCTGCCACAATAAAATTCAGCACATTTAAGAATAAAGGAGGGCATGTCAGAGGCTTATCAATACAGACTCCTATCATGACAAAATTTCAACACTTTGCATCTGAAATTGGAAAAATGTCTTTATTGGAAAAATATCTTAATTGGAAAAAATGTCTTTTTTTCATGTTTTTCATTTTTCTGGGCGCACAAACTTTAATTTTTCTTTCCTACTCCTTGATAAGCAAATGTCAATATCTTAAAAAATGGTGGGACCATCTCACTGAAAGTTACTGTTCTAAATATTCACTTGTGCTGTTTTAAATGTGGAAGAAACTGCCCTCTACACTGACAAGTATTATCACCTGGAATTTCCCATCACTGCTGATGCAGGCATACTCTTGCATTTTATACTAACACTGGGCTTTGGGAGCGCAGTGATTTGGCTAAGTATTTGTAGTGTGAGCATACACCACCCATAACTCTAACGTACAAGGTAAGAAATGGTGTTACAAGATGTTAACATAGCATGAATAATGGTAAATTAGTTTGTGCTACTTCCTTCCCACATGTCCTATATGTCCCATATGTCCCATGTCTGTATGACCTATCCTGTTTCTGCAGCTTTTACTTGCTGACAGCCATATTTTTCACCAAGAGTAGACTTAAGTGTGACTGCTTGACTATTTCATAGTGTTGACTACCAGGTTCTTTATCTTCACGCCAGAAGAGAAGCCAACAGCAAATATCACAACTCTTTTTTCTTCTACAAATGTGATTCTGCTGACAGAAATAAAGAATTTGCATATCTTTACCATTCAAATTTGCAAGAACTTTTTCTCCAGTACTTAATCCTAAATAACTCTTAAATCTGCAAAAATATTTGCAGAAATAGCTTCCTAATATACCCAAAACTGGTTTTCGTTTTCTGGTGAATATGTGACACAGAATTCTGACCTATATTCCTGTACAAAAGTTCCATTAAACATATTTAAACTAAAATAAGCAGTTGTGATAAACTACCACGAGATATATAAAAATATTTATAAATTACAAAAGCAGGAAACTTTAACTTTAGAAGAAGATAAGACTGCACCTGTATCCTGTTTCTGTGTCATATGTATCACATACCAATAAAGAAATCTGTGCTCCTACATATTTCTTGCCACTCGCAGAGAATCCTCCTACAGCTTTTTAGAGACAGAATAATGGTTGTGAAAGTAAAAGTTTATGTACCCAATTCCAATGACATACAATAAAACACTATGCCTAAAAATCAGGTCCTTAGCATGCTTCTAGCATATGTACCTCTAACCAGATTCAGAAAGTAGGAAAGCTGTCGATGTCAGGTTTTTCACCAGGACTGATTTCTTTATAAAATCAGGCAGGCTTCTGTCCTTCATGGCTTGTGGGGCAACACTTTATCAATTCATTTTTTTGTCTCATCCATCCGCTCTGATCCGACTACAGCTGCCAACACACAGACACTGCAACTGGCCAGCCAGCCATCAAAGAGCCTGATGCACTTTAATGTCTCCAGCCCTGGATTCCCGTCTGTGAAAGCAGAGTAGGAAGCAAGGGGCAGAAAGGTATTTGCAGTGCTCCTAGCATTAGTCAGGGTTGATAGATAACAATCTTTGCTCTCTCTTGCATTTAAAGCAGATACATAAATGGTAGATGGGCAAATCTCTTCAGATATTACTTTTTTGTTGTTTTCTATTTGTTTAATTATTATTTACTTTTAAGAATTTTCTAAGTGATCAAGTTTTAGCTAGAAAACAATTCAAAAATGTTTTTTTCAGCCAGTGACTTCAGTGGAACCTGATTTTTCCCTTTGAGCATTAAGGAATTCACATTTCCTGCCTGTTGGAGCCATACACTCACTGAAAGGGTTGTAAAATCTCTTTGTGGACAGAAGGAAACATTCTAAATGTGCTTTTCTCAAAGAGTTAATTAAAATACACTAAACCAAAGGTGTGGGTAAGCAGTTGAATCTCTCTGTAATGCCGTGCTACTGCATCAGAGGCCACTCAGAGAAAAAAAGTCAAGGTTATATTTTTCTCTTCCCTGCTTATAAAGACTTCAAGAGAAACATGCCAGTATGCTCTGATGGAAAAGGCTAAAGTAGCCAATTTTTCAACAATAAGCAGCAAGGGCTTTTAAGAATATAAAACCAGAGCTCAGTATGGAGACTTAAAGTCAGTTTAAAAACAGCCAAACATGCAGCCAAAAATTCAGCCAAACATTCTTACCATTGACAAATTGCTTGTGTTCTTGACACATAATTTGAAGAGGGCACAAAAACCCATTTAACTGATGATATTTAATGTGCTGTTTCACTCCCACATCCAGTTGTCCCAAAAAAATTTCTGCCTTCTAAAATAAGATTACTGACTTGGTGAGTGAGGAGAAAGCAGAGGTTGTTGCTTATTTCAATTTTAGTAAGGCTTTCAACACCATTTCCCTCAGCTTCCTTGCAGACAAACAAACTGAGGAAGTGGAGGCTGGATAAGCAGACAGTGAGCTGGACTGAAAACTAACACTCAAATCTAGCTAGAGATCAAGCAGTTGTGGGGTCCCATAGAGGCTGAAATTGGGTTCAAAACAGTTTAATGTCTTCATTTATGACATGGGTGATAAGACAGAATGCATCCTCAGCAAGTCTACAGGTGATACAAACTGACAAAAGTGATTGCTAAACCAGCTGGATGTGCTGCTCTGCAGAGGGATCTCAACCAGCTGGAGAAATAGGCTGACAGGTGTATGGGGAAGTTCAGCCCAAGGAGCTGCAAAGTTCTGCACCCACGGAGGACTGGAGTCCAGACAATCCCCAGTCAGACTGGGGGCTGAGGAGAAGAAAAGCAGCTTTGCAGAAAAGGACCTACACATTCTGGTGGACAAGGAATTGAGCATGAGACAACAGTATGTCCTTGCAGAATATGAGGCCACAACATCTTGGTCTGCATTAGGGAGAGTGTTGTCAGCTCATCCAGAGCATTATCAGAAGTGATTATTGTCCTCTGTAAATGGAAATACACCTGAAGTGCTGTGTCCAGTTCTAAACTCCCCTGGATGAGAGAGAAATGAACATTCTGGAACAAGTGTAGCAAAGGAACATGAAGATAATGAAGGCATTAGAGCATCTGTTATAATAAGAAAAGACTGTGAGAACTGGCATTATTTATCCTGGACAGCAGAAGGCTAAGGGTGGATCTTACAAATGTGAATAAATAAATACCTGATGAAAGGGATACAGAAAATTAAACTGGAGGTAAGAAGAAAAGAAGCAAAAGGAACAAATTTATGTACAATAAACGTAATTTAAAGTTTAGAAAACATTCTTTATCATGATAGTGGTCAAACACTGGAACAGGTTGCCCAGGGAGGTTGTAAACTCTCTATCTCTCGAGACATTCAAGACCAAACTGAATTCAGACTTGGGATACTTTCTGTAGCTGACTCTGTTTTGGGCAGATGCATCCGTCTGCGAGTTCCCTTCAATCCTCAATCTCTGATTCTGGTTTCTTCTGCAGGTTCCTCTGACACAGAAAACTGATGATTTTGTGTCTAGATGCAGGATAAGCTGTAGCAAGCATGAAAATAAGACCACTAGTAGAGCAAGTAGAGAGAACTACCGGATTAAATCGTATCTCACACATAACATGCAGTGGAAACTCAAGTTAAGATCTTTATATCCAACTGAACTCCAACTTCAAGAAAGATGTCCTATGGTCCTCAGATGCCAGAGGACTTCCTGGCTACCTGTCCTGTAAAATTGTTCATCAGTGTCAACCAAAAGATACAAGATTCACCAATACAGATATTTAGGTAACGAGGTATTGGTTTCTCAGGTTGTAGCATACTGAAAACACATAATGAAAAAGGTTTTAGCAATGCAATCACTCTTGAAGAGAAAAAAGTGTTAACTAGGGTTGAAATTAGGACCTCTGACTGCTTCTTCCACCATCAAAAAATAAAACCAGCAAATGAAACACAAAATAAGATTGTTTTTTAAGTGAAAGCTTTTTCAGAAGTCAATGTCATCATCTTAAATGTGTCATTATGAAAAACCTGGTGCATCACTTGAAAGTAAATGTTTTAGTTAGTTCCAGAACTTAAAACCTTTTTTAGGAAGCTGTGCTGTAGTTCATTTGAGTACCTCCCCCAGTGATGATATTATTTAACTCAAAGATTTCTTGAGAAAAACATGCATCACAAACACAAACCTGCTTAGTAATATATTATATTCATCAAGAGTAAGATTTATTTAAATATCTATTTATGACTATCACCATATATGGATTCTGTTTTTAAAATGAAACCTTTAAGAACTGTTGAGAGGGAGGAAAGCAGAAGCAACAGTAAGAGATTGGGGTTTAATACCATTCAGTGAGTTCACACGCAGAACAGAAGTGCTTGAAAACAAGATTCTCATCCCAGCCTGACAGGCAGGTAAGATATTCAAGTTGTGGAAAGCAGGTGCTACAGGTACAAAATTCAACAACCATCAAGAGCAACTGTTCCATGCACAAGGCATCATTTATGTGAGTTGCTGACACATTTTCCTAAAAATGCAGACTCTTTGACTTGAGTTCTTGGCTAGATAATCAGTGAACACTGCCAAGGAAGAGAAAAAAAATCACGCCATTTACCCCATAATTCTACATAGCATAAAGAAGATAAGAGATATTAACAAGCCTCCTGAACTGCTTGCATCATCTCTAGATACTTAGAAAGTAATCACTGTTGCCCCATATAACACAATTTTAAAGTTTGTATGGGAAAAGAAAATAAAAGACAATTCTATACTCCTCACCATTCAAGAAGAGGCAATTTTCTTTTTCTTTTCCATTAATGTAGCAGTCAGAGAAAGATGAAGAACTTTGGCACTGTAAATTTTCTTTGTGATTTCTTCAATGTATTGACTTTCCACCTTTTCAGTCACCTCAGTCTGATTGGCCATGAAGTCTAATAATTCATGACAGAAATATCAGTAGGTGAGACAAAGCCTGGTACTACCACTGTAAAGTTTAAGTCACACCATATCATGGTGCCAGAAGAAGCGATGCTATAGTTCCAAATTCTAGGTCAAAACCACTTTACCCCTTCCTAGAACTGGTCCTGATCTTATGTATGCAAGGCCAAATTTTGAATGCTTATTTGCTAGATCAAGATGATTTATCAGGTCTTCTTGCCTTATAATTTGCTATACTTTTTTTGTGGTGATTGAGATAGTGGATAAACAACAATTCTAAAACCCCAAATGGCAAAACAGAAGCAAACATAGCACAATATTTCCAAAGTAAATCAACAGGATAAAAAGTCAGGTGGCTCAAATGAAGGAGTCTAATGTCTGTGGTTTGTTAGAATCAAGGCAGTAGTTAAGACTGGTTTCAGTGGAGACAGGAGACTGCAGAGTCTGGACCATTTTGCATGCCAGTTATACCCTACACAATTTTCTTTTTTTAAGTTTATAGAGGAAAGATGAACTGGTCGCACAACTAGAATAGGAACAACTTGTTAATAGAAAAACATCAAAGACGTTAGAAATGCTTTTATTTGAGGACAAAGAGAGGAAAAGAACAGGAGAAATAATGATCATGAGAGAGATCAGGTGAAGGGATATAATCAGTGAGGCCTGAGATTGGATTAGAGGATACCAGATTAGCATCTGTGGGAGGGGAAGAAGGGAAGACAAAGGGAAGAGGAAAGTTGCTTAACATTTTATCAATTTTCTCTTAAGATGATGTTCAGGTCTTCTTCAAAGAGGAAATTACATTAATTTTTAAAATCCTTCTCTTGTCCTGCCTCTATGTCATGAAAGAACAGTGTCGTGAGGATAAATAGGGATTTGGGCTTGGAATTTGGCAATACATTAAGAATAGACAAAGCAAGATCACCCGATTTGAGTTTTCCACAAATTTAAGATAAACAAGGACAGAAGATAGTTATGAGAGGTGAATTTATAGTTACTTTGTCCAGGTGACTTGTAATAAATAGGGAGTTAAGTATTTGCACTGGTTAACTACAAAAATATTGCTATTTTAAGTACTGATGGAGACTATGGAGACTGGGCTGTCAAAGGATGTCAGAGTGAAAAAAGAATTCTGATCGTGATGAGCAAGTGGTGGTAGGAGGTCAATAAAAGGATTGGAAAGGATTTCATTAATAAATGGAGATAAAATTGCTAGGTGACAAAAAGTTTAATAGAAAGTACTTTCAGTATGCAGGAGAAATAATTCTCAACTAAAAATAAAGATGGTAAATTGAGGAAACAGGGTAGGTCAGATCTTATTGGTCATCTACTTGGAAACTAAAAATAACTGCGCAGTGAACATAGGAGATGATGAAGAAAAAAAAAGACAACCAGTAACAAAAATTTAAAAAATTTACAGTCTGGTATTCTACTAAATTTTAAAACAGTTTCAAGTTGCTGTTATATAGTTTCAAAAACCTAGAGTGAAAAAAGTGATTAGGTAAGATCACAGTGACAGATGGAGATGTCAACACAGATGATATAATGCCTTAATGTCACTAAATGAACAGCAAGTCTTGATTGAATGAAAACTTTGCAGCAGATGGTGCCTTTATCATTGCAGACAATCCAAAGTGTTGCTATATTGCAATTTATAATTTTCATTGATCAGTGGAAAATTTAGTAGTCTATTTCTATAAAGGTTATTTTCTTTCATGGTGATAGCTCTAAATTTCTAGTATCTTTTGCAATATTTATAACTGCTGCCTTAAAGAGAAACCTTTATCTTCAGTTTGCAGAATGTATTGGAAGTGCAAGACTGCCTTAGATTTTATTTGACAGCCTTAGATTATGAACTGAGTATAAAAAGATGGAGTGAAAAACTGACATAAGATAACAAGGTATCATGTTATCCTATCCATAAAGCTACGGATATTTATTTCCTGGTCTCCTTTATGCTGAAAGCACAAGCTTCCTCTACAGATCCAGCTTTTATGCCTTGGAAGCCTAATCCTTGTTGGAACTCCTTTAGGGAACTATTCACAAGGACAAGCTGTGATTTAACAGACTTTTTTTGGTTAATCTTCACTCTGGTGAGCAGAGAAAGTCATTCAGAACCTTGTTCAAAAGATGTACTAAACTGTATGAGTTCAGAGTTGTTTGACTAGCTGAGGTGCCAGCCAAATATGTTCTGAAAAGAGGATGTAAGATTTGGTCTCACTGCTGGCTTCCTCTGGTTCAGTGCTATAAACTCTTGGAATAGCTCGCAAGGTTAGTTTGACCTTCTGTTCCTAAGCATCCAAGGAAAACACTAATAACACATTATTCTACCTAGCTTACTGAAGTTAAAGAGGAACTAAAAACAAGTGTGAAATCTACTGTATGCTTTATTCAATTTTCTGTTCCACAGAAGCAGTTATATGCAGAGATGTGTGAGATTTTTAATTTGCTGGTTTTGAAAGTAATGTTTCAGGAATGTAGCTTAGTTTATTGACAATAAATTATGGAGTTTTAGAGTTTCCAATTTTTTAATAATTCTTACTGATTTATAGGTGCTTTTTAGCTCATGCCTCTCGATTTCATATTCTCTAGCTGATTGTGTCACTTTCCAAATTGAGAGGTCAATCTCTTTAGAAAAGGAAAGAATGAACAGCAAGTAAACCAGTTTATCAGCAATTGACCTTGCCCATGCATTAATATGAAGAGCCATGTTTTAAAAGTTTAACAAAATCCTGTTCACCCAGTTTTGCAAGGCAGTCTATTGTTAAAAGTATGAGTGAAAGAGGCAGGAACTCTGACCTAACATCCCATGCATTAGACTTCCCAAAAAAATGACAGAAATGTCAGGATACAGGAACAGAGCACCAAGTGCTCTGTGGGAGATATTTCCAGAGCTCTAGGCTGTTCCATGTGGTTGTACCCTGGGCTATTTGATTGAAAAAGCAGGGCACTACTGCACAGGAGTCCTCTCCTAGTGCAGTACATCACTTTACTGAGTACACACTTCTAGGAAGAAATGCAAAACAACCAAACAGAAGCTATGAAGACCTTAATTCTTACCTGATATTGTTCAAATATGAGTGTTCACATCACAAAGAAACTCTCAATCCTGGATAAATATTTGCTTGAGCAAATAATTTTGCATTTTTTTCCAATATCAGGAACTTCAGCAAGAATATGCCCATAAGAATTTCAAGAATACATACTCAAGAGTTACAGTGTAGTTTGTATCTTAAAGTTGTTGTTTATGGCAATTCTGGAAAGATCATGCAGCTGAAAGAGGCTAAGATCAGGTCTCACTAACTTTTCTACAGTTCACTCTTTTATTAGTAATGCTACTACCTCATGACAACTCATTCTTTTCTCATCAGACTCGGCAGCAAACATCATAGCATTGACTTACTTGGATGCTTTAACTTTGCCAGAAGGGAGAAAAAATATACTTGTTAGGAAATTTTACCTTCTTCATTAATAAAAAAGGAAATGTCAGTACATGCACTGCACTGACCAGCACTAACCACTTATATTTTTTGAAGCCCTGCCATACACTTGCTGAAGTTCAACATCTTGTTGAAGCTTCCTAATTGTAATGTTACCTTGTAAAGTAATCATATAAGTTTGACTATAAGTTGAGTATAAGTTGAGGTTATTTGCTCTGGTTCTAATTAATAATGACATTAACAAGAGCTTTTAAAAGAAATTTTAGGCTAAGTTCAAGAAAGCATAACTAATTAATGGTTATAGTTACCCTAGATATTAATTAAACTGTTTCCTTGAAAAGGCAGACAAAATATTTCTTTACTTAACCTAAAATTTTTTTTAACTTTTTCATGGATTAGGGTGATCAGTAATGGCTTTTGCAAGAAATAACAAAACATTTACAATGATTTGCTCGGGCTCCATGTGGAAGTTTCTGTCAGCTTCAAACCAGGTGCTGAACCCTTGATGGGAGGTTATGTGGCTTATGGGGAAGAACAGAGTGAGGCGCAGCCCCTCGCACATCAGTTAGCCCAGCTGGGTCCTGCTAGGACCATGCTGCCCAGCCCTGGGGCTGAAGGGAGGGCTGAGTCCTTCCCACAGAGGTGGAAATTGCACTCTGGGTCACCAGCTGGAAGTTCTATCCAGGCTGGCAGACAGGGACAGGTGAGCAGGCTTTGCAAGGAAAGTGAAAAATGAGTTTAAGAAGTGAACATCAGTTCTGTGTTTTAGAAAAGAAACTGCTGCACCAAAAACAGTAAAGGGCAAGTTGAAGAATTAGGTTCATTGCAGGGAAGAAAAAAAGTTTCTGGAATAATGATTATTAAAATTTAAGGAGAAAATTAAAATGAGATGACAACGTGTGGAGTAAGAGTAGAGTAAATAATTCGAGTATCTATGGGGATTTTCTGATAGAACATATTGCTGATGCTTGCTTATTACTAAAATTAATCACTATACTTCCTTCTAGCAATTATTGTAATAGTAATTTGGTTGGGAACCTTTTACAACTGAGAACATGCATAATCTTATACCACTCAAATACACACTTTCCAAAAAGCCCCCGAAGATGGAAAAATATAGTTGAATTCAGCAAATCTAGTTAATATTGCAATTTAGTCACTGCTGCGTGTTATTTTTGATAAACTTTCAAATGGAAGAACATTTAAAGTTTATCTGAAAAAATGTTTAAACATTTTGAAGATGCCATATTTGATTATCAAAGGATAAAATCAAAAGGAATTTTCAATTATGGTTCATTTATGTATTATCCAGATATGCATTCAACTGTGAGCTTTTGAAACATATTTTCTTTGAACAAGAAATGACTGCAAAAATGGTTTATTCTTGTAAGGTTTTACACTACCTACAATCTGAATTTTCTGTTCCTTAGCCACTTACATCTTTAACAGGATGTGCTGTTCCTACTCATTATTTGCCAAACAATTTGGCATATTTCTAGTCACAGGGAGACCCAAAATCTCCTTAATTTTCATGTAGTTGGCACCTATGCATGTTTGCCTGTAAAAATATGATTGCTTCCTTCCTTCATTTATTTATTTCCTGACTTTAATGGTTTTGGTTAAAACATTAGTGCAAGTGCCAGAGAAGTTATTGCTTGGAATGAAAACTCTGTGATTCAAAAAATCAAGAGGGAATATATTTTATGTAATTGAAAATAAATCCTTCCTTAGCTTTAAATATATGTATTCTTATCCTGATAGTTTAATAATTTGTATTTTTGGAAAATAAAATGCAATGTGCTGGCGAGATTATTGTATAAAAGACATCCATACCACTTAAAATAAAACCTTTGTCTCATAGAAAACAGATGAACAAAGTTTGGCTTCTTTCGCTGTGAATTCATAGTCACAATGTGGCAGAACATTGGAAAGTTCCTGAAGACCCCTACTCACAGGATCAGATGCAGACCCGGATGGAGCAGGTGCTGCCTGGGTAGAGGAGCATTTATTTCTCCTGGTGGTACCAAGAAGATGACACTCGGGATGGTTCTGCAGTCTAGCTCCTGCCTATGAATGCGGATGTGAAGGAAGAGCAGGATCTGACTGGTCAGGTAACATAAGCCCCATTCTGCCCCTTTCTCAACAACAGTAAGCCCAGCATAAGTTCTTTGCCCCTCTACCTCTGTAGCTGCCACCTGGAAGAGTTTGTGGGGCCAACCAAGTAAGAGCAAATGTCCGGGGCAGTAGTTAGAAATGAAGCCCACACTTAGAGAAGATGAGAGAGCTTGTAGTGCTTTGGGCAAGAAAAAATATAAATTCTCTCAATTAAATTCATCTGGCTGTAAATGGAATTTTGTCTTCTTTTTTTATTCATTCAGTGTTTGATGAAGACAAGAACAGTTTTTAATTTATTGCTGGTAAATAAACAACAGTAACACTTAGTATTTGTTCAATGATCACCTCATTTTCTGAACTGAAAATATCCATGGTACAAAAAATTATAGTTGACATCTCAAATCAAAGGAGTAACACTTCTCTTAAAATCATGATGTTTACAACATGCCAGAATATTTAAATTACTGTTCTGTCTGTATCTGCCATGTCTTTACAAGTTTCATGGTGTTCTGATGTTGGAGTGTTTTGAATAAGAGATGCCAGGGTAAATATTTTCATCTCTTACACTAGTAATTAATTAGTTACTCGTAAATTCTGCTGTCTGACATAGGCAATCTCACAGATGTATGATATAGGTCTCTTTTTTATTTGGGTTACAAGAACCAGGCCTCTCTTTGGTACTGAAATGCACATATTCCCTGATCTATGGGAGTCTTTTATGCAAGTTTTCCATTATTCACCAAATGTCCTGTTATATATACGCACCTTTTTTTTACAGGATAAAATTTTAGACCTCACGCCATGTGATGCCTATTTTTTTTTTCCTTTTTGCCTCACTTCCATAAGTTCCAACTCTTAAGGAGTACATGCATGAAAAGAAACTGACTTCCTCCTAGGTCATGACCTTTCATGCATAATATAAATTCATATATTATGATTATAGTGTAGCTATAGTCATTCAGAAGTACTGCAGAGAGCTATTTGACATTACTGTATATAGAGTGAGGGCAAAGGGAGTTGAGCTACAAAGAGAACCAACTGTTTTTATTAATGCACAATTTCATAACTAATCGTTTTGTTGAAGCATAACATACATCTTGGGAAGTGATGTATTTGTGTTAGACATTTGTAAATCTAACTAAGCATAAACACTTCGCTTCAAAGCATTCCTGTGAGGGAATGGTTGTATTTTAACAATGTGCCCAAAAAGGCTTGTCTTGTTGTTCAAAATAGGTATACCTGAGGGAAGAAGTGTATTCTGAGGTATACTCCTGAATAATAGTCTTTATGAACATACCCCACTTTGGCTAGCTAGAAATCATGAGATTAGGTAATGTGATGATGTAAGCAGTGATGAATACTTTGAGGATCTGAATTTTGTTATTAAGTAGCACTAGAGAACTTGTTTTGCACATAAAACAGGAAAATACCCCAAAGTTTCAGCTTTTGCTGTCTCACTAGATACTTAAATTGACAACAGCAGCTTCAAGACCAATGTGTATCACCTTGTACATTGTTCAAGGCCATGGTAAGTGATGAATACACATATGGCCCATGGGAAAAGGAGAAAGTCATTAGCTTGGATCCTTTTTGTGTCATCCTGCACTCAAGGTGACAAATGTTACCTACTCATATTGGTGAAGCATGTATGCTGGGTTAGATAGTGTGGCTCAGCTGACAGGCAGAAATGTAACAACTGTCAGATTTACTAGAGACGCTAAACTGGGCTGTCAGACAGCGTCCATATCATGTAGCATTCTTGTTTGGAAGCTAGCCTTAGAATCCCATAAATTTCAGTAACCATTTGCTAATAATACTAATCATCTGTCTTGGAGGATGTGCTGGATGTGTGGAATTACAGGAAGAATGGCTGCTGGTATCTCTGCCACAGCTGGGCTCAGAAGTTTGACTAAAACTGTGTTGGTGTAGCCCACTTTCATTATGAGCCTGGTGTGGAGGAAGGATGAGACTCGTACAACTGCTTTGCACACTGAGTTGTGCCTTCAGTTTGCTCTGGAATTACTATGTTGCTTTGGTCTGTAGGAATAGAGGCAAATGCCTTAAAATAGGTTGATTTATGAATTTCAGCTGCAACTTTCTGTATTACGTTATAATCTGGAGATTATCACATAGATGTCTTTCGAATAAGTGATGAAAGAGAGTGATAAAGTGATTTTGTGAATACCTGGTAGAAACTGGAGAACAGGACAGGAGGATAAAGCACTGCAGTTAAGAATTAGTGACACTGGAAAGCAGTCCACTACTTTGAAGTGCAAATCAAAGGACTACCATTTGAATACATGATCATGTGGGTGACAAATCCTTTCCAACAGCAATTGACACTATCAAGTGTTGTGTGACCCCACCACCCAGAGATGCTCTCTCCATGCTGGTCTATCTTGCTCTCCTGTTTCCAGTCCATAAAAAACCAACATCCACATCTGTACTATTAATAATTTCCAGAAAATTGATTAAAATTATTATAAAAAACCCTATACAATAATCACAATGTTACTGGAATAAATTAAAACATGACATTTACAATATGGAGAACAATTGAAGCCAAAGGTGACAGTAATCACTGCCAGGGAAACTGTTACTTCAGAGGTATGTTCTGCTGAATTTGCAGTGCTCTTGGCAAGAATATTTACAGTCTGAAAATAAAAAATCTGCTTATTCTTAAATCTAATCTTTTCTCATTCTCGTTACCCTCATCACTGCTGTTCACTGCAACAGATCCAAAGTTTTTATTGCTATTACTTTAACACAAACCTAAATCCATTTATCCCTACTATTTTCACCTATATGGGCTGTACTTTCAATTACTAACAGATATGCTGTAGACCAGCAAGTACCAAATACGACTTTCACATCAGGTTTTACTGGGAAGTTCCAAACACTTTCAGAATTTTTCAAAAATTTCTCAGTATTCCATAATCTTTTCTAAGGCCTACAGGCGTTAGAATGCATGCACAAGTTTTATACCATTCTTCTGGTTTATTCATACAAATATCTCCAAAAAATGATAATTGGTATCAAGAAATAAACCTTCATATAATTATTTCTCATTTCAGTGATTACTTTGTCTGGAGAATGAGTCCTTATTGGTCTTTACTGATAGCTGCAGAGAGTCTGACTTTTTATTTCCCCTGCTTTCCATTAGTGATTAAGATCTAATTCTCTTTTAAGGAGACCAGGTGTGGTTGGAAATTCCATTTCATGGAGCATGAAGGGGATGTGCTGAAAACAGGCCCACCAAGTGAGCATTATGGTACACCTTGTGACACATGGCTTATTTTTCAGATGGAACATAAACTGAACATGTAAAAATCTCTCACTGGCAGACACATATAGTTTCACCAGTCACAGGATTTTGCAGCTTGAATGAAAGTGCTTTCCTTGCTTCACGAACTCAATTAGGAGCAACCTGATTTTATTTTAAAAAGGGGAAGAGTCATGGAATGGTCTTCAGAACTTAACTGCAGCCCCTATAACATCTGCAAAAACATGGAAGCAAATCCACTACTCTTTTATGTGTTCCACGTAAATCAGCTGCTGGCCATCAGGGTTTGGGGTGGTCCATTTAAACGGCCTTTATCTGCCTTTATCTCTCCATTGTACAATCAAGCTAACGAAAACATATCTGATCAGCAAGCAGTCAACATGGAGAGGCAGCAAATGGCACTCAACCGTGACTTAGTTCTGACTCCCTCCAAGAATGTATCAAAATTCTCCAAGTAAAATTCTACAAAAATATTGTGCAGTTGAAGGGTCAATAGTTGGTGGATTAGCACTTAATTCCCTGGAATAGGGATATAGGAATGAGCTCATTAACAACAATATTTATTCCTGGAACAGGGTATAGAGACAGCTACTCTCCTGCTGCTCAGTTTTGCTTCCCTCCTGCAGTAATTCCCCAAGCCCATACATTCAATTTCCTTAGACCGTGGTGTCATCTGGCAGTAGCTGCACCTTTAGCAGCTGTTGCTGGATGTGCCACACACGGATCCAGCCAGCACACTGCAGCCTTGTGCCCTCTCTGAGGTCCAGTTGTGCTGCTGGGATAATTCATATTCCCCAGATGTTTGTTACTCTTCTCCATCCATCTCCCAACCCTCCTCTACTGCAGGCAATGTACTGCAGGAAGGAATTTTGTGAGCTCTTTGTAACCTGTTCAGGTAAAATCATCCAGATTAATGTTACTTGCCTCATCAAATTGAGCTGACCTTAGTGATTTTCTCAGCATTACTCCTTAGAAGGTCTTCAAAAAATGGGAGCACAATGTATTCCACCTAGAAAAGAGATTAGAAAAATGAACACCTTTAAGACTAAAATTTATGTTCAAATTATTAATTTTTAATTAATTAATAATTGAAAATGAGCTAAAATGTATTATATGGTTAAATGTTAAATTTCAGTCTGATAAACATTTTTATCTCAGAAACCTAAAAAATTCTTCAATGTTGGAGTTTATTAGCTTCCAGTATTAGTATTTCTTCTATTGAATCTTCAGAATTTTGTATTTATTTCATTGTAAGATCAATTATGAGACCATTTGTTTTCTGACAACAAAATATAATTCACCAATTTTTAATTTAAGAATCCCTAGAACTCATTTTTTTTTTCAAATGAAAATTGTATTTCAGCAGTTGATATGAAATTTAAAACTTTCATTCTTTGAGCAGCTACATTTTTTTTCTTTAAGTTATTCTAAAGATTTGGCAAATAGAGGCTAGGAGGGGCATTCCCACCAAGAGCCCATACAATTACAAAACCTTATGACTAAGTTTCTTTAGGTGTCATTTGTAGTCTAAATATGTCATCCTCTTACACACAAGTACCACTTATAAACCAAATTTCTGCATCCTCTCCCTTGAGAAATCAATACTTTTTTGGTAACAGCTTCATAAATGTGAGAGAAAAAAAAAGGAGATTATTCTGCATTGATTTTTCGTGAATCCATTTAGGCTCTTCCCTCTCCGCTGACACAGACCAGTTACACAATGGAGAAAAACACCCCAAGCTTAATTTTCCTTGGCTTTGTGTGTGGATGAGGAAAATGACCAGTTGAGAAGAGTAGTTTTCACCTCTCAGAAGTCAGTTCTGGAGGCAGTTGATTGCAATAAGTGTCAGGTATATAAGTTAAAGACCTTGTTTTGAGATATAACTTGATATTGTACTACCAGGTGGAAAGGTTGAATAACTGAGTGAGATTTGAACTCTGGGAAACACTGAATTCCATTCAAAATGTAGGTAAAAGGTACCTCTGGTTTTACACTCTCAGTAACCCTAAAATCAGAGAACTATACGGCCTATATAAGAAAAGAATTGTGACTTCAGTGGAAAATTAGGTTAGAGAGAAGAAATCTCTCCCATTTGGGAATTACATATATTTTTAATAGTAAAAAAAAATGGTATGTGTTTAGAAAATACATCAAGACACAAAATTCAAGAGCTATTAAAAGCTTAAAAAGAACATAAGAACCAATTGAGGATGCAATTTCAGTGGAATTAACAGTATTGGGTACAGAGTTGGATGTGATTGAGAAACAAAAATACTTGCCAAGCAGATCTGATGAGCCTTATTATCTGAACCAGGGATATAGAAATAAATATAGGAAAGTTCATACACTAATATTCAAAATGAAAGAAGGCATATTTGTAATACGATTAAAATATAGAAAATCTCTAAACTACACAACATATCAGAAAACTCTTCAAACTCTTCTCAGTACATCAGAAATCTCCTCAAATACCAGCAGCAATAGCCCAGTTTCAAGAAAATGTGATAAAGAATGATTCTTTTGGAGGTGCTCCTCACAGGAACAGGAAAAAGATTTCTCCTCCCATCCTAACCTTTAAAAAATCACTTTGCTTTCCTCTAAATTAACAGTCCATTTGACTAAGGGAGATTCTTCCCAATACAACACTGGCACAGTCAATTTAAGAGCTGAAAGGCAGATTTTAAGAACGTGGTGGAGAATGGGACTGTGGGTTGTTTGGTCTCCCACATCTGAGTTGCCTGTCATTCAGGAGTAATCAATGCACCCTACCTATGTTCGGACTGCTGCTGTGGGAATGGCACTCTGTGTTGTCAGGTTACCAAAATGACTTTAGTATTCAGTGATATGTAGGACAAAAGAGCTGAGATCTGCTGAAGATTGGACTGTAATGTGTTCCTTGTAATGGAAACAATTACAAAAGAAAAAAACAAGCCAAGAAAACAAAATTGAAGACTATGCTTATCAGTTCACAGCTATTTTAAGATCGTCATCATTTGGCTAAAAGTTAGGCTGGCCATCTAACCTTTCCTCTCTTCTCTCATTACACAAAAAGCTCTGACAGCTGCCTGTTTCCTCTGCCTGGTATCAAGAGATTGATTTTCCTATCTTTAGTGTGCAACCCATAGGAGGGACAGACAGCTGTGCTTTTCAAACTCTGCTTCCACTTCCCAATGTGCCCAATATTCCTACTGCTTGCCTTCTGCCTCCATAACCAGTTAATGAAGAACCACGAGTTGGACTATGTGACTCCAAAGGTCCCTTCCAATTTCAGGTACCCTAAAAAAAAAAATCAATAAATTTCAATCCTTGGAAAAAAATGTGCTTATAGTAATTTTACTAAATTCTAAAGTATGGAAAAATTACATAGTTCTCAAGTCGTCATATTAATTCTGTAACACAGAAGTAGTTGAAACTAAAATTCTGAATATGACAAGTCTAGTAACATTTTTTTTGAATGGTAGAATACCCACCAAGGGC
The DNA here is from genome assembly GCF_015832195.1 of Motacilla alba alba. NCBI lineage: Eukaryota > Metazoa > Chordata > Aves > Passeriformes > Motacillidae > Motacilla > Motacilla alba. Next base: position 112,040,005 of record NC_052017.1, read on the forward strand.
TGGCTTATTTCATTCATGCATATATAGATTGTCCAAAATTTCACCTGTATCTTCTCCCCAGTCTATTTGCCCAAGGAAACAGAAATTCAAAGGTGAATCATAACTGAATCAAACCAGCTTACACAGCTCCCATCCCTACAAAAATGTGACTAAACATTTCCTTTTTAGATGGAAATTGCAACCAAGATACATTTGACCCTTTGACAAAAATTTTTCCAGTATGAAGAATGATGTTCTTTTCCTCCTAGTGTATGGTAGTTCTGTTTTTCTGTGCAACAATTGTGCAGCCAAACTGTAGGCTCATAATAAAGTGTTGTCCAAAATTACATGCAACTTCATGCTATGAGAAAATAACAGAAAAGAATTTTTTCTACTCTGTAGTAAATATTCTGGACTTTTCCCTGTCATTAAAAATACATTTATTAACTGTCTATTCTTTCTTAATCTGAACAGCCATCTATATTTTTATTTCATGGTATGATTGTACTATCTGGGACTACTGAGCCAATTTCACCTGTATGCAAGTCCATTTTCCCTGAACCATATCCTGAACTTTTTATAAGAGCCAGTTATAAGCTGCAGCACTGAAACATAAAATGTTCATGTCCCAGGTCAAGGATACACAGCTCAAGCCTGTATAAATAGACATGAAGTCTTTATTTCTGTGGGTGACTTAGTGCCAGTTGTGATACTGAGGGTTGCAGATATCAAGCTTGAACCAGATAGTTTTCATTTTTCCTCTGCCATCATCTTGCCAGACAGAGTTCATTACAGCTCTTTCCTTACAAGAAGTTTAAAATGTTTTGGGGCTTCCAAGAACTCAAATTTAAAAAAAAAAAAAGTTATTGGAGTGTTATTAGTGAGTGATCCAGCCAAATGTTATTGGCTGGATCTATGATCCTTCAAGAGCAGACAGCTGCCAGGCACTATAAAAGAAAAACTCACTTTCTTCTAACCAGGATTCTTCAAGTTCTTACTTGAGCAGATATCCTGCTTTTACAGATGCTAAACTCCCAATACATTGTATAAACTTTGTAAGGTGGTTTTGCAGAGTCATGTGTGCTTAGCGTAAATAGATGAGTGTCTCATGTCGAAAAAGCTGAAAATGCAGGTCACAGGGGAAAAGGATTGCTTGGGTTTATGACAGTGACAAAAGAATTTTGAGTCAAGCAGCATAACAGGAAATTTTTTTGTTTTATTAACATTTCCCCTTCCTTCAGATGTTAGGTGTCTAGCTAGAGAGAGATAAATCATTTTGCCTGAGCTACTACATCACTTTGCAATAGTACCTTAGACCTGTGATCAAATAGCACTTGAGAGCATTTCTGCATGTAAAACTATGGTTCAATTTTTGTCTTTTTCAACACTAAAACAAATGATATATTTTTTTTTTCTTCCAACTGCCTTCAATGTTCACTGCTCTATTTAGGTTCAATCTGCTGCGTGTTTCAAAGCTGCATTTGGAACTTGTGAATTAGCCACACTACCATGTGAAGGACAGTTTCCTGATGGTGGGAAAGAGTTGAAAAGAATGGCAGCTCCCAAGATTTAAGTGGTGCTGCAGGGTGTTAAGCTCCATAGGAGATTTTGAACATGTCAGAAGTGTCAGGTACTTTATACTCGTGGACAATTTCACAAAGGAGTTGATGGTGCTGTCTTTACGTTCTTAAAGGCAAAGGAATGAAGTGGTTACCAAGTTTAATGACTTCAAAGAACAGGGACTGTCACGTGGGCAGCTACAGAGCTATTTGTATTGAACTAGTTTAAGGCAAACATTCTTGTCAGTATTTGCTATTAAATTGTTTAAGAAAGGCCACATTGAGCTTTTAGTCAAGCCCTGTAATGTTCTCAAAACACTGAAAATTTGCATGAAAGCCTTGGGGCAATGTGCTAAGTTGATATAAGTTAAAACATCTGTTGCAGGATTTATCCCTGGGTAATTAACTAGACTTAGCATAATGGAAAGGAACAGATTTACCACTCAGCTATAGAAACCTGTTGCAGGGAAATAACTGCTTAACTTCTCTTCTTCCTAATTCTTTTCCTAATATCATAGACTATTCTTTTGTTTTATTAAAATGAAAAGAATGCTGGGTATCCACAAGTGTGTTTTTAGCACCCTGATTTTTTAAATTCCTGTTTGCAACTCTGCCATATCATATGAGGAAATGTGCAGTCTATTAAAACCACAAGGTGTTCCAGGCTGGGGCTTATTCATAATCCCTAAGTGAAACTCTCCCACTTGATGTGAAACACCTAACACCCCCCACCAGCAACCCTGGGTGTTGCATCACTGAATGAGCTTGGTTTTTCCCTGCGCAATCAGCCCACCTCCAAATGGACCTGGTTCAAGAAAAAGAGCTGGGAAACCCTGTCCATATTACAACCTTGCCGTCTAATTTGGCAGCGAGGAGTATGAGTTTGGCAATGACTATGAAACATCCCAAGAAGTTGAAGGATTTCAGACTGGACATCAGAGTAACCAGGACTGACCTAAGAAGCTGTCTTTTTCCCCCCTGCTGTGCTTTACTGGGGAATAGCGTTATATGCTTATCTAACAGAATGCCTCTTTTCTCCATGGGGTCCAGAGAAACATAAATCTACCCAACACATTTCCCAAAGACATCTGAGAGCTCCTCTGCCAGCATTCTGAGCTCACAGACACAGGCCAGCTGTGGCCTGGAAGCTGTAGATCCAATTTAGCATGGCTTTGTGCCCAAACTAAAACATCTTGCCTCAGCAGAGCTGTGTTAATGCCTAGATGACTTCTGGACTGCAAGGGCCAAGCATGGCCCATTGCAGGGTGGGCAGGACAAGAGCACTTGCCTGTGTGAGACACATCTCTGCTCACAAGTCCCTTGGCTATTCAGGCTAGGGGAGCGCACCAGATCTGTCAAGAGTGCTGTAAATTCCAAGAAAAGGCACCCCTAGGAATTTTCTGCTGCAAACTCTTAACACCTTGAGAAATTTAGTCTTCCCCAGGTAAAGGAAAGTATTTGGGTAAATGCTTAGGGACAAGAGGATATTTGTCCATCTCATCATAGTCTTGAGAAGCAGCTGATTTACCTTAGATTAAATTATTTATATTAATTATTAATGCATATTAATTTATTATAACATTGAATAACACTTAGACAAAATATTCTATTTCTACAGTGTATAAGCTAGTTTGTTCTGCTCAGTCTAATTAGGATATTAACAAAGTAAATTTAGAGAATATGTCAAATTTTTAGACAAAACATAATCTATTATATTTCCACTCAGTATGTACAGTTGCTGCAAATACTTCCAAGACCGTGTATGGTAGAAATTATTTTGGTTTTCAGAATCTTCCTAGAAAAGACAACTGAGATTTCCTGCACTGTCTAAATGATTCTGAGTGCAAAGTCAGTTGTAGGAGTGGGGGGGAGGAGTTTTAATTGCCTTTAATTAAAAAGAAAAAAATTTAAAATCATTAAGCCGAACACTCACATGACCCACAATTTTTTTCCCCCTCTGGGACAATTCTACTGACTATTTGGGATTTTAATTACAAATTTCAGGTTCAGGCCAAAATTTAGGTGGATGAATAAAAATTAAGAACAAGGACTATAGAAATTTCAATGGTAATATAAGGGCTTAGTACCATAGAAACATAGAATATGTTTCTGAGCTGAGTCAGAAGGGATCCATCAGGACCATTAAGTCCAACTTCTGGCCCTGCACAGGACACCTCAAGAATCACACCACAAGCACTTCATACAGGCTTTAGATTACTGCCAGAATGTTGTTTGCCTACATGGAGGTGTTCCATCTCTGACATATATTCTATGAATGTGATCAAAGACCCTTGCTTGTTAAATTATATTAAACAGATAGGAATGAAATAAATTACAGAAATATATTATTTCATTAGGGGCAACACAGTGGTTTGATTAAAATTTGGAGGGGTATCATGAAATCTCATGTCTGAGTAGACAGAATTTTTAAGCTGTGCACATGCCCTTCTAAATGGTGTGCTTGAGAAAAAAGAAAGATTAATTGCTAATACATCATGATTAATATATTAGCTGTTACTGTCACTTTCAATTTGCTGTTTTGAATAACTTTTAAGGATGCAAAGAACTGCAAAGAATTCAGACATTTCGTAATTCATATCAATGTATTCCTATTTCTGATGTTCCAGTCAGGTTTGTAAGAAGAATCATTCTTACATGCAACTGTAAAAGCCACTATATCACAATATTTAAGAGACTACTCCAAATACATCAATAATATTGCTGATATAAATATTGAAAACCTAGTTGGAATGTGCCAGTTTTTAAAAACAGGATCCACAGGAATTCTTCTATGCATCAATGGAAACAAAAAAATCACATTATCCATATGAAAGATCTTTTTAAATATTTCTGCTTTATGTTTTCCTCATACATAGAAGTACAGGAACATTTTGCTACTCCAATCATAGCTCTGAAAACACACTAAAGTCAGGAAACTCTAGATGAGTGTGTAATCACTTTAACTAAAGCTTTATCAGTGCTTTTTTGAGTCTTGGTCACAATCTCAAATGAGGTAATAATTCTTATTTGATTTTAATAATCCTTAGCTACAGGTGTGCTGAAGTGATACAAACACATTATTCTGTGACTTTAACTGCTACCAGCCTTCTAACCAACTGTTGGCCTTCCATCAGTATATACTCAAACACAGTATAATACCTTAATTTCCACTGGCATTTTGCCATGACTACACCACTGTCGTATTTTTCTCATAGCAGTGGTTAAATGCTTGGAGCACAGGTTGTTTTATTTTAGCCAGTAAGCTTAATAAAATATAAATATTTATGAATGCAAATACAATTCCAACATCTTATCAAGCTGGCCAAAATCTGCTAACATATCTGGATTGACTACTGAACTTGGCAGCAGGAAAATTATTGAGTTGATCGGCATTCTAAGGAGGTAAATATGACAGTGAGTTTGCAGGAGATCAGTAGTAGTGACAGGCAAGTAAAAAAACACTGCTGCTCAGGTTCAGTAACATAACAGTACCTGAGGTGTCTTAGAGAATAAAACAGATTACTGAGAAATTAATACCTTACAGAACACCTTCCTACTGAACCACAGAAAGCATGGGTCTCTTACTGTTCCATTTATTTTCATGCTATCATGAGCTTAAAAGGATGCATATTGTAAGATACTTATATAGAGATTTAAGTATTTGTTCTACTACTGACCACCATAGAGATGAGGGTTGTGAGCCTAAAACAAAAGTAGTGACTACAACTCTGGGCAAAGAGTGGGCTGTATTACAGAATAAAAATGAAACAAATTATTCCAAGGAGTGAAGCAAAATATGCGGAGCACCAACAGCAGTTTCTTCTTTTGGCCATTGTTCCCTGAATTTCAGGAAGGGAAGAAAGCATGGCAAGGAAATCTTAGGAAAGCCCTGTGATCCCGTCATCCTGCCCTTAGGCAAGGGAATGCAAGTGCAATCACTCTTCAGCTCCAATTTCTGATGTAGATTGGGAAATAGAACTGGGAGGACTGGGTTAGGAAGAGAACTTGGGCCAGGGAAAAGAGCAGGGCATCTATCCTCAGGTTTCTGTGGAGACAGATAAGGAATCAGTCCACTAGGTGGAAAAGCTTAACCTTCTCTGTCTTCTACATTTCTTATGTAATCAAAGTGAACTCTGCCATAGCATGTGCAGTCTTAAATATCTTATTAACCAAAGCAAAGTGAGACATTGCTTGCCAGCTGTGTTTTTCCAATGTCCCTTGGCTCAGCTGTGCACCATCTGTCTTTAAATCATAAATATACTAATAACATCTACCCTTTAAGGCCCTAATCACCTAGACTTGAATAACCCTCAGATCACAGGCTCGTATTCAGCTCAAGTCCACTAGCCAGACCAGGTGCAGCAAACAGATTTAAGCTACGCAAGATTTTGTTGATAAGAATAGATTTTTCTGAGAGTAAAACTGAATTCAGATGGACTGGCTTTTTAGACATGGTACACATTTTCTGATAGCAGGAGTGTTGCCTACAATACATTTTTCCTAAATATTCAAGCAGTAAAGGTTCCACTGTATTAATTGAGAAGTAATTCTACAGAAATCACTACAAAATGAAAACAAAGTTGGATAATGATGTTTCTTTAGTTTTTATGTTTTACCTCATTTGCCATTTTGAAAAAAAATGCTCATTCAGATGTTGAATATTTTGGAGACAGTTGAATAACTCAACGGTTTTAATAATATTTTCTTTTTACAGAACTTCATCTACTGTAGCTCCAAGACATCTTCTGAAGAAAGCAGTAAAGAAAGAAAAATACGAGGTTGAAAAATGTCAAACAGAGGTCCTTGGTCTTTTATACCTCCCTGTCAATAATTCTAAGGCCTGTTTTAGCACAGCTCAGCTTCTGACATGGTAACACTTTCTGTGCAATACATTTGTAGGGATATATACATCTGCATAAGAGAGGAGAAACAAAGCAAATATCCTAAAGAAAGGATACAGAACAAGCAGGAAAGCTGAAAAAAACTGAAAAAGAAGGCCGGAAGAAAGATTTTCTTTAGCAGAATGTACTCAGATATTTATATTCACTCCCTCTGGAAAAGCTCATTGCATCCTCTTTATTGACAGTGAAGCAAGAGTGTCTTTTTTAACATATGTGCCCACATATCATCTCCATGATAGTGTAAGCAAAAAGACATAAAAATAGAAAAAGAGAAGCAAACTTAGGGCAATTATCTCCCAACTTTTCAAGCAATACTCTTTTTACCTGGTACAATTGCAGCTTCAACTGTCTTTTACAGTCCCTAACTTTGCTTTCAGTAGCAAACAGAGCTTATTCTTCAAAGAGCACTACCAAAACTGCTGAACTGTATTATATTACTGTTCTTAATAGTTATTATTTCAATGACAACAAATGAAGAAAATGACTGATGGATAAACATTTATAGAAGAAATGGAAAATTAAAGATAAACCATTGTCTTGTATGCGTGGTGGTTTTTTTCAGATTTACTGTATTCATTTTGAATGATATTTTATGCCCTCAGAATGAGAAATTCTGTTTATTGCACAAATTAATTTCCTAAAATTCCTTACCATTTTAAAAGTAAACTCTAATCTTTCCACATCTGCAAAGATACAGCAGAAAAGTACTCTGAACTCTCCAGATACATCCAGCCTACTTTGAAACACAAGTGGTTCCTGACAATAAAATTTCATTTGGAATAGCAGTTGGAATATTTAGCATTGCCGAGTCACACCAAAAGGAAGAAAATAAGGGGGAATAACAGAGCAAACCCACAACTCCAATTGAGATATTACATATTTTTTGTAGCAGCTCACTAGCATTTCATTGATCTGTTCTGAGGAAGTTAAGAATTTGCATCACAAGAACTGTGGGTAGTGAAAAGCCAGTTGTGATTCTTACATGAGATTGTCACTGTGGTGTGCTCAGAGAGTTCTGCTTAATAGTAGCACTCAACAGGACACGAGTACAGCAGAGAAACAGAAGTTCCACACACATTACCAAAAGAGGTGTGTGGAACTATTCATATATTACCCATGAGGTTGCTAAATGATGTGCTAAGAACCACCCTATGCTATTATTTTTGACTGTTTACCTGTTCTTGCAATGTACTGACATTGTCTTCATAAGACAGTGCAGTCAACCCTGATGATCCAGAGCACTGGAGTAATCTGTACAACCAAAGTAAGTGCTTTTCAAATTACATCTGTGCTGCAGAGTAAAACATTTTCCTAAGTGAGGATCTATACAACCATCCATAGGGTCAAAGGGTCAGTCATAACACATGTGTCACTACCCCAGAGCAGGTCTGTGTGAACACTGTGGACAAGTGCTGCTGAGTGCCAGATGGCACAAATATAATCTGATGCGCTGTTCTTCTCCTGCACACAACCGGAGCTTCGCGCTCTTTGAAGACACACGCTGCTGATGTGAGTTAGTGCAAATCTGCCCCCTGCAGTCACCAGCCTCTTGCAAACATGGCCTTCATGCCTTTCCTCATGTTTTATATCAGCTGATCCTTGTCATCATTCAGATATACAAAGGACATATGGTGCGTATCTCTGGCATGCAGGGACTCAGATTTGGCCAAATGGGAAGCAAGCCATGAAGGACACAGAGAGAATGTTACTTTCATCACAAGCCAAGACTGTGGGAACTGTTCTAGACATTAGCAGACCTTTATGTAGAGGTTTTTCAGCATGGAAGAAGATGCATAGCCTATTTCATGACAGCCAAAGTAAATAGTGCTAGCAGGACTCCCTTATTTCTCTCTTTTTGCACTAGACATCAGAAATATTTGCCAATGTGATGGTGACTGATATAAAATCAGTGCACAAAATACCATCTTCATTGCTATTGATTGGCAATATTTTAATGCTGCTGCTGACCCTCTTCAGTAGTGACCAGTCAGGCCAAAGACTGTTGTACATTTCTTTTTTTAGGTAAATCACATGAGGGGAAGTCAGGCCAATGAAAAACAAATACCAGAAAACTCTTTTAAAATACTAGGCGTCTTTATTTTTTACAAAAGTATTGAATAGGAATTTTTAGTCATAGCCTGGTTTTCATCCTCAGATAATTTAATGCCACAGTACAGCAGGAATTCCTGGGTGGTTTGCAGTTTGTATCACCCTGGAGAGACATTGTCTTTTCCATTTCTCTGTCCAGCAGTTATCCAGGACTCGCATAACTACTCACAGTTAGTGAGTACAGCATAAGAGTGATGCTGGGAAAGTATGCAAGTGTCTTAAATATTTCTAAATTAAAAAGAAACATTCACTGTGTTCTGTCAATTTCAGAAAAAGTTAAGTTACAAAAACCAGCTCTCTCTGTCTGATCTCCTGTCCCATACATAGCCACTTAGAGGGAAAGCCAAAACTATGAGATTTCTCATTACCTATTAAGTCAGCCATATAGCAGAGGTAGTTGGCTTGTTCATGTCTGTCCTGTGTATAGAAAAAAGTTGTCAAGAAACAGTTTTATTTTAATAGTTTAGGGAATGAGGGAGGAGAACTGTCATTAAAAATAGTTTTTATAATTTATCTTGGAAGTAAAAAAAGTTTCTGACAGACATGCCTTTGCATCTGAAATGTCAGATACATCAAAGTTATCTCTATTCTATCAGTACAGCATCAAAAAAAACCTTCATTTTCTTGAAGGAAAAGGTAGGCCTAAAATGTTTTACAGAACTTCCTAATTATAGAGTACAGCCATTGCCAGTCTCCTGAAGTCTTATTTAGAAAGAAACAGGCAGAGTAAAATCATAGGCTTTAAGGCCAGAAAGGATCATTAGATTATCCAAATTTTTATGTGTTTCAGGCCAACACATCTTAATATGTTCAGCTACTTATGAAGCCTAATAATTTATCAATTATCCTAGTAAATTTTTTTGAAAACCCTCAATTTTGAATTCTTTCCTAATGCTCCCAGGGAATTGAACATACCTCAATAGATTAACTTTTTTTTTCACAGATCATTAGTGATTTAGGGGCATTCTAAATTTAAATCTGCATAACAGCAGCTTCCAGCTTTTTGTCTTTATTGTACCTCTCCATACAAATTTATGAAGTCCCTTTGTGCCTTACTCTTGGGAAAGTAATTAAACATGGAAATCTATTCATTACTTAGTAGCCTTTAAAAACCTACTAGGGAGACTGAGTCCTTTAATTCTGTCATTCTAATGTATACTTTCCAGCTCCCAAACCTTTTTATTCTGCCCCTGCTCTCTCTCCACTTATGCAGCAAATCTTGAAGCTGTACAGATAAACTACAGATATGGAGGTAAAAAGAGAAGTTAAACACTGTGATGAAACGTATCACAAAGGTAGCGCCCCTCTTTTCTCTCAGGAAAAGACTTCTTAGCCCACCTAATATGAACCTAGAGTTCTTCCCAGGGTTTTCAGGAAGTAATTCTTCATTCTGTATTTATGGTCTGTATTCCATATTTCTACATATGTAGCCTTAGTTTTGCTAATATTAATGCAATATTAAAGCAGGCCTGTCTTATAAATCAGTCTGGACATCAAATAATCCACATGATTATACTTTTTTGATTACTTAACATGACTGTTACCAGCAATAACTTCATAGTTCCAAATCATAAATCAAAAAATACTTAATTATCTTTAAAAGCATTAGTTGATGTGGAGCCCCTTTTCAACAGCTCTCCCAATTATTAATGAGTTGTCATTGGCGGTTCATTTCGGATCAGCCTGTCAGCTGTTTGCAATCTGTCTACAAAGGCAAAATGAAGATTATGTAGAGCACAGAAAGCAAAATAAAGGTGAGATAGAGGAAATTATAAAGTTTATTAAAGTGAGAAAAGAGTTCATACTGCCTTAAAAAGAAGCTGATTGAATTCACTCAATAAAGCACATAAAACTTGGATAAAGGAGTCTAGAGTTTGGGGGAAAAACCTGAACAGTCTTTATTTCTTGTTGGGCTCCTAATATAGTCATTGTCAGCTAGGATCTCATAGACTGCAAGGCAGTGAAGTGAATAGACATGCTCTCCTCCCACTTCTAATCTGTTTCTCCAGACTCTCAGCCTGTTAAAACAACCTGCAGTTCTCTGCTTATTTACATATTCAAGTTTACTCTGGGAGGTGGTAAAAAGGTAGAGACTATAATTCTTAGCAAAGGCTACAGCCACAGAAGCACTGTGATGCTTAAAACCAGAATACACTTTCCAAGACACATGGGATCAGAATATCTTCATTAAAACCTGTGCTGTTACTGGTTTTGCTATGCCCATGTGAGTCTCAACATCTTCTTCCCATTCTCCAGTTCCCCTCTTACATATGATTAGATGTCAAAACATAAAACAAATTAATCTAACTTTTATCAGTGGAGTGCTAAATCTTACAGAGTGTGAATCAAGTCTCAAGGTCACCTCCAAGACTTTTTCTAACCACTGCATTACTTTAGTTAACAAGTGACAGGAATTCTATTTAGGAATGACAGATTTACTGTACAGACAGCTTCTTCTAGTGGAAGTTTTCACTAGATTTCATCTTCTTGGAGATATTTTGCAAATATCATGTTGCCAGTTATTATTAGACCTTATGTTAATTTAAAAATAAAAATTCCACTTGACAAAAATATTATCGTGCATGTGCTTCCTTTGGCTCAAATCTATCAATCATCATGATGAAGTAGACATAAGTTATGAGATTTCCATGGAGGAAAGAGTACTGGACCAGTGGGAGAATGTTATAACCCAGCTGTAGCAATAATTCCAAGCAGCTTTTAGACAGTGAAGTCTCAATAAACTTAAACACTTGTTTAAGCCAGATTTATTGAAGCAGCTTCACATAATATGGTTCTGGTTTAGGGTTTTCTATTCTGGGCAGAGCACCAACTGGAAAGAAGCCTTGGAATATGCACTCCCTAGTCCACCAGAGAGTCCTCTGAAAACATCATATACCTTTTTCTCTGCTCTTCTCTGTCCTCCCATCACATGTATTACTAATATTAAATTATAAGATAGTTCACTATCCTATGATGAAGAAGCAAAATTAAAGCAAACCAAAAGGATTGTGTTTTTTTCACCAAAAAAGGATGCATGTTACTAAGCTTACACCTGAGACAGCAGGTTTTTGACAGTTCCCATGTGGGAATTTGCCATTGCCTGGGATATCTCTGAAAGCTTGTAGTGTTGCTTATTTCACTTTTTTGTTGTTTCTATTTTTTTTTTTTTTGATAAGGAAAAAGATAAGTACGCTTTAAATTTTCTATTTGCATACTTCATGATACATTGTGTCTCTTTTTCATCTTATCTTGAACTCCCTCTCATTTGAAGTATAATTTGCTCTGTATTTCTCCCTCCAGAATGGCTTTTATTTAGATTTTTTACTTTAGTTATTTCCAGGTGCTATTTTCATTTGCATGATCACTTTTTCATGGGTTTCTTTCCTCCTTCCAGACTTACTCAGAGGAGTTTTTCCATTGGTATCTATTTCATTTCTGTTTACAAATTTAAAGGCATATAATATAATTTTGGGAGTTCTAACAATCATTCCTTCCTTTCAAACATAAGCCAGTCTGGAATTCATCTCTATTCTTTCCAATAATAATTTATACACATGAGAACAAAGATTACTTTTCTTGCAAAGCACATTAGTCTTCACCATGCTGTGGGGTCTTTGGGATCTCTTCGAGTCTAACAAGATTCTAGTTCAATTCTGGTCTAATAAACTAAAATCAATGCCTGAAATATCTTGCTTTGTATTGTGCTACTAAGTCTCCAAGTTTTCTGCTGCTTCTTCAAAAACTAGTATTGTGATGAAAAGATACAGTGTGACCTGATCAGTGTTTCTTATTATTTGGTGTGGATGAAAAGTAAAACTGGAAAGAAAACTCTTTCACTGTCTCTATAATTGATGCCATAAAGTCTTAAAGAGAAATGACTGAAAAAAAAGCCTCAATCCAAAGCCTTCTCTAAGCAAAGCAGTGACAATGACTCTGACACTCTCCATTAGATTTGCATTGGGCTTGGGAAGCTGCTATCTATCCTGACCTGAGGATATCAGACAGTGGAGAACAAGGCAGTTTCCTCAGAACTCTGACACTCAGTTTGGTGTCAGCCTTCAGCCATGAGACTGTATGGATTGACTACAAGAATTCAAGCAGTATCATGGATACACTTATTTCATTTGGGAAACTGCAATATAACTCTATAAACTGACAAAATCCAGTCTCACCGAGAGCAATTCAGCCCCAGAACAACTTAAAAACACATTCCTGTTGTTCATGTGAGAACTAAATATAAGCTGGTAGTTTATGTGCTGTGGTCAGTCTGCTGTGTTCCCTGGGTCTGCATGTGACTGGGCATGTTCAAACCTCTAGGGTTCAGAAGCAGCCTTTTTATACTTAGTTTCTCTCTTTATTTACAGGTTATCACCTGTAAATAAACCATGAACCTGGTTAATGTGCCCTGAAAGCTGTACAGTTCATGTAAGAGAGGAACAAGTTATTCTCAGGGTATGGGAAAGATGAAGGAATTCTTCAGGAGCAGGTAACATTTAAGACCCTCTTACCCCAACTTGCAAACTTCAGTTTCTGATGTCATCAGTGTCATTTATTGCTTTTCTTTGGGGTATATGAATGGGACAGACCTCTTAGGTTGCAGAAATAGCCTATTAGATGAAGGCATCTTTTAATTACCATAATTTAATAAACATAATTCAGTCCCCTAATAAAAAAAGTGAAAAACTGCCATTAAAAGACTCTCTCCGAATGTGACAGTGAAATTATCCAGGGCTTTATACTTTCAAAACATCGTCCTGACCTTTGTCCACAGTCAGCTCCTATGGAGTACATCTTCATATAGACTTTTCAGACAGAGAATGACACCAAGGAATCAGTGATTGACACTCTAAGGGTAAGGCAGTAAGGATGTGATGATCATGTGAGAAGAAATTATTCCCATTGAAAGCCCTAAATAGCTCAAGTTCACAGAAGTTTAGAGACACAAAAACTTTAAGGGGCATTTCCATTTAGCACTACCTAAGCACTCAAAGTTGCATTCAGGAATGTGTGAGTTATATAGATCCTCATATCTTCCAGTTGAAGCAGGGAGAACATGGTAAGGGAGGGGCATATTTACTGGGAGAAGCAGGGTTCAAAATTGAAAAGAAAGGAAAGGAAAGGCTGCAGTTTGTTTGCTTTCTTAGATCTCTCATGACCAAATGCAAAATATTCCCTCTATTTTGTAGAATTTCTCTCTAAAGAAGCACAATCAAAAAGTGATCAATTTTAAGTACTTTGGTAGATGATGACAAGTTACTTTGGGTACCCAAGATGAAAGCTTATCTGTAAAATATTCCTACCAGAACTTAAGATACTGAGTGACAGGAAAACAATGTAAACAATAAATTTGACCTGGATAATCACAAAGCAATGCATATGAGAAAAGTCATATTGCATTTTATGTACAGATATAATGATGGGCTTCAAGCTTCAAGTTTTCTGAGATATGGAAGTGAAATATTTCCATGAAAATATAAATTCATTGATCAGCTCAAACTAAAGTGAATGTTACTACAAAAGAAATATCAGTTATACAAATTGGAAATATTTAATTTATATACTATTTATACAATCAGTTCTAACAGAGGCAAATGGCATAAATGGAGTTCATATTGCAGAGAACAGAAGACTACTGCAAAATGTGCTTTATAAGTAGAAGTGCATGACCATCAGTGAAGATTTCAAATAAAGATAACAGTTTTGTTTGTAGTAAATGAATAAATAATTATTCCTTGAACTGGTTGCTTCATACATAAAATGTAAAAATTACCTTATTCAATGTAAAAATGGACAGCAATTCTAATTACAAGACTACTTTTTTAAGAAATAAAGGCAGGAACAAAAATTTTTAATACTGCAAGTAAGCAAACGAATCAACTACTAAAGCAAGGGGCAGAATTACTGCACTTGCATAGAAGTACAGGAGTGATAAGTCAAATGAGCACCAAAGCTAAATTAATTAGACTCATTACATTGTAGAGTGTAATTACATTAATAACATTCTGCATGGATAGTAAAGTGATGCTAGTATGGTTGAAAAAAATACTCATCGTTGAGTCTAAAAGCAAAAACCATGCTATAAAATGGTATAAATTTGTCTGTCTGAAAATATTCAAGAATTATCATCTTACAGTGAAGCTACATGAAGGCTTTGTAGATTATTTGCACCATGCTCTTTCTTTGGTGGACTTTTAATGATTATAGCTTCTTTTTTTTTTTTTTTTTTTTTATATCTGTCTGTGAGCCAGGATAAGGTTTTCATATTTGTAGAGACAGTGAGGAGGTTAAGACTAGGTGGCAAGTTCAGCTATTGTATGGTTGATGGGGGAGGAAAGAAATTAAATCTAGACCAGCAGCAAATATTAGCCTAGGGAATTCAAACCCATACTCCAGAGTACAAAGTGCTGCCTACCCTCACTTTTTATTTGTACCTCTCCTTTGCTTCTCCATAGCTATCTTTCCCAGCTCAAGTCCAGTGCAGGTAGGTCCTGATAATGGGATGGTGAGAGCAGTGGGGCATATTACAGGCAAACACTTCCTTTCCCAGCATGGCAGCTACTCATCCTGGTCTTCTGCACTGACCAGTTGTCACAGGTCAGAGCCTCTCATGCCAAACCATCTTGTGCTGGATAACTCTGACAGGTCGGTAAGCAGCATCTTTATTTCTGCTGACCAGTACAAGCTACTTGCTACCCAGGTGAATCAGAGATCCCATGGTGGACAAGGAGAATCAGGTGGGATAAAAAGAATGTCTGTGAAGTGCTGGTTTCTTTGGTCATATTGAAATAATTAGGATTTCTACATCTCCCATGCCAGGTGTATTTATCTATCTAATGTCCCAACTTCACCCATTTCCTCCTGCAGCTGCAAACCAACATAACCATTAATAAACTCTTTTATATATGATCTGAACATATATTCATTTTGCTGTTTTACATCTCAGTTACTCTCCCAACACTTTTGCTGGTCTTCACAATAGGTGACCAGTGCATGTGTCCAAGGTGAACCTTGCAGTTAAACATTTCCACATTTTTGCTTAATCTCATTTTTGGTTTCTTCCATGGTATAATTTTCTTTTTAAAACTAATGTCTCATTCTATGTTAAGATTTCAGTTTCTAACACTTTACAAGATGTTCATACCATCACTTATTTCCTGTGTGGGAAATGCTGGGTTCCTATGTGCAGCATTGGGGTTTTCTAATTTTTTTTAGAAAAGCCCCTCTACAATGAGAACCCTCATCACAGGAAGAGCTCCTTATAAAACTCTGCTTGACTGTCTTGCCCTCTGCTGTCAAATCTCCAAGTGATGCACTTAGACAGCTGACAATGGAGTTGCTTTCCACCTCACCGATCAAGAAAAGTTCGTTGTTTTCATGTACACTTTCCTCACACTGTTTTACTCTGTGGCTTTAACCTGTCTGAGATGAGAATTAGATCTCTGTCCTGCATTTGTATAGCACTCAAAGCACAGACTAGGAAAAATTTACAGTCTTGTGATAAAAAATTAAGATGATCTCAGCAATGAAGACAAAACTCAACTTTGGGTTGTAGCCTCCATTGACACAGATCCAGGTTAAATTGCTGTTGGCCTTATGCTGTTGGCTGTTGGCCTTCTCTCTACAATATGTCAGATGAAAATAGTATTTGCCGACAGTGGTTTTCTTTAGTAATTCAAAAGTCTGGAGCAACAAACAATTTTCAACAATGAAGTTGTCTGAAAAAGGTGAACAGTTTAGTAGAGCAAAAAATTGGGTTGAGGCACTACAGTAGATGCTGGCCCTATCTCTATCCAATATTCTCCACTAGGATAAAAATTAGACAAAAAATTTTGAGAATGCAAGAACAACACAGTAATGGGAAAAGCCATTATCAGAAGTATTTCTGAAGCCAAAATATTTTTTATTTAATTGCATGAGAAAAAAATAAAAGAAGATCTGAAAAGAAGATCTGAAAAAAGAAGATCATGTGAAAACATGACAAAACTGCAATTTACTTGAGTGCATCATCTCCTCTCAGCTTCTATGGCATTTGCTTCTTTACTGTGTTTCCAAAAACCACCCTCTAGACTTAATTTCTAAAATGTAGGACCATTAACAGATCTTATAACTTGCGTTTCAGGTTAAACAGGAAAGTTACTGTGTTGTGCTACTTCATGATTTTTCTGCTACTAACTTTTGCATCCTGGTATCTTTAGCATCCCTGCATCTACTCCATCATGATGAAGTATAGTGATAAACTAATGTGTAGAGGGATGGTTTGAAAAAAGTTGGGTGCATTTCCAGCTACTTAGAGCACACTGAGCATCAAAAAGGGACCAAAGAAAAAGAAAGGATTCATGACACAAATGTCTCAAAGAATAATTTTTTTCCAGAAAAAAAAAATAAATCTAAGCCATTTGACTTCTGGAAAAAAAATGTGGGATTTTATCACTTTAATAATTTCATTATTTCTTTTTTTCCCTCACAAATATTTTAACTTGTCATACTAATCTCTGTTTTGCAAATTTGTAACATCTGTGGATCTTCTTTAAGATAGGGACTTGATCACTTTTCAACTCAATAGAAGGAAGATTTCTTTATTTTTTTCAAAGGTGAAGCTCTTGATTTAGCACATTAGATTTGAGCTCAAAAATTGTATTAAATAACCCAAATTAGGTCTTGTCATTGGAATTTAGATATCACAAAAAGTAATTTTCAGAAAAAAAACCCCAAAAATACTTGAATTCTTTCCAGTCCCTTGAGGAAAGAAAGGACAAACTTTTTTCAGACTGAGAATCTAGCAAGCCAGAGTGGAAAAATCAAAGTAGGACTAAAGACAAATGCTTTTCTTGGAGACTGATTGTCTGTTCTGAGCCTCATCCTTTGTCCTCCACTGAAGTGTTTTGGCCAACAATCCTTCTATGAAGTATGTTACCCACAGAGATCCAAAGACATCCTTCTCACCATTCAAATCACTGGGATTTTCAGTATGAATATTGCTTTCAAAAATGAATTATAAGGAGACTTGAAAACTTTGCTTTTACCAAAAAAACATGATTGCAGAAAGTTAGAAAACCAATCCAGTTAATCACAAAGAGCACAGGACAACTTCCTAGCTGGGACTACAGATGGAGTAAGTGCTTCTAAAAGTTGTGGGTTGGACTGCTTAGAGCATCACAGGACACTGCACAGCTTCGGTGCAGTAATACACTGAACAAATTGAAAGAAGGAAGAAAACCCCTTTGGATAACAAGGCAACTCTTTGCTATTTGATGAGGAATCCCAGGGCAAAGTTTCCCTGCTATTCTGTAGTGGGGAAAGTGCTGGGCATAGAAGCTAAGAGGCTCATTAAACCCACAGTGAGGGAAAGGTTAGAGATAATATTTAATCTGAAGGGATTATCTTGAATGGTCAGTTAATCTCAAGAATTGTGATTTGAGCATAGTAATCAATGTGTGCTGTCAATTACTCTGGATCTGACTGTAAAACCTCCACAGGATACTAGGTTCTTTGTAAAGCAATCACATGAGCTTGCAATAAAAGAGATGAGGTAGCAAATGGATAGCAAATGTGACCGATACAATTAGATTTTAAATAAAAAATATGTAGCAGTTTTACCCTGGAGTCTTCCCAAATATTTAAGACTGATATATCACCAGCAAAATTCATTCATTATACCCTTTGGATTTGTGGTATTATACTTTAAAGCATTTTTGTCCTGTTAGACTTTTTTATTACCCTCTTTGCACACTTGTAGATGTTTTCTGTTGTTCACACTAGGTACATGATGCATTTTTGTTCACACCTGATTCAACTGAAGAATAAATGACTTAAAAAAAATTACCTCATGAAAATGAAATGCTGTAAAATACTAAACCCACAAGTTTGAAGTTCTTAGTGGAGGATTATTTCAAGTTCATGAGTAGATTAAATATATATTAAATAAGTGACCTCTTAATATACTTAAATAACCCCTCCTGTAAAATAGTTTATTTTTATGTTCTTTATTCCACCAAAACTGCATTGCAGTTTTCCAGTCTTTATATTTACATTATTTGCAACTCTTTCCATAAGTGCCAGTACAAATGTAACTGATGAAAATCCAGAATAGTCGTACAAATGTTCCTGAAAGCAAGGTGCACTTCTGAGCAAATTTTTTTCTGATGCACAATAATATATATGTATATATTAACAAAGCTTCATAATATAAAATATCTTCCATGGCAAGTAAAACTTCCCCACTTACAGCTTATTCAGATTTCAGTTACACAGACTTCTGCATTTCAAGTTAGTGCAAATAATGAGAGTAAGAGCCTGAGCAGAACAATGTAAATACAACGGAACAAGAGAAACAGCAAAATTTTACCAACTCCCTGCATACGGTTATAACATTTAATCAGTATATCATTAGTATTCTTCATATACAATGTATTTAAATAATTGGCTTGTCTGAACTATAGGCAACAAATTTACAAAATAAAATAATGTTTCACACAATTATGGAATGTCGGACAAATATATGAAAATAAAATGCATCTAGTAACAAAACATTGTAAATCAAAAAGATAAAAGATGTCTTCTCCATTTTTGAAGATTTCAAGGCACTTTCTTGGCAAATCAGAATTCTCTCCTTGGTAGAAAGTCTGCAAGAGAAAAGGACATGCTAGTTTCAAACCAGAGAAGCAGACTGCTTAGCAAAATTCTGTTCATAAACCACAGTTTCCTGTGGATTGCATAAATCATAAGATTAACTTCAAATGCCAGTAGGTCTTGCCCTCCTGTGAACACTAATGAGTTTTGCCGGGGCAAATCCTGAGTGTCAGTGCCAAGAGGTTTAACACACAGAGGTCTGCCCTGCTGCACCTTGCGGGGAAGCTCCCCATGCACATAGCCACGTGCAGTTCTACATTCTGGGTTTCATCAAATGCTTTCCTTCCATTTGCAGGGATCTGACTCAGGAGCTGAAAACAAACCCACCCAAGCCTCTAAGAGCTGTAAGGGCAGCATGTGCCCGGTATCCCAACCCCGGAGCCATCCCAGCGGCTGCCCGGGGTGCGGCGCCTCTCCATGGTGCTGAAACATCCCCCCCACGTCTTGCGCGACCAGATCCCGCAAGCAGACGGCTGGCTTTACCCAAGCAAATGTTCATTTCGAGGAGGAAAAGACCACGTCTTCTCTGTATAGCCGGATAGTTACAGATGAGGAAGGAAAATATTTGCATAATAGCACTGCAGCTCTTTTTTTAATGAGGGAAAGGCAGCCTATTTTAGTACTGGCAGGAAAAGGCTGAAAAATAGCTGTCATTTGAAGTGAGAGAGCCTCCTTCTTCAAGGCAACCAAGAACCTCCACGATCCGTCAGATGTTAAAGTGAAGACAAATTTTCTTGCAGGCAACAGGATCTATGGCCATGTCCTCTCTACTCTAGTGTGAGGGTCGTGAGGAAAATAGATCCCTTGTGCCAAAAGATGAAGTAGAAGCAATCAGAGAATCATGTTAGAAATGCAATGTCATTGAGGGATGAATGTAAGCAACTCCTTTGTTGCATTCGCTACTAACAGGGAAGAGAGAGCAAGTCCTGCCACTCTTCACCCTTCTCAAGAAAGTGTTTCCATTCCAAGAATCAGTGGATGTGAGTAAACATGAAGATCTGAGGATGTCTTATTTATGATGGAAACTATCTGTACTGTACTATCCACTGATGGAAACTATCCACTGCACTTAGTGGAGGAATGGGCTGAGGGAGCACAGAGACAGCTGGGAAACACTCAGACCATGGCTCTACTTTTTCCTATAATGTTTTCTCTATTTTTAACAAAGTAGAGAGAAAGCCAGCCTAGATACAACTTTAACGAGCTGCTAGCAATGCTTGCCATTTAAAACCTTTCTTCCCTATTTTTCATGTATTTGAATGTATTTTTGGCAGGCAAATTAAAACACCTGGCTTTGCAAATCATAGCAACTTTTGATCCTTTTGTGTTTTAAAGATGGAAATAGGATGAGATAGATGCTTCAGTACTGTGGATATGTAGGCAGATCTTTGACTCATTCTCTTAAAAGAAAAAGAAAAAAAAAGTTTTGGAGCGCCAGAAATCTCTCTGAAAGCCCTAATACATGAATCCAGAGATGTAAATGAATACAGATAAAGGAAAAACAGAGACTAAAAAGGTAAAACTGCAGAAAGTAAGAGAGTGGTGAGATAACTGAACAAGCTGAGATTTAAAAGAGGATACTAAAACACAAGCAGGCATTTAAGTACCCTCCCAATTTTTTATTTATATTTTTTTTAATAGGGGATTCAGAAAAGGCTTCCTGCCTGGAGTCATGAAAAGGAGGCACAGGCAAAGTAATGAGATGCCTAGTCAGTCTCTGGTTTGCTGTCCTTGGTATATTTAAAACCATCTGCAACACCTGGAAATCAAGAGGCCAAAGAGACTGAAAATTGTTAAGAAGAAAGAGAAAGAAATTATGTCATTTCTTCTCAGAACTGAAATATTGCGATATTCTTTGAAGCACAGCCACCAAATGGATCCCACCTCCACTGAGAAATCAAATCAGCTAACACTGACTCATATCCTACTCTTCTTTTCTTATTCTTGATTAGTATGAATTGAAGACTTGATGCAGGAAGAAGTGACATACACAACTCCCCCAAGCTCCAAGCTTGCAGTATTTGTCAGAAGGGGGTGGAAAAGGAAAGGCAAGGAAACCATCTTTAAAGAAATTTAACTAAATAAAATTCACTGAACTTATACATTTTAGTGGTTAATAATAACAACCAGTGTGTGTATTTACAATAAAACTTTGAAAGTATAACCATCTTATTATTATTCAAACAACAGAAGAAAACAACTCGCTTGGAGATGTTACTTTTATCAGTGACAATGCTGTGTAATTAACATTTGACATGCTATTCATAAAAAAGAATGGACTGGTTTCTTCCTCAGACTACTTAGCGAAACCTTTAGCTTTCCACATCCTTATGTTCAGTTCCCTTCCATCACCATTAATTGGTTATTAACTTTTCAGAAATTCTCAGAGGACAATATGGGAACGAAAAGGGGTCCCAGAAATGAATTAAGTGACAGGTGATCTATGAAGATTGCATTGGTAGACCTGAGACCAAGACATTCTGTTTCTTCCATGGATTAACAACAAAGTCTTCTGCAGAACGACCTGAAATAAATGTGCTGATGATATCCTTGGGCATTTTTCTTTCACCAAGCAGACTCCTTCTTGAAATGTTGAACATTAAGAGGCCACCCAGTGCATAGCTATGGGCTGCAGTGCCACAAGTGACTTATAGGAAATTACACTGGGTCTTGTCAGAGGTATTTGTGCTTCTATGTATTTCCAGGAGGAGCCAGTCAGTTCTGCAACGCCAAAGCTGCATGTTGATACACTCTGATAATTCCAGATTTTTTATGCACACCTGATAACAACGTATAAGTGTGAAGTAAACCACTAGACCATTCAACAAATAAGAAAATGAGTGGGGAAAATGATACTTACATAGCAAACATCCTAGGACTGTGTACACAAAGGGCTCATTGCTAATCTCGTTAGCAATCTTGCACACCTTTTGTAATCTATAAAACAGAATTACCCACAGCAATAATGAATCTCAGTTGCCAGATACCCTCAAAAAACTGCATAAAATTAAATGTAAAGTTTGTACTTGAATTTCAGACACTCTACATGGTGAAACTGTTATCTGATGGAAATTCATGAAAATATGTGTGCAAGATGCAGTATTAGATTGTACCTTAGCATAATCAGTGCTCTAGAGGAAAAGTACAAGTGATGGAAGGAATTAAATTTCTACCAGGAAGTTTTCTACTGGGATGTGGAAGATCAGGAATTTAACTGGGAGGCTATTGTAACTATCACTATAATATAGTCAGAAGTCAGGTTATTTCAAACATTTTATTGTTCCATTTATTATTAATATTGATTTAATTCCTTATTTTTCACATTTAAGTACATCTCCTAATCATCAGACTAAAGATACTATCCTCCCACTTCCAATCCCCCTTGTTGTGTGTCCTTGGTTCAAATGACCTCTTGGTTCAAATGGACCCTGAGTCACTACTGCCATCCTTTCTGATATTTGCTAACAAGAAACACATGGGTGCTTCACTTGCTTGATAAGTATTTTAATAAAACTTAATATAAATTGTGCCAAACAGCAGAAAGTGATTGCTATCTGGGTTTCAGTTCCTCAAAAAATATTTGTACAATGTATAACCATGTCAGAAGGAGAGGAAATAACTCATCTTCAGACATCCCGTGATGACTAAGGTGTCCCTAACAGAAAATATCAAACCCCTCTAAAGACACAGGGAAAGATCTTGGCTATGATCAGCCTGAGTGATAGATAAGGTAGAGACAAATTTGAAGATTTATCTCTCCTTTATAGAACAGAACATTTCAGATGAATGTACCTCATTGTCTGCTTTGGGTTTACTTGATACAAGGGGGAACAAAAACTCTGCTGTGGTTTAAATCACTCTTTTTATCGTTACAATTTCTTTGATAGTTGAACTGAAAAATAAGTTTTTCACTCCATTCAAATTCACAGTCTTGTTTTTAATTTTAAGAAAAGATATTTAATTTGAAGAAAAAATATACTACTCTTTTTCTGGAGAAATAAAGTGAAACAGTCTTACATAAGAGTCCAAATAACATTCACACGCTCTGGATCCATGTATCAAGGCATACAACATGCAACATGGTATTTTTGTTGCACAGCATGTAATAGAAATATGCCTTGTCTACTCCTGTGTCTGCTTAGAAAGCTGCATTTGAGAATCTTTTGAGGATCAGCCATGGATTCCTACTTTCCAGCTTCTGATAAGCATAAAGGCAAATGGAGATGAGGGTTGCTCCATCCCCTTTCAAACACTAAATCCTCTGATGTGCTGAGCTATGGTGAGAGAGCATCTCAGCTGCTCACAAACAGTGCTTCTAAGTGATGCAGCCAGAAAGCGCCATTGTTTTGTCATGTTAAATCCTGAAAAGTTTCCAAAGCACCAAACTTTGCCCACAGTTTGTGCTTACACATCCCTAATGAGATTCACCTTCTCTAATTAAAACACACTGCATATTCTTTCCACTGACTTTAATTGAATTGTCCATTGCACTGGAGAATGTTGAAGTAACTTCTATTTAAGGAATTTCCATTTTGGTTCGGGGTTTTTGTTCGCTGTTTTATCCATTTCATCCAAGAACACTTCTATTTTTCAGTGTCTCTGACAAAACTATATTCAGGCTGTGTTAAAGCAAAGCTTCTGCAGTCTTAGGGAGGAAGGTTGCTTGATGAGAACTGAA
The DNA here is from genome assembly GCF_015832195.1 of Motacilla alba alba. Taxonomy (NCBI): domain Eukaryota; kingdom Metazoa; phylum Chordata; class Aves; order Passeriformes; family Motacillidae; genus Motacilla; species Motacilla alba. The sequence goes on from NC_052017.1 coordinate 112,063,860, forward strand.
AGTATGAACAACAGAATGATGAATCAAATGATTTTATGTTGTTTAAAAATGGGCATATAATAGAAAATTATACTCACAAGCTGAAATATACTAAACCCCAAAGATATAACTCTACTATTAAGCATTAATAGAAGGTAAAGAATGATTCAGATTTTATCTTGCACAAGTAAAGCTGAAGAGAGCAAGAAGAATATGATTTCACATCTGCCCTCTGCATAACAGTGCCCTACTGATTTTTTTCAGTGTAGTTTTCATTTCATATATTTCAGCATCACTTTGAAGGAACTCCATGATGTTCAGCTGACAGCAAGAGCATTACTAGAAAATCTTGATAGGTTGGAAGATCTTGATGTGTCTTTTAATGTAGTGCTAAAGAGCAACTGTTAAAAAACGACCAGGACACGAAACACTTAATAGAAAAAGTGTGTTGCTTTCAAGCAAGTATCACAGCTAGCATTAAAAAGTACTTTGCTACTTACAGGTTGGTGTTGAGCAGTCCCTTGTGTTGTGATACAGTCGATGAAAGTGCTTGCTACACTCTGAGGAAAACGTGACTGGCCCTGTTTGAAAGTAAGGAGGAGTTAACAACATGCTCTCAGTGTCACTTCTCTGCAGCTTCAATGGATGACAACAACACATAGCATTAAGTTCATTTTTTCCTTGGCTAAAACTGAATTTAGTCTATTACTATACCTTAAACAAATATGAGGCATCACAAGTATAACAATGCTAGTGAAATAACAGAAAGAAATTCTGTTGCTGTGCCTTTATGCTCACGATATAGAAAACAGAAAAATGACACGTTGAAATGATGGGCTGGTTTAGCCTTGAAATTCCAGTAATTCAAAATTAGCAGAATAATTTCTTATATGGTGAAAAATAGAATGACAATTACAATAGAATTTAGTTTGTTCAATAGTTGCTCAATAGATGGAACAATGCACCTGGACTGAGGATACAATTTGTAAAGATAAATAAAAGCAACATTTTAAGAAAATATGAGTTTCTAACCCCTGGAAAGATGAAGTACTTTCACATACTAATGCTTTTAATTCTCACATAGATGGTTTATAAAATTCTTAATATACAGTGTGGGTGTTGAGGGGAAAAAAATGACAGCTGAATAATATCTAGGAACCTGATCTCCTGTTAAAATAATCCTGGTAAAAAAGCATACAATGTGCAGAATGCAGGATATGTTTCATCTTTGGCAAGGCAAATCCCTGCATGTCCAGGATGTGCTGCTCTCTTCTTTGGATATACAGTGCCATCTGCTTACATTAAAATTTGATATAAAAAGTGTCCCTGCTTATGGCCAGGGTGCTGGAACTAGATGATCTTTAAGGTTCCTTACAACCCAAACTATTCTATGGGTCCACTTTTCTATAAAACACGGCTTAACTGTAACAAGTTGCCAAAGACTCCTTCCAAAATTGCTGATGGCCCCAGAAAGTGTTACTGATGACATTCAAGTTGAAAAGGAGAGCAAAAATGTAATGTTTGCATCCTGTAACCTGCTTAGCAAGACTGTCACTGACAGCTGGGGATGAGTATCCCGTGGTTTGGATGGAAAACGTTGACATAAACTGATGTTAAGTGAATAAGGCTAAATTTAAATGTAAATTTAGTACAAGTAGGAACCCTGAATAAGAATATCTTGCTTTGAGCAATGCTACAAAATGATTCACATGAAGCAGACTTTGTTGGCCAACTTTCCTTTCAGGGGAAATCAGGAAGCATTTCTGGAAAAAAAAAATGTTTCATAACTTGAAGATGGTTTATGGGCCTGGTAAAATATATCAAGCTAATTCTCTCTGGATAGTGAAGCCAAACTGCCATGAGCTCCAGAGAAGATTCCTCTCTATGACAGTGAACATACTTGAAGATTAGATTTATTTTATAGTAGTACATGGATTTCAGTAGATTTTTCAGCAATAAATAAGCTTTTCAACAAACTGGAAGAGCAGCCTTTGCAAGTCTGAATTGGAATATTGTTGCCATTTTTTTTTTAATCTGAGTGAGTAATTAGGCTCAAGGAAAAATATGTAATTTGAAATTATCCAGCATGTATGGAGACAACACTGGCTTTTGACACTAAATAAATTCCATGTCCCTTCAGATAATATATGGTTTTCTAGCTGTCTTCCCTGTCATCAAAAATAGGCTGTTAATTTTATTGTGCCTTACAAAACACTCTGTGTCAGCTGGCTTTCCAAGCTAAATTGATAGATTACTTTATGACTCACAAGATTATTTATGATTTTTCCTATAGTCAAGGACTGTTACATATGGTTCTTATTTGGCTTTAAAATGTGTCTATTATTCCTGGCATATGAGAAGTGTGCCATAATTTTTTTAACCCTGAAACTGTAAAAATAATGTACTATAAAGATAATGCTGATTTCAGCTTCTCTTTTTTTTTCCTTCTTCATAACTTCATTAGTTTACGATGTCCTAATTCTTGAACTAGTAAAGATTGTAATCAAACAGCTTAATTAATGAAGGCTGCTAGAAGATTATGATTGGAACAGAATAAAAAACCCAAAGTTCCACTGTATTTTAAGAAAAAGCCTATGGATTATAGGATCTAGTAAAGCTATGAAAAATAAAATAAAATATAAAGCAACAACAGGCAGAAAACTCCATCCTTGAAAACCTTAAGATTTATTTTTTTAAAAAAAATGAAAGAAAGAGAGGAAGAGAGAGAGAGAGAAAGAGAGAAAAATAGATAGATAGATAGATAGATAGATAGATAGACAGATAAGAAAAGAAAGAAAAGGAAAGAAAAAAAATGAAAGAAACTAACTGTAGGCAGAAATTCTTAGCAACAAATAAACTTTCAGTATTTTTGAATGGTCTTGCTTTCTCATTCATTCCAGCTAATCTTACTCAAGTAATTTCAGCAATTTTGATGGCAACAAAACTAAATTCATGCAGAAAAGGACTACTAATTTAATTAATGGGTCCAGAGACAGGCCTTCAAGCATTTTTTTTCTCTTTTTCTTTTCTATGATTTACCACTCTCACAAAAAATTCTGTAAAACTCATGGCTGCTTTTCCCTGGTTTTGAGTAATGAAACTCAATCTGTATTCATTACTTAGCTTCCCCAGATTCTTATGTTGAGCTTTTTATGGTAGCTGAGGAGTTTCCAAAGCTAAAAATGAAAAGGAAATGGATTAAGTACTAACATAAACAAATCTCTCTTGTCTGTCCTTCCCAGGAGAGGAATATTCAGTGTTGCTCTGTCATGTAGCATGGCATAGTTTGAAGCTCCGTGTTAATTTCTTTCTCATATGAACTGGAAATGATCAGGTTCACAATTACTCTTGTTTACTGCAAGGGTGAAGGGCCAGCCGGCTCTGGCACATTTCCTGTAGATTCTGTTGGGTTGCAGTGAGCCATTGGCAGAAAGATCCTTAAAGTTGTGCTTATCCCAAGGTTTGGAATACACTTCCCCCATGCAAAAGAGACAACAAATACCTTCCTTTCTTGTCAAGCCCTGCCTGAAATTTCCAGCAAAGAGGAAATGCACAATTATTTCCAATTCTCTTTTTCATGCTCCAATGTCCAACTATTTCTCTAGCTTTTAGCTTCAATACTTCAAATAACCCTGAAAATCACCACGAGATTTGCAGTGTCATACTTTGAGACCTTCACTTTTCTGAGTTACAGAAAACTGGAACTGGAGAGCAAAGAACCAGTGCAAACACCTTGTCATTGGCAACTTGTATTGCATATATTCTGAGGGTACTATATTTTTCTCAGTAGTTACAATACAGTCCCAAAGTTGAGTGCATTATACAGATCCTCAGTTTTCAAGCACTTGGTTGTAATCTTCATCAACTTTCATACTTGAAACAGCAAGTTATTCTTATTTTTCATTTACACTAATTTAATTCTTCCTTGTTCTATCTGTCTCCACTCTTAAAATAAGTATCCGCATGTAGACATCATGAGACAGATGCAAAAAATCTTCCCTGATTTGGTAAAAGCTTACTTGGCCACAAAGGCCTGCTTCTTAGAAATATGTGCAGTCCAATGAGAAGTTCTAAAATTAGGTGAATGTGGAAATAAATATGCAAAGCACAATAGGAGGATAAAATTTAAACAATGACTTTTAAATAATGTTTTAGCTTACCACATTTTGAAAGTTATTTTAGACTAGATAGTTCAGTTGATTATTCAATAAAACTAGAATTCTTCAAAACTTTCTAGTTCTAAAATATGCACATTTAACTTCAGAAATGTTAATTTGGTGTTGAGCCTCAAAAAAATTAGTTGTGTGACATTTGTAGCTACACAAAATATGCACATGTGGGAAAACACAAGCAGCTGCCTTACCTGTAAAATGTTTTATGAACTTGTCTTTTAGACTGGAATCTCTTGGAAAAATTTCTGAGGAGAGAAGAAAAAAAATTACATTTATGTAGCCTAGGAACTACAATAAAAGCTCTGAAAGCTTAATGTGCCAAGATGTCTGATGTACAGAGACCAAATAGATTCCCAAATTAACTATAAAATTGATCTTCATAGTTGTGGGGGTGTGGGCATGTAAACAATATTGTGAAGTATTTCAGGTAATTCCCAGATGAATACTAAATGGTCATCCTACGACACACAATCATTTTCTGGCACTAATTTCTGCACATCTTAGGTCTGAGTGGGGCTGGAAGCATAAAAAGACTGAAAATAATATAAATATAAATTATCATACTTACAAGTATGTAAGTACCTGAAGAAATTATGTAAAATACTTAGATAAGTACAAACTAAATATTACTTTTTGGATTTTAAAAGAACAAGTACCTGAAGAGAAAATTCTCCTACAAATCACCTAAAAAAGACATGGGCCATGCACATTTTTATTACAATATTACTAAAAAAATGGTCTTCCTCTCCTGTGAAAAGTGCTGTGAAATTTAAAACATTCCCTTTCCATTTATGGCATTTTTTCACAGAAAGTACAAGAGAGTAGAAGCCTCGGAACACACAAAAGAATCACAAAGAACAGAAAATGGAAATAACACCAAAAAAAGATAAACTGCCTTTTTCTTTTTTTCCCCTCTTTTTTTTTCAATGGGATGCTGTCTCTGGCTGACAGAAACTTTTGATGCAAGTAAATACCCTCAGAAGCAGTACACCACCCCCCAGTATCGTGAATTTTCCACTGAAAAAACTATATAAAAATTTTTGGATACCTGCAGTTATTACTGGAGACAGTAACAAGCTGCCTGTTCTGTCAAATTCAGGGAACCTTCCCTGGCAGTTAGACAAGGAATATTGCTAACTTGCAGGATTGGGACCTGCAGTTAAATACATTTACTCACTAAAAATATTTCCTTACATCTAAAGTAATTTTAAATCTTTGTATTCTCCTACATATTTTTTTCCCAATTCCCAATCTGAGTTAGCTCAGAAGAGAGCTAGTTTCCTTTCATACTACAGGAAGATGTTGGTTATCTGCCAAGTCAAATTCTTACCACTGGCTTTAGGCAGTTTCTCAGAGGTCACATGGGTGTATTTTTAGGCTGGGATTTTAAGATAAAATGCCCAAGTCTTACCGCAACTCATCAAGGTTAGAAAACCTACTTTACTTAAGATTCCTTAAATATATCAGTTTGAACTAATTTATTTTCTCATTGCAAAAGAACTGCTACCACTTCTTCAATAAACTTAGAATTTTACTGATAAGAAATGTCAGGTAGTTTAAAATTATACAGAATGAAGATAAAAAGGCAAAATAGGGAAACAATAGCTGTGAGTTTTGAGTGAGATGCCTCAAGTGGACAAGTACTGATGAATAATCACTGCCTGGTGAGGGACAGGCTAGGAACTCACCGTTCTTGCTCTGACAAAGAGCATTTAAATACAGACATTTGCAAAGTACATGGATTTCCCTGTGGGAAGAGTAGCTGCTTTTTGCCCCATAAAATTCTCTATTTGCCCCATAAAATTCTTTAGGAAAAGTCTGTATACAGCCAAAACCCCAGCTCTAGATGGCCAGAAGGTGAAACAGGAGGCCAGATTGATGCTCTGTCAAGGAGCTGCGCACTGCAAGTATAAAATTGCAGCTGTAGCTGTGTTGGTAAGCCTGAGAAGGAACACTGCAGAGTCTGCTTTCCACGAGTAACAACACTGGCCCAGGGTTCACACCAGCCTGCCCCAACAGGGAAATCTAGGTCAGTTGTGTGTTGAAAAGCAGCCGAGTGCGCTGCCTGCGTGCCGGCTGCTCCCCTGCTGCGGCTGCTGTCCCTCCGGGCAGCAATCAGCTTTTCAACATGTGCCCATGGTTCAGCTTCCTTTGCTTAATAGCACAGTGCATGTGCTGGGTAAAACAAAATCACTGAGCCCCCAGCCCGGCACAAAAACAACCTTAGCTCATTTGTATGAGAATCACAGGCAGCACAGGTTACTGGAACGCCTCTGGCTCTAATGGCAGGGGCAACTCCCCCTGAACTATGAATTGCCCAGCACAAGCACAGCCATTTTCTCCCCTCTTCCAGCCGCGTAGCCAAGCCCTTCTGCCTGTACACAACTGCGAGTCTGAGGTCTCAAAGGACTTAGCATTTCAATCAAACTAATGAACATCTTCTTTGAATAGACCATGTGTCACTGACTCCTGATCACACTACAGCCAGAAGCAGGATATCAAGTCCATACATACTTCTGACAAGCTCTTCTATAAACCAGTGAAAAATCATCATGAAAAAGCCCCTGAACTAGCTTTTTCTGGCTTCTAAGTTCTTAGCTGCTCCAGTCATATTTTATACGTTATCTATCACCTATTAAGGTGTCCATTTTCACAACAAATGCTCAAATCCTCACAATGCAAGTTAAATTCCTTTAACATACCAATTTCACAAAAGAAAAGCAGAAGCGTAAATATAATTAGATAGATTGGTGAAGTATTACTAAAATAAAAATGCTTCAAAGTCACACTGGGAAAAACTGAAAAAGAAACAGGAAAATGAAAAAAATAAAATGTTTTAAGCGTGAAACCCACATAAATGGGAAATATTGAGTGGAGAAAGCTTACTCAATCCACTCTTGCCTCAAGACCATATCACACAAACTATTAAAACACAGCCAGTATATATCCTACGGGATATATATAGATATATATATATATATATATCCTATAAATATATATCCTATATCCTATATATATATATATATCCCATATATATCCTATATACTATGGGATATAGTAACATTGGTTTTAATCAGCTGGTAGAATTTTTAGACTGTGGCATTCTTGTGCCCAGGCTTAAAAAGTCTGCACTGCTCACCAGAGAGTACATCTGGGTTAAAAGGCACTTGAGCTGTTGACTCTGTGCTCCTTTTGGGCATAATCTCAGTTTATAATCATAAATAACATTAGTTCTAGGATTTGTTTCTTATTTACATTAGGACTTTGATGCTTATCCTTAGATAGTTACTCATCTAGGGCAAAATATTGCCTGTCCTTCCACAGACACCACTGGCCATGGGCAACTATTAAATGGTGCTAAGATGGATTTGCTATTGGCTCTTCTGTCCAAAATAGCAGAAATATTTATGGTAAACTCTAGGGACAAGACAAATTTTGAGGGTTTTCCAGCTCTGCTTCACAGACAGAATGGTTAAGATTATATTGCAAAGTTAGTTCTAAACCAATCCATACTGTTAGTTCTATCAAGCTATGACATTTCAGAGATCTCATGGCTTTAGATAGGAGGTGAATAGATCTGCTTGAGTTTTATCCCAGCTGGGATAAATGTGATGAGGGGGAGAGCTAGCCAGGTCCAAGCTAGGAATCAGTAAGCAACACCTGATCCAGCTCTCCTCTCTCAAATTTTGTTATAAACTTTCCAAAGTAGATTCAACCACTGCTGTAAAGCTAATTCCCCAGAAGATTTTTCTTTCAGTTGTTATTCAGCACTCAGCAGCTGACAGGAATATTTAATTTTTCACTGATTTGGGTGAAATTAAAAAAAAAAACCAAACTCTGAGATTAAATAAACTGAAGCCTGGTCTCAGGTTTGTCCTCAGAATGCAACTTAAGACGTAGTTGCTCCACCTACAATGGGTCTTTTCACCTTTCTACACCTTCAGTTTCTCTGTGTTTTGTCTCTTCAGACTGCAAAGCTGTGACAGCACATGCTGATTTTTACCCTGTGTTTGCACTGTCTCCTGTATCATGTCACCATAATTGTGCCAGGAACATTCATATCCTAATGGAGTATAAGTAAAAAGAACTGTCATCACAGCCCTGAAAGAAGCCAACTCCACACAACAGTTTTTTGACTTGGAACACAAAACCTCCACATCCTCAGGTAGAAAAAAATCAAGATCTCCATTTGTTTATGCTCCCAACAGACTACCTTTGTATCTTTTTAGTTTATTCAGAGATATAGTGTCAATTGGACAGAAAAAGTGCTCCACTGGTCAAGGCTGGACCAATCAGAAATGGTTATTTGTGATAACATGTTTAAGAAGAAAATAAAAAGGTATTGTGCAGATGTAACTACAGCCAGAGAAGAGCAGATTGAGAACATTGAGAGGAACAACTCTGCAGACACCAAGGTCAGTGGAGAAGGAGGAGGAAGGGGAGAAGGTGCTCCATTGTGCTTGAGCTGAGATTGCTCTGCAGCTGGTGGTGCAGACCATGGTGAGGCAGCCATGCCCCTGCAGCCCATGGAAGTCCAGGGGGATGCAGAGATCCACCTGCAGCCCCTGAAGGAACCCCACACCAGAGCAGGTGGATGCCTGAGAGGAAGCTGTGAACCTGTAGTAGGCCCATAACAGAGCAGAGCCCTGGCAAAGATCTGCAGACCCATGGAGGGAGAAGCCCACACTAGAGCAGGTTTCCTGGTAGGACTTGAGACCCATGGGGATCAGCCTGTCCTTGAAGGACTGCACCCCATGAAAGAGTGGCCCACATAGCAGCAGTTTGTAGAGGACTGTTCCCCGTGGCATGGGCTCCAGTTGGAGAAGTTCATGAAGAATTGTCTCCCGTGGGAGGGATACCATGCTGGAACAGCAGCAGAACTGGCATGCAGTGAACAGACCTAACATCCATTCCCTGTCTTCCTCTGCCACTGAGGGGGAAGAGGTAGAGCTGAGAAGAAATGAGGGGTGGGGGAAGGTGTTTATAAGGCCTTATATTACTTCTCATTATCCTGCTCTGATTTTGTAAGTAGTACATTCAATTAGTATCTCTAATTCCAGCCTGTTTTGCCCATAACAGTATTTGGTGATAGATCTCTCCAGGTCTTTAACTCATGAACCTTCATTATATTTTCTTTCCCCTGTCCAGTTGCATAGGGGAGTGATAGAGTGGCATTTGTGGGTGTCTGGCATGCAGCTAGAGTCAATCTACTACAGTTATGCATTTTCTTGTTTCTGTCTGTGAAATGGCAGAAGAAAACTGTCAGCAGTAAGATGCAGCTGACTCTTCTATTATAAACCCAGATGCAGGCTTCCAAAACGTTTTGGCATGAAAATAACATGTGGATTTTGTTGTTTTTTTTTTTTTGTTTTGCTTTGTTTTCTAGAAAGAACATTTCATGTCATTAAACTGCTTACAACACAGTATGTTTTAGCAGAGTTTTAAATAAATGTGACATTTTAAAGGACAAGACTCTCCAAAGTTTCAACTTGTACAAAGGCTATATTGGTTCATAGTATACAAATAAATCTTGCAATGGTTGAAATATCATGCTCCCAAAAATATTGGAACACTGTCAGCAAAACTGTCTTGATACTTTCACAGACAAGTCACATTTATTTGGATGAAGCTTTTCTTTTCTACAAATTCTCCACCTTGCCTAAAGATGGCAACTCTTGCTTACTGCACAATACAAGGTAAAACACTACTAGGAGGAGGTTTGCATACTTTTAACAATGTCAAGATGGTTTACTAAGCACAGAAAAAAAAATGTTTGGTAATAAAAAAATGATAGTAAAATCTTTCAAATGTAAATTCAAAAAGAATATTATAAGTTCCTAGAAGAATTGAAGCAACAGAGATGGAATTCAACCAGAACAAGATAATAATACCCAAGTAAAGTGATATGCTAGGAAGATGAGTGAATAGAATGACACTGCAATGCCAGGATGAAAGTATCCTCAGCATGATTGTCATGAATATAAGTGAAACCCTTAAAAACAGTGCTTAAAAAAATATATGTATATATATTCAAAAACTTATGTCCCAAAACATCCTTTCTCTGCATATAATCTACATACATAACTATTCCTACAACTTTTAGATATAGATGTACTTCCTCAGTTTAAAAAAAAGATTAAAAAGAGTTTTGCTCAAAATAGAAAACAGTTCAAAGAACAAAGATAAGGCATCCTAGTGGAGAAAAACATTTTTAATGTTAATTTGATAAGAATTCAGTGTGGTGTGGGGTAAAATATAGGTGTTATTTGTGGGAATCACAGATAAAATACCCTGTGAATAAATGGAGCATGAAGTGTGTGTTTAGAGCTCTCACCTGGGTTTAACAGCTAGTGGTAGACAGAAACATGTGGTTACCATGGTGGGCAGCTGGGACAGAGAGTGGATCCCAGTTCCTGGCTGGGGCACTTTCCGTGCTGAAGTTTCCCAATGCTCAGGAGAGCAGCCCCTAGCACGGCCCTCAGCAGCAGACGACTTAAGCATGGTTGAATCAATTAGCATATACTTCTTTCTTCAGTACCCCAACCAATTAAAAGGTCTTAATTTCCTCCTTTCATTTTTACACTTCAGCTCTGACCAGATTACAGAAAGCTCTCACTTCTGGGCCCAGGGCTGAACAAAGTCCTCACCTGGAAAACTGAGGGCTCCCAGCAGCTCTGGCTAGGCTGGAAATGCTATATTTTCCAAATGTTATGCCATTGCTATCAGAATGATGTTACTTTTTTGTTCTGTACACAATAGACATATCAGTACAGATTGAAATGTTTTTCTGGTTCCTCATGTGGTGTCTGTAACAGCAGAGAAAGAGAGTATGCACTTTGTTGAAAAAGTATGACATTTTTGTTCCCTACTAAGGGACCACCAATTGATTCTAAAGTCCTTAAGAACACTCAAAATCCTTAGGATAAATTTGTGGTTGTATCACAACTCAGTCCACAGACTAATAGATTTAACACTTTTCCTACTGCAGTCTCCCATAGAGAGGGAAAAAACCCTTTGTGCAAAAAGGAGCAGCTCCTTCCATCATTATCAATCATAAATCATTAAACATTTTATATTATTTGTGTTGGAAATAACTGCCATATGAGAAAATATCTACTTAAATGATGTATTTTAATTCTCTTAGACTACTCATCTGCAATTTCTACTGCATAAACTGCATTTCTGCTTTTGTTTTGTTCTTTTTCCTCCAGTTTTCCTCAATTAAAAGTTTTACAATAACTTCAGTAATTTTTTTGTTTATATACCCCCACCCCAACTCACATACCCAGCTTTCCCCCACTAGATCTGCAATTCATTCCTTTAGACAAGGGAAAATATCTATTTCTGTGTGCAGTATTCCGAGAAGTCCGTGTTACTACTCCTGTTAAGTAACACACACAGTTCCCACTTACTGAATACTTTTGTTTTGGGACTTTGATGTGTACATACTGAGCATAGATGGAAAATGAGTCAATGCTCCAGACAGACACATTCCTTTTTGGATGTAATATTGCTGTTGAAATTCAAAACTTACAGATTCCTCCAAGCGCTGTGTAATGAAGATTACAATAACTTAGCAATGTTTTTTTTTTTCATTTTCTGTCACTTTCTACTCTAGCAAGTGAAGAATTATCTAGTATCTCAGTATTTTCTGGGGAAGAAAAAGCCTCAGATAAATCCCCAAATCAACACAGCTTGGATTCACAGAGGCAAGAGTGTCTTAATTAAAATATTACTGCATACCACTGCCATCTACTGAATGAAGAATATGCTGAAAGTGCTCATGCATACCTTCCTGCTCTGTGAGCAGAGTTTGTCAGGCTTCCCATTACCCTGCCTAATGGGAGCCCTTTCAGTTCCCACAACACAAAGTATACTCCAGAGCTTAAGGGTTACACATAGAGTGCAATTAAGAATTCTTAATTAATGGCTTGGTCAATTTATCCTCTCAAAGAGTAGATATAAACACTATTCCAATCTCTTTGGACTTATTTGCCATCCATAAAATTTTTGTTTGGCATTAAAACTTTATACAGAAATTGGAAGGCACATTGTGATATATTATAATACCTCATTAGTTAAGTTCTAAAATGCTGGTTCTGCTCCCATGTCTAAGAGATGCTTCCATGTTTAATTATTTGTCCAGGCTTGAAACAATGCTTCTAAGGATACTTAAACCAATGATTTAACACTTACTTGCCTTGGTATTCGTTCCAGTAATACTTTTCTGATGTGAACATGACAAATAATACTCCTCTTGAACACAGATTAATTGATATATCTTCAAATTCTCCCAACTTCAGTTACAAACATAATTTCTGGTCTTGTATATATAACATTTTAAGATTTTATTCTGGAACATTCACCAGAAACTTGAGTAATGAAGCGGGCTGTGACATCAGGCAGTTTAGAGGTACAATGGAATGACCCCAAAGAAAAAGCCTGCCTGGGTCTGCTTTCATAGTGGTTAATGAAATTTACCATGTCAGCCACACTGTCAAGAGTATTACATTAAAAAAAAAAAATCAGTGTTGTTATTAACTGTGCTAAAGATGAGTGTAAAAGGAAGCACTAGCTTCCAAAATCACAGTCTGTCATTTAGTCACAATTTCTATTTTTGTCCTTTCTTCGTTCTAGACTCAACCATTCACTCTTATCCCAGAATGTCTACTCATGTATGTCCCATCTCTCTTACTCACCCTTAAGATTGTAAGTCTTATCTACATCAGCTGCTCCCTTAAAACCAGGGGGATTAATATCCACAGGGCATTCAGAGGCATATCTACAATCAATTTGGTTCTAACAAAACTGCAGCTTTGCAAATACTGGGCATTTAAAAAAATGTGCAAATTATTGTACAGTGGGATTCCTAAAACTGATAAAAAACCCCGAAACAGATAAGGACACCTACAAACAGAAGTGGAATGTGAAAATAAGCCAAATAAAAACATACAAAGAGCAAAAGCACACAGCTTTCCTAGTTCTGCATGCTTAGATTTTTGTCTGTAGATCTATGTTTACAGGGCCTCATAAAATTTGTCTGATGGATTGACCCCTGCTCACTACAGATGCGAATAGATTTTAAGTATAGCAAATTTCTCATTATTCACCTTTTGCTTGGAATGGAATATTTATTTTTTCTTTTAATATTTCTAAAAATCGTCTTGAAATTTAATTTGAAGTGCTGCCTTTTTATAGTGACCACAGTAAAATTCTACTTTTACTGATGGTCGTATACTCCCTCTCATTCATCAGCACCTCATTCATGTAATTGCAAGAGAATTATGAAAGGCGTTTTTTACTCAAGTAGTTTTCAGCTTTATTGTTATTACAGAGACCTTCAGATGGATACCAAGAAAAAATGACAAATGTGAGACACTTACTTTCAGTTGTATTTATCGAATTTATTTGAGCAATGGGGCAGTAAACTTTAGGAACACTGTTAAAAATAGTATGGAAAATTCTGTACATACTCTTATATAAATAGTAACACAAAAGACCCGACTCGGATCTTTCTTCAAGAATAAAGGGGTACTTATTTATCTCTAATAACTGAAAAACAGGCAAGAGAAGTCTTACATCATCTAGGCACATTCCATTTATTTGAAAAAGGTTATGAACAAGATTCTTGGATGTGCTTCCCGAAATAGCTGATAGCTGGATTTAATATATCCAAGAGGCTTCAGCCAAACTATTCTAAATGTGAAATACCAATTTTAATTTATTTACCAATTTATGTTCTGTCATCCCCATTGGATCACGGCCTAAAAGGGATAATTTCCCCTTAAATTCCTACTCCTACCTCTCTCCTGGAGTCCTTCTGATTACACCCTACATCTAACCTAAAAACAATGGAAGCTTGTAAACCATGAACCAAAACATGTTCTTAAACTTTGAGAAGTAGTGCATTTATTTGTCACAGTGTTTTATCCCTAAATCCTCCATTCTATGTTTACTGCAAGTCACTAAATGGAGTCAGTTTCTCAATTAATTCAGTTTACTTACTACAACATGCGATGCAGTACCTGGGGTTAGAAATTAAATGTCTCAAGCTCCTTGCCACATTTCTGGCAAATCTATAAGTAACGTCCTACTGATTCAGCACTAGTTATTATCAAAAAACTGCCCATTATTCAGGCCCTTTTTGGATGTGTTAAACTGTAAAACATCACTGTTTTTAGGCAAAGCAAATGAACTTTGGTGTACATCATGAGACAGATAACTTTTAAAGCAATCCATTTTTTCAAGTTTCTCTTTCTGAAGCACCAGAGCCGTAATTGTGCTGCTGTCTCAGAAGGCGTTATGTGCTCATTTCTATTCTAAATTTATATTCTAAATTTGTGCTCATTTGTATTCTAAGTTTTCTTCACTGCTGCTGCAGTTTTTTCCTCCATTCATCTGTGGTAGAAAATGAATGAAGTCTTTTTTGAGAAAGGAAGACCTTCAGTCCTGTAATCCTTGTACCTTGTACCAGTATTAAACATCACAGGACATACTGAGAGCAGATTGCCCTGGCCAGGGACACTGTGCTATTGCAGCTAGGATCATGGCAGTCTTGGAAGCACAGTCCATCCTCAGCAGAGTGTGGGATGGACTGGGGAAACCTGCCTTCTTTCATGCAAGTGCAGGAAGAAGTGACACAAAGTCCTCTGAGACAAACTTTTGTTTCCAGGTTTTCCTATGTTTCAGGTGAAATCAATTTTTCAATAAAAGCTTTCACACAATCAGATCAGTAAGAGTAAAAAAAGCAAACACATGCTGATTTTACTTGACTTTGCTTTTTCATTGTATTATGCTGCTAACTGGAAAGAATACAGAAGTTCTATCCTTTCCCAGCTTTCTGACTTGAACTCCTGGGACCATCTTTGAGATACCACAACTGTTCATGTACTCTCAGTTTCCCACTCTCTGGGATCCACATCACGCTACTGTTTAAAAGTAAAAGCACTTGTGACAGTGCAAGGGCAGAGGCTGGAAAATTCATCCAGATGTAAGAGAACAAAAGTAGGAGGCATAGAAGGCATAGGAGTATTTGGTGTTCATCCTGTATCACTTGGAGAACTTTCAGTGGATACAAAACACCTTCCTACCTTTACTCATACCGAGGTCAATCCTTCAGAAGCTATGGAGGACAACTATATTTAACCAAGGCCCTTCAATAGCCTTAGAAGCAAAAAAGGTTGACTTACAATCAGGGGAGGATGATACAGATCTGTTCACATCCATGGTAAGGACCCGGACAGATACTTCTCCCACTCTTCCCTGTCACTGTCCTACTCTTGCCAAGCCATTGCCCTTTGCCTTCTTCCCTCCCTTGCATTGCATTCTGCTTGGCCTCTGTACCTTGTCTGGACTCTGCTGAGCCGCGAGTGAGAGCAGAGAGTGACAGGAATAGTTAGCAATCGCTGCTATGAAGACAACTAACGGCATGAACAGTAATTCCAGGGAGGCCTTCCCACCTCAGCAGAGCAATGACTATTTACGGCCTGAAAGGGATTGCCAACCACCAGTTCAACATCCTCTTAAGGGCAACAGATTATCCCTAAAGTTGGCTCCTCCAAGACTGGGCTCTGGACTGTGGGAAGGACATAACCTGAAGCTGGAGGGAGCTAACCCCCTCAAGCTAGAGAAGAAACACTTAATCGTGTCTGAAGTGTCAGGATAGGTGGACTGGGAATGGGGAGGATAGTTTCTCCTGCTGTGAACTATTCACGTTTTTCAACACTGGGAATATTATATTCCTCCTCTTCCCCTCAAACTTTCACTTTTCTTTGATTAATTCACCATTTTTGAAGGAAACATAATTGCTCGCTAAGTGTTTAGACACTGAACTTCCATTTCTCAGAAAAAGAAATCACAGCTCAGTTCTTGTTAAAAGACTGCTGTAATGGTATTATCATCATCACTAACTTGAAGAAGCTGAGCCCTAGCTGCAGTGTGAATGCAGAAACCAGCATGTAAGAACTGCCCTATCTAAATCAGAGTATTTCCCACAGCATCTTCCAAGTATGTCCAGAAATATGATACTAAATAATTTCTCTATGCGCTGTTCCTTTATAAAATATCAGTTACATGCTGTACCAAGTCATTCATCATCCAGACAGAATTTGTACAAATATATATCAGTCTATAAATTGGCTGTAGAAGTTTCCAAATATTTTTTTCTGTCACACGTCTACCAATTTTTCACCTTGTCACTAGTACTATGTGAAGGATCTTAGCCAGATAATGGAAATGTGTTTCAATTGTACACATGAAGCCTTCTCCCAAAACAATCTCATTCTTCCTGCATGTAAGATTGTCAGTCAGCTCCAGGCAATTTAATTTTGGCTGTAACTAAAAATTCCTTTCAAGTCTTCAGGTGCTAGTGTTCCTCTTTGGATATTTTCCTCACTCCTATAAAGCCTTCATGACTAAATTTTTGGGGTTTTTAAAATTTTAATAGAGAATTTAAAAATACTAAAGGAAGCATTCATTAGTGTAAGATTAAAAGTGGTGCGATTAAAAAAATTGTCTCCTTTTATTCATAAAAGTAACAAACATCTTTTAGATGTTCATTACAAGAAAAAAAAATCACTATGAAGTTGTAAATCTTTCAAAACTACAGTTTCCCAAGGGGATATTTATAAGCTAATGTCTTTGAGGTGGGGCACAGGTCTAATTCCAAGACTGGAAGAGCTGTAATGCAAGACCACAATAAAGGGAGGAAAATAAGTGTACATCTCAATGTATCTCTTTGAGACTGGCAACTGTCAAAAACCACTGTGTGAACTGGGAGTTCCAATTGCCGTATTTAGTGACAGAATCCATTGTTTTTGTTGGAATAAAAACCAAAAGCAACTAAGAAAATAGGTTCTGTTTAGAATCTTAGCTTATGTTTACAGCAATAAACCACAAAGCAGTTGTGTAGAAGCAGGTCTCTGGATTCCCAGCTGGTACAATTAATACAGGAGCTGGTGTACTCTCAAAGAACATATTTTTGAGGACTGAAAAACACTGAAAGGAGACTATGTCCTGATTCTGTTCTCCTTGATTTCAACAGGAGCAAAACCAGGTCTTCAATCTGTGTGTAATTCACATGATCTACTTAGCTAAACAATTAAGTCACAGCTCTGACATCTGATATTTATTTTAAGTTCTTTGAGCTAGATTCTCTTTTCTGAGCCAACCCTTTTTTCTGTTCTGGTGGCACAGAGTCCATAACAACCACAGATTTTCCCAGCTGGAGATTCTACCAGCATGAATAATCTTTACCCGTCTGGCAAAATCAGCTTTCATGGTATTTCCTCCTCTATTTTTCATGGTATTTCCTCCTCTATTTCACCCTCTGAATACTTACCATACTCTTATGAGAAAGAGTAAATTACTAGGCCTAGACTGCATTCCTCACTGCCATGCTTCAACTACCCTTAGCCTGTATACTTGCCTCTTCAAATTAAACTTATATGGTTAATTTGAAATAATCCTTAGGCTGTTGTGACTGAGGTAAAAGCATAGTCTGCTCTGGTGCTTCTTCTGTGATATTTCAGAAGACATACAACTGAGGGTCCTTCCAAGGTCCTTCCAAGTGAGATACCTCAGAAGCTCTAAACCCATGTACTCTGGGTCACTTCTATCTGTGCAGGCCATGCTTAATAATTTAATCACAGTGCAACGTCATCCCTAAAGAGCCTCAATCCGAGCATGCCAACCTCTTAACCCCCATCTCCACTCTAAGAGAGCAGAGGGTGAAGACAGGTTCAACTAAAAAATTCCACACAATCTGAATAGTGTTTGTCAACCATTGCCTGAGTGGGGAACCTTATGGCTCCTTCTATGTTATTGTAGGGGATACATGCAATGAGAAGAACTTTAGGTGAGACTAGTTCAATGGAGATGTAAAACATAAGGATGCAGTTTAACACTGCACTTATTTGAGCCTACTTTAACCAACAATGCAGTGTGAAACTGATCTGCTGGGAAATGTGAATGCTCACAGAGGGACTGCCTCTTATGTGTGCTGTGGGATGTAATGGAGCAGTGCTAAGACATTGTGAAGGGACCACCAATTATTCAAACTTCATCCACACCTTTCAATATGTTCAGATTGTCAAGGATCTGAGTCCAATCTCAAGATGCAGTCACATCCTAATCCCTTATGCCTGTGCTCTTTTTTGATTAACTAAAATCTGGAGCTCTCCACAAGTATATGCTGGTAGGCCACAGCTCTTCCCCAGTGCCTCACAGTGACTTCAGTGTCAAAACCAGATATTTTCACATTATAGACTCTGCCTTGGGCAGCTGAAGAGTCATCAATTTCAGAGGGAACTGGAAACTGTAGCAAACAGGCTTACCAAACAGAAGGAAAAAAAATAAAAGGATTAAGTATGGAAAGTGTGGTTTCTAAGAAGAAAGTAAAGGTCTGGTTGGGTATCTCACTTATTTTGTTGTATTCCCTTTAGCTACCACATAGTTGTGCCCCACTTCTGGGGAGAATTCTATTCTAAGGTGTGAGTTCCAGTGAACACTTACAATGTTCAACAAACAGCTACCTACCCCAATTATCTTCCAAACACAATATAATGGTCCAAAAAAGTAGGCTCAGACCTTCATGTGCAGAGATTTTTGGCCAAGGAAGTGAGTCAACTTGGGAGGTAAACAACATCAAAGAGAGCAACATTTAGAATGCAGCAGCCTCTTCTGATTCAACGCTTTTTAATTAGCCACTTTCCAATAATTCATTAAGACTTGAACAAAGAGATTGAAGCATTGGCTTCTTCTAGGGCTTCAGCCAAGCGTAATGAAATTATACCAGGATATATTTACAAGGTTGGATATCTTGAACTCAGCTGTAATTATGTTTATTAGTAATTCTTCAATAGCTGCTCAGAAAGCATATTTGTATTAGTTAATCCTTGCCTGTGGAGACCCTTATATTAGCTTGGCAAAAGAACATTAAGAAGGATGGATTTCTTTTTTTTTCCCTCTCAGCAAATCCCTGTTTCCATCAGAAAATGCTGTGGGATCAAGAAATAAGCCAATTGTAGAGTATATGGTTACTTTTCTGCTATTACTGTTAGCGATCACTTTAGAAAACTGTTAAAACTAAAAAGGATAAAGATCTAGGTTAACATGCTCTATGCATACTTCATCTTTTTTCTTTTCTCGTCTGCCAGAGATGTGAACATGTAAAACACTAAAATACATATTTATTTTGAAAAGTAAAGAAAAAAATCTCAAAACTATTACAGGTCTGATGTATGAGTTTAAGCAAAAGATCCCTCTTTAAAAAAAATCTAATAAACAGGATAGCATATTCCTCAAACAATTGAAATGAGAAAATACAGGGTATTTTGCTATTGCTATATTTGAAACCCTTGCTATTTTGAATATTAAGCTGTGAATATGTACTTCCCCCTTTCCAAGAGGAAAGATGTATTACAATGCTAATTGTTCATTAAACTTACAAAAGGATAATTCACTGAAAATAATGGGGCATATAGAAAAGACTGGTCAAACTATTCAGGGCATTATTTAGTGAAGTTATCATTCCCTATTCAATTCTATAGAATTGAAATTGACCTATTGAAAAAAATTCTTTTTTTTTTCTATTACAAAAAACAATTTTCATTAATTTGTCTATTAGCCACTCAGAATCACTAAAATGTCAAGATATTTCAGATGATATTTCAGATTAATCCAGAGACTCCAAATTATGCCTGGAAATTTATTGGAGGGCTCCTGGCTGAAGGCAAAACCACTCATAGAATAAGATAGAGACACTACATATCTGTAAGTACTAAGAGGAAATTCACTTCGTGCAATTCTGCAGGACTCTATGCAAAGCACTCTGGTTTAGCTATCGTGGCTGCTAATAAATGTAGATTTTGGAATATTTGCATAAATTAAACACAAGAACAGCTGTAATACATCAAAGGCAATATATGAACTAGTTGAATTGACTGAATGAAAACTGATGACATGTGCTGTACTGCAGCACTGACAAACACAGGCAAACTCTGTTGGTGTGAAAGGAAATAGAATTGAGTTTGCCAGAGCTTAATTAGACCCTGCTCTTTTTTCTAAACATGAATAGGCTCCAGGTTGATTGCTGTGCAAATGGTAATGTTTAACTGTACTTTACATTTCCTGTGCTTATTTTAGAAATGTTTCTATTTCTTTCTGAATTAGAACAGATACAGAACTGTCATAGATGGATTAATAATACACCATTTTTCCATTATAGACACTTTATTCTAAACTACTACTTTAAAGATGTTCCCAGGCATCATATGTCAGGTTTATACTCAGGCTAAGGTCATTTTACCCTATCATAGTTACATAAGGAGACCACTTATAAAGCATAACTAAGATCAAAATATTTCATGTGAGTGTTACATATAAATGAATCAAAGATAGTAAGCTACTTAGAAATACTAATATTGGAGGTTTGATCTTCATAAACAGGTGTAATGTACATGCAAATATGCATTTCAGTGGGCCAAAAGGTGCTGAGTAGAAAGAGCTAACCTTAAATTGAAAAACAGAACACTTTTCATAGTTTCTAACTGAGCAACTTTTAACATTTCCCTGATTTTTTAATACCATTGTCACTGTATAATATTCTGGCATCCTGAGACAGAGTGTGACTGCAGAGAAAGTGCTCCCCTTAATACTTCAGAAGTTTTCTATTTATTCTAAGATAACACTTAACATATTTGTAATACTTAATCTCCAGATTTTCCCCTTCTCTCCTTGTTCTGACAGGAAAGAACAGCTACCCCAGACAAAAGTAAAGATGGCTTTTCTGCCATGAGATGCTCAGTTCTGGGACAGTGGACTTCAGTATAAATGTGTAGTTTGGATTTCTCTCAAGGATTTTTAAAGCCCTGACTGCACCTTACATGTGTGATCCTCCATATTCCCATGCAGCTGAATCACACATCCATGCATGGAGTGACTCCATCATGTAGGTAATGTAGAGCCTCTGTTAATGAGAAGTAGATCTGAGTGTAAATTTGCTGTACCTTTGCCACACAAATTATTCATTTTGTAGTAATCCCTTTTCTGAAAGAATGAAAGTTGCCTGATAACTAGAATAGTGACTTGGTGCTGAACAAAGGGGGGAATCTGTATACATTATCTTCATACAAAAACTTGGTATTTGATCATACAATAATGGGAAGCCCAAATTTTGCTGCTTTGCTAATTTACTTGTGACCAAGAGGTCCATTCAAATTTTGGTGCATAGTATCAAATGGAAGCAATTAACCTGCTCTAGACCTGCCTTCTGACCCAGAAATCTTCTGACCCAGAAGATTTTGTGGCCCTGAAGGTAACAAGAAACCCTCTTATGTCTCAGCCATGACTCTTTGTTTACTTTGTAAAAGACAAGTTCTGAAAATATTTTTCCTAAATTTCCTAAAATGACATTTCTGTGACAGCAGAGAAGTCTCTCATGTGTTAGGCATGCTATGTGATTAACAGACTAAGAAGTAATTACTCTATCATGATTAGAGTAATAACATCACAGCTATCTCCTTACTTATTTTAATCCAATGGGATTTAAGGGTTTTACTAATCCAGGGCATACATCCATTACTGCCATATATACTGACAAGGATGCTTTTTCTAACACTTCATTTCAAAGTCATCATTAACTGCACAGGTTAAGGAAGAAAAATTGTCTGACTGTTTTCCAGTAGGGTTTCATTTTGCTTTTCACTTTATTTTACAGGCTTGAGCAACAAAGGAGCAAATAATTTGAGTAGCAAAGCCTTAATTAGATTTGTGCTATGTCACTCAGGATGCTGTCTAAAATCTGCAAGGAACATGACAATTATTGCTTTGCTGATGTAACTTTAAATGTTTTTCTTTAAGCCAAAGCCACAGATTTCAAATCATGTAGTAAGACAACACATACTAAAATGCAACTGAACCAACTTACTAGAATTGAGAAAGAAAAACTTACTAGACTTTAAAAAACAACAACAGGAAATTTACCAATAAAAGTTTAAATATTCTTAGCATCCAAATTTTGCCTTTACCATGAGTGGGTTTTGCTTGGCTACATACATTTTAACTCTGTCTTTAAAAACAAAGTATTAAGATCAAAAAGAAGCCACAATTTGTAACTCCAAACAGTATTTTTCACTGGTGTTAAGGCCTAAACTAAACAAACATGTTTTTAAGCGCTGTTTTGGTAAAATCAGTGGAGCACTGCACATCAATGATTTTTTTTTTGCGCAAGCAGACATAATAAAACATAGGATAATATCAAAATGGCCACTAATCAATCAAATGTTTGGATCCTTCATGTGTTAAATCTTTTTTATAACATAAAGAATTGTGCCCTGGGTATGTAATCAATAGTCAATTAAACCCCTCTCTAGAGCAACTGTTTTCCAATTGGCCAACATCAAAAACCCACAAAACGTGAGTAAATAGCCTCTAGGACTTAGATAAAAGTAGTAACCTCTAATTCACAAGTGACAAAATGAAGCACTCATCCTTAAATTGAATAGAAAAGCCTAACCTTCAACCACCAAAACCAAACATAAGCAAACAACTGAGCTGTTTTATTTTCAGTACAATGTCATCTAAATGCATGTAATGAAAAAGAAGATATTTACCATGACTATTAAAGTGTACTTATTTGCTATGTTTTAAAACAAGTCTTACAAATTATTAACATAGGATAACGTTCCATTTCAGTTTTGGGGTATTTTTACTTCTGTGAAATGTACTTGATAAACCTCTGAAAAATTTATTTTTCTAGAAAACAGATGTTAATAAGGCGGACATTTTCCCCTTCCAAAAACTACTTTTAAGTGATTTGAAGAGATCTTCTTTAAGAATAAAATTATCTCAATGCAGACAGTGGCCTTACATATATTTTAGGCAGGGAGCCAGTCACCCCTTTCTCTCTGCAACCTGTCAGTGGCTCTTTTTGTAGATGGTGCATCTTTCTCAGGCATCTCATTGATTATGAAGTTTTTCTTATAGCTTTCCACAGTGACGACTACTTTGCAATTGTTTTTATGCTGAGTTAAGCACTTCAGAAAACATAAGCCTTTATAATTCACATTGGTAACTCTTAAATCACATGTGTGTCTAAAACATCGCGTCATTTTCATGCACATTGCCCTCAAACCTTATTATTTACAAGAGGAGTCTGTGTGCCTAGATGTATGGATGTATGTATAATTCTCTTTTTATATCTTTTTTCCAGTATACATGCTTATTTAAAAAGCAACATCATCTCCATACTTGAAGCAGTGTACTTTCAAGGCTAGAGGCTACCTATCAAACAATAAATGCATTACAAAGCCTTATACCTGTGCACTGCTATTGTCCCACCTCTCTGAGGCTTTCCCTGGCAGACTAACACCTGAAATAACAGACACCTGCCATTCTTTCTTGATAGAAAAATCAAATTGTGCATAATGTAAAGGAAAAAAACACACACACTATATATATATATATATTTATATATATATATATATATATATATATATAAGCTCTTCAGTTTGCTCACAGGCTCGGGGCCAAGCTAGACTAATACAAAATTCATGCTGCTACTGAATTACAGATGGTAATGCATGCAGATCTACTTTGAAACAAAACTTTTGTTTTCTTTGCTATTCACTTTGCTGCATATTGGAGAAGTCCTGGTGTACTTCAGAGCCAGTCCTGGTGTGATACAGTGAAAATTCTGACATTCACTTTTTTGGGGCCAGAGCTGCACACAGAATTGGGTGTGTTGTCATGCTAAATACAAGTTTTATAAACATATTAAATAGGACTAAAACAAAGCCCAGAAGATCTCCTTATATTTATCAAAGCAATAGCTCAACAGAAAAGCTTTTCCATATGCTGACATCCTATCTTGCTCCTGGGACAGCACAGTGCACTCTGAAATGTTTGCTGCTCAGGGTACTGCAGTTCAGCGAGGCTTCTCCCTTTTTGTGCCAGGACAGCACAATGTCTCAGATACCAAGTGCCCTTCACTGGGATTAATGGGAGTGAGAGCAAAGCCCCTTGGAGACCACTTCACTTGAGGCACTGCTCTGGTACTTCACTATATTTTTGGTCTCCATGTATGCAACAACTATGTTTTATCTTTGCTCACTCTCTCATCAGCTCTCAGGGTTGGTCCATGGGCTTGATATTCTCCACCACGATATGGAAGATCTCTGTCTCATCCTAGATTTCAGATGCCTTTTGTTCAGTGCCCTGGCTCTACTGCCTGGCAGTTGTGTTTGCCAAACACAGAGTATTGCTGTTAAAAGTCATATTGCACAATACACCTAAAAACCCAAGCAGGCAGGGACAGGAATGTAGCAGTGGTGTGACAAATGGCAAAGCCATCGTAACCATGATTGGTCCAAGCACTGTGCAGAACTGAAGGAAAATACAATCTCTGCAGTGTTTGGGACCTCCTTTCATCAAAGGAAATGAAAATCTATCCCACCCACTTGTAGTTTTTGGGTGGAACTGGCACCTAACCATGATACAAACAGAGATAATGGCTCTTTCCACAGAACCCTCTGTAATTTTTATTAACTCTCATCTTCTTCTAAGTCTCCTGAATGCCCAGCAATTCCTATTACCACAATACAGTAAAAAAAAAAAAAAAACAAACCAGCGCTGGCTTTTTAACAGGAATAACAATTAGATGAGACTTAAGTATTACAAAGAACACTGTCTTATGTCATACCATACATTTTAATTTCTTAGACACAAAGTTTACATTCCTCAATGGTCTCCTTTTTTTATTCCAGATCTGTAATTACATTCACTGAAGTAGTTTAGTATTAGGCACAGCAGATCTTTCAGAATTAGGGACTTCCAGCTGTAATTATCACTACAGGAGAAATTATCATTACAGGAGATCTTTTAAGTGAGAAAAAAAACCAAAATTTTTCTTGTGCCTTACATAGGATACATGGGTTTGATTTAACCATAAACTAAAATAAACCTCAAACACATTTTTCAGATCTAATTCATGATGAATAATGGTTAAACTAGCACTATGTCATAGGACAACTTACAGTTTTCTGCTGCTGATGTGTAAGAAATTTTGGCAGAAAACTGAACTTGTAAGTGCAACCTCAAAGTTTAAATATGTTGAGGGCCAAATTCTCATCTCTGATATGTTATTCTAAATCTGAAGTAGATATGCTCAGGAGGCTAATTTGAACATATTCGTAAACTCAGGGCAATATTTATCTTCATTCCTTCATGCTTGAAAAATGACTACTCAAAATGTTTTAAAATGTCTTGTTGGTCTCCCAGGACAAAAGGAAATTTCAGCCCCTATCGCTTGTACATTCAGATAGCTCCTTTCTCCACTGTGGTGGGCAATATGTAAGGAAAGAATAGTCAAAACAGATTTTTTTATTTCTCAAGATTCTTTAAATCTAAGTACATGGAAGCTATTCTGGTTTTGAGGAAAGTGTTTGGATAAATGTAACAAAGAAAATCAAAGAAGAATGACAAATTATTCTAGCTCCCCTGACGTGACATCCAAAAATAACCTGAAGCTGAATCTTCTCTTTGTGAAAATACATGTTTTCTTCATTAAAAAAAGCTGTCCACTGTTATGCATCAGAAGCAGGGGATAGTTATAAAAAGGATTACCCATTGAGGCACTTTCATCACTAAGATTAAAAAACTTTAAGACACTTCTTAAAGTAAAAATATAAAATCATACTCAAGCACAAAAGCTTCATGGAAATCAGGCAAGTAAAGGATGTTATGACAGAAATTTTAATTCTGCTGGATATAATAACTCTGAGGAAAAACTTGTATTTTTAGTGACATCCTACCAGGAATCCTAGAAAATATGAATATTGCTTTTTGGTTAGATGGAATTTCTTCTAAAGGTACTGTTCAGAGTAAGTTCTCATTCTCATTAATCAGGTCACCAAGAAAAACAGGGACAGATCTGTGTGAGGTAAGACTTTTGAACATGTAGGGATAAAGAGATAAGAAGTTAAGACAGCTAAAGTGCTGGTGAAACTGGTATTTCTATTGCCTATGTAAGTGTCCTGGGCCATACAAGAACCATGATACAAATTTTCTAGTGGTTAAGAAGCACATGACATGGAATATAACCCTGGTTATTAAGGGGCAAGAAAGACCTAAAGAGTCCTTTCCAGGCAGGTCACAGCATCACACTGTCCCACACAGCTGAGCAGGTTTGAGTGCACACTCTATTTCAGGCTTGCCCCTTTGCTCTGGGACAAAATCACAAGAAGTAGAGTGCAGCTCTTATTCCCATGGCATAGCTCTGGCCCAGGAGCTGTCCATGACCCACCTGCAAGCCACATCCATATGGGGTATCACAGAACAAAAACACTCTTGCTTTCATATCCCCTTTATGCATCTGAACTGAGTGGTACACGTGCAATGTCTGACAGATAAGTGTTTCACTCTTCTTTTTTCTGCCTCATCAAAGATCCCCTGTGGGTGCTGTACTTTTCCATTACAGCCTGAGCTAAATGAGTAGGATGCCATAAATCTAAGGAGGAGGTCCCATCCTCTCTCAAACCTCATCCCTGGACATATGCTGTAGCCACTTGGCCTGTGCTGTCCCTAGAATTCACCCAGTGGTACTCCAGGTCAGCTGTCTCACTACACAAATATTTAATCAAGCTCCTAAATGAAATAAAAGAAAGGTGAGTGTGGAGGTGAGGCTCAGTGAGTGGCTAGACTAAAGCTGGAGAGTGAGGGAATTCCCTCCTGAGAGTAAGGGAATGAGAGAACAGGAGGGGAAGCACATTGCAGTCCTCCTGCTATTCAACTCATTGATGAAACAGAGTAGCATCCTCAGGAAAAATAAAAAAAAAGAAAAGAAAAAAAAAAGCCCACATAAAAAAGAGAAAACACACAGAAATCATTTGTCTTGCATTCTCTGTTCTGTATACAGCACTATTCCACATGCTTTTTTTGTTTCAAACAAAAGAAGTAATTAGCTGCTCAATTGTCTTTTAAATCAGACACTTGGTTTTGATTTTCAGCAGCTACAGACAATCAAAATATATAACTCCAGTTTCAAATGCTTGGCTGAGTACTCAACTGAATGCAACAACTTTCCTGTCTGAGGGGAAGATAAGCCTTCTGTTCAGCTGATGATCAGGTAGTACCAGCTGGAGTAAAAAGCTGCCATTAATGTGTTGGTGACAGGAGTTATAAAAAAGACTTAATTACTTGTAAGAAAAGCCTTGTCACAGTCCTCTATCCCAAAAAACAAGTACACACCATCATGACAGGTACTAATTTGTATCCTTGGTATTGGTAACAAAAAATGAGATGAATATAAAAATGGGACCATTATTTAAGCTGTAGATCTGCTTTTTCTAGGGTGGAGAGACAGCTACCTTTGTGGCTGCCCCTAGGACACCGTACCTATGTCAGGGACAACTGGAGAATTTCTCTAAGAATGTTCATCTTCTCCTTTTGTGTCCAGCATAGTTACTAACAGTAACAACTAACAGAAAACACTATCTTATTGTGTATAGCATTGATGGGTTAAAGAAAATTCCCCTTCAAAGTTACATAAATATTATGAAATATTTATACTTTCTATAATTAAATAGAACTATTTAGTTAAGAGTAAACATCTCAAATGGGAGAGACTGTTGTTCAAAACAGATTTTTTCCTCAAAGCACCTGACAATAGTAATTCTTGCAATAATTATTGCAAAGTATAGACCTGAGACTAATTCTTAGGTTTATACTACTCTGTAATTCTCTTGAAAAGAAGAGTGTAAGACTTAATGTACTCTGCCTTGAAAAACCATTTTACTTTTTTTCTTGGGCTATGGTCTTGTCCACAGCACATAAAGAATTCCAGCCACAGCAAATAAACAGTTATGACCAGTCATGCTGATAACCTGCAGCATCTTCTCCAGTCAGCGCACAAATCTGGGGCAATCTGGTTTGGGCTGCCTTTCCATAACTACCAGAGACTTTACAGTCTGAAAAAGCAAGAATATCTGGAAGCTCACTGGGACATTACAACCTCTTACAGATGTACAGTTCAATACCTGGAGCAGATCAGGCTAAGAAGCTTCCATGGCCAGAGCATTGTTTACTTTTTGATGGATAAATGTTAGCCCAGTTTCCTTAGAATGTGCAGCAATCTCCCTGCGCTAGTGCCACCCTACCAATCAGTTATTCACCTATTAACTTCTCAGTTTGTCACCCAACTTCAAGTTTTTCGAAAATGCAGCTTAATTTCATTTAAAATAGGCTACTGAACACAAAAGAGTAAGTCTACCAGTGAGACTTGAGGAGGGCTGCATCACAGCTTCACCCATTACCAGCCATCAGCCACAAGGGCGCTCTCTGGGGACACAAATCCCTAAGAAACCGAACTTCCTTGGGTTTCCTCAATTTGGTTTCTCTCCAGAAAGGTCTGTGGCAGTCAACAAGAGAAAAATATTAGTGGGCCACAGCCAGGGACAGTCACTAGATTCTCCTTCTTTGAGTCACTGCACCATCCTAATTCACACAAACCCCCCAGACAGCTCCAGTAGAAGGAGATGCTTTTGCACAGCTCTGCAGCAAGCCTAGCAGTGTCAGTCTCCTGGTCAAGGACAGTGTGAGTATCACCAGGCAGCTCTGCTTGGCCCTGAACTGTGTGAGTATCACCAGGCAGCTGTGCTTGGTCCTGAACTGTCCCTGCTGTCCCTGCCAGGCCTGGCCCGTGCTGCAGTGCTCCCTGCCCCAGACTGAGCGTCCTTCATAAGGTGAAATAAGCCCCATGCCCATCTCGGTCTGGATCTTCTGCACCTGCCCTGCAAAACTAGAGAAGTGCATCACATGGGAACCAGCAAAGTTGGAGAGGAGTAGGTCCAGAGAGCTGTCGCTCAGATTGGTCATTTATTCTCTTTGTGCAGACCAGAGCAGCACCCCTAAGGCTGGGGAGAAATGGGGCTCCCACAGTGCTGCTCTGCAGTATAGCGAAGTTGGAAGGCTTGTTCTGAGAGGCTGTAGATCAATGGTGGTCGCAGCTGACCTCCCGGCCGAAGGTGTCGAAGCCCCAGTGACCCTCTCCTCCCTTCTGTCTCGGATACCTCCACAGCTCCAGCCGGGGAGCGGGGCTGGGCTGCGCTGCCCTCAGCGAGGCTCGAACTCAGCAAAGGCAGAGTCCCCGCCGTGGCAGCCCCGCGGCGATGGGAGAGCATCCCCCCACCCTCTTTCCGCTCGCCCGCTCCCTCCGGGATGCGCCGGCAAAGGAGCCGTCGGGCTCGGCCGCCGGAGGAAGCGGCAGGGACGGGATCCGGAGGGGGCTGCACCCCCGGGCTCCCTGCGGGGCAGCGGGGCGTCTCTTACCTCCGTGCCGGGCGGCGGCGAAGAGCCGCGGGGGCGGCGGCGCGGCGGCGGCGGCGCGGGGGTCTGTCGGAGGGGCACCGCCGCCGCTGTACCGCCGGGAGATCACCCGGTCCCTCCGCGGCGGGCGGGGCGGCAGCGGGCGGCCGTCGTCGCCCAGGGCTTGGAGGAGGATGTCGAGGAGCGCCCCCCGCTCGGCTCCGGCGGCGGGCACGTCCCTGCCCTCGGCGCCCGGCGGCGGCGGGGCCGAGGCCAGCAGCAGGAGCACGATGGCGGGCAGCGCCTGCCGCTTCTTCGCCCCTCGCATCTCTGCGGCGCTGGGAGGAGGCAGAGAGCGAAGGCGGTCAGCGCCGGGCCCGGCCCGCACCCCACCCGCCCGCCCCCCATGCCGCGCCCGGGGGCACCCCCGCCCGCCGCTCCCGCACGCCGGGGCCGGGCTGAGAGCCGCGGAGGGGGCGCGGAGCGGGGACCCGACGGGCCGCCACCCGCTGGCCCCGCCAGCCCCCGTGCGGTGCCCGGCTCCACGGAGGCTGCGTTTAATAGGCACGGATTAGGGGAAGGTTTCGAACCGCGCCGCACATGTTCGCGGTACGGGGTTTCGCAGGGGATTTGCTCGGCTGCCTTTGCCCCTGGAGTCCCAGCGCCCGCGGGTGCCTCCGGGCGCTGCCGGCGGAGCGGGGCGGCGCGGGAGCCCCCGCGATGGGCCAGCCTTGTCCAGTGCCACACCGGGGATTCGGGCAGCGAGCACGGACGGCAGTGGGATGGAGTTCACTGAGGGGCAGGCTATATTGGAAGTGCCGCAAATCAGGGTAGAAAGGGCGAAAACAATTACCAGAGGCTGCGGCTTCGAGAGCAGCACTTAATGCCCTAAGTAAGCTATTCTAATTATAGAGAATGGGTAGGATTAAGAGAGAGGGAGGGAGAGAAATTCTGTTATTTACAAACTGTTTTCTGGCTGGCCTGCCTTGCAAATCCTCTTGGGCGAAGGAGTTAATCAGAGCCTCAAGGGAGCCGGCTTTCCCCGACGGCTCCGGGCTCTCCCTCCCTCCCTGCCGTGCCGGAGCGCACGGCAAACCCGGGCAGTAACCGGGGAACGACCCGCGGTTCGCTGCCGGGGCAGCGGCACCTCCTCATTCCACGCCAAGATCCCCTCCGGAGAGCCGGCTGGCGGCCGCTTACCTTCAGGCAGAGGCGAGTCCGGCTGGGTGCGTGCGGGCTGGGGAGCGAGGTCCTGTGCCGCCGTGGCAGAGCCCGTGTCCCCGCGGAGGCTCCGCCGGGCGCGGAGTGGGGCGCTCGGTGCTGCGCCCGGAGATGGGGGATGCGCCCTTCTGGGCCATGCGCTTCTCTTATATAGTCCACACCGGCGTACTCATTTGAGTACTATCGACTTTAGGTGGGTGGCAGTCGATGGAGACACCTCTGGTAATCACTCTTGGGCTCAGAGAGGGTCTTTTCTGACAAACTTCCTCCTCCCCGTTTGTCCCCCGGTGGATGGCAACTGAAAGCTGCGTTTGAAGTGACTCTGATCTATTTGTGAAATTAGATTTCCCTGAAGATTGGGGAACGCTTACTAATAAAGCTGCCGGCTCAAGAGATTAAAATGTGCTTTAACTTAGCGGGATTCCCTTGGGAGTACAACAAGGAAACTATTTAATTCCCCCCTTTTTTATTGAACCAAGAAGCCGTGAGCAAAGTCTGAAGTGTGTATAAATTTGGTTCTGTTTTGATGTCAAGGAAAGTGGTAGTCTGTCTTTGGCAGGTGAATTCACAAACTATGAACCTTGTAAAAGTTTGCTTCTTCAAAACAGCTTTTTTAATTTTTTGACAATGACACTTAATGAAAAGCTTGCAAAAAAGGTAGTGACCTAATGAAACCATTAAACCTGCAGGTTAAAAAACTTCCCTCCTAAAGCCCTAAATAGATCAGCCAAAAATTAGCAAATAAAATCTCAACTTTCAGAGAGCAGTCGTCTGCAGGTGGTCTTGACAGATTGAAAAGCAATACACATTTTTCAAATTATACTAGACAATATTTTTCGTTGGTATTTTTGTTGCAAATATAACTCTTTGTCATAAGTTACCACTTAGATATTTACTTAGTAAGAGTGGGACAAAAAGGAAAAATATTTGAGTTATCCTGTAAGATGTGAAAATGGGGAATTTAGATTTGAAAGAGATTTCAACTATTCTGAATCTGTCTGGCACACAACATTTCTCTACAAACTTTGTCTCTTTCCCCAAGCTCCTTAAATTCATACCCTTCTCTGGTTGTCTCAGGCAGCACACACTCTGGGCTGTATCTCACAGGGACTGTGTCATTGCTGGTGATGGGAACCAGCTTCTTCTCCACATCATCCTCTGCTTGGGCCATCCTCACTCACCTTCGGGGGTGTGATCCCACAAAGATTGGAGATCAAACCATGTTTAACTAATAAAGGCTTACAAAGGGTTTTATCGCACTAAATTTTTTAGAGGTTAGTGTATAGCACAAGATACACTGGTCTGACCTGTGGATTCCCAGGATAACTGAAACAAGATGCCATTCTCATTCTTGCTAGGTGATTTCCTGCTTTTGCATCTTTTTTGGGTGCATATAAGGAGTTTACTTTTGTCAAGCTGATGGTTAAGTTCAGTGAACAGGGAAAGGGGAGCACTAACCAGCTGAGAAATAAAGCAGCATATTAATTTACCAGCTGAAAAAAAAAATCCAAAATTTTCTCTCCATTTGCTCATTTCTTTCTCTTGTTTTATTATTCTTTTATTTTGCCCTCAGAGACATATATTGATACCACAGAATGGGACTGAATTTTTCTATGGAACCTACCAAAGTATTGCCTTGACTGGAGTTCCTCTGCCCAACTTCATTACTAGTCATGGACTAGATTTACATCTTCTAGCCCTGGAAGCAGGTCAGATGGGAAGGAAATCCATGTGGCACTGTTAAGACAGAATAATTTTGCTGCTCATAAAAACCCCAAAGTCTTTATTGGATGTCTGTTTGAGGCAGATGGCAGAATACTCATAAGGATTAAAAGCAGTATTGCAAAAGGCAAGCAAAGAGTCCCTTCTTTTCTCACCCACATCACCAGAGAAAATCTAGGGAGTCTGCAGACCAGCATGGCTGACTATGTAATCTTGATGAACAACATCCTGGGGCTGCCAGTTTGGGAGATTTCTAACCCCTTCAGCAAAAATTCTAAAATATGTCACCCCCACACAGTGGGTTCCTAAGATAAAAATGCTGCTACAAATACTAAGGCCATTAAATTTGTTCTTTAATTTAAGTGTTGATTATTTAGAGTTTTGAAGCTTTGTGTTGGAACCCAACTAGGCCCTTTACCTTTATGAGCCATCCAGTTTTACCCCTGTTCCTTTACCTCTGCCATAACTTGTTTCTCTCCTTTGGAAGAGCTGTACCTTTCCTTGGATAGACATTATACCTACCCATAGGGCAATGAACTGTTTTATAATTAGTTTTAAGTTAGAAAAAATAAACAGGTAGGTTACTTAATTTCTTATCTTTTTTATGCTATCTTTTTTGTATTTTCAAAAGAGTAATCAAGAAGGTTAGAAAACAAGAGAGTGTGTGTCCCTGCTGAGCAGCTTGAGATTTATCAGCCCTTGAAGTTACTGCAAAGATTTTCATTCACTTTATAGGAGTTGGGACAAGCCTTAAAATGAAAAGAACCAATTAGAACCATAGCACATCTAAATCACAAGTTTTAAGTAGCTTTTTCAGATTCTTTCTATGCTCAAGAACCTTAAAGTGTTGTGTAAAAGCAAAACAAACAGAAAGATTTGTTTTCTATTATTGTGAAAAGCCTTGTCTCCTTTTAAGTTGTTTTGATATTTGAATTCATCAGAGAGCAGTTGAAAGAAGGAAGACCAGACTGCATCCAGAGGATGATGTTTTACTAATCCTAGGCAATTCTGACAGGATGAAACCCCATTCTCACTGGCCCTTTTGTTAGTAGCTCAAGTGTTTCTCCTCATCATTATATGGAGAAAGAATCTCAGCATGAGATTTACATCAAAGAGACCATCTTAGAGCTTCACTCAGTATCTTATTTAGGAACAGAAAACCTATTAGTAGTGAGCCTAAATAAGTCTGGCTATTTGCTTCCTGTAGCTAACAGATTTAAACAGGTACATCACATTATTTTTCCTGCGACATGTTCTTTTTATTTTCTGGTGTGCCTCAGCCACAAGAATGTCTGATTGAAGTTAAAAGCAAACTAGTTATGTTGAAGTGTCATGGGGCTGACAGAGACTCAGAGAGATGATCTAGCGCTTTCCCTTGCTCATGGTAGAGACAACTGTATCTATGTCATCTGGGCTCAGCAAAAACACCTTTTAATTTCTCCCATTAAGCTCAACACTTCATCACAAATCCATTAAATGAAAAATTGCTAAATGTGGGTTTAGAAGTGACATTTTACTTTGGGATTTACACTGAAATATAAAAATTATCTAAATGTATTCCCAAAGCACACAGTCAAATAAAAGACAGGCTAAAGTGATTTAAAATTTAGGTGTCTTGCTGTCTCTACATAAATCTGTCAGCCAAAGATTTCCATGGCCACTCATCTAAATCAAGAAGAAAAACAGAGAAAACCTGTTCCTATTGAAGTTCATGGGAATTTTCCTGTTGACTTTGTTGAGCAGGGATTTAATGCAGGTTTGTTACTAAAGGAGAGGTGAAGAAGTGAGAAATCACTTCAAAAATATGAATGTATTAGCCAAGGCAGTAAACTATAGATGGCTGTTGTAATTTCTGATAAGTAACAGAGGATTCCAGTTGTTTTCAGATCACAGCATTTCCTTACAATCAGAGCCACATACATATGTGCCTGTTGAAGCTCAGTGCAGAGGGCTTGATCAGATGGCCTTTTGAATACTTTTTGCAGTCCTTTGTTTCTATGAGTCTATAGGGTTTTTTTGCAAGTGGCTTTTAAGGCACAGGCCATGCTAATGAACTGTCTAATGGGAAGGCCATACAGCTAAAGAAGCCAAACAGAGTCACTAAAAGAAATGTGTGCTGTATTTATATCTTAAATGAAAACTTAGTGCATCTCATAACTTGATGTTATCTTTGAACATTTTTGGTAGAAGTAGCACAGCAGAGAATTGTGGCGTGTTCTCAATCAAACTCTAGATAGCAGCTTCCAGTGGTTATTCCATACAATAAAGGTCATCATCTTTCTCATTAAAAAATAACATATAAGTTTTATTATTACAAACATATCTAAGCATTTTTAACTACAAAGCTATAATGATCTTTACTAGCCTTATCATTAAGAAATTCTACAATTAAGTCACCTTTATGGTTTGGGGGGCATTTTGCACCCTAAATTACAGTATAATGAGTCATTTTTTAAGGCCCCTTGTCTCCCTTGTGCTCTGGAAGGCTGAGCTGGAAACATGAAGAAGTTTCTGACATAGATATTTCAAACAATAACTTGAAAACTAACCTACAAGTTGTTTAGCAGGAGGCAAAGAGGATCTAGGGAGAACACTGAGGAGCCAAGTTTGGTAGGACTATGAAATAAAAGTCCTTCTATATTCTTTTATTTTTCCTGAAACAATTTCAGTAGTGAAGGTTTTGTTCCTGCACTGACTGTCTGCAGCTGGGACTGTTCAGCTGAAGATGGCACATGGGATAAACTACCAAGTCTGAGTCTGCAGATGTTATTTCACAAGAATCTGACCCAAAAAGTTTTTCTCTTAGTGTAGCTGATAATGAGAACTTAATGGCAAGAAATGAACATGGCTTGCCTTTTAAATTGTTCCCTGGACAAAACCTTCTACAAGATTTTCAAAGAAGAAAAACAAAAATACTTTAAAACCTGGAAAGATTTTCCAGGACCTGAGAGTTGTGTGCTGAGGACAACTGGTCTCAGAGATGAGAAGTAATCTATCTGGTCAAAGGACCCTTTGAGCTGCTTGCAGTTCTTCACAAATGCTGGAACATGGAAGGTATGAAGGCAATTATTTGTATTACCATGACTCTGAAGATTGACAGCTCAGCTTATTTTTAGAAAATATCCAATAGTGGCTTGGTTTGTTGTCACCTTTTGATTTTGACCAGAATTACATTTGAGAAGGACAAAGCAGACCCTCCACCACAAGAATCCTTCTGCAGGCACCTGCTGTTATCTGACCCCAGAATACCAGAAAATAAATACCAAATTGTCCTACTGGTTTGAGCCTTTTCTTTTGAACCCAGACCCTCAGCTCTGTCAGATGCACTGCAAAAGACAAAAGTTCTTTTTCTGAGGTAATGACAGCTTATTACACCTGTATAGCAGCTAAAAGAGTTTATTTGCAGATGCAGCAGGTTTAAATTAAATCTCTTGCCTGGCACAGAAGACATCTTCACCATTATGCCCCTTGTGACAACAAATTCACGACAGCAACTTCCTGACAGCACCAAAAAGCTGACTGGTGACCAGAATAACTGTGCAGGTGCCATGGCTTCCTTGAAGAGATCCGTCTGACCAACGTGAGGACCGTTACCCAAACTTTTCCTCTCAACAGCACCAAAGACTGAGTGACATTTTCAGGGCTCACACACAAAGGCAGTACCAAGGCTTTACATTCAAATCATGGAGTCACTGATTCAGAAAAAAAAAAAAAAAAGTTTAATTTCATCTTGTGATGTGAGCCTTCGTCAGAGGAACCTGAACCTAGGGAATTTTGTGGATGGAAAAGTTCAAGGGCAACCTTCAATGCAGATGGAGAATCACTCCAGGTGTGTTGCAGCAGAGTGGTCTGAGTTTAGAGCTCACTGACCTCCACTGCTGAAGTAATCAACTTTTAAAAAAGAACAAGAAAATTTGGATGCAAGTGTTATGTCAGTGATGAAAGAGGAGGCTTGAAAAGTTTTAGAAAAAAATGAACTGTAGAGACCACTCCAAATGAAAAAGTCCTCCAGCTTAGGTTCATGTTAATTCCAAAGCAGAAGTCAAGACATTTGATGCCATTCCCTCCAGCAAAGATATTTTCTGATTATCTATTACATTAAGGATAGATTTCCACAGTGGTCGCCTGTGAATCCTTGCTGATTTCTTGTCTGTTTCTCATCAGACTGGCAAACTTTCCAGACCTGCTGCTTATTGATGGTTTCAATGCAAAGTATTTCTAAGAAGCATTTGTATTTGTGCCACTTGACAGTTTAGACAAGAACTTTGAAAGCTAACATGGTTTAAATTCAGTGGATGAACTGGTTCTCGGAGGAGATTCATACTAAAAATGTTAGTGGGGTAATGTTTATTTGAATAAAGAGCACATCAGTGTTGATTTGGTAAGACATTTTCAGCTGGAATTGACTTTTAGACTGGAAAGAGGTAAAGAAAATTGGTCTCTGTTTTGCTGGCCAATACGGGTGCTGAGACTGAGGGGACACAGTCAATCAGAACACATCCACGTGCAGAGAGAGGAGCTCTCTGAGGGTGGATTCCTGCCTGAAAAAGAGTTGTCCAAGCAATGCTGCTGATGTCCAGAAAGAAGAATCTCAAATAATACTGTTTCTCAGTGGTGAGACTGCTGATCAAATCTTGTACTTTAATTGTCAATTCAGACCTCAGGAAGAATAACAGAAACTGAAGAAAAATAAGGAATATGCTTTTAAGTTTGGAAAAAAAATACTTTCAAGCAAAAGACTCAAGTTTATGAGAAAGAACTTTGAGCTTGGTCTAAAAATACCTATTCAGAAAACAGAAATTTGATGTTAGGAATCTCTTTAATATAGGAACATGAATTTGTAAAAGACCATCATGGTCATTCAGTCCACAAATCTGAAGCTGTTAGAGTGCAATAGAGACCTACTTCAGACAGAGTGTAAAGCATGCCCTCCACATGCCCCTGCAGTCTTCAGAGGACACAGTATTATTAAATAGTCTAGAGCAAATTTAAAATGCCTGTGACAGACCAAAAGTAAACCTATAATGTCTGAAGGCACTTCAGGAAAAATATCCAGAACAATACCAGAACCTTAGGGCCTTGAAGGAATAGGGGATTTTTAAAGCAAACCAACCTGAGGAAGCAGGTCATCTCCTTGCTATGAATGTCAGAATTCTTCTGCCTACCTGACCTAGAGGAAAAATTTCATGATGACTCCAGCCCTGGTGACTGACTTAAAGCTGAACCTGTGATTATGATACACAGCCAAGCAGCTGAGTATTTTACAAATTACTAATGGATCTTTGTGACATATTGTCTCCAGCTGTGAAAATCTCCAGTGACTCAAAGGAAAGGGAAAAATACCAATCTGTTCCTCCTCTCTGCCTCCTGAGCTAAAGAAGGCATCAAAGGGACACCTGAGGAATAACTCCTATTTCATCAGGTGAGACCATGGGATTAAAGCAATGGGAATGAAATAGGTGAGCAGTGCTCCTATAACTTCTAAATTCACTTGGATATAGTCATTGCTATTTTTCAGAGACTACTTCTAGGTCTGGCGCCCTTCTGGTAGTAGGGGCAGTGGTACCAATGGCTTGATCTTCTCCTTACCACTTCCCACACCCCAGATTTCTTATTAAGCTAAATAATGGTTCAAAGGAATAATTGACCATAGATTTTCCTTATTTCTTAAGATGTCCATCCTTTGATAAAAGTTATTTTGTAAAAACCTCTATCAATGGCAGAGAAAAATGTCCTTATGATAAATTATGTAAAAGTAATTAGATCATATTTTAGACCATATAAATAAAAGAAGTAAACTGTTTAATTTGTTAGCATCATGTTTGAAATGCTTTTAAGGACCTTGCCATATCCCTGATCCCCACTAAAGCTTTTGATTATCATAAGAGGAACTAATAAATTACACATTATGTAATTATATGTGGGGTTTTTTCTGATAAGTTTGAAAAGAACAAGCATTTATTTTTGCTTCCTTTCTACTGTGTTGCAAGACTCGACTGTTGAAGAACTCAGCTCCAAAATAATATAAAAAATAAAAAAAAAGAACTAGATCTTCCCAACCATCTTCAATTTGTCTTTTGTCCTCTTTTCTATTGCACTTCCTGTCATGCTACTCCTAAATCTTAAAACACCACTTAACCTGTTCCTTCAACTGCCTCAGCTTCTCCTTGGTATATATTTTTTGATCCTGCCTTCCTCTTTTCAGCCATCCATCCCCACACTATTTGTTTTTCCTTTTCATTTAAAAGGGCACATGACACTACAGCTGAAATATCAAATGTGTTCACTCATGCAGTTTTTTACATGTCCCTCATATATCTAACAAGCAGAAAGACATTTACTAAGTTCTTTGTTACTAAGGAAAGAAAGAAGAAACCATATTAAACACATCCAAAATCTCTGCTAAATATTAATTTTTGTCCTGATATATGACAACCTAACAAAGAAGCTGAGTAACACTTTTAATGTTTTTTAATTTTTTCATTTTAATAATAATTTTAATTTTGGTGGTGGTGATGTATTTATTTTTTTTCGGTGGAGTTCTTTTTCCAAATTGACTTGGACATTTTTAAAAGAATAAAGATTGACTGACAGAAAGTCAAGCTGTGTTAATTACACAGAGTATTGTTGTTGGAGATTATTTTCAGTTTAGTTGAAAATAATATTAAAACTGGAAGTTGTGCTGAGGTTGTACATTCCTTGTTCTGAATTACTGCATCTTTTGCCATAAGTCCTGGCAGTGAGACCCTATGGGAGTGGAACTGTGCCTACCTAACAGCTTCCACTGGATCCCTGTCTGTTCACCACTGAAGGGCCTCCACAATTCAGGTAACACACTTCACACCAGTGTAATCTCCCTGTCAAAATGGGACCACTTCTGATAGAGAAAGAACCAAATGGAGCAGAAAAGAAAGAAAAAACCCCAAATATCTATCAATCCTTTCCAGTCGTGGACAGGATTAATACGAAGCACACCATGACCATAGAGTCATAAAATAACCTGAGTTAGAAAAAAAGAAGCTGAACTGGCTCAAGAAACCATTCTGAGCTGAAATTAGTTCTGAATGGCTGGTTGCCCCACCAGGCCCACTGTATAGCTCACAATTCCTCTTGGGAAGAATATGAATAAGCAGATAAGGAGATGTCAGTGAATTGCTGGTAGCAAAGGAGAAAAGGAGTGCCTCTTTCAGAAGCCTTGCTGTCTTATAGTGTTGATAAATGTGGGGGTCCAGATGGGACTCTGGTGCCCTCTGTCCATCTCAACAACGTTTGAGTGCACTGGACATTTCAACCATTTTGGCAAGTGTAGGACAGTTAAAGACATCCTCATTTTCTTCTAAATATAAAAGACCAAGTCAGAGCAATTCATCAGTGCATGGAGAGCAAAAGTAACTAAAGACCTCTGTGAGGAATGCCGTGCTCTTCTGTTCTCCTTCCCAGGTCAAGACAGAATTGACTCAGCAGGAGGTGGACCCAGGACTGCATTCACTACTGCTCCATCTCTACTGTCTCATCTCCTGTTTTCCTTCCTCCACAATTCTCATCTCATTATCACTTTAAGAATTTGAATATGCTGCTGAGCAAACTGCTCTGGGCTCCTCACGTGCTGCCTACTCACCTGGTAGGTGACACCAAGATGTACAAAGCCCAACAGAAAGCTAGGCAAATACTACATTTCCAAAGCCCTTTCTACCTTATACTTCTAAATAAAATAAAAAAAAAACCAATTAAATAAATTTTTATCTGCTAGCTGAGATGTTTAGACAGTTTATAAAACTCTGAAAAATGTGTTACTAAAGCCAGTGGATCTAAGATAAGCAGATCTCCTTGGCCCAGACAAAGACCCTTAGCTGTTTGAGGAGAAAGACTAAGATTAGGGATAGCCAGCCACACTGCCTGCCTGCAACATATGGGCCTTTACTAAATCTGATTTCAGTAAGTTTAACTTATTTGGATGTAAGCCCTAATAAATAGTTGAAGAGCACTTTAGAGTAAAAACAAACAAACAAACCAATCCTTTTTTTTTGCTTTGTATGACAAAGTATCAACTCAGTAAGGCAGAAGAATAAATACTGCAGACAATACTGGGAAAGAAAGCAGAATATGGATGTCTCTGCAAATGGCTCCAGTGACACAGTCGAAACACTCCCACTTGGTTATGTGAAACAGCTACCTATCTAAAGTGAGTTCTGCAGGTACTTTAATCCCTAGCCCAATTTTCCCTCAATAGAGGATTACTGAAACAACAACATTATGGGAAACTAAAGGACTTCATCATCCCATTAGGTGCCATTGCCTTACTCAGTTCCATTCACCTCATCTTTGTCTCCATAATCTCTTTTTATATTGTCAGCTTCATTGGCAGAGACCTCTTTAGTTGTCTATGGAAGGTTTCTTTTCTACTAGTATTATTAACAATAATAACAGTGAATGAGTCAAGGAGAGAATTTAACTAGGGAAGATAACAAGCTGGTGGAGGAGGTAGAATAAAAATTTGAAAAGAATGTTGAGTGAGTGCAGTGAGGAGCAGTGATGCAGGGAGGAGGAAAGATGCAGGGCACAGAAGGGTTAAAAGAGGAGCAAAAGAAAGTCTGAGTCAATGCAGAGTAGGAGGAGATGATTAAGAAGAAATCAAAAAGTTGAATGTAAAAAGGAAGGAAGACTTTTCTTAGAGTGAAATCAGAAGGGCAAGGAGAAAGAAATGGAAAGACAGAACAGTTGAATAGGCTGAAGAAAGGAAGTTCTGCTCCACACCTTTTTCATAAAGTGAAGAAACTGAAGCAAATTGAGAAGGAATGAAGGAATTGGAATGCATGAGGTAGACAAGAAGAAAAGCATAGTGGGCTGCGGCAGGAGAGGAAATTATGAAAAGCAAAATATCATGTGTTTGACATATGAAGAGGAAGAAGCTGAGGTATTGGTTTAAATATTATATTCACTGTATTTTCCTAGAATATGAAGGGGTCTTTTCAGAGGGAGAGTTAAGTTGGACTTGAACATCTGAAAACGGGAGTTAAAAAAACCCAAGAAAACAACTTTTATAAACTGAGGGAGATGTGTTTACTAGAAAAATACCACTTTAAATATAATAATTTATGGAGAAAGAGCATTATCAAAATGCCACCAAATACATACCTGAAACACATACAGACAGGCCAGATTCTTTTCATGCACTCTTCTCAAATATGAATTGTGCTAAATAGATTTTGATTGGTATGTTAATTGGACTTTATGTCATTTACTAGCTGAAAAAAAATCCCAAAGCAAAACATTTTCTCTGGCATAGGGCATTACAGAGGAATTTGGTTTGCTACTGAGGTAAATGAAAGTGAAATGAACTTGGCTTTGCTGTTGCATAACCAGGGGTGATGTTCCTTTAGCTATCCTCCATTCATGCAAAAATGCTGAGCTTTTATAAACTGGCTCTGGGCAGTTCTGAAGCATGACAGACTTATAGCTTTCTATGTCTAAAAGCTGAAGACACTGGCTCATTAGGGTTTCCCCCCTGCTTCTTCCCATTCTCAGAGACCATTCCTATTCTTCTCAAAGGCTCAACTTGCTCATATCTTGAAATACCTGAGTGTCTTTCACTATTGTCAGCTTTCAGGACCCCCGTGGCTCTTTTTCAGTTTTTCTTGAGCCCTTCTTGAATACTGTTCTGATACATTGGCACATCCCAGAAGTGTGCTGAGCACACATAAAGTGCACATTTGAGAAGAGCACTCCTGCTTGCCACAGAAAATTACTTGTTTCACTGACAAAAATTACTTTTTGTCCCTGAGGGATTGCTGCTCCATGGGAGTATGAATTAAACAGCACATAAGAATCCTGCAGGAGTCCATAAAAAAATTCAACAGAAATAACACTGGTTTCCTTATACAAGGCTCCAGCCAGCTGGCAGTGGGGTGGGGAGGTTGCCTGCTCCCCATAACCCTGCACTTGCTCCTTTGTGGGAAGAAAAGGAGCTTGGCAGCTAGCAAATCAAAAGAAATATTAGAAGGATCTCATTCCCATGAAAAGTGTCAGGTTTCTGACTTTTCATCCATATCCAGGATGAAATGGACACATGTGTGTACATATGTTGATACATAAGCAAAAAAATGTCATATGAACATATGTCTCCACATACGTACACCTATTTAAAAATGCTACTTTTTTTTGAGAAATGAAATCCTTATTCCAGTTGAGCATAATGAATTTTTGCTTTCTCTGTCATGAAGTTTCTAAGGAGGTAACTGAAGGCCAAAATTAGGCAAGATAATTTCAGGGACCCCAGCTGATTATAAAAAATATCATGATGTTGTCACTGCACATTATCACAATAAAATATCATCCAGGGCATGAGGTTTAATTGATAGAGGAGAGATTTTTTAGTCCTACATTAAACAACCATCACTAAATGCTTTTTCAAGCTTTATTAAGCATGAGGAAAATAGGAAGGCAAGAGGAAAAAATGTAATTTAATTAAATTTTAAAATATATATTTATGTGAAGTAGGGCTTCCATGTCAGCAATATTTGCTCTTACATTTATCCTGTTCCTATTTGTAAGAAAAAACATTCCTCCTTTGGGCAACATTAAGAAAAAAAAAAATAAAGCATGAGCTGAGATGATCATAAGCTCATTCCAAGGAGTTTCTGATCCTGGTCCTTTAAACCAAAGAGCAAATTAATGGAAATAATTAAAAAAACCCAAACAATAGCAAAGGCTGATAATGCTGTAATATGTACATCACTGCTTCAGACAGAGGAGCAAGCTCTCCATTTTGGCAGCTACTGATGAAGGTGGCCAGCATAGCCATAGAAATATCCTGAGGATGCTGCTTTCAGCTGGCCATAAGCACAAAAGCAGTGCTTTGAGGAATGCAGTCCTGGCTGGCTGGACCAATCAGTCGGTGGTTTTGTTTAGCCAGTGTGAAGAGTAGGGGGGAGAGAGAAGACTGAGGCAGAGACACACAGGTGTGTACTGAGTGGGTGACCATGCACTGGAACACAGTGCCCAGAGAGGTTGTGGAGTCTCCCTCTCTGAAGATATTCAAGAACCATCTGGATGCAATCCTGTTCAGTGTTCTCTAGGATGCCCCTACTCGAACAGGGAGGTTGGACCAGATGGCCCACTGTGGTCACTTCCCACCTGATGCATTCTGTGGTTCTATGTGATTCTGGGTCTGGAAAGCACAGGGGACTGGCCCGAAGGACAAACTGTACAAAGCCACAAACTCCCTTGTATGTAGAACAAGGCGAAATTATAACAAGAAAGAAGTATAAAAGATGCAGAAAACCTCCTCATATGAAGATTTATTGTCTTGGATATGGAAATCATTCCTTCCCCTAAGCCTTAAACAAGTACAGAAAAATGCTACATTTTGTTTTCTTTTAACAAAAAAAAAAAAAAAAATGAATCTTATTTCATAGAAACATAGAATATGTTGTATTGTAAGGGACCCACCAGGATCTTTGAGTCCAACTCGTGGCCCTGTGCAGAACACCCCAAGGGTCACACCATGTGCCTGAGAGCATTGTCCAAACACTCCTTGAACTCTGTCAGGTTTGGTTCTGTGACCACTTTCCTGGGAAGCCCATTTCAGTAGTCAACCATGCTCTAGGTGAAAAATGTTTTCCTGGTATTCAACCTAAATGTCCCCTGACACAACTTCAGGCCATTCCCTTGGGTCCTCTCACTGGTCATGAGGTGAAGAGATTGTTCCCTGCTCCTCCTCTTCCCTTCTCAAGGAAGTTGCAGACTGCAATGAGGTTTCCCTGCTCTTCCTCTTCTCCAGGCTGAGCAAACCAAGTGACCTCAGCCCCTCCTGATAAGGTTTCCCCTTCAGAGCCTTCACCACGCTCTTAGCCCTTCTTTCATCACACTCTAGTACCTTAATATCTGTTTTATATTGTGGTGCCCAAAACTGCCCCCAGCAGTCGAGGTGAGGCCACCCCAGTGCAGAGCAGGACAGTCCCCTCCCTTGCCTGGCTGTGATGCTGTGCCTGATGCCCCCAGAACAGGGTTGGCCCTCCTGGTTGCCAGGGCACTGCTGGCTCATGTTCAACTTGCCACCAACCAGGACCCCTAGATCTCTTTCTGCATCACTGCTCTTCAGCATCTTCCTCCCCAGTCTACACACATCCAGGGTTGCTCCATACCAGGTGCAGAATCCATCACATTCCTCACTGAACTTCATATTGCTGGTGATTGCCCAGGCCTCTAATTCATCTAGGTCTCTCTGAAGGGCCTCTCTGCCCTTGAAGGAGTTGACAGCTGCTCCCAATTCACTGTTGGCAAATTTATTAGATAATGGAGAATTAGGAAGTCTTT
This sequence comes from Motacilla alba alba, assembly GCF_015832195.1. Classification (NCBI taxonomy): domain Eukaryota; kingdom Metazoa; phylum Chordata; class Aves; order Passeriformes; family Motacillidae; genus Motacilla; species Motacilla alba. Next base: position 112,108,568 of record NC_052017.1, read on the forward strand.
CTTTTTAAAAAGAAATAAGTTTAAACCAAAGTAAATATATCCAATATAATCTTTCTTTTATTGATAGTGAATTTTTCTTCTCTTTTGAAATATCTCAATAATTTAATACAGTAAACCTGCAACATAAATATATCCATTGACGCCAGCATGCTTTGATCCCCTTAATACTGGCAGGTCTCTGTTGCCTCCCACTCTTGGTTTTGTTAACAGTAATTTAAGCAGCAATCCTCTCAAGATAAAAGGATTACAACTATATGAAAATGTTCTCTTACAGAATTCAAACAACCATTCATAAAGCTTGTCAGGCAGCTTTACTTGCCTAGTACTTGCCTGAAATCCTTGGTCTGCGCTGAGTGCTTTCCTCCTACAAGCTTGTAGTCTAAAATTTAATTTAATTTATGGTTCAAGTTGACAAAGTTTTCTTTACTGCTCCAAGCACCTGAAAAACATTAATCTTAAATTAATGAGAAATGAAATTTTAGGTTTTTTGAATCACCATTCTGATTTTACATCAGTTGGCATCTTAGTTGGTGAATGTGCAGCGACCATTTAGGGGAAAGGATGTCAACTGAAGTAATTGCAATCTATAATTGGAACACAAATATGCATGAAATTTGGGGCTTCTGAAAAAATACATCTGTTAATTTTCAAGAGAATCTAACAACCTTGAATGTGTTTAGGAAGGTCTGTATACCATTGACTACAAACTGGAAAAAAACTTCCTTCTTCCAAATTTGTTTTGACTAATTCTCTAATCTATAGTTGCAATAATGTCACTGAAGTATAAATTTACACTGAGCAGAAAAAGTTATTTTTGTGTTAGTTACAACACAACTGCAGTAATGGCACCACTCATGGTAAATTTATATTATATCTTTCTAGCATAAATAGCTCCAACTTCTAATAAAGTTAGTGACGTTCAGCCATTGAGGATGTCTAAAATTACTTTTGAATTATTTATATGTAGGTATGAATATCTTTTAAACACTTTAACATTCAAAATAAAAGTGGTGAAAAACATTACTTAGTGCATTATTACATTTGTTAGTTCTGTACAATTAGTACCCTTAAATATTCAGATATCAAAGACAAATATTTAAGATATTAATAAAGGGTCTCTCACTTACTTTATTTTGCCTGTGATTAATTTCATACCCACTGTTAGGGTCAGTTCTCCTTCACATGTTTAAGTTAGTAGAATTCCCATGCAGCAAGGATTTTGCTTTCTTTGCTCTTAAGACCAGTGTACTAATAATAAACAAAATGTGACAATGCATTTCTTTTAGAAGATCTCGTGGTGTTTCTTCTCACAAGATTTGTGCCATGAGCAAGGAACTAAATGTGGTGCTCAGTGATTTCTTTTAGAAGATCTCATGGTGTTTCTTCTCACAAGATTTGTGTCATGAGCATGATTTTTTTCCCTCAAACAACCAAGAAATCTCATACTTGGAAATTTCAATTTTTTAATCCCTTGGAGCTGTCCTAGCGAGGTGTTTGTTGGAAACAGGAGCACGATCTCATGCAAATCATATAAACAGAGATTTGTTTTGTAAGAGACAAAAACACCCAACTAAGACAAAGAAAACTAGCATAAGAAGTGCACATTTTACATGGGGTAATAGTCTCATTAAAAGAAAAATAGAAAAACAAAAAACTTTTAACAGCAGCACGTTCAATTTCAGGTCAATTGTGTAATTTCTAGCGCATTTTCTCAGTGGGATAGTAATGTTAGCTTATTTGTTGCCAATAGATGGCAGTGATCACTCAGTTTCCTTCAGGAATAAAAATTCTGTAACAAATTAAGTGTTGGGAGATGGGTTGGTATTCAGGCAAATCCTTGCATAAATTCTGAAGTTATTACTATTGGGCGTTTAACCAGAACATTTCCTTATTTTTGCATGTTCTAACATCAGGTAGTCCTTGGGTTAAGGAAACCTCTTTTGATGCTTCCTTTGAAGCCAATTTCATGGCCTGGCATCAGGCTGAACTGAAGCCCTGCCAGTACACTGCTCCTCCCTTCTCAGGAGGCACCTGGGCAAGTGTTCTTCCTTTGCTAGCTCATATCCCATGGTTTGTAGCACCTCTTCCCTGCAGTCTTCCCTTTCTGGTTTCTGACATGTCTCTCTTGCTTAATGGGCAGCTGCCAAGGGCAGCACAGCAGGCAGTGGCCACTCTCTTTGGAAAGGTACAGTCAAAAGCAGACTTGATGGACAGGAAGCTTTGGGGTTTGAGAATGGTGAATTGTCTGAATTGTTTGTGTCACTGGTGATGCAAAGGATCTCCTCATCTGGCGTATGAAACAGATTCAAAATTTCCCCTTTCACTCACTTCCTGTAAGCAAAACAGAAATCAGCTGGGATTGCTGTGCCATCAGCATGAAAGCAAGAGAAAAGCAGAAAAGCAAGTCCTCACCAAGTCACCAGTGGTGTTTTTTCTGATCCAGATGGTACCTACTGGGCTTGAGTCCTCTGTAGCTCTCAGCAGTACGGATGTGTTCTCTTGAGTGACTCAGAGCATGCAAACATTCACTCCTTCACAAAGATCAGACAGCCTCTTGAAGGGTCTGAGTATGCAAATGGTGAAATATGCAGCACATTCAATATTTTCTCTTTTCGCACAGCTTGCCAAGACACAAGGTGACTTCAGTTCAAGTATTATCTCTGACAGATGTGTCTTCTCCTGGTGTATTTCAGTCCACATCAAAACATCTCATAGCTTTGGTAAAGGAGGTAACTACTTCCTTTGTTTTAACTACTTCCATGGCCACTCTCAGTTGTTTACTTTCCACAAGAGGTTGGAGGAAAATGAACCCTTCCCGAACATTTCTTGAGACTTCAGGAACCTTTGAATAGACTAATCACCACAGATCCATTAAGGGATTTTGACATTTTATTTCTCCTTTGAATACCTAAGTCAAATCTCTAGATCCTCAAAATACCACACTTATCTGTCACCTAATCACAGTTCCATCTGTAGTCTGAAGACACTTCTGTTTTTGCAAAGTCTTTATATATTTGATGATCAGACAGACAATGTCACTGTACCAGAGTTCCAGCAAAAATAACAAATTAAGAGCTTCTCTTATGACTTGGATGAGACAAATCTCAGAACAGTATTTGCGCACACACCAGCAAAAGAGAAGCAACAATGGCAACATGTTTTTGCTTATTAATACTGTGGTTAAAAATTTACTTGGAATGAAGAAAATCAAAGCTAGTTCCCTTTCCCACTTGAAAATAAAAAGCTTTGAAATTTGACAGCTGCTCTAATCTGTGCAGCTGCAAATTCACAGGAATTCACAGGAGGTGAGCACCCTTTTCCTCCTTTCTAAAAATTACCCAAGCCATTGACTCATCCTTTCAATGCCCCTTTTCTCTCTTCCCCACCACCATTTATACTGCATTAATGTTTTCTTAACTACAGAACAAACGTCATGGATATGAACATCATAAAAAGAAATACCTATTTTCCAGCCTTGAGATAAATGTCAGACTTCCTAGAGGAAGTAGTAGTGGCTGAATATCCATGTCCAAGACTTACAGAAAGAAAAAAGGGATGTGTACCTATAATACTGCAAGTACCAACTTGAATTTCTTATTAATTTCAGTACACCTGACTGAATTTGGATCCAGCGCACATTCCCTAGTCACAAAGGTCTCTTCTACTCAAAGAAATAGCTTCTCCAGGTCTGTAGTACTGATTAGCATGAACAAGTATATACATGAGAACTACTGACCAGTTTTGGTGGCTTAGGATGGGAACATCTCAGGGGTTTAAGATGGATCATGGTAGGGATAAACAGGCATTTCTCATCTACCAAGCTTCTAATGCATTATTGCAAACACATAGATGGTCATTTTCTCTCTCTGGCTCAGTAGTGACCCAGCTGATATAGTGTGTTTTTATTTAGACCTGAAATATTACCAAAACCAAACAATTTCAATATTTGCACTCACATGCTCATCTGGTCTGGTAGAAACAGAATGTGATCTGATACTACTTCCCATGTAAACTAATCCAGTCTCAGTGTCCTCAGGAGAACTAATAACTACCGTGGTACAAACAGCTCATGAAAGACAAAAGGAAAACAAATAATCCCACTGTGTTTTCAGGATGTCTCCAACATAACAGGCTCAGCAGAATTGGGCAAAATTTGAACCCAAACCACAGAACTTGTATCCAATGTCCTTTATAACATCTCATTCCTTTATTGCACCTGTTTCATAGTTGGTACCAATAATATTCAGCATCATTCCCCTTTCAATACTATTCCAAAAGAGAAGAGAATGGAAAAGAAGGGATAGAATCTGAAACAGAAGACAAAGAAAATGAGTTTAATTTTTTCTTCCCTCCTGCCTCAGCTTTCAAAACTAATTTGCCAGGAAACTTTTAAGAAAATGAGTGCACATATATTACCAAATTTCTCTTCATATATGTCTGTGTTTAATTTCTCGTTAGACTTCTTCTCTGCTTTGAGTCTAAAGAATCAGCCAGAGTCATAGATCATAGCTTTGACATGTGTTTCACTAGACTTTATTCCAATGTAAAATTTTAACTCAGCTGTGGCCCAGACTTTCACAGCTGACTCAGTGCATGACATCCATAAATAATGTAATTTATGACACAGAGCTTAAAACCATCAAGACAAGATGCCAGGAAGTTTTCTCAGTTCAGAATCCTTTTTTTCATGTGAGCCTTGATTAGTGTCAACAATTTTTCTTTGACCTTTTTAGAAAGGAGTTCAGACTTCTCACTCCTAAACTCCAGCTAAAGATTGCCTTGATGATATCTTGAGTCTCCAGAGTGTGCCAGAAGAGTTGCCAGAACAGCAGTACTTCTGTTTATTTATGAATTCCATTGGTTTCTCATTCACTTCTGAATAATTCCAGAGTCGTTACTGCATGCTTTAAATCTGCCTGAGGGTTTTTTGTTTCAGAAGCCTAAGAATCTACCTCATTTTTTGATCTGATACAGTAGCTCTGAAACATACATGCTCTTCATCTAATTGGCTTCAGAGGAACTCTTATGGTTTTACTAACTTCAAGATCAGAGTGCCAGATTTGTTGCTGTAATCTAAGATAAATCTGAATGGAAAAGAAGTCATTAAGAGTTTGAAAACACAGTTTAAAATTTTGAATTCTTGGAAAAGTAGGAAAACATTGTTAGATGTTTTATTCTATATTGAGATCTATAACAATCATATATCATAATGCATTTAATCTATTAGAATCAATCCATTCATAATAAAGATTAGTAAACTAAGATTGGTAATTGAGCACAGGTGTCAAACAATCTGTTGCTCTAACCATACGGTCCTTGATTAAGTGAAGAGAGAACTCAGCAGCAGCTCAGCAATATATATATATATATATATATATATATATATATATATATATATATATATATATATATATATAAAATATCTATATTTGGGCGAGGAACAGCTCCTATTTGATGAGGTCCCATGCATAACACACAGGCTTTTAAAAGAGAGAATCAACCCAGAGTAGTTAGTTACTGACAGAAATGTATTTTGGTCTTTGGTTGGTATCTCTTTAGAAAAGCAAATCATTCCAAGGTTTTCAAAGATCAGAGCTCCTCTGTTTTACAAAAATTTTACAACAGAGATTGTACTTGAATTGGAAAAAATACTTAATTGTAACATTAGTTGAGTTAATATAGAAGAGTCTTTTACCAAATGCACCGGGATGGGAGGGAAGGCAAAGTGATACAACCTGAGACCAATGCTATCACAACTTGACCAGTCAGGATCATTTCCAGGTCCCACCGAGAAGTTCCAGTGGATTCTCACCCTGTTAACTGTAGGTGGTTTAGCTCCTTCAGTAGCTTTTTAAAGATTCCTTTCCTCTTGTGTATTCTAAGTTAGAATAAAGTTTACAGAAGACTTGGGGCTAGGTTTAAATCTACTCATTTCAAAGGAATGGCTATGTTAAAATAGAAGATGAAATTCAACACGCCGTAAAACAACAAATGCATTTTAATATTTCACCCAAAATTTGTAATTGTCATATAGGATCTGTCCTAGAATAGTTATCTTGGTGATAGCATAGACTTGTTCAATCATGACAGATATGTAAGGTATTATTTCTCTCTTGGTTTCTGACCAACTTGCTATGGTTCTGATTAGAAAAATCTCATTTGTGAACTGCAAACATTTCATATTAACCCATTAATATTAAAACGCATCACAACCTCTTCATAAACAGCAATTAAATCTTAGAATAAACACATTCTCAGTCATATAAATAGAGGCTAAAACCTCAAAATACCCGCTATTAAAACACCATGCATGGTTCTAACCTACAAAGTTTAGAAAGGGCAAATGCAATAAAGACCACATTACTAAAACAAAATTATCATCTGGTAAAAGTAATTAATTACAAGCTCTAAATCAATTGAAAAAAATTAAATTATTAGATCTAGAGTTGATTGAGTTATTGAGAGTATGAGCTGCTGCAAATAGAAATATGGTGGACAAAACAGTAATATTACAGCCGCAAACCTCAGGGATATACAACTGGATGACAAAAAAAAAGGTTTACATGGCTAACATACCAACATTCACTTGAGAATCCAAATGCCCTAAATAGGACTCTGCAAGAAAAAGTAATTCCCTAGTAGGCAATACATCTATTGCCTTTGAGACAAAACATCCCTGATCTACTTCCTTTTGAGCTCCGATCAAGTCTGGTCAAGAGGGTGGTCAAGTCAGATGATCTTTATTTCAGAAAAGCGGTGGTAGGAAAATAAGTGTCACAACCATCCCCTCTGACTCACTTCTCTTGCCACTTTTCTTTCAAAAGGGACCTGTGACAGATCTTCTCTGCAGTCACCCATCATAGTTGGTAGAAATGTAAATTCAAGATCCGGAAAGGCTTTACAAACATTTAACAACCTGTTGCCCTGACTGTGAGGCACTGAGATAGCACAAGCAGCAGGTACCTAAAGAAACAAAGGTTCATTCACCTCATAAAGGAAGGGATCTGCAGTAACATCCAAGGGAAAAAAGGGAATTGTGCCAATTGAACTTCAGACTGGGTTTGCAGAGTGAACTTTGCTGAAAAATTCTTAGATTTTAATTTCATCAAAACTTTTAATGTAACTCTAGTTTAAATTTGAACCATTTTACTAGAGTACACCATAGTTAATGTAAACTTCAGAAGTGGATATGGAACAAGGCACTGATGGAATATACAAGGGAAGAAGCCTGCTTGTGAAATAGTTTTGCACAAATTTAGTTTCTAAAATTATAGACTTATCACTACAGTCAGTAAAATGTCTTAAAATCACCCATTTTATTTAATTTTGTTGTAGTTCCATTGCTGTTTTAAACATGTCTTAAAAGAATCCTCCTAGTCTGGCATCATGTTTAGTAACAGACACTCATGAAATTGTAAGGGCTGGAAAATACCTCTAAGATAATTGGGTTGAGCCTTTAACTCAGCACCACCATGCTCATCACTAAACCATGTTCCCAAGTGCCACATCCACAAGTCTTTTAAAGACCCCCAGGGAGAAGGCATTTTTTTTCACTGTTCTGCATTTATTGAGGCTGGAATTAATCAACACATAAGGAATGCTTGAAATTGAAAAAGTCTCAAAAATTCCTTTGAGGGTCTCCTGGGAGTACAGTGCTGTTCCATTCAGCAATAGGGCTTAATTCAGGTAAAAACTACAGACCAAACTCCTGTGTTTTACCCAAGGCTGACAGGGAGTGAGCACCTGACTGCTTTTGTGTGGTCTTGAACTGTCACTCAGGCACTCTATGAGCCACTTTCTTTCTCTGCAAAATGGGGTAAAATTGCTTGAGTAGCACCTTGAAATCCTCAGCAGAGATTTGCGTAAGCGCAGCTGTGCCGTGCTCAGCTGAGCGGTAACTGCTGGGAGCCAGAAGTAATAGCTGAGTTCTCAGAGCCTGGTGCCTGCAGGGATGACACAGCAATTGTGGCAGTGTCTCCTCTGGAGGTAGCCTGCAGCTAGTAAATGCTTCCTCTTCCATTAGCACGCATGAAATCAGAGGGAGCTTACGCCTTGCAGGCACAGCAGGGAAATGGTGCTGCCTTCCTCGCCATCCTTCCATTACGGGTCATAATTCTCTCTCCCACTTGCCTTACATATGGGTTGATGGTCTAGCATTGGCACCATGGGAAGCACACTCTCCACTCTCCTCTTCTAGAAGAGTGTTACTCTTTCTACATGCAGTTCTTGAGTTCCCTCTTCTCATAGGAAAGTAGGGCTGGAAGTGATTATCACATAAGGTCTGGTCTCTCGGCCTTCTCCAAAACACAGCACTGGCATTTTTGATGGATGCTTGCACAGTCTACTCTGAAGAGCCTACAGTGCTGGGAGACTGTCTCATGTCTAAAAGCAAACTACTTCAATGCTGTAAGACAGATTTACTCTATATTATTTACTGTCACTTATTATAGTTTAAATCTTTTATTACTAATCCCAATTAAAACGGGGTGAGTGCTTACTCTTCCACATCTACCTTTAACACAACTGAAGACTATTATCAAATCTTCCTCAAATCTTCTCTTCCCTTAAGTAACAGACATCCTTATGGAGAACAAGTGGCCGTGATTGTTTTTCTTATTTCTGACATAATAAGAATCCAGGAAAAGCTTTCTACCTTTTTATTGTTTGGGGTTTTCTTCTGCAAGAAAATTGTCATGACTATTGCTGCAGGCTTGGCTCTTGTAATGGCTAGTAAAACAACAAAGTCTGAACCATCTCCCAAAATATATAAATATTTTAGATTTTAAAGGCAAATGTTACTGTCTAGAAATATTAAATCATATCACTAAGAATTACCTAACCCTTGAACCAGGTTTTAAACTGTGATTCACTGAAGACATCAATCAATGATAGAAATAAGCATTTTTCCAGGAAGGCAGAAACCACTTAATAGAAGGCTAAGGCAAATAAAAAAAGATCTGCCTCTTAAATCATAGTCCACCTTACAGAAAAGCCAGGAATCTATAACATTGCTGTATTACTGAAATTGCCTATTAGAGTCCTTTGAGAATTTCCCTTAAGACTTTTGGAACATTAAGACTGAGAAAAGAACAGGAATAAAAGTGCTCTTGATTTTCGTCTTGTGTTATTTAACTTGAAAGCAAATATAAAGCAAGGCAGAGAATTCAGCTGGAGGCATTATTTTTGGAAGATGTATTTACTTGAAATATTCTGACACTAGTTAGAAAAAAATGGGAATTTAATGTAAAAGTATCGACATTTTCACAGGTCTGGGGCTCTTGCTAGTGTTGCTTTGCCTTCCCTTAGCAAATCTGACTCTAGCTTAACAAAGAGCCTTACTGAAAGTGTTCCTCCAAAAATTAGTTTTTTCAAAATCCCCTTTTTTCTCCTTCCCTCTTCTGTCCAAGATGTATTAGACGTTAATCCAAAGCACAACTTTCATTACATGTCCATCTACAAACAGTGTACTTGAGTCGCAGCCAGATATGGAGGAAAACATCATTACCTCGTGCCCAAACCACTATTCTGCTTCATGGTATGTGACTGGTAAAAACAAACTAAAAGCATAGAGTTTGCTCTAAAAAGCTCCAAATGATGTCACCACCTGACAGATTTTCTCACAGAAATGGTATCTCCCTGTTCATGCAAGACAAAGCAAAATGAAAGATTGCCATCTCTGTGGATGTTATATACTACCCATGAAATATTGATTTTCTCTCTTTTACTTACTAAATACTCGGAAGTCCACCGAGAAAGGTGATATGATCACAATAATAAATTTTGTAGCTCTATTGCTCTGATTTTCTGTCTAGGAATTGTAAATCACTTTTAAAATAGAAGCTTAAAACAGAAGAAAAGGCAGTTCCCATTGGTACCTCTCTGTGATCTGACAGACTATGAAATAGACTCATAGAACAAATGTGTAATCTGTCTAGAAAAGGCATTTTGTAGCATGGTATAAATTTCTGCTGAAGAAACTGCAAGAAAGGCTAAAGCTCCTTAATTCCTCAGTGAACTTGTTAAAGCCACTCAACAAAAAATCACTGGGCAGGAACAAGAAAAATGCAGATTCCCTCCCCACCATCTTAAACCATTTATGAAACAGCCCAAAGTCTTTTAAAAGAACATGTTGATCCACTGAGCTTTTTCATCTTTTTTGATTTTAATTTCCTCTTATTAATCAGCTAAGAATTAGAAATATGTTTTTTCTTACAAAAACACATTTGTTGTTTATATCTCAGAATACTAACAGGTAAAATCTGGAAAGAGACTACTAGAATAATAAAAAGAGTGGTTGAACAGTTCTTTTTCTTCTAGTCTAACCTTTCCAAAAGCTGATGCCAGTACCTAAAGCCAAATTTTTCATTAATAGCTTTGTAAAGGTGGACAACAAAAGCTGTGTTTAGATCCCTGAATCAAGCAAAATATTTTAAAAATCTACAACAAGGAACAGAATTTAAGCATTTACATAAGCAAGTTTACAAATTTGAGTTTTTAAATATTGCATCCAATGGTCAGAAAAAGGGCTCCAATAATGCACAGAACAAATTTTTGTTAAAATGAATGATGCATCTTCAATCATTAGAAGTTTTGAAACTTCTTCTGATCTTCACTATTTGGCAAATAATACCCAACACATAAAAAATAAGGATAACACTTGCATTTTTTTTAATTAATAAGGCACCAACTATAAGAGTGAGAAGGAGGTATGGCAGACATTTTATAGATACCTATAATGGGTAGTCCCCTTCCTTAAACAGCTCAAGTGCTTAGTTTATATAAAACAAATATATGCAACATATAACTCTCAAATATAATTTCCCCCCCCCCAAAAAAGTCAAACCATTTTAATTCACACAAATAAAAAAGTTTGCTAGGGCAAGAATGAAGATGTAAATAAACCAAAATCTAGAAGGCAGGGTACATCTTCATAATATATACTAGTTTTGTGTGCCAGCTCTGATTTACCAATAATCTCTGCCCAAGCATAGGCTTATTGCAACTTTTTCAAAAGAACGCTTCACTCTGAGCATCGAGGTTCCCTTTGTGTGTGGCAGGTTCTATTTTCTGTGACTAACAGTTTAATTCAATCACAAAGACTCATTCAGCAGTACTAAATATTGTAACTCCAGTGGCAGTATGAGCTGTTAAGAAACACTTCAACGTGACAGCCATTAGTTTTAAGCCCATCATCAAAAATTTAATTGCATAACATAGGGACAGGAGCTGGTTGCAGATGTAGTTCTCTCACTTGATGACTCATATTATTGACTCATTTTAATGATTTTAATGACTCATTGTGATGATTTCAGCAACATAAATTCAGTTTGTTTTGTCAGCAACATACAGATATCAGTGACACACAGAAAGAACAACATAAGCAGCTGAAATTAAATAGAAAAAATGGAAACCTTTTTTTTGAGTATTAGCATTGATGTCAAACACATAAACCCAGCGTTGTTTACAATACCCCTAATTTGCTTGTGGCATTCTTCCCAGAAGAAAATGGCTGCTCACTTGTTGAAGGGTGTTTTCTGTTGTCCTTGATTGATGAGGGCAGTGCTCTGAAAGGTCTAGGCCACCACTAGTTAGCCACTGTGACTCTAAGCATGCAATGAATTTTGAGGCATTTGTGACAGCTGACATGTTCATATCTGTACATTTGCTCACTTGAATACACTCGTTGTCCTCTCCCTTTGTGATAGGGCAAAGTGGAAGAAGAAATTGCCACCCATCTCCTCCCTTGTCCCCATGAAAGCTGCCAGACTTACACCTGCTTTTCTTGAGCTGGCTGAGCCTGCAGCACCCAGCTCCCCTAAGGGTCAGTGAAACCCCAGACCAGTCTGCATCACCATTTCCTCATGGAGCTGAGAACTGCTAAGATGGGAAATATCTCAGTCACACCCCAGTTTCCTCTGGGTTACTGAGAGCCTGGCCAGGAGGACACCAACTTCATTCCCCGGGTCCCGGTGCTCACAGACATCCCCAGCGATGGGAGTGTCAGGGGAGAGGAGATTTCCATGCAAAGAGAAGTATTTCCTAAATCACACACAGGCTACCGGGTAACTTGGGTATCTACACATAGATTCAGCCATAACAGCTAATAGGTTTAAAAATTGCCAAAAAATTCATGAACTGAAGTAAAAGCATTAATTGTTTAGCTCAACAGCAAGCAAGAACTGGGGACAAAGTGCCCCCAGCTACGCCATAGGCCAGTCCTCTCTTAAATTTTCAGTACTCAAATTCCCAATGAGGCTCACCTTTGAATTCACCTTTGAAGAAGTAGCCTAGTATGTGTAAAGCATCCTCAGATACTTTACACAGTAAAGTATCAGAGGATACCTTACACTTTACACTGAGAGAGATTAACTGTCATCCCTTCCATTAAAATCGCAGAAAGTGATACTTTTCTGCTAACAAGCCTAATCTATTTTTTTATTATAGACTTTATATGCAAAATCTTGATCATAACAAAGTAGCATTTTGTTTCCAGTGCTGTTAAATAAAACTGAGCTCTTTAAAATACATCAGCTTTTCCACAGCTTTTAACAGAGTACCTATGTTGATAAGGTAAAATACATACATTTTCCAAATTATTATTTTGTAAAGATAGACACTCACTTGTTGTGAGGGATGCATCTAAATTTTTTTCTTTCTGTTCTTATTAACTTTTTTCCCATCTCAGATGAGAAAATATGTAACAGAAGAGCAAACTTACTGATTATTTAGCTGACTGACGATTCAAGTACTGATGCTTTGGTCTGATCTCTTTTCGTTCACATGGAACTTTTTACATAGCAGTTTTACTCAGATCTGTGGATAACATGTCTGAAGAGCATCCTCTGGGAAATGCTCTCATTCTTTCTGTGGCAGACACCTGCAAATGAACAGATAGAAAAAATCCTCAGAGTTCATCACACTGCAAACTTCCTTACAAAATGCTCTGTTGGACAGAAGGTTATGGCAAAATAGCTCAAAATGTGTGATGTTTTCACTGCTGAAACCACATCAATTTGATTTAAAAATAGTCCTTATTCTGATTAGAAGCTACAGAAAATAAATGCAACAAAACACACATGGCTCTGAAAGTTTGTGGAAAAGGCATTTTTTTCTGGACCTGAATCTCATAAAATACCATGGAATCATCACAGACTCAAAATTTATAGAAATTCTAGTTGTTTCTCATACCTAGGTTAAGCTATCATTTGCTTTTCTTCTTTACCTCCTTCTGTTTCCATATCAGATCAATGACAGTAAATGCTTCCTTTCATCAAGTAAATGAACCAAGTGGCCTGGTCCTATGACAGAAAGCATCCCAGCAGCTCCTCCAGGCTCCACTGAGAGTGACACTACAAAGACATTCTCCAAGAGAAAGTGCACAGCCAGTCACAGCTAGAAGTCCAATCAGTTTCTTTTAGACTCTTCAACTGTGCCCACTTTTCTCCTCCTCAGTACAGGGCTCAGATCAACAGAAATTTTTCATCAGAAAATCATCAGAAATTTTTTCTAAGGGTAAGTAGAGAAGATAGCACCCTATTCTATTCCAGTTTTTGCAATAATAAAAGCAAAATAAAGCATCATCATTTGCTCTTTCTGATCTGGTACCATGATTGGTATTACAAATAGAGAACTACTAATAGCTTCATTTGGGTTTTGTTTCTCTAATAGACTTTTTTTTCCTAGAAGAGAAGTTTTCTAAAGGATTTCTTGTTCCCCAGAAACTGACTATATTTACTTTTACCACAGTGTGAGTATAGGGTAAAAAGCCAATAAAATATAGCTAAACTTTATAAACAAAGCTGTAATTTATTTGCCTTGGAAGGGCAGTCTGTGTCAGTGAGCATCCAAACCACTATCCCTCATTAACTTTAACAATCATGTCCTTTGAAATAATTTTTTGTTTGTTTATTTTGCAATGCTATTAGTTGAGTTAGTGTGGAAAAGACCAGTCCAGCAGCAGTTGAATTCAGGAGTGATTACAAAAATACAAAGCAGGAGCAACTCAGACCTGCCTGGTGAGTTGACAGTTACCCATTCTGGTCTAAGACAACACTTGGGGGACAAGGAATCAGCACAATTGAATTGAGAAGAGAGAAAACAAGTTTAGGAACCCTAAACTTTCTCTACCTCATCGGTCAAATGGAACCACAAAGTCTTTAAAGTCAGACACATTAATGTGCATTAGCGCCAGCAAACTACTCCAGCCTTCAAAGCACAAAATGCCCTGAAAATTCACAGTCCTGCTGCCTGTGCTGGAGCTACTCATGAATTCTACAACCACCATATGCTTTGGCTTAAAGGGAGCTTTCAGGAACAAGGAACTAGTATAAATTTTAGAACTTCTTTGAGATGAAGTCTGAGCTTAAAAAAAATGCCTTGAAAATGGTGTCATCAGGTAGAGTTTTGAAAAAGACTTTTGGAAATGGCATAATCAGTTTTAAACCAGCATATGAGGATATATGCGTACAGACAGAGTTAATTAAATCCATATTTTTAACGACCAAAACTCATAAAAGTGGGGGGAATTTGGTGATCAGTTAAATTTTCAAGTGATAAGGCAGAATAGTGACATAATTTTTGCCACACAGGATGGACTAAGAGGAAATGGAACCCCTGAATGCTTTGAGGCCAAGCACTGACTGCATTACACAGGGCATGAGCCACACTCTAAAGATAATCTGGAGGAAGTCTTCCGTGTTATACCTACTCCCTAAATAGACAGCAGCTTCCAGAATTCAGAAGTTCCTTTCTGTTATTTTTCCAGTAGGACTAATGTATGTTTTTACATTGGAAACAGGGAGCGGGGCAGGCTGTGGACTCCTTCCAGAAGAGATTGGGTTGCCTTCAAAAAACTGAAGTTCAGACATTTGGCTACGTCCCAGCTTATCCACAATAGCAAAGAAAAAAGTAAAAGGTCATCAGCCTGTAAACAATTTCCTATGGAACTTAGAGCTATCAGGGCAAGTAATAATTACCATTTTACCATCTTTGTAAGTAAGGCAGAATGTAGCCTCCAAATACCTCTGATTTATATATTAAATACCTCAAATGGTTAACTTTGCAGTCTCTTATTTCCAAACTCACACTATCTAACATACCCATCCAAAAGGTGACAAAAAGTTAAAATAAAAGTGGCATGAATAAAATCTAATTTCTTGATCAAGAGGCCGAACCAGAAGTTTTGCCAAAAATTTTTTTGCTTGTCAAAGAATATTTGAATATTGAATTGAATATGGTAGTTTTAGAACAAGAGTACACGTAGATACAGTAAATAGATTTCTGTAGTAGCAAGCCAAAAAACACTATGGACAGCAATGAAGAACCCTCCTGTAAATTTGTAGGTGGAAAGTGACATTTTTTCCTATACTGAAAAATGCAGTGTTTTCTATTTTTCTCTTCTTGCAATATTTTAAATGTCTTCAAACAAACACAAATTTGAGAACAGCCTTGTGATAAATCATTAAATGCCTCCCATATGAAAAGACAGACTTATTTTCTACACGTCAATTTAGTCAGTTCAGCCATTCATTGAAAGTGCGTAATTGCTTGAGTTAATAGTCAGAGAACTCAGAAGTTTATACCAACTAAGACCATGGCAAGAAATTACCTAGTTCATTATGATTCATAAGACACATAAAAGAATTGAAATAGTGAAGGATTGCCTAGGAAAGGATGTCTTTTTAATGAAGTGCAAGAACACAAAGCTCAGCAGGAATCACTCCTACTAAATCTCCTTTAATCATTCACAAATTACTATTTTTTTCTCTGGATTATTGATTTCTGTTTGAATTTTTTTATACCTTGCACATAAAACCAATCAATATTTTGAAGAATTTTGCTCCTCCCAATTTAATTATAGCAATTTCTGTTTAAAATGTCAATGAATATTTGAATTTTTTTAGAAGAGTCAAAGATGGTTAGAAGGGGGATGATTTCTACAGCACCAAAATATCCTTTGAAACTAGAAAAGTGAGTTTTATTCAATTCCGATTAAGCAGCTGAGTTTCAACCTGATCTGCCTGTTTCTATTACAGTTGAAAAACACTTAAAAGTTTTGAACTGGCAGAAGTTTAATTTTTACTTTTGTACAAATATAAAGTCTTAAACTAATCACTTAAGGTGAGCACCAAGCCTACAAACTTCTGAAACCCCACCTGCAGTGCCCAGAAGGAATAGGTTTCTACTCCTTGTTTCACCACTCCATCCATAAACCTTAAGGCTTAAGCACCAGATCTAAACTGTGTTTATTAGAATTAGATTTAGAACTGTGTGTAGGATTAGAATTGTGTTTCAGAGCTTTAACAGCCCCACAGAAGATGCAGTATCACAGCAAGTAAACAGGCAACCAGCTAAGGAAGGATATTAAACACTTTATCAAACAGGCTGTATTTGAGATCTCACACAATTACAGTTATTTCCATTTGTGCTGATTTTTTAAAAAAAGTTGGGGTCACTCAGTGGGAACTTTTGCTCTGTATTAAAGCCTGGAGGTGACTTAGAAAAGACAGAACTTCATTTAATCAAGTTACCACAAAATTTAGGTTGATAATACTGGCAGCACAGGATAAAAATGTGAGCATTTTTACAGGTATTGCTAAGTCCTTGAGATTTTAATAGTCTCTGGCACATACTGATTTCTCAATTTATTTGATTTGCATAAACTAGTCCATAATCTAGATAGAAATACTCACATAGACCAAAACTAGGAAAGCCTATTCAAATGCCTTTTCCTTGTGGGCCCCTTGTGGTCCACAATTAAGTTTAGTAGAACCTGCAGAGAAACCAGAAGGTCACTAACACAGACTCATCTCCTAACAGGGCTGCTGATGTTTTAGTCATTGCTAATGTGACTGTCTTTCCTTAAAGATGTATGGAAAACGGTCACATGCAATGGGAACTTCAAGGATTTCTCAGGTGATGTCTGAGAGCCTTAGACTGGTTTCTCTGGATAGAGAAACTCAGCCCATCTCATCGCCCCAGGAGTGACACTGAAGTAAAAGCAAGGCGTTTGATAAGCATATGGGTGTAGTAATTTTCACACACAGAATCATCTGAAAAATGCTGAGAGCAATAGATCAGAGAAAAAACCCACAACACCCTGTTTTAATTTACTGTTTTAAAAATTTCTCCTTTTTTCCTTCCTTTTTTTAAAAGGATACTGGAGTGAGAAAAAAGTTTCCTCTTTAAAATGCTTGGTACTGAATTGCTTCCAGATAAAGCACAGCAGTTCACTGGGTACCTAGAAAAATTCCATACTTTATGTAGGCAGTTTTCACCTCTATTATTTGCAGGTGCTTAGACACTTTGAAAACACTGTTGGATCCTGAACTGTGAGCAGTTGCTTCTGTGCCCACAGCATCACTACAACACAAGTGAGAAGATATTTAATGTAAAGTTGCAACCCCAGGTTTGGAGGGTACTTTGGGGAAGGGGGTTGGTTGGTTGGTTTGTTTGGTTTCATTTAACTTACTTTACACACAATCACAAGCATTTGTGTGGTGAAACATTTGTGGGAAAAAAAGATAAGCCAATAATAATTCTTAAATGATTGTGTGTGAAATAATTAAACTCCTGCAAAGCTCCACCCCATCAAGCTAAGAAACTAGGAGTGACCATAAGGTCCAGACAAAGGTCCTTAGCTCTGGTGCTTTCCCCCGGTTAGTTCTCATGATGGCCAGCAACAAAAGAGAAGGAATTTAAATATGAGCACTGTCTGTGCCCAATTTCAAGCATCCCAAGGAGCAGTTTTATTGAGACTTTTATGTGCAGGCGTATCTTACTGCAGTAAGCAACATAATTTTTCCATGATTAAAAAAAAACCACTTGCTTTCACTTTACATTTACTGCCTACTAATTGCATTTTGTTACCCCATTTTTTGTATTGAGAAACTCAATGAATAATTGTTGCCTTTATGTAGCTCTGTGGCAGCCTTAGAGACAGGTTTCTGCTACCCTCAGGTGCATTACAGCACCACAAGACTGGCCAGTAAGGTCACCTACCTGGCTGGTAACAGGTGTTTGCAAAGCAAGGAGCATTGCAATGACCCTCATGTGACAGACCTGACAAGTATTTTGGACCCAGCACATGGATTGCTGAGAATAGCATTCTCCTACTGTGAAAGAGTAAAGAAATCATTCAAACAATTGTACATGGTCTGAAAACCAATTTCAGATATCCCAGGTGCCCGTGTGTGATTCTTTGAAAGAGGCTGAAACATTGTCACAAACAAAAACAGCCCTTAGCTGCAATGGTTATACAAAAAAAAAAAAAAAAAAAAAAAAAAAAAAGGCAACATAGGTTTGACTGTGGTTGGAAATTGTTTCAGTTAACTGCTGTTTGTATTTCGATGCAAACCCTTTTAGGCAATTCAGCATAAATAAGCTCAACAGGCCAAAAATACTCTGAAAACAGGAGGAAAGTTTGGTGCCATCATAACAGCATACAAACTATCACAGAAATAACCAGTGCTCTAGAGCATGTAGTCAAGAAATTTCTCTGTTCCTTCACAGTTAATGCAGGACAAAGCAGACTTCCAAAACTGTTTTCCCCCCAAGTGCAATTAGGACACGGATGCAACGAAAAACTGCTAGGGTCAAGACATCAGCAAAATTTGAGGAGAAAATGGTCGTTTCTGCAGATGACAGGAACATCCACAGTATCACTCATTACAACTGATTCGGTGCAAGAGACATGAAACCACAGCCTTCAGGATTTAAGCAAATTTCAAATGATTACAACCCAGAATAAGCCTTCAAATGTCTGTGTATTAGCCAAGACCACATAATCCCATTTTTGACTGATGTATATGACACTAATCATTGATGGATACATGGTATGGGATTAGGTGAGGTTTGGACTTGATCCAAGATGTATTTCCTCTATGCCAGCTCAATTCCACTTGGGGCTTTTCTGCCAACCCCCTCCAGGGTGCCCAGAAGCAGAGCAACTGTTGCCAACATTTGTTTTGACTTGCAGCCTTGAGACTAAATTAGTCTTGAAGACACACAAAGAACCAGTGCATCATGTAAGAGTCAGGAATCCTTACCCCAAGGAAGAAATGTATCAAAATATCTCCCAGTTTTCATATTTTTAAGCACTGTAAAGGGAGAAGCAAATATTCAGGGAAAACAGAGAACAGATCAAAACTTTTAGAAGTTCAAATGTGCTGGCTGAATTACACTTACTGATTTAATAATTTTTTTTCTGAGTTTTTCATGCTGGATTTGGATAGAAAGGGCAAAGACCTCTAGCCAACTTTTGCACCATCAAGAAGGCTGTTTTGAAAGACATCTGGATTTGAGAAGCCTGGGGAGATCCAAGATTGTCTTTTCCAAGCATTCCAGTACTATAGGTCAGCATCCTTCATACACTTGAAAGTGTAATAATTTTTTTTCTTAATAATTAAATTTCAATCTACTAATCTGAAATTAAAACACTTGGTCAAGCTAATTTTCCAGGTTTACAAATACCCATAAAGCATTAAATTCCATGGTTCAAGGGCTGGTTTGCTTTTTTTTTTTTGTTTTTTTTTTTTTTTGTTTTTTTTTAAGTAATCAGAAGATTAAAAGGGCTGGCAGTTCTCAGTTCTAATGACACTACAAACATTCAGCATACCAGCACTTTTTTCTTTTTTTCCTCTTCTCTGATCAAGCTGTGAAAAAAATGAAAAGAAAAAAAAAACCCAGAACAAAGTCCTGATAGCAAATAAAAACCTACTATTTGATCTCCTGGAGCCAGACTTTCATCTCATGAATTGTTATAACATGGCCAAGAATTATACTTAGCTATTGTTCAACTAATCCAACATCCCCTTCACAGCAAACCCTTGAGATTCAGCATAAATCAGCACCCAGAACTGTGAAAGGAATCCTGGGAAACCTCTAAGTCATCAACTCTGTTAGAAATAAGGAATGTGATGGAAGATAACAAAACATAAACAAGGTCTCACAATATTGAGCTTTTTTTCCTAGAACTTTCTCATTCAAAATTAAACAATTCACACAGTATTTTTTTCTCTTTTTCATGCCTTGTTCATCTGCCCCAGTTTCTTTGCTGCTTCTGAAGCTGCTAAAGCCTTATCTTCACCTTTTTTTGACACTTCCCAACCGCTAATATATTTCACACATCTGTTTTCCTAGAGTAACAGATGTTGTTGCTCAACGAAGACAATACTGTGTATGTTTAGGCTATGAAGTGCAGAAAAAGCATTTAAAGCTAGTTTCTGCTTTTTCTCAGTAGATGCTTCAAAAATATAGATTCTGCAAAGAAAGTGTATTTCCAGTGCATGTGCCCAGGGTTTACAAAGCAAACCAAACTGGAATGGACCTAGATAATTCTTGCTGCTCAAGAGGGCAAAAAGAAGCATCTTTCTGATATATGAAAAAAAATAAAAATTAAAAAAAAAAATCAACGTTTTAGCCCTCCAGTGGCTACTAATTGCATGCAATTAAATTCACCACAATTATTTGACTTTGAGCAAAATAATAATGTATGATGCATTAATGGATGCTAATTCTATTATTATGATTCTGTTCTCTTCCTTCATACTCTGGTTTTGGGTCTTGCTGTTCACTAACAGAGAGCAACAATTAGCAACAAAATATTTCCAAATTGAGACAGAGAAAATAGCTTTCAACTGGTGTCTAGCAACCCGGACAGTACAGCCCAGAGTTTATAATTCTGCTCATGGTTGTTATTTCCCATCATCACTGTTAAGTTATTTTTATGAACTTCTGGGAATCCTGGGCAAATAGGCAGGAGAAATTGGCAGGACAGATTTTCAGCGGGCGTCAGGGGCACAAGTACCCATCCACAGTGCACTGCACAGTGTGTACGTACCTGGGACCGTGGGCTCACCCTGTGACAGGGTACAGGAGCTGCCTCCAAGTGTCCCCTCAGCACAGAGCATCAGTAGGGGAGCCCAGAGACCCCCTGCTTTTTCTGGATACACCACTCTGTATCCCACTCCAGATACATCCTGGCTGCTTCTGGGACCACACTGCACGTGAAACAGAATAGTAACAGACTATGTACTAACATGGTCTACAGACATAGGCCAGCTGTCTCTTCAGCAGAGATGTTGAAATAATATAAACAATGGAAATGTAGCACAATGCTCTGTAAGACTGCCTTAGAACTAAATGTCTCTGATCCCATAACTTAATTATCTAATTTTCTTAGAATTTTGCTTTTTGCAGAGAGCTTACATGTATTTGGAAAAAAACCTGTTTGCCCATTTGGGTTTGCTCAGCAGTTATAATTAGAACTTCCTCAATTTCTATACTCCTTCTGTGGAAAAGATGTCACAGAACTCAACTGAAAATAAAAATATTTCTAGATGGTTGTGGATGTTTTCCCTTCACAGAAACTTGATGATGTTCTCATTTTCACATTTTGAAGGCTGCCTTTTCCTATAATACATTTTGTAAAACTATTCCCCCCCCCACCATGTCATCTCTAACTCATTCTGCTAAACATCCACTTTTAAGAATATTGTTCCAACTTTACCCTCACCCTTCATTTACTAATAGGGCTACTCTCACTTACATGCTAGTTTCTGCAGATCTACTGCAGCACTATTTATTACCCATATTTGGATAAATTCTTTCCAATTTTATTTGCCTATCCCTTCCAGTTTCAAGATGAAGGGATGAAAAGCCTGAGAAAAATACACAGGAATGATCAATACACAGGTATAGTTTTGGCAAAAGCTAACAGAGCTCCAAATACTTGATAATGCTATTTCAAACCACCTCAGTGCATAAACAGTTTACACAAAGCTTCAAAGTCAGATTGTAATTAACTAATTCATATTAACTTACGAGAACTATCATTATTCTAGGAGACAATTATTTTAAACTACTAAATCAGGTCAATTATTTTTATGACTCAGTCAAAATCAAAACATAGATATGTTGCACCTACAGGTTCCATATCATCCACAATCAAATCTAATACATTTATGAAAAAACCTAAATGTCAGACAGTAAATGCATAAAAGTTCATTATGACTTTCTCTGAAAATACTTCCTCACACTTGTAGCAATGTAGAAGCTGCACCCTTCACGGGAAGATGATAAAATGGAAACAAAATACTGCCCCCACCTACAAACTCTTATTGCTCTCAGTGGATTTCCAATATAATAAAATGCTGTATTAGCCTAAGATTTTTATAAATACGGGTCAAGCCTGTGCTACGAAGCACTTCACAGCTGGGATGCACTTGTCTCTAATGAGGTAAAACTATCAAAGCTGGAAGTTTCTTACAGACAGTTTACATTTTGTGATGACATTCCCTTGAATCTTAAACGAAGCAGCCCTTCTTATTTGTGGGCCCAGAGCTCTCCTCTGGGAATGGAAACATTAGCTACTGATGAAAATATTCATGAACTCTTTGTCATGCTGTTTTTATGGAAGCAAATTCCTTCTATATCATGATCACAAACTGACAAGTAAACTAATCTTTGCTCCGATGTATTAGTCATATTTTCCCCTATGCTCTTCGTAGAGCTAGTGGCACATGCGTATTTAATTTAATTCTGTATAAATATTCAACAGGGCCTTTATCGTATCACCTTGATAGCTCATTTGGCCTAATAGCAATTAGCCTTAGAGCCAGAAAAACAATCAATTTTTTACACTTATTACAACAGTATGTGACGCTTATCAGCACCCAGCCTTGCAGAAAGTGTATTGCTGATTTAAGAGTAACTAATCCTAACTCTGCACGTCTTAAGGAACTGGCCAATGACAACCAGGATCTCTGCTTTTTTGTTCACTTTCAGTCACAGTATTCATTGATTTATTTGCAGATTTTACTCATTATTGTGTTCAAGCGTTCTTCAACTAAGCATTCAAGTGATGATGATACACTTGAATTCTGCAGTTAGGAAGTGAGGTGATTAAATAATTTTAACGTGATTAAATGGTTAATTGTGTAGAGTCTGAATATATTCTGTGTATGACAGTGGTTATTTTTTAATATTCAGATCAACTTTGTGACACAAGACAAATAAACAAAATCTATCTAACTTGCCCTCAGAACAGTGCCTGCTGCTTTCTGAAGAGATTTGTGTTTCCAGCTCACCAAAGACCTCTGAGACTGCAGAGAGGACTTCTCTACTTTAATCTTCACCAACAGGACACATTTCTGCACCACTGTGAACACTGTGCCATGTGCCATTTCAGGGCAGGCACTTTCACTACAGGCAGCTGCATAGTTTATTTAGGAAGCGATGGAGAGAATCTTCCCACCTATTCTGCCTCTTCTTTGGAGGATGCACCATCCAGTGTTCTAGCCCTTCAAAATGCCACAGCTGACAGGGATGGAGGGTGGGAGAGAGCCATGACCTGCTGCTGCACTGACTGTGCATTGGATGGGGCACAGGGATGCAGCCTTGGAGCTCTGTGCACTATCTTGAAATCTCTGGCTCTACTCCTGCTTACCACTGCCAATATTACATCACTGCAATAGGACAGCCAGACCAATTTTCAAGCTGCCATTGAACTAGAGGACAACTGAGTTCATCTTTCCCACCTGTGCTATTTATATGCAGGATGTTCAGGAAGTGTATGTTGCACACTGCTCTATTTCTGACCTAAACATATGCTTTCAAGGCAGCCTACAATCACATACAGCTTAGAAATACAGTGTGATAGGGGGAAAAAAATTCTTACATAAGTTCCAGCATCACTTCCTGTAATACCAATTGAATTTGCCCTAAAAGCTAGTGATAGTGAGCTCAGAGGTATCAAAAGTGAGTTCAACAATCCAAGGAATGTGTCTGAGCAGCCTATTTCCATGATGACCCATTCTGGTCTGCAATGTCCTTCTTACATGGGAAGATGCTCTAACTGTTTAACTTCATCTCACTGGAATGTGTTTTGCAAATGTTTTAATAAGTTATGACCCTACTTGTCTATGCAATGCAGTTCCTCAAATACCTCAGCTGCTCCTTTCAGCTGTTTAAGCTGCAAATTCCATAACACCCGTGATGTTTAGGAAAAAGGGAAGTTTATATCTTGCTAAATAGGGCTGTTGCTACCCCAATGACAAATTCTATGGATGGATTAATATCTGAGAAAACTTCTTTTTTTTCTTTTCTTTCTTTTTTTTAAAGGCATTTATTATCTTTCATGGCTTCTAGGAACCTCTCACACGTTACTGGATGTTTTCCACCTCTCACAGCATGAGTGCCACAGGAGATGCAGCTTGTTTGGAGATCTCAGCACATCTGGAATCTACAGCAGCCGCAAAGATGTTCACAGAGGAGGAGCACACTACCTCCCACTCAACTGCTCCTTCCCAGAACTGGCACTGAATTCCACAAAGAATCAAAGCCCTAGGTGTGGGAAGCTTTGCCATTCATTTGCTGTCAAGAAGCCCATCATCTGTGTTTAAATGAGTCCTGAATGTTACCTACACTATCACAATAATTAGGCAATCATTTTACTTAACAAAACCAATCAGAGAAAGATCAAAAGGCTAAATATAGCTTCAAATATAATTAAGGGGAAGAAAACCCAAACAATAAACCCAGCTTATCATGCTTATCAGGTTTCAAGAAGGTCAGCATGAGGAGACTGAAAAATTATTTTGCCACCACATCTAATGTGACTCAGGAGGGAATCGTCTCCTGGGAGGTTTGTCAGTCACATTGAGCACTGACACTTAGAGTCACTTTTTCTCAGCATCCAACTTGCTTAACACATCAGTTATCTTTACTGCTTTTGAATTTAACAGAGACTAATTTAAAAAATATTCTAACGTTTCTAAATAAATACTTCAGTATAATGGCTACACATTGAACACAATGAGAGCACCTCCACCTGTTTTCTTCCCTGGCAACAGAGCACTGAGCCAATGCAGATCTGCCGTAGAGATAGTTTGAAATCCACCCTCACTGGCAGTCATCTCTGGGACTTCTAGTCACAGAGCTGGAGACTGTACAAACACCGAAGGAGCACGGGGAAAGACACACAGCAGACACAGGAACTGCACCACTTGTCCCTCCTGAGAGATGGGGCATCTCTGATGCATCTGGTTAGAGTAATAGTCTGGCTGGTAGATTTTTCTGAATGTACCTTATATTTCCACCGACAGAAAATAAATTAAAAAAAAAAAAAAAAAACACAAAAAAACCCAAACACAAACCACCACCGTCTTACATACTTCTAGAGATCAATCTACGCAAACCACTCAAAAAACATGGATAAGAACCAAAGACCTTCAGGAAGAGAAGATGCTTTCCTGCTCTACATAGGTCAGCAGACCACAAACCATTTTTTGGGCATAACATACCCTTCAGGCCCTCTCTAAAGTATCCTGGGCCAGCAACCAGCAAAACTAGAACATGAGCTGGAAAATAAGCCACGTGCATTTGATTTAGAAGGCAGGCCCCTTTTTTTTTTTTTTTTTGTCTTATTTTTAGAAGGTAGGATTAACCACTGTTACAAATACTTATGAATTAGTGGGAGCCTTGACATCAAGACCGAGTGTCCTGGAAGACAAACTCATGTTTTAAGCTATTTTTATTTTGGCAAGTTGAGTTCACTTCTGTCCTAATAGAGAAAAATATAATGGCTTGTAGAGTGCCAAACTAAGGCCAAATTAAGTGATCTAATCAGTTTTCTGACTTACATGCTATAAAATTAAAAATACATAATTAATTACAAAATAACTCATTAGAACAGCAGCAAGAGAAGTTATCCATTGCTTTTCTATCAGATGGAAGAATTCCTCATGCTGGCTGAAGACAGTTATTCTAAAATCTTTCTTTAACACTATGGAAATAGATCCATCTAAAGAAAAACTATTATTAGTGTTTTTCATTATTTACTCTTTAACACAAGGTCCTCTATTGAATTACTAAAAATAAATTTGTATTTATTCATTATTGAGACACTTTGTCACCACAAAGATTAATCTAAGAACATAAATTCTAGCCAATGTTCACTGCTGAATGGCTGTTTTTGTTTCTGATGGCACTTCATCTAATTATCTTGTAGTGGAAGACTGCTCTAAAGGGTCAGCTTCTAAAATAGTTATCTGGATGTTTAAGATCATTATAATGGATGCACACTTGTTTAGTCTCAGAACATAATGCCAAGAGATTTTTACGTGACTGTTTTATTTTTCCCAAGATAAATTATCATCAGCTTTTTTCCCCTCTTATTTTTTTTCCTCCTTCAATACCTTTCTTCAAGTATCAGATGTGCAGGATGATTTTTTAAGAAAATATCTGGAGGAAACTGAAAATTCTTTTTCAGAGATGAGATTAGATTTCTATTTTTTTAATTTTTGAAAAACCAAATATTAAATTAGGTAAAACAGATAGACAGCTTTAATAAAATTCCAAAAGGCAGCCTTTCTCACATGAAGAGTATTTTTATTTTGGTGCATCTATTTCTTTGTAGAAGGTTGTTGATTCCCTCTTTATTTTAAAGATGTTGGAGAAAGGTTGCTGCACCATTGTTCTGACCAAGCTGCATGATCTTGCAACATCTCCCATGGTGTATTTAATATCCAGGACTGCTTGAATTCTTGCAGAACACTCCATATCAGTTAACAGACAACCTTGTCCATGGCATTACAGATGTTAGAGCAGCCAAAGGTTCATCTCAGCAAGACACTAATAGAAACCATTCTTACTCAAGGCTTCTCATGAATAATGAAAAAAAGAAATCAAAGTCAATTTAATCTGTTGTCTTTTGGCTCATATTTCCTGTCACAGGCAACTTTTTCCTAATTTGGAAAACAGTATTTCAAAGCAACAGCAGTTTTTTATTAGATTCATAACTTCATGGGATTTCCCACTACTGTGGTTGTGCTATTCACACCTATAAAGCATCAGAAAAACCTTGTTTTTCTCACAGATGCCCATCCAGTTGTGACTGCTTTCCCAAAGAATAATCTCTACCCTTTTCTCTCACTAACAAAGAAACAGTTGTGCAAATTTACAAATTCCTACTATAGGCAAAAAGAGACCAAAAAAAGAAAGAAAAAAAAAAGAAGATAAATCCATGCCTCCTAAAAATTGACAAAAACCATTCCAAGCTCTGGATTGTTAGGATCATTCTTCTGAATTCAGTTTATAGGTGATGTTTTGCTGTTGCCTGGATTTGTGGGTCTTTCTTTAAATAGTACTGCTCTGCCATCAGGAGACATTACATTAATTTCATTTGGCATCACTGGGCCTCAAAGCAAGAGAGATGCTTTCCTTCAGCAGGACAGAAAGATCTGGCATTTTTAATTCACTTTCTTGTGTGTCTTGAAGTAATTTAATTCTCTATTTGCCCTTCTGAGAAGATAATCTTGTACGAAAATGA
This sequence comes from Motacilla alba alba, assembly GCF_015832195.1. Lineage (NCBI taxonomy): Eukaryota > Metazoa > Chordata > Aves > Passeriformes > Motacillidae > Motacilla > Motacilla alba. Next base: position 112,135,896 of record NC_052017.1, read on the forward strand.
AGGTAACTTATTTGTAAACATTGTTATCAGAAAGCACCACCTTTCTCTCTGCTTCCCTCATGCTACTGCCACAGTGCCAGCTGCTGGCATCCGAAAAACCAAGGATTGATTGATCCTTTTTTTTTAAATTTTTAACCACTGCATGTTTTGAAACTTCAGTGTGAGATGAACTGCAGATGGGTAGGTTTCTAACATTTTTGCTCTGGGCTTTCCTTTTAACAAATCAGAAAACAGAAAAAAAAAAACAAAACCTTGAGGGTACAGATCCTAGATCTTTGAATGCTATGGAAATTTTCTTTCCATCCATTGCTTTGGGATGAGGAATCCCAAAGGAATAATGTATCTAAGCCTGAACTTCTCTGCAAAGTCCTGCACTTCATGCTCAAACTGTGACTCATTGCAAGCATTAGACTATTCTTCATCTGAAGTCCCTGGGAGGTTTTTCTGTAGTAGGTAACATTGCACCAAAGCCTAAACAAGGGTAATGGCACAAGAATTCAAGGGTCAAAGTGTAAGGCAAGGGCCTATTTTTTCCCCACAAACCAATCAGCATAACACTGATCTTTCCTAAGCCACCAGCCTGAGGTTTTCTTGCTTGTCCTGATCTTTATTTTTAACATGTGCAGCAGAAGTTTGAGCATTTCTTCAGGATTTCTAGCCAAAGCTGTATTTGGAGAGGGCTCCTCAAACCTCTGAAATGGTCAAAGACTTCCACATATTATTTTAATGTATCTTTCTGTACCATGTGAGGAAATGTCACTCTGCCCTGGAAATACAGACCCATGGAGGATCAGATGTCTTTAATAACTACTCCATATGTTTGTATCTTAGGAACAGGGAGGATTATGGGAACCTTCTTCTACACCAGAAAACCAGAGACACCGGGAAAATGAGGACCCATCGGAATACTCAGTGAAGCACGTGGGAGCCTTCAGAAAAAAATTTTCTTCCTCTTTCGAAGTGGAAAGCTATTTCTGTCACAGAAATAACTAATCTGTGAAATTCCAGAACCATTCTAGAATCTGTATCACATTGCTAATGTTTACCTCAAACCTGAACAGCATCATTTCCATTCTGGTATTCCTTACAAATACTGCAGCTTTTCCAAGTAGCTAATGCCACAAACAATCAATGTTCACTTTTACTCTGAAGACAAAAAATATTTTTCTTGCCTCTTCATAGCTTCAACCTTCCTGAAATGCAAGCAGGCCTTTTCTCCTTTAATTTGCCATCAAAGAGTCACTCAAAGTGTGTAGTCTTCAGGTTGAAAGCAAACCATCAGCAAGATGACCTTAGCTGCCTGCCAGGGCACTGCTTGTTTTTCCTCTTTCACAGTTCAGCACTTCAGGGTAGCAAGGGATACAATTCTTCAAGGAAAAAAAATCAATATATATTCTCTCACAGAATTAAATAATATTGTTTAGAAATCAGGAGACAAGGAAAAAAATCAAGGCTAAGAGAGTGGCAAAAAACTCAAACTGGAGAATAGGAAAAATATGCCAAGCAGTTGCAGACTTGTAAGGCCTGATTTATATGAAACAGGGACCTGGAAAAGCAACTCAATTGAGACCCTTATTTCCACCTACCAAAAAGTGATACAGAGAAGTGACTGGAATTATGAGTAACAGCCCTTAAGAAGTGAAACTACAGTATAGTAAAACAGTGTTACTTATCCTTAAGAAAGTATCCTCTCAGTAAAATATTGTTACTTATTCTTAGGAAAATATTTTCTAGTCCATAGTCAGCACCTTACTTTATCCATTATCTGTAGTTCTCCCCTTGGGATTTGCTCCAAAACTCAAATTTCTCAAAAAGCTGTGAGTTTTGCTTCTTACAAAGCACAAAGATTGTGTAGACCCATTCCTCCTTTATAATTCTTTTCATATAACTTTTTAAATAGAATATATTTTCATTCACAAATCAAAATTAGAACTTGGTAGAAAGAGAGGAGACAGAGGCTAAACTAATTCCTTGCAGGAAATTACTCTTTTTTCATGTCAGTCTTCAACACATGCAACTTTTAAAAGCAGGCCTAGAGGAAGTTGGTCTAATGAAAGGACTAATCTCAAGTCAGACAGAAACAGACAAAGGGAATTATCAGCTTTACATTAAGAACATTCAAAATATCACAGAGTAGCACAGCTGTTCATCAGTATCACAGAGTAACAGCAATGCTGTTTTCATGCTACACAACCTATATAGAAACATATGTTGAAGCCACAGCTCAGGCATATTGCCTTAGTCAAAGGATGAAGCACAGAAGGAAGAAAGCAGGGAATTCCATTGAAGTGGTTTCCACTGTTCCATTTTTTCTCTACTTTTACTGATCACCAAAACCAACCAGAAATTGTCTCAAACCCACAAAATAACTGTTTAACTACCCTGCGTACATAATTGGATGCAGTTCAATAAAATAAATTTTTTTTCAAATCAGGTTTTAAAATTAGAAAGCACTTAATTCTATATATTTCAACATTAATTTAAACATTACTTATGTAAAAGAATTGCATGAGAATAATAGCATGGGGGTTTTTGTTGGTTTTTGGTTTTTTTTTTTGGTTTTCATGGAAGTAACCTACAGTTTTTGTGTTATAAAAAGACTCCTGGGTTCTTGGGACACATTTAAAATAGTAACTTACCACAATTCATTGTATGCATTCAAAAATTTAATAATAGACCATCAGACCATCCCTGAGTTGGAATTTCCTTTTTCTTTTTTTTTCTCCACATCTAGAAAGGCTTTCAAATGAAAATAACTACTAAATCAACTCCTTCCACTTTCATGTGGAAGCATAATCACATGCTTTTTAAAAAAGGAGTAACTAAGCATGCAGAAATGGAAGTGTTACTATTGCTCTGTCATTTATCTAATAACCGTGCTCATAGACTTAAAACAATATTCTCTCAGAAAGAACTCAGCAAAGGTTATGCAACAGTGACAGACATCATCCTGTTGAAACTACCCATCTATATTAGGAAGGTTAAAAAGTGGAGACTGTACCTTCTGGAGGTGTGTTAAGGATGGAAATGCCACAACCGCAAGTCATTGGAACTGAATATTTGTGACTGGGAAACATCAGAGCTTGTAGAGCGGCCAACTGCATTTTTTGAGGGGGCTCATAAATGTCTGCCTCTTGCAGCATCACACTGTATAAAAGGGGGTGAGCTTTAAACAGTGTGCTGGGTTTACTTTCTTTCACAACAATATGTGCAGAACTGTTTTATCAGTGATCCTGCAGAGGACATGCTTCAGGGTTAAACTTCAAGAACAGCTTCAGAAATTACTTTTAGTTCCCCTGGCCAAGACTCTAAAACCTGTGCTAAAATGGCTTTTCTATCTTGGTACCAATTTCTGGATTAATGTTAAGAGGAATCACAGGAAGCCTCTGGCACAGCTATTACAACTCCCTCCTCTTCCTGATGTCATCTTCCTCACCCCTACATCCAGGATCAACAGCCACAGAAGCCTGGATCAATGCAAGAAAAGACCTGCAGCAAATGAGCATCCTAAAGAACCCGCCTGTGACCCTGTGCTGTATGATCACAGGCCACTGCCAGCATCAGAGCTCTGATCCCACTGAGGTCCACTGCTCCTGAGCACACATCCAACATCCACTCCCTCCCTTGTGCCACATGTCCTGAACATGCAATGTACAGCCATAAAGGATAACAACATCCAGCTCATTGCAAAACAACTCAAGTTTCTGCAGACATCTCACAAGGGAAAACAAATTAAAATCCCACTAGCCCAGGGAAACAATTTAACAAGTTAAATATAACAACTTTGGAGCAACTGAAAACATGAAGGGCAGGTGAGGAGTATTTATGGAAGATGATCCAAATTCTGTGGCAAGGAGAAGGTAAAATGTCACCAGTGAAGATGGTTATCATAAACCATCTTAAGGATATTCTTCTCTCACTGGTCAACATGCAAAGTTCAGTAAATGAGAAATGTAGCCATCAGCACAAGAGCAGATTTGTCATTTTTCTCACCTAAATCAAGTTTCCAACATCTACTGGGCAATGACTAAAGAACACCTTCATTACGTTTCCTTCTTATTTATATTAATTTATGCTTAGAAGTACAAGACATACTTTACAGATTTCTTTTACTTACAATAAAAATAATAATTCCTAGGATAATTTCGGTTCTCTAAATATTGAGGATGCTTGAACAAAAAATTCCATATTTAGGAAAAATCAAATTATGCACTGAACACCTGAATAAGTTTATGACTTCATGCTCTATAGCTGTCATAGGAAGCAAGAAGGAATAGACACTGCCATCTCTAAAGTGTTGATTTTTGTCTCAAAATTTGATTGCCAGTGAAATTACAGAATTATCTAAGCTAGGCTGAGAGTCCGTGATGTCTCAAGATGTTCCTGCAGAATAAACTGTTGTAGCCTGCTGTTTAAAACAAAAGAAGAGGTAACAGATGCACTGATTTTAGTTGCTTGAGAAACACAACAGCAATAAAGAAATCACTGTCTGATGTGTAAAGGAACACAACATAACAAATTAAGTTGGTAAGAAAGTTGAAAATACATTTTTTAATAGTTACAGAAAATAAAATCATTTTAACATCTCCCCTTCTCATAGTTTCTTAATGTATCCATTAAAATACTTGATTATAAGAATGTTTTGTAGTAAGGAGACTGGTGCTACCGATGCCTACTAAACAGCTATTCCTCTGTACAGAAAGCATTGCAGTTTTGATGTTTAACTCTTGCAGTTAAGGAGAAAAAACAAAAAAAAATCCAACAAAACCCCGAACACTAAGACTCCTTGGAGAAAGCTATTTAATCAGTGGCCCAGCAGTTAGAAGTGAGGTGTCTTCCCTCAAGAGCCACATGGCTCCTTTCATGCCAGACCACTCTGTGGCATCTCTACTCTGAGCAGCTTCAATGTACAGCCGTGGAACTTTTCAAGATCCCAAGAGTTGAGATTTTCCAGAAAAGAACTTTGCACTACACCCTAACCAAGCAGCTCCAGCACATCAAAGCTTCTGCACAACTTCTTTTTTTGTCCCCAGTGAGTAGGTTAAATTACCTGTGTGCAATGGAAAATGTGATTCATCTACCCAATGAGACAAACACATTTGCTTCATTTAACCATACAGGGATACAGGGAATGGACTTGAGTTTTCAATGGTAAGTTCCTCTTTCTGAACTCATTGAAGAGCTAGGAAGAGGACATGCGACACTAAAAAGGTATAGGAAGAAAGATTAAAATAGACAGTCCAAAGGCACCATGTAAGAATCATGGCTCATCCTGTTTCCTGTGCAGTATTGTATTGGGTCGTAACTTACACACAATTTCTCAAGATAATTTCTAGGTGACTATAGGAACAAAAAGTCTGAAAGTTCAAGATGACACTTGTAGCTTAGCAAAGAAATAATCTGGCAGATGGAGAAGCGCCAAGATTGATTTTTTCTTCCTTTTTTTGAATGCATTACAGAAGTGTAATATAAAGCTGAAAAATACAGAAGATCTCTAGAAAGAAACTGAAACCTATAGAAGTCCACTGAAAATAAATTAAAATTGATTTTTTGGTGTATTAGGTCTCTGTCAAAAAAAACCACTAAGTATGTGATTTAACACACACGCCACATTACTACAGTGCATCTTGTATGAACATGGAAAACCAGTTTCCAGAATAAGAACTGACCCACACGGATACCAACATGCAGTTTCCAGAGGCGCCTGAGAACCACAAGTATCAAACAGGGCAGAGAAGCAAGGCTGTAAGTTTTACTTGAAGCGCCACATGCCTTTGAACACACTGCTTTACCTTCTTGCTTACATAACGGAGACAACAAAATGGTGAGAGCACAGGATTCAAAGATATAAAACTGCTATGGTACGAAAGAGCAGCCCAAGTATCTCAAGTTGGTTGTCAGGTACCAAAAATAAGTAAATTATCTGGAGAACCTCAGGTCTTACGTAAGGGATACATAGCAAGCATTCCGCTCAGAAATTGCCACCATAAAAAGGACAAGAATGTAATCATATGTTCATGGCAAGGTTTTTATGCATAACTGAGAACAGATGTGGAAGCACAAGCACAGGAAAAGAGCACCTAATTAGCTAATTGAAAAGCGCACCCTCAGGCATATAAAATCAAAGTCTGACAAGCAGTCATAAGCTGACATTTCTCAATTTTTCAGTGCTTTAAACTGCCGAAATAGAAGCATATGCCATCACAGTATATAAATACATTCTGTAATCATACATAGAAATGTGGAATATTCTGGACTGGCAGGGCCTTCTAAAGAATGTCTAGTCCAACTTCCACTAAAGTGAGTGGACATCTTCCACTAGATCAAGTTGCTCAGAGCCCCATCCAGTCTGACACTGAATGTTTCCAGGGATTAGGCATGCACCACCTCCCTGGGCAACCTGTCCCAGTGCTCCACCACCCTCATCATAAAAAACTGTTTTTATCTGGTTTGAATCCACCCTCTTTTAGTTTAAAACCATTACCAGTCACCCTATCCTATAACTACGTTCAAAAGATCTACTGGAACTCTGGTGTTCCAGAGTAGCAACAACACTGTATATATACTTACATTCTACTGGTAATTTGGAATTTTTTTCAAACTCTACAACGTACTGTTAGAAGGTCAACAGAAGCATATTTAACTGCATGTATCATATCTGGGGCAAATTATTTGAGCTTCCAAAAATTCACTTATAAGTAAGAGCTACAAACATAAGGAACTGAAATATTATTAGTATTACATGGTCTAAAATTAAATAAAATACTTTACTTCTTAGCTGTTTTGTTGATTTTAAAAAATACAATCTCTGAAAAATTACTTCAGCCTAATTCAAGAAATCGTAGTATATACCAAAAAAGGCTATTTCTACTTTACAGCCTTTTAAAAGCAGACAGTTGGTTTTAGTCAGCTGATTTCAACTGAAAATAAGTACCTGGATTTTTCTGTATAGTTACATAAAATAAATGTCTCTTCTGAAGCTTAAAAAGCTGTCAATTGTCTACAAAATTATCACTTGTTATTTACAGAATTCTATACTGTATTCAATTTAAGTATAAGCTTTTTCTACCATTTCAATCATTGCTAAATCATTGCTAAAACTACACCCCACCATTCACAAGAGACATGGTAGACAATTAATGCTGACCAGCACCCCACAAGAAGCATAGCTTAGCAGTCTCATCGTGAGCACTTTGATTATATTAGACATTAAGAGTTGACATTTCAACGGCTTAAATTAACTGGCTCAGAGATGGACTGGTACTTAAAACTGACTAGTATCCCTTAAGGATCCAGGATCTTGAGGCCATTTTTTTGGTCCCTCCTTGATAACTGACCTGTAAACATTATTATGTCCTTGATAACGACTAAACAATGTGTAAACTCACAAGTGTAAAATTCCAACACAGCAGATTGTTTTGGTTATATGTAACTCATAGCTCTGTACCTAATCTTCATTAAGAAATAAAAAATAGGCATTACTTATCAATTTTTTCTGCACCTCTAATGCTCCCAGCACAGGAGCTTGTGTTGTGTCCACAAGCATGCATCTCTGTATCCAGAACAGGTAGATCTCATGCAGAGATCTGGGACAGAAACAATTATTCTGAGCATGGTGAAAAAAAATTTCTTCATTAGCACCCTTTTGAAAACAGTACAAATTTTTGACTAGGAGGTAAGAAAATAGCTCTTCTCACTGCAGAAAAGAAATCCACTACTCACTAAACAATTTTGCCTAAAAAGTCAAACCCACAGTGAATTTAAGTCCAAAGAAGCAAAAGTCAGGAAAAGGAAAGCAAGGATGCCAGCCATTATTAATTTCAGAAAATTGAGCCAGAAATAAGGGAGAATTTAAAAATTACTCAAATTACAATGGCAGTTTAAATCCAGGCTTCATAACAAAGGACTAAATGGAATGTTGAAAACATTTAATTGCCAAATCAGTTGCAAACTGAAGATCCTTATTAAAAACATCACAGGAGTCCAGCCCCAGCAGAGTTGGGCAAGAAAACCTCAGGAGGTTTCTTACAACCTCAACTGTTCTCTAAATCTGATGCTGCTTGAGAGCACCAACACTGAACTCAATTCTTAGCCAGTATTTGGAGTATCTGGAGTCTGGGGACTAGACTTTCCCATGGTCCTCAGTATTTTATTTGGATGTTGTTAATATGAGTGAGTGTTAATAGAGCGAGGGCTAAAGGAAGTAACTGTTTACCCTTTCTCATTTGTCATCGCTGCTTCAGGACTGCAGAATGGCTTGTAAAGTGAGATAAAGAAATCAGTGACTTAAAATGCAGCACTGAGATAGACCACTGAAGTTTAAAAGGCTTGAGAAGGAAAAAGAGTTCTTCTATGGAGAATGCTTTATTTCTGATTTATTAATTTGGCAATAAGCAGTAATTGCCTGCATTTACTAATTTAAAAATAATAATAATAATGTATTATATTGTTATAATAACTAACTACAATATAATTAATTATTAAATAACAATTTATCAATTAAAAATTACAGTAATGAAACAGCACTCCGAAGTACTAATCAATTTTTGCTGTAGCTGCTCACAGCCAACCTGTCTTCTAGCTAAACTCCACAAAATAAGGCTGCAATGTAGGTCACAAAGAAAACTAGTGCTGCAAAAAGGCACAGAATAATTCTGCAGAGGGCAGACTACCTAGTTCTACTATACAACATAGGTAACTTAGGGAAAAGTACATACTTCAGTGTAAAAATGGTCCTATCAGACCATCTTGAGGTTCAAATGCAACACAGCTGAATTCTAAAGAGCACAAGCTGCTGACAGGAGACTGCAGAGCAGTGCAAAAACTGATATGCTTCTCAGAGTATTCAAATGGATATAGCTTTCCAAGCACACTGGAAAAAATCCCTTTTAAATTATCACATCCCTTCTGTGTTAAGTCTGCAGGACAGCATTTGCTTTCAATCAACTTTTTCTACCATTCATTTTCCTTTCTGCAGTTCAGAAAAATAAATTTCTTCTCTCTAAAGCCAGACTTTGGAATAAACACGTATTAGCAGTAGCACAAGAGGCTTTTATTTTTAGTATTTGCTATGTTTCCAACATGCTGCTCCACAAAAGAATTAGGGAAATTTGAGATCATCAAATCTATCCTCCAACTTCTCCCCCATCCCTCCTGACTATGCTCCAAATTATATAGCTATACACAAAGTTTTATTATGGCACAAGATGAAGCACATAGGTGGTACATAACAAACATACTTTCAAGAACTAGTAAGGCTGTGACATACAAAAAATATGTAAACTACATTTTTCTCAATGACTGTTCAGAATCATTACTGAATACGTTAGGAGTTTGTTTGACAGAATTTCTATTTTGAATATACATAAAGATTATAAAATGAAACACATGACAAATATTCCTAAAACCCAAAGGCAGTGCTGTTTATTTATATTTTTAAAATATTATGTCATGTAACAATAACAGATACATCCTGGCATTCTATTAAGTGGCAGATATCAGCAGGGAAGAAGTTTTTCCTCCCTCATAGTTTGCATTACAGCAATTTATTTTAATCAATTTATTTAGGTACTTCCCAAGTTCACTTTCATATATTGGTCATGTGTTTCTGAGTTATATAAACCTCAATCATGTCTTTTTATCTTAAACTAGAAATCAAGCCAACTTTTATAGTATCATAAATCATTGCTGCTACTGTCCATATATAAGCTTGAAAGTATGTATTTTTAATCTAGGCAACAGTAAAAAAGGACTAGAAAGCTTAGATGTTTTTATAGACAAAGACAAGGAATTTCTGAGGTTTTGTTGATTTTTTGGCGAGGAAGTTAATTCTCAGCACAAGTTCTGCACTCACCTCACTTCAGCACTCAGGGAACCATCTCAGAGCCTACAACCAACGAACTTCATGGTATGTCATCAACACAAAGCAGAAAGACACACAAACCTTAGTGATTAATGATTCACAGTGTAAGAAAAATGTGTACTTTTGTATGCCCTAAAAGGAGTGCCACTTGTAGGTACTCTGTCATGGAGGGCCATCATCAAATTAGCAGTTTTATCGAACTTGAAAGAACTTGATTGACAACACATCCTTTCCTCCCTGGAGAAAATTCTAGGCAACATTTTGCTTATCTTTGAAGTAGATTATTCAATAACAAAAGAGTGGAGTCTTATGTTATAGCACTGGATTGCCCCTTCCTACACAGATTCATTGCTGCTACTCAAGGAACAACTGCCCTCCCAGAAATGGAAGGAGATTCAGTGCCTCTTAGCAAAGCCTGCTGGCTTCCAAGAGATAACTAATCCCTGGAAGACTTATAATACTCACAGCAGTACTATCTGAGGCTGTGAAAGTTTTGTCAATGGGTAAAAGACATCAAGGCTTCTAAACATTTGGCATATTAAAAGAAATGAATTACACTATGTGTGCAACTTCTTAAACCACTTGTGACTAAGTTAACTTAAGGAACAAGACTGCACCAAATTGCAGACAGAACTGAATTCCCATTTAGCTGAAGGTGAAAAATTCAATGATTAAAAAAATCACTGCATCATGGGTGGTTTCTCTGGCTTGCTTTTTTTATGCATTAAACCTGTTCTATAGATCCACGTTATTTACACACTTGACACTGGACAGTACTCAAGTACGGTAATACTATTCTTGAAGAACAAGGCACATTAGAAAACTAATTTTAAAAAGTCAGTACATCAACTAGTAAATTTAACAACCAGGTAAGAAGGCAACTTGACGAAATGACATTCTCTTTTCCACAGATCAATTGTCTTAGATTTATTTAATCAAAGATATGATACAGTTACAAGCCCATGCATTTCATAAAAATCTGAACTTAAAATTTTTATGGAACAAAATTTTAAATAAGGCATATACAGATGTTTCTGGGTATTCAACTGGACGGGTTAGTCTAGAGAAATGTTATTGGAAACATATGAGCAGAAGCATTGAGATTTTCATGTGGTTGTTTCTTTATCTCTTCCTCTTCCACTCCAGACCTGAAGATAAATCACAGCTGAATAACTCTATGTATTGAATCCTAGGCATAAGCTCGTAGCTGAACTCATAAATTCACTTCCCACTGGTTACGTATTTATAGTACATCCCTTTTATACTGTTATTAAAAATAAAATAAATAAGACTACATTTTAAAAATGTAGGAGGTATAACTACTAAAAATGTCATTTATGCATTTAATATGCTGACAAAATTAAAATTTCTGTCTACTTAAATTAATTTTTATGATTACAAGGAAATTCTTGTAATTCCCAAATGCTTTTGAAAATTACTACCTCTCATAGAAAATTTGGGTATTTCTATGTAATGAAACCGCTGGAGAAATCATAGAGAAGATACAACAGATTAACATGAAATAAATATTAGAGATAGTATTTAAAAGGCACACAAATACTTCAAACACATACAGTTTCAAATCTTTATTGTTTTAAAATTCTACATGTCTTTTACAATTACAATAATTTGTTACTTAAATGACTCTTGTATGGTTAATGTACAATGAGTTTTTTCCTGAAACTCAACCATGAAATACAATTTCATCAATATGATTTTTCTAAATAGATTAATACAAGACTTCTGTTTTGTTGGGAAGAACAAGTGCTTCACCTTGAATAAACAGCACAGGTGTCTTCCCTTCAGAATCTGTGTGATCAATCCATCGAAAGTGCTTTTGAAGATTGCAGATCTAACTGTGACTGATTTTCAAAATCAGTCCATCAAATTACAAGGGTTTTTTAACATTAAAGAGCATTTTCATGTAATGAAACAAGCTGCAGTAGTTATTTTTTATTCATCTACTGAGGCAAACTCATGTTGAAGAAAAATTATATGATTATCTGCATGCAATGAACACCCTCTTTAAATAGTTGATGAATTTTACACATATAAAGAATCTGTTAAAGAGTGCAAGTACTTTGATAATGATTTCACAAAAGGACATATGCTGGTAATAATGGTAACTAACATTTAACATCTAAATACAAGCTAATGTATATTTAACAGGCAATTAACATGGCAAACAAACCATGTTTCATGTGGTTGCCCTTAGAGAAAATGAACTCATTTGGTCCACACTCTTAAAGTTATCTGGGTAAAAAAATCAAAGCAGTTAGGGCCAGAGTTTTTGATGAATTTCTAAAATGTCACCTGTTAAAAAGTAAAAGCAGTACATCAATGACGTATCTTGTCACATGACCTCAGTATAAAAAAGATGGCCTGGTATTTGGAGCGATGAACAAGCACTGAAGGACAAGTCCAAAAAGAATGGAGACAGAATGAACTAAAACTTTTAAATTTGTTGTGTTATACTTTCTTGTTCCATGGTACTGCTTTCACTCTGTAGAATTTTGTACCCAAAGGAACTTTGAATCTGTTTTGTGCCTACAAAAAAAGAGTAAAATAATTAAAATGTGGAATTATTCTACTGATTTTTGTACTTTTAAGGTCAAACTGATTCCTACTACTCAGTATTTAGGAGACCCTTAGAAGTCTGGAAGGGCTCTGGACAGTGTGGATGCAAATACCCAACCCGCTGCTCTCTCAACTCTTCTGGCTCCCCTACTCTTGCTATTCACTGACTCAAAAGAAAAGCAGCAATAGCAGAACTTAGGATAATTTTCATCTACCTTTTTATGCAGAGAGAGTTTGTCACAATTGTTAAAAATATTAAAAGATACTTTCTTCTTTATTAATCACAGATGATTTCTCATTACTATTTTCTTACCTTTTTTGCCTGGCAATACTCCTTTTCCATCACTTTTCCTAGCACCCAAGGTCTCCTAGATGCACCTGACGCTAAAGAGAGAATGTATGTAATATTTTGGATAAGCAACTACAGGTACCAGGATATTACATTATATTTCCATTAAAGGCAGAAATTTTTTTGAAACAGTTTAAATAAACAAACAAACATTAAGTAAGGTCAGACTTAAATGCAACATTTTGGTGGCCCTTAGAACAATAATTTGCAGTACCTAGGCCAACACCAATTTTAACCTATCACAAATACAACTAGTGTTCTGAATCTTATTTTCCCCACTTCCTTGATGCAGGAATAGAATCAAGACATAGTTTCCTGAAGCAGTGAGACAGAGACAAATGCATCCCTCAGGCAGTTGTTAAGTCTTGATATTTGTTTTATCTGCAGTTTTCTTGGATTTGAGATTAACTCTATTCAGGCATTGGTAAAGACCAGAGCAAGCTAAGTCGCTCTGAAAACAGCTCAGTGAATTAAGCACTCACAGCACATTTAAGCACATACAAACTGACATGGCTTTTACCTTATATACATGAAAAACCAGTAAGAAAAGTCTACCATATTTCACACAGCTATGTATGCACTACTAATGCCATAGGTAAGAATATATTACATCTAGAAGTGAGACAGTCATTTTGCCCTTAACTTTCACAGATGACACATGGCACAGAACCTTCAGCAGACTCACAATCCAGTTAGGGCTTAGTGGTCTTCTGGAGAATACACAGTTATTCAAGATCTATCATATTTCATCATAACTGCAATCTACAGTGAGTCTGCTCAGGGCAATTATTTGACAGCTTGTGACATGTAACAACACAGAAACTTTCACTGATAAGTTAGAATTGATACAAATTTTCTTTTGATGCATGTTCTTAGACGTTTTTACAAAGTTGGGAGCATAGGTGGGTTTGCAAAAAACCACAATAGTTTAAAGGCATTTCAATTAATCCACTTCATGTAGAGCCCATGGTTGAGTGCAAGGCATTGTTATTTTTCCTCATTTTAAAAGATTTCAATTATGCCAAGTTTAGATCACTGCCAAAAAAAGCCAACAAAAATCCTTGAAAATTATGGGAGAAAAAAATGTACATGTGCCATCAACTTGAACATAAAGACATACAGGAAGTCTTCTCTGAAAATTTATAATAAATACCATTTTAATTTGGTGGAAAAACCATGAGCAAAAATATTGCTTGCAAACTCCCATATACTGTTGCCTACATTTTTTTTATTTATTATTTATGCTGAGTAGTTAAAGCAGCCTGATGGGAATGTTAACATACTCTGTGTGTGTACCAAATAGGCATACTCTCCCTCTTTTTTTTTTTTTTCCATAGTTTACTTTGAAGGCGCAGATATTTTTCCCCAGTTTTCCGAGATATTAACATCTATATAAATTTTTAATTAAAAATGTTCTGCTTTGAAAAGTATTTTGCACCAGAACAAGTAGCAAAAGCTACAAAGGCAGCGGACAACTATTACATGCTTCTTGTATTTATCACATATATAGTTATAAAAATCATTTAGTGTTAGAAAGTTAAGACTGTTAGTTGTGAGAGGAGATAATAATTAGAAAAAAATCTGACACTTACCACACTCACCTGGTTTGAGATCCAGTGCAGCAAGGGACTCTGAGTGCAAGAAATACAAGGTTGGACTAACAGTAAACAACACGTAGTTGTCATGCCTTTCATCCAAGATAATGAGTACCAAATCGCCAACCTGAAAACTAGGGAAAAAAAAAATAAAATCACAGAACTTAACTAAAAAAAAGACCACAGAAACTTAAAGCTACATTAATTACACTACATTTTTCCATCATGTATTGCATGAGACAGACTAAGTTGAAGAGCAGCAGACATTTCCACGTGCTATGCCAACTCATATACATTTCCTATTTTCGGACGACAACAAAAGCAGGCTAATTTTAAAAAGGTTTTTGAAATGTTCTACACTCATCTGCTCAAACTGTTTTTCTCAAAAGAACTGCCATTTTTTCTTTAAAACATAATCAGAAATACCTAACTAAATGCTAGTGTTTCAATTTTGTATTATTTTTATTCACCCGTATTTAAGGTAACCGTCACTGTAGTGGTGTTTACAAACATTCTTTTGTCGTTTTAAACTGAAGCAAAACTGAACACAGAACGACAAAGAAGGGATGAAGTGTTTATCTTTGATCAAATGATGAAAAGCCAAAGAAACACTGTGGCAACTGTACATGAAACATTTAAACTCTGCCTTTCTGACACCAGGGTAACACAATTTCAACTACAGAATTCAGAGAGCAACTTTTGTCTCCAAACTTCTTGTTCCACAGTGTAAAGTGTTGTGAGTAAATTATTTACCCATTAATGAAATGAAGTCTAAATTAGCAACAAATTAAGCATTAGAATACAAGGGAGCTCTAGGAATAAGTATTACTAGTCCTCTGGGGATGAGGGAAGTGCAAAGAAAGTGAAAAACTTCTCCATAGAAGGAGTCTACAGATACACAGACAGTCAATTGAGTTTATCTAGAGAAATTTAGGTGATCATCTTTAAAGTTCATTTTTGGATTAAATAAACAATACTCCAAACTTTTCTGCCTGGACTTACTATGAAGACAGGCTATATTGACTTAAAAACATCTCTACTGGACAGATGAATTCTTCTTTCATACCATTTCCCTCCTCAAAAACTACCAAGACACTTGTGACAATTTTCAGATGCTAGAGAGAAAAAAATTATTCTTCACCTCCTGATCTTGTTACAGCAAAAACGAAAACTGGTGTAATTCAGAAAACATTAACAGAAAAATCTGTGCAGGTTTTCTCCAAAGATTTTTTTTATATTATTCAAGTAATATATAAGCCTAATATTAATTAAGAAGTTGTCTGTAGTTTTTACATTTTACAAGAATACTTCTTTTTCCAGCAACAATTCTACATGCAGCTGCTAACAGATTGAGAATACCTAACAAAATGTTTCAGTTAGTTTTATTTCATTCGGTTAGAGTAAGACAAGAACTTGGAAGACTTCAGGAAGGTAAGACTTCTCTTGAAATATAATACAGCACTATGTATATTCAGGATGAACAGATTTCCTTTTTCTTAGACTTCAAGGTTACAAGTAAACAAAAAAGTAATCTAAAAAAAGCCTCAGAGAACTCTAGAAATCCTACAAAGTATGGAATTCAAGAAAGTCACTGACAGAGAATTCAAAAAGGTCTTTTCATTGTTTATAAAAAGGTTTTATAAAATATGATTTATGCTCAACTGGGACCGTTCAATAGCTGATGGCTAAATTATAGTGATCTATGCATCCTTTCACCACAGAGCAAGAACAGAAGAACTGTAACATTAACTATACACTTATTTTATTGTAAGCATATCCATCTGTTTATAGGAAAATTAATGTACTTACTCTCTAATTGCTATTTTTTCAGAATGTCTTGAGGATACTGATGACATGCTTTGGGACATCTATAAAAAGAGAAAAGCTATAAAGTACTGGCAAGCTATGATGAAACTACATTGCAGATAAAGATATGACAAGATGATTTATCATTGATTTCAAACCGTGCCTAGTCTTGCAGATTTTATACTCACTCAGAAAACCCACCATACTTTTGTGATCCTGTTATGCAGTGTGTTTGGTTGCTTGTGATTTGGTTTTGTTTTTTATTATTGCACTTTTTTTTTAACAGCTACCTTTGTTTATTAAAGTTCCTACATAACTAACTTCTCCCTCATTATTTAAAACTGGGAAGGGCTTTTCATATGAGTGCTAGTGAAGATTTACTCTGGGTATACACAAGACCTATGACAAACGTGTCCATTCTAGCAGAGAAGTCACTGGCACCAGAACAGGCTGATGGTAGAACACCAGAGATTAAACACGTTTATTACAATTAAACTCTAGATGTTGAGCTCAACATAGTCTGAGTTTTTCTACTGACTGTCACAAAATCTCAAGTTTATTGTAATCAACAGGGCAGCACTCCCTGGAACAAAACTGGAGTCAGGACCAAACAAATGTTCAATTCTGTAAGGTTTTGGACATAAGAATTACCTCCTATCTGTATATTTGCTTTTAATTCTCCTTAATTGATACAATACTGGCACGAACAACTTCAATAGAACAAACTAGACCTAAAAATAAACATAAGTGCACACAAAGTTTCTACAAGAACTGTGATAACAAGAAATGACAATGGGTAATTAATTCTATGTCCAAAGGAATACCTATCCCACATGCAGGCAAGTAGCTGGGAAAGCTGTTCAGACATAAATGTATCAGTTCCATTACCCTCTGGTAGCCTCCTTACAACAGACAATTCATAATTGCTCCACAGAAATTCTGACTAGAGGTCCTGCAGTTTTTCCATCCATTCCTACTTCCTGGATCATTTATACATGCTATTCAAATCTAGATTGCTCACACTTGAAGTTTAGCATGTGATTTTTCAGCTGTAACTCAGATATTGTTCCCCACAGCAAATTTCCTTCCTATTGTCAATCTTGCCCCCTGCCTTCCCCAGAGGCAGTACCAGCCTGTTTTTGTATGAGCCTGAAGCCTATTCACAGCTCATTTTCTTCATTTCTTCAAAGAATGGGTCCAAATTCAATGCAGTACATCACAGAATGCTCTCAAATTCTGATGACACCTTAAGCAGTTTTCTTTACAGGGTCCAACTTCAATTTTTTTAGTTTTTATTTTTTATTATTTTAAAAATTTTTAGAGGTTACCTTTCTTCCTTTAAAAGGTTGCAGCTAGCATGAAATTTGTCAAAATTGTTTAGACTATTCACAAAAGTGTTTAAGAGTTCTCTTCAGATATACAGACCAGATATTTTCTTGCAGTTTTTTTCAAACTGGAATAAGTGTTAAATGAAAACACTAAATAGCTTGATTTCTGTAGTTTTCCTTAA
Source organism: Motacilla alba alba (assembly GCF_015832195.1). Classification (NCBI taxonomy): domain Eukaryota; kingdom Metazoa; phylum Chordata; class Aves; order Passeriformes; family Motacillidae; genus Motacilla; species Motacilla alba. The sequence continues at coordinate 112,153,595 of NC_052017.1, forward strand.
CTTCTAACTTCAAGAAAAACCAGAACAAACTAGAATGTTGAGAATAATTACATTAAAACCTAGTAAGGAATGTTTTATTAATACAATTGTAATAGCCTTTATACAGAAAAATTGTTCCCTTTCTCAATAACTCATTTATTGTAACAAAAATCCTGTAATAACATTCCAAGTATTAAAAGGAGCTCCTTTTTTTTCCTTGTGGAAGTAATCCACAAGTTCTTCTGAAAAAGCCAATGAGCTATGAAGATTTTCTTTTTCACACATAATGCCTTCTGAGCTCCTTATCCCAAGTGCCTCAACAGAAATAAACATAGGTATTGAAGTGTTGATGTGTATCTCAATTTTAGAAGTGCATTTAAATGGCGGGAGAGAGGGAAAGAAGGATGGAGAGACAAATAGTAAACTTATCTATGTAAAAACTCACTTTATAAGTAAGGAATTGAAAAGATATGAAGTTCCATTTAGAAATCAAATTTTAATAGCTTTAGGGACCAAAGAACCATCAATTTCTCCTACATGGCTTTGTATTATCATAACAAGAATAATCTTATATTTGTCTCATACAAAGTGTTTCTTCCATTTTATTTTCCTCCAACATGACAAGAGATCAAGAGTTTGATTCAGGAAATCTACAGAGAAGTTTAGAAAACTGTCTGGGTGTATTTTGAGTTTTTATTGTGAAAATTACACTTAAATAAATTCTGTGTACTTCACTGTCATTCTGAATTAAAAATAATCATTGAAAAATTATACTTGTAGATGTCTTGCAATTCTTTCTTACACCTGGTATGTGTAAGTCTTGTGGCAAGTCTAACTTCCCATGACAGAGCTATCAGTTCCTGCCAAACTTTTAGGTATCACCTGTCACTTAATGAAAGTATGATCTCCATGGTCAGTCCAACCAAACTGCCTGTTTCGTATACACTCAGGAATTTTTTTAAGACTTAAAATTGAGACCCACAAGCATGCATAACATGTGGGAATAAATAAAAGGAGAAGAATTTATACTACAGGAATCAAGGGCACTCTGTCACTAAATTATTTTTACTTCCATAGGCATTTACTGTAGCATTTCATATGGTGGCTGCCTGCCTGCATTTCCAGCTACTAGGCAGAATTACAGTTTGCCACACTACAAAGCAGGCAGGTGCAGTTTTCCCAAAACAATCTGTAAGTTATTGTTAACACTCCCAATTATGCCTAAAGTGCAGGCATATTCTTGTAAACTGGCCTTCAATCTACTGCTCCTGAAAACTGAGTCATGGTGCCCTGGAAATTGACACCCCGTTACCCCAACTCTGGATGGTCTGTATTCTTTGGGAAGAAGTCACTCTCCAGTCCTGTGAACCTTTTTCCATGAGAAGATTAAGCTCACGTACCTCTGGAAGGTTATCAGGTTACCTACTCATCACTTGCCTTAACACTTAAAGTATTTTTAAAATTAATTTTAAAAATTTTAAAATTAATTTTAAAAATTCCTAGATTTTAAGAAATGTAACATTTTTAACCTTTTCTTGTTTTTTCATGAGGCTTAAAAAATGGACTGCCCAAATACTTACCAATCTTTGATTTAATCTCTTATTTTCCTCTTCTTTCAACTGCAAAGTCTAAAAGAAAATCTTCATCTCATTAACTGGATATTATACTTCATACAGTACAAACATTTTTTTAAAGTTCTGGTATGACTAGAGACCAACTACTTGTACAATACTGCATTCTTCAGTTCTAAAACAATTATCAAAACATCTTTTGAACAAAGACGCGCAAAAAAACCCCTTGAAGTCTAGGGATTATCCTAGTGCTGCAAATCCCCATGTTAAGATTGTACCTGCATAGTCATACTTCTCTCTCAGTTTGAAAAACATGTCAATGATAGAACAGTAAAAGGAATGTAATATATTACTATGTTTTAGCTTCTACCCATAACAAATCCTTGGTAATCAGACGACAGAAAAAAGCATATATGTGCTCACAGTCAGAAACACCCAGGCAGTTGCTTCATACAGTGTCACAATCCATTAACAGAAAGCATTCCTGTTCTTTATTTGGTCCCAGATTATATCCAAGTGATCCTAGAAAGCTGGAAGCTAATAATACCTGTGGTTTTTGGTTTTTTTGGTTTTTTTTTTTAAGTCAACTTCAAAAAGACAACTGAGATGAAGTTAGATATGACTGGCCAGTTAAAAATTACTAGAATCTGAAATACTCCAGTGTAATTACTAGAGGTTAAAATTTCACATTTTACCAAGAATTCAGCCTATGAGGAGAAATTACCCATTTTTATGAGAAACTGGCAAATCAATCTTAAATCCTGTCCAGCTGTTTTGTATTTCTTAATTAGAAAAAGAAATTGTAACTTTTTTTTCTATATAAATTCTCTGTATCAATGATCTGCCACTCCTAAAAAGTGACAGATCATTGTACTTGTACATTGTACTTGTACTAAAGCCCACATAAACATAACAAGGTTAGGCCAAGAGTAATGTTTTAAAAGTTATCTTGAATTACTTCAGTGAATTACAGTGATCCAAAAGTACAATGAAAAAAGATGCCCTGAAATCATATTTATAATACTGCAGAAACTATATTATATATATATATCAGAGCATATAACTGACCACAGCACAACTTCACATGTACATACTTTTGAGTACTTAGTCATAAGTACTTAATTCCACAAACAATCTACTCACTCTTTCTAGCAACATTATCCTCTGCTTTTCTTCAGACATATGAACATTTTCACTAAAAGAGAAAGAAAATGGACAAATGTTAGGTTAAAAACTAGTATTTTTTTAATAATCAAAAATTGTCTTTTCCACACCCAGCTGTTATCTTCACTCAGTGAAGAGTGTTACAGATTTGCTAGCACAGAGGAAACAGCATAGAAAGACAGACACATTCGGAATCAGCATCGATATTTCTGGCTGGTGTTTTGGATTTTTTTTTCCTTTTCTTTAAACCAAGGAGGTTCTTTCTCACAACAAGCCAGTGGATTTTCAGCCATTGATTAGTTTATCAAGCTACATCAGGGCATTTCTTGGTATTTTGCATTGCTTTGAAGACACCAGGATGAAAGATATAGCCCCACATGCTTTGACAGTTAACCCCTGATATTGCAATTCAGCTCTATCATGTCCCATTTTCCTGGTCTGTAGCTCAAAGGCTAAGGGGTGCAGTCTGAAGTGCCCTGGTACTCTCTGGTAGAGACACTACTGTGAACTTGCTACTTGTTGCCATTCATCTGTGGGATACACTGAGTACTGAGGCATGATAAAACAAATGCTAACATCCCGAGTAATTGCTTAAGAACAGAAACAGTAATTCCTAAAACAGTTATAATGTACTTTAAAAGCAATTTAAATAGGAAGAAACAATATATTTTCTAGTCCAAACTGATTTGGTTCAGAAAACAGACAAATTTTAGGATGAAACATGCTATAAATCCAATCAAAATAATCAGAAAAGGTAACATTATAATTAAACCATACTAATCATGACTTTACTTCAGTTTATCACTCATGTAATAGGAAGCAGTCAACAGCAACCTGTGAAAATTTCTGTCTAATCATACATTGGGTCATAATTTTTTTGTTCACAAGCTCACCCTAAATTTTTTTTTGTACATCTGTTTTAAAAGTGCAGGACTAGAATGATTACTATAAGAAACAGCTCTTTTTTTAAAGATGGGGTAATTCCTTGTTTTATTATCAGTGCAAGTTTAGCTTGGCAAGGACAAACTGTTTTCATCTTCACTTCTACAAAGCTATTCAGTGCTCTGGATATGACTATTTAGTGATTCTGGCATCGGGTTGAGACACACACTGACTACACCCAGTGTAAGTACATCTAACTGTTTTGCTCCTGTTCCTCTGATAAAAACCTTGCTCCTCTTGTGTGGTTGCCAGTGAAAGGTTTGGAGAGAAGTCTGGGGTTCTTTAAAATGCTAGTGGCATGAAAGTGAGACACTGTTCAAAAAATGTGCCAGTAACATGCAGCCTCCCAGTTCATTCACCGTTAAAGTTTTCCTTCTGTTTGATGTACGTTCCGTATACTTAGGTATATTCTTTTATGTCATGTTTGTGGGGCCAAGTTTCATCTTGAAGCTGCATACTTCAAAGTCAAACGCACACACTCCTAATGACTGCAACACCACAATTGCATGCATATGTATGTTAAAAAGGATATTTTCAGGAAGAGCATCAAGGGTAGGAGGAGAGTTAAACATGCTCACCTGTACTTCACACTGCCCAAGAGCTCAAATTCCCAAAACAAGAGCATGCTTTATTTCTACTGTGATGCCCCATACTTACTGCACAGCCATCATACTGGTTTCCATTGTGGAATCCATTCTCCCCTCAGCCCCAAAGTCAGCAACCAATCTCTCTGTGTCTGTGGGCACATCAGCAGCACAGGCTCCACAAGCCTCTGATGCTGCTGCCAAGTAGGTTGATGGAGAAAAATTACTACTTCTCAGTTTATTAACTTCTTCTTCAAGTTTCTTCTTCTCTTCAAGTAAGCGAGCTCTATCTTCAGAAAGTGTTTCAATCAAATCTATGGCATAAATCAACGGAATTTCTTTTAATTACAGCAACACTAAGGACAAAAACCAATCTGCAAAGAATGGAACAGTCCAATTAGAAATGATGAAACTTCTTCAGAACTTTGCTTACCCTTATCTTTTTCTTGCTGTTGTGTAAGCACTTTTAATTTGTCACTAAGATCATTAATTATGTTTTCTTTTTTCATTTTCTCTCTTGCCAGAACAGTGTTAAAGTTGGTCTGAAAACAGAAAGGAAGTATTACTGAAATAAGGAATGTACTGTAAAAATGTAATGCAAAATAGTTCAAAAGACAGCATGCATTTTAGTTTTCCACAATATAATTAAAGAAGAAATTAAAGCTTTTTTACTTATTGCTTTGGTGAAGAGATAAAACGCCAGTCCATTTTATTTTTATGTTTGTCTTTAAAATTTTTTTGTAATTAATTTTATTTTTAACCCTCTCATTCCCTCAAGCCTGAAACATACAAGTAGTACAATAAGAAATAATTTTAAAAAACCGTAAGTTGTTCATTTTTCTTTAAAATTAACACTTTTTATTCCAGTTAATGTAAAATAGTCAAACATTCTACATTTAAAACAGTTACTAGAAGGGTTCAAATTATTAAGATAAAGCTGAACTGCATCCAGATATGTTACATAAAATGAAAATAAAAAATACCATTATCAATACACTATAACCTGAATTAAAAATGTATTTCAAGTCATGCATTAATTCTTCAGTGAACAATTCATTATTGTAAAAGATACACAGGAATCCTGGTTAATAGCTTGAATAGGTGAACATAAAAAGCACCCAGCACAGCCTTCAGTACCAGTCTAACAAATCTTTCCACTTCTTCAATCCTTCCACTGACCATTGTGCCCTTTAATTCTTAGGGTGCTGCTGAAGAGACAGACAAAACCTACTAACAACCATCTATTAAAAGGATATTTCAAATTACTTTAAATTTTTTCTGTGACTTTGAAGATTCTCTGGATATATGCCTATTAACTCTCAGTCTTAAAATGCAAACGATATGGTGGGCTACACAACTTACATAGGGCACAGCAGCCTTTGTTATATGTCTGCATACCACAACCCTGTTATATACATATATATAACATATATACATACACATAACTTTGTTATATGTCTGCATAACAAAAGCGTAAGTGACACCTCTAAGGAAACTTCACCAAAAACAAAAAACCAAAACCCAAAAAAGACAAAGGCAAGACTAAATAGCCAAAATATCCAGTAATCAGCAGAGCCAGTGAAGTAAACTGTCAGCACTGACTGATACAAACTTTTTCTGGGTTTGGGGTATTTGTTTGCTTTGGCTGGGGTCTTTTTTGGGGTTGTTCGTTGTTTTTTAAAAGAGTTCCAGCTTTCCCTGGAATTTGCTGTCAATGCCTCAGAAGCTTCCCTTTCACGCTCAGCTGCAGAAATAAAAGCTACTGCTAGATAATGAGGAAAACAGAATACTAAGGAATATTGGGGAAAAAAAATCAATTTATTACCAATCTAGGAAAACATTTCCTATTAGATTTACTATGTAAGGCTAACTTCAGTATTAATGCTTGCAGTCCAATTGCAGTAAGACTCCTTTCTTTACAGCCATCTGCAATTTTGTGCTCCCTACTCCCTGCATCAAGTGATTCATAGCATTCATTCACCAAGCTGGCTGATCACCACCCTTGTCTCTTTGTAATTATTTGATCCTACCACAGCTACAGTAAGGAGAAGTGCTTAAAACAGAAAATCCTTTCTCAGTGTTTAAATGCAACAAAGCTGCAGATAATAGCTGTTACTAACAGATTTAATTTAAGAACTCGAGACATCTACAGAAACTAAGAGGCTCAAGATGTTTTGAAAGGAATAAATGTGAGGCTACCGATGTAAAATAATAATCCTGTGCAACGTGATTTCTAATCAAGATAAGGAGAACATAGCAGCTTTAAGTTTATTATGCAAAATGCAACATATTCAATTGTTTGAACTTCAAAATGAAATATATTTATGCTTTGAACCTCTAAACACCACCTGTCCATGGTAATAAACTTTAAAAGCCAGTAAGCAGCATTCCAGATCAATTAGTATTTCACATAATTAATTTAGTGTTGTCCATAAATTTTGTAATACCTGGTATCTTTCTGAAGTTCAAGAGATGAATGACTATAAATTCCAAGCACTTAAGAAAAAGAAGTCACATAAACTGAATCTGGATTGCCAGTTGTCTGGTAATTTGTTTTGCCTTTTGGTCTTTTTTTTTTTTAGTTGAGTTTTTTTCTGTTTCTTTGTTTTGATTTTTTTTTTATGCTTAAATATTTGACTGCATTAACACATCATATCCTGGCTTCAGACAATCACACAAGTTTAGAATGTGGAAGTGTTACAGAGCAAAAGAGAAAACCGTACTCTAACTTGAAAGCAGCAAAAGAACACAACTGTCATGGGAGCAAAAATAATTTTTAAATAAATCAGCTTTACCTGTTGCTCTGCAGTGAGCGATGTTCTGATGTTCTGCATTTCTTCATTCTTTCTTTTCTCTTGTTCTTCAAGTTGCTCTAAGAACTTCATTTTTTCTTCCTGAAGCTTCTCCTGAAGTTCAGCAACTAAGTTTGATTCAGCAGATGATTCAGCAGGAGGACTTAAAAGAAAACATTTAGGCTTTAAATGTGCAGCATATACCAAGCCCCACAATACACGAAATAATCACACACACAAAAAGTCAGATGTTCATTTTGAGACATTATTTCTGAAATATTTAATAAATACTATATTACAATTAAGCCATTACTAACTTCAATTCTACTTTTTAATCATGTGCATCTTACCAATTCTTACTCTTGGGCATTCTGTGTTTTTGGCATAGCATGCCAGCTCTAACTTTGAAGTTTGTTGTGAGGGAGGACTTTTGTTTATACTTTTACTAATGTAACAGAAGGCACAGAAAGTGGTAAAAAGAAACAACTATCAACTTCACAAAGATACTTAGTATGTAAAAATAGAAAGCCTTCAGAAATATCACATAAAGAAAACAATTCAGCAGAAATCTGATGCTAAGGAATCCAGATGTGAAATTCAAAACTCTGAATTTGGAGGACAGCAGTGATGATCATAAAGGAAGGAAACCATCAAGAGTCAGGAAGGCAGGATAATAACCTTAAATGGCTTTTGAAACAATGTTACATAAGCCAAGTATTTTTCACCACTGAAGCAAAAACTAACTACACTCTTCTGTGTTTTGGCTTGAGTTACCAACAACATCCCTGAAGAACTTTTGAATAGAGAAACCCCTTAGATGGGCAACAATTGTGAAAATTTGTATTATTTTAAATGCCTATTATTCATCTGCACCAGAATCATATTTAAACCATATTGATATTACAACTAATCATATTTAAACCCGAAGTTCTTAGCTGAACTAAACCGAAGCAGGAATCATCTGCCTCTCAGATGGATTGCCTGGACTACTGTTTGCAAATGATAGCCAAGTAAAGGATATTGCTGCTCAGCAAAGGATGCTGGCACATTACCAGTTTTTATACCTCATCACTGTACCAGGCAGTAGGTTTCAATATTTAATCTGAAAAGGTCTTGTCAGCTACAGCAACAGTGACAATGCCTAACTTTATTGTTTTCAAGATGCCAAAATCACTTATCTTCAGATGGGGGTTTCTTTTCAAGCAAACCCTTGCACTGCTCTAAGATGACAAAGCATGTACTTAACAATACTGCTACTGTTCTACCACATGGGCATATACTGAATATACAAACTATTATGCAGCAGCTAAGCACTCCAAAAGCCCATAAGAAGCTCTAAATAAAAGAGCTCTGAAAGCCAACTGAAGCTCTCAGAGTGGCTAAACAGCCTCTGACGTTCTAGAAGCCAGAAATAAAATAAGCAGAGAAAAGAAAGTCATGAAACACTCTGGAAAACTTTTTTGTGCCACCAAATAAACATTTTTGTGCTTGATTAAATTTCAATTTATTTCTAAATGAAGCCTAGCTAAGAGAGAGAGGACACGCACTCAGTGAAGCTCCACTACATATGGGGGTCTGACAGAAGCGGCTGGGCAATACTAAGACTGCAAGATACCAAAGCAGTAATTCCATCTTTAAAGCAGTTGGGATTCCTATTCTACTTTTAACATTCTTCAGAGTATTATAGATATTTTAACTAACCAGAAAACTGTTTCAAAATGCTTAACAACAAGTCATTAAAGATATTGTCGTTCTCTCTACTGCTTTACACTACCACATAGTGCAGAAAGAGTAAATGAAACTACAAATGCCTTCAGTTTTATTACATAATCAAATTACTTCATTTTCAGACACACCAAACCATGTTAATTTTTATACTGTGGTAATGCATGGATAGCAAACATTTCTTTGTTGCCTCTTAAAATTTTTGTTAGTTTTCATGGAAGTTCAAAACCTAAATTCCTGACATGAGTGCAATACTCAGGTCAAATTTAACAATCCCCTTCTCTCTCTGTACCTTCTGAATGGGTAATGTAACATTACTCTTGCAGGAAACAGCTAACATAGTCACATGCCAAATAAAAGTTGTTTTCTACCATTAAAACTGCTAAACAATGAGTGAGGATAAATCAACTTGAGTTACTGACACAGCTTGGGGTTTTAGGAATTCAAAAATCAAACAAATAGTGATTTCAAATGGACTTCGAAATATTAGGACAGATTTACTTAACATATAAGCCCTCTGGAAATAAAACACACTATATCTTGATTCCTAGAAAAAAAAAATTAACAGCAGAATAAAAGCATAAAAAGAAGCTTTAGGAGACAAAACGTATTTCAATGTCACACTAAAAATTAAATTACAGAACTTTTAACAAACTGACAGCATTTCTTTAGATTGAAGCAGATAATATTTCTTTGAAATACATTATCTGTTTTAATCCAGTTTGGATAAGAATGCACAAAGCTGTGATCACAAGTTCAAATTTAAGTGTAGGTGGATTTTTAAAAAGTCTGATGACACAGCTACATCTTTTTCCTGTTGAGTCAAGTTCTTAAAATTTCTACAATGCATTATTACACAGAAAAGGAAAAGAATGCAGAATTTATCATTTTTCTTTTCATCCCCCCATATTTCATTAAGAGAATATCTTCCTCAGTTAAGAAGGGCTGTTCTTAAATTTCATTATATCCCAATCTTAATTCAAAGAAGTAATATTATCTAGATGCATTTCTTTATACACTGACAAGCAAACACAGTCACTAACACAACACCACATAGTGATGGATTTGCTCGCACGTGAAAATCTTGACATAGCAGACAATTTCACTGAAGCAGATATTCCCATTTCCCTTGGACTGTGCTGCTGGACTCTGCATGACCTCCGCTCTTCTACCTTTTTTTTTTAACAGTACACTGATACTCAACATTTAAAAGCTAACTTAAGTCTGTACTCATTTTTTGCAGTATCCTTGCTTTTATGTCAATTCTGTCCATTTTACTGATTTTTTCCCATTTCACATACTTGGCCTAATACCTGGGAAAAAATTCCTCTATTAAGATATTTTACAAACGAGATCTGCTGCATTGATTCACACCACAAGAACATAAATGATAAATGCTAGCATTTAAAAAAAGTACTGTTGCTAAGCCTTAATCACATGGAAAAATTCTACTATTTCCATTCTATAACAACATAATGTAGGCTGCTGGCAGGCATTACAAACTCATAAGTATCTAAGATACGATAAGTCAGAAAGAATAAGTCTATGCATTCTTGGCTAGGGAAAAATATATTTTTTAAATGGAAAATCTCTGCAGAAATTACCAAAGAAAAAATGGTGATGTTAGGATGTTCTTTAAGATTATGTTGCACCTTTGTGTTTCATTATGAAGCTCAAATTGAAGACCCTAAAATAGGTAAGTGGGGCAGCAAAAGTTAATGGAAATCCATGTGGCCATGGGACAGCTCTCAGTCAAGCCTGCATTAATTCCCACACAAGTTTTCATGCCCCATTATCACCAACCTGGTGTACAGCTAGCCAATAAAGAAAGTTATCAGGCTACCTAAAAGCCAGACACTGTATGCTCCCACAGTGCTAGCAGAGCAAAGATGGGAAAAGAGAGAGGGACTGAGACCATCAAAATCGGAACTCCAAGTAACTTGTTACTGTGGAAACACTCCTTCGACATGACTGAAATATAAAACCTTCATTGCTGTCGTGAAATAATGCTGTATAAGATATCTCACAATCCTTGAGATTAACTACAGATATGGGAACACCACTGCCTATAAACATTCTGAAACTTGAATATAGAAACCAATACAGATAAACACTATTACAAATACAACAATTTTAGTTACTGCACAGCGTGTCATGAATATACCATATTGATTAAAATACTAGGAAAACACAGTAACTTAATTCTTACAGTACCTCCGATTCACTTGCATCTCAAGTTGCAGTATTTTTTCCAAAAGCCCTTTTTCAGCAGCTTCCCTCTGTAATTCCAACTCTTTACAAGCAGTTTGTACTGCATCCTCTTTCTCACAATTGAGCTTCTCAATGAGCGACTGCCTGTCTTGTTCTTGGTTAGATATTAGCAGTTCTTTCTCTTCCTTTAGCTTATGGATAATAGCTTCATACTTTTCCTGCTGCTCACAGAGAGACAATTTTTCTGTTTTTTCCTTCTCTAGGGCAGTCATTTCCAACTCCAACTTACTTTGCAGTTCTGTTATTTGCTCTGAAAGTCTTTTTTCTGCCTCAGCAGTTTTTTGATGAAGAAGCGTTACTTTATTTAATTCAGTTCTAAGCAAATTTGATTCTTCTTCATACCTATCTACTAGTTCAGAAATACACTGATCTTTCTCAATTGTCATCAGAGTCCTTAGTTCTGATAAGCCCACTTGATGTTCATCACTGCTGATTTGTATTTTATTGTTTAATTTATCTATCTCCTTTCTTAAGCTTTCAGTTTCCTTGTCAATCTGAGATCTTAAGGTCTCCTGTTGCTGGTTTCTGCTTTCTTCCAAAAGAAGCTTCATTTCATCAGTTTCTGCCTCTTTCAGGGCAAGTTCAACTTCTAGTTTGCACCTCAAATCAGACAGATCTGAAACCTTCAATTGTAACTCTTCTACTTGTTGTTGTTTCTCTTTCATAACTACCTCATGAGATTCCTGCATTTGTTCAAGTCTGTGCTCGTTCTCTTTTTTTAATTTATCCAAACAGTCCTTGTGCTCAGCTAGGACCTTCTCAAATTCCTGTAAATGCCTGGCTTGTAGGTTGCTTTCCAGTTCTTTTAAATGGCTTTGCTCTAAACTCTCAAGTTCTGCCCTCAGGAGTTGTAGTTTCTCATTGTTTTCAACATGAAGTTTTTTCAAGTCTTCAAGTACAATTTCACGTGACTGCCTCAGTTCCTTGATTTCAGAATTTTGTGTCTCCATTTGGCATTCCAATTCAAGTAATTTCTGGTCTTTTTCATTCTGAAGGCAAACTACAGCTTCTTTCTCATTCTTTACTATTGCAAATTCATCATTCTTATTCTGAAGAACTTCCTCAAGACCTAACAGGTCACCTTTTAACTTTTTGATTTTCTTTTTATTTTCTTCACCATCCTCTAATAATTTATTAATTTTAGTTTCATACTCACTTTTCAAAGACTGTAATTCATTTTGATGTTTATCATTTAGCGTTTTTTCAAGTGAAAGCTTTACCTTTTCAATTGTATTTACTATTTCTAAGGAAGTACATTTTAAAGAATTAGAAAAGTCACACTGTTCTTTTTGTACAAGTGTTCTGAAATGGCAAAGATCTTCTTTTATACCTCTTAAATGTACCTTTGAGTCTTGAGCAATAACCCTACACTTCTCCACACAAACACTGAGAGAAGCATTTTCTACTGAAACATCCTTTACACAAGAACTTGTATCTTGCATACGCCTACTGTCTATTGCATTGATAACTGAAGAATAAAGAGATTCCACCATCATTTCTGGGCTTTGTGGGTCACTTATTACATTAGGAGACACTAGATTTTCTTCTATTACAAATTCGTTTACTGCTGACATAAAGTCAGATTCTGGACTCTCTGCCAATGAATCCAAGTCTAACGACCCTTGCTTGAGAGCTTGCTCCAAGTTCGGATGGGCAATAGTTTCAAAATCGAACGTGTGAGCATCAATGCTGTCTGGAGACAATTCTTCTAATGGAGCTGGGGGGCACACAGGAGGACACAGGGGACCCTGAAGACTGAGTGATGGAGGAGTTCTTGAAGAGGTAGCAATTGCGGTTCCTGTAGTACTTTCCATCCTTGGTGTGGTAGCAGATTGTGGTGATGCTTGACTATTGGAGGCCTACAAGTTATAAAACAAGAAATGAACACAAAGTGATAAGCAGAACTGTTAATATTAAAAATTAATTCAAAACCACCAGGCAAAACAAGAACTTTAAAAAATCAGCCTTATTATTTGTAACAATCCAAAATATGTACTACTAAAACTTAAGCAAAAACTGCAGAAAATCAAAGAGATCTTCCATCAAGTTTCAGAAAAGTATCATTTGTAAACACATAAATACTAAATGTTCACCTAGCCGAAAATCCTATGTAGAGCATAGCCAACTGTATCTTACCAGTCAGAAATAGGCTTTGGTTCTTTACAGCCTACTTATTTCAGTTTTCCTAATAATTTCATTACTAAAATATTTTTTATTCTATTAATGCCGATATTGTCATTAAAAACTCCTTTAGTAGCTTATGCTATTAACTATTATATACAACATGGAATATGGAAGCCCTAATGCCGACCATACATCTATAGATTCTTAAAAATATAAACCTTAAGCTTCAGCAAGTGCAGAACACTTTCCAGTGTAAGCCAATAAGCAATGTACAGCCTCCACCAATGTAAAGTATCCACCAAGGACGCATTCCTGGAAAAGTTTGTAATAGGATGGATAGTGAAGCAATTTTTCCTAGGAAGATTATAGTGACACACACAGTTAAAATACATAAGGCAAGTAGCTGTGACACACAATTAAGGGGTATGCACAGGATCATCAGGATCACAAACTAGAAGAAATGCAAAGTTTTGTGAACATATCAGTGCTCTGAAAGATCGCAGATGCATTCTCTGTAACACCATAGCTCAACTATTACCTTGCTCTTCCATCTTTCATCACTAAGAACTTGCTTGATTTAATTCATATAAGAAATGTGACCACCTTGAAAAGAAATAGCTCCTGAAGAAAAACTCATATAAATTTTTCCAGTAGAAAATTCCCATAAAATATTCAGTCTCAAAGTGCTGGAAATCTGGGGGTACTCTTCAAAAAGCCAACATTGCCTCCAGCTGATAGTTTTGTGATCTTGCTGATGCCTCTTTCCCAAACCATCCACACTGCCTCAATGCAACTAGAATGCATGTCTGGTGTTCTTTACCATGTTAGCTATTATTGAAGAAACCTCTGCCATCCATTGAATTCAGCTACTTGACTGGCAACAGTTAGTGGAGCTTGGCAATAAATGTTCAGCAACAGCAAAAATCCCAGAAGTGACAGACATTGATCTGCTGTCATATAAATAGCCATTTTTTGCTGTCTCCATCTTGTAGAAATGACTGTTACTCAAAAAGTGACCTTACCCTCCTCTGTGCCAAGGAAATATTCCTTGAAGGAGATATAGTGTGTTTAACAATTCTCAGCTGTGATTTAAGAAGAATCTATTTCCAGTTTCAACGCTCATCTATTTAGCAGAGTTGCACTTGCACCTCAGCTCTCTTAGCTTTTGCATCTCTATGAATCGAAATCACACAATGATTTTTAAATACATTGTAAAAAAACCTTGTGATCATTGCATACAGAATATTGTATTTACAAAAAGTGAACAAGACATGATACTAACAAATTAAAAGGAAATGCTCCTTTCTAAATGATTCTATTAGCCCAGGTTTAAGCATTTCCCTCAGACTTAATTTCAGCTTGTTGTTTATCTAAGAAAACTTATAAAAATAGATGTTGAAGGGTACTGTGTTTGCTGATACATACCCAGGTTCAAAGCTTTAAGTGACAAACATCTACCATTAATATACCAGAAGCAGTAACAAAAACTATCATCACAGATATCAAAAAAAGCAATTCAAAGACTTTGAATATGGGAAAGTCCTACAGAAATCCACATGCAAAGGAATTATAGTAACTACTTTTGGCAACCACGCAGAATCATCCTAGAGGATAAAGAGTAAGGAATTAGCATAAAGAAGAAAAAAAATCGTCACTCTGTGGAACAATAATGAATGCTGTTTCCTCATGACCTGGGGCTGTAGCACACCACATGCCTCAGCACTGGCCTCTGTGAGTTGGGAGTCTAATGAGAGTACCAGATTACTGCTTAGAGAAGAGTTAAACCTCACATTTTAGGTGTCCGAAACTGTATGAAGACTTTGTTTACTGAGAAGCCTGTGCTTGCCATCTAGTCCGTTTACAATCTGCAGGCAGCAATGTATGCACATGTCATACACTAATATTCATAACGACAAATGAAGAGGAGTCAAGAGCAAACAATAAAAAAACAGAGACAGAAAAACAGAATTAATTTCCAAGTTCTCAGGTATTGCAAGACTACGTGCCTTGCTCTGATTATGTTACTACAAAAAACAATAACCAGGGATGCTGCAATTCTCAGGAAGATTACAAGTAGTGTTTCAATTCCAAACTCAACAAGAAGAAATGGTAGATTTATGATCTGATCTGAAAAGCCAGCCTCCCTTATAAAAAAACTTTTAATACCAAAGAATTGCAAATTTTAATTACCTACTAACCACTGAGAAGACACCTTAATCATCTTACCCATGGGCACCTTAGCTTCTCCTGGACATCTTTAACCAAATTGCTGACCTGCCTAAACTTTGCATTATGGAAATAAGAGGGCACAGCAACATCTTTGAGGCTATTAAATTACAAAGAATAAGCAGAAGGTCTTAAAAATTAAAATATATTTTGAAGTATTAACAAATTAAACAAATACCCACAAAAATGTCCTTTAACTACTCCAGTGTAATACTAAAGTAAAAAATTGTCATTAATGTTCTATGAACTTGAAAGTTGAAATAGTAAGAGTTATGGAGACACTCGAAAAGAAATACTCTCAACATCCCCAGTAAGCAATTGGATCTCCTCTGACTTGCCCTTTACTCACTTGTTCACAGTCACAACTTTTCCCTCCTGCCTAAAGCAACTATCAAAGGACAGTTGCTGTGGCTGATGCAGTAGGATGAACTTCCTCTTGACCCAGACAGAATTCAACTGCTGCACTACCAACAATCCAGGGAAACTATCCCAGTGAAATCTGAAGAACCAAGCTTCTGCTGCCACTAGTATGGAAAGGGAAATGCCAGGGTCGAATGTGTCTCCTTGGTAGAGTATGAGAATAACAATATGGACAACACTCAACACCTGCACAGCCAACTCTGCACCAAGCTGGGACAGTTCACTACCAGAAAAAGTGGATGCATGAAGATGTAGGCATCTTCATGACAATTAATAAATGTTTATTCATTCTTCTAATTATTTATTGTGAATTCCCAGCAATATTGAAGATATAAAAAAATATTTAAAAACTACTTCAGTAGCTCTACAAAGGCAAAAGTATTATAATTAAAAAAAACCCACTTCTATAATAGCTGCAGAGCAAAACAACACAGAGAAAGACCTTGCGTCTTTCCTCAAGTAGTAAAAAGAACATTGCCTTTGAAAAGTAAAAAATCTCTGACAAATTTGTTTGCTTCAATTCCAAAAAGAGTTCAAATGAATCACTGAAATGACACACAGAGATGGGCATTTTCAAGATGACATCATGAATGGCCCAGCTCTGATTGTGCAATGCAATTTGCTCTAAGGAAAGAGACAATTATCCAAATCTGTCTAAGCACCTGACATTTCTGTGTGAGTGAAGAATCCAAATTAGTCAAACAAAACCAAAAGAAAAGAGTATATTCTCCTGATCTGACAAACTCCTTTTTCAGTACAGCCAGATATTTACAAATTTTTTCAGATAAGTATGTCTGAAGAAAGAAGGGGAAATGACAAAGACTTCACAAATTCAGGTATATTTCCTGCTTATCTTTCTACTGTTATTATGCATATTTTAAATTAAAACCTAAATTTCACATTCTTCTGACACTGCAAGCCTTTGTGAAAAAAATAATTTATTAGAACAATTGTCACTATCCTAATTTCTTACGAGATAAATTTCAGGATTTGGGTGGAGTGAATGTCTATATTTTAGAGCAAGGTCTGTTGTAAGGGCATGTTCAGAAAACACCAAAATTTCACAGAATTTCACTTCCAGCAATTTCAATGGCTGTTACAGTGTTCAGGCCCTAATATTCTCATTCTTAATGGCTGTTCATTTGAAAAACAATCTTCATAAAGAGAGAAAATAGCTGGAAAATAATACTTCAGTAATACAGAAAATACCTTTTCACAGTGAACAAAGTGCAGTCCAGATTTCATATTTTACACAAATAAAAGATTTCCAATAAATCTCCTGTTCAAATCCCATAGAAATCAAGAGATCATGTCACTTGGTTTAAGCAGGAAATTGCTATTCAAAATTAAACATGCCCATAGCTTTATCTGTTATATAAGATGCTTCCCAGTCAGCCGAGCGCATAAAACAATTTACACTGCAGATAGTAACACAGCCCCTGGAAAAACCTACTGATTTTCTACAGCAAAAGAAATCCAGTTTGAAGCAGTCAGCTTCACAAAAAAATCTTAAGCATTGCTAAATTCACTCAGTGTTTTCCTGAGAGAAGCCACAGTCAGAAGCTAAAAGGAACCTATTGGGTGTACTATGGAGTTCAGAGGCTGCATGCACAGAAACAAAAGTGATTGGCAGAAACACAGTTTGTAGGGGAAGAAATCTGTTTGACAGGCAGAGTGAAACTAGGAAGGAATCTTTTTACCATCTGTTCCTTCTGTACTCAAAGAGAAAGACTACGCAACAGCCAACCAAAGCCCTAAAATCTCCTTAACTGCTCGTGCCAAGAGGACCTAAGAAACAATGCAGAAATCCAGAGAAGTTACAAATTCACTGAATACAAACTAAAGCAATGAAGGCAGAACGCATGCTGCAGACAGCAGATTTGAAAGTGACAGAAAACAAAAATATAAACAGTGCAACTCTACACTACAAATCTACAACTTCTGTGGAATACATACATCTGTTAAATATTCTCAGAATATTTACTAGTTCATGATTAGAAAGAAAACTTACGCAGTTGATCTTCATATCAGGAAAAACAAAGATGCATTCTAAAGCGTTTGATAAAACAATGTTATGAAAATATTCTACTGTTTTAAATATAATATTCTCTTTTTTTATTGATAAAGAAAAGTAAAAATACCTTTTGCTCATTCAGCAGGTCTGTAATAGTTTGTGACATTTCATCCAAACTCTGTGCTGCCTTGACCAGGTTATGTAGAGCACGTACATGCTGGTGAAGAGGTTCAAAGTCACAAAGTATGGGAACCCTTAAAAACAGCACAGGATTACTTTTTTCCACACTGTTAGTTTAATATTCCAATCTATGAAATTATTACGTGTATGTTTCAACAACACTAAGCTTGCCTCTGCGTAAGGTCTGTACGTTTTTAATTTCATCTATTTTATATGGAAAAAAGTCTACAAAGACTCTCCCGTTTGTTTTTTTTTTTTAAATTGAAAACTTGAGCACTATTAAGGAGTCCATAACAATAAACACAGTGATGAGCAAGTAATTCCAATCTTTCCTCCCAAAAGCATTTGCCAGTAGTACCTAGAGTTCCAATGACAGTAACAGAAGTGATTAGATCTCTAATAGAAGCACTTGTGTTTGCAAATGATATTTTGTCTCCAGTTGGATTCTCTCCAATCCAGCTCTTCCTCTGAAGAAGCGATTAATTCTCTACCGTTTTATTTCCATGACAGGTTACCTAAATTAAACAACTGATTAATGTGTCCTGATCACATTTCAAGTGTAGCAAGATAAGCTGAAAACATGGAGCAAGAGTTCATCTAGACTAATAATATAGTAGAAGCAGATTGCACTCCAATGTATTCTGCATTCTCTACTCAGTATATAGGGCAAGTGGCATTTAGTGTATTTTTTCAGTATTAAGGTTTCAATAATTGTTCAAACACAATTTCAGAAGACAGAAGCACTGTAAGTAAATTAAAACATCATTTTAATTATGCAGCTGGAGTGGTTCAGTGCTGATAGAAAAGGACTTAGTGCTGGGTCTCAGTTTTGTTTATTGCTTGTTCTTTACTTGTTAAATGAAAATACCAAAGAAAGCACTGCTCTCAATTTTCTTCTGAAGATCAGTATCTACCAGAGGTGTGTGACAGCTTTTGCCCACACGAGTTGCAAGTTCACCACTATCCTCTGCACTTTTCACCAAATACAACCCTGAGCACAGAAACCAGGAGGAATGACATAATTCCACCTCTATTGCCATCAAGTGGAAAGCTATGTCACTACAATTCAAGCCAAATAAAACATCTTAAGACAGTGATTGGTTTTCTGACAAAAAGCAGGGCAAAATTCTTCCTGAACTCAGTATAAACTTCCAGGAAGATTGTAAAATTCTCATAAATAAGAAAATCAGGCAAACATTAGGAATAAGATCCTGTAATTACACTTTTTTTCCCCACAAAATTGATGAGGAATAACCTAAGGAGCAGAACAAGAGAAATTAAAAGGGTACATCAGCTATAAAATTACCTATGGCAAATCCACTGTGATGCTGACCAAGCTCACTACACTTGTTAACTCCACCAACACTACCATAAAGATAGCCAGGAATTTTGAATCAAAAAGAATGCCAGTCCAAAACACAGATGAACAAAAGCAGTGGATCCAGCTCCTGCCTTTTGCACCAATAGCAGGTATTAGGTTGACACTGTTGGTGGACCTGACAGATGGCAGTCAATCATCCTCCTCTTGCATTTACCTTTGTAAATGCAATCCCACCTTTGTGGGACTGTGGCCTCAGGGCTAAAAAAAACCCCCAAAAACAAGAAAACAAACAAACAAAACCAAAACAAAACAAATACAACAAAAAACCAAACAAACCCCCCCCAAAAAACCAGAAAAACCAAAAAAAGAGGAATCACACCAAATCTTAAATCTCTAACTATAAATCTCTTTTAGGAGGATGATGATGATACATGCAACATCTGAATGTGGGCATACTGATAGATCTCCTCCTGGGCAGAACCTTACGTACAACTTGCTACTACCCATTTCTGGCCCATTATCTTGGTTGGCATTTCTCCACCTTGACTGCTCTGAGTTTGGAAGCTCACACTAATGGTCATCTTTTTCAGTAAGATATCTCCAAGTTCTAGATAAGGAACTAATCTCATAAATTATTTGTGAGACAAACCAGTAGCATTCCTGTCTACATATGCATGTCTGCCTCACTGTTGGGAAATAAGAAACACAGAAATAGATCTTCTACTCAAAATTATGGATTTCCATTGACAGCAGAGGCACTTAAGAGAATGCACTTTTTAGCAAATTCAGTTTAATAAAATCGGAGAAAAAGTAGTAATTGAATATAGGAGATCTCTGTGATCTCATGCTGAGCTAAAGACATTTATTTTATTTCCTACAGAATACCACACAACAAAGATCAAAAGAAAAAAGTATCAAATCTCATTCTGATCTGACAAAACATAGTTATGAGTTTATTTCAGTTTAAAACTGATGGCAATTTTTTTTTGCTTTTTAGCTCTGAGGCAGATCAAAGGAACACCCAAAATCCTTTACATCTCAATACAGAATAGATATGTTCAAACCATCAGAACTTGAATACATATCTATCTGCATTAAGTCAGTGAAGATCATTGCTTAAGATCAGAAAATATCCTTGTTTGTTTTTTATGGAAAATTACCTAAGGGAGTGGAAAACTGATGGGGATGGGACCCCCAGTAAAGCTATTTCCATAACACACCAAGTATAAGAAGGTGCCTTACCTGAGTAATGGCTGTACTTCTGAAGGACAGAAAGACTGCAAAAACTGCAAGTCACTCAATGAGATATCTGGAAGCTCACTGTCAAATCTGCGAGGTTTTCGTGTCTGTAAAGAAGATATTGATTTACACATTGCTGTAAAGTATCAGATGACTAAAGAAGGATTAAGAAGAGCTTAATAAATAACATGGAAAAGTTAGCAGTAAACTGATCTCTTACTCAAAAGATTTTTAACTTTTAAGAAACCATGTCTGGTCCTTCGCCCCTAAAAACATCCCTTACACTTGTAATGATTAACTATCAATAGTGCTTGGGCAGCAGTAGAATAGAGTATTCCAGTTGGAAGGAAACTATAATGAGCATCTAGTCCAAATTCCTCCCTACTACCAAGCTTCATAAACATTATGGATGTGTTTAGAAGTTAAGGGATAAGAGATGGCACTGAAGCTTTATTTATTGTGCTGCTACACATACAAATATTAATTCAGTTCAGTATTTGAAAAACTGAAGTGAGTAGCATTCTTATTTTCCAAGTATCCTTTAAATAAAAAAAAGGCTGAAAAGGAGAAGCTGAAAAGTTAAAAAGGCAAAGTGAGATGGCAACATTAGAATCAGGGAGTTAGCTTACCTCAGTTAACCAAGCTGTATGAAATCAAAGCTAACAGGCAATACTTAATTACAATGCCCTCATGTTATCAGCCAATTAAGAGGCAAAAATGCTTTTCCACTCATCCAGTGATTACATGGAAAACTTTTACTTGCTTTTACCATCCAATTAATTTTATTGCTCTATTATTCACAAGACAATTAGATGATCAAATTATTGCACCTAGCTTCTTTTTTCTGATTATTAAGATTAATTTTTTTTCAATACCACAGACTAAAAAAGGACTGCAGTACTAAAAAGGAGATCTGATATTTCCTCTCCCACTGCATTGTAAGTTACAAACCAATGTTAATATGGGACACTTGAAATGGCAGAGAACACTAGCTCCCAGCTTCTTCATGTGTCACAGCAAAGCAAAAGGCATACAGCTTCCATGAATAAAGCCTGGGTTTTTAATTTATAAACCTATATAGAAATTAAATAAACCCCAAAATATGAGTACATACACAAAAGGATGGAGGCCAGGAGTCAAGTCCTCTAAACAAACGATTCCTTAGAAAAGACTTCCCTGAAGAAAAAAACCCAAACAAACAACTTATTTAAAGGAAGAAATGCAACATCTCAACAGAAATCAACTGAAGTTACTGCAATTTAATAGCTGAACTACATTTGGAAGCATTACTACCTATATTGATGTCTACATAAAATTGCAAATGACCACAGAACATCACACAAAACCCACCATTCAAGCAGAGCTCCCTTCACAGAAGTCTCTTTTTGCTTAATGTACACAGGCAAAAGCCTCAACTGATTTTTGAAATTTTCACTGTAATCTTTCTCATCTCCTTTCCAAAAAAAAATTTGATAAACTTTCACCTAATTTTCTTATTTTCACTGTCCATTCAGAACACAAGCGGCAGACTTTGCAGAAAAAGTAATCAAATTTCTTTTAGTAGAATCTTTATTTTGAATTATGTTTTTAAACTTCTGGTGAAGGTCTTTAGACACGGGTCTTAGTTCTTGGATTTTTCTGGAGTAGTACGGAGGAAGACATAGTAGTATCCAAATATCCAGTAATGGTTTTAGAAGTGTTATTTAAAAGAAAAATAAAGCTCATAAAAGCTCACAAGGCATGTTTAAGCACAAACTGCATTGAAGTGTGATAATGAGAAACCGTATCTTTTACAATCATTTCACAGCTTTCACATTATTTTGGATAATCTATTTGAAATAGTTAATTGATTTGATCAATGGAAAAATATTTTCTTTGTAATAGGACCAGCATGCACTCCTATTTAAGTAAAAGAAAACTTTCAGGTCTTGAAATTAGAATATGATGAAAACTATTTTAACTACAAAGACAAGAGACATACTTTAATACAATTCAACTTCACAGAAGAGAAAGTACTTACTAAAGAGTTTACCAAAAGATTCCCTTTTTGCCTTTTCAGCTTCATATAGATGTTTCCCATCTTTTATTAGAGCACCTGCCCACTGTGAAAGGGGAAAATACATAGTTACTTGTTAATTTGTATGCTGATACAAAGGTTTGGTCTCAAAGTTTTATTTACTTACCTCCCTGTAGTGTTTTATGAACATTTTTCTCCTCACAACTTCAACAACAGCTAAACAGTACATCTGAGGAACAGTGCTGAGAGCCTCTACAACTTTGACCCTTTCTAGGAGTTCTGTTACAAGACGAAGCAGTGCTTGTAGTTTCTCTCCATCTTGGTCAGCATGAAGCATTACAAAACAACACCACCTACAAAAGTAGATTACACTTTAGAAGATCACATCTTAGCATTTTTTTCATTTAAATTAAATTAGCAACATGTTTGGATGAAATGAACAATGAAATCATTTCACACGGGACAACAACAGGCTAACTGAAAGTAACAAGCTGTTCAGAATTCAGTAGTCACCTTGCAGTTTCCTATTAATTGCTCACAACAGAATATCCATATCAAAAATGGACATCTACCACCAACTGAGTTAAGACATTGGTTTTGAATGTCTTGGTAAGACATTCAAGTTAGTAGCATAAATAGCCTTAGGAGTAGTACTAATGCAATTTTCTCCAGTAGAATTAAAAAAAAGCTGATACATCCTGAGCAAAAAAAAAAAAAAAAAAAGACTACTTTTTGTTTATAGATCTTAAAAATACTTACTGAAAAGCTTTAGCAAGAGGTATTAAAGGTTAGAATGCTGTCAAAGAAATAAGAACACAACACTGTTTGGGAAGTCCACACAATGTACTCACACACTACAAGCAACAGCCCCTGTAACAAATTCTCACATCTTGTAACCACATCTTCAATTCCCTTAATCATACAATCAATAGAAAAATTTCAAGCACAGACACCAATATAATTAAACCACGGGATAACTACTGGGAAGGTGATCAACTGGTGTGATTGAGGAGAAACATTACAGCAACTTCGCCACCAGAGAAGACCTAACGTGGAGGTATATCCCACAAGTAATAAAAAACATATAAAACCACTTTTATTATCAGAATTGAAGCAAAACTGAAACAACAAATACAAACAAGTCAATATCAAGCAATCAGGAATATATACTAACAGAAAGCAATTAGGAATATATACCAACAGAGACACTACAAGATACATGCTCTTGACCTTTTCATAGTAATGATTTCCTTCAGACACACATTCCTTACACAGCCTTGCTGCAAGTGGAAGTACTATAAAGTTGCAAAGTTTTAACTTACTTCAGTCTGACTTGCAGATTATTTGCAAGCTCCTGTTTGGCAGTGGTACACTTCTGTTTAATATCTAACAGTTTTCTGTGATTAGTTAACATAATCATCAGCTGATTTGCATGACTCAAACACAAATCAGGCAGCACAGAAGGATCTTTCAAGTTCTCAGCTCTCTTCTGATTAGCCAAAAATCCCTAGAGGAAGAGACACATTTGTTACATGTGCTTTGTGACAATCAAACAGTGTGAAAGTGATACATATTCTCTAATGCAAGAATTTTAACAAACTGACTGTAACCATTGAGAAGTATAACAGAATGATACATGGAGAAAGCAAGTGTCAGAGTTGCTTCCTTTCAGTTTTATTATCTAATCCAAATCAATTTTGTTCCCTATTTCCCTACCAAATAGCTACCAACACAACCCTGACAGAACTTCACACAACTAACTAACACCAGTGAAAGACCACAAAACTTAAATCAGCAGAAACATAGCTACTAGGATAGAGGGGATCAACCATCATTCTGACTTCTGCTAACAATCTTCTTCCCAACTTCTGGCATTTGAAAGATTAAACGTCAACTCAGAGCATCTTCAATACTACTGTGGGCTAAAGAATTTTTATATCTTGCATAAAGAAATTCCCACATGAAACTAATTCTTCTCAACACCTAAGATCAAGAGCCACACATCTGATTTGTATGCAAACTGTTCACTTACATCCTAAGTAAAGGAATAGACAATTTATAAAAGGAAATGGCAAGGAAGAAGGTTTGAAAGCTGAGGTCTCTGCCAAGTCTTGAAAAGGCACAAATTCTAAATTTACAGTAGCATTTAAACAAAGTGACGAAGTCTCTTTCCAGCTGACTATAACACTTCTTACTCCAAAGTGGGATTCATAAACTTGAGGTAGGCTCTTCATCCAAGTGAAGAAGGAAAAAATAGCTAAAAGCACCACTCACAATATAGGGCAACCAAGCCTAGGGATGGGAAGACTAGCTTAGCCATCATGCTAAATTCACTTGAGTTTAGCACTGGCCTTCAATATAAAGACCACGAGACTGAGATTTAGCATTTGCTCCTAAACTTACTCATTGAATTTATTTGGAGACAGGCTCCACTTTTAAACAATGCTGCCAGAAGTACTGGTTGTATACACCTTCACATACCAGACCAAAGCAACATACCATACCATACCAGGCAACAGGGAGCATGGTCCTACACAACTTTCAGCCCAGCACTGCCCTCCTCAAAAGGGGCCTCTAACCTCCCTCAAAACAGGGAGGCAGGATTGTTCATTTGTCCCTTCTAATAATGTATTAGTGTGTAAGCAGGAGTAAGAAACTCATACCTTTTTCAGAGTCGCAACTCCAAGGTGATGGTGAACATATGAACATCATCATGTATTGCCAAATAGACTTTTAATTACTTTCAGTAGCAAACGACATTAAAGGACAATCCTAATTATCAAATTAACTGGTGCTCTTTACAGAAACTGTATTTAATAAAATAACTTTCATATAATACTGAAGTGTTTGCTAAAAATAGGAGCTACATATTTTACATTCAAAAGTCTTTAACTCAATTTCTTATCACTGAAAATGACACTGTCCAGTGAAGGCATGCTACTTTTTCTCCTTACAACAATACTGATGATCAACCATTAACCTATTCCCTGATCCTGTATCACTGAGTGATAAATTACCAAGGATTCAATATCTCCCTTCCAAATTAAAAGCGATCTACTTAACTCTTATTACCTATCTCTAACTAAAGTTCTGATTTTCTAGCTGTAGCTTTAAACCACATGGAAATATGACAACAAGATGTAAAAATTGCTAATACTTAAATGCCAAATTATTATGAAATAGCACCATATTGACTAATCCCAGTGTGAAAACTATCTTGCATAAAGACATGCAATTGGTTCATTGTAACTTTAACAGCATACACATATCAAAAGCCTACCATCTTTCCATGTTGTACACACAACTGTGTATTACCTGAGCAAGTTCTTTTTGTTCATTCACCAGTCTGCTGCAGCTTGCTATCATCTGGTCCAATGCATAGAGTCTATCCTCAAGGCCTTTAATAGCCTTCATGTTCTGATTATCTAGTTTGGCGATAGTTTGGCGACATTCTGCCAGAAAGGGTTGGATGATCCTTGGATCAAGCTAAAAAAAGAAATGTATTAGTATATGACACACTGAAAGGTGATTTAAGTTAGCTAAATGAGGTTTTTAAACCTCAAATATTTTCCTTTTTTTTTTTAATCTAATGTGTGACTACATCTATCAACTGTTTCAGAATTCTGAATAAATGAGTCTGTGCACATTCTATACCACAGCATGAATTTTTCTAAAGTATTCCAACCAGACCATCAGAGCAATCCGGATCCTTACAAAGGGAAGGGACACTGGTTGACAGGGCAAGGTGAGGTGCAGGAGGAAGAGGCACTTTGTAGCGAATGGACAGTCTGACCTGTGACAGAGTCCTTACAGCTACAATCAAAACCCATCACGAATGTGGCTCAATGGAAAGTGCAGAAAGAAGGGTAGTCAGAAAAAGCTGCAAGAGCTGCAAATCTTTGCCCACTAAATAAAGTGTTTTAATTGACTACTTAAAAAAGCAGATAATTTCTAAGCAACTGAAAAAGACCTCATGGAAAAAAATCATATTTGTCATACTTTTAGCTAGAGGGTTTTTTTCCTAACAGAAACACATTTTTAAGTTGTTTCATAATATACAAGAAAAAAAGAAGTATTTGAAACATTAGGAGTCTACCAATGTCCACAGATATTAAGGGTGACTCTTCATGCTTCACTGTAAGAGTAGTGAATTAAAGTAACAGTTTTAGAAACAACATAGGCAATTGCTAAATTGTTACTTCTTATGAAGGTCAGAGTTTAGTGTAAACCTGAAATACATTAGTTAAGAACATAGTAAAAATCATTAGGTGATAGCAGAAGATGAACAATTTTGCCCAAATTTATCCAAAATGGTCATGGTATACCATCTCTTACAAGGGAATCCAGTGAAAAGGATGCTATTTGTGAGGTGACACTGGCTGTCACAGCACTGGCTTCTTTCATCAACACGCAGGGTTTATATTACTTACAAATCAACTCCCACCCTCTAAAAATATCAACAATACAAATCAACCCCCACCCTCAAAAAACCCCCTATTATCTGACGCAATAGTAGCATAAGTAAAAGTATTTCCCCCTCAAGCTACTATTTAACTAAGTTTTCACACACAGCACTTCATCCTGGAAACATCCTTTTGGGGGAGCTAGAGAGAGGAATCTGAAGAGGAGAAACATTAAAAATTAAGGAGCAACTATAAAGAATAGGTCTTCCCTTCACTTCAAACAAACAAACAAAAAACATCCCAAAAAATCACCAAAAAAACACCAAAAAACCAAAACCAGCGAACGAAGGACTTCGTGAACCTAGTAATAGCCCAGAACTCCTTAGAATAAACAATAAGTGCTGTTATTAATGTGACAAAATACATCCAAACTCTCTGAAAACAAAGGTTAATTTTTCACATGCGATGTCTTCTGAATCTTGGTCTTTGCTGCACTCATCCATCTTCAAGAAACAGTAACAGAAGTATTTAACCAGATTGATTTTACAGGATCATCTTCACTGCCATCCTATTCAGGATTACTCCCTAAGACATCCTGAATTCATCTACTGCAGCATCCAGAAGAGTTTTTTAAAAAAACAAAATACTAAAGAGCAATATAGTGGGTTTTTTTTTTCTTTTTACGTTCTTAAATAAATGGCGTTTTATCTCTTTTTACAAAGAGTGGCTATTCCTCTCATTCTGTTCTTACCTATTTCCTCTGTCCACTCCTTTTATCCCATCTTTACCCTAACTGCATCTGTAGGATCCATCTCTACTTTCACAGGCAGATAATACTGCTCTTTCCATCACTTTAAAGTATCTTCCACTTCTAGCCTCTTACTTAAGTGGCTACAACAGCACTTAACAAAAATACCTGGTAAGCTCCTACTTACCCAGTGCTTTTACTGCAGCCAAGGTTTCTGCAATTAGAAGTGCCATTTTGTAGAAACATCTAGACCTAGAACCGTCAGAAACTTAGCAGCACCCTGTGCAACACATCCATGATGTCAAGACTACCAGTACCAAATGTATAAACCTCTTACTCTTGTGCTTTAAGCTTTCAGGAAAATCTTATCTGAATTCAGTTTTTGAAATAAGAATTGCAATCACAGACTATTTTTATGGTTCATATTTCCAAGAAGGAAAAGGCATGGGGAGAATGCAGGCAAAACAATTTTAAAAAGTTAGTGCCATTTATTCTATTATTCTATTTTTTTATATTAAAGTGTCACCTCAAATGAATATTAAAAGAAAAATTATGGTGCAAGATGCTTATTTGGGATTTTCTTTTCCTTTTCACCTGCAAGCTACTTCTGTTTTCAACTAATTCTAAACCAATGGTATGCAAAGATTCAATGCTTTGTCTGCTTTTGCTGCTATCAAAACAGAGTAAATGAATGTTTTCCTAAGAAGAATCAGGAACGCATTACTTCAAAGCTCTGGGGGTTTTTCGTGAACCAAAATGGATTGGGACTGATCAATCACAACTGCTCGGGTGATGTCCAGAATACTCCGACTGAAGCGCCTCCCCTACCTGCCAATTCTGCTTATGCCACGAATACAAAAAGGAAACTGCATTTTTTGCAGGTTCAATTACAACTTTTTCCCATAAAAATTGACTGCAGTTACAAAGCAATTACAACAGACAAAATAAAGCATTTCTGCCTAATCTTAGATAAGACAAGGACAGAAAAGACACGTACAAGACAGCACCTCTGAAACACATGATATGTGTCAGATAAGACTACAAGCTGATCAAAAAAGGTAGAGCATGTACTTAACCAAAGTATTCTTAGCATTTTTGTGTCTTTTGGAATGTTGTAATTTATTTGGAAGCAATTCTTTAATATCCATCTATTCAAATACTGATTTTTAAAATTTTTAGAAAACATCTGTGTTCTGTTACTATTACGTAGAAACTGAATTTATTGTCTCACAACCCATCTAGCAGGTTCTGTTAATCTTGCTTTATAATAGTAGAAAGTACCTTATAACAATACTTAACAAAGAGGATGGAGAATTGTCTCAGGCTTCAGCCAATAGGAAATCTTTAGTACACAAAATTAATTCTTACTTTTGCTAAAGAAAAAAACAAACTTCTAATGTCCAATCTCTTCCTTAGCCTTTTTTGCACTACTAAAATCTTAGACAATCCTTAAAATTAAGCCAAATTCTCCAATTAATTTTAAGACAGAATCAAAATATCAGTGTACAGAACTGACCATACAATGATGTTCCCTACAACAGATAGGTTTTAGAAAGCACTAATTCAGTCTTCCTGTCCTACCTTACAGAGGAAATAAAGTGTCAAAGACAACAGAAATTGATTTCTTTGTTCAAGGTATATTGTGTTGTAATAGGACATTATACCTATGAAAACAAGGCTACACAATGTAAGAAATATCAGCTACAGTGAAAGCAAAGAGAGAAGGAAAATTAAAGGCAAAAGAAATTTAAAAGGTTATAATGCTAACTGATTAAAATATTAATTTTGAAAGTAAAGTGAGCACTGTTGTATTCTTCCAGTAGCAGAAATACAAACTCTCTGAGCCCTTCTGAGCATCTCTGTATCAGCTAATAAAGAAGGTTGAGATATTGAGATATAAATTATAAATTTATCCCAATTAACCATGCATTTTTTAAAATATTTTAATAAAGGCTTAACTATTCTGAACTCATCATTAATTTTGGTCCAGGAAAATATTTTTATTATAAATGTTGCTTCTATGAAAAAGGCAAAGAAATAATAGTAGTGTCACTTTGCTTATACACTACAAGAAGCTTTTGGCTTTCCAAAAGAAATGGCTATTTGAAAAAGCAAGATAACAAGCATTCATAAAATTATACATCTTCCTAAAGATCAAATTCTTAACATTAAAACTCATAAAACACTTTCCCCCACTTATCCCTCCCCAGCCTCTGCTCTGGCTTTCATTCAGAAAGTTATCTGAGAAACAAGCCACAAAAGAGTTGAGTCAGTCACTTCAAAAGCACCTGCATGTGAAAAAAAAAGCTGCAGCCTTCAATGCAATGCAATTTAATTTGAAAAAAAATCATTAACTTACCCTGCTCATGGAATCAAAACATTTTCTGACCAGGGATTCAACATCATTAGGTCTATCTTGAACATTTATCCAGTCTAACAAAGACACATTGAAGGAAGGCTGATCATCATCTTTCAATTCTACTGACATTTCATTGTCCTGGACAGTAGCATTTTGACCAGACTCCTTATCATCTTTTACATTTTCAGGATCTGTGCCTTCCAAAGCTGAATGTTCAACTGACTTGCAAAATGATGCTAACATTGATTTACTGTTCACTTTAGATCCATCAGGATAAAGCACCAATTCAGGAGATTTCCCATCCTCAGTTTCTTCACTTTCTGCTCCTCCATGTTCAGGTGAAGACTCCAGTCTTCCTAAACACTCTCTGTAACTATGTCTTGTTAGGCACTCCAGCAGTGGTATCTTGGCCATGATAGAAACAGCAGAACCCAAGCTTTTTTTAAAAAGTGAGAAGAAAAAACCCATCAGTATCTAGAAGCCAACATGACATGAAATCTTACATAAAAATCACCCACAATATGAACTGCCATTCATTTTAGAATTTAAGCAGATTTCAAAATTATTTTGCAACTACCCTTTAAAACTTCTGCACTGGATATGAACATCATGGAAGGACAGCTAAAGAAGTGAAAGTTTTTGCTGTCTTCCACTGCTGAATATGATATCTTCTACACCTCCAAGCTTATATTGAATGAAAAAAAGTGATAAACAGAGACACCCACTTCTTTGTTTAAATGCACAACTGGGACTTATGTTTCCTATCTGCATTGATATCAACATTTCTTATCAGAGCTTTGAGTATCCTCTGTCTGACTACTTCTGCAGAGTTTGAATAGTTTCTATTTGGTAAAAGCTATGAAGTTAAACTTTTTTCTTTTTTAAAGACAAAACGTATTTATGGTTTATTTTTTAAGGATCCAATATCCATTTACATTCTATTAAGCAAAGCCCTCATAGAAATACCATAATACTACAGTGGCTACAAAGATATAGAAAATTTTCTTTGAAGTAACACCCAGAGTTTGCAGGACACAAGTACAGACACATACACACATACAAGAGATTATATATCTACATACATGCCCCCCATCCCTTTCAAAAGTACACAAATTCACTCAAAGTTTATGCTATGACTTCATACTTTCAACACAGATTGTAATTCTAAATATCAGTTTAAGTTGTTAAAAGCCAATTAATTCAAAAGTGTTAATAGGTATTTAAAAACATTAATGTCTAAATTTGTTATCCAACTTTTTGTAGTGCACATTTGGAATGACTCCAGCTCTTAAGCAGCTGTTCATTAACGAGCTTATCTTCCACATAATTCAATACAGGTTTCTTTGTGCTGACAAATACAAGGAAAAATGTCAGTTAAAAAAAGTCACTAGCATAGAACAAAAAGAATGTGCTCCATGACACAATCAAGCAAAGACAGGCTTGATTAATCAGAATAAGCACCAGATATAAAACACTTTAAAAAATTAAGTTTAAAATTGAGTAAATCTGGAGATTGAGAATGAATTTAACAGTAAACCTACTGTGTAAGTTTCAATTTGATATCATCTATGGACTGCAAATAGCTTGAATACACATTTTCAAACTTGTAAAGCAGCTTTTGGTAAGAGTATGTACAGTCTTCCAAGTTGGCCATTATAGCAGCCCAGCCTTGATGCTGAAGATGTTCATCATGTACAAGACCTTCACAAAAGGAGCAAAGCTTCTTGGCAACCTCATACATTTCCTGAAAAAACAAACAAAATACTAATCAGGCTGTTGCTGCAACTTTATTTAAGATATTAACATAAAAGCATGAAATTTAGACAGCTAGGAAGTTGTACACCTTAAACTTTCATAAAAATAACATTTTTTTTAAATTTAAGTATAAAGGAAGTTAATTAGATAACAAAAAAGTATGTACTATTTACTGAGAAAGAACTCTTCATAACAGATAGGTGAAAACTGTAGTTCCAAAACCCTCATGAAATTAATCAAATGCTGATAATGTAAAATATTCAGGGTACACACACATGAATAATAACCCTCATACTAATAATATGATAACAAAAACTGGCAAGCAAGGTCCAATAAGGAGTACATTTTTGATGAGCCAAGCAGAAGCTCACAAGACAATAAAATGCACAATCAGTCAGCAAAAAGCACAGGTGGATCAGGTGCAAGAAGAGATGCATGAGGAAACAGCAGGGCAAATAATTTAAGTCTTTCATTGATTAATAAATCAGATGCAACATGATAAGCAGCAGTACAGTGTCCACAAAGCTCTAAAACATACCCTGAAACTTGGCATCTACAAACCAATGTGGAAGTTAAGTTTTCTGTTAAAGTACTGGATGACAGAGAGGCATTTTACTGCCATTATAGGGTGAGAATATACTGCCTCACTTGGCAAACTTAAAACAGAGGTCTACATATGGCAATCACCAGATCTTAATAAAAGTGAAATGCCCATTATAATCAATTCCAAAGTTTCAACTAGTAGGAAGAGAAACTATTTTAAAGGTAGCAATTTAAGAAAAAGGCTGTTCCCCTCAAAGAGCCTATCAAAACATCAAAAAGTAATAAAAAAGGCACACAATAAATCCTCATCTCAAAACAACATCAGTTACAGACTCCTTGGTAAACACCTTCCTGCGCAGACCTGCACTTTAGGTTTTAGTATCTATCTAACGTACAAGAAAAAGGTCTTTCCACTTTTTGCAGGTTGAGCACGCTGTTAAACCAGGACTGAACAGAACTCCCCTGTGCCATCACACATGCGAGAAAATCATGCATGGAAAACCAAGTTATACAAAATACAGTGAGAAAGCAGTGTTAAAAATCTAACACATCTGTGTATTTCAGAATGCATTTGCTGATGAACACAGGGTTAGCAGCACATATGCACACAAAAAAATTTAGGGACCAACAACACTTACATTCTGATATAAACCACAAAACTGCATGGCATTTTAAACAAACATTTCACAATTCATACTGAAAGTTATGATCATCCTCCCTGTGTCAGAAGTCCAAGCCTTGTTTCAAGCAGCATGACAAAATATTACTGTCCTTCAAATCACTGACAGCTAAGCTATCAGCAGATGAATGATGAATATTCGATATAGTCATATATGCAACTCCAATGAAATCCTAGATAGTTAATACAAATTCCTATCACTTTGTAGTAAAGGTGGCATTTCTCTTCTTGTTTTCTGAACTTTGGCAGCTTCCTGTGCATGTGAGAATGATGATTTCCAGTTTGAAAAAAAATGGTTATTTTAACTGCTCCAGGAACTCTTGCTTCTTAAGTCAAAAAATCAACCAATAACAGAACCGGGATGGTATCCAGACAATGGTATCGAATCTGCAAGTCATTTTCTCCAAACTATCCCATGTTTGGCTGTACAATTTAAATGTACATAAGCTGACTAATGCAATATTGACTTGGACATTTGAACACTTTTTTTACTGTCTTAAATTAACTTTATATACAAGTACAAAAGTACAAAGGCGAGTTGCACAGCACATAAAAAAAAGCTGAATTACTGCTTCCTCAGTTATCATATTAAGAATCAAAAGAACAGGCTGTTTTACCCTAAGATACACAAAAAAAGTATACCAATAATATAAAGCTGAAAAGGTAACTCAAAGTCTCTGCTGCATTCTAATGTACATCCTGGAAATGTACACAAACATTTAATTTTCAACTCACAAAAATTATTTTCTCTCAAAGTCGACCTTCTGCCAAATGAGGAGCCACACCACCCCAAACCACTAGGAGCCATAGTTCCAGAAGTGAGAGAATATACAAAAACACACATTAGTTTCAAACCGTTTAAAACAACATAAGCCACCTACAAAAATTAAAACTAATCATAAAGTCTTTTTTATGCAGTTCCTCCAAATAAGTATCAACCAGACAAAATAAAGACTAGACTCAGCTGTTTCTTTAAATGACCTGAGTAGAGGTTTTTGCCAGTTCTATTTTCCTTTGGACAAGCTCACTTAGCACAACACAGCTCATGTGTTTAACACGTTAAAGTATGCACTAGGCTTCGTATGACCCAACTTTCCACCCTGAGACAATCTTAACTAGTGGGCAGTGTTTGCTTTTTCAGCTAGATCCATTTATTGTGTCCACAATAGAAGTCAAAAGTTACAAGTTAGAGTTGCCCTATGAAGCTTTATTATATGTCATTTTTGATACTTGTTTCAGAACCTAAGTGTTGCCAATTAAAGATTTTTGTTTTAACAAGCTTGTTTCCCCTGCAAAACACTTTCAAACACAAAACAGAAGTTACAAGTAGAAAAAAAAATGCTCATAATTGAGACCATTTGGTACACAACTGAAAACCAGCACTGACACTCTGTATGTAAGAGTCTAACCTGTGGGCATTTACTCAAAGTTAACCTAAACAGGAGCTCCTAACCCAGCAGTATGGTTCCTAGAAAAGCAAGGGTGAACCAGAGCAGCAAATTAATACTTGTTAATTTTTCGGAAACCTTGTAACAGGAGGACATTCTACTAAGTGTCAGAATCTCTCATATAAACAGATACATGCCCAAAGGAACTATTATATAAAAATACCCCAAGGCCATCTAAGTGTGCAACCAGGTATTCATTGTCAGATGAGCTGCAGTTTCTTAATGTGTACACAGGAGACGTAGACATTAAAATTAAAATCCTCTCATGAAAGCCATCATTAATATTGCTCATAAAGCATCTCAATCATAAGCACTGAGACATACTATGTCTCTCAGAGGCAAAAGATTTTTTTTCTGAGCTAACTCTGAGATCAAAATTCATTAGCAAAGTTTCTTTCAAGTACCGTGTTTTCAAAGTTATCCATATACTAATGGACTACAAATCAGATTGTACAAATGAGCAGACATGTTTCAGGGCACATATGCAAGGTATTACAACAGCATCACATATTATCATCCTCTCAAAGTTATTTTTACATGTGCCAAAGAAATTCTGTCTAGGTGGTAGGAGGCAAACAGGAGAATTATGTCAGCATGACATGCAATCAGAGTCCACAGAAACACAATAGTGCTTCTGATGCTGGTTTCTTAAGCCATATCATGAAATAAGCTCATTACATTAAATAGTAAAGAATATTACTCAATTCAGGAGCTTCCAAACAGATGGCTCTAATGAAGGTCAAACCACATGGAGTAACTTTTTGTCCACATGCCAGAACTGTTTCAGACTTAGATTATACTAAGCAGATATTAGCGCATACAAGAACACTATGTTAAATCAATATTTCATTTGTTTTGTTTTAGTCATCCTGCTTTCAAAATGCGAAAGCACACAGCAAGAAAACACAGCAGAGAAGTTGTTTTGTATCCTTTGGAGTATCTATGTAACTAAATTTTAACTATTTTCTTTAAAGATATTAAATTTAAAAGCTACACAAATGTACCTTTCTTATCTTGCCATCACTTCTGAAATAAACCTTTAGGTGATGTGGCTTTTTCTTCCTACATGCTGTCTACCTCCATAGACAACATTTTTGTGAGAGATCTCAAGCTACTTTAGAAGGAACTAAACCAATTAATTTTATATAACTGTATAGCTCTATACAATAAAGAATTAAGCAGCTCTCTACTAAATGAAGTCTAAAAACTGAATTATATCAAGCACAGAAGTAAAGGCCTGCAATCCAACATATGTTTTAATGCTTCTCGGTAAGGTTGCCAGCTCCAGCACAGAAAAGGAAGCCTGCCTAACAACAGGCTTGCTTTTGTCATTGACTATTCACAGATGCACTCAAGTCTTACTGGCAGACACCCAATGGTTCACAGAGCACAAAAGTTAACTTCAGTTGCCTTGTAGGGCTACATTCATCCTACAGAGGTACATCAGCATATCTAGAACACCAGCTGCCTCACTGCACCACTGGAATGAAGACCTAAAAGAGCACCACTACCACCAGAACATGAATACCAAGACGCAGACTAATCCTCATGTGCTGTTATGTTGAATAGTAAATAATGACATCTTCACGATCCAATTCTTCAAGAAATCCACAGGGCCACCAGAATGCATTTAATCTTTGGCTGGGTGTTGTAACAGAGTGTATAGCTGAATTATTTCCCTTGAGAATCACAACTTAAATTCAGGTGATTCTTCTGATGAAGAATCTTCTTATAATGAATTCTGTTTTCTACATTTCAACCAAAAATCAGTAGAAGCAACGAAGTATGTTTTATTTAAAGCAGAAATTAACCAGTGAAGTGTTTAGGATTAATTTCAAGACTGTCTCTGCATCCTACTGTCATAATTCTGCTCATATGAATGAGCAAAATCTGACAAAGGTCTGCTTAAGTGGTCTTTGGACTTACCTCTAAAGAACAAAAGTTCTCAGGAAATGCAGGGTTCTTTCCATTCTCTAAAACCCTGTGGTAGAAGGAAATAAGTCCTCTATTGCTCTGTGTCTGAAACCCTGTAAAAGGGACTCCTTACAGGTTTCAATCACCATAAAAATCAACCTCAGACCAATAAAAATGATCCTTGAAAGTAAAATTCCACGAACTTACACACTGCAACAGCAGATAAACACTTCCACAAAAAGGAACTGTAACCTTATGTACCAAAATTAGTAACCAAGACCATTATCTCTAATACATACACAGCTATAACATGAACCTACTAAATTAAGATACACTTCAACATTTAAGTTTCTAAAACCTATAACTGGAGAAGTTAACTTCACTGCGAGGAAGACTAATATTTCATGGTAACTTCTTTCCTTTCAGTAGACAGCTGTTTATTCCATTCTCCTTTAATATTGGTTATTTTTGGTGACTGTGTCCTTTGGACGTTTGTCCACACAGTTCATGACTTATTTCCTACTCACAAAGTACTTATTTCACCAGCATAGCACAGTAGTAATTTTCAATGGCACAGATTGATTATTTATTCACTAATGTTTTCACTAGTTCTCTCTGATATCATAAGCAGGTTTGGAGAAGTCAAGTGACAGAACTTCCCATCAAAAAACAAACTGAGAAAAGACATAAACCACCACATCAGGGAGTCAAACCATGGTATAAGGTAAGTGTTGGCTTTGACTAGCTTGATTCCAAGTCACCCAACTTTTTTTGTTCTGATTAACTTTTTAAAAACTTGATCTAAAATTTTGGTTACGAAGGTCAAAAAAAATGCTAGAGTAGATTTAAAAATATCTACCTTGGAGTAAATCTTTCATTATACCTTGGGATAAACTAAAACCCATTTTACCTCGCCCTGCTCAATTATTTTAAAAGATTAAGACTGATCTAAGGTACAGAGAAGTCTGGACTTAGGAGGAACCAGAAGTGTGTCTGACTATTAGGCGAATAATTTAGCCAAAATTAATTTGGCCACACAATTATTTCAAACACTACACACCACAAAGAACATTAATATTTTAAAAGAATTATTTCCAGAGAGTCTCAAAGCAACTTTCTAGTAGAAAAGAGCATTTCTCTAAATAGTAGATCCACGGCTTTCAGGAAGCATGACTATACTTCTTGGCTTAAATATCTGAAGTGTTTGAAACTAAACTGAGAATGATCTATGACTATGTACTATGACTACAGTCATGGTTTTATGCAACCAAATGAAATGACCACACAGTTTCTCATCCTCATTTCCAGTTCTCAAAGAAGAACTAACAGGAATTGACAGTTTGATCATGACAGCAGCAGCATCCCATGAAGTGTGAAATGTACCCACTCCCAAAAAGTTCAATATCCTTCCCAGACAAATGACATGGGAACTTCAGTTAGATCACTTAAAAAATAAAAAAACCACCAAAACAAAAACCTTTCCTAAAGGCTAAGCTATAGGAAATTATTTTAAGTAGTGGTGTTAAAAGACCATAAGATTGACACAACACAGCCTATTGCACAACATACTGTGTAGAGAACAGCTTGTTTTCTCAGCTGGTGTGCACATAACTCTTCGCAAACACTGTGTGCACCTCACGGTCCACATAGTGCAGCTCACTGCAAGAACTGCTCAACTGCAAGAAAGGTGGGAGACCAGGCTAGTTGCAAAAAAGGCAACCTGGAACCCTTCAGGCAGAGACATCTCAAATGTAAGTTTTTAGCCCAGGAGAAACCAGTATGCCAAGACATAAAATGAACACAGGATTAGAGAGTTGACTTAACTGAGCTTTTTAAAAAATCATATGAACAAAGACATCATACTGTAAATGACAAAACCTGTGGCAAGAATTTCAGTTCAAACAGTAAAGGAATGAGTTAAAGGAACAGATGTAGCTTCTTTAAAGCTACCTAATCTTTATGCTGTGAATTCTACATAATGAGATCATGGATGGTGAACAGGAACTTAAGACAATCCATAATAGATGTTAAAATCATGAAAACAGAAAGAAACAGAAAATGGCTGTATGACAAACACAGTACCATGGAAAACAAAATGCAAGATATGTTCTGCACAGGAATAATTTTTGGTTAGGAGTCATGAAATCTAAAAAAATATTGTAACTTTTTTTATGTGACTTTTTTTACTTTTTATGTAACTCAAAGAAATTAGTGTTAATTCGGGGAAGTGAGGGGGGGAAATGGCTGCTTTTACATATACTTATATCCTACAAATATATATGCAACAGGGCACAAGAATGGCAGGACCTCCACAATGAACTAAAATATGACTTCCATACCTGAGTAGCAACAACAGATTATGGGAAAAAAAAAGCAGAAAGCAAAACCATAATTTAATTCAATAACAGACACAGAAAAATTACAGACACAGTCAATTACAAATATAGAAAAAATGATGGAGAGGCCATAATGCATGGATTCATAAAATACTTGTTAAAGGAGACCCTAGAAGTACTTATTACTGAGAGGAAAAAAAATTAGAGGCCATATATCACTGAATGTTTCAACTTCCTATCAAGTCTGATTTTAAAGATCATATCCTATAGTCTCTGGGCAGAGCAGATACCAGATTAAATAGAAACAAGTAGCTATCAAATATTCTTCCCTTCTTTTAATATTTACATATCACTGCTTCTTGTTGTTAACAAGAACAGGTAAGACTTTTTCATGTGCAGTAATTTAGAATGCAACCTTTATTTTCCTACTACATAACCATATAATAACATGCATTTAGTAGTAAATATTAATTAATCAAATTTAATTAATTAAAATGCTCTAAATAATTACAACAGGCAAAAAGCTCTCCATCATCAAGTACTGCCATTTTGCTCTTCTGTTAAAGCAGGTTACCATTTCTCTAGAATTAATAAAAAGACAAAGCTTGGATTATTTTGCAGGAATTCTCCTATACGGTAC
This sequence comes from Motacilla alba alba, assembly GCF_015832195.1. Lineage (NCBI taxonomy): Eukaryota > Metazoa > Chordata > Aves > Passeriformes > Motacillidae > Motacilla > Motacilla alba. The sequence continues at coordinate 112,192,989 of NC_052017.1, forward strand.
CCTCAGTGTGGCTTTGGGGGCATCAATCATACAACCAAAGAGGTTCAGAGTCTTTGTAGCTCTCCCCAGATCTTAATAAATTTTGAGAAGGATTAATATACCATGTTCTTTCTTCCTCCCAGGCAAGAGGCTTATGGTGAACCTTGGAGAAGATTAATGCTCTAACCACATTCCCAGTCCTCCCTCAGTTTCTTCTGAATTACTGTTCAATATTCTTCAAGTATGCATCATGAAAAACTACCTTAGTACAATACTGCAATATCTCTTTATACAGTTTTCATACCTTGGTACATCTAAAAATCACAACAAACTATTTACTAATCTTCTATTACATATGATAGATTTGTCAGTCCCCTGACATCCCAGAGAAGTACTCAATTAATTTCCACAACCCAACACAGAGCCTATAGCTTTAGAACATTTAAAATCTTGGATAAAATTAAATATGGATGTAAAGGTGAATCAGATTTAAGAATATTACTACCTATTTAATCTTTAAATAAATTTCCAAGTTTTTAATGAGAAAACAAATACCATCACTATAACCATTCTATAAGCAGGGAAGAACTGTCGGAAGTGGGAAACAAATAATAATCTTCCTGAAAATGTGCAAGCTAAAAATAACACCTGCATTCTACTTGGATCCATGTTTAATGACAATTCCTGCCCCCGCTTCCCCCAGTCCTGCAATACTACTAATAGGTGACACTAAGAATGGAACGATTTCTTTTCTCCTTGCAAAATCAACTCATGATCACTCTCTCTACAGAAAGTTTCCAGTCTGTAGCTAAATATTAATAGTATTATAGACTCGCACCCAGAATGTAGAAACAACTATAAATATGTTATTTAGAATCTTTAGAAATATCCAAGTAATATGTTTAAAAGGCATAAACACTGAAATAAACTTGCACGCACTGCGCATTCATACAATCTTCAGACTCAAAGGGGGCAGATTAGGCAGCACCAACAATTCTTTTCAAGTCTAAATAGGAGTACTTTTTATAAAACCTTGGAATTAAAAAAAAGCTTAGACCAGAGGGACTAAATATGTTCCACTGTTGTATAGTGATTTTACCAAACTGAAAGCCAAACTACAACTCAAAGAGCAGAAAACAGGGCACAGAACAGAGAAACCAGATAAAACAACAGTGAGAAACATGAAACACTATCACCACCTTTCACGTCCATTATCCTCAACAAAACACAAAGACTGTAGCAATTACTACAGCCCCCCTTCACATCAAATCAGTGTTAAGTGTTTAGAAGCTATCAGTCTTCCTTTCTTTTATAACCTCCTCTTAATACTTCACAAAGAATGGTTTTAAAGCACTTTCAGTTTCAGCTAGTAAAACCAGAACCCTCACTCTTCACAGAGCACAACTGAAAACCTCCTACTCAATGTGAGCTGAACTCACATTGATATCTACTCCTGCCTATGACAGTCATATGACTCACAGACACCTAATAACTCAAGGTCCTATTTACAAAGTCAGCTCTAACTGTCAACAGGTGGGGGAGAGAGAAAGAGAGTCTACTGGACTCAATCCTTGCCTTAAATCAGACAGTATGTCAAGGTCACATTATTTCACATTATTCAGGAGAACCTTCCCCCTCCTGACAGCCCAGGATGCCAAGGGGAAAACCAAAATCCCTGTTGTACAGGGGATTCTAAAACTGTTCTACAACAGTTAACACTTTTCTCTAGATTCTGCTGGGTAGTGTTAAACCCCAGCCACTTCAAGTGCTATGTGTTCTTCTCAACTGCATTAAAGTTGCCACTGAAACTAAGAAATATTATTACCAAGACAAAAAACATATCACCATTCATTTTGTGAGAAGTGCTCCACATAACTATTCCAGTGCTGCTAACCAGTGCAATAATATTCAGAGATATGAAAAATACTTAATCCAATTAAATGTAAAATTTGTAAAGAAAATGAGATCAGTTTTTAATACAGAAACATAATCTGTCAAAATAAATCAAACAGTTCTGCTACTGAAGGCATTGTGTCAGTGTCTTGAGCGTGCAGCTGGTTTTTACTGCATGCACACTTGGTATCTTACTGACCATGTTGCAGCGAGCGACTCTTCCCTATCGAAACAACACAGAAATAATCAAATTTGACTTCTGACCAGTTTGCAAGTAAATATATGCAAGTAAGAGGCAATACTCAATAATAAGCAACCTGAATTTTGGGGAAAAGCTTAGTTTTATTAATTCCTCACCAGTTGTTTAGACATAAAACATAAGCATAAAACAAAAGATGCTTGGCAAGATGCCTTTAAAAATTATAGTGTTCGTTTTCTACTTGAGCTAACATCGCTTCCAAAGTTACTTTTCTCATTTCAGGCTGAGGCAGACTGAGGACACTGAAAATGAGGCAGTGCATTAAGGCATGGTCCAAAGCAACCTGATTGCTTTTGTTTTGTAAATACTGCAAATGTACACGTCCAAAAGGTGCCTTACACAACAGTTTTGAAAGAAGCTCGCAACATGCTGAAGAAGTAGGCACATGTCTCAAAACTTACCTTGAAACTCTGAGACAAAGGCTCTGAAGAGTGCATCTTCACTAACAGAGCATTTTTACTGCCTTTTGAAGAAACTATTTCATATTTTACATCAAGCTTTCCCTCTGACATATTTTCCTTTGGTGTGCAAATCCAGTAACAATCTACTTACCACAGCAAGCTGTGTTCGTGATGCTACTGTATGAAACACTGCAGGCATCATAAGAGATTCCTCTACTTTCAATTCCATCTCATTCTCTGCTGAAAATGTGGTTTTGGGGATAGCTGGTGGACGTTCACACAAGATCATTTCTTTGTTGAATAAAAAAATTGGGTTGGTGTCCTACACTCAAAAAGGAAACAAAACCAAACACTGAGTAAAGGCAACTTCCTGTTGAATTACCAATTATTTCCTCACGTGGGTAACGTGTCTTGAGAACAAGTTAAAATCTACACTTAGAAGCTGAATACATAAACACTTGTTTCTCAAATGAAAGAAATCCAGCAAACTATGGAAAAAAAATTAAAATCCTTTACTAATTAATCTTTTTCTTCCCTTATAAATGAAAGTTTAGACTAAGAATGCACTTACTGTTCCAGCACTGTAACTACACACTCTTCTGTCTGGTGCCATACACTCTCCTCCATTGACAACCAGTACTTGGTGCTGAATGGCAATCTTATACTTTGTTTGAATTGCATGTTTCAGATCAGCCACGCTGAAAAAAAATGGGAAGAGAAGTCGATGCTATCAGATTACTTATGTCTCTAATTTTACATATTTCTGTAAGAGACACAGGTGACTTGTCTGCGTCAAAGCAGACATTTTTAAAAGAAACATTTTTATTCTGCACAATGATATATTTCTAAATTTTGTAAGTAATATGATGTGTTGTATTCTGGATATCCAGTTAATACGCTATCAGCTAAAAGAAAACAGTCTCTGCATTACTGGTAAATCTCCAGCAATATTTTTTCCAAGATCTGTTAGCATGCTGAAATTCTGGTCTAAGTCACACCAAGCATTTAGGACAGCAACTGTAAAAGCCATATTGTATTCCTTGAATTTATACTTTATGACCAAACAGCCGACTTGCTAAGGCCCTAGAAGTCAACACCATCAACACTTCATTATTCACAACATAACCACAATTCCACCTAAGAAACTCTGACTGATTTACTGTACATGAAGAACCATAAAGCACTTAATAATAACAGGAAATTCAACAATCGATACAAAAAATTAATATAAACATCACAGATTTTAATACAGAAACAGTACATCAATAGACTATTTCTGGTTGTAATTCACCAGCCTCATACATTTAATTCTAGCTGATAACATCTTAACATTACTGCATATTTTAGACAGTTTTAGGCTTTGTCATTAAGACACTTGTAAACAGCAAAGTAAACAAGAATTCACCAATCAGATACAGTCACTGACCCCAGCTAACATAATACACTGTGGCAACACCTGTGCAAAGGTATAAAAAAGCTTCAGAGTACGAAGTGAGTAATATAAGCATCAGTAGTTTTGCTATAACTGGCAGGAAACACAAGTGTTACTGTTATTTGAAAAAAATCATAAATATCTGTTATTTAAAACAATCATGATTCAGCATGACATCACAAATTCATTACAAGCCTCTCATGAGTGCAAGCTTGTACTTGCCAGCTGTGTTACAGTAACCATTCACCTATCACCTCCCTGGGCTTTAGGAAGATAACTGGGCCTGTCCATGTACAAAGAGACAGGCGAAGAACCCAATAAAGTTAGTCTTACTAGAAAATGCAAGTCTATACATGCAGATATACAGAATAAGCAGTAACACTGCTCAACTGAAGAGCTTTTGATTTTGTGTCGTTCAGTTGCTGGAAAGCCTTCTGAAAGAACAACTCAACTGAGCAAAAAGGGGGCCCGTAGCAAATTATTAAGAGCCTGGCATGGCAGCTTAGATGCTGCACCTCATTCATAATGATTTAGAAATGTCATGTCTAAATGTATCAGACAGCTTACAGGGGGTGTGGGCACATCTGTAAATGACCCAGTACAAACAGAATGGCTGAAACACTATTCATGCTCAGTAATAGCCTGACTGTCAGTTGGCTTTAGAGAAGAGCACACAAAAACAGTCTAGACAGTCTTTTTTCCATCATGAAAATTACAAATATGAATTCAGGAGAAAGGAAACAATGAATTAGAAAAAAAAAAAAAAACATGGAAGAAATCTTTCTTACCCAATTAAATGTAACATATTCATCACTAACAAACTATGAAGACAACAGGTGAGCTTGGCTCTTGCTACCCCCAAGGTGTCTTGCACATGAGAGCAATGAAAAATGATACAATACAAACCTCTCTAAAAAGTATCTATACGTTTACAAGATGCTTTTAGCATGCTGTGAAAAAAAAATAGAAACAGTAAATTTGTTGGGACTTAACCATGATCCTCTAATACTGATAATAATGCTTCAGGCAGTTGAGCATTCAGAAGTTCACGGTTTACATATAAAATCATGTAAAATAGTTGGAAGCCTTACAACTTAGCACAAAACCAACTTTTACCCATCTAGCCATGAGACAAAAACCTTCATGGCAATTCTTTAGCATCCAAAAACATTACAAAACACACATTTTCTTCAGGATGAGTGTACTGACAAGAGAAAGAACAACCTGCAGAACTCCCTCTATGATGCCAGACAGTAAAAAATAAGCCTTTTCTAGAGAAATCCCAAATAAAAACACCATTCAAAAATGACACACACGATCAGAATTCATTCTGACAGTTTTTTCAAAAACCACCAAACACAACACCACTCTCAGTGAGGAGCAGGTCAGCCTCTGCCACTGTCCCAGAAAGTAAATAACTTCTCTAATGTCATGGAATCACACACACAATCACCTGGCAAGGCAATGAAAACACTAATCATTAAAAAAAAAAGGAAAAAAACACCGAAATTCACTCAAATACCAGAAAACCTAGAGGAAAACTACAATGACTAAAAAAAAACCCCTAATTTTCATCTGTCAAATAGTTAGTATATAAAAGTATACACACTTCTTAATTTAAAACAAACAATATGCAATTAATTTACTCTCTTACTTTTGTACAGCAAGTTCAGTGTCAAATGTAAGGGTAGTTCCAGTGTTGACCAAAAATACATATAGCTTCATGATGATTTCTTTAGGTCTCTGAAGTTTGTTACTTCCACTGCTAAAATCATTTAGAAACTGAAACAAAAATATCAAGTGTTAGTTTCAGAGGAGTTATGAAAAAGACATAATTATGTCTTCAAAAGCGCTCTTTTAGATATAGAGTGTGTGAATATATCAATGCTCACATTCCACAGTTCTTTATTCAATACCAAAGACAGAGATGTTGTTCCTCTAGCCAGAAACACGGGCAAGGTAAATCTCTGCATATACAGTTAGGAGAATACGAGAGAATACACACTGAGAAGAATAAAAGAAACTAAATTTTAAAAATATAAGAAAATAAGACTTCCAACTGCAAAAGCCATCATCCCAGATCATTACCTGGCTTTTCTCAATTATGAAATACCTTTTTAAAACCCCAGATAGTAATTTCCAGACATCTTTTTTAGATTTTACAAACAGCAGCACAATCTAATAAACACCTCAACTTACAGCTACGAAGTCTATGTGCTCACTGCTATCCCTACCCATACTTTTTCCCTCAGAAATTAGAGCATTGGCAAAAAAAAAAGAAAAAGAAAAAAGGCAAAATTGCTTTTTATATTTCTCTACAATAAGTAATAGCTTTAAAAATATTTTCTTCTGTTACCAGCATTAGCTAAATCTGTAGCTTCTATCTTTGTTACTGATGGCAAACATTAAGTATTCAAGGAAGAACATGCAGGTCAACACACCTTTTCAGTTCTGTGCCCTACAAGAACCTGAATGAGTAACTTATGCATGTGTTTCTCCAGAGTATGTGACAGAAGAAAAACTTTAACCTGCCTCATGAAGCACTGAGCTTTAATTTCAGATTCTATTACTGAAGTACTTCACACTCCTTTTTCTCTTCTCCTTAGGAGCTAGGAAGCTTACAAGTAATTTCCACCACACTACCAAAGCTGCTGCAGAAATACAAGCACTGCAGTCGCTAATAACCTGAGATTTTTATTTGAAAGAATTACAGAAAGTTAAGCTGTAAGTTTTAGCCACTAAGCAATATTTTTGTACCATTATAAAAATGACTTTTTGGATTAAATTACTACACAGGTAATGTAAGTCATCCCTTTTTCCTCGAAATATTAATAGGACTCACATGCAGTGTCCATGCAGCTAATCATATTACTCAAAAATTAGTCTGACTGTGCATTTATCTCTTTGTCTACACATAGAAAAATTGACAAACCACAGAGAAAAATAACAAACGTGCCAGTAATATGAGGAAGGGGGAGAGGTTTTATCAGAATATTTATTCCAGAAAGTCATAAGAGTTTGCTTACAAGAGAGCAGCTATCCTCGTGCTTTTCAAGCTTTTACTATAGACCTAGTTAAAAGATGGATTTTTACAATAAGGTTTCGGAAATAGACACAGATCAAATAAAAAAGGACCAGGTAAATAATTTGATCTGAAGAGAGTTTTGTTGGCCTTACACCTGAACTCAACTGTACTCAGTGGTACCAGCTTCATTTTGAATCAGAAAAAGAGAACATACTCCATAAACTAAGTTATTAGACTGGTAAAAACTGCTGAACACCAAGAATAAGGTAAAAGTTCTTTATTTTATTAATTAATTCTTTGGACCGTGTTTCAGAGTTGATCAGTCTCATGCACACACTCTTCCCAAAGAGTACTCGTGACTGTGATCCAGGTAGAATTAGAAACAAGGATTAAATAATACAATGTTCCAAGCACAGATCACATGACAAAAAAAAAAAAGCAACTTTTTTCCATCTAAGCATGATAAAATGCTTGTATAGCACCTAGTTTTCATACGAACATTACCACCCAAGCTAAAGCAATATTTAAGAGAGGATGCAAGACACACACAAAGCAAAATTTTAATCAAACGTTTACCCATCCATACCATAACACTAAACCTAACTAAAACATAGAAAGAAAAAACATTATTAAGATCAACACTATTTCTGACAGCATCTGCCATACATCAGGAGTCTCTAATTTTTTAACTTCTAACAAAGAAAGAATTACCTTCAGGCATTATACAGAGCTACCTCCTTCTTCAAATTCAAGTACACATTCACTTTACTTGATTTTTGGCAACAGAGTAGCATGGCTGTTCAAAGCCAGAGAAGATCTGCAAAGAAAAGATTCAGAGAGCTATTATTACTAAAAAGTCAGGATTTTATGATCATAATTGCATTTAATACAGAAATCAGTGTATGTTAATGCTAGAAGAATAATTAAGTGGTAGTTGTTTGGGGTTTTGTTAATTAACAATGCTATCCAGTCACAGGTCTGCCCAGATCTGCTACACGTCTGAATACTTCTGCTCATCATTTTTGTTTAAAATAACTGCTAATCATACTTTTGAGTGTTTACAAGGAGAGGAATTTAGTTCACTATAAAGAACTGCTTGCTCTTTCATTAACTCGTGCAGAATGCTGGTACAGTGACACTGAGAGCAATAGGGAAAGTCTTAACAATGCACTTTTTCCAAAGAAAATCCAGCACTAAAAGGTATACATGCTACTGCTGTTGAATGAACAGTCTCATCCAGCAACTGTCTCCCACAGATTCCTTTAGGAATCAGTATCACCTTCCTTACCTGAAAGGTAACCTATGTTGCTAAGCCATTCACCTACTTTCAAAGCATTTGTTAGATTTATTTATTCTGTTTTTTTAAATAAACTGGAGATGTTACCACTCCCAGATGGTCACTACATCTTGGCCAGGGGCTTCCTCTCCCAGAACTGCTTCTTAAACTACAAAATGAGCCAGATCAGCAAAGGTGACCTTTTTAGGCTACCCTAGTTCATTTTAATTATGTTCACTTAAGTAGCAGTGCCAAAGGAGAAGGAGCCTGGGCAAAGCTCCTTCGTGGATGACCTGTTGGGCTCAGAGCAGTGAAACAAGCAGTGAAACAAGTCTGCACAAACTCCAGACTGGAAACAAACATTATTTCTATCATGTTAATGCCCTAGCAAGCTTTCTGAGAAGATGATCAGGCACTATAAAGGGTGATAATCCATTACTAAAAATAGGCTTGCTGAAGCCTGAAAACCATTAGAACATGTAAACCATTTTATACAACCTATGCTAGTACAGAAAAATCAAAACCACTCCATCCTACATTCTAAAACCTTAATAAATGAAAAAATCATTTTATTGTCATGGAACAGAAGAATTATCTTCCTCCTTTTTGTCCACTCCCTCGTCAAACCCATGCAAAATGCACACATGACATTTTATCAGAAGCAAAGGTACAATAAAAGGGAAATAACCAGTGTGCTTAAGTGCTACCATTTAAAAAAATATTAATTGAACTGTCCTCCTCCTGTTTAGCTATCAGCAGCCAGTAGCTGTACTTGAGCAAAATGAATTTATGAATACTTGCCTTATGTCAAAGTAATGCACATTAACACAAAACTGCTGAAATACTTCTGCCACAAACTAGGAACACAATGAAATAACCTCTTGCCTCATAATTGCTTTGCAACCACTAAGATAGAAAAAACAAGTGCTGTTTCTTCACCCAACATCTCATCAAATGATGCTGAGAGAAAAGAACTACACTAATGCAGGTAGAACAAACTTGTATTAAATAACTCAAAAAAAAAAAGATAGAATTCACAAAATTCCACTCTCAAGGATACTCAAAAATATTCTCAAAATACTCTCAAGGCTGTTACAAATTTCAGCGAACACTTCAGGACGAGGGGAATGATGTAAAACAAGCTTCCAGAGAATATATGCCTTAAACAGCAACCTCTCCTGCAGATTCACTGATGTCCAGCAAACACATGCTACAGCATGTCCTTCCTCCCTTTAGCAGGAACTACGTCAACCACCTCTCTCCAGCTGCCTGTCTTCACAGCATTGGAAGAAAATTAATTTAGAGAGCTCTCCCTAGTCTTGCATCTCTGGACAACATCTGCCTGACTGTGTTCAAAGTTACAGGGGGTATGCATAGAAACCTATCACAGTTGCCTAAGTTTCTTTTCTTTCAAAGGTCACGTTAATGCTGACTGTTACAGGCAAGGTCAGCCACAAATCACAAATTCTCCTTTAAGTTTGTTCCCAGTATTCCACAATATTGTCATCATCCAGCAGTAACACAAGTTCTTAACATCATCTTGGAGTGAAAACCACACCATCAAGCTTCAACAGAATATATCCATACACATTTTGTTCTTCTTCTGTTTGTATTACCACAACAGGACATTAGGAGAGTATCAGGCTTTATTCATTCATTTTTAGCTTTAAACTCTTAGGTAGTGTTACAAGTTTCAAGGCTCTTATAATGTTACATTGCTGAAATTATTTTCATTTGTTTTAATAGAGGTTCAACAACTACACAATTTGACAGCTACCAAAGACAGAGCTGCTACCTATGTAATCAAACAAAACCACAAACAACTAATCCACCCAGATTATTTGTTTAAACTGTGTGACTTGCAGCATTAAATTCATGCTATCATATAAACCAGATCCTTCACACTATGGGATAGAAGTCTGTATGACCAACTGTCATGAATTATCAGTAATACCATAAAAAAATAGCTGAACATTTTAATTTTTCTTTAACAGCTGCCAGATCAGACAGAATATGGTAGGCATGAATAAAAGAAAATAAATGAGATGACAAGAATGTAAGAATGACAAAACATATAAAAAGTTTCCATAATTAATTGAAAAGATGTATAGTGTCACGTTAGGTAATAAAACACCAAAACCAGCCATGAATACATTGTGCTAGTTGTAACATATTTCACTGCTCTACACTCTACATTGCAATGCAATTACTGCAAACTTTTCTTGTATAATATAAACTCTTCAACAACCAACTGCTTTTGAAGTCAGTGTTGATCAATACTTTCAACACATGCTGTTTACAAGTATGCAGATGTATCTCAGTTCGGAACTTGCTCATTGTTACATCTCTAACAGGAAATTGTCTGCTTTACGCACTCATTACAGCACAGGCATCACAGGTTTCACACCACCCTGCAAATAATCCTATGGATGCATTAACCATCTATTTCTGCCCTTAAATGCAGAATTCCTGCTTCTAATTACCTAATGCTGACTCTTCCATTGTTTCAAGGTACAATTCTTTCCAACTTCACAAACTCAAACACTCAATGGCATGCAGAGCAGGACAAAGACAGAAATCAACATTTATGCTGCTTGGGTTTAATGGGATATTAATCAACTTCACTTTGGTCATTAAGTTCCCTGTATTATCTTAATTGTTCACGCCCATGCTTCTGACCTCTCATTTTTCATATTTCCTTTATAATCTGGATTACAAACTAAACTTGAGCAAACAGAGATACTGATAATTTTTTTCTTTAACACCATAAAATTTAAACTGAACTATGCCAAAGTAATGGCTTTCCTTTAAATCCAGTGGTGTAAAATTCCATCCACAACAGCAACACACAAGCACTACATGCTATCTTGCTTTTTGTTCCCAGGAAGAGCAGGGAAGTGCAGCTCCACATCTGTATGCTATATCGATGCTTCATCTGCCAGGTCAGATAGAACCAAGAGTCCCAAATTCTTTTCCCCTTGTGTGTATTTCCAGGTCAAAATGGGCTCAAGCCTGAAAGCAGACAGAACTAGCTGAATTACCTGATCAAGGCAAGACTGTTCACTCAGTGCTTGCATTACCACACTGCTAACTAGACATTCACATTCTTCTGTGTGACCACCATCTGTGTGCTGCTGATAAAGAAGTTTCACTTCCCTTACTGCAGAAGTGCTAAGGCTACGCTACAGGTAGGAGTGTCTCCTATATGAGTCATAAATGTTACCCCCAATTACCAGAGTCAGGAGTCTCACAGGACACCACCACAGAATTTCTGCCTGTTGAAAGGGAAATTCATCTGAGGCAACGGCTGACAAGTCTGTGACATGCTTAAAAAGACTCAAGTGCTATTCCTCATTCAGTAAGTATCTTACCTGGGTAACATCTCCCCTCAAGGCCAATATACCTTTATTAACTCACAAGATGGAGTCAACTTTGGAGCACATTAGCGCGTTATTAAATTGTGCTTTATTTCCATACCACAAATCTTAAGGTTTGCATCTTAGATGCTACAGTTGCTGTGATTTCACCTTTCAGAGCAGGATTTCCTGCTTCACCTTGACTTAAGCAACTCTGCAATAGACAAAGGTACAAGACCAGTACAGAATATTCCTTACAATTCATTTGGTTTTCTTCTATAAACCTGCCTTCTACCTCCACTTCCTTTGTTTTTTCAAGTGCCCTTCTCAAATATTGCTCTCTTACTTCAACTTGCAGACCCCAGCAGCACAGTATTTTATAGCACATAAATCAAAGGAAAATGAAAATAGAAACTGAAGCTAAATTTAATGCAACTAACACCTTTCTTTAATGTCAGTTGTAAGATCCTCTCTAAAAGTAGGCTCAAAGAACCTTTCTTCAATACTGCAACCAAATGCATCTAACCAGAAATACCTTAATTTTGCAGAACATTACTACTACCACAAATAAGAAATAGGAAAATAGAAAGTATGACCTCATTGTGAGGGCACACATTCTTTACTAATGCTTTATGTAACAGATATAGCTGTTTCTAAAATACAGTGCAAATGCATATAATTTTCTGGATAGCCAACTGTTGAATGGAAATATGCTTTAAAAGGCACTAAAAAACTTAAAAGAAAAACTAAAAAAATTTAAAAACCCCCTAAACTGTGTGATGAATAAGTAGCAGGGCTCCTCCTGACCCAGGTGCAGAGAATAATTTAATTCTCCTACTCCTTCAAAATAAATTTAATGAGAAGACCACATTTAATCATAAGATACCTGTTACTGAAGGTGGAGATTCTATCTCCCACCGCCACCTTGTATCAAAGCCTATAAACCTCATGTTCAAGCCACACTGTAGTCTTAAAGAAAGGCTGTCAATCCCTGACATCTGTAAGGCTGCAGCCATCTGGAGCTCTATTTATATGTTGAGATGTGCATCAGGCACAGAGGCGGTTACTTAATTACAGCATCTCCAACAGGCACTGTGTTCTTCACAGCTCTCAAACTCAGCTGCTGGTCAGCACAGCAAGTCTTTTCCACTCAACCCAAGAGCCAAGCTCCAATCCTGCAGAGCAGCCAGGACACATTCCTAAACCCCTACTTCCCAATTCATTAAAGAGGACTTTCAAAAGTCAGTAATTCAGTATTTCATAGTCTAAGAGCTTTATTCCCTCCTTCCCCTCCTTTAAGATGAACAATTTTATATATTACTAACCTAATACTTCAGTTACATATTGGCCATCATATTCAGAGTTGCTCCTACAACTCTGAATTACATGAAAGCTCCTCATTCAACTAAGTAGGTGCTGCAATGCCTTCAGAGGTCCTCAGCAACATCAAGGGTGAAAGAGCAGATCAAAAGCAAATCTGGGCAGGTAAGAAAACACTGTGCATTAAAGAGTGCTTTGAAATCGGCGTGGGCCAAAACAATGCAGCTTCTCACAAGTTCAGACAAAACTTACACTGAATTTTAGGAACGCGATCATTTCAAACATGTTCATAAGGCAACAAGCACATGATCAGGCACTGTGTCATGATTACATATGGACGTGATTATAAAGCTTCAAGTCTGATGGTTAGCATCTATTTACACTGCTGCTTTCACTGATTTGAGGAGTTGCCAAAACACAGTCCATATAACAGATCAGACAAAAGTTCTCCTCTTCCAACAGTAAATACAATTTTACCCCATTTTTCAAAACCTCACATCTCTTGCACAATAAAAAGTGAAACTTCTGTGCTTCAGCTAACAGGTACAAGCCAGAAAATAAACCTAGGATTTCTGACAATCTTATTGCTAGGAAACAGCCCACAGCCTGCAGAAGTATCCCTTTTCTTTCTTTTGTTTTTTTTGTTTTTAATTGATGGAAACAAGTCTTTCCACAGCTGTCTGCACCTTACTTTTGACAAAGTTAACTGAAGGTTTTGTCAGATTTTTCTTTTTTTAATGTATAATTTTGCCATTTCAAAGCACTTGTGGAGTACAAGCCTCCCTCGAATTACAGAGATTAATACATTCTCTTTGCAAAGATTGGTACTCTCAGGTACATAGAGCTTCAGGTGGTTCTATTCAAGTTACTGACTGACTCCATAGTGGTGGGAAGGTTCTTCCTGTAGGTACATACTCTTTAAAATAATTAGCATGTAAAATCTTCCAGTGTTTGCAAACAATTCTGCAAGGAACAGACAACAAAAAATTCATTCTTTCTCATACCCAACTCAGACAAGTCAGCACCAGCACTTCTTCCACTAACACTCTCTCTGATCAACCAAGAACACAAACTCTGGAACAAAACACAAAGAGCACCAGACTTATGAATCCCTTTCCTCAGCCAGTTCTTCTGCTCCTTTCCCTGCATCAACTTTCAGTGGCGCAACTACCTGTATTTCTGTGGAATAAACTGGATGACTTTGCTGTAGTAAATTATAAGCACCATACTTCTCCACGATACTGATAGCTCAAACTGGTTCCATGATCTGGTTCATTACATAACTGCACAAACTACGCTTCAACTAAGGCTGGAGAGAAAGAAGCCAATGAACACAGAGCATACTCAACATCAGAACCATCATTCAAGAAGACAAGTGAAAATTTTCAGACTGCATCATTCATATTTCTAACTGCCCTTGCCATCCTCAGTTATTAAGAGATCACTTCTTAGAAACCTAATAAAAAAGCCTAAACCAGTACCCTCTTAAAAAGCAGGCTAAGATAACTTAAAAATCTGCAATTACTAGAGATGCAACCAAGGGCAGAGTTTCTCAAAATTTAGTCTAGGATGCCATTTGCCCTGTTCTTCCCTCTTCAGATACAACACCCTAATGCTACAATTTTTTTTCTTTTATTTGGAAAAGAATAAAATCTTGGCTAGAAGTATTTAAAAGAAAAAAATACAGAGCATAAGACTGATTAAATGGCATTTACTTCACAGGAATGAAAAAACTACAGATGGGAAAAAAGTCAAAGATTGACAATAATGAAATGTAAGGCAAGTAAAGATCCTTGTGATTTAGTCTGACTGCCCACATAAAAGTCACAGGTTCTTCCTTAATTGCTATTCATAAGCAATCAGATTTTTAAAAAACCATTAAAGTTTTCTAGTAATAAGGAAATCCACTACCATCTTCGTAAAGTGTTTAATTGGTTTGCAACTTTCAAACTTGTTTCAAGTTTTTCTTATCCTACATTAATTATAAAATCAGTATTTGAACTTTCAAGATCTAAAGATAAAAAAGAGAAATTTGATAAATTCTAAGTTACTTATAACTCATATGTCACCTACTGACTTCCTCCTATTCATCAACCTTCTTTTATTTTCAGTGGTATCTGAAAATAAATGACCATCAGCAAGATGCAGAGCTGATTTAAGCCCCAGTCTCCCTAGGAATACATATATGTCTAGATTCTTCTCAGATCAATTCATTAACTCTTTCTGGATATCACACATTTACAAATCACCTTCATATCTCTATTGGCAACAGTGTGAAATAAGGTAACAGCAATGTGCTGAGAAATGAGAAAAGCTGCAGGATAGTTTGCAGAATATTAAATTGTCTCCAATCTCAAGAAGGTGTTTTCTAATCTTCATCTGCCCTTCTTTACCTTTCTGGAATATAAATCTTTGGTAGCTTGTAACAGCTAACAATGTGCTCTGATAAATTATTTTATGCAGTTTTACCAACAAAAGAACTATACAACCACCAAAGAAACCCCAAGAAAACCAGAGAAAAGCACAACTTACAATGACTGAGGTATTACAACTATATTCCTGCCTTACTGAACTCTGGGTGGGCTGTATAGAGCCATAACATGCAGGTGAAAATGTTGCTATAAAAAATTTGTTTTTTGAAATGTATAGATATTTTACCACCAAGCCTTTCATTTAAAAAAGAAAGTTTACACACTACCCCTCCCCCCCTTCATTCAGAAAGAACTGAGAATTTTGAGTCATATTTTCAAACCATTCACTGGGTGAGAATCAAGTTTCTTTCAATCAGTAGACAACACAAGTACTTGTGAAGAATATTTTTAAATAGAGAAGTCAGCTTGAATTTACTAGTAGAACACTTACAACATCACATAAGCACAACGTATTAGAAGACAGCTTCTAGTCCTGTTACACAATATATTCTTATGTAAGAATCTTCCCTTCATCTGAATTTAATAAAAATACACACTCTGAAGGATGAAAGAATAACTGTATAAACAAAAGCACCATTTTGTCAATATGAACTGTTTATCCTAAGCCAACTACAAGAAATACACTTTTGATGTATCAGCACAGCTACTTGGCCTCAACAAACTCAAAGTTCGAGACAAACCACTTTGAAAGTCCCTGCAATATCAGGAAAAAAACTACTATTCAAGTGATGAAGAGCAAAAGGTACTGCAGCTATAACTACAACACAAAAGAGCATAACATGTTCAATCATAGAACTAAATCAAAATAGACGTTGGGAATTTAAAAACAGCTACTTCAAACATTCAAAAATCAGACCTCAGCAAAGTGCAATTCTTACAGAATTTATATTTTTGCTTTGCTAAGGATGGTATGATTATTTGAATCCATGATGCAAGTAAAACTCTCCCTATAATTAGTTCTTCAACACTGCATCCTACCTCTAAAATACATTTCATTTTCAATCTGTTCAAAATGAAAACAACATAGTGGCCTGTCAAACACATCTTCAAGAAAAATAATGAAGATTGATGGATCATACAGATACTAATTCCACCTAATCCCTCCAAATGAAAGCAACAGGCAATCAAAATACTGAACACACTATTTCACTATCCCCACCACAGCTTTCCTAATCTCCTCAAAAAGCAAAAATTCTGTTTCAAAAGAAAGTCTTAAGAGGTAAGGAAACATGAGTTATTTCATAAAGAGAAAATACATCCATGTTCTGCAGTCCATTAAAATACCCTTAGAACTATGACTTAGGCAGAGCTGTTTTCAAATATTCACACACCATTCTTCTCATTGATCCTACACAGCAAGACAGATGCAGGACAGTTGGAACCCAACTAGTCAACAAAGCAGTTTCACATTTTACTTTCCATTAACAAGTAACTAACACAGGTCAGAAAGAAATTCATACAGCACTCAAACAAGCCTTTTTTGTACTTATTTGTACTAACTCATAGAAGACAGTCCACCACATTCTACCACAGCTTATTTTCTAGATGCACAAACTACTTGAGCTTTATATATAGCACACCGTAATCGTTTCACCTTGATGCGATAAAGACAGCAGGCCCAGCTGCAAAATCTCTTTCCAAAAGAAACTGTCAACATCTTGGATGGACATAAAAAGCTACACTGAGCTGCTGCTTGAGTTCAGAACCCTTCTGAACCAAGGACTGCAAACCCGAACAGCAAAAGGAAAATACACACTTGGAAAGAGACACAAGACTAGCAAGAACTGCCCTGACAGCCCTGGTGTTTCTCCTGACCAGCCCTGTCTCAATCTATGGACATAAATGTTGGATCAATAAATTTGTTTAGATACTTCTATTGACAACTTCCAATAACTAGTATTGGAAAATTATTCATGCAATATTAACAACATAGTTATGCTTGAATCCTTTTGGAAAACACAAAGCATATCCACTTCCAACCCTGCTCACAAATAGAAAAAATAGAAAGAGCTGCTATGTGGCTATGATGTCTTCCAACTTGCCTTTCAACTGAACTACATTAAAAAACTAAAATTTAAATTAAAACTACATAAAGACTGGATCTGCACTATGAATTAACTCATAAATAGACAAGTGACTGTCTCAGTAACCAGAGAATGTTAATTAGCTCACAAAAATAATTGCTAGCAATTTCTTTATCACCATTAATCGTGCTATAGGCTTTTACAACATGCAATTCATGTGAAGATCTTTCAACTTGTACACCAAAAACATTAGTCTGGCAAATCAGCTAGAAAACAGACACATTGTAATTCCTGCAATTGGATTAGTAATTTACATATTAATGATTTTTTTTGGCCTGTTTGGTATCACTGCATTCAATCACATCCTGCAGTATAATACAATATTATTATGTAAGCTGGCAGCTTGTAATCAAGTGTTTGCTACTCAGTAATACTGATTAGCAACTTTGCACCAGAATGCTACCTATTAATAGGCTCCTTGAAAGTAGTAAGGTACTATTTGTTTTTTCCCCTCCTCATCTTCAGAAACCGTTCATATAATGTCATTGAGCTGTGGACCCAAAATCAGGAGCACAACTTTCTTGAGCAATATTGCAAATGCAGAAGGAGACACATGACTGCTTGGGCACTACCCAAATGACTGAAGAAGCTCGTGTAACAACTGGGTACACACACTATAGTTTTTCATTTTAACTTCTTTCCACTTTACCTCAACATGCTAATGAACCCATCCTGTGCAACTTAAGTCTCAAGATCCTCACACCACTCTTTCACAGAAAGTAACTGCTAGTTTAAAAGCAAATAAAGACTTAAGGACACACTGATAACATACAGAAAAAGTCTTTCCAGTGATTCCACTGTAACTGCCACTCTTAGCAAAAACAAATCAAGTTGTGCTCTTCCCTTATCCCCAACATACACTCAGTCCCCTATTTAACCAAAATAACTGAAGTTCAGTTTAGAAATTGTTTTCCACCTTAGCTTCTGCAAGGCCATGTAACAGCTGTGTTCAGACAACATGCAGGGACACACCGTTTTTTAAACAGACACCAAAAAGACCTCAAAATAACCCCTGCCCTCTTCTCCAGGCAGAGCACAAGTCTGCTGCGTACACTTCTAATTATAAATATAGTAACCTGACATGGGGAGAGTGACAGCCCCTTGGACACAGTCTCAGAAACTACTAACCCAAATCTGTGCTGAGCATAAGCCCAGAGCAACACAATTGTAGCTAAGATAGACTGCTGTTTTACAATCGACAAAACACACAGCTACTTGTACAGAGTGGACAACAAAGATGGACTTCCAAAGCACAATTAGGTCTATCTTACAATAATCCCCTATCCCAACAGATCCCGTCTGCATTTCCAGCTCTAAAACTGCCATAGCTGAAGTCCCTTACTTTGTGTTCTTCAGCAAGTAATTTTCTTTACTACTCTCAACTTAATAAAATAAAGCCATTTTAAGTTCCAGGCAGCATTTAGAGCAAGTACAAATATATCCTCTGCATACTTTAATCTAAACTTAACAATGCTAGAATATCTAAATCCTTTCTTGTTAATATTTGCTTCTTGGCATAAAAGTTTGTCTTAGACCACAAGATAAGAGTAAGGTCATTTCTTTATGTGCTTCATCTTTTAAAAATTTCTCAAGGTACTACATACTAAATATTCTTGAAATTCACAATTTAAATACACCATAATAGTGCGCGTTTTCATTATCACTATTATCATGTAGCACTTCCATGATGTACGGAGATGAACTTTTTAGAAGGGTATGTATGGGAGAAGACAAGGAGCAATAGCTTTAAACTGAAAGAGTATAATTTTGGATTAGATATAAGGAAGAAATTCCTTACTGTGAAGATGGTGAGACACTACAACAGGCTGCCCAGAGAAGCTGTGGATGTCCCATGCCTGGAAGTCTTCAGGGACAGGTTGGATGGGGTTTTGAGCAACCAGATCTAGCAGAGGGTGTCCCTGCCCATGGCAGGGAGGTTGGAACTAGATGATCTTTAAGGTGCCTTCCAACCCAGGCCATTCTATAATTCTGATTCTATTCATAGTGTTATTCCTCACTTCCAGCACTTCTCAGCTGTATAAAATTCAACTGTCTGAAACATGTTTTTCCATTGTTGTCATTTCTCCAGCATTGCTGAGGTACCTTTTACAATACAGTTAAACACACACCTCCAGAAGTGTAAATCCTTTCATAAACCCAACAGCACAAACTACTTCTGACACACATGTATGTGAATACAAGGAATAAAACCCAACTTCAATCTCCTCATTCTTTCCCACAAACAAGTAAAGGTGAAAGCTTAAAATATGAACCACAAGAAACGGCTCATGGCCAGGACATACCATGTAATTACTTCAGATAAAAACAAATGACACAAGAGAAAAAAAAAAAAGCTATGGTTATTTGAGACTCATTTAATTCTCCCAGCATTTATATTAGTACTTCTACCTCTGGATCACTGGCAGCCAGTACTTTTGGGGGTCAGTGAGAAAGAAAAGCCAGCACTGATCCAAAGAACATCCTGAAAGCCTACTAAAGAGCCGTAAGAAAAAACTAAAGGGAAAATTCATTACAGGACACGCGCTTCCTCGGGAGCAGGACCAAGTAAACAACGGAGGGAGAGGCAGAACAACGTTTGTAAACACACAACGCTTCTGCACGGTGCTCGCCCGTCCGCCGCCGAGGGCGAGCACGGAGGCGCTGCCAGGCTGAGTCATTCCTTGTAGTAACTTCACCACGAACCTCTCGCCCGGGCAGCGGAGCCCCGGGCAGGCAGGGAGCACCCCGGCCCGCCCGGCGCTGCTCCCCTCTGACGGCTGGCAGCCACCGCCCCCCCCCCCCCTCCAGCAGCTGCGCTGGGGTCACTCCGCCACCCCGGGACCGGCTCCAGCCGCGGGATCCCGGTCCTCCTCGACCCCCGCTCCGCCGCCTCCCAGTTCTTTGTCGCCCGCCCCACGGCTACAGCCCTGCGCCCGCCGCCCCTCGCCAAGGCCGCCCTCCCGGTACCGGAGTCCCCGCCTTCCCGGCGGCTGGGAGGGGCTGAGCGGGGCGGCGGGGGGAGCCCGCCCGTGCCCGGGCAGCGCTCGGCACTCACCCCCGGGTCCCGCGCGGGCAGCGCCGCTCATCCTGCGCCGGTGGCGGCGCGTCCCCCCCCGCGCCGCGCGGCCGGGCCCGGCGGCTCCGCGGGAGCGCGCAGCGCCTCGGCGGGGCCCGCAGCCGAGCGGGGAGAGGCGGCGAGCGGGGAGAGGCGGCTCGGCGGGGCGGGCCGGGGGCCGCGGGGAGCGGGGAGCCCTGCCTGGCGCGGCCGCCGCCGCCGCCGGTGTTTGTTGTTGTCGTCAGCCGCTTCCGGCGCGAGGGCTGCCGGGAGGGGGCGGCGCGCGGGAGGGACCGCGCGGCGGAAGCGGTGCGCGGGCACGGGCGGGCGCCATCCGGGAGCGGTGCCGGGTGGAAGCGCCCTGGAGTGCTCCGGCTCCAGCCCCGTCTGCCCACGGCAGCGACACCGTCCGCTAGACCAGCTTGCTCAGAGCTCGGTCCACTCCGGCCCTTCCAGGGATGTGTTCAAGATCTTCCCGCCTTACCTCGGGCAGCCAGTTCCAATTCTTCACCACCGTCACACTAAAGGATTTTCTCCTAGTGTCCAATCTAAACCTACTCGTTTTCAATTTAAACACATTCACCCTGTCCCTGCATGCCCTTGTAAAGAGTCTTGACCCGCGTTTCCTCCTTCCTTCCCCTAAGATACTGGAAAGCCACAATCCGGTCACCCCGAAGCCTTCTCTTTTCCAGGCTGCACAATCCTTATTCTTTCAGCCTTTCCTCCCAGGAGCGGTGCTCCATCTCTCTGATCAGTTTTGACGGCCTCCTCTGGACTCACAACCACGTCCATGTCCTTCCTTTGGTGGTACCCCGGAGCTGGAAGCAGCACTGTAGGTGGGATCTCAGCAGAGGGGCAAAACCCCTTCCCTTGCCCTGCTGGCTATTCTGCTTTGAATACAACCCAGGACATGATTGGCATTTGGAAGTCAGGCCCATGGCCTTACCTGAGCAGGAGGTTTGTTCAATTTCATTTTAATCTGAGATGACAAGAGATCAAAAGTTTAGGAAATCTACAGAGAGATTTAAATATCTGTCCTGTATGTTTTGAGTGTTGTTGTAAAGAACTATACTGAAATAACATACATGCTTCACTGACATTTGGAATTATAAAAAGAAATCTTAAAAAAGATGGGTTTAGATGACACTTTCTTACACTCTGCACGAACAGAAAAATATCAGCTTCTACTAGAGAAACTTATCAAACACTTTTGCTATGAAATGTAACTTAAAACTAAAGGCATACCAGTTCCTACCAAACTTCTAGGTATCACCTGTCACTTAAAGAAAGTGAGATCACCATGGCCAGTCCAACCAAAGGATGTGTCTATTTCCCAAAAGCACAGGAACTTTTTAAGACTAGATGTTCAGACCTGCTAGCAAGGATAAACTGGAAAGAAGTAAAAAGAGAAGGCTTCATAGCATGGGAATCAAGGGTTTTCTGTCACTATATTATTTTTCCTGCCATAGGCATTGACTATTATTTCAGCATTTAAGATGATGGCTGTTTGCATTTCCAGTTGCTAGGCAGAATTTAGCAAATGTTCATTTCATCCCTGTGCCAGCAAGTGAAGGTGGCTCCAGGTGCACTCACTGTCCAGGCCAGACTCCCATCCCCCAGGGATGGGCCCTCGGAGAGCTTTTGTCATAAAGCAGCCCAGGAGCTGTAGGGTAGGAACTAACCTCTCATTCCTGTCGAGAAAACAAAAGTAAACCTCACACACATCACTTTTGGTTTCTGTTTTATTACAAGTTTCTTTAGAGGCTTAGCCCACAAAACTTTTCTTAGGGATGAGGACATTTCCACATAAATTAGAGAAGAGTGAATTTGAGAGGAATACAAGCAAGAGGTTTGTTTGACTGGGAGATGCAGGAGAGGATCACAATGCTGGCATCAAGGACATCCTCTAGCCAAGATCCCTTGAGAACACCATAAAGCTGGATTGTATGTTCTCTGCTGCCTGCCTTCACCTCTCCTTCCATAACATACTCCATAACCAGCAGGTCATGGCAAAGCATAATGTTGTGGCCAGGGTACATTCAGATACAGAATATATTCTGCATATATATATATAAGAGGAGGATTGCAAGAAAGAGTGCAAGCATGTCATGGTCCCAAGCACAGGAAGGACATCAACATGCTGGAAAGAGTCCAGAAGAGGCCACCAGGTTGAGCAGAGGGATGTAGGATCTCTCCTATGAAGAAAAGCTGCAAGAATTTGCTTTGTTCATCCTGGAAAAGAAAAGTCTTCGGGGTGACCTAACTGTGGCCTTCTATACCTTAAGGTACTTCTCACAAGCCTGGACCAGGCTTATAGTTTTTACAATAAACTCATAGTAGTCACCTCTGCTATGTTGGAGAGCTTCCTGCCTGTTTGACACATTGAAAGCTATGTTGAATAGTCACACCCTGTCCAGACAGCAATTTCTTGGCCTTTTAAAAAAAGCCCCCAGTTGCCACCTTGTGGCACCCCATAAACAAGTACTCCCCAACTCTGCAGCTTGTTGGGAGATGCATCCAAATTTTGAAAGACACCTTTGGCACTTCAGACTACAACAATAAACAGAGCTGGGAAGACATCAGTACTCAAAACAGATGTAATGTAATGGGAAGTATAATACAGAACAAGTGGCATGCATGCTATTGTCAGAAGTCAAGGAAAAAAACCCAAAACTTTAAGCTTTGGTAAGCCTGAAGCACAAATAAGCATCATTAAAATTCTCTTGAGGAGAAACTACTGAGAGTGACCTCCTGAAGTTTTAGAAGCTGAGACATTGGCAAGAAGCAGCAGCATCTCTTCAAACACTGAAGCAGCAGTGCCAGCGGGGCTTGTAGTTTTCTGGCAAAGCACCTCTGCCAGTCAGGCTTTCAACAATTGCATAAAATGAGGCTTCAGGCACTTAAGTGTAGTTCTGGTTTTTACAGCACGTGTTGGACAACTGTTGATTGATTTGAGAGGCAGCTCAGGCAGGACTGAAGCAGGAACTTCAGTTCTGGGGAGTAAGCAAAGTGCTGCTAGCAGAGCAGGTTGTTCTGGCTTGTTCTTGTAACATTTCATTATGTTGCTTCCTCTCAAAGTGTTCCAGAGCTTCTTCATGCCAAACAACTAATTACAGGTTTTTTTCATGAGCCTGTTTGAACAAAACCTAAAATGTAGCATTATATTCTAGCCTAAAAAAAAAAAAAAAGGCAGTATTTTGTGAAGTTTTTGCTCTAGGATATACGAAAAGAAAGCATTGAATCAGGGTTACCGAGAATTCTTCACATTTTCAAAGTGCTGTGCAAAAGGTAGGTTTAGGATCCACCTATACTTTTTTTCACATTCTGTAAAATAACCAAGAAGGTTGAAGGGTTTTTTTCACTGTGGGCTTTTAATTTTGGGTGCTAAATTTGGCATACCAAAGAATGTGTCTCTTGAACTACATATTTATGCAGCTGTAGTCAAAGAGCAAAAAGAGCAGGCTGCTCTTTAAGGGAAAGCAAACTGGGCGCCAAGGCTGACAGCAAGAGGCACTGTCATGGACAAGGGGCACAGTCCCACAGTATCAGTGAGGTCTGGTGACTGTTTTTCTGTACAATTGTTGTCTGCATGCCGGTAAGGGACCAATACTGACAGTATTTATTTAGTTCCAAATGTACTTCAAAACCCACATCTTCCTATTTTCTTTAGCTCTGCTTGCCAGAAATTTGTCCTGTGTACTTCTGCTTCCCATACTGCTGTGTCTTGGTTTAACCCCAGCCAGCCACCAAGTACCACAAAGCTGCTTGCTCACACAGTTCCCCTCTGTGGTGAGATGTGGAGGAGAAGCAGGAAATAATTTTAAAACGCGTGAGTTGAGATAGAAACAGTTTAATAATTCAAATAAATATAATAATAATAATAATAATAATAATAATAATAATAATAATAATAATAATAATAATGATAATAATAATAATAATAGAGACGACAAAAAGAGAGATGAATAAAACCTGAAACAGACAAGTGATGCCTAAATCAGTTGCTCACCACCCACTGACAGATGCCCAGCCCTGCCTTGAGCAGTGATTGGCCCCTCCCAGCCTCAACTCCCCCCAGTTTATATACCGAGCATGACATTCTGTGATATGGAACATCCCTTTAGTCTATTCAGGTCAGCTGTCCCAGCCATTATCCCTCCTGGCTTCTTGTGCACCTGCTCACTGCCAGAGCATGGGAAATTGGAAAGTCCTTGACTTGGGATAAGCCCTGCTTAGCAGCAACTAAACCATTAGTGTGTTATCAACATTATTCTCATACTAAGTTAAAAAAAACACAGCACTGTACCAGATACTAAGAGGAAAATTAAGAGTCAAAATCATACACATTGCTATCTTCATGCATTTCCCTTGCTTTTTGTTTTGTTGGGTGGTTTTTTGTTTGTTTCTTCTTTTTCCCCTTTTTCAAATACTGAAAACAGCTATATTCATTCCTCTGATAAGTCAGGCTGATGCTTTAAACCCAAGTTCCTTCCTTCTCTGTTGATGCTTTGTGGCATCTTGCAAAGTAATCTTCAACAAGTATTTATTTTCAATATAAGTCTCACTCCAACTTAACAACCACTTCAGAAAACAATATTTTTTTAAAGGACAAAGTACTGTTCTGACCTGGAATACGCAAAGTGAACAGCAGTCTCCAACAACACCAGTGCTCCTGCGTGTTTTGAGAGAGACTTCAAGAACTTCGATTATCCTTTCATGTAGCCTGGCAGTCCATGGCAAACACCAAGTCCTATCTCATCTCTTGCTTCTTTTTGAGAGCACTGACTGGTCCATAAGCAATCACTAATTTGTTTTTGAATGGTCAGTGACTCAAGAACAGCTGATGCCGTTTTGAAAGCATGCCACTCCCTCTGACCTCGTTATGGATCATTCCTAACCAGTGATTTTAACATCGTGTGGCTTCCCAATGTTTCAGTAGTTCTGACTACACAAGTTTTGAATTCATAAGTGATTTTTCTTGTTTGCTGTGAGAGCTCCTTGCAGGAAAGGAGTAGTTAGGGTCAATTTAACATCTAGGTCATGAGATCAGTTCTTGGTCCTGTGCAGAAATATGCAAAGGGCATTTAAATCTCAGATTAAAAAGACAGAATGGACATACCCTCAGAAGTGGTTAAGGACAAAAACTCTCAAGGGAAAACACGCAGCCTGAATAATCCTGTAAAAATCCCTTGTTGTGCATTTTCATTTAAGAGGCTCCATTTGTGTAAGGGACCTTCCAATACCACACTTCTCCTCAGCACTCAGATGATAATGAGTACAACAAGGTCAAACAAGCGTTACAGTGCAGACTACATAGAACAACAGTAATATGGTTAGTAATATTTATAGAAATTTATGGCTGTGTAAGCATTACTGAATATTTAGTGTTACTGAGAATAGAATTCCCATTCTTTACTGTCTATCAGCTTTGGTTTTTTATATTAAAGCACTGAAGTCATGTTCATAGAATCGTAGAATGGTTTGGATTGGAAGGGACCTTAAAGCTCATCTACTTCCAACCCTCCTGTTGTGGATAGGGACACCTTCAACCTGACCAGGTAACTCAAGGCTCCATCCAACCTGGCCTTGAATGTTTCCAGGCATGGGGCATCCACCACCTCTCAGGAAGGCTATTCCATCATTTTAAAACCTTTATTATAGAAAACTTCTGTCTTATGTCTTAGAGCTTTAATAGAGCTGGAGTTGGGGAGGCACTAGCAAGCAAATTGGTATAAGTCATAGGCCTGTATTCCATTTTTCCTCTTTTGAATTTCCTCTTTTGGATTTTCTCCCTCTTTCCCAGTCAGTGGGAACTTCACTGGACTGTCATGACTTCTCAAATATGATGGAAAGTAGCTCAGCCACTTTCTGTGCTAGTTCCCTCAAGACTCATGGATGCAGCTTACCAGGTCCCATGGACTTGTGTATCTTCAGGCTCCTTAGATGGTCTCAAACCTGTTGTTCTGCTACAGCTGGCAGTTCTTCATTCTTCCAGTCCCTGCCTTTACCTTCTGCAACTCAGGTGGTGGGGCTGGAGAACTTGCTAGTGAAGACTGACGCAAAAAAAAAGTGACTGGGTATCTCAAACTTCTCCATATCCTGGGTAACCAGCTCCCCCATTCCATTCTGGAATTCTGGAGAGGACCCACATTTTCCCTAGTCTTGCTTTTACTGCTTATGTACCTATAGAAGCTTTTACTGTTGTCTTCAGATCTCTAGGCTGGTCTCATTCTTTCAGGGCTTTAGTTGTCCTAACCTTATCCCTGGTTACTGGGAAGATTTGTCAGTATTCCTCCCAGGTTCCTCACTTCCACCCTCTGAAGGTTTCCCTTTTCTGTTTTTGTCCAGGAGCTCCTTGTTAACCTACATAATGCAGGTCTCCTTGTTCACATATAAAATTGTACTTTTAAAATTTAAGTTTAATTGCTACTAACAAAAAATTATTACATATGCAGATATTTCAGTTGAAGAAGTTATACCAGGAATTTGTTTGGCCTCTACTGCTAGAAACTTGATGTATTTTTCCTTTTACAGTCATGAAAAAAAATATACCATGCCCATTTACAAAATAGCATTCTAATGATCTTTCTGTTCACAGATGACATACTCTGATGCTTTCATCATTCACTTCACTCACTCTCCTGGTTTGGTAACCATAAAGACAGAATGTCTAAACCAAGGGATAGAAGCTTCAGCTTCTCCCTTAGCCCTGCATGCCAGTGCACTTACTTGTCTCTCACTATAAGCCATGGAACAGTATGGGAATCCAGACCCAAATGGCAGTGCTGGGCCAGGATTTTAGGCCTCTCCAGCTGAAACCACAGGCCACAAGCCAGCCAGCATCACAGAAGCTGGCCTGGAAATGTACCTCATCAAGCACTTCAGAGAGTTGAACTCAAATGCTTCTAGACTATGTCCACTCCTTCTATATTTAGCTTTTAATGTGCAGTCTCTTTTTAGAGGCTAGAAAAGTATGGTTATATTTAATCTGAGTCACTAATTTAGGCATTTGGTGGTTTTTTATGTTTTGTTAATAAGTACTAATTGCCTTTTTTTACATAAGCATCTAAATTCCCCCTCCTTCCCAACCTTTCTAGTAATACAAACTGGAAATTCATGATATCAAAACTCTTTGTTTAATATGTTTTATTAACATATTTATATAAACTACAAGGAGCCTTAAACCAAATAAATAAAACCCACTTTGTAGTTACATAAAGATGAATTGCTAACTGAAAATATAATCTGTTAACATATTGAATACTATTTGTCCTTTGTTCTGCTGACTTGAACTATTCAGTCCTTTTTCTTTCACTTTTATTTCTGAATGGAATAGAAACAAAACCATCTCGCTTTTTTTGCAGCTCCCAGGGTGTCAATTCAAAGAATTAGTCACTGACCTCAATTAACAGGGTAAACTGAAATTATGAACTAAGTACACTGAAATGGTGATTCTTTGCATTTCCAGAAGAGACTATACAATATTCCTGAATACCTAGCTACATTATTTTAAATTATACTGTAGGAGTAGCCTAATTTAAACTAGGTTTTAAATCATTAAAAAAAAAAAAAAAAAGAAGAAAACTGACTATTCTGAGTGCGCTTGCATTCATTACTCATTCTTAGGAGCTTTTTTATATTCATTGACGAGCTCAGGCGTGGGTGCTGGTAGAGTCCTCTTTCAGAGCTTTGCAGCTTTGGAATCTGCTCTTCACTTGAGCTTTCCAATACAGCAGTTCAGATGGCTGCTGCTTTGATTGCATCATTTATGTTTCCTATGCATTTTAAAAGCATGTATAAATTGTTCAAATCTGTGTAGACAGGGAATTCTTCAGATAAATGGAGATTGTGGTTTTTTTGCAGTTAGAAATACCAAGGCTCTTAAATTAATGTCTTTCTAAAATAAATTTCTAAAATTATCTCATTTTGATACATTTTTATGCCAGTGCATGAAGGACAACCAAATAGAAACTGACACATGCAAATCTCTAGTAATTACAAATTACTCTCTTCTACTGAAATAAGCAAGTTAGAGGTAATAGAGATCAATACCTGCCTAATTATTTGAGCATTGAAAAGAAAGAAAGAAAAATTGTGTCAAAACTGTAGGGCCAAGTCTGGCTGACTGGAGGGCCTGGTAATGTACATTTCCAGGCTGACTGTTTCAATATTGGCTGGCTTGTGGCTTGAAGTTTCAGCTAGACATGCCCAAAATCCCTGCTCCTGGCACAACATTCTTGCTTCCTTGAAGACTGGTTTGGAGTTTTGATTTTCTTTTTTTTTTTTAAACACTCTAGGTATAAAATTGGATTTGTACATAAAGCTTAGCATTGTTTCTTATTTAACAAGGAAGAAATTAACTTCAGTAAGCAGTATGTGCTTTACTCAAATACATAATTACAGTCAATTAAAATTTACTGGTTGGAGTCCATTTTCACAAAACCTTTCTGAGCAACATTTAACTGTTCTTAATCCTTCTATCTGTATTAACTAAATTGCACCATTGGCATCATAAAGAAAAAGTGTGTTGTAGACATCAGACTATAGATTAAGCAGTTTTATCTATATGCCCTTTCTGAACATTTCCCTAACATTAATACTTGCAGTTTTCTGAAGTTTCCCTGATTTTCACATTTTTATTAGTACCAGCTTTAATGCACCAGTGTAAAACCCCAAATAAACTCAACTCACTTAAATTCCATCTCTGTCCAGTCACTTGCTTAATTTGCAGCAGATAATTTTCATATCACTAATAGTTTAAGCACTTTGTTACAGTCTCAGTGTTTAGTTCTAGGACTCTGGGGAAAAAAAGAGCAACTGACCCCTGCCTTGACTGGCTATGGACCATGTTTCATAGCTTTGAGTTCACATGACTTATATCAGTTTCTCTTTTCCTCTGTTATGTTACATAATACTGATTAGATTTGTTACTGCTGTTTTTTAATTTCAAACTGTATTTTTATATAAGTGGTGAATCTGGAAAATCTTTTAGCAGTAGCTCTCACTAGATTGTGAAATTTGGGGTTTCTATCTGCTTATTAAATCTTTTTTAAGATACTCAATTTTTGTCTACATTTTAATTTGTATGTGTGTTTTCAATTATTTTTTCTCAGTATTTTGATCTCTGGAAGGTTGGTCAAAAGTAATTGCCAAGTTTACATATGTCCCTTAATCTTAAAAAATATATCTGTTTTGAATACAAAATAAAAACTTTTGCTGGTCACTGAACAGTCACAATGATTCTGTTAATCTGGATTTATCTAAAGAAGAAATTGTTAGTGTTTTGTTTTCCAGCTTAGTTATGTGGCTATTTTTTAGAGACAGTGCTGGAGAAACTGTCATAAAAAATTTTGTTTATTATTTCTCTAGATGCTAACTCAATTTATGAGTTCACTTAGGATACAGAAGAGGAGAAACCTTGGTCTGTCCCAGATACTTCTTGTAGTCTGAGCCTGCCTAAATTTGGGTTTGCATAGTACTCTCCAATGCCATACAGAAATTCAAGGATTTCATGCAATTATCTGTAATTCAGAAATTCTCCAGACTACCATCTCAAAAAGTCTTTGTTTCCCCACACAGCCTTAAGGTCATTGTGCCTATTAACTTTTTTGTGACATATATTCTAGCATGAGGGGTGGTGTTTTGTGACTTTACTGCAGGCAGCTAGTCTAAGGATGAGCACACACTGCTGATGCTCTATATGGGATTTCAGACCATCAAAGCAGAGGGGAACTTGCTTTACACAAGTGTAGGAAACATTGTGTGGCTCAGGCAAGGCTGCAGAGCCAGCGAAGGGGAAATCCACAAAGGGCCAACCCAGCCTGAGCTCCGTGTTCTTGCAGCTATGGCACCACGGTGCTGCTATCAATTCACAGCTAGCAGAGTCAAACCCGTGGCAGGAGGTTTTATGGTGTCTAAGTACAGGATTACATTTCTGAAAGTCTGTGATGAAAATAATCTCAAATCACAGATAAAGATTGGCTAGAGTATTGAACAGGTGTGCTCTGAAAAACCGAACGTATCCACATTGATATAGAAAGTAGGCATAAAAAGGAGGCATTTAAACAAAACCAAAGTGATAAAGAGCACATGAAAACTCTTACTGTAAGGAACAACTCAGCAGTGTGTTTAACATTGTTATTAGAGAGAAAAAAAAGAGGGAAATATTAAGAGAGACAAAAATGAGGCACAAGTGAGAGTAAGCAAGATCCAAAAGTGGAATTGAGCGCAGAAACATTACTCTCTTGAGTGCTTGGTCAGGAGAGGAAGCCCTGGAAAACCTCGGAAGATCACTTTAATTTCAGTCCAGCTTTGTTTGGGAAGTACCCCTCGATCATCAGGTAACCCACACAAGGATTTTACAGCAAATTTCTTGTGATCTATTTAACCATTCTGCTGTGGCAATTTGTCCCTAAAGACAATTTTTCATATTTCACTAAAGCTGGAGAGTTTTTTGTTCAATATGTAGTAGAGAAGATCCTGCTTCTTAAATAAGTGCAAAAAATCTAAAAGCAAGGTCTGAGCTAAGAGTAAGGCAAATAATTCTGTGGTCTTACCAAATACAAGTAGTGCAGTTCCTCTCAAGCCTCAATGGGCAATTGGTTTAGGTCCCAGTACTGTCATTTTGTCATTTCATAACAACATTTGTGTATCAAGGCTTTTCCTGTTTACTCTCACAGCTAATAAAACCAATACACAAAAGCATGGACATTTTCTTGTGTAGGGGACAGGAATGACATGAAGGTCATCTTAGAAAGCAACACTGCTTTGTCTTCTCTCTGCAAATGGCCCAAAATATGTGTGTCCAGGAATAGTATGAAATATAATGCCTTCTTATTTACTTTTTCTCTTGAAATTTCATTCACTGTCTCCTGCTCCCCTTGTCCTACTTGCCCTGGGCTTATAATGCCCAGCCAGAGTGGCATTTCACCTGATACATAATCCTTGTTCTTGAAACAGGTCCAAAGAAGAGTACAGAAAGTTACCCGCTGGATCATCAGATGCAGACACTTTCAACTCAAACAGTAAACTACTTTTTTTTCAACTGGAGAAATACTGAAGTATTTCTGCTGCTGTTAGCTTTAGGTAACAGACGAAACATTTTCTCTTCTTTAGAGGAGCATCTTGTGTGCTGCACTAGTAACTGAATAATACAGTCTAAAATTCCGTGGATGCTCCATGGATGCTGTGGTTTATTGCCAGCAAGAGTATTTTGCAGTACTGAAACCACAACACTAGAGGTCATTGCTAGTCTTTACATTTTTAATCTGTCTGAAAGCAAGTGTTGGGAGTTCTCTGGTTACAGGAATTGCTTTTTAAAATTGTCTAAACATGCATGGTGTGGAGTACGTCTGCTATCAATATACACTCTTGATGTATGGTTTCATAAGTTTTCACACTTCCTTTTGGATTTTTTGAGAAATATTTTTAACATTGTTTCTGTATTTTAATTTTTTTTAGGATTTTTTAGGAGTAAGACAGCCATCCCAGAAGAGACAAGAAAATATACATTAAAAAGCATAATGGTCTTAGCAACCTGCATGCCAGTCCTGTGCAATTTATTTATTTCTCTCTCATTCATTCTTAACTATTTTTCCAAACTCTCATTTAGCAAGGATTGATTTAGGTTTTGATGTTTTTTCATTAAAGGACAATATTAGGAATATCTACTGAATTCCAATGCAGAATATCATATGTAGACTCCTTTGTGAGACTAGGAGAGTTTTCAGAAAGTTATTTAAACTTTATTCTATTTTTTTTATGGTCAAATGATTGCAAAAAAGTTGTCCTTTTTTTTTAACTATTTACAAAAGTTATATTCCCTGAATATTTCTAATGCACTAAAAAACAGCAAGCAGAAATTTAGAGGTCCAATGCAGTGTGACAACAAATGTTCAAGTACTGATATAGAGATATTTTACTAGATACATGTACTTAATTTCACAAAGGATTGAAGTTGATTGAGCTGCTTAATGGATTTCAAGTAATGTTCCAATTGAAAATTACCATGTTCATAATTCAAAGATAACCATAGCAAAAAAAATGCAAGGAAATGACACTTTAAATTTGTAGAAGAAATTGTTTTCTTTACAGAAAATGGGTTAAAATACTTTCAGAACCTTGAGCTAATTAAATTTTATTAGTTACTAAGTGGAAAAATTGTAACAGAGTTTTCTTGCTCCCTGAAAACTGGTCAATGTCATTGGTTATTTCTACATATAGTAAATACAGGAGAAAATTAAGAAAAGTATTATTAAATAGGCTGAAAACTTTATGTTCCTTACCCTTTTAAGTTCAATATCTACCTTAATCAAGATTGTTGAGTTTACAGTACTCTTCCACTAACTGCAAAATTATTATTATTATAAAATGAAATTTTTTGAGGACTTTGTTTTTTTTATCTTAAATTGTATGGAAACCAATCCAGATTCCTTCAGCTAAACCTGCAATAATATTTCTGCCGCTTTGCAAGGATGAGAAGATGAATATGAATCCATTCTTTGTACAACTTTAAATCAGTGCAACTTTTACCTCTTCCTCAATTATCATTATTATTACTCAAATAATACTTGGTGGGGTTTTGTTGTTTTGAGGGTTTTTGGGTTGAGTTTTTTGTTGCAAAGGCAAGTTCTTTAGATATTATTTTTAAAAATCAACCTTTTATTACTGTTTTTCATTGTTTTTCACCAATAAATTGTCCTCATGTAATTTTAGCTTACTTTGCTTCACTATATAACCTTTTGCCCTTTGAGTAACATTTATGAAGTGAACAGGTAATGAAGATTTGGCACCAAACTTACACTTAAGAACAGATATTAATGCTCTACATTAAGTTTGTAATTTTAAGTATCTGGTGCCATGATTCCTTGAGGCCAATTTTACCAGGACCAAATAGATTGACATCATCTCAGGTTATTCACATTTATTTTTTAATCCTGTTTCCTTTTGGATGTGTGAATATAGTCCTCACTCAGAATAACTTGTGCAGTCTTTGAATGTTGTGAAGTGAAAACTGAATTTGATCATGTGGCTGTGGCAAGAACATGTATGTAGAAGCAATAGTTTCATATGATCTTTTATTTTGAAAATTAATAAATATATCCTTGAAAAGGTGATCAGATACTTTCAGTGCAATATTGCTAATTAAAATTATAAACATGGGTGTTTGTGAAGGGTAAGGAGTATGGCTCTGTTCTTCACTGCGCAAACTGAAGCACTCCTCACTGAAATACCTCACAAGTGCCCTAAGAGGGCTTGACTCAAACCTGCCAGGTTTACTTTCTTGCTATTTTATGTAGAAAAGATGAAAAATTCATGGGAACATATGAAATATATTTAATGCTTGTTTGGGCAATTAAATTTTTAGTTGTTGGTGGAGGGGAGCTTGGTTTTATTTAGCAGTATATTCTAATGGTTTTCTTTACTAGGTACTTATTTCTTCTGTTCAAATTGACAGACATATTTTGAATGTACTTTCCTGTAGCCCTTAAAACCTTGATACAACTGAGACTGAAATCCCTGCTCCACTAAGTTCTGTAATGGTATTGTTCTTTACAGCTCTGTATTTCCTCTCCATTTCATATTTCCTTGCTGTCCATGCATATTCAGCAGTATAGACTTTTCAAGACTGAGTAACTAGATGGACAGAAGTAAACCTTAGGAATTAGTTTCTGATTAAAAGTTTTTAAATTAAATTGCAAAAAATTAGTGGTTTTTTCTTCTGTACATTCTTGCATTCTTCTTCTTCACCAAGCACTTGCAGAAAGTATTTTTGTACACTAGATGACAGTGAAAGATAGTAATTACAAACAAGATTTTGATAACTGATAACTGGAAACACATTCTGTAAGGTTATCTACTGTGATCACTGATCTTATTAATAGTGTTAAATATAAATATATAAAAAAGAGTATTATCTATGTCATCAGTTTTGCTTAAATATGTTTTTGTTTCAGTATTTTGAATGTTGATGACCTAATTTTATTTCTTTTCTTAGAAAGTTGTGGCATGTTTAATTCAAAGATAAATGGGATTACTGATTTTGTGACACAGCTAAGACCTGAATTTGTACAACAGAAGGACAGGACCCATACTGCACTTTTATTTCATGTTAGACTTGAAAGAAGAGGTTGATAACAGAAGAAAAAAGTAAAAGTAATTGTATGGACAATAAAGAAACATTCTTTTTATTTCTAATTACCATATCTTGATAAGACCAAAGATTTTTTTTTCTTCTACTCCATGACTATTTCTGAAAATCACAGCTTCTGGGTGAAGTGAGCTTGTGCTTTGGCTCACAGTCATTTTAAAACTCGATGTCCACCTCTGAAAATTAATCCAGTATCCAAAATCTTGGATGTTGAATGTCTACATCAACTCCTGTTAAGTTACTATTCCATCATTTCCAATTTCCTTTTTCCTGCATCCAGCTCAGAGCCAGAGTTAAGAGAGCCAGATAAATGTAAAGTATACTCTGGTAAAAGGTCTGCTTTTGAATTCTTTATTAGGTCAAAAAAAAAAAAGTTCCATTGTGTATGAAAGGAAAGAAAACAAAATTTTGCATCACTGACAGTCTCATCATTAAGGGCTTGGAAAACTAGATTAAAACAGGTACTTTATCTATAAATTCAAATGCAACAAAACTCTGCAGTCTGACAAAGCAGTCATCTATTTTTTTCTTGCCTTGAGCTATTCCTGCTATCAATAATAAATCCCATGTAATAATAGATGAATAAAAGCATACTTTTTAATAAGCATCTTTGGAAGGAGCAAAATAAAAACAGTCAGAAGAGTTAAACATGTGGCAAAGCCAAGAAACTGGCAATATATTTCTGTTTCAAAGGAAAACAAGAAAAAGTAATAGGGCAGACATAAAAGAAATATGCTGTTTACAATAAAAATGGAAAAGTTATATAAATATATGAGAATGGGGCACTGCATTTTAGATGGATGAGATAACCTACCAGAATTTAATTTGAAAAATTGTGATGCCTTTAGGTAAATGGAGACAGTATGTTTTGGGAAGTTAAGTTGAAAATGCTAGCTAACAATCTTTGTTACAAACATATAGTGGCACTGAAAAAGGAAGTTTCTCCAGAGGTTGGATCACAACCCCTTTTCCAGGTCTCAGAAGACTTTGGAGTGTTTTGATATGAGATCCAAACTGCCTCTGGAGAGGCAGATCTAGACTGTAGAGTGGAAACGAGAAAAGACTATTTCCAGTCTTATTAAAAAGTGACAAATTTACACCCAAGATGTATTTCAAGAATATTGAGATTTTTATGAAACGTGGCATAGAGCAAATGACAAACAGAATTACCTTAGATTTCTTCAGTGAGTCTAAATCAACATGTGAATGAAAGTATGTCTTTTTTTTTTAACATACCACTTTATTTAATTGGTTTCAGGATAGTGGAGTAATATACTGAGTACAATAGAGCAGTATGGGTTTGTCTTGATAGTACAAAGAGCTCCTCATATCCAGCAAGCAGTTCTTACTGTAGCACAACAAACAATCCAAAAGTGATGGGTGAATTGCTTCATTACTGTCAGACTCATATAAGGTTAATGGTAAATGCTGATTAAAATGCTGATTTTAAAAGGCAGCTAAAAAAAACTGAAGGGAGGACTGATTATTTTCAGTCAAGGAAACCTTAAATGAAACAAGTTAAACCAGTGTTGCCCCACATTTTTATCTCTGAAAAGTAAGTGAAACTAAACAAACACAGAGATATCTTTCCAAGCCATATACTATTTTGAAAGTCAGTGAGGAGTCCTTACAGACGTCTTCTAACGGAATGTCAAAAGTCTTTCTGTGTTCAGAAGTGACCTGAAAATGGTGAAATGATGTTACTCCAGGGCTACGGACAGTCACAGTCACTGTCTGGATAATATGTGTCTGGGACTTTTGCCTAGGAATAGTTTTTTTTAACCTTTTGCTCAAGTTTAATTTCACAGACTTAAAAAAGATAAAACTGTTAAACACAGTCAGGAAGTATTCCTGGGAAATGAAAATACATTCCAGCTGGTTTGTGTCATCATTTGGAAAAGATTCAAATTGAAGGCATTCCTGACATAATGCTGTTGTAGGTGTAGAAGCAAGTTAGACACAGAAAAAGAAATGGTTTCTAGATAATGCATAAAATAACACTAAACTCAAAAATTTTTATGCAACCTTTTAAAGCATAAATATATTTTGACAGAACAGGAAACTTATTATGGCATGGACATACAACTTCTCATTTCTGTACATTTGGGGTTAATAGTCTCCTGTGGCAATTTTTATGACATATATTCTCAGAGAGACATTCTGAGTCTGATTCATAAAATTGCTGCAGCTATTACTGTTGAATAAATGACTGGGAAAAGCTCATTCCTTATTTCAGGTGTTGGAAATAATTGTCGATGTTTCTCCCCAGACTATTCCCCATACACCATTTCCATGAAGAGGGACCGGCGTGCATTCCTCACTGCAATCAGTGGGAATTAAGCACTTGTTTCAATAAGATCAGGATTACACTGTTATGAAGACCTATATTCACAAATATCATTGTAATGCAGCACAGTAGTGCCTGTGTCATATTTGTAAAAAGATAGACGATACAAACCCCTTCATCTCTGAGGCAGACTAATTGTAAGCGTAGTACGTGGAGCATCAATGAGGTGATAGAGATGTTCAGGGAAGTTTCACTAAATGAAGCAAGTTTCACCTCTGCAATTGATACATTTGTCTGATAAATCACCACTTCCAAAATGTGTCACTGGACAATGAGTCGCAAAGAGTAGACGCATTGTGATAGCTCTAATGTTGGGTTAGCTGAAGGCAGTGTTTAATTTATTTTCAATAGTTCTAGGGAGGCATTTATTGCTTTTGCTGACCTTATCAGAGTGATTAAATGTAGCCATTTATTACCGTCCTGGGAAAGAGCTGATATCCTCTCTGTTTAACTGGACCTTAGAATCACAGAATATTTTAGTCCAGAAGGGATTTCTTGCCTTGTCCAATCCTCTTTTAAATATCTGCAAGGATGGAGATTTCACATCTTTGGTTAACATATCCCAGTGCTTAACCACTCTCATTTTTATTTTTGTTTTTCCTTTTACCTGTCAGAATTTCTGCTGCTGCTACTTGAGGGTGCTGCCTGTCATTCTATGCACTGTAGAGAAGCTGGAGTCAGAGTCTTCTATAGCCTGCATTTATGTAGCTGAAGACTAGTTACAGTTTTAGTCTTCTCCATCCTGAAATAAGGCACCCTCTTTATTGTCTCCTCATTTGTTAAACTGCAGCACCCCAGCCGTGTTGGAGTCTTTCTGCTGGACTTCTTTGGGTGCTTCAGACTGTCTTTTGTGCTGGGGAGGAGGACCCTTGCAAATAGTGACTAGAAAGGAATAATCACTTCCTTGACTTCTTGATGCATTCTGGCTAATGCAGCCACACCATCACTACAGGGGACCACTGCGATCTCACCTAAATTCTTGTCTACCATCATCCCGGGCCATTTTCTGCAGGGCTAATCCCCAGTCAACCAGAGCCAAACCTCTACTCCTGACTTATTTGAGACTGCACATCCTTTATTACATAGAGGTAATAAAGCAGACTAGTTAATTAAGAAATACGATAATGAAAAAAAGTATATTTGTTTAAGTAAGTCATCTCTAATTGATATTCTGAAATACTACCTCATTCTTGTACTGAGACTTTATCAAATAATTTCCTGGGTGATAAAAGAGCAGAGAATTTTGCAAGAGCAAATCAGATTTTTCTCCAGATTATAGATATGAAAATTCTCTAATTTTAATTGTCTTGACAGATCATGAAGATCATGAATATCAATGACAGTAGGAAGTTTTGTTATATTTTGTTAACTAGATGTCATAATTATAGCTTATTTTTCCTGAGAATAGAAATTGCATTATTTAAATGAAAACTTAGAGTTTTAGTTCAGCAAATGTGTTAAGGCAGATTTCAGGAGCTGTAGATTGTCTTGTAAAACATTTATTGGAACCAAGCCATGTGTTTGTGGTTTAGCTTATAAAACCTCAATTTGTATCAATCCAGCTGCTCAGCAACAAGGCTGTGCCATCAGTTGGGTTGGTATAGCAACAAGTGTTTGGGAACCTGAATAATCTTCCTTCAAACAGCAGCACCTTGGATCTGTGTCAGTGAGAAAAAGCTGCTTTTCTGCAGGAGATGAGACCATGTTAATGGAAAATCAAGTCATGTAATGTGCATATATAAAAGAAAGACACTTCCACTGATTAGTTCCACAGTTTTGACTTAGCAAAACGTGTGAAAGTTGAAAAATTTGCTTGAGTTACTGAAACACCTAAAATTTTGACAAGGAATAGCAACAGTTTTGGTGCTAGAGCAAATTCACTAGAAATTCTTCCTAATGGTATCAGGCCAATAAATTCACTCAAGCCCATAGCTAATTCTTTCCAAACTGATGCCTGCATGGAAGTACCTAAAGCTAACCTGCAGGTTCAAAAGCAGCCATGTCACGAGATATGAAGGAGTTGTACTGTAACTGTGACAATTTGTTAGCTTTGGTTTTCCATCCCTGAGTACAAAATCTATTTAAAAGTGTGTTTTTCCTCCCCTCCAGAAATTCACCCTGCTGCTAGTAAAGGTGAATGTACTTCAACTCAGTGAAAAATAACTTCTTAGTATGAAAAGTCATGCTCAAGTTGGTTTAGAGATGTCAAAACAAGGGATATCTGAGACATAGTTGTCTAAAAAATTTTGTCTTCCTACGTACATAATGTGAATCAGATGGGATACAGACAAAAAAATATTAAAGGGGGAAAATTTATTTTTAAAAAATCTTACTTTGATGATTCTAACTAATAGATAAAATTGTTTGCATAGCTTCTTCTTCCAAAGGGATTAAGGGATTTAAGGGATTTATTAGAAGATATACTTAGAGACATTTATTTAAATATCTCTAGATATTAACAATAAATTACTGAAAACTGTAATTATACTTCTTGAAATTCCAAGCTTAAAGAAATGCTCTGAAACAGTATTTTCAAATCCATTCTTTAAAAACAATACAAAACAAACACTTAAATTTAAGACAATTTCTGAGAAATAAGGGGAATACACTATAGCAACATAGAGTTTGCAGAAAAGAGTACAAACAGGAATGACAAACCTGGAAGAAACAGCACTGCTCCGAACAGCTGTGGCTGAAATATCAACTGAGTATGCACTGCTTTCACAAGTCATCACTAAATACAGATCTGTGGTCACATACATTTTGTCTGAGCAAAGCAGGCCTCTTTGCCTCAAAACTATTTAGTCAATCCAAACCAATTCAAAATCTGTGGTCCTACTTCTGCATGCATTTGATCTAAAAGAGTTAAAAACCTGACTATTTACCTAAATTTAAATTTTACCACAAAAAGTCAGTTGAATGACTTTTTGAGTTACAAAAGACCACTGAAAAGAAAACTTTATTTTATCCACTTACAAGTAGAACCAATTTTCACAGTGGAAGTATTTAAGGATTTCTTTAGGTAACAGCATTTACATTATTTAATTAGAAGTATGTCTTCATAACAGAAAGAAATGCTACCTGATTTTAGCGAGTTATTCTTATGCTTTCTCAGTGTCGGGTGAATATGTTCAGTGAATGTTTCATTGAGAAGCCCTTAGAGCCGCATGTTAATGTGAGCAGAAAGAAACCATCTTAGATTGTTTGTCTGTGTTTTACTTGGTGCCAGGAGACTGCTGTTATTTTGAGATATTCAGTCTTCAAGGCAATTCAATAATCACATCAAACAGCAGGAAAAATGAAATGTGCAGAAAAGCTGAGGAGACTAAATCAAAGAAAAACTTTAAGTGAGGAGAATGCTGTTAGGAGTTAGCTCTGAAAAGTAAAGATGGCACAATATCTACTCAATATTAATCTTTGCACAAAAATATGCTCAGGGAAGAAGACAGCATGAACCAATATTCATATCCATTTCACCATGTATGTGTATTTAGGAAAGTCATAGTTCCAGTTGTTCAGAAACAGATACATCCATAAAGTCTGGAAATAAATTGAGTGAGGGAACAGGAACCTAAGAATTTCTTGGTAATTTTGTTGAGCATTTTATGTACATTTGAGTTCCAAATATTTGAAATGGAAATGCAGAATCAGGAGAGGATCCCATTAACTGGCTGCTTCTGCTAGGATTAGCAGTGACAAAGCAATGTGCAGTGTGAACCTTAACATCTTTAAATTTCAGAGTTGGTATTTCATTAAAATTAGTTCACAGTTCACAGCTCTCGAAGGATAATTTTATAAGGGGAAAGAAGACTCACAAGCACTTATACCCAGCTCATCATGATGAAGGAAAATCATGAATTTATACTTACATTTCTTTGAACAGTCATGCCAGCTATTGCTCCAAATCATTGCTTCATTTGCATCACTATGTTTGTGGACCTTTTGATAGGCAAGGAACAAAGACAAGTTAAAAATAGCCTGTTTTCACCACTGGTTTAATTTTTAGCCATGAATTTCCCCTTCCAGTTGATCACAATATATTAATAAGACAATGGGGCAGAAGCACGGCTTGGGGCTGGAAGCAGCCCATTCTTTTATTGTAAGAAATTACTTAATATGCTGGTAACTCTACCTGGAGGTTTAGCACAATTTGGGATCTGGAATGTACAAGACATTGAAATTGCTGTTTGAAATCAGCTTCAATTCTTCTG
Source organism: Motacilla alba alba (assembly GCF_015832195.1). Classification (NCBI taxonomy): domain Eukaryota; kingdom Metazoa; phylum Chordata; class Aves; order Passeriformes; family Motacillidae; genus Motacilla; species Motacilla alba. The sequence continues at coordinate 112,234,208 of NC_052017.1, forward strand.
CTTGGGAACCAAGTTAAAATGTTTTCAGGTTGCTAATTTTCTCCAATAGTATTTTTCATCCCTTGAGATCTATCTGTGCAACTTGATCACATTATTTACCCTCTCAGAACATGACCAGTGAGAATTATGGAGGAGACAATGACTGGGTTTAAAAGAAACTGGAAAACAGAAATCCCATCCCACAGAGAATACCAAAATTAATTACATTTACTTTTTATTGCACATCAAATCCTCCCCTAGCTCACCCAGAAGGAAAAGATCAAGATATACTGAGAAGCTGTGTTTGATACTTGGCAAGCTGAGATAAGTTGATCTCTTGGAGACTGAAAGTGTGAATGAACAATAATTTTCATGAAATACAACAGCAAGTGACCTAGATATATTGATTAATATTGATAAAATACAAAATTCAGACTGCATTTTGGGTCAGTACAATGCAACACTTGTGTCATATCTTAAGAGGAATGACACTGAAATACTTCTCCCATGATTTTTTTCCCTATGAAACCATATTGCTATTATTAATGAAGAGGAGAGAGTGAGTATTAAGTAAAGAAATTACCCGAGATCTTACAGAAAATAAGTGAAATTCTCTCTCTTCTTTTTAGCTGATCAGTACGGAGCAATAAATTAGGGGTTTTTTGCTGCCTTTCTGAATGCCTAAATAAAATGTTCACACACAGGGTCTTCCATCTGCTTTAGTTATCTAAAGCATCACTAAGGTGTTTTTGAGTTTGAACTACTTTTCTTATAAATCTTTCAGAACTCTTCAGGAAGAACTGAAACCCTCCAAAGGACAGCTTGAATTTTTACCTATCCTTGAATTTTTACCTTCACGTGGTGCAGCTGAACAGGATGTGCTTTACCAGATCCAAGTATGTGACTGACAATGTCTTCATGGGGAAATGTTCTTCTGCATATCCAAGCAGCACCTCTCTTGTTTCATGTTGTGCCTGGGCTCTCTTATACTCCCCCTGTTCCATTATGAAGAACCACTCTCTGTCTTCTTGGGATGGTATCTTGGGTATTATTTGTGAAAGTAAAGAACTTTTTTTTTCTATGTGGCTAGTCTGAAAATATACTCTTTGAACACATTTAATGAAATCACATTTCCTGTGATTTTTGATGATGGTGCAATTTTTGAAGAAGACTAGGGATACGTAGCAAATAATAATTCTGTTATTTCCAGAAGACAAAAATAGACTTGCCTGCTATTAGATATATAGTGATATTTGTTATTAACTTAAGACTTCAGACTAAGCTCGCCTAAGTCAATTTTATTTTCAGGAAGGGATGCTGTTGTATCTTTTCTACTTCATCTTTGATGGGAGGTGATACAGGAAAATACAAGAGGTCTCACGAGAATGCTCCTACTGAACAAGTGAACAATAAAATTAGATGTTTTATTGAGGTACTGTTCCTAAAAATTACCAAAAAAATAAACATCAAATGTTTCACAATGTACAATTGAGAATTAAACTACACCTCCATGCTGGAGAAAGTACAGCAAGGCAAGAACCCCAGAATCATCAAGGTTGAAAGAGACCTTCAAGATTATCTAATCCAGCTATCAACCCAGCATCACCATAATCACCCCAAAACCCCCAAAACCATATCCCTAAGTGCCACACACAGATGCCTGCAGAGATGTTGACTCCACCACTGCCTTGGGCAATTTATTCCAATGCCTAATGACCCTTTCAGTGATTTTTTTTTTTTTCTAATATATAATGTGAACCTCCCCTGGGACAATTTGATGCCCTTTCCTATCATCCTTTCACTTGAGACATGGCAGAGTAGACTGACCCCCACCTCACTGCAATCTCCTTTCAGGTGATTGTAGAGAAAAATGAGGTCATTCCTGAGCCTTTGCTTCTACAGATTAAAGAACCCCAGTTCCCTGAGCTGTTACCATAAGAGTTGTTTTCTAGACCCTAAAGAAACTGTCATGATTTCAACCTTAGCTTTACCAGTGGTCAATCCATAAGGTTAATAATATACATATTTTTCCAAATACTCCAGCTGTGATTTCATTCTGCAGATTGAAAATAGCAAGAAAGGTAATATTGACATTAAGTCAATCTTCTTGGAGCTCTGATCATGTGATACAATTCAGCCAGTTTGTCTGTGTTCATGAGATGAGTCAAGCACATATCCGTTCGTGGAAGTGTTTAACCAGGCACACCCTCTGTGTGAACCAAGCTGTAATGCCCCTGAGATTGGCAAGAGACTCTCCACTGCAACACAGAATAAAATGTTCCTGTTAATTCAACTTAGTTAGAACAGCTCTGTAAGATAATATAAACCCCATTAACTTCAGTGGTGGGTATCTGTGTGTTGGAACGAGGAAATTAGATGAGCCACATACCATACTGTTTAATTGAGGGTGGATAGAAAGATAAATATGTGCACTAAACCAAGTTAGAATTGTTGTAAGCTTTGCTTCCCTGTAATTTTTTGTCTGTCACTGAAAATTGTGGGGATCAAAATGCTGAAGATTTTCATTTTTTGAGCATCAGCAGATTAGCATTTTTATTAACAGTTGTAGATGGGTGGGTTAATCCTTTGTTTTCCCTCTGATTTATATTTTGCATTTCTAAAAAATTATTTTCATTGTCCTGAATATTTTCATGACAAAATTATGACCGCTTGCTGTTAGTCCAATACCCAAATGTTGACATGCTGCTGCTGGGTCTGGAAGCTAAAAACTCATTTCTAATATAGTCAGTAAAAAGTGAAAAGATGGTTAATTTTTAATTTAGAAAGATAAGACATAAATCAAGGTAATTTTTTTTTTCATTTATCATGGAAATGTATATATACAAGACTGAAGAGGAGGAAAATAAAATTTTATATATGTGACTAAAAAGGGGAATTATTTTAAAATATTTTAGCATATTTTAGAGAAGGAAAGCCCTTTTAGTTAAAACTCAGTACTTGACGAGTTGAAAAGAAAGCCGTGAGAAAACAAAACTCCAATACATAGCACACAGGAAATAGAGGCAAGAAATTCAAACTGATAACAATGAAATGCAAATAAAGTTGATGATTACAAAGAGGAATACATGAAAATTATGCCTAGGAAGGTGAAGAACATGGCATTTTAAAAATATTTTAGAAACACTAGAATCCAATTCTACTGAACAACAGGTTCAATAGAGTTGACACCAACACAACTACATTTGCAGAAAGCAGGAGCTTTATATAGGGTGGTTGGAATAGCTCTTTGTCCTGGTTCCAGCCAAGACAGGGTTAATTTTCAAATAAAGCTGTCATGGTTTAGGAATGGCACTCCCCAATTTAGTGTTTCTACTGAGACTCTCCAAACCACGTGCCTCTCACTTGCACCCCACTCCCCCTCCCTCTCTCCCTGAAATGGGCTGGAGAGGGCAATTGGAGGCACAAAGCTCAGGGGTTGAGATAAGAACAATTTACTGGAGCCAACAATGAAATAAGAAAACAGAACAGTAACCCAGCAATACAGAGGGTACAAGAAACAGGGAAATGATTCTCACAGAAACCTCCTTAACACCCAACCGCCCCCTCCAGCACACTATAGGACCCAGAAGGGAGTCCTTCCATCCTGGAAAATAGCATGAAGTGGTACAGTATTAACTTTGTGTCCCAGACATGTCCTCTCCTGGCTGCTGCAAAAATTAATTCTGTCGTGGCTGAAATCAGGACACTCCTAAATGTATTTGAGTCATAGTGTCATCCTCCCAAGTCCCATCATTAAGACACATTTGATGCCTTGTGAGTTTCTCCAAAAGGAAAAAGATAATAAAATATTAGCAAAGGATTTGTTGTAGAGGGGCTTTTTATTATCATTAAAATGTAAAAACCTTGTCCAGCAAGGACTGAGTAGGCTCAGTTTCATTTCAAGCATTTCTAAAATGCTTCTCAGCAGAACTGACCTTTCAGTCAGAGCTTCAAATGATCTGAAACCTCCCTGGAGAGGAACACTACATACCACAGCAAATGTGCACTCTTTGCTTCCTCTCAGTACTTTCTGACATCCAAAAAGGGACAAGATCCTCAGTCTAGAAGTGGAGACTGTCCAGATGTGTCCAGTTACCTCAGTGAAGGACTGTGACAAAAGCCTGCCAGGTCCAAGCCTTTTTCCCTGTGCTTCTCCCAAAGAGAGCACATTAGAGGTAACAAATGTAGACTTCAAAGTCAGGTTGGACAGACTTTGAGCAGCCTGATCCAGTTGATGTCCTCACTCATTGCAGAGGGGTTGGACTAGATTATATCTAACGGTCCTTTCCAACCCAGACCATTCTATGGTTCTATGATTCTGTAAATCTTCCAAAAGGCTTTGTGTTTTATTACTTGCTGTGGGGTGAGGTGGGGGATGGAATTTTTCTGTACCTACAAACCCTTTCTAATATTCTTTAGCAAGACTTTGCTGCTTGTTGCAAACATGCTGCTGCATGAAGTCAAAACCAAGAGAAACCCATTTGTGTTTACCTTCAGCCTCCTTAGTAAAAGCTTCTTTTTGCATCTGTAGTTGTTTCCTTAGGCAGATCTTATGCGAGGTCACAGCTCTTTCAGGCTCAGCTGTCTTGTTCCACAAGAAGCTGAACTGCATTTTCACACAGGGAGACCGTGGCAAAGGCAGCTTGTGGCAGTGACTGCTTTCCCTGCAGCTCTGCCCACATCTTCCCTCTACCAAACACATCACATCAGTTGTCTGGACTGGCTGGAGCAGACAATTGGTCAAATTTTACATTAGAAGATGCTGCTTTCTGTGAAGCAGACAGCAAAAATGTCTGAAACTATACATACCTGGTTAGCTCTTCGCTAGTGCATGAAATGTCTTTGATGAAGGAGTTACTGATTTTATTTTCTCTCTGAAGAATAAAATGTGGACCAAGGAAGAATTTCATAGGAACATACCTGATTTAAAGGCAACAAAAGTGCTAGGTTTCACACAGTTTTGTACAACATACCTTTTTAACAGTATTGTTAAGAGGAATTAATGAAATTAAGTACTCATTTGAATTTTTTAAATGCATCAATGACACTATAAGCCATAAGTTTAAATAAAAGGTTAATAATAAAAGAATTTGCATTTGAATAGTTTCTTACAGTGGAGGAATTGTTTTGACTGTGGATTTTGCATAATTTTTTATGAACATCCTTTTGATTTTTTTTTTAAATTTTCAGGCATGAATTGCTAATTATGGCTAAATAGTTAATTTATGAAAGATCCAATTATTTTTTCCCATACAAAAGTAGGGGCAATTTACTAGGTGCAAGAAATTTAGCCTTTTTATAGACTAAAAGGGAGGAAAAAGAAGAAGAAATAAAACCAGCCCATCTGTTTTCATCCATCTGGTTAAGTACTGTTATATCTGTGAAAAATTGTAGTGCTATCACCATGAGCATGAGGAGAAAGTCAGCTTCAAAAAACAAGGAATGGCTAGTCAGCTTTTCTGATCTACACAAAAAATAATAAAGGAAACTGAATGTAAATGCATTTTTATTTTCATGAATTAAAATCAAATGAAGATGTAATTTTGAAACGAAATTATGCTTCAATGTAGATGAATTTTTTTTGCAAAATTACCTTTGTGTAGGCATGGAAATGCAATAAAAGAGTACCATGACAATTACCTTTGTGTGACTGTTGCCTTATTTAATGATCCTTGTCCATTAGCATTTTCCAAGACAGTGCCACTGCTTTTTATTATTTGAGTTAGGCATGGATCCAGTGCACCTAAACACATGAATCTTATCTCTTTGTTGCAAAGGCTTTGTAAACTTAATCCCTCTAGAGGGAGCAAATTAGGGATGCATATCAAGTTAGTTGTCAAAGGCAGTATAGATACACAAACTGTGCCTGTATGTGGGGTAGTTATAAAACCACATACACTGACTTTTTGAACACAGCCAAAGAAAGCTAGGTATGCCTGAAATGCCAAGGTGAGACTCCTTAGCCAGTACATGAAACCAGAAGCACTTAATCTACATTTCACAGCAGAAACAGTAATTTTCACAGAGTAAACAAATGTCCTGTATGCTGTCATTACCTGTAACAAATGGTAGTGAAGACAAAAGCTTAATGATATTCAAAATAGGCTAAGAGATACTGAAAAAATATCAGAGTTACAATGGTAAGAAATGGAGTGAAAAATACCAAAGATGTCTGAGGGGTCCATGCTTCTGTGCACAAGAGTGTCCTACCATCTGCCACAAGGAATCCTCCCACTGGGTCTGAATTAGTATTACTGAAGTAGTGTTCCTCTATCCTACTGTTCCTATGAAAATGTTGAAAATGCCCCAGCAGTTCCCTTCTCACAGACCAGTTTTAATTCTGAGCCTTAAAAAGGATATTTATTACTCATCTGCTTCACTCAGATGCCATCTCTAGGCAGGTTGGCTGGTAATATACAAAGAGCATTTAGGCACAACACTTCCTGTGTTCCCTGCCAATAAGAAAATCACAACCACCACTTAAATACACATTTATAGACCTGAGACATTATAGCATTGCTCTAATTTTAAAATTAAGCGTCATTATTTGAGGAGTCTCTTAACTAACCCTTCTTTAGCGTCTACGGAAGTCAAAGAAAAAGTCAGAAGTTCTGACTTATCTTCAGGTAAGTCTGATGCTTTGGACGTTGTTTAAGCCAATCCTGCTGAGCTGTGCAAAGCACTGCCTACCACATTTTTAAAGGTTTGTTACCACGTGATGCACAGTATTGGAAATACAGTAAATGCATAAATGCAATTTTTTAAGCCTGATTTAAACCTACATATCTCAAATCACCTCTTAAGTTTTTATTAATAGTGGCCTGAAAGAAAAAAAAAAAGTCTCTTCCTGATCCTGAGCTGATTCTGATCTGATCCTAAGCAACAACATCTAAGGAAAACAGAAGGAAAGAGATATTGCAGGAATTTAATTATTTAGTTTGAATAATTTTTTCCCTAGAAAGACCCATAAAAAGCAGATATAAGATTTGTCAGGTTTTGTATTTTTTCCTTTTTTAGCTGTGATATCACTGAAAACCATGTGGCGCAATATCCCATCTCCACTTTTCTGTGTTGGACACTGATAGATCAGCCTCAAAACAGTTTTAAAAGCATTCCCACAAACACCATAATCTTCAAAAACTTTTAAAAGTATTTTATGCTACACCTCCTTTGTTGATCATCGAATCCAGAGAAAAAATATTTTTCATTTTACTTTTGGATGTTTTGTCTTTGTCATTCCAGTTTAGTCACTTGGGGGAAAAAAATCAAACTATTTCAGTGAATTCTGTAGGATTTAAAGCTTTCTAACTACATTTTGTCAGTGATTTGGCTGTTTCTACAAAAGGCTCCTTTTTTTTTTTTGTTTTTTCTTTGCAATATCAGTCCCCACATGAAGCTAAGCCTTGGCCAGGTGTTCTACTTTTCATCATGGTAGGCAGTGTGTCTTGGATAGCACTTCTGTTTTACAGATTCCTGTTTTTTTCTGTCTGCATCATTGCCACCCCTCAGAGTCCTTCTCTGTTTCTGCTCCAACTGATTTCTTGTTTTTTCACTTGAACAACTCTTGGTCATCTTCGTATTCCATTAAAGTATGTTGTTTTGTGTCATACTGATCTGGAGTGCAATTTGCAGCTGAGGAAGTAATATAGTGAAGCACCAAATTAAATACCTGAGGAAAAAATTACTAAAATAAAATTCATGGCTTATGTAAATTTTCACTTGTAAAGAAAAAGGACATTAGCTAAGCAAGCAAACAACAGTTACAGATTACTGCAGTAATGCAGTACTATAATTTTCTTTGATTTGATTTCATTTGATTTAAACACCTCATTGTATGCAGCCTAGGTGTGGGGTTTCACCCCTGGATTGGGATGACCCCGAAAGATGGAAAAGTCCCTCCTCCAACCCGTGCCTTTAAAGAAAGACTCAGTAGTCTTCTGTTGTCCGTTCTCAAGGTTGTTTATTGTTGGTTATCTAAAAGATTCTTCTCCCTGAACTGCTGTGGCCCGTTCAGCAGCTCAGACAAAGGCACTCTGCCCTCCCAGGGGGCTGGTGCTATCTTTTATATCATATATTATGTACTGCATGTTTATACTTTTTCCCCAATGCCTACTATCTATATTGAATGGTGACTTTCTACTCTAGACCAATCTGTGAGTGCCAACATCACCAAAGACATGGAGGCTAGGAAGGAGAAAGAAAGAGGACAGGGCACACCCAAATCCCTCCATCTTAGAACTCCTGACCCCCATGTACAAAACCTGGACCCCTGCGTACAAGGCTTAAAACCCCCCTGTACAGCACTCAGAAATCCTTCCTTTCACTTCGTGATTACTTCTACTATGCTATCTAAACTTGTGTGTGTGTGGTTTGTAATTCTTCATACAGAGTTAGTAACTTGCTCCAGGGGCTAAGATCAAAACCCCATGTGTGTCTTTGGCTGCATGCCAGGGTCTCAGAGCCCCCTGCCAGCGGCTCTGGCCATCCAGGACACCCAGAGGGATGTTCTGGATTCCGACACCTAGGTATTTACACTTTCACATTTTAGTGAATATTACATATTAATATTGGATTAATGATTTCACAAAAAAATTGATAAATTTTAATAGATGCTTCAGGTTCTCTTCTATTTGGAAAAGTGTTCAGATGGGGTAATTTTCCTTCTGGTGACTTTTTTGTAAATACTCAAGAGAGATTTATGGTGTATGCAGCTTTCAGGCTCCAGATTAGAACAGGTCTTGTGATTATTTAAAAAGACTTTTAATAGCTCCATTTTGGCACAGCACAAATTTAATCCACAAAATCTGTGTTCTTACACTGAAAAACCCAGCTGGGATATTTTGGTGGATAACAGCAAGCTTTACTAACCTCTGTTTATTTATTGGACTGTCATGGTTTGACCCTGGCCCAATGCCAGTGCCCCCATGAAAACCCATCCTCCCCTGGTGTCTGCTGTGAGATGTGATCAGAGACAGAGCAAAGCAGGCCTCCACTTGCAAACAAAAGGAAAAAAAAACTTTATTAGCACACAATTATAAAATGGACACACAGAGCAGAATGGAAACCTGTCAAACATTCCTCCTCCCCCCACTCAATTCTCACAGAATGACACAAAACCTCAGTTCTTTATCCAGTCCATCACACTCTTCAAATAATCAACACAGTCCATCTCCACCCTTCCGACAATCACCTCTCATTTCATCAAGGAGAGAAGAGCCCCCCCTTGTGCCACAGGCCAATCCCCGTCACTCAACAACTGCACGTCGTGACTTCTTCCTTCCATGTTCAGTGCTCTCACCACTGCACATGGACCAGAGCTGCTTTTAGGGTTTCCCTTTCAAGAATGCCCAGTTCCAGAAGAGAACGACAGTCTCTCACTGTTTTGGGACACCAGTCCCCCCCAATATTTCACCCCCTGGGGCCGAGGGGTCTCACCATCACTTCTTTGGCGCCGCCTCCCCCTAAAATGCAGTCTCTGTATTACAGGAAAAATTCTGCTCATGGCTATACAAGAAAAAGTCCAGCCAAAAGCCACTCTGTCATCTCCTCCACCTAGGATTTCCTCAGCTTCTCTCCGTCGGTCTTCACTTGCACCGCTCTCTCACCTTTTATATTTCCTCTCATCCGTCTCTCTCTCCTTCGACTCCCGGAGGATCAGCATTTGCCAGGTTTCCACCTTCCGCAGAAGGGTTAAAATCACAGTCTCTGCTCAGCTTGAACTCCCACACTGCTACACACTCTTCATTGGGCACGGTTCCCATTGCCCCCCCCACTTCTCTTCCTCGGCCCGGCCGGTGCTATCAAGTTCAAGATAGCACTGGCACCTCTCTCTCACTCTCTCTCTCCCGAGGAGGGGGGGCTGCCTACTGCTTCTCTGAGTTCCTCCACCCCTCCGTCTCTGTGGGGAACTCGCTCTTATCCAAGCCATCACCTCCCGTCTTCGGCCCATGGCTCCGGCCTACCTCCTTTGGCCGCGTGGCCTTTTCCCCTCCCCCACCCAGCCCGAAGCCGGGCAGGGGAGGTCTGAACTCTTCCATCCACCGGAACCAAGAGAGCTAAGATCCTATGAGCTCTCACTTTTAACCCCTGTGTTCTCAGAGGCGGATCCATATCCTCAATGGTCAAACCAGGTGCCAATATCCACATCTGGGCACCTATTGGTGACTACTACCACCTCCCAAAAACTCATTTCCTCTCAAACCACGACATGGACATTCTAGATATCATAACAATTATCTTGCTAAAAGTTCATGGATCAATTCAATGTATCTGTAAGAAGTACAAAATTACACACACACAGACAAAAAGGAAAATTTTAAAAGTTTATTCCAAGAATTACTGAAGCAGAATGAAATAAATTACAAATATGGAAATTGTCTTTAAATATGATCCAGTCCTATCCAGTGGACCAGAGTTTGAAGAACCTTCTTGTGGTGTTAGTCTGAAGACAATCTGAATTTTTAGCCCAGCAATGGGCTAAAAAGAGTAAGCAAAGTCATTGATGTGAATTGAAAGTACAGATAGTATTTTAGAGACCGTGGTTCTAACTTCCCCAATAGGTTAGAAATTATGGTTGATTTCTTTCTAGTTTTCAGAAATTTAATGCTTCCTGGTGAGGTATTTGATGCTTTGTTTACAGAATTTTTCCCTTCTCAAGAAATCCTGCTGTTTTGTTCTAGTATTTTCATTAAAAACCAATAGCACATAAGGCATAACACAATTAATTTAATTTTCACTAATGATAGCCTTTTATATTAACCAGTACCTACTCCTTTTATTTTATGCAGTCCTGCTGTGCTCTGAAATATGTTACATATGTGTGTAAGAAATAGACTAATAAATGAGGAAATTTAATTTCCATAAATATCTGGTATAATCAGGATTTCTAATAAAACATATGCTATATTACAGTGGCACTTATTTGATGGATGTATGAGTAATTGAAAAATCAAATTTCTGGAAAGACTTGCTGTGGAAGTCTATCATTGAAATAATAACAGCTGTGAAAGAAGATGTTTCCTCTGGTTCAGAATGCAGTATTTGAGAGCAAGAGAGGCTTATGATCTTAACCTGTGTCTAAATAACAGGCTTTTGGCTGCTTTTGAATAAAGTTTATTCTTGATTTTACTCTTCTTCTTGTGGAAGAAAACCAGGAGTTGGAACATCACTTTTTCATTAAATCAGAATTCTGCTTTTCTGAAAAGGCTATTTGAAAGTGGTTTGGAAGTTGTTTTCCAAATTGAAAAATCTTTTCAAAATTCAATTTCAAATTATCAAAGGTAAAAAGACAGCCAATTCTATCAAATATATCTAAACCAAACCAAAATGTATCCAAAAACAATTATTTTCTTTTCCTTCCCCGCTCCTCCCTAATTGTGTAGCAACTTCTTTCCAGCCCAAATCAAAATGTTTCATAAAATCGTGGTAATTAATGGTTTGGGTTGGAAGGGCCTTGAACGATCATCAGTTCCACCTGCCCTGCTATGGGCAGTGATGCCACTAGACCAGGTTTCTTAAAACCCCATCCCAACTGCCTTTGAACACTTCCAGGGCTGGGGCATCCCAAACTTCCCTGAACAACCTATGCCAGTGTTTCACCACCATCACAGGAAATTTCTTCCTAACATCTAATTAAAATCTCTCCTCTTTGCAGTTAAAACTGTTTCGTCCTTGTGCTATTTCCACACTTTCTATTTGACTGTTGCTCTACAATTTCCATTCTTTTCATCCTATAAGTGTCAAAGTAGAAGAAAAAATATATTCCATTTATATTACCTACTCTTCTACTTTGAGTATTTTATGTATTTCCTCCCACACACACTGAGATTTTAGGACAATCAGATCAATCAGCTCCTTATCTTACCTCACCTCCAGCCCATTGCCTGACAAGATAGTGCATAACAAAAGGCACCACTCACTGTTACTGAGCTACCACAGTCACCCTGGGACTCGAACAAATCTAACCCTGATCCTTCACTTACTTTGACCTCAGTGTGATTGCCACCTATCACTTGGTCTGCAGGAGTCTGCAGGTGATCACATCCTCTTCCCTAATAAAGGCTCCTAATCCTGTCTAGAAAACAGCAGGAAAGGACTCACACTTCTGAATCTTTCTGTTTCAGACCTGATACACTAACAGGAAACTCCATTCCTTTCTTCAGTACTTCAATCCCTTTACTTCTAAGAGAGGCAGATAAAATTTTTACTAGTTGATTCTTGTTCTTATTCTGTGCACATATATGTGATTCAAGATATCCTTCACCAACTCAGAAATGACAATAATTCTCTCTGTCCCACCCCTGAGGAAATACTCTTGTAGTGAGACAAGACGTGGGAACATATTCTTCTACCTTGCTTCCCTGTTGATGGCTCAGCAGCTTCATTTCATTCACCTTCAGCAGTGGCCAATCTAATTGAGCAGGTATTTAAATGGTGCAGTGAGAGGTGGGATCGCAAATCACTCAGGCCAGCTGCAGTTTACCCAGGCCAGCAGGGAGGTCAGCTGGGTGCTCAGCCACAGATTCCCCAGGGCCCTTAGAAAATGTCAGAGGATGGTCTCTGAGCAAATCATGTGCAAATCAGCTGGAGTGGCAAGGTGCACTGTGGCAATTACTAGCTTATTCTAATTACTTATTAATTCAGTTTATCTGCTATTTTCAACTCCCCCATAAAGGGCAGAAAAGAACAACTTTACAGATGATTATGTTGCCATCTACCTGACTGTATTTCAGCAAGCAGCTCAAATTAAAAATGCACTGAAAGTGAGAGGGAGTGACTTAACTTTCTCCCTGAATCCAAAATAACCCCAGAAACCTCCATCCAGCTGCTCTCTCACTCTGGGGAATCTCTAATTCCATAAAAATAAACTGGAAGTGGGGGAGAGGTCTGCCTCCTAAATTCAGCAGATACCTCCCTGCTATATGTGCAGAATTACCCACCAATAACATTACTGAACAAGCAACTAGCATATTTAAACAAGTTGGAGAGCCACAAAGGAATCTTTTCTCTCTAGACAGGGCTCTGTCTAGAATAGCCTGGCTCAAGCTGTAGCATATTTGTTGGACCACTGTCGGAATCCAGAACATCCCTCTGGGTGCCCTGGATGGCCAGAGCCGCTGGCAGGGGGCCACACGTGGGGTTTTGATCTTAGCCCATGGAGCAAGTTACTAACTCTGTATGAAGAATTACAAGCCACACACACAAGTTTAGATGGCATAGTAGAAGTAGTCACGAAGTGAAAGGAAGGATTTCTGAGTGCTGTACAGGGGGGTTTTAAGCCTTGTACGCAGGGGTCCAAGTTTTGTACATGGGGGTAAGGAGATCTAAGATGGAGGGATTTGGGTGTGCCCTGTCCTCTTTCTTTCTCCTTCCTAACCTCCATGTCTTTGGTGATGTTGGCACTCACAGATTGGTCTAGAGTAGAAAGTCACCATTCAATATAGATAGTAGGTATTGGGGAAAAAGTATAAACATGTAGTACGTAATATATGATATAAAAGATGGCACCAGCCCTCTGGGAGGGCAGTGTGCCTTTGTCTGAGCTGCTGAACGGACCACAGCAGTTCAGGGAGAAGAATCTTTTACATAGCCAACAATAAACTACCTTGAGAACAGACAACAGAAGACTACTGAGTCTTTCTTCGAAGGCACGGGTTGGAGGAGGGACTTTTCTATCTTTTGGGGTCACCCCAATCCGGGGGTGAAACCCCACAGACCACTAATCCAAAAATGTCTATTTACCTTCTCTGTTTGATTACTGTTATGCCTCCCGAATTCCCAGCACACACATAAACAAAGTTTTAAACATGATATGTTGTTTCTCTAAAAACATATCACTACTCTTTCTCTAGCTATGAAGCTTTGAAGAAAGAAATGGAACTTTCTTTATAACCTCTGGGTTTAGGGATCCACCTTGCACTGAGCATCCTACCCTGGCTGGCCTGGCTTTGAACTGGGGGCTGGACTGTTGTTTCCAGAACTCCCTCCCAACCTCAGCCGCCTGGGGCTTGCAAAAAAGAGAAGACCAAGATTCATGCTTCTGGTTTGAAGATTATCTTCGTGTTTTGCAGTAGGAAGATATGGTTTTAAGTTCTGCATGAAGACCCACCTGCCATGCATTGGTATCAGAAGTCATAAGGAGGCCTGTTCATAAATATACTTCCAGATCACCAAACTTTTTGGGGTCAAGGTTAAAGTGAATCAAAATTTTTCTTCTTTTTTTTTTTTTTTGTAGCAATCTCACCTGTCTTGTCTTCATAGGGTTAGCATGAAAATAGGTACCTTTCATCTAACTGTTTGTGTTTAGCTCTCTAAATTACTTCCTGTTGTTTAGTCTACAATCAAGATATTACATATATTTTATTTCAGACACATCCACTTTTTCAAGATGCTGATTGATTAGTTTAAGATTAATTTGCAACACCATGAAGATGATAAATTTAGTGCAGGCTACACTAGGCTCTGTATTCATGACTCATTTTCCACCAAAGTGGGTCTCAGAATGAGTGGAAGATTTTCTCCTGTGTATCCCTTTACAAGGACAGTAAGCATTAGCTTGTGCTTTTGGATTGCTACTCCTGTGCTGGGCAGACAGAGAGAGGGAGAACAAAGTGAGTTTTCTAACCCTTATTCTTAAGATGACAATGGAAAATAAAGGCAGTATTTCAGTATATTCATTAAAATATATTTTTCTACCACAAGGGCTAACATTATGATACTGATGAAATACAATTCAATTATTTCCTTACTATATCCATGAGCCTTGGCATTTTGTTACATATATTTTTCTTCTTTATTGCCATTTTCTTTCTATTTCCTCCTTTACTCCTTGCTGCTGTATTTCCATGTGTCATGTCTTCTCTTTGTGTACATGTGTATGTATAGTGGGAAGGAATAGACTTTCCAAAGGATTTTGAACTTTTCCATTTTCCTTGACAGATATCACAAGTATAATGGAAATCTTGAGGTCAGAAATTCAGTTTCCCACATCCCTCATGTTTTCTTCTATACTGTCTCCACAAAAGAGAAACCTTCTTCTCTGTTGGTCAATTCCTTCTTACAATAAATGTTTCTTCAGAGTTCATGACCTTCCTCCTCCACCTTCTGGTCACCTCAAGAAACTTCTGTGGTCCAACAAAGAAAGAATTGCTGACATATTTATTTATTTAATTCTATTGTTATTATTTATTCATAATCTATTTTAATCTACTAAACCTATTTTTTCCCTAGAATTAGTTTCAAAGAAAAAAATACCTTTAAAAATAAAAAAGTCAGTCCTCGAAATGTTCTTGAGGTGTGGCAAATTCTTACAATATACAGCATATTTTCTTAAGACAAAACAAAGTTTACAGCTTTTAACTAAATTAATTACCTCTTTAAGATATGTACCTTTAAATGTGGCCTGACATCTAATTTATTCTAATTTTATTATTTAACCTGGTTTAAAATTTGAGAAATGTTCATCCCTATGTCCAATTTCATTCCGTAATGGATTTTGTTTACCAGTATCATGAGAAGTGTATATTGTCTCAAATGATCAACATGGGCAGTATTTCCAGGTACTCCGACACCTGCCCTTTAATGAGGTATAATTTACCTCCTGTTTATTTAGACTCTCAATATTTATGCATAGTCTTCTTTCTTATTGAGTCATTTATATTCATGATGGTGCAGTTTCTTCTTTCTAGGATGTACCACCTTGATGCATTTATTGATTTCTTCTAGATGATTTGATTAGTAAATCACTTATTTCCTCACTTCATCCTTTCTTAATTTTCTGTCTCCCCCTATAAGTATTTAATTATAGCTAATATTTCCATTTCCTTGCAATCCATTAAATTGTGGTCTTCATTTCCTCTTTCTTATTCTGTGTTCATTTGCTCTCCTAATTTAAATTTTTGACCCCTCTAAGCTATGATATCTATTTTAGTCTTTGAACTTCCCACCTCTCCCCTCCAGCAAAAAACTTCACCTTCTGAACACCTGTTGTGCCTGCTAACTTTTTTCACCATGGTAGTTACTAATATGGTTGAGGGCCATAAAATTATTCTTCCCCTGATTTTGAACGTGCATTACCTGCTCAGCATAGAAACCTTTTCCTAATAACAGCTAGTGTCAGGATCTACTAATGTAAACCAGAATTGCTTTCAGTGCTTAGCTTTCAGTACCTCTTCTAGGTGTCTCCAGCCTAAAGGAAGCTGTCTACAAACGTACTGTAATGCCTTGGATTTCTAGGGCTTCTCCCATCATCAGGAAGTCACTGTAGAGTCTTTACACATGAAAGTATTCCCACCACAGAGAAGCAGTATTGCAAATACAGAATATTTTAGCTCCTCTAAACAGGAGCATGCCACTGTTCTCCCTTAAGATCATTAAAAGTTTTATTAAGTATTTATCTATGTTTTAGTGTTTGCAAAGCACATAGGTTAAACAAATATTAGTAATTAATTTTCATGTCCAGAATTAGACAATAAAGTTACAAAGGTTTAATGAAGAAGTTCACAGAAATAAAGCAAGCTGCAGGCTTTCATCAGTATCAGTGTCAGATCTCTCCTTTCTTGTCACCTGGCAGTTATCTCCCTCGCCATCTAGCCACAAGCTCAGCTGTGTGTCTGCTCTTACATAAACCTTAGGACTGACACACTAGAAGGGTTCTGCAATCCAAGGACACAGGTAAATTCTAAACCTAAATCTCTCCTTGCATTTTTTTTTTCAGACATGTCCCTTTTTAATGCATCAAGATTTTTGAGAGCAGAAATCAGTCAAGACTTTGAATTTAGCTTTTTCCTCAGGAAAACTTCCTCACATACTCATAAATTAAGAAAATATTATTGTCTAAGTGAAGCCATCTATAACCAGATATAAGCAGTTCATGAGTTTTCTGAGAGCAAAATGTTCTTCCCCTCCTGAGAGAAAGAGATTGAAATCTCAGGACAAAAGCAGGACATTATCCACCAACCTATTTATATACATATACATGTACATACACACACACACACACACACACACACACACGCACATATATATATATATATATATATATAAAAGATTATGTAGGTACTATGGACAATACTAATGAAGTGCATTTTTTGATTACTGAATTCCTGACCCTGGTTTTAAGCCTACTATGGCAGACACCTCACATTTTCTTACAAACCAGTATCTATTCTGCTTCACTTTATTGTCTATGACCAGAGAAACGATACTTATTATCCTCTCATTGTACAATGGGGTGCTGCAGAAGGAGGGTTTCTCTAACCACATTCCTTGCTTGTTAAATCACTAATATTCGAGATGGAAGGGATCTGCAAGGATCATCATGTCCTATTCTTTAAGTGATAGGCCCATACAGGGATGAAACCCATGATCCTGGTGTTATTTCTGTGCTCTAGCCAACTGAGGTAATCTCATGGTGTATTTATTCATACCTGCTGGTTTCTGTCCATTTCCAGGGCCCAAAGCCTCTATTGTGTACTTAGAAATCTGCCTTCTTTCTGGTACCAAATACAAGCCATTCATAAGCAGTGAGAAAGGAAAATATTTCTCAGCCTTCTCTAGGAGAATCAGCCACTGTAAATATTGGTGGTGCCAAGAAATCCTGCCAACCAGAGATGAGTGAAATGATTGATATGTAAAGTAACTGGTTGCTGTAGCAGATGACTACAGGAGAATTTTCTGCTACTTCAGCTGTCATCCCAAATGGGAATTTTATTTATTACCTATCTTCTTGATTTTGTAACTTTCCAACTGCAATATGAAAACTAAAAGCAGTTACAAGCAATTAACATTTACTTTACTTGATTCTAAAAGTTTGGTCACACTTGCCAGTTTAATCTGCATATAAACTGATGGCCTGGCAAAATTGGCCTTTGAAAAAAAACATATGGTACAGTTAATCACTGTGAAATCGTCAGAACTCTGCAAATCATTGGAAAGGCATCCAAGCAAGCTGTTCAGCAATATTAAATCTTAGCGGCTATATGCTAGGTACCAAAGTCATGTTCCAATATTTTATATCACCTAAAGATAAAAATCATCTGTCACTGATATTGAAAAAAAAAAGTTATTCCATATTAATCTGTATTTGAATTACTGTCAAGTCCTTTTATTTGGTATAAATAATAAATCAGCTTATAGGAATTGTTTCTGCATATTTTTTCACAAATAAGTGTGAATCTTTATACATAAAAAGCTTGCTTTGAAATTATTGCTTACTGAATTTCTCAGGGTACTTCTGTGGTGATTAATTTTTCTCTTGAAAATTATGGTAAAGTATGTATGTAAGCCTCTTGCACTCAAACATGTCTATGTTGATGTAAAAACTAAAGACAAGCTGTTGCCAGGTCTATACTCGTAACAGTGTCATGTGAAACCTTCTTCTAAGATGCATTTTCTTAGGGTAGTGGCAGATTTCTTATCCCAACCTCTTGTTCTTTTTATCACCATCTAAGAGAGGAATGTTAGATGCTTCCAATTTAGGTTTTAATTATAAAAGCAGAACGTACAGGTATAACCAGTCTATTTTTTATTTTTTTGAATTGTATTGTGCAGCTTCTTAAGGACTGAACAGTACATAGTTGAACAATTCAGACTCCAGGCCTACAAATTCAGCTTCTCCAGAATCCTTCTCAAGCTTCACTGCATCACCTTACAGAGATGATGTGAAATCCATGCACAATTTACTTTTTCTCACTTCTCACAGATCAGATGATTAATTACAGTGTGAAATCACAGCTACAGAGTTAATTCTCTTTTTCAGGAGTTCTCTGCTGGAAAATGGAATTGGACTTAAATAAAGGGGAAAAAATGGTGCAGGTAGGTTTTGGCCATTTTAGTAAACAGCATCCAAAAACCAAAAGTTATGTTGGCTAGTAACCAGGTAATTTGCTTTCCTAGTGGTGGGTCTAGAGGCAATGGACACAAACTGAAACTTGTGAGGTTCCTTCTGAGCCCCAAAAAGCAATTTTTGACCTTGAGGATGACCAAGGAGAGTCACAAGTTGATCAGGGAGGTTTTGGAGAGTCCATTCCTGGGGAGAATCAAAAGCTGACTGGACACAGTCCTAGTTCTAGGTCACCCTGCTTGAGTCAAAGATTGGACCAGGTGCTCTCTAGAGGTCCCTTCCAACCTCAACCATTCTGTGATTGTGGGAACCATTAAAGAATTAAATACAATTTTGTCTAGCCTGAGGTCATTGTCCCATTTCTCAATTCTGCACAAAACATTTCTCCTCAAAGTCCTGAACTCCCTTTGTTTTTGTTTTCTAAAGGCAACTGGGAAATTTGTACCTGTCCCACAACCAGAATTATATTTTGAAAGTTACAACTGCAACTCAGAAAGGAAGCTACTGATCAAACCTACAGCCTCGCTAACAAGATTTTTAGAGAAAATAATTATTCGCATATTCTGAAAAGTCACTATTCAGCTCACTATGTCAGAAAACTTTCCTAGAATACATTTCAGTTCTTTGTCCAGTTCTGTGTAATAACTGAAAATTGCTTCCATTAGTCAGTGAACTTTTATACAGTTTGATAGACCTTACCATTAAGTGTTTTTTCTAGCATTCAGCCTAGATTTCCCTTTGGTCCATTACTTTCCATCAGTTTTAATTATAAGCATTTATAGCCACCAACTGTTTTTCTTCCTTCCTGGTGCATGCAGTCATTTAATAACTGTATAATGATTTGGGCTCATTTGCATAATGCTCAGTAAGATTTTGCTCCGTCAGAAATCCCACTGACTTCAACAGGCTGTAATTATTGAACCAAATCTTCCATCATGACATTCACTCTTATACTCTAATACCAAAATACTCAGGAACTGCATTTAAATCATGGGAATTAATTCAGAGTGGCTCATTTTGGGATCAAGTCTGCAGGAGTTTCATCTTGCAGTTGAATTAAGGTGAACCAAGCAGGGAAGATGAGGAGAATAAGATGGACACCGTGCAGAAGAGAGAGCTGAAGTGACACATTTATCAGCTTGTAAGTAAGCAGCATGAGGCTTGGAAGTCCCTGATGAACTGCTGCTGCATACAACAGTTTTCCATCTTGGAGTCCTGAAGCAGATTTAAGTTTTGTGTCCAATGCTGCTACTGATACTCTATTAGCCTGGTCTGGAAATAATGGTTGCTATCCACCAGTTAGGTTTTATGACTTTAACACTCACAATAGCTGGGGAAAAATATTTTGAGCAATGTAATTAATGTAATTTAATTGAAAGTCCAAGTGCTTAAAATCTAAACAATTAAAAATTCAATATCAGTTTAATCAGGACTTGGACCTGCATTGTGCATATCTGTAATTATTTTCAGAATTTAATGGATAGTTTTTATATCAGGTGCTACTTAAAACTCATGAAATCTTTGTACTTTTGAGTTGATATGCCTAACTGAAGTGAAAAACTATAGTATGAAGTGCTATAAAAGACAACAATAACCATTTTATTTGTTGAAATATCCACTTTAAGAATGATAAAGGAAATCCCTCAAACATCACAGAATGTTAAATCGCTTAAAAAGAAAAAGAAGACAAAAATAATTTTTTTTAAAGGCACCCTTTATACCCTACAGATAGAATTCTGAAAAAACTGTACTAGGATTTGCCATATACAGAGAGAAAGCGGAAATTTAACAACATGTTTAAAAAGCATCACTAAAAGGCAACTCAATAAATTATTTTTTGTTTGTTTCCTCAGAGGGAAGAGAAAAGCCTCACAGGGTAATGAATCTCATCTATCTAGAAAGCAGTGAGACGATAGGCTAAAATCACCTACAAGATGATATGAATTATTTTACTCCAGAAAAATTGTGCTTCCATCTAATAACACAGTATTGAGAAATTTATAAAATCAAAACTTCAGTTCATTAGTAACCTCAATGAATGCTGAAATTTTTTTCTGAGCTGTAGCCAAAATCAAATTGGATTTCCAGACAAACCATTTCTAGCAAGTCAGCATCTAAGGAGCGACCATGCTACCAAAGCAGTAGGGCAAAATGGAGGTAATTATCCCTCACAAGCAGGGGTCCCAATAATGCTTACTCATTATTCAAGGAAGTGAAAAATTAGATGAGTATGATCTGAAATATGTACACACAACACAGTTTTCCATTTGAAAAACACTCGTCTGATGGAGAAACCACATCCATCTTGTTTATTTTAGGGAAAGATACTTGAGAATTGTTTACTTGCCTTTAAAAACGAGAGAAGCTGGAGGTCTTATGACTTGCTAAGAGAATTCTGTTCTAGATGAAGTTTTACAGAAATACTTCAAATAAAATAAAAGATTTCTCTAAGTTTCCTTCAAAACCCAGTCCTGAAATTCAGTTCTCACATTGACAGCAGTTGCAATAGATGTCATCTCACCACCTCTTAAAAAAAAAAGAAAGCCAAGTGATCCAATATTTGGAACCAAGTGTTATCCAAAAGCTTGATCCACCTTTCAAAGCTTGCAATCAGTATGGAATCTTTCTAGTGTGCCACAGCTGCAATAGGCGTTTGACAACTTCACAACAGTCTTAGAAGAAAAAAGAAAAATAATACATGCAACTGATATATGGTCAGAAAAGAGGTGATTGAAGTAAAAAAAAAAATTTTACTGATTCCAGTCAAAACTTCAAGCCATGTATATTTTTATCCTATTACATTCTTACTTTCACATCTCATTCTACTTTCAGTAAATAACCTCCTGTTCTTTAATCAAGCTTCTTAATTCCTCTGGAAATCAATGTCTAGCAAAATGATTTTGCATTTTTAAACAGACACATGGAAAAATGTTAAATCTTTCTTCTGGCACTTTATTCAACAAATATTAAAGGATATCACAGCTTTCTTCATACGTTCTCTACTCTTTTCAGTAAAAGCAAGCTGTGATAGACTGACAAATTAAAGATAGCGCCTTTGTAAGTGATCTACTGTATACTTTAAGTATAAAAATACAATTAGAATAAAATATTTGAACACATTCCTTCATCTAAGACTGACTAACTGCAATATCTCTCCATCTGTCCTGTGGGAATCTATATCTCCCACACAGTTGTATCTGAAAATTATTTCCTTCAAGATTATTCTGGCTACATTATGCATTGCTTAAACTCAAACCTTTAAATTTGATTCTGTGCTTCAAAGTATAAAATAAATGTTGTCCTTCAGATATTAAATGTTGTATTCAGATACTGAGAGGGAGGTTCATCTATGAGCAGATGAGTCTTCCCATTAGAATTTCTGAACATTTGTTTTCCACCAAGCAGGCCTCTCAGTTTTCAAATTACAGTGTTATGACACTTTTCACAAGTAATTAATTTTATTCTGTCAATATTTACCTGTGACACCATTCAAGCTTTTCAGTATTTGCACAAGATCTTAACTTTCCTGGGAACAGAGACAGAATGTTTACTAGCTCAAAATCCTTGACATAGTTTACTAATCAAAATAAACATATGCTAAAAAAAATAAAAGAGTAATATTTACTTTTGGAGTCAAAATGAATGCAAGACTTCTCTGATTTAAGCTTATTTCAAAGGGTTGTGTGGATTTTCAGAGCTCCCAAAAGGTGTAGTGACTTAATAGTAATAACAAGAGCCCTCTGGAAAACCATGTCCTTCTTTCCAATGGAAAATGTTTGTTTTGTTTGTTTTCTGGAAGAGAATACATATTTTAAATGAAAGATGGATTTTCTAAAAAAAAAAAAAGAATTATAATAAAATGTGGCAGAAATGTAAATTTTTTAGGAAACCAGCAAAAGTATGGATTGGTAATGGCTGGTAACTGAAGGTGAATTATTTGGTGGGATGAAGAAGAACACTGGAAAGAAAAATATTTTTCTGTAGAGACTTCCCTGCCAGAATTCCTGAAGGGTGGGAATTGGGAAACGGATCTGACTATTTCCATCTGTATTTTCTTTTTGTACGAGGCATGCACCATGTTATTTTGATATCAGTGATATTTGCTGATAAATCTAAGCTAAGAGCCCTGACAATACAGATGGAAATATTCTGCAGGAAAAATTAAGGGCACTCGATACTTAATTACATTTTTGTCACTGCTATAAATGCCCACAAGTTTGAAGTAACTGAGAATCACCTGGCTATGGCAAGCAATTTCCAATCACAAGTCAGTATTATGATCAGCCTGTAAAAAAAGACAGATGTTATTCCCAGTTGCTTCCAAAGAGTCAGAGACTTATGAAGTTCAACATAGCATGTGCATTCAAATTGCTGTCTACAATGAGATCACATAAATTCAAATTATTGAATTAATTGAAATCTTAAAATACAATGACACCTGTGAAAAGCCACAAAAAACTCTCATAATTTTTGTGGCCAAATTATTAGAAATAAAAATTGCCAAATGTAGAGCGAAGAGCTAATATATTGAAGATGCTATTTCTAATATATACTCCCAGAATAACTTTGGAAACACTTCTGAGGAAAAACTTCCAGTTACAGTTCCACTGAGCAGGATTAATCTGGAAAAGAAAATAGAATCCCAAGCGAAGAAAAGCTGGATTTTTCTGAGGGAATTTTTTTATTTATTGGCAGGGTGGTGGGGTGGCAGTCACAAAATTCAATGGCTTCTTTTACACTGAGTCTCTTTTTTAACCAGTTCTTCTTCTCACACTCCTAGCAGAAGCTCTCAAAACCTTACTTCATAAAGACTAGACAGTATTTTGTGTATTCCAGATTTTTCTTTCCATTTCTCCTTCTTCCAAATTCTGTCCCTTCAAATGTGTTTGATTAGCCTTCAAAAGTACCATTATCCCTACTTCTCTTGGAAATAATCCTTCTCCCTGGAGATGGTCCTTCTCTGAGGCTCAGACCCATGACTGATTGCCTGAACAGCTGGCTTACACAACAGGAAAATGAAAAGCTCACATTTTATTCTGCACTGTGTATCTCCTCCTGTATGGGGGAAGAAAAAAAAGAGAGGGGCAAAATCAATAATGAATAGTTTTGTAGTTTGTTCAGATGCAGGCAATTGCTCTCCCAGGACTGGGAAAAGAACTCAGAAACCATTTTTTAATCAACATAATAAAGCTTGGCCTCATTAATCTGCCTCTATGAATTCAATGCTATTGGTATACTGGCATTGTTGCTGTGGCACCTGCAGCTTAAGAGGCTGAATTATAAGGCCAGCTATTTAAAAACATGACAGGTCACAGAATCTGTACTTTTTTCCTCAATATGTTCCTGTATTTTTCATTTTTAAAACTTGTTTATGGTAATTATCTCTGGGCCAAAGCATTGAAGCAAATTATTTTTTCCATTCTACAGTGGTTCCCCAAATAATAGGTGAGAGCTGCAGTCCTGCTTGTTTTTACCATGGAGCCCTCTCTGATTTATGGAATTTCAATCCATAAGGAAAGTGAATAAAAGTCAAAGTTATTACCCTCAATCAAAAAAAGATTATTCAAAGGCAATTATGCTATTTTTGCTGTCAACAATCTCAATTCAAGGCTTTCATCAATGCTTATTATAGTGTAGATACAGAATTCTTCCTGTGGGCTCTCCAGTGGCCTTTTTGGAAGATAAAGAACTTTGTAAAGACTCCAGGGATGTACTTTGCTTCAAAGTTACAGTCAAAACTAAAGAAAAGTAATTAATAACTTCTTACTATCTGTTAGGTCTTTACATATTCCAACTTGAGCCACAAGAGAGGGCCAAGTCTATTTGCCATTTTCATTTTGTCTGAGTGTGTCTGCAGTTCTCACAGTCTCCAGATTAATGCATTGTATTTATCAAGTATTATATTTATTATTAAAAAAATAACACCAAAAAAACCACAAAACCAACCAAAAAAAACCTTATGAGAACTTGCAAGAACCCAATCTTTTATAGCATATTTTGTACACGTATAGAGTATACTACATATATATATATATATATATATATATATATGATTTATGCATATTTTCCACTTTCAGTTATGTTCCTGATTCTGCCTTCACACTATAATTTTTCTGTAAACAAAGTGCTGCCAGTATAATGAAGATTTTCAATTGTTACTAAAAGAAGGGTGAGTTATATGCTTGAATAGTGTTGTGGGAGTCAGAATCAGTATTCATGGTTTGTTTTTTAAACTCTGGTTTTGGTCTTGTGCTGCCACACATGTAAGTGAATTTTCACTGTGATTAAATCAACTCAGAGGAAAGCAGAAAGCAAACCAGACCACATGAATTGCAAAGCAGGCAGACATTATCATCTGATATCCCACAGAACTCTGACCCAGTTATTAGGTACAGGAATTAACTTCGTACTTGTGGACCCCCAGAATTTTCCAGACATTGCATTCATGAAAAAGTTGGACCTTATACTGTGTTTTTTTGAAAAGGATAACAGGACAATTTACCACCGTTTACTCCTCTACATGGGAAATATGAAAACTGGGATGCACCAAAAACTTAAATGTTTCTAAACATACCATATAAATACAAAGACACTAAAAGGACCATGCCATTTTATACAAAGCTTCTCAATAATTTATTTTATTCTTTTAAACTTGCTGCAGAACTGTGAGAGTTTGAATACAGAAGTCGATCACCTCTCTTAAGAAAAATGAGGATTTCGCTAGACCTCCGCATTCAAAACAGGGATAACAAAATCAAACCTCCAATTTTTATCAAGTTGCTCAGGGCCATGTCCAACCAAATTTGAGCATCCCAATGGATGAAGGTTGTACAGTCTGTCTGGTTACCTGCTCCAGTGATTTACCTCTCTCATTGCCGAAATACTTTTTTGCACTCATCAGAATTTTTTGTTGCTGAAAATGGTGACTGAACAGACCAAAATTCCTGATGTCTCAGCTTCAAAAATCCTTCAGGGCACTCTGGTCTACTGCTGCTAAACATTTCAGTTGAGAAAGGTTTTATCAAAAATTGAGGGAAAAGAGCCAGAGAACAGGGCACAGATGATAAATGCGTGTTTCCTCTTTTGCTCCCTGGTAGGATCATGCAAACACAATTGGGTTTGTATGATCAAGAGAGATGTGAGTTGAAATAGGCTTCTCAGTTGTTGACTGCTTGACTCCAGGGAGATTATGTTATCTATTTACCACAGCATTTTGTCAACTCCAGCAGATTGTGGAGCCCAGAAGTAGACAAAGGTCCTGAGGTGCCCCTCTAACCTCCCTAAGTTTTAACATGGTGAAGTAATTCTTTGTCATATAGTAAAAGAGTTTTTTGCTGTGACACTGATTTCACAGACTAGTGTACAACCAGTGATATAGCATAGGTCAGTGAGAATTAGTCCTTGGCTCCTGATGTCCAGCTATAGAAATCAAGTCCCAAGAAATTTGGGATATATGCCTAGCAAACATGCAAGCTATCATACATTCAAATTTCAGATTTTAAGGGAATGGACAATAAAGCTATATTGTATCTATAGCCTGTGTAAAAAGATCACCAGTAACACAAGTAATACAGAGTTTCAAAGTATTTATTGTGTTATGTATGACTACATTAGATACAAAGATAGACACAATGCTGTAAGAAAATGAAAATTATATTAGTGTGGGGTTTACAGAGTTATTGTATTTTAATTTTGACTAAAATGGAAAAAAATATTAAATAGAAATATTTAAAGTTATTCCAACATTTGTCCCATTAGATACCTTGTAATTCCTATTCTTTGATTTTAATATTGACATATAATGAACAAAAGTTATTTTTTTATTATGTTTATCTAATGCTTCTACACCTACAACAATGCTCCCAAAGTAGTTAAGGCTCATGAAAATTATGTGTCTGCTTCTATTTCTTGTTTCAGAATAAGAAACACTCCAGAACTTTCAAAATACTGAGAAAAATATGCTATATTATTCACAAACACTTCTTTCAAGTCACCAGCTCAATTTATGCCAATTTATATCATACTGCCATTTCAAAACTGTGCAAGTCTCTCCCCAGTGACACTCCAGTCCCAGAAGGGAGAAAGGCTTGAAGCGTGAATACGTAAAGCTGAGCTGAGTTTATCTTTGTAGGGGCACAGGGTTTAGAAAACAATATCAAACCCTGGCAACAAATCTGTTTGCCTTTGAAAACATGACTGAATCTTTTGAATCACTGAAGGAGAGCAGCATGGTACATCACTGCCCGTAGGCAGTAACTTTATAGACCTGTAGAGATGGTGTGGCTGTGCTGTGCATCCTTACAGCGGGCTGTGATGGGTGGGGGCTCTGGTGAAATGAAACCAAATGGTTGTTTGGTGCCTGAGCTCTGAGTGCTGAGATGAGCACTTCACAATAACTTCCAGGTTAGCTGAGGGGAGTGCAATAGATCTCAGCGCAGCACCCAATGATGTTTTTCACCAGAACCTTTAAATTCATCCCACGAACTGCTTTGGTTTCTACTTAGAGAATTTATGTTTTCCTCAAACAACATAGTCCAGCCTGTTTCTGCAAGTCTCATTGAAAAACCTGTTTATAGGAATTGTCCCACAGCAAGGGCAGAATGTCCGTGAAAGCCCCAGCTACAGTGAGGTGTTCTGTTTCACAGGAAGTCCCCTTAAATTTAATTTTTGGTAAAAATAAAAAGTGTAAATACAAAGGTTTATAGCTGAACAATAAATAGAATAGATAGACACATAAATGTACTAATATGCCAGTATGTATCTGAGTAAATTATGATGTTACATTCTTGCCACAGCCAAAAATACTACAGGTATTTTATCCCAAAAAGCTCAAGTGATCCCTCGAGAAAAGTAGTGTTAACATTCAGAGGAACTCCTGCTTTAGTGATGGATACTGGCTGAGAATTTAGGACGTCCAGGAAGATGTCAATGAACTATCCCAGCTTAAAAACAGCAGCACTGGTTTATTGACTGGTTCCATGTATGAGGATACATAAGTCTGGATGCAAGTCCAACTAAGGCAGCCAGACTTACTGACACTGCCTGGACACCCCATGAGTTAAGATAACTGCTTGTAGAAAATCCAGACTGACAGGCTCTTCTACTCCCATATGAGTACCTGGGTACTACTATCACCTAGCTACAGGCATGATGCTCCCCAGGAAAAAAACACTCAGGTAACTAATCTGATGAAGCTGAAGGAAAAAGTCAGCATCTTCCTGCTAGCAAACACCTGCCACTGGTCACCTCAGGGCTCAGAACAATTCCTTATTCTAAAGTTCTGGCATTTAATATGATAAACTAATATTCTTTTCCATTTCTTAATTTTTAATCATATAACAAAACAGAGCTTTGTTTCAACAATAGGAAGGCTAGATCTGACAAGCTGTTGTTCTAAAAATAAGTAACTGTTTTATTATTTTGGTTCTGAGGCCTGAGGACAAAAATATGCCATTCATCCACTACAGACATCCCAATACTCTTCCCTGAAGTATCAAACCAGATAAAAGACTTATTTTCTTCGTCAACATACTTTGGGAAAAAAGTCTTTTAGTGACTTTATTATGACTCCTTTTTTTATTTCCTTCGGAGGCCAAGAAGGGGAAGAGGAAGGATGAGTACACTCTTTTGAAGTGTTGGGCAAGCAGTCTAGAGTGGGCTCCAGCATCACTTGAATGCCTAGACATTGCATCAGTGTGCAGGTAAGGGTGTGGAAGAAAAACTTCCTCCAGTAACCCCACTCAGGGTTCTGTTGTTGGATTCAGGATATTTTGCATGTCTGGAAAAGAGAAAACCAAACCAAAATGGATGACACCCTGTATAAAGTATTCTTGGCTTAAGTTCTATCATTGCATAATAGCCTGAAAGGAAAATGCAGCCTTTATTTTTAACCACAGAGCAGACTCCTTTTTACTTACCAGGTTTCCATTTTAAATATTTACTATCCACAGTTTATTGCTGGGCAATTGTTCTTTGTGGCTTATGAGTGAGAGAGGTTTGGTTTCCCATGTGGCTCCACAGTGGTGTTGACAACTTAGAGCCTGTGCTGTAAGTTGCCCTATGGGCACTACAAAGAAGATCCAAGCAAAGCTTTGCTTTTCTTGCTTTTCACATGCTCTGAGTGAAATCCAACTATAAGTAATGCCAGGAAACACAACTGTGACAAATGATATTTTGGAAAATAATTTGTAGAGGTACTGGAGAATATCACTTTGAGAGAAAAAAGTCGAAAGTCTGAAGAACCGTTGTTACTCAGCTGCCTATCTGGGCATCTCCAGTGTCACAACTTCTCCATGAAAAGCTGTTTGAGAGCTATTGTAAGAATATGAGAATATCTGCAAAATACTGTGCTGTAGAGTATATGAAAAGATTCAGAGGACCATTCATTTTCTGCACAGATAGAATGAGCAAGGAAGCAAATTACTTTTAATCAAAACCATACTAAAATATCCTATAACAAAAGGCTGAAAAAAATGTAATCTAAGTGCAGACAGCAAGACTGTACGCTAAAAGTCTGGTGTCTAGACTTTTACCAATCTTTCCCTTTTTATCGTTATTTTAGAGATAGGAAAACATTCATTTGATTTGAGAAGCAATTTAAAAGGGCTTTATTTATCAATACATTTTGCTAGAATCACATGTCTCTGGGTGGTAACAAATTTGTGAAGTTCCAATAGCCCCATTTATCTAAAAGCAGGTATTGAATTCAGAGTTGCAAGCCAGACAGTACAGACTCAATAGCCTTTGCTTGCCAGCAATCTTGCTTTGTACTTAGGAGGCTGACTAATTTGGAGTGGTCAGCCTGCAAGACTGCAAGACTAATAGGACTCAAAACCACAGTCCTATGTCTAGGCTTCATCAAGGAGAGCAGTATTTGTTCCTCACACCTTCATTTTTAGTTTACAGAAAAATTTCTTTAAATTCTGGATGAATAAATCAAATAAAAGGACATTTTAATTGCTATTGAAATCTGCTCTATTTCACTTGCAACATCTTCTGTAGCTTTGTAAGACTAAAATAGCAAAAAAGTATAGCCATATCTTTATTTTCTGAACATCTACTGATGAAAAACTGACAATTTATCATTAAGTGGTATCAATACTGATCTCTTTTTTTGCAGTAATAATAATAAATATAACAATAATAATAACTAATAATAATAGCTAATTTAGCAAGTCATTTATAACCCTGTTCCGACATTTTGCAGTTTATATTCTCTTATGAAAAAATTAGCCATTAGGCCAAATAGTGAGTCATTATTTTACTTTCTTTGAAGTGAAAACTGAGAACAAAAGATGGTAAATTGTTGATCACCATGGATACCTGCTCCTTTCACAATACAGGTATTTTTTGATACTTACTTTGAGGAAAAAGTGTAAATTATCTGATAAGATACTGTTCTTTGGGGGGAAAAAACCCAACATTTTTACATCTCCCTAAGCCTCAAGAAACCAAGAATAAATTATTTTTCACAACATGGTGAGTGGAAAAACTCTCAAATGCATGGGGTGGGTGGGTAGAAATTCAAGGGTTTTCAATCATTTGACTTTTTTTTTGAGATTAAAAATTTCCATTACCCAAAATTATCATTGCTATTAGTTTGCAAGTGTTTACTGAAAATACACATTCTTGCAGTGTGATTTGCAAAATCTCAGCATAACCCAGGTGGCTTCCTAGTAAAAGCTTGTGACATTAACAGGGGATCTGGTTACACTCCAGGGATACCTCTCTGTTCCAGATGACCCAGTGGCTCTGTATTTGAAGCCGCTGTACCTAAAGTGAGAAAGAAAGTCTGAAACATTGCTGCCAACAGAACCTTTGACTCTGTTCAATCAATGTTTCTCTTTTTCTAATATCTGAAGAACTTGACTTATGAAGTCTTGGTGCTCATGGGAACGGGAATATTTTCTCTTTGTTAATGCCAACTGCAATTTGTTTTTTGTTGTTGTTTTTGTTGGTTTTTCTTTTGGGTTTTTTAGGGGGGTTGTTTGGTTTTGTGGTTTTTTGTTGTTTTTTTGGTTTTTTGTGGGTTTTTTTGTTAGTTTGGATTTTTTTGTTTGGTTTGGTCTGGTTTGGTTTGGTTTTGGTTTTGGTTGTGGGTTTTTGTTGTTGCTGCTGTTTGTTTGTTTGGAGGGTTTTTGTTTGTTTATGGTTTTGGAGGGTCTTATCCTAAGGATATAGACTACCAAAATGTCATCCCCTGAGTTCAAGCAGATATCTTTCAGAAAGAATTTGACCTCTAGTAAATATGTTAACGTTACATTTGACTGATCTTTTAGCAGCCACTCCATACACTCACAAGCTGATCCTTCTGTAAAGATTATTCCATACTTATCAAAAGCTAACTTTCAAATTTGTGAATCCATTTTTTCATCCCTGTACTCATTGCTGGCTCTATCCAATTACCATGCTAAGTGTTGCTTCTTTTGGGTAAAGTCAATCTAGATGTTCTAGAAACAGAAGCACTTCCTGTGAAGAGCTCTGGATTTTCATAGACCATAATATTTTATATTTAAAAAGTTGATTTTATATTAAAATAGGTGGCCATGAAAGATAGCAAATTTTTCGGCAGGAAAAGAAAGAATTATAAAAGAATAAAAGCAAACTTGGCCGTGTGCCATCCAACAGTAAGTAGTTAAGGACTACTTTGCTTCTTGCTAAAGAGTAATGTTGGGTTTAGCACCTGACAATTCCCTTTGCAATCTTTTCAGGACAAGATAATTATTTATTTCTAGTGTAAATTATCCAACTGGAAAAGTAGAATCTGTTATTGATGAGCAAACAGCACTGTGTTTAGGCATGATTAATGCCATGATTCCCTCCTTATTTTGTTCATGAAAGGAAAAAATAGAAATATATGAAAGATAAGAGGAGGTACAACACACTGTAAAGTGAATTTTTAAATGTTGGTCTCATGCTGCCTTGGGCCAAGGACAAGTTTTGCGATGTGCTTTCACACACACTGACTTAGCTAATTCCAGGTCTTTTGCTGTTTCCAATCCTGCAAATAAGAATCCCAGCACACATGGCATTGATAACTGTGACATTCAAACAGATTTACACAGGCCACCTTATCTGCTTTACCAGCTGTATACATCACAGTGCAGTCCAAGGCAGGCAAACTTCATTTCCATCACATCTGATGTAGAAAAGACACTGTACTTGTGCAGCCTCTGTGCAAGGGGAATGAGACTTAAATGGGGCAAAGTCTGAAATCCACCCAAAAAAATGGCACTCTGATACTCTGCATCTAAGGCTAACCCTCCTCAAGACCAACTGAGACCCTTAAAGTCTCCATCACTGTTTATTTCCCTCTGTGGAAGATGAACATCAAGCAGCATAAATAAAAATATTAATTAATAAATCAGAGTGGAGGACAATAAAAAAAACCCAGAAAATCAAATTGCAGAATATTAAAAGGGCTTGGTAATGTGGAAAACAAATGTCACTATCAATCACTTGACATGAGGGACATTGCATCTGACTTCTCATCCTGGATTAATAGTGTACTGGGAGGCAACTGTGGAAACACTCCATCAGTCCACATGCAAGGTGATAAGGATGGACAATGACAGAGTGCTCACAGTCACTGCACAGGGGATTTTTAAAATCGTTTCTCCTTTGAAGATGTTAAGTTTTTTTTGTTTGATTTGGTTAAGAAATGAAAATCAATACCTTCAGTCAGAACTAGTAGGAAATTTCTAATTAGTCAACAGAAAGGCTAGCTTCAGAGGAGATGTAGTTTTGCTAATGAAGCTAAAGGGGTCTGAAGCCTTCCTTCACAATTTTATTGATAGGAGCCAGCGTGGTATAGTTCATGTTGGTTTCCTGATGCAGAAATATTTGCACTACTGCACAGGGTTCCCCTATTTCCTGAAATTTTATGGGTTTCCTAGTCCAAATTAAATATGCTCACCATCTAGTGCAGTTAGGGTTCTGTTATCATTATAATTATCAATAATAATATTATTTTCATTAACCTTAGGAACTGGAATTGTTTAATAGAAACAAGAACTGCAAACTGGGGCTTTTCAGCGCTGCAGTCTATTCTCCTGTCCCCAAGCATGAAATGGTACTGATGAAAGTGGGGGTTCACAGCATGTATCATATTCCTAATTGCCTCCCTTTTTTTTTTTCCCCTAAAAAGCACTAAAATTTATGACTTGCAGAATGCAGAAATTGGCACGCAAACAAAACTGAGTTGCGATAAGCAGTTTGTAATCATTTTGTCTGATTAAGAAAGAAGAAAAATTAACTGTCATCTGAAATTAATGTGATATCTGAAACTGACAGTCCGGGTATAGACCCACAGTTTAATATTTCTACCTGTAGAACCCTCCAAGCCAGGGAAATCACAGCTTTAACAGTTTCATCTCAAAAGACATCATATTATAAACTAAGAATGGTATATTTGTGTGGATTTATTTCTTAGTCACTGTCTTGGTGCATTTCATAGCATCATTTGATCAAAATCTTAAAACAAAAGAATGTCAAGGTTTAACCACCAGTCAATAATCCCACAAGTATTAAAAGCTACATCCTTTCTCCCCTTGCCTGAGGATTGGTATAAGCCTATTCTAGTATTTATTCCTAAAGATTGGCAAGCATAAGGATGGGTTCTTGAGAAAGATAAGAATAGATTAAGGGTAAGCTTTTTAAAAAGCTTTGAACTACAGCTGTCTATTAGGACTAAGCTTCAAAAGGCATATTATTAATCATTTTATGTGAAGGCACACCGGCCAGTGCTCATTAATATTTTTTCAGCTGTTTATGGCTTTATTCTTACCACATATATTTTTGTTATTGTTGTCATTGTTATCATTATTGATAATTTAGTATCAAGAAATCCTCTGGAACAGTCTATGTTGGCCCTAAAGTCACTACCAGCCTATGTTGGAAGCCCTGGTTTGGTTGATAGATTAAACAAACAATGGATTTTCCCAGTTGCTGAAGCTCAGAGAAAATACTTTTACCTGCTCATCTGTGCCTAATTGAAGTCACAAACATTAATAAATTTTTTTGTTAGGCTAAATGAAAGCATAATTTTTTTCTCCCTACCTTCACACGCTCCAAAGGAGCTAAAATTTAAGATGCAATGGACACACTCAGGCAACAAAAATGATTATTCACTGGTATTCTCATTCTGCAGCTGGCAAATGTGAACATATGAAATGTGTAGTGGCTGATAAAGTTACTAATGGAACAGATGTCTTTTCATATTGAAATTTTAAAAAAATGCTGCATTTTTTTATCTGCTTCTGTGTGATACATTTGATGCCCCAGTGGACATGTTAAGTAGCAATACTTTTTGAAGATTCCTTGAGAACTGGCATCCTGACCATGGAAAAAAGACATAATCATGGAATGAAGAAGACTCTTGGCATTTACCTCCTTGGCCTAATTTCCCCCTTCTAAGACCTAATTTATTCTGAAAACAAATCCCCATCTTCAGCTAAATGGAACACATCCCCTATTTTCCTTCCATGCCTTAACCCATATTCCCTTCTGAGCAGGGTACTGTTTCCATGTCTCCAAAGCTACACAGCAGCAAAAGGCTTCTTTATGAATTTTCACATCAAATTCCATCAGAACTGAAAGCTGAGCATGCCTGTGAAGCTCTGGCTGATTGGAAATGTGGCTGAAAAGTGGCAGAAATAGTGATTTTTTTTTTCAATATTTATTAAGATATAGTGTATCCTTTCACTTGTGCTGAGACAAATCTCAGAAGGCTGCAAATCTCAGAGGACTGTAAGTATATCTTACTAGTCAAAATTAGCTGCCAGAGAAAATGAGCAGTTTCTTATGGCAATGTTGAAGGTGTGGAGTAGGGAATAGCTTCCTTAGGATCACTCGGAGGGGGCTGAAGCCAAGTTTTAGAAATTATGTGAAAACTTGAGCCTCAATAACATAGAATACATGAAAACACATGGAGGGGGAAAAAAAAGTGCTAAAATGAGAATCAGAAAGGAAGGTAACCAGATTTCCAGGACTGTCAGAGTGAAGGGAACATTTCCAAGATTCACAGAGAAACTCAGCTTAGTCTTCCCACTGACCAACAGGTTAAGATGGTGAGACCAAGAACAGCCATGGACATGTTGAAGAGAGGGACCTGGAACAAACACTCCTTCCTGCTCAGTCATATTCCTCCCTGGCCTGTATCCCCACCTCCCACACTGAGACATTCTGGCTCCTCTTCTGCCTCCAACTTGCTTCATTTGCAACAAGGAAAAAAAAAAAAAAAAAAGGTGAGAACAGATGCTTTTGCCATGAGAAATTTTCCAGACCACGTCTTCCACAATCCCAACTGCTTCCCACACTGTGACCAGCCTGGGTCTTCAGAGTTCAAGCTGCTCCCATTAGCTACTCCCTACACAATTTTCAAGCTGTTTTTAAGCTGTTTACACAAGCATTCTCAAGTAACCTCAAAAAAACTTCTGCTATTACAGTTGACTGAAAAATGCACCATTGATGACTCTAGAGTAATAGAATTATTATGCTGCTCATAAAGAAAAAGAAAAAAGAAGTTGTTACCTGCTTTAAAATGCCCAAATATGATATGGACATATTCCAGGCATACAAGAATCCCACTTCCTGTGGCTGAAAGAAATGACAGGTCAGTATTTGCAAGGAAAAAGTTCTGCTGGTCAAGAGACAGAACTGTCAGATTTCTCACTTGGGCTCATGGTTAACAGACATTGACTCCAGGCCTATGGCTCCATACACATGTACACTTTGAGATAAACAGCACCCAGGAGAGCAATAATCTCACCAAAATTAATTATTCCTTTTAGAAGGT
The DNA here is from genome assembly GCF_015832195.1 of Motacilla alba alba. NCBI lineage: Eukaryota > Metazoa > Chordata > Aves > Passeriformes > Motacillidae > Motacilla > Motacilla alba. Next base: position 112,269,823 of record NC_052017.1, read on the forward strand.
GAAATAGTTCCACCAATAACTTTTTTTTTTCAATCTGAACTTTCCTTGATGTGCTGTCCACTTGTGCCAGCCAATTTTCCAAAGCAATTCCCTGGCACTGCTGAGGAGAGGCCAAGGACCATTCTTAGTGGGCAGCACCCCTCAAGCCAGTGATTTGGAGACAGGATCCTAAGACAGGATTTAGCACTTTAGTACTGTTCTTTCCTACTGGCCTCAGCATCTGAAAAGTAATAAATAACTCCAGATAACAGTTCATTGTCACTGTGCAGACACAAAAATTGCACACTGCATATCTCAAATTAGTTTTGCTTTCATGCCAATTACAGCACTTTGTGATTTAAAGTTTTATATTTTAGCACTTAGGGGAAAAAAAAGTTGAGCATTCAGTACCTGAGTATTCAATATGAGGTAAAAATAGCTGGATGCTGGGGTTTACTGCAAGTCAGAATAGTTAATGATGTACCCATTTTTCAGTCTTGGCCACAAGCCTGACTTTTTTGCCTCTTTATTCTGACTGGCAACATTATGGGTCCTAGGGAAAGATCTAAATCTGTTCTTTGCTTGCTAGCCTTATATATTCTTTACAGGAGAATCGCTGGCTGCCTGGTACTATCCAGATTGAGTTGAGGATGTCATGAATTCCTCTTTTTTTTTTTACTAAGAGAGAAAGAAAAAAAACCAACTATTTTGGGAAACTCCATCTGTGTTAGTGCTACCATGACTAGAGATGGAAGTGCTTGAACTGTCTCCTTCCTCATCCCATAAAAAGAGTTATCAGCAGAAAGGGCAACCTACAGATTGAACATACTCCTGTTTCTGTATCAAAAGACTGACTGGGGCATTGAGGCAGGTCCTTCCCTTCAAGCTGTCTGTGAGAAATGCTGATGGTCCAAATCTACTCCTCTGGCTGTCTACATTATTTTAGCTTTTGCAGCCAACTGCAAGCATCTCCACTCCACCTTGAAAATTATTAAGTTTTATTTAAACATTAAAACAAATGGCACAAGAAGAAACACAACTTAAAATTAATTGCAGAATTATAGAATGGTTTCTATTGGAAGGGATCTTAAAGATCATCTAGTTCCCACCCCTTTGTCATGGGCAGGGATGCCTTCGATGCCAAATGACAGGATAGGTAATGTCCCAGGACAGAGGGGATAGAAAGATTCCTAGGCTAGGGCAGTCCAGCTGGCAATTTAGGTGTACCAGTCCATCAGGAGGTATATTGCTCTCTGTTTACACATGGTGGGAACAACAGCAAGTTGGAATAATGTATCCCATATAAACCACAGCTTGCCTAAAATCATTGTCATGCACACAAGGCTGTGTTGGCCCAGCCCCCAGCAGCTGAGAATGCCAAGTCTCCTGTGAATATACAGCAAACTGAAGAACAGTCTGTGTCTAGGCTTGGCATAGATCTAGAACTGGTCAAAGAGGTGAAAATTATTGTTGGCCTAGCTACAAAGTGGCCTCAAAGTGGCCACAAATACAAGTTACTTACCGTGGCAATCAAACTTACAGCCTGCTGAAGCCACAGACATAAAACAGAAGCAATTGTAGTCAAGAAGCAATGAAAAATTTTCAGTCAAGGGCACTCATCACAAAATAGGTAATCGAATTCCAAAACTTCTGTGTCTTGGAAGCATAGGTAATCAACAGCTCACACACAAGCAAAGCATGAAACAACAAGTACTGTGCTTGTTATTTGTGTGGCACAATTTTAAAGGTAACATGAAGAGTTCAGAAGAAATTATTTTAGTTTTCTGAGTGAAGTGCCAGTAAGTCCTTCTATTTCAGTTTTCATACAGAAAACATTAATGAGCCAGCATCTAAGCAGCAAGCTAGAGAGGAAATGGGGACTATATCTGTATATAAGTCCCCCTATATATTTATATTAGCAGCATGGTTTCCTTCCTTGTTTATTTTCCTATTTTACATTTGTGGAAGATGTAGGTACTGCTTCTTCATTTATTTCACTCTTTAAATGATTTCTTAGTAGGTGTCTTTTACAAAGTCTACCTTCTGTCTTTCCCAACTCACAGAAATCAAGACTGTATGTGATAAATTATTTTCATAGACCCCTTTTCTTTTCTTTGTTTTCCCCCCCGTCTTCTCTGCCTGTGAATTGGGGTTTTGAGGGAGGTTTTTTGTTTGGTTTTTTGGGGGCAATTTTTGGTGGGTTTTTAAAATTTTATTTTACTTTGGGGGGTTGGTCCACAAAAGAAATCTCTGGGTTGCTTTTAAGCATCTCTGAGGTTGTTTTTCCACATGAAGGACTACAGGAGCTTTTTGTCTTCTGTCCCTACACTGTATTGCCAGGGCATTGCCTTAGAAGTGCACAAATTTTTTCTTCATGCTTTGTGATGATTTGAATAGCATGGGCTTTCTGACAATATTCCTCATTCTGGGGAAGCTTGAATGTGGTGATAAACACATCATGGTTAAGGGAGATGAAAGCTAGGCAGCAGCCCCAAGACCAAGAGTTGGCTTTGCCCCAGCACCGATGACTGCCTCTGGAAAGGGAACAAAACAAGTCACAAAGTGCCAGATGTTGGTGGTTGATAGACTAAAAAAAGCTTGGAAGTATTTCATTTGAATAATTAACTAAAGGGAGAACAGTGGGGTGGACAAGGTATGAAGGGAAACCTGACTCTGAGACTGTTAACTTTGGCCTGATAAATATTGTAAAGAAAAGAAAACGCAGCGTGTAGTTTCATCATTATGTCAAATAACCTCTATTTGCTACTCTGCCCAGCTCCCTGATTTTCGTTTCAACAAGCTTTTCTGCACCAGGAAACTTTTCTTCACCTTCAGCCCCCAAGATATGGTGTGCTATCAATTATAGGACTGCACTTCAGCAATTGCTGATGAATCTTTAACAGTTTCATCACCTTTTTGGTGTAGTTTTACCAGATGGCTTCTACATTTGAGTCACAAATTTTTTCTTAGGAGAATTGCAAAGTTTAAGTGGCAGCCACACACTATTTCAGTCCTGTAATCTGAGAGCTTTAATAGTGAGCTAAGAAAACCAGCAGCAGATGAGAAACCTATTAAGGGTGTGAGCTTGCATGCAATGTCAAATCTGACAGAAGGAAAAAGCAAAATAACTTGGCTGTGTTTCTGTCAGGTAGGAGGAGGAGTGATGCACCATGATAGACTAGGAGTATAAGAAGAAACCTCGCAATGCCCTAAAATGTTCTTTAAATGTCAGAGAGCTTGCCCAGCAAGCCTTTACTGCATTTCGAAAACAGTAAGAGTTAAGATTGGCTGTGATGTCTCACCATGGCAAAGCTAAAAATTTGAACCTGTTTTTGAAGCTTGCCAAGAAAATCTTAAATATCTTACAGTTTTGTTGTGTTTTTATTAAAGATCTGCCTTGGAGAAAAAGAATTCCATAAGTTAGCAATCTTAACAGGGAAGACAAAAAGCAGAGATTTCTATTTCAGCATTTGTAGGCTGAAAAGCCTCCAAGTTTTTCAGAAGTTTTGATCAAGTTTGGACAGCTGCATTTTGTATTGCAGTTACTTCTGTTCTGTTGCTAATTTTTTAGTCTTGAAAATGGATTCCTTTCCCCTAACAATTTAAATGTCCTTCCAATTCTCATCTTAGAATAACAAAGTAAATGAGGAATGTATGGAACTAATTCCCAATAAAGCAAGCACAGAGTCTAATATAAGCCCAAAATGTTTGTAAGAACCTACTGAAATTAATGGATTTAAAAGAATTGCTGAGTTCATCAGCCTGATGAGGCCAGGCTGTCTCATTCACAAATAGAAAAAAAATACCAAGAAATGTGATGAATACATTGAATTTCAGAGAATTTTCTATTACCAAAAACCCCAAATCCTGAAGACAAATTAAACATGCACATAGGGCTTGTTGTTGGATTTTTTAATGATTATTTTTCAGCTTCTGTTTTTGCTTCTCTTCAATTACCCTTGTTATACTTCACTCATAATGTACTAATTAACTTCACACAAACACATATATATATAAACTTGGGTTTAGAACAAGCTGTCTTTTCTTTTGTTTTAAAAAAGCTCATGTTTTTAAAAAGCTTAGAACTGATTTCTAAGGCCTGCATGGTCTGCTGTCCTTCCAGCATGCTGAGGTCTAACACTTATTCACACTGATGCAGTGCCAGAACTCAGCTGCTCCCAGGGAACACAGGGCAGAGAGATAGTTTGCTCTGTGGGACACAAGCTCATTTTACTGGGGTGATTTTGAATCGAAACCAGTAAGATGTGATAGACACAGGTTGATTTCTTGCTGAGTAATGCAGAGCAGAAGATGCTGTGCACATGTTCTTTCATAACAACTTCCCAGTGCTCCAGTCCTACCTCACAGGACTCTTTATTTCTCCAAATACTGAGCTCACAGAGGCCTGCCAACTCTGGCTAAATCAAAACAATCTGAAGCTTTGCCACAGGTCTTGTTCACTGGTGTGAAACTCTGCTTTGATACTATCACAAACAAAGGACAGACAATAAATACTAAAAAACCTGATAAAAGACACCACAAGAACAAAAAAACCCAAAACACATTAAAAAAAAAAAAACACAAAACAAAAAAAAAAGACTGAATGGAAATAACTGCTCCTCTGATCTCAAACAGATATGGCAAAAGGAAAGAGAGTATGAACTGTGTTTGTCAGCTCTAGAGAAAAGACATTGAAGTGTTCACACATGGCAAAGATCATCACAGGGGACAGAAAATGTTGTGTTACATTTGGGGCAGGAAAAAAAACAAAGGGTTTTTGATTATGACAAAAGATCAGTGTTTGAAGAACAGAGTTTATTGAGCAAATTGTCTGGAAAGGGTGTGGTTCTGCTGTCACTGAATGTTTTTTGAAAGAATACATGCAAGACTGAAAAAATGGACAGAATTTGTGAAGATTGGTGTAGAGAAGTCTGATCTGGATGTCCCCTGGCAATTTTATTCCTTTCCACTTAATTAATAGATCTGTTAATCCAACATCACAGAAAGAGCCTCTCAACTGAATATTTTTGAGCTCCTCCACATCTGTAGATTGTGTTGGTAAATAAGTCAGTGCCAAAGGTAGAGAATTAGTGCATTGCAAAGCTGCAGCCTTGCTCCACTGCTGAGCTATTTTCTGTACTGATTTATAAGGCAGTCCTGCAAACAGAATTATTATGCTTTTTTTCCCACTTGAGATGATGGAAGTTCTTCAAAATGACCCAGTTCTTCACTAAAATGGATCTCTCTCAAATGGATTTAGCCCACAGGAATAAAGGATATATTCTGAAATTCAGACATGGATCAATGGAACAGAGAAGGTACAAGACTTGTAGGGTCATTATGATGATATCTCAGCTCTTAGTGACAATTAATGAAGTCATTTTCTCCTTTGTTGGTCATCTAGATCACCAGATAATGATATTGAAATGTAACAAAGAACCAATTATGACTTAAACTCCTCAAAGAAAATGATATATAACCTGGACAGCACGAACTGCTTGAAGTATCCAGAAGGAAACAGTCAGAGATATTCTGCATGCACAGAGAATGATTACAAATCAGTATCATCTCATGTGCTGTGAACATGCCCAATGACCATCTGGCACAACTGTTTGTCAGCAGGCACAGCTCCTCCAGAGGTAACGGGGTTGTGTTTCACTGGCCAATAGCTGGATTTGCCCTACAGATTTTAATGGCTCCCAGAGAATCTGCAGTGGTTGTCAGTCTGAACTTTCCAATCCTGACAGCCTCACCTTGTAGTCAGTTATCAGAAGTTATCAGGTTATTCCTAACACTTCTCATTTCTGTTTGCTTTCAGCTGAAAGGAAGATGTTCTGTGCACCTGCTGAGACATTGAGATACATGCTGTGGCTTGGAACTATCCTCACAAAAACAGAATTTCTAAGTTTACAGCAGTCAGCTATAAACTTATAAAGCCCTTTGACTGCCTTTCTGGGAAACTGATGTTATAAAAGGGGAAAATAATTACTTTAACTGCTGTATATGAGACCTTATGTCTTTTGATGCCTTCAAACACTATCACCAATATCAGCAATGAACACCTGATAATAGAGGCAAGTTGTTTATAGATGTGCTGTACAGACAGCCACAATTCCCTCAGTAATGACAGCAGGTCACATAAATGCATCAGAGATTTAATAGGCCCAAAATCTATTTCTTCAGCTACCAGGAGAGAGGAAAAATGCAGATTCCTCCTAGTCAGATTTTTATTAGAGTCGCATTTTTACCCCTGCACAGTCAAAAACCCCAAGACATTCACTCCACAGAATAAAGTTATTGCTAAAGTTAGGGGATCTTTTTCTTGGGAGAAGAAGGTGTCCTCTTGAACCAGTGATAAACTGAAAGGAAGGGAATGGGTACAAACACCATGGCAAAAGCATTGTGATAAAATTTTTGTACACATTTAGGTGATGTCACCCCCAGAACTTGCATGTATGTAAGCAGTTAAGTGCCTACAAAGCACCAGTGTGGAAGAACTCCCCAAGAACCTCGGAAGTGGGGCACCTCTGTCACACTACTACTACAGTATGGGGAATAAGCACATTGAGTTTCCAAAGCTACATTCACTTTAAGACAACTGTGCTGAAGACTAAGTCAGAAAACCTGGCTCAAATGCTATCTTCTAATAAACTCCATAGCAAAGGTGACATTTTCATTACTTGGATTGTGAAACTATAGGCAAAAAAAAAGGGAAGCAGAGCTCCCTGATGAGCCTGCAGCATAGTATTTATGTCATTCTTATGGGAGTACACCAGTGTATGAACATTTTTCATCTCAAGTATTTCTGTAAAGGAAGTCAAGAATCACAGAGCAGAGGGTGTACTCTGTATGGTGAAGTATCCTTTGCTGTATAATGTAGCTAGTAATATTAAATAATGTAAAACAGAGTGCTACAAAAAATCATAGCCATAATGAAGCAAAGGTGCTTTGCTAGTCCTTTTCCATGTATTTACTTAATAATTTATTTGCTTGGATTTTGTGATATCCTGCTGATCTAGATAATTATGCATCATAATATGGGAGAATCAGAGCCAGGCTGTGTTTATCTCTCTCCATGATACCATGCTACAGATAATAAACAGTAATGCCAGTTTGCCAAAAGATGAATTTATTATGCTATTAGTAATTTATTAGTAATTATTGATAATGTATGTGGTCAGTCCTGCTTGTAGCATAAGAAAAGTTGTTTACACTTCCGATTTTAGAGATGCAGATGTTTTGTCAAATGTATTACAAGCCCATAAAATTTTTCCATTGAAAAGGCAACGAAAATGAAACTAAAGTTAGATAGATTTTATACCATGTACTTTTGGAAAAAAAACACTGCTAATCAGGAGCTCTGAAGATTGCCTTCCCAGGGTGATATTCCTGTTTATCGCTAGCACAGAGTGAAGGAGTCAAAGTGTCAGGCAGAACCAGAACTACTGTGCATCCATCCTGCTTCTGAATCCCACACCCCATGAAAAATGTGTTTTCCTGGCAAGATCCCAGAATCATAGATTAGTTTGGGCCGGAAGGGATCTTAAAGGCCATCTAGTCAACCCCCCCGCAATAAGCAGGGGCACCTTCCACTCGGTCATGTTGCTCGGAGCCTGATGTACAGCATCACTCTGCCCCCGCCCCGGGCGGGACAGTCCCGGGGCCAGGCAAGCGCTGAGCACTGAGCTCTCAGCCCCAGCACGAGCAGCAGATGCCGCCCACAGCCCGGATCTCTCTCCCCTTAGCTGCGCTGCCGGACCGCTGGAGGAGATGTGACTTCAGGTAACCGCACAAACCTCTTTGCAATGCTCCAGCTTCCGACTTTTAAACCATCCTCTCTGATGTCCGCGTCACCTGTTTTTTGCTGCCCAGATCGAGACGGACACGGCTGTAACTCTCAGAATCCAGCGAAGGAACGGCGCCGGCACGCCCGTCCTGCCCAGACCCAGCGACGCATCCCGCCGCTCCGGGAGCCGCTCCGCCGCGGCGGGGCTGGAGGAGGTCAGTGCATCCTTGCTCCCCCTTCACAGCGCTCTGTCCAGCCGGGAAGGGGGGTGCGTTTTGCTTTTCGGGGAGCATATCGAGGGCATCGGCTCCCCCCGAGAGCAGGACCCCCGCAGTCCGCGCAGCCCCGACCCGGAGGCGCCGCCGAGCGCCGGCGAGGAAGGCGACCGGGCAGCCCCCCTGGGCTCCCAGGCGAGCGCTGTCACCCTGGGATGGCTGGTCACTTCGGGGGAGCCCGAGGCTGAGCGCTGTCCCCGCGCGGCCCTCACACGATGCGGGAGGAGGGAAGGGCAGCCGCTGGGACACTTGGCTGCTGGCTAAGCCCTTGGTGATCTTCCTTTGCTGCCATCAGGGTGCCAGTGGGCAGCATACGTGAGATTTTGGCAGTTGGACGTGCCAGAGGAGATAGCCTTGCCAAGAGCAGGGGTCTCACCCATTTTCCTCCACTTCCAGGTCATTCCCATCACCACTGAGCCTAGCCGTCCTCTCCTGTAGCCATGGAGAACTCCTCCCTCCCTGAAATCAATTCCTCATGCGCAGACTGCACTGGAAGAGGACATGGGAGTCTGGATGTGTCCACTACTCCAGTAAGCCCCAGATACTACATCACAGTGCCTGTCATCTACTCTGTCATCTGTGCCGTGGGACTGACAGGCAACACTGCGGTCATCTATGTAATCCTCAAAGCACCAAAGATGAAAACAGTAACCAACATCTTCATCCTCAACCTGGCCATTGCTGATGAGCTCTTTACCTTAGTGCTGCCCATCAACATTGCTGACTACTTGCTCCTGCAGTGGCCCTTCGGAGAGCTCATGTGCAAGCTCATCATCTCCATAGACCAATACAACATCTTCTCCAGCATCTACTTCCTCACTGTCATGAGCATTGACCGCTACCTCGTCGTAGCGGCCACCACCAAGTCCAGGAAGGTGTCCTACCGCACCTGCCGAGCAGCCAAGATTGTGAGCCTCTGCGTCTGGTCCTTCGTCACCGTCATCATCCTGCCCTTCGCCGTCTTTGCCAAGATACACAAGGAGCAGGGGCGCTCCCACTGCGTCTTCGTGTTCCCCCACCCCGAGGGCATGTGGTGGAAAGGCAGTCGGATCTACACCCTTATTTTAGGCTTTGTCATCCCAGTGTCCACCATCTGCACCCTGTACACCACCATGCTGTGCAGGCTGAGACATGTCCAGCTCCACTGCAATGCAAAAGCTCTGGACAAAGCCAAAAAAAAGGTGACGCTGATGGTGGTTGCTATCTTGGGTGTGTGCCTGCTCTGCTGGACACCGTTTCACCTTAGCACAGTGGTGGCCCTCATCATGGACATCCCACAAACTCCACTCGTCATTGGGATTTCCTATTTCATCACCAGCCTAAGCTATGCCAACAGCTGCTTCAACCCTTTCCTGTATGCCTTTCTGGATGAAAGCTTCCGGAGGAGCTTTTGCAAACTGATTGATTGCAGAGCCACCTCATAAAGCCAAGTCAGCCCTCTGTCCTGTCCTGTGTCCCTCTCACAGTCACCTGCTTTTCCTGGGTGATTCCAGCCCAGAGAGTGCTTTCTCTCCAGTCTCCTCGTGATGGCCCACAGGGCTTCAGGTTGTCGCACTACCAAAGACCTGAACTGGGGCAGGTGGATCTTTCTCACCCGTCCTGCTCTCACTTCCTTAGCACTGCCCTGTTTGGTTGTTTGTTTGTTTGTTTGTTTTTGTTAGTTTAGTTGTTGTTGTTGTTGTTTTTTAATTCCTTCTCTCTAATGCTTTTTCTGACCTGGGTTTGGAGCTCACAGAGCTGCCACAGGTCCCTTTTCCCTTTTCAAAGGTATTGCTTTGTGAACTCAAGCCACATGACTGTCTCAATTGTAGCGATTTGTAAAGCTCAATAAAAATGTGTTACCAAGTGTTTTGCTTAATGATACCTCAGCCTCTTTCCTACCTACAGGACCTGCTTACCAAAGTCTTGCAAACTTAGCAACAACTCCAAAGGATAAGGAGTAATCAAAGTTATTGAGCTTCATTTTGCAGGAGAGTAAGATAAGGTAGTCAAAATACATGATAACATGTAAGAGAGATATCAGTCTGAACTTAAAGATAAAAAGAGCAAGCCCTCCCTAGTGAATAAAAGACACAGATATGGGTTTGGCTTATGGGTTTGAAGCCACTTGCTGCAGAAAACAGTTTAACAGTGCACTTGGTCATTGGAGTTTGCAAAAAAATGCAGCTTTTGTTTATATCAGAAGTTGTGATTACTTTATTACTTGTCATGTGTTTATGGGCTGTTGCACTTACAGATATTTATTTTGTGGTCCTAGAAAACAGAATCAGAGGCTATCTTCAGAACCAGTAACCTTTTAAGTGTTTGAAAAGATCCTTCTGAAACACGGGAATATCCTGACTTTTTCTCTTAGAAATCACAAATAGTTTGCAGTGGTTAGCCTACTTTTAAACTATCTCTCACATACTTCCACTTTTTGGTAAGATTTATTAATATTTCCTAAGAAGGAGGAGTGAAATAAAAATAAATTTAAAAAAATACCCAAAAGATAGGTAAATTTTGCCTGAAGACAGGATGGGTGAATAAAGGTTTCACTAGAATTCACATGTCCAAACACTGCCTGAGGAGGTTTTTTTTCCTCCCATCTCATCTCCCTTTTAGCCCTCTAAGGAAAACTACAAAAATGTCGAGGACTGAGAAGGTATTTGCAATCAGTTAATATTTCTCATCTTAGTGATCTTCACTGTGCTTCCCTACAGCAGATTCTAAACCAGTGTAACACAATTTTTGTAAGGTATATTCCCTATCACTGAATACAGAGAGACAGGGAGATGTGGTTAAGGATTTGCATTTCCACCTACACAGGAGGTCATGATGGCTTTCAGGAGGTGCATAAGGATTTGTATGGCACATGCAGGTTGCTCCTGTGAGACTTGGCACCAGGTCCTTTCCCACTGCTGCAGTTTAAAGTTCTGCTGTAGGCATATGCAAAGTTTCTTTTACTAAATCTTCCCAAAAAAGCTCAAATAAAAAAATTTACTCACAGATTTTAGCAATTATGCTTGCTTGAGACTTTATAATAGCATATAACTGGGTTGATATTTAAATTATTTTTCCTTATAAGACATTAATATTCCCTGAGCCAGTCAATGCTAAGTTCAACACCCAGTCTAGCTGTTATGGAAATTGAAGGACTCCTTTGGGAAATGACAGTGTTGTTCTGTTTCACTGGGGGGCTGAATGATCTGACCTCCATCAGACACAGAAGCTGGTGTTTGAAAGAGCAAGCCCAGAAGGTGTGGAGTACCCATTTCCACACCTGATAGAAAAAAAATGTGCTTCAAGAACCAGTGTCCCACACTTTACCTTTCTGCCTGAAACAAGAGGTAATTAGCTTTTCCCACCAGCTGCCTGCTGATCAGTCACTTGCCATGGAGAGAGAATTTAGTCTGTATGGACAGATCAGCAAAATCTCTCTTTGTTTAAGCTGCAGCTACACACACCATCTCTTTTGTATTCTTTAGCCATCATCTTCACAACAACATTATTTGCTTAAAGACAACATACAGCTTAAAAAGTAAACAATTCTATTCTCAGAAAAGACACGTGCAGCACCATTGTACTCTCATTGGTTTTGATCCTTCCCTGAAAACTGATGAATGGCAGTAAAATAAAATTCCCTGTCCCACAGTCACATTAGTGGCACAGATTTGAACATTGTGATAGTGACTACCAAAGTGCTTTAGTCATGCTGCTATGCAGCGACATTTGTCTCATCACCTGTCAGGGCTTCTTTTTACCCCAGAAATATCATTGAAGCTTTGGTAGTTTTGTTGTGCTTCTGAAAAACCTACTCTGTACCTATACATCAAATGCATTTCTAAGATGCTGGCTGGTAGTAACAATAAGTTATCAGAACAATCTTATTTGTCATTTTTATCTAGATTTGAATACCAAAATTTTAACAGTTCCTGAGCAATCTAATCTGGTTCAAGTTCTTAAATAAATAAACCACTTTCTAATCTATATCAATGTGATATAGATATCAATATACCTTCAAAATCTTTGTATTACTCAGGAAATGGGAAAGCATTTTAAAATATGTCTTTCCTCTTAGTCAATGTTTCATTTCATTGTCTTGCCCATGCTCATTTTTTGTTTTCCAAAGATGAAAATATGAGAAGAACTGTCTATTAGCAAATTTCACTTCAAAATGTTTTGGACTGCTTGTCTTTTTTCTGTTAGACTCGTAAAAATGCAGAGTATCACCCATGGTGATGTCATCCTTCACTGAATTCCTTCTCATTCTGAAGCCACATCTTACCTGTTCTTGATAGTAGGATGAGCATCTGAGAAGAATTCACCGTTTCTCCAAATGCCTGGAGTTTTCCCAGGATTTTTGGTCACAGAGCTGGCTGAGGCTTGAGCAACAGCCCAGCTCTGACAGGGGTGCTCAGCTCAATTTCAGGCACTGGGCAGTGCCACCTCGCACAGCTGTGCTGTCTGTGACACGTCTGGGAGCCTTTCACTGTAGGCATTGCAGACTGACATCCACTTGGAGGAGGAACTTGAGCCCAGAGAGCCTGGGGAGGGTTCTCATTGTTAAGGCCCCCTTGCATCTTGCAGGGCTTCAATATGGGAACACAAGACTTTTTTCTTCTCTAATCATATGCCCTTTTCATTTGGGAGACAGAACATTCTGGCAGAGCCTAAATGTGACCCAAACCAGCATTCAGCAGGAGAGGGAGAGGCTCAATTTTCAATACTGCTGATCAGCAAGGACGACTTGGTGTTGTATAGAAGCTGAACTTCAGCTTTCAGAGCAGGAATAGGTGATAATATAAAAATAAATTTGCTTCCATTAAACATTTCTCTTTTTTTTTTTATTTCTGGAGGAGAAAATAAAAAAAATAAAAATGCTCCTGTTCAGCCCATGTTTAATCAATTATAATGAACAGTGGTACATTGTGAAACAGTGGAGTTGCTGTAAGGCAGTATTTTTTATATATGGAAGTATTTTATATCTATGAAAATTAGTAAAATAAAAATGAATCCTTTTTTCCCCTCAGCATAGCAATAACTTGCAACTGATATTGCAGATATTTGATATAGACTTCCAGAGGAAAAGCAGAATAAATAGGAAAACTGATTACATAAATAAATAAACAGAAGAGAATTAAATTTTCTGGCTGCTCCCATTTCATCCTTCCCCTCTGTTGGTACCACCCTGAACAGTGTTAAATTCAGCATTTTGAACTTTTTGTCACTGCTTAAAAGCATGCAGCAAATTTAGGGGCGGGGGGGGGGGGGTTGGGATTCTTGGGGGGGAACAAGGTGGAAGGAGTAGACAGGGCTGTACTTTCAGGACTGTGGTTAGTTAGAATACGAGGAGCATACACCTGTACAATGCCTGATGCCTTGCTCTGAGGAAAAGTTCTGGAACCCAGAAGGTTATGAGCCTTGGATAAGCACAAAGGATAACAGCAGATGTTAGCTGGTTTGATTGCACTAAAGCCTCATAAGTCAAGGCAGGAGAGAACTGTGTCATTTTTTTTCTGCTTAAGTCACCATTCAGTTTCTCACATCCCAAAAACATGTGATTAAACAGAACCAGGCCTCCAGCTTGTGGCACACTGTCAGCGCCAAATCTTCTCAGTGCCTTGACTTGTAAAACACATGCACAGCTTTTCATGGACATCTTCCTATAGTCTCTATACAGCAAGCTATAGAGAGCCAGAGGGTAACACTGTGTGTGATTGTCAAGCACCCCTTCAGCCAGGAACCCAAGTCCATGTGTCCCTTGGTGGCTGAGACACATCCTGGGAACTCTGGTTAAAGACATCTGGCAAAACAGATATTCCATCAGGACCACGAGTTTTCTAGAAATTTTGTTTAAAAATCACCCCGCATGCTTTCACAGCTATAGCATTTTTGCCTAGCTGCTCCTGATCCAGCTGCTCCAAACCCAAAGCTGATGTTGACCACCACTCCTGTGTTTCCAGTTCCAGAATGTTTCCAATCCCTGCTTGTTTTTATCAATGAAAAAGATACTTTTTTTTCTAACTTGAGAGCAAAATCTTCCACTCTTTTCTTGTACTTTGCCAAAATAAGTATGCCCATTTAAAAAAAAAATAATACTCTGGTTTTAGGTTTAATATTTTAGCAATATTTTTGTCATAAGGACTTTATCTTAAATGAAGAATACATTAATTTTACTGAGTTATATTTGAGCAGATGGAGCTTTTCTCTATGAGTTCAGAAGTTCTGGAATTTTCAGAGCCTGGAAATATAACAAATATTCCTTTTCCAGAGGTGATTCCCACGAGGCCCCCTTCAATGGCATGACAGCCAAAACCTTAAAAATAAAACATTGTTAAATTAATTGCTGATTAAACATAGGGGGAAAAAAGGATCTTCTATTCACCCAGTGCAGACAGCAGATGAACCAGCAGTTTATAGGCTTGAATCTAACAGACCAACATTTAGTCTAAGATTGATGCTGTTGTCCAACACACACAGCACAACTTGCAGCTGGCAAATGCCCTGTGAGTGTTCACATGTACAAAGCAGGCAAGTTAGCACTAAAAGATTGTGATTCTTTTGCTCATTCTGGTAAGCAGCTGCTTGTATGAGCAGCCCAATCATGACAGAGAAATAATTCTGTTCTTAACCCTGTCTGAGGGCTAATTGCTCACCAGTGTCAGTAAGGATCCTTCAGACAAACCCATGCCAATTACAGAGCTCCCCACTCAACTCGGCTTGTTTGGCCTCTTTCTGCTTAAAGATAGTTCCACTGTGAACAATAGAAAAATTTTCTTTCTCAACAGAGCAAGACTTTTACATTGCTTTGCCAACTTAAAGCATGATTGCAACACAAGGCAACCTCTTTTTCTGCTTTACAAAGTGAAAGAAAAATAAATTCTGCATAAGTTTTATATATTTTCCATTTTCCTCATCTTCATTCCTAGCAATCTTTAGGAAGCATGCAGAAGATGCACAAACCACCAACTTATTGCTACTTGAAGCTCCACAAATGCTTCCAAAATCTTTTACTTACATAACCTTTATACCACCAGAGGGAGTTCAAAGACAAATTATTCAGCAAATGTACTGACTACATTTGTGGAAACGAGTTTGTGCTGTCATGCCTGACACTAAGCATGCAGTTTTCAATGTAAGGTTTCTTTTCCTCAAACTTTATTCAAATTCACTATGCTATGATAAATAGAATTATAATAAAATAGCTTTAATAAAGGTCAGCATTTTCTAAAGGCATTATCCTAAACCTGCTTGCCATTTTTCTGTTTCTTTTTAAGCATCCACTTCCAGTGTACAGTTAGAATACTGACCAAGAATGATGTCCAGATGCAGCTGAAGACACAGCAGGTCCTGCACATTCCCACTTCCAGTCAATCAGCACTCAGAGGGACTGGTTTGGGGAAGGGCTGGGCAGGTGTCACTGACATAAAGAAGAAGCTGTGTCAGTTTGCAGAGGCCAACTCTCCTGCACACCATTCCTCAAACCAGGGCAGCCCTGTGGAGCCCCAGCAGCCTCTGGGCAAGGATTTGTGTGTCTCTGTACTCTGCTTCACTCTATTTTCATTAGCTGGATTTTTTTCCCCATTTGCCTTTTTACTGTCCCTGGTTCCTATTATGCCCAGACTGTATTTAATATTTTGGACACTTCCTCTCCTTTCAGCTTTCAGCCCCAAGATGGCACTGGTTCTTCACTGACAAGCCATCACTGTTTTCCTAAACCAGAAATAGACTTAAAAAAAATGTTCCCAAGAGCTAATTTGGACACTGTGTTAAAGGATAATACAAATTAGCAAAGGGAAACATAAAGCACTGTTTCTTTTATTGTAAAATATATATAAAATAGCATGAATTTTTATACATTTTTTAAAAATGGAGATTAGTACTTTTTAACAGGTATTGGTTGAAAAAAGTATGCTGAAGTCATAGGAGTAGTTTGGGTTAAACCTAAATTAAAATTCCTTTATGCTCCCAGATTCAAGTTTTTAGTTCACACACTAGACAGATCAGTAAGGGAAGAGATTCTCAACTAAAACTCTCAAGTCCTTAAACAAACTGGGGACTTCCTTTAGAGAAGATATGTCCAAAATATTCAATTTTTAAGTGTATATTGAGAAAAAGAAAAGCTGTATGATTCTAATAAGGAGCAAGTAGCTTAATAATTAACAATCTGGGAGAATTTTCAGGAGCTGTTAGTGTAAGTAGGGCTTGGATACAGTTAGTGGGATTTTCATAAATGAATAGCCAACAGTGTAAGATATTTTTATAGAATATTACAGGCTCAGGTGTTGCTACAGTCCTCTCCAATACTGCAGTGTATATTTATGTTTGCTATTGGATGGAAGACACACAACATGCCTGTGTGGCAGCAGATCCCTGTGGGAGGAAATCTGGGCTACCAAGACACCCCTGCTGGGTAAGCACTCCTCAACTCTAGCTCTGAGGTGTTTTCCTTCTGCATTACATCCCTGCCTACTGAGGCCAACTCAAATCAGTGGGAAAATGTTGAAATAGTGGAGCTGCTGGTTGAAAAAATAAAATTGTTTTTATTTACTGCTGATACTGTGGTAGCACTGAGATCCTAACTAGTCTGGGTTATCGTGGTAGACATTCACCCACCTACAGAAAAGTAAGAGCTGCACAAAAGAATTTGCAAACTAAGAGATTTTACTTTTCTGGGGACATTGGTCTCCTGGAACACTGAGAGGACCATGAGCCTGTTTCCCTCCTTGTCTCAGGAGAGACATGTGCTTCCCAAGATGTATTTTTCACTTCTGCTTTATATGCACCTTAAAACTGAAGCTGAAAAATTGCACACGGGCTTTTATGCCTCACTTGCTGAACCTATGTTACAAAATGGATTTTCTCTATTCCTAAAGAAATAACAAGGCTGGTTTCTGGTTGGCATAGTGACATAGGAGCAGTATGCTATATAAAACCACCATGTGATTTTTAGGTACCTATAGAAGCTATTGTCTTCATGTTTGGTGAGACTTAGAGTTTGGTATTTGTTCTCTGTGATGAGCTAAAGCTACTCAACTATCAGCAAGACCTAGTGTGATAGATCATTGCTGATTTGTGATGCTGCAACATGTGATGGGAAATTTGGACAACTAAATATGTAAACTTACTATGAAGAGAGAAAGCGCCTAGCTCTCATTTTTGGACATACCTTGAACATTTCAAAAAATCAAACCCAAACCTAAAGAAACCTCACCAAACCTATCTTCTAAGGAGCACTGAAGTAGTAAAAGGAAAATATTCAAAAGATTATAATGATTTTTTCCTTCTTCCTAAGTTTTGATACTTCTCTGATATGCTTGTTTATTCACAGAGACTGTATGTGGTAAAGAGAACACTAAAATGCTAAACATCTCAAAAACTGCTATTCCCAAAAAACTAAAAACCAACTTCAACTCTGTTGACAAAATTTCTTGGTGTGATGAAGAGTTCTGCTGATTCTTACCTAAAATACACTAAAATGAAAAACACAGCAAGAAATGTCCCCTAGCTAAATTAATCCTGGTAGAATTAACTTAGGATACTTCTAAATAAACCGAGACAAACCAGAATATATGACTGAAGAGCCAATGCAAAAATCACTCTAATAGACCCTACTGTAGTTAGTAAACATAACTACATTTGGTTATGGTTTTTTTTGGTTTTTCCCTGTATCAATTATTAAGCTCTTATTCAAGGTTGATTAAATCTGAGATGGCCAGTTCCCATCCTCTGTGACTAGACAGTAAATTAAGTGGGTCTCAGTGGCTATACTGCACATTTTATTTTTTCCCATGTTTTTAAGAACCACTACCACTGAGTCACAGTACTAGAGTCAGAAGAATTCAAGGAAAAAAAAAAAAACAACATTGTAAAATGCTGCAACAAATTCACTCTTTCAGACTTACCATTCTACATCAAACCAAAGGTCTCTAATGTCAAGTTTTTAATGGATCTTTATTTTTAATGGATCTTAAATTATGTCCCTTGATGTACAGCTGTTTTCAAGGACATTATTGCATAATGTGTGTGGGCAGGTGGCAAACATTGCTACCTGTCAGAATTAAATCTGGCAAGGCAGAAATAGAAACTTTTACAATTCCTTCTATTTTTTGTACAATGAGAGCATACAGTGGGCCGAACAGGAATCTCATGGACTGGGCATTCTGCAAAACACTGACTACAAAATTTTGGTCATAAATACAATCAAATTTAGTCTCTTTGAGACAAAGAAATGAGTGGCAAAGCAAGAAGTTCTAAAGCATTTTAAGGGTAAGAAAAGCAAATCAAATACAAAAATTATGGATGAACCTAGACTTTTTTTCAAAATATGGCCTGAAAATTCAGAAGAAA
Organism: Motacilla alba alba; assembly: GCF_015832195.1. NCBI lineage: Eukaryota > Metazoa > Chordata > Aves > Passeriformes > Motacillidae > Motacilla > Motacilla alba. The sequence goes on from NC_052017.1 coordinate 112,288,192, forward strand.
AATTATAAAAGAGAAAACAAACCAAGATAGAACAGGTGAGCAGATGACCTCACTTGCCGCATGCCCACTGGGTCCAATTCCATTCACCAGTTATACTTGCTCATGGAAGGAATGTGTTCCATCCACTCAGCAGCTGATGGAGAGAGAAAGAATAAGGAAATCTCTAAAGCAAGAATGAGTCCCTATTCTAGTTTATCTTAGCATTTGAAAGACAAATGGACTTATATACAATGACATTATTTATCCAATATATGGCATTATTGTCAGCACATACATGCTACCTTAGATTAACTCTTCAAAACAGCTCTACAGGTAAGACAGATCTCACATACTACTCTGGAGGAGTCCAGATTCTGCTGGTTTTAATCAAGTTCAGATGTTGTTCACTGAAGATGTTAAGTCAGGACCTTCTTTTCTTCTGTGCTTCTGTGCTTACCTCTGCCCCATCAGTCATCCCACCAATCTCTCTTTACAAGCTCACAGGTGCTCTGCAAAAATAATTTCTTCTACTTTTTCAGGATCTTTAACATGTCCCTATCAGAAACCCAAACTTCACTGTGCATTTCCTCTTGTCTTCTGAACTGCCTCAACCAAGTTTATGCTACCACTAAGACGGAGTAAAATAATATGTTCATTATTGATGTGTCAGCTGTTCTTCTGTTCCTCTCTTGTCTGCTTTTAGGAGACTCCAGCACACTCTGCACAATGATTCCTACTGCTCCTGCAAGAGGAATTTATCATTTATGGTGTGCTGCAAAACTTTTAGGAATTGCAATCTACCTGCTAAGAAGTACACCCCTGTCAGGGGCCATGAAGAAAAGAAAAGCAAAGCAAAGCAAGGCAGCAGCAGCAGTGTTAATTCTTAGGGGATGGAAAAAGAAAATGTAGCATAAGTGAATAACTGCTTTGTTTGTTGTTAAAATGTGTTTGTACTGAGAAAGACACCTTGCAGCAATTTCTTAAAAGACAATCTGTCCTAAAGTAGCTGATATTAATAGGAATTAGGAGAAGAATGGCTCTCAGATGCTCCCATGCTGGGGATGCTGCACACTGTCTAAGGAACCCAATGCAAGTCTCAAACAAGGGTTATGAACCTCCTCAACATGCAATAGTAAAATTACCAAATGCTATACTTGCATATATGTATAAATCATTGCTAAACACATAAATAAATGAGTAATTGCTCAGTAAGCAATTTATGACACTAGATGAGGAATTTACAGACTTAATTTCTTATGAGATTGCAGAGAAAAAAAATAATATTATGAACAATAGATATGGCTAAACACTAAAAGCTATACTACTAATATGTACAAGGAATCAGCCAATCTAAATAATTTACTAAACCAATGAAAATCATCCAAATCTTATGTACAATTTCCAATCACTTTCCCAGCAATTTTATTGCAATTAATAGGTACAAAAACTGTGTCTTCAACAGTGCTGATAGTACATTATATCTATATTATAACATAGCATGTTAATTCAATTGCTCCAAAGTTAAATTAAAAAGTTTGGGTTTTTTTTACTTTCTAACAGAAGATTTTACTGGGCAATATTTTATTATTATTAAACAAAAATAACTGATTGTCAGGTTTTATATTTTTATTGCATTTTATATGTGTAGTACTGTAGCTACAATATGCTAAGTAGAGAACTATGGCTAAAAATGAATTTTCTGCATATATGGAACTCTGCTTACAAAAATAAAAAGCAATTGCAATTGCCTGAGAAATTTATGCACTGTGTAATTACAAAGTGCTAGAAGTACAATTATAGACTTGCTAATAAGCTTTTCATTTCCTTCCCCTTTATTTTAAATATTGCTTCATCTTAGATGATTTCTTTCTTTCATAACAAGAGAAGGTTTTACAAAATGAGGATTTTTATAGAGCTTCACTATTTGTTTTGCAAGGGAATAAGTTTTCAGAGACTGTTTATATTCAGCAATCACCTCTTACATAACAACTTTATTTTAAATAGAGTAAGTTTATGAAAACCTCCTAGAGCACCTCAGTCCAATGAAAATTAAATCAGAGCTGTTCAGTATATTTCACTCCTTGGAATCAAATGTAGTCTGGATGGGACGAAAACCACAACCAGACAAAATAACCCCCCAGTCTTTGAAATTATACATGCAAACCTTGGCTATATTTATCTGGAAGCAGCTACTTGACCACAGCCAGAATAAGGATAATTGCTCTTTCCATCACTAACCTTAAGATCACGGGGGAAAAACTCAACTCCTCAGAGTAACAGGGAGCAACAGATAAGAATTTACTGTGGAAGGATGATGAGCATACACAAAAAGCAAGGACAAAACCCAAAATAGGAGTCCTTGGTACTGTCCTTTCATGCTCACTTAGTACCTTTCAGTGAATAAATGATGCATTGTTTAAAAAGTCTCAACTGAGGTGCTCTTTGCAGTCTCATTCAGTTACCTGTCCAAAGGCTGCCTAATTCTACCTCTGTACCAGTTTAAAGCAGAGGGGGCCTGCAGTAGGGATAGGCTAAGAAAAAGCCTCCCTGAGGATCCTCAACTGTGTATCTACCACAAAACTAATGATTTCCTGGGTTGCAAATGGATGTTTCCCAATCTAACCAGAGTTTGATCTGTATCCAAGACCTTTCTTGTTTTCACTGCAGCTGTCATGTCTGAATGCAGAAACCCATTCTCAACAAATATGCATTTTTTAGGAAGTTACTTTAACAAAAGTATTTCCAACAGCTTCTGACAAGGACTTTGTAAAAGCAATTTTATTTTTTCTGACTGTTTGCCTACATGGTAACAGCAATAAAAGAGCCATGTAGCACATCATACCTCATGTATTGTTAGTCAATACATCCTCACTAACATGAGCATGACAGGCAGCACCTGCTCTGAGCAGCAAGCTTGAACCACTAATGGATACAACAAAGACATATCACAGGGACAGAATAATTTCTCTGTGGAAAAATACAAGAGTGAGCACAGTATTTTCTCCACTTTGCAAATGGTCTCCCAAAGTAACAGCAGAAGCCAAGTCTTTTCAGAAGTCATATGGTAATCAAGGGCAACACAGGCTTTTAAAAACACTTACCTCAGTAAACCCCCTGCAATGCTGACCAAGGTTCCATTGTGTTGGGATCACACAAATATTCCTTTCTTCTTCAAGAGTATGGCTTTGCTTCTACAATAAAATTGTATGGTTTACTCTTTTCACAGCAGCAGTGTATATATATTTAAAAACCTACTGAGACATCTGTATCCAAAATAAATCAATTGTAATAAATAGGAATTTTCATAAAATTGAGGCATGTGTTGGTATTGTGTTGAGATATATACATACATATATATATGTATCTAGATAGATAGATAGTTATGCATACACATTTCTGCTTCTGTCTCCAAAGCAACATCTGCTCAAAAGCCCTTTCAGGATGCAATACTCCAAGGCTGGGAACACCTTAATATCTTTCTGCAAAGAGCAGCTGAACTCTCTATAGTAAAATAACTTCTCTGTCTGAACCTATCTTACACGTTTCCATTTCCCATGAAAATCCTAGTCAAACAGTGAAGGATTTTTTTTTCCTTCTGCACCAATCAGGAACTTTTGAAATATGCTAAATTGGAGAAATAACACAAACAAAAAATAATTCTGAGCATGTGATCTAAGTAATTTATATTATCCCTCTCCTCTTATGAGGAAAAACTACCCAAAATTCAATGAGGTGAGAATGGAGATATGCATGCCAAAAATCTAATGCAGAATATGTTATAAAATTATAAATACTGAAGTACATTTCAAAGCAGAAATGTTTTTCAGGGTTGGCAAAGTGCGAATAAATAAATAGAAAAGGTCTGCTAACATGCTTTGATTGAGGTCTGTCCAAATTTTGAGGTTGCTTTTCCCATCCTCTGTGAAACAGCTCCTCAGGGCGGAATTCTGCCTAACTTAAAATACAATGACGAGATTCTGGCAGCCTGCTTTAGCTGACCTGAAGATGGAAATGTCTTTAAATGTACTTTCCTGAAGTACAAGCTAAGGAGTCACCTAGTTATCAAAAACCCTAAGAAGGAAAAATAATCTTTGCACTGTCAGAAAGGCATTTCAAGTTACCTTATGGCTGTTACAGGCAGACTAATCACAATTTATATCAAGATGTTCACCTTCAAGAGGAAATATTTTCTCATTGAAATTTCCAAGAGACAGCATTTTATCCAAGCAGATGGGTGCTGGAAACAGTTTTTCTTTAGAAAAAAAAAAGTAATTCTGCCTTATTCAAAGTAAATCCTATTGACATTCTAATAATGATTTGTAGGATACAGGCAGTACATATACTTAGTTTCAGCCAGGTATATCATCTCACAGTTAAGCAGGCTTATAGCTTATACCAGTAATCCTATCAATAGTTCAGTAATAACACAGGATCTCAATGAAACAGAATAGATTATCTAAACACCCAAAATAATGACCTTATTTTGAATGGAAATAGTTTGCCTTCTGAGGAAACTTTGCCAGGAGTTAAAACATCATTTTTTTTGTATCTATTACATTGATCTATAACTCTTCAGCAAATAAATTTCACATGTACACTATGCCATTTCACACGTGCACTCATATTCTTAAAAGAAAAAAAATCTTTCTTTGAGCTGCTGTTCTACCTTTTAGAATCTTCACCTTTTGATCCTACCTGAGTCCTTTGCAATATCTCAGATAGAAGAAGTGTAAAATAATCTCTCCATGCAGGTACATCAGCATCAGGTTCTGAGAAAAAATTTTTTCTACTGAGAATATAAACAGTGAAGAGTTAATGGGGAATGCCTTTTACTCAGTTCTTCAACAGTGTAAGTTCACAGCAGTTTCAAGAGGACAGTAGTATTTTTAAAGGATTTTGTCATATCAGATTCAAGCCATACATTTATCTACAGTCGCATATCCTCAAATCCATTTTACTGCACAACAGCTGATTCTAACTTTTTCTTGTAGCACAGGCAGTACCACTGATGAGTTTTAAGACTGAGACATAATGATTATTCTGTAGTTAAAGCTTTTAACATCAACAAGGATGCAGGCTACTTTACATAGTGTTGCTCACCCTGAAACCCATCAGTCTTGCAAACAAGGTAAATGGATAAAGACACAGTCACTCTCTCCACTCACATGAATATTTTCAACTTGTCCATTGCATTGTGCAGATCATGTTCTGCAAGATACAAAGGTAACATTCCAAAGCTCATAATTTCTGTTTTTTTTAAAAGTACTAAGTCATTTGTAACCTCATGATGATCAGCAACAGCTGCTTCATGGCATAAAGAAATTACCATTTCTTAAATTACCTCCAGGGAGGATTTTTTCTTTTTTTCTTGTTTGGTTTTCCAAGTTAGAAAGCTCTCCCTCTTTTGAAAGCTTCAGTACTGCATTTGCTTGGCAGTTTCCACCTAAAAACTAAAACTAAAATCCATCAGATTTCAGTTCAAAATGAACAGTATTGAAACCCAGCTAGGATGAGCAGGAGGGAAAAAAAGCCCTCTTAACCAAATTTTACATAGAGAGCAAAGCCTGTGTATTAGAACTGCCAAGTGATCACTGTTTGGAATTGGTGCTCTTTCCTAAACAAGGATGTGTGTGGGGTTTCACCCCTGGATTGGGGTGACTTCGAAAGATGGAAAAGTCCCTCTTCCAACCCGTGCCTTCGAAGAAAGACTCAGTAGTCTTCTGTTGTCTGTTCTCAAGGTAGTTTATTGTTGTTTATCTAAAAGATTCTTCTCCCTGAACTGCTGTGGCCCATTCAGCAGGTCGGACAAAGGCACACTGCCCTCCCAGGGGGCTGGTGCCATCTTTTATATCATATATTATGTACTACATGTTTATACCTTTTCCCCAATACCTACTATCTATATTGAATGGTGACTTTCTACTCTAAACCAATCTGTGAGTGCCAACATCACCAAAGACATGGAGGTTAGGAAGGAGAAAGAAAGAGGACAGGGCACACCCAAATCCCTCCATCTTAGAATCCCTGAACCCCATGTACAAAACTTGGACCCCTACGTACAAGGCTTAAAACCCCCCTGTACAGCACTCAAAAATCCTTCCTTTCACTTCGTGACTACTTCTACTACAATATCTAAACTTTTGTGACTTCTTGTTCTTCCTGCAAAGTTGGTAAACTGTTCCATGGGTCAGATTCAAAGCCACAGGGGTCTCTGGCTGCATGCCAGGGTCTCAGATGCTTTTGACCTGGGTCTGGAACATCCGAGAATGTCTGCGGGACATTCTGAGTTCCAACAGATGTGGACTTCAGCAGGTGGATAAGTTGTTACTCATGGCAGTGTTGTCTCCTCTTCTTTAGGGGGCCGTGTTTTTGAATTCCTGCCTTTAACACATACTTTTTTCTTCAATGACTAATCAGTATGGATAAAGTCAGACCAAAGAATTAAAATCATCCTGTTATCTGGCAAACATTTTCTGCCATCTTTCTTATGTACACTTGCAGTGCTTCTCAAACCTTGCCCTTCTTTCACCTCCTCTCTGCTGTTCATCCACTCCTCCCTCTACCTAGCTTTTATAACAAGGGGGATAACTACCATTAAGTACAGATGATGCCCCAAATATTGGTGCTTTGGTGCCAGCAGCTGCCAAATCTTTTGGGCATGCTGATGGCTGGAGTTCCACCTCTTGAGAGCCTTTGGAGCTTGTTCAGGAACAGGACAGGAAGGGGCACCAGGACTCCTTGGTACCAGTGGAGTGTCCACAGCCCACCCAAGTGACAATGATGCAAGGGTAAGACATTTTCATGCACTACAGACTAAAGGGAAAAGGGAAGAATTTATAGTCTGAGGAGAGTCAGCAGTATTTCCCACTCTGTATTTCAGGTAACAGAGATGACCATAAGCATGAAAAAATGTGGAAAAAAAAGCACAAGCCCTATCACCTTTCTGCCTTCTCCCTCCTGCAGGCAGTGCACCTCCTTCCAAATTCTAGGCAAGTTGCTATGGAAACTATCAGCATGGCTACAAAAATAGGGAGGAATTATAGATCTCATCCATATATATGTTATTTAATTTCATCAAAGAAAGAGAAATAGTATAAGGGGGCGGACCCTGTTACTAAGACAGTCTCACCCTGTGCAAGGAAGGACCCTCTGCAGAAGGCATCTTAGCTGACAATTAGCCCTTTGGCCAAGGTCACCCAGAAAAAAAGAACATCAGCAAACTGTCCCTCTTCAACTGAGAACAGCTAGTGCCAGATGCCCACCAACAACTTTCATTTTTCTGTTTTGTTGAACTTATGTAATCTGACCATAGAAGAGTCACATCACTCCTTTCCTCCTGTTTTGCACCTTGACATAGTATTAGGAATTTATTCCCGTGTGTAAGCAAAGATGTTTGGGGACAATTTCAAGCGGAGACATAGATGTCTCCACCTCAAACTTAGCTATCTGAAAAGAAACAATGCAGTAAAAGGAAACAAGAGAGGAAAGAAAGGGGCTTTCAAATAACAAGGTACACAGTTAGATCCAACCTTTCTATTTCTCCCATCCCTCTGAGAGTTCAAAACATTGTTTAATACATTTGAAGAAAGGCAAATATATCACTTTGTATATAAGGAAAGCTGTAGAAGGAGAAAAAGAGGAGGTGAGGCACTCTATTAATTGTTCCTGGGTTTTATTTTACTCTCTTAAAACTAAAATGCACTTAACACTTGCTGAAAAAACACTTCAGAAATCCTTTGCAACTCAAAGCTTTTTAATGGCAGTATACAGATGGATGGAGTAAACTGGAAGATCCAAGACATGTTACTCTGCAGTTGTCCAAGTTGGATGCACAGTCCTATACAGGGATGTTGGGAGAACCTGACCAGAACTTGTGCCTCCTTCTTTGTCTTCTTTTCCCCTTCAAACTGACAAAAATGTCTCCTAACCAGCAAAAAGCATATGTATTTTTTGTAACTATTTTACTTTCCTCTGAATTCTCTCTGCCATGCTGGTTTGGGTTTTTTTTTTTTGTTTTTTTGTTTGTTTTTTTTTTTTTTTTTTTTTTTTTTTTTTGTTTTTTGTTTTTTTTTTTACCACTCTCTCTGTCCTGCTTCACTGAAAAGAGAAAAAGAAGGAATTACAAGGTAAATTACATTTCATGAAAAAACTTTCAGAGCTGTAAAAAATAGGGAAGCATTGTAAGTTTAGGACTGGAAAAAGAAAGACTTGTCTTCTTAGGCCCCAAACCACTAAACAGTCATAAGCACATGAGTAATTTAAGTGAGCTCTTGGATTCCAGCCAATAGATAAATCTTAAATATGTGCCTGTCCCAGCCAATGCACACAATCTGCTTTTAAATGCGACATTTACATATATATATATATATATATGTGTGTGTGTGTGTGTGTGTGTGTGTGTGTGTGTGTGTGTGTATCTTTTGAAGCTGGGGAGTTTAGAAAAGCTGTTTATAAAGCAGAACATAAGGCTAAAATCATGATTAAAAAATTGTCCTGAAAGTCTCTCTGGTGATATTGTGAAGCATTGTATAATTTTGTTTGTAAAAGCTTGAAAAAAAAAACCAAATTTTAATGCAATTTACGTTTAGTCCACTTTCCACTAAATATGACATGTAGACAAGCCATGAAGTGTAAAACAGATTCTATGCACGACAAAAAATTTCAAAACAACTAAAATCCATGGGGTGTTGTCGAGTGCTCCCTATTTCAGTGGCAATGAAAGACAGCTGTGAGTTAAAATTACAGTTTAATTTGCATTAATGCATTTACACAAAAATCACAGAAAGAGGAGAGCATCGTATCTTTTTTTTTTTCTACTGAAATTCAGGAGAGGGATAAAAGAGGATGTTTTACTATGCAAGAAAAATAATTGTTCGAGTTTGACAGGCAAATTGAACTAACTGCATTGAAGATGAGTGAATTTAATGTTTCCAGACTCCAAGTTTTTGCAGGCTTAACTGTCAGATAATAAAATAAATTTCAGCTTTTTGTGGCTTAGATAACATATCCATATTTTCATAAGTACATTTTCTGAAATCCAGGCAAAGATAGAGGTTAATAAACAGAGATGCATTAAAAGAGAAGAAACTAACCCTGCATCCTTTGCATATACCAATAACCTGATCCTGTGATAAATTTTTCTCAGTGGGACTTATTGTTCCACCACACTCATAAATTCGAAGAGGCTCCTCAATAGCTTTTTAGCAAATCTTATTGATGTCTTTGCAGAGAACTTGAGCAGACCTTAAACTGGGTCTTTAAGGGACTTTATGTCCATTACTGCTGCAGTTGGCCCTTACATATCTCATCCTAAGGAAATCTGCTGACACATTCACCATCAGATCAGGCAATACAAAGGAGATGGGATGGGGACACTGGCATAAGCCTTTGAGAAGAAGGGAATGCTTAATCTGTCCCTCTGGTAGGGAGCTGCCACACTTAACAGCACACAAATCAGCAATCTCTGCTAATGCTACCTACAGGATTAATATTTTTCAAAATCATCATGGAGGCAGATGATTTATTCCAAAGATGACTGTGGCACCCATTTTTTTCCAGTCCAGCAGCCTAGTGGAAAGAGTTTAAGGAGGAAGTAGATGAAATGCAACCAGTCAAGTTCAATGATCACATGCACCAGGGTCCTCTTGCCATCACAAAAGTATTGCAAATCTGAGGACTTCATGAAACACACCATCAATGCATAGGTGCTAAATGCTACATGAAAGATTTTCCAGTTTATGTTCCCACTGTTCAGTGGGATTAGCTCAAAGTGCAAGCTGGGACACCACATTTCTTCATCCTTGTGTGACATAAAGATTCCTCACAAGATGAAGAAAAAGGTGAATGAAGCAAACGGAGTATGTGCTGCAAATGCTACTTGGGTGTTGTCCAAAAGACTGCCACACACACATGGCCTACAAAAATGGTGTGCTGGTCTTGAGCTGGGGACAGAGAGGATCACAGATCATAGGCACAGGCAGAGGGTCTGCCATGTTCATATTGGTTGGATGGGGGTTAGTCCTTGTGGGTAGGAATTGTTGTGCAGATTCAAGGAATATTTCACTTGTGGAGCAAAATGGAACAAGACTTGGTCATGCCATGCACTGCACAAGTGATGTGGGATCAACTTTACTTGTGACTTGTAGGAGTCTGCAGTCTGCAGAGCACAAGATGGGTGGAGATCCACTTCACCAGCGGTAAGGAGGTTGTGCAGCAGGGTGTCTGCTAGCATGTTCACTCAGTTTGGAGCCAAAAGAGTCATGGTTTCTCCTAAAAACACAAAGGTCTTCGCAAAAGATTGGAATCTGAGAGATACCTCTGGGGAAACTCCTCAAATCAAAGGGTATGCCAGTCACATCACTTCCCTGAAGTGTGGCAAAAGATGGCACTTTTCAGGATATTCCATGTGAGACTGCCAGCCCTAGCCAAAGGAACAACCTGTTAGCTCAGCTCAGTGAGTAGTAACCTAAGGTCCCAACAAAGGAGGCACTAGGTTGTGACAAAATAGGGCTGGCTGGGCAAAGGATAAACCTGTATGTGACTCATCAAAGGCCTGCACAGGTCCCAGTTTCATTAATTACTCTTGCAGTAACACAGAGGGCATGGAAGATCCAGGTAAGTCAAGATCCAAACCAAGCACCTGCACGGTACCCATACAATACGTGTGATCCATCTTGTCATGTTTCTTCCCTGATCAAGGGACAAGAAGACAAGTAGCAGACAGCTCCTCTGTGTCAGGTGGAAAAGGCCACAAATCAGGAAAAATATTGTTACAGATACTCCAGCCCAGAAATTCCTACATCTGATCTGAGAGCTATGTTCCCAGCACATAAAAATTCTTCAGCAGTATGCAGTTTCCCGCAATATTATAATTTCCTCTGAGGATCAGTACTGACTGCCAATTCATCGGTTTAGAAAAATTTCTCTCCTTTAATAAAAGAATGTCTTCCTGCATGAGAGTGGAAGAGTTCAAACAGCAGCAGAGTCAGGGACCCATACATCTCAGAATTCACAGTAAAATTGCATAATCAGCTTGTCAATGCATTGGGGCTTTTTATTAGGTATTTTGGCAACAAGCCTCAAATAAAAATAGGAGTTCCATTGTCCTAATTCTTCACAGTGACCATTTTAAATCTATATAGGACCTACCAAGGACTACAATGAATGGAATATGAAAAAATGGGGTACACATGACCTTCAGATCTCTAGAAGTACTGCTGTCTTTTCCTGGAAACAGGTGATATTTTTCTTGGTCTGTAAAACCTCTGTTTTACTTCAAGGCATTGGATACATGTCATGGTTCATAGATACATATCCCAATAAACATGGACATACAACTGGACAAAGGCATCCCAAGCTTGATGCACTTCCAGAATCTGGACCTCATGCTACTTCTGATATTTGCTGCATGAATTGCTGGGGTAGATCAGAGAGGTACCTCTGAGATAATCCCAATACCACATCTCACCATTGGGTGATCCTGTACAAAGTCATTCTGAAAGGATCTGCTCCCTGTGTTTGTTCTCACATCCTTCCCTCTTTGTTCTAGGCAAAAAGCAAACCTCTCCTCCATACAGGGGAAAAAAACTCCCAGAAAATCATTACAAAGCCCAAAACCTTGATGTCATCCTTGCTGGAAAGCCAGTAGGTCAGTCTCACTGTAGAGTAGGGACAGACACTTGTCAGAGACAGGAGGTTGGAAATTTTTTTTATTGCTTGTTTTCAAGACTCCTTTTCATGAAAGATGATTTTAGAATTGCTGGATATTGCCAGTGCAACCCCTTTGTATGATAGAAATATGTAAAATCATGGTTATACATGAGCACGTGTCATTCAAAGGCAAGTTTCTCCTTTAACAGCCATTTGCACAACTCTTTTCTGAAGGAGCAAAGAAATGACACACATATTGTCAGATTGAAGTGGGTTCTAGGAAAATGTTTCTCCCTACAGTTTTTCACACATTTCCAAAACAAGAAGCCCTCCAGCCCCCAGGAACTCCACATTTTCTCAGGTTCCTCCTAGGAACTCCACACACATTGAAACCATTCTGCTGTGGAGGTAGATAGCATCATGTTATCTCCAAAAAAAAACCCTAGAATTTGCTCAGCTTCAGTTATTGCTCTGCACAAGTTACTCACGGGAGTCTTTATGCCATTCTGTAGACCACCTGTGTCCCACACGGAGTCTCCGTACACCCTGGATGTGCTTCATATTTGCTGGCAACTTCCATTCCAGCTCATACAAGCTCTGAGTTCTCCAGCTGTGAGAAAAGTGAGAAAAGGTGAAAACATTTGCTATGATTATTGATGACCAAGCTGTTTAGCTGGAAAGGAAACAATCCACCTTTCGGAGTGTAGATGGCCACTCCTGAGCTTCATGTCCATTAGTGGGATGCACAGCATGATGCAGTGGTTTAGATTTATCCCTTTCTGAAAGGGTAAGACTGGCAGTGCCACCACTTCAGGGTGTATGTCCTGGAAGCTTGATTCCACACCTGCTCATCACCAAGGAAATCCATGAGGCTGGCCTCAACTGCCTTCCATGGCAAGCAGCAAGGACTTCTGTCACAATGTGTAATGCAAGAACTGTGAACCCGATATGAGAGCAAATAGTTCTTCTGCCTTAACAGGAATTCCTCACAGACTACCAAGAATCACGATGTGAAGTGTTGGAAATTTAATACTTTAAAGCTAATTTAATACTTCAAAGCTAATTTAATACTTTAAAGCTTCACCTTTTAAATCTTTCTCTGCAAGTACCTCAAAGTCACCTCTGCTTTTGCCCCAGATAAAATCTCACTTACTGCATTGATACCACAAAATATTGTCAGAGAAGCAATACGACAGAGTTATAGAAAGCTGGCATTTCTACTCACTGATCTGTTTGCAAGTATGAACTACCAAAAGACATCAGTAAAGAAAAAAAAAATAAATGTAACAGAGCAAAATATGTAACAATAAGGCCTTTTTCACACCAGCAAAGTTTGTCAGCAACATGAGACAGCAGAAGTGATAGATTATCATATGGTGAACTGCTACACTCTTTTGGAAAACTACCCCTGACATTATCAAAAACAAACAAACAAACAAAACAAAAAAAAAAACCACAAAAACAACACAATTTTGCATGCTGAAATTTCACAGTAAATATAATTAAGGGCTTCTATTGGTCACCTGTATGGAAAATTCAGGCTGAAAGCTCTCACCTATGATTTACAAGTTTCACTGAGCTTTAAAGAAATTTTTCCACAGTTTCAGCATTTTTTGCAAGTTTGTGGCAATGAAAAACATATTTTCTGTGACTAAAATAGCAAATCTATCCACTACTGTATATTCAGTTTATGGCATGTCATAAAAACTTGACAGGTTTCAACACTGCCCACAGTACTCAACAAGTGAGTGTTTTGCCTGCAAATTCTGAGCATCCTTCCATGAGATTTTCAATTTCAGCTGGGGGCTTGTCCAAAGAACTGCAGAATTTGACCTATGAAGAAACATTTGGCATATGAAGGTTTCTTTCCCTGCTTATAAGTTTAATTAATCATTAATGACTAATTTTTGTTCCCTCTCTTATTTTTGTTCCAAAACTATGCAACATTTCTAACTTCTTAAAGAGAACAATAACAAGTTGGGCCTCCAAAATTTCATTTTACCTCAATATATTTAAAATACTGTGAAGCCATGTATTTACAAGCATTCCTTTTTTGAACAAGATCTTTTCTCTGCATGATTAGTGGTCAAACACTTCAAAACCCCAATGCCTTTGAGATATTTTCTCATGTCATAGGGCGAACTACAATTACACACTTGCTTTCATGTAGGTGACATGAGAATTTTGCACCTAAAATAGTGACCAGATGGACCAAAGCTCCCAATCTGTGGATTAAAAGTTGTTCCTTTTAGGAACAACTTTTGTTGTTGTTCCAAAGCTTTTGGGTTTTATTTTATTTTGATTTAAAGCAATGGGACTTAGACATACACTTCAGGAATGCCCCAAAATACTTAAAAATGTAATCCAAATTACTTCAAGTTCTTGCAGTTTGTTTTTTTGGGTCTTTTTTTAACCAGAAAAACATTGCTCTGTCAACACCTTACAAGAGAAGGAAGAATTGTTACAAATGTCACAAAGGAGAATGGACATGTTAAAAAAGTACAAGTATGATCTTGTCTCAAGTTATTTTTACACATATGTTTCTTCTTGGTATGGTAGTAATGGGAAAGTGGACCCCAAATAAAGGAGATGTCATGAAAAAATCTATTCCTCATGAGTGACTGGGAAGAGAGTTGTTTGGTAGTGAAACCAACATCTACCAGCTGGCGCAGTCTAAAAGAGATCTCATCAATTTACATCTAATCCTCAGAGCACAGTGAAAAATATCTCTGGGTAAATCATTCCTCATTTGACCAATAACAAACTTAATGCAATGAGTAGCTGCAGGCAGGAGTAAAAGAAAATTTGCTAAGAAAACAGGCTTTTTAAGGTTGTGGTATGGGAGAGGAAGATGGGAAAAGGAAGAAGGAATAAAGTTCATTTCTCCACCACATGCATATTTCTACCTGGTTAGTCCCTATGGCCCTGATCATGCAACTGAACCTAGACCAAAAAGAAATAGTTATGCCTTCCAGCATACTAGAAAGATACTTGATAAATTTTTACGTAAAGCTTAATAAAAACCCCCAAATCATTAGTGACCTTCAAGACTAGACACGAGACCAGGAGCAAAAGTCCTTTCTCCCATTTACTGTCTTCTAATTTAAGGTAGATTCTTGAAAGGTATAATGACATGAAGTCTAATTTTTGATTTAGAAATGATATAGTTACCTCAACAAAAGCACTAACTATTGCTTGTTTCCTATGAAAAGTGTTAATACTCAGATAAATTTAATTTCAATAAATATTGACTTAATTTAAATTGAAGTTGACTGCAATTTTACCCATATTTCAATTACATTATTGCTTTACAGTATCATAATATAAAATAACTCTGTTAATGTAGATGAAAATACAGATTTCATCTGCTCTGGAGAACAAATATCATTAAAATCAGTCCAAGTCCTTTCAGGATAAAATTCTCAATGATCCACATGAGGTTACCATAATCTCTCCGTTCAAAATTCAGCTATACTTTATCTCCTAGACAGATATTTGTCAGTAGTTAATGTTAGCACTCAGAGATTTTAATGAGAGTTCCTGAACAGACTGTATTTCCTGGCTCAATGCTGATAGATTGATAGATTCCTATCTATATAAATGCCCACCAGTGTTTCTTTAATTCTACTTGTTTTCTCACTCAACTTTTTGAACCCCATTTCAGTGAAAAAAAGTTTTAGAAACTCATCTTTCTATATAATCCTTCACATATTCTGGCCTATTGCTAAAGCATCTGTTGAAAATGTTGGCCAATGGTAAAACACACATTTTTCTTTCATCTCTGCCATAGCTTCATTCCAAAACTGACTGTATTTTGGCAGAAAAACACTATTCCTTTTTCCTGGGCAAGAGCATCTCTTCTTTCCCCATGCCTAGAAACTCCTGCTACCTGTGAAATCCCCACTTTGAAGCAGTAGCTGGCTATGTCATGCGACAGCAGGGACTCAGAGAAGCATCACTGGTGACTGAAGGAAGTTGTAATGATAATTTTATCCTTCTGTGCTCTCTTCCCTCTGCTGCACGTTGTTTCTCTCCAGCCTTCTCAGTACCCAAATACTTTCCTACTGAGTTTTTCAATGTGCTACTCAACTTTTTGCATCCTATGCCTCTGCAAGAGGGCATAGCTTTTACTTTTAGGCCAGGATATGCCACACACCTCTACATCTATGGTGAGAATCTGGAGTACACTGAGGTAAATTCACATCTCAGGTTTTCTCCATTGATTTTTTTGTTTGACTCTACCAGGAACACACAGACAGAATTGTCTAGGCTTTTCCATCTTCCTTCTCCAGATGAAAAACTACTTTTGAAAAACTACTCTGTCAAACTACTTTGGCAGTGTTATTGGGGATATTCAACCCTTCTAGTAACAGACAGTTTCAATTTTCCTGTAACATTTTATGTAATGGGTCTTTTAGTGATATAAAATTATTGCTAAGAAAAAACAATCACCAACAGTATTTATTCTAATGACTAGAAATTATAAAAAAATCACTGCCTTAATCAAACAAATTCATAGAATCTTTAATGAAGGAAAATACCTCTAAGATCACAAAGTCCAACCCTTAAACCAACATCACCACCATGATCACCACTAAACCTTGTCCTCAAGTGCTGTATCCACATATTATTTGAATTCTTCCAAGGATGGTGGCCCCACCACTTCTCTGGGCAGCCCATTACAATGCTCAACAACCCTTTCATGACAAAATTTTTTTCAACAACTTATCTAAACTTACCCTGGTATATGAGGGTAAGTTGAGGTTATTTCCTCTCATCTCATCATTTGTTACCAAGGAGAAGAGACCAACTCCCACCTGGCTATACCCTCCTCTCAAGCAGTTGTAGAGAGCAATAAGGTCCTCCTTGAGGCTTCTTTCCTCTTGGCTTACACAACCCCAGCTCCCTCAGCCAACTTCCAGTCAACTGGAACCTCTTCAGTTAACCAGGACTACTGGTAAATGATGGGATGTGGTTTGGTGAGCTCTTCCACAATCTCCTTCAATGCCCTTGCATGGATGCTATCCAACTCCATGGATGTGTGAGGGTCTAAGTGGTGTAGCAGGTCACTGACTATTCCCTCCTGGATTATGAGGCCTTCATATGCTCCCTGTCTCTGCCTCCCAGCTCAGGGTGCTGGGTACCAGTAACACAACTACTCTGACAGTTAAATCCTTAGACAAAGAAAGCACTAAGTAGCTTGGTCTTTTCCTCATCCTTTATGTCTGTGTTTCCCCCCCACATCCAATAAAGGATGGGTATTCTCCTTAGCCGTGCTTTTCTTTCTGATGGATTTTTAGAGACATTTTTAATGGTCTTTTACATTCCATCTGGGCTTTGACCCTTCTAAACTTCTCCCTGCAGAGCCTCACAACATCCCTGTAGCCCTCCTAAGTTGCCTGCCTATTTTTCTAAAGGTGAAAATCTCTCTTTTTCTCCCTGAGTTCCAGACAAAGCTTTCCATTCAGTCAGGTTGGCCTTCACTCCCACCAGCTCATCTTTTGGCACATGGCAAAAGTCTGTTTCTGTGCCTTTAAGATTTCCCTTCTTAAAGGGCATCCAACCTTCCTGGACTATTTTGGTCTTCAAGACTGCCTCACAAGGGGCTTTCTCAGACAATATCCTAACATTTCAGCTGACTTAGAAAAGAGAAAAAAATCTAAATTACAAATAGTGTCAACATAAGCATAAACATCAATATTTTTTTTCTTAAACGGGCAGCATCTATTCAATCAAAATTTTATCATGGTATTTCGGTTAGAGTAATATATTTAGACCAGTTACTTTTCTCCTCTTCAGCTATGAAACACCACAAAATCTGACATTTTTGTATAATAATGATAAGGGAAATAAAAAAGCAGAAATCATTGGAATCACCAGATAAATCAGCTTGTTAACAACTAAACTAAACTATATTTCCCCTTTTCTGTAATTTTTCCAAGAAGAGTCATCATTAGGGTGATTATAAACTATAACTGAACTGAAATTATTACATTTAAAATTCACAGTTCATTGCAGACTGAATTCAGATTTTGACAACATGAATCTTGAATAACACTGTTGACTTTTTCTTGTTTTAAGGAAATAATCCTTTGTGATGCTTCCTTTCCACTATTTTTTACTTTTTAGCTGATTCATTACCTCAAATTGATGGGTTTAGAAGACAAAAACTTAACAATTATTTTAACTTACTTAGCTGAGAGAAGCTCTCTCCTTTAACAAAACCCCATCTTCCATCTCAGGGGAAGATGCTGTTTTTACCTGATTGCAACAAAAATGGCTACTGGGGCTAGTGACAAGGCATGGCCACTCCTGTTAGCTGGCAGAGGAGCCTAAAGGCCCTAATTTATCTTCTCCACAGGTTAATCCATCCATTCCTTTTATTTTACTTTTGAGGCCAGAAACTGCTGGAGTCGATTAACAAAACTGCTGGAATCATCTCTTCTTATTATTGAATCAGGAGCCACTGCAAAACTGAGCCCTTGGGCATTTTTTTTTTCTATTTTAATCTACACGATGAAAACAAACAGTCTTGCTGTGGCTTGGGACTTTCTGTTCTCTGACCTCTGCCATTACTACTCCTGCATAAATACAGCCTGAGTGTGTTGCTGCCCTGCCTTCTCACTATTTGTTGCTGGTTCACAGAGAGTTAGGGAGAAACAAGGCAAGGGCTTTGGTCTTTTGGAAGGGTTTATTCATTCAGTGAATAACAGTTTCTAATTGGAAGCCACTGACTCAGTCACCCCTGCTGATGTTTCAAAGTCCCTCATCATAAATAGATGCTCATGACAGAAACCTTAAGTGCATTAAAATTCCTTACTTCTTCCACCCTGGCAGCAGAAGCTGCAAATATCCCTTACAGCACAGTTCTCTTACCTGGGTGATGTAGCTGGGAGGAAAGCAAGACTAGCACGAGGTACCTTGGTGGCAGGAAGGGTGACACAGCTCCTGAGCCACAGCCACTACAGGGAGTGGAGACCCTCCACGAGCACAGGAACTCAGGACAAGTGCTTGGTAATGGACTCCAGCTCAGTTACTGCATCAGCCAGGGGCTCCAACTCAGTAACACATACAGATTGGTTGTGTCATTTTAGCTTTTTATTTTGGGGTACTACTTTGAAATTGGCTCTACCAGATGTGTTTTTAAATCTTAAAGACTGGGCATTTCCCTATGTCAGCATTCTATTTTTTTGCTCTCAGAAAATACTATTGCACATGTACTGTTGAATTTGCTCAATATTAATCATAACAAAGTTATTCTCATTCAGAACATGGTTTCTTTTAATGCCTACTTCACATGATTCAATGTATTGTCCTGTCCTTTCTCTAAGCCATATATCTCCCAATTATTAAAATGTTTCCTCGGCAGAGGTAACAAAGGAAAAGAGAACAAAATCTTGAGAAACCCCAGTCATTCAGGATTACTGTGCTTTGCACAGCGATGATAATAATCACTTGAAGCTAATAGAAGCAATATTTCCACAGCTGGGATAATTTCACATAGCTCCTAGAAGTCCTTATTTACAATTTCTTTCTAAGTGCTTATTGTAATAAAAGCTGGGTCTTTTCTTGAGCAGCAGGTTGTTTTCACAAAATGAAAATAAATTCCATGTCTTTGCTACAAAGATTAAAAGGATCTGTGTTAAAAAAGAGAACACAAATGTTACACATCCCTTTCCAAGTGAATTTAAATGAGAATTGGATTCATAACACCTCCCACAGATCCAGATGTAAGTTACTGTATCCCTGTATTACTGATCCTCACCAGTATCACCTATATGAACTTCCAACAAACTGCAGCTGCTCTTCTATGACATTTTCAATCTTCAGTATCCATTGCCACTTTCTGTTCACTATCATTTTTCTATTTTCCCTTCATCTTCTCAACAACAATAATAAAAAAGCCATAATACTTTTGTATTTGCTACATAAGGTCTCTTTTTGTCCGTATCTTTTTAACACTATCTTTTCTTACACAAATAGAAAAAGCTTATTCTTACACTATCATGCACTGGTCCTTTTATTTTCTTAAAATAAGTATCCTGAGCATAAAATCTAATTTGTCTTCTCTGTTCTTAGCTAGTGAGGAAGAACCTTGTTACAGACAGTCTGAAATTGGATGGATATCAACCCTCCCAGAAGATATCAACACATCTTCTCAAACAGTCACCACCTTGTCTGAAAAAAACTATGACCTCCAAAAGTGTCAAAAAATGAATAACAGTTTGACAGATGCTGATAAAAATTAAAATTAGTAGTTTACTAACTGCTTCTAAACATTGTGTTCTTTTATTCTTCTTCCTGCCTACAAGGTGTTACTGCAAAATTAACCAAGGGGGGCCAGAACAGCTTTCCCTTCAGGGAGGTGAATGAATAGCAAAAGATGTGCATTAAAAAGGTTTAATCTCTTTAATCTTTTCCTACCTTTATTTAAAAAGCTTATAAAGAAAAGAGCTTTGGTAGAATAGGTGAATAGGCATTATTATGAATAATAGGCATTATTATGCAACAGCAGGAAAAGGACAGTAAGAAGGAGGGAGGAGACTCTCAAGCAAACTAATTTTGGTAGTTAAATTAATACGGTCAATAAGTCTCCAAAATTGATTCAGGGTGTCTCAATACAGAGCTCAAATCTACCTCTTCATAAATAAACCCCTAGACTCCATCTAATTTAGAAGACTGCATAGAAAATAAGCAAAACATTTATTTTAAAATATTTACTTTAAAACTGTGTACAACTAAATTTTTCTGCAAATGTATTGAAATATGGAACATTATAGCCAAATGCATTTCAGATATTCTTTCACTTGTGTTGCAAAAATTACACTGAATATATATATGGTCTAATAATGTGATTTAAATAATTATTTCTTGACTCCTCGTAAGTGACACAATCATAAATACTTCCTCACCAAAAAAAACCTAAATCTTCTCTCTGATAAGACTCCAGACTTCAACAAATTATATATTCAACTTGTTTCTTTTGAAATGAATGGCGCATTGCAGTGTGTCATCTCAGCATGCCAAAAGCTAGGTTAATAAACTGTGATCCTGAAATTTCTGAATGGATTTTTATACCAGCAATACTAGGTAAATCTGTCTCTTACATCATCTGTACTACCTTCAGTTTATCTCAGCTGCCCTTGCAATAAAAATGTAGAAGAGAATATATTAACGTGTTAAAAAAATGGAAGTACTATTCCAAATCAGAGGAATACAGGTTTTAAAATAACTGTCTGTTAGGAATGGGCATGGACATTCTCTCTGCATTTGAACAAAATTTTGTTTTGCTTTTTGAAGAGAATCTGCAGTACATTTATATTCCTCCACTCACTACTCAGCAGTTTTTACTCAGTCATGGAAAGTTTTCATCGCAGCAAATGCCTTTCTGTGTAAGAATCTGGGATTACAACATGGAAGAGGGTTAGATAATGACAAGTTTTAATTACCCAAAAGAGTTGCAGCTCTTCTTCCTTACCTGAGACATGGAGAGCAAGAGTTATAAAAGTAAGAATGCTCAAACATCCACAGGACATGGAGGTCCTGAAGGGAAGAGAGACTGATTATTCTCAGGAGATATTTGTTTTGGGAAAGTAAAGCTTGCTATTAATGTCAGCTGAACCATCTACCTCATGAGAGAGAGATCAGTAAAACTCAAAATTGTTCGAGAAAAATATAAGAGAGAGCAAGGAAGAGGAACTTCTAAAAGGGAAACAAGGTAACCTGGTTTAAAACACAGTAGAAGTTGAGTTTTTTTCTAAAGTGAGAAGTAGGACAGAATAAGAATTAATGGAACTGGATATAGGGCATATAGGTTCCTCTGCCACTTGCAGTGATACAATTTTATCCCAAAAAGCTCTCAGGAACTTGGCAAAACATTATTTTCTACAACTGTAGAAGATGAACCTATGACAGAACTTGCTGACTGATTCCAGGCACAAAGAACCGCTGGATTTTGAGATGGAAATCCAGAAGATCTGTTCTCAAATTACTAAATATAAAGGATATTTCTACAGATGAATATTTTTGATTTGAAGTCAGTAAGTTGGATAAAGCACTCTTAACAATGGAATGGAAGAAAATGAAGAATTTCTACTTAATAACAGAATACAAAGAAAGAAGAAACCCAGAAGAATTCAAGTGATATGAGTCATAAATACTCCATTTATTAACAATTTTCCACTAATAATTTAATGGCCCATTGGGTACTCCTTCACTATCAGTAAAATTCCTTTAATAATTTCCCATGCAGAGAATGAAGGATTCTCTTTTAAGTATTTTCCTTCTGAGATTCACGCAAAAATATGTTTTCATATTTCAGTAAAAAGGCATCTCAATATCATGTAATAGTGTCACAACTGTTTGGCTTTTTTTTCAAATTTTTGCAGTATTTAATTTTTATTTGTAAAACATACTAATACATTCCTCTTCTGCTCATCTTTTTTGGGGGGTTTGCTTCTTTTTTGAGGGTTTTTTCCCCCCACAGCTTTCAGCACAACCATTAAGTCATCTCTCCCAGTAAATTCCCACTCACTTTTGAAAAGCAAATAAATAATATGTGAGAAATTAAAATATTTCACTCTTCCTAAGCCTAAGGCAGATTTATTGTTTTGATTTCAGTATATTTGTCTTGCCTTGGAGTTTAAAAACATGATGTTCTATCTATTTTGTGGGTGAGATGAGTTTGTGAATGGAGATCTAATTAGAGAAAATGAAATCATGTTACCAGTGTAGAAAACAACAACACTTTACTAATATCAGTGACTTAAAGGACAGCAAGAAAGGACAGCAAGACCATATCAAGGGGTATAATTTTCTCCATTACAGGTAAGTAGTTTGTTCCTCTAAAGTCCAGGATCACTTTTCAGTCAGACTAATGCAAATAATATTGTGGTGTATGACCGTCACAAACCAAAAAAAAAAAAAAAAAAAACCACAAAAAAAAAAAAAAGGAAAAAAAAAAAAGAAAAAAAACCCAAAAAAACAAAAAACCAGCACCTCACCAAAAAAACAATGTTTGTCCTCAAAGAGAAGAGAATAAGACCTTCTGTGGGTACACACCACCCAGCTTTTGCAAGATTGTCTTATTCTCCTGTTCTTATTCCACATTGCCACAGCTTTAACTTGGAAATTGGCTTTAATCTACAAGTTGAGTTCTGTTAATTGTTGGATTACATAAACTGCAGGACAATTATAAGTCACAGAAAAATATGATTTAGTGAGAGCCTCTTTAAATAATTGGAAACAGAAGGTGTGTGAAGGTAGGATCTCTCATTGCAGAATTTATTTGCCAAAAGAAAAATACATCTTGGGGGAAGATTTTTTTTCTTTTGAGGCACTTGGTAGAATATCAAATCAACTACATCTGTTCATATTGCTGGGACAACTTTCTGTGCAAAGCTTGTCATTCCAAGTGAATCTATATAGTTTTCCCTTACATGCAACCATCTTTATTAAATGCCCTTTATAAAATTCACTCAGTTCATGTTTAACTCTGGATAGTTTCATTTTTTTTAAATAATGTTACTGAATAAATAATAAATGAAAGGAAGTAACTTCTTATCCTTCATGTCTGTTTGATGCAGATCATTTTGCAGTAGGCAGGACATTTTTTCTTGGCCATATTTTCTGCTACATGCCAAAATACCTCTTTCAGTCTCATTCCAAAATCAAGAGCTTGACACCTTTGAATGGGTTTTTGAAAAACACTTGTCTCTGCTTCTGCATCTCTTTTGGGTTCCCCTCAGACAATAAAACACAACAGCTTAGGAACTTGAGACTAAATTATTCACTTACCTCAGAGCTCAGTTAACTGTTTGGTTTCTTTGGAGTTTTAGAACCTCTAGATATCTCACTCCAAAATAGACGGGTTATAGAAATAAATTCTATCTGGACTGGTTTGAGGGTGTTTCCTTTTGGTTTTTTTTTTGTTATATTCAGCATGACTTATGAAGGGATGTAGTCTAAATTTGATTTCTTAACATGATTTCACCAAGCTGGCATTGAATGAAAAGGATGTCACTGATTTTTCTTAACAGTCTGTTTCATCCAAGTGATAAAATCCTGCAATTTCCAACCTCCTCAGCTGTTCAGCTGATACTCAACTGCATTTTGAGGCTGGCTGAAGCCTGAAAACTTGGAAAATCATGATTTTTATGAAACACATCAGAAATTCAGTTTTTCTTTCCCGATCCATGACGCCTCACACATCAGGACTCCGTTTATTAGAGGTTGCAAGATTCACGGATATAAAATTTTCCCCCATCTTTATTGCTTTGCATGAGACTTCTTTATTTATTGACATCAGACTACAGTATTGCATGTGTTATTGTGCCTCCAGTAATTCAGTCATTTGGAGAGAGTACACAAAATCTGCTTTACAGTGTGTGACAAGCCCTGTCTCTTTGTCATGCCTGGTGTCTATATTTAATTGTAGCCGACGGTGTGTGGGTAGGCCCGAACAGCTCCGAGTAGGAAGGCAGAAATGGCAGTGACAAAACCTGTGGGATCAATACTGAGCCAAAAAGTTGCCTCTGGGCTTCCTTGCCCTCTTTACAGCTGTCTCCTGGAGCTGGTGTGACCCTGACCATCTGATCCGCACTCCAATCCCAAGAGCCAGCTGTAGTTGCTTTCTGCTGATCAAGTGTGTCCTGACATGAGCACTGTGTTTCGTTCGTGGTGGTATTAAACTGTGAAGCAAACAAAAGCCAAAATATGGCCATAAAGCAAGATTTGTTTCGTTGTGAAAATTTAATAAGTGTACTTTAGAAGATGGAGCTTTAGCAAATATATTAATGGCTTTAAAGCCCAAAAAATCTGGGGCATGCTTCCAGGGATCTGCCACGTTTATTCCCACCACCACATGTAGTACACGTGCATGTTGGTGTCCACATGATCTCACTTTCCTAGATCCACTCCAACCTCAGCTATTCTGCCATCAGCTTGCTTTGAGGAAGAAAAGGATCTTGAAGCCAACTAGATCGCATAATAGAAAGCATATAATGTAAAGGGGATGCCTCAGGTTTTAGCTTTTATATTTTCCAGATTTTGTACTGCTTTAGTGTGTACTTCTGAGCTTCGTATCAGGGAATAGTAGGCTCTATTCACAGAGTAGGCAGATAAAACAATTCCTTTAGCTGGGGACCAAGGACCAGTGATTCAAATTTTAGGCTCAAGAGCATAAACAATGGTGGACGGAAGAGAGAAAAACAAGAAGGATGGGACTTCCTACGCTAAAGCTATAATTAGACAATTAATTCCAATATACAAATGGACCAGAACTTTTAAATGTGTGAGACTCCATGACCGGTCATCCATTTTGTGACCATTTTGGGTTCATCGTGGATGTAGCCCTGGCTGGGCTCTTGTACTGCTCAAGGTGTATCCATTAAAGCCTCTTAATAAATACCTACTTTATTCTTTAACTCTGTCCAGCCTCTGTTCTAGGTAAGCCTTCACAAGGCATCAAAGGTATATGCAAAATTGTGGTAAGCTGGAAAGGGTATTGTTCTCCAGTGTATAGCTTAGACATTCATCCACTCGAAGTCATTTCTGGCTGGGATAGGGCAACCTTTATGTACCAATCACAGTAGTACACATTCACAACAGTAAATAACAACTGAGACAACCATTAACATTATTTTCATTAAGTTTTGTGCAACAGAGTAATAATCTCCTTCAACATAAAATCATCAATTTTTTTTACATTTCTCTTTTGTGTGCACTTCTCTAAATGACAGCATAATTTGTTAACAGCTTTGAAAAACTTCTTTATAATCATGTTCTGTCTTTTCTTTATACAAACTGTGAAGTAGTTACAGACAAATAACCCATTTCAACAGGAGACATATATATAAAATTGTAATTTTTTTTAAAAAATCACAGCAGAAACACAACTGGTTTTTTGAGTGAGACCAAACCTTAGAATCTTTCAAGGTGATGATTTTTATTAAATTTAAGAGCTCCATGTTTTTAGTTATTAGCTGTAATTTTGTCTATTCATTAATGCAGAAGCAACTATTTTCTCCCAGCCTAGAGCCTTTCTCATTGCTATCAAATCTATTCTTACATGAAGACATTTTCCAAAGAAAAGATACGAAGCCAAGTTCAGAAGGCAGCTGAAATAATTTCTTCCAGATCTGAAGTCACTCTTTTGTGCCTGTATTAAGAGAAGAACATTACTTTTTTATTACTGTCACGCATTGCTCATTTCAGTCCTCCATTATCCTTCGTCTATAGACTCTTATCTTACTGCCTTCTCCCCTTCAATAGCTGCCAATCATCCTATTTTATATGGAGCCTAGATGGTCTTAAATGCCATAATTAATACAACTAGTCACGGGGTACCTCAACTGAAAGATTCAAGTACATTTAGCTGAAATATCTTAATTTTCTTTTTCTTTTTTTTTTTCTTTTTTTTTTTTTTGGTAACAAAAACATTGAATCTGAAGAAAGCCGCATTTAATGGTCATGGATGTCTTTGCAAAGCACCCTCATATTTATGAAGGCTTCCTAATGTGAGCTTTGCACCTGGTGTTGAAAGACTTTTGGTAACTTTGCTCAACTCCATGGCATGCCATGATTTATTTGTTACAAGAGGGGCCAATATGTCTCAGGAAAAAGGATTAAATTATTGTTTGTATACATATGCCTCTGAATGTCATTTCTTCATAGTGGCTCTTAAACCTGGTGATCAAATGTCTAAAAACTGGTTTATAACCATTGTCTTCAAGGAGAGTAGAAATACCTGTTTTCACACAAAAAAGTTTTCGCACTCACTTCCCACAATTTTTTCTTCAATACCGTCGGATCAGAGACCTCAAAGATGCACTTGGACTTCTTTTCACCCTTAAAGAAATCAAGTCTTTTAAATGTTCAGTCAGGAGGAGCCTGTAAGAATAAAGGAATAGTAGCATGATTGTTCTCTGTGATTAGGCAGCTCTAGTGGGGAAAGGCAAGGCCCATTTTATATCCTTTCAAAGTCTGTTTCTGGACTTGTGTCACTCAGTCATTAGCTAATATGCAGTCCCTGGAGTAACAACACACCTAAAGCATCTCCAGTGAATAGCTTACTGCTTCTTGCCTTGGACTTGAGAGTTTCAGACCTCTCAGGCAATGACAAAACAAAAAATGGGGTATCTCACATTCTATGTAGAAGAGGGATAAAAGTATTTCAAGTTTTTCCTTAAAATGAATTGATGTGGACTTTCACTAAATGTTTACTGAAGGAGAATACAAGTCCATGGCGCCAAGGTTCACCTACTTATTCCCAGCATCAAAGGATTTTCTCATGGCTGGTTTTCCCTACTCTACTTTCTACATCCAACATAATGTGTGAGTACTCACTATCGGATTTAGATTTCACTTTGTGAGAGATCTGTGCTGCCTTTTCCTACGAAGGAACAAGGGTCACACGCAGTAACTCTGACTAAAGGACCTTCTCCTAGAAAGACTTAGTAAGTATGTGCTAAACCTTTCCCAATGTCAGCTTTACAGGTGAGACCATGATTTAGGCTTGCTAAGGTGGACTTTCATGCTATTGCAAAGGTGCTGCATGACTTCAATCCAGAATAAAGTCTAATGAAGAGTCATAATGAGCACTGACCAGATAGTATTTTAACTTAATATATCAAATCATATGACATTAGGTATCACAGAGAGCGGACAATGGATGTAAATTGACATATATCAGAAATAGACATATATCCTTCTTTGGGAACACTGTCTTAAATCTGCTCATAACAGCCCTCATAGCTTTTTAATTCAATTTTTCAACATACCATAATTATGCCTGTATCATCTGAGAAAAAAACATCATGGTCAATTGTTTAAGATCTCAGCTTCTGTTCCAGTATTAAAGAAAGAACAGCGCTTGGGAATGACAGCAAGCTTTTAACACTGCTGAGAACACAGTGTACTAAAAACTAGATGTAAAGAAGAGAGCTTGGAGGTTTTTTTGTTTGGTTTTTTTTTTTTTTTTTTAAATCAAAATTGTTCATAATGGGTTTTTGTAGCACTAGTGCACTTAGAGCTTTTCAGGCAATGTGGGTGAAACCTGGATGCCCCAGCTGACAGTCAGCAGCAGTCTCTCCAGCTTGGCACCCTGTCTGCCTCAGAACCAGTGCTGCAGGGCCAATGCTGGGTTTGCACAACCAAAAGTAACTCCCAAAACTCCCTGAGTCTGAGTTGCCCTCTTCAAATCCCACAGAAACTAGTAATGATGCTCACAGAGCTTGAAGCAAAAATACACTTTGTTTTTCCAAAAGATCTTCCAGGAGGGAAATGCAAAATGTTTTTTTCACTTGGATTTTCAAGATATGTTTTCCTTAGGAAGAAAACAGTGAATATTTGTTTCTTCTCACAGGTCCAGTGTTCAACAAATCCTATAAAATCTACAACATTCTGACAGCTTTAATAACTAAGTAGGAAGAAATCACATTGTACAGCAAACATCAATGTGTACACACTGTAGCTGCAGGTCTCTAATGAAATGTTACAATCTCAGAAATATATAAAAAAAAAAAAGAAAATAAGACATAAATCTGTATACACTGAGTCACAATAGTGTACAATTGCCCATATCATTTTTTGACATGCATATTTACTGCATATTTAGTTCACTCCTGTCTTTGGCAAGCCTTTTTATAATTTTCATGCATTACTCTATTATACCTCTGCTCCATCCTGCATGTCAACCTTCATCCACAAGCCCTTCCACAAGCCCTGCCTTCTCTCCACTGCTGAAGTTGATCTGCAAAAGTCACTACAATATTTCTTGCTTCACCATCTTATTCTCCCAGCTCACCACTTTGCTTTTTTTTTACAGTCATTTTTAATTGAGGGAATGATTAAGCCTAATTTTGTAAATGATAACAGAGCATTTTAGATTGTAGCGAAAAACTGCATATATGTCTATAAATACAGATAGTCAGGACTGACCAACCAGCTGCTATAATTAGATTTTTGTTCCAGAGATGCACTTGGAAAATCAATATGGACTTGGATAAGGGATCAAGAAGGATGCTGATATGAAACCCACTAAACCTATGGGAAGACTCCTACTGATTTTAAAAGTTTTGAAATCTAGTCCTTTATATGTTGTTCAGTCAGTTTTAAAGAATATTCTAAGAAAACTGACATTTTACTATTAAAGAAACCTATATTTTCTCTACATAAAGTAAGCTAAAATTCATGGATCATTTTAAAAACTTCAAAAACTTTACTCAGCAGGAGAAAGGCTAGGAAAAATGAAAAAGAACAAATCTGTGCTTGCAGATTCATGCTTATTTGAAGGCTGATGACAAAAACTAAAACAAAGCAAGTAACATGTATCAAAGGAAGACAGAAAATTAATTAATTTAAATTTAATTGAATTAATGCAAGGATGATGCTAAAAATCACTACAAGTAAATTTTTACATGAAGAAGTCCACAGTCCCAAACTATATTCATAACACAGCATGACAAATCAACAAATCAACTGAACATCATCCAGATCTTTGAGAACTTGGTAGCCAAGAGACATGACAGATGGCTGAATAGCAAACATACAGGCTTCTTTCTGCTGTTGAGAAGCAAAGATTTTTCCAAGATTTTGCAAAGTGTAGTGGTTTAATTTGCTGAATTAGTTTACCTCCTACATTTGGAACATTCATACCAAAGTGGAAAGGAAAGTTTGCCAATTTCAGAGCATTCAGATACTTTAAAACAAGATCCAGAGTCTCAAAGAGTTTTTATTCCAGTTCTGCAAATGGAGAAGCTGAGGAACAGATGAGTTGAGAGGGCTTCTTGTGCACTGAGAAACTCCCCTTGAAACCAGTCAGTGGAGAACACAGAGGTGGTGAAAACAAGATCCACAGTAAAGTTGACTACTGGAGTTAGAAATGAGATCTAACAGCTCCCTCATGCTCCACAATCCAGGTAATATCAAATCTCTTTTCTCAAAATGAGAATCTGATATCTTTTCAGAGTCCATTCTCTGTAAATCATTGCATGAAGTTTTACATTCCATAAGAGCACACACCAATCTGTTTCTTAAAACTAACAATTTTATCACTCACCTTTGCCATTGAAACATGAGATGGACCCCATTTTGAAAAGGGAGGGCTAATGAATCACACTTTACAGAGATTTATATGCAATAAGATGTGGTTGCTGGCACCTCTGGAAGGACTTTCACAGACTTGCACATCCCTTCTCAGCTGCTCAAATTTTTCCGGTTTCCTGTAATTTTGTTCTTTTCACCAACAAGGGCAAGAAGAAATCTGTATGTCTGGAACCATTAACTACAGTGTCTTAAACTCCCCATGCAGCCAACACTGTGGAATGTCAAACAAATAAAATATGCTATTTAGGTACTTCAAAATATATCGACTGAATTTCTATTTACATTTGAAATTGTCTGAATAAAACACTTTATGTTGTGTTTGGTTTAGGATTTTTTCTGTAGGAGAGTCTGGGGTTTTTTCTATATGTTAGAAATATCAACTAAGTCTTAGACTATTTTTTTTAACCATATAAAAGATAGACTGTTTTCAGAAACTCGTGCTTGAGCAAGTGACTTATGCCACAGTTCTCAGAACTGGCTGCAGGCTAGAATAAATACCTCCCTGAAGGTCTACTCCACTGTTTACTGAAGAATCTTAGAAGTTCATTTGAATTTGAAAAGTTATATTTAAATAAATACAACCAGGAAAGATGAACCAAGGTACATATTTCATAATAAAAAGTCATTTTATTCCCAAATATATTTTATTTTAAAAAATTTGAAATCAAATATGGGAATAATTTCATAACTCAAAAAGAAAGAAGTGTCAATTTTTCAATGAGAAAAATAATTTTCCATAAACAATTTTGAACTAAACTAAGTGGCATTTTGGAACTAAATTTTCATGTTTCAGTATATGCATATCTTGGACTTCACTCGAACTTAGTCAAGCAATTTATAGTCATGCCAGATCTAGCATTAACAAAAATGTAAATAACATGGAAAATGTATAGCTCTTCTACTAAAAGAAAACTTTTAACCTTTCTAGACTCCCGCCTAGCATTATAATATTTTTGTATACTCACGACAAATAATTTTTTCTACCCTGAAAACTATATTTTTCTGAGTTTACGTTATTATTCTTTAAAATGTCTGTACTGAATAAGCTTATAAATGAATGCCGCAAATAGTTTAACCTTTTTAGGTTATACCTTTTTAGCTCCGTATGGAGTGCTGAGAGAGTATCACTGAGCCTCTCTGTTCTGCTCTACTTGATGGGAAATGTGATAGAGGGGGAGCATAAGGTCTGCTCCCTCTAACCCCATGCTTCATCTTGAAGCAGTGAGGGCAAGCCCAAAGAAAAGCTTTCTGCCCAGGGCAGGCAGGGAGACCTAAATGCCAAGTTTCAGAGATGCCAAAATAATCTGAAAATACTGAAGACTTCTGGGGATCATGGAGGAAAAGATACTGGTGGTATTTAGGACAAGCTCATGTGCAAGCACTGAAGTTTGTCTGTATTTTGAAAATTTAAACAAAGGTGAACTCATGAACGAATTACAATTCTGACAGAGCTGTTTCAGTGCAAACCTGTTCGCTTTACGTCCATACCAATGTAAACATTAAAAATTCAAGATGGAAGTTACACTGATCCTAATCAGCTTATGCAGAGGGCATTTTGGAGTTACGAGGCCTATAGATGGATCTGGAGTTGGCACAGTGTAGGGCACAAAATAAAGGTGGAGATCTGAGTGCATGATATTCTGCTTAGTTCAAGATAAAGCAATAAGCATCAGGAAAAAAGTGTCTACAGGAACTAACAATGAAGGTAACTGAAATAAGTATACAGAAGACCAACAGGCTCTAGAATTCGAGGCATGTTGATTTTGCTACAAGTCATTGCCTCTACAGAGTAGGTAAAGGACTACAGAAAATGCTTTGTTGCCCTTTATATTAACATAATATATTGGCAATAAAGTTCATATTTCACTTTCATGTCAAGATTAATTACATTCATAGTAGGGAAAAGGACGAAAGCTGACAAACTGCAGTTTGCAAATATCACTGTATGTATCAGAGATATAAAAGCATTTCCAAAGCCATCTAGGAACTTCCATGAATATGCAATTTACATAGTAATTTCAGCAGAAACTAATGCTAACTTTCCACAATCAGCTTTTAAAAGGAACTGAACTACATTTACTAGTAAGGAAATTAAGTTTGAATCAGATAAATTAGCTACAAATTTAAATACATTTATAAAACATAATTAAATCTCCAACTGTTCAGTTTCATTCAAAATTGAAGTGACATCAATATGGTATGACATAATTTCCAAAGTCAATTAAGCAAATCCAAATTAAAGCTGTCTTAGCCCTAAAGAAAAGAAATCCCTGTAGGTGTTCACTCTAATCTAAACAGTCATTTTCACACATTCCTTTCTTAATGTTAAGTAGTTTATTCTCTGGGCTTCTTTGAAGTATCCCAGAAAGAATTTTAATAATGTTTGAAAAATCTCAAGTCAGATCCAATACTCTTTATACAGACAAACTCCCAGAAACTTCATAAATCACAAGGAATACTTGATTTATGATATTTGTTTTCCAGAGGATTAACAAATTAGCAACACCTATGCCTCAGATGAACAAATTAAAAAAGAAGTTATTTACAAAGAAATGTACTGAGTTTAAAACAGAAACTTTAAGTTTATGCAGCAGTTCTGGCAAATATCTGTTTATACATTATCAATTAAAAGCAGGTGGGACACACCCATTTTTTCTATTATGAGATGTTCTACACTGATCTTTCATCTGAATTTGCTCTATGCTATTATGCTTGGAGATTAAAGTATCTTTTACCTCAATATCAGCTACACATTTTTCTTTGTAATTCCTTGTAAAGAAACATATTACCTAGAGAACTTAATCTTCCTTTTATTTACTGCTTTCTTTCAATTAGAGCATTTTAATAGGCTCATCCAGTGCACAAAACTATCCAACTGACCTCTTTAAGGAAGATTGATTTTTATTTCTCTCACATTATTGCACCACTAAAATGCCTGTTTATAGCACTTAATGTGAGATCAGAATGACTTGTAAATAAGGAAGCAGAGCTGTTGCAAGTTAAAAGGTTTGAATGAACAACAAACATACAAATGTGTCTCTCAAATGGGACTTGAGAGAACTTTCAAACTTGTAAATAAATTTATCAGTTACATTTCCTTTGTGTGTCATAAATAAGTAGTGAACAGAGCAGAGAGCATCACTGCCAAACATTGCAAATTCACAATCTAGTCTAGTCTCGCCCTGCTTAATCAATTTCCTATCAAAAATAGTTACATTAAATAGTATATAATATTTTAAAGCAAAATTCCTTAGGTAACTTCCTCATGGAATTCTTTACAATTCTAATGTACATCCATTTTTAAAAGCTTCAGATACTTGCAGCCCTTCAGTAAATTGAATATGCAGAGAAATAGTTTAAAAACTCCACCATGTCCCCCTCAGGCATCCCCCAGCAGCTTCTAAACTCCCTTTACAGTTATAAAATTCACATACAGTTTTTCATTTTCTCTTTGAAGTGCACTCACACAAATAATGACTTCTGAATTTCTCAATGGTTCTTCTCTAATGTGGAGAAACCAAATTAATTCAATAAATTTATTTAGCAGAACTTCTGCTTATAAATATTCCCTGGATTTTCTCACATCACTCAGTGAAATGGAGTGAGTGCTTTGTTGTAGGTCTAGGATTTTCTTCAGAGAAATTTCTTAAGGAGTTGTTTTCCAGTCTACATTTCATTAATCGTGTTTTTGTATATGGAAAATGCATATGTATGTAAGTGTTTCATTTCGGTACACAAGCTCAAAAAAAGCTGTTTAAAGTATGTCCTTTTTTTCTTGTTTAAAGTCTCTTCATATTTTAATATTTTATGAATAAAATTACAATGGTTCTGAATATGCAATATTTTTTGCAGGCAGAATATATGCTTATTTACATTCTCACTGTCACAGGAAAAAAATTTCTAATACAACAGAAAAGATAGAGTCATAGAATCATAGAACAGTTTGGGTTGAAAAGGATCTTCAAGACCATCTAGTTCCAATCTCCTTGTCACAGGGAGGTGACTTCCTCTACAGGTTCTCAGAGCTCCATCCAGTCTGGTCTTGAGCACTTCCAGGGTTGAGGCATCCACAGCTTCTCTGGGCAACCTGCTCCAGTGCCTCACCATCCCCCACAGTATAGAATTCCTACCTAATATCTAACCTAAGCCTACTTTCTTTGCGTTTAAAGCCATTCCCTCCTGTTACATGCTATAATGCCCCTGTCAAAAGCCCCTTCCCAGATTTCCTGTAAGCCCCCTTCTGAGCTCTCCCAGAAGGCTTCTCTTATCCAAGAAGAACAAGCCCAACTCTCTCAGGCTGTCTTCATAGGAGACAATTGTAAAATTGAAAAATCTAATATTTCCTCCCAGTAAAATACACTGCATTCATGTCTATTGGATTTCAGTAAGCAAATTGCTAATGTGAAAGTCAATTTTTCTGGGTTTCACTGCACTCTGTCAAGAGGAGTGAAGCAGTGTTTCAGCAATTCAGTCACAGTAACATCGATATCATCTCTGCTGGTATAAGAAGGATCAAAAAATCATTAGCCCTTCTATTAAAGGCCTTTTAATCATATCCTTCTCTTGACATATCTGCAGTAGCATGTGTCAGCCCTAGAAGTTAAGCCATGGTGTTTTCACAACCTGGCAGCTGGAAGTTTTCAGAATTATCTGGTACTCAGGTCTGCCTTATCTTAAGAGAGGAAAGCTTTTTTTCCCTTGTTATGCTCTCTTCTTGCAAGTTCTCATTGCAAAACCCACAAAAATATATTGCTAAATCATTTGGCTGAAAAAAGTGCGCTCAGATTTTTCCCTCTCGTTTATTTTTTTTCATAACATCATATTTTTACTTAGACCTTTATAAATGCATGTTTTCTCACCCATGATTTCACGCTATTAATAAAAGGAACCACATCATTTAAAGCGAAACATTTTATTTCATTGAAGTGCCAGCTGTTCTTACATATGTAATAATTGCACATTGCCTAGGCAACCTGCGTAACTATGCAAGACGTGAGAAGTCCTCTGGCTCTGACAGCTTGCAGATAATCACTTTCTTCTTTAGGCATGAGCAGCAGAGATCTTTGCATCCCTGTGGTACCCTGCCCTCACTTCACCTTCAGTACACAAGGCTGATGCTGGCCTTAGGAGCTGTGCCTCTTCAGACTGCTCTTGCAGGCAAAGGTGGGATAAGCAAGCCTCCCACGGATAGGTGAGGGTGGCTCTGCCTCTGTTTCCCCCTGAGGAAACCTGAGCCAGCGATCCCAAACAGACTGAATATGACCCAGCTTCCACTCCAACAAATTACGATGAGCCCACCGTACGTGACTCTTACTTCAGTGGCTCATTCAATATGGGGAAATCATTTGGAAGTTTTCCTTTCCAGGTTAAGCCCTTCCCCAAATCCATTCTGGGGGAAACTGCGGGTAAGAAAACCAACTGGCAAGTTTGTTTGTATTACCTTAAATTACATGTTTCTTTCTGAGAACAGACAGTACCACGATGCAATATTTTTCATATTGATTAGTTAGTTGACAAGTAATAGTCCTCTGATTTTTACCCCTATATGTAAGCACCAACAAGTCAACTTGATTTGTTTTCATCTCATTTTTAACAAAATTTTAAATTCTATTCCAAAAGTAAATCCACTTTTTACATAAAGTAGATAATCATGAGGGTGAAGAAAACAAATAGCCACCCAAGCAAGCTGAGTCAAGTTGAATTAAAGACCACAAACGTGTGGTCAGGTTGAGGCAGATTTGACCAATGGCTGATTTACCACGCCCTGGTACCAATTTTAACTACAAAACATCTTGGTCTTCAGCGTGGCATTGATTTAAAAAGTGTCTTGCCTTTTAGTTGCACAGTTATAACCATTTTTTCAGTAGGAATGTGGCACATTTGTGTATTTAGAATTTTCCAGAAGAAAAAGTAGCATCCTAATATTTTCAGTGTGATATTAAAAAAAGCAAGAGATAAGTATGGAAAACAAACTCCAGTATAAGTAGTTGTGTTTGTCTTGAGCATTCATTGCCAACAGTCGAGATAAATTCAACATAAATTAAAATTAGCAACTTACAGTACCAAATTACAGCAATCTAGGATGAACTACTCAGTAGAACAGAGATTAAATTCAACTATTCTTGAGAAATCATAAATTCATCTTGATTCTGTATTTTATTTAGAAAAATAAAACAGCAAAGATTTCAAATCCTGAAGAAAAATTTTAGAGGTTGAATTATATTGGAAATGTTCTCACAAGTCTGTGAATTTGTTTTCTTTTCAGTCCAGGACTTTGAAATATGTTAATCGTAGTGCTCTCTCATATTCCACTCTCATTGCCTATTTGGAGGCCTCATTTTGGATTTGGTGAGGTTTTACATTATGCTTGAGTAGAGTTGGAAGTTTATAATTTAAAAAAGCATGAAAGGGTTAAGAGAGACTTAAATATTGCCTCCACCAAACCAGTATCCCAAGAACACTGATGGTGTGGATCATGGATGGAAGTGCCCAAGTAAAGAACAAGGAACAGGCAGAAAAGGTTGTAGCCAAGCCTTAGCAGAAAAAAAAAAAATCCTACATAAAAGTATAAATAAATGTTTGAGCAAGAGATACTTGTCAGGAGATAGAAATTATCATAATGGATAAAAATGAAAAAAGAAGTTCTGGCATAGAAGCTGAATAAAGAAATGAGTCAATGTCATTACAGTTATAATACCTATAATTCAGCATGAAATATAATTTGAAAGATATAAGCTTGGGAAAAAAAAATACCAGGATAAATTTTTTCTAGTGTTCTTGATAAGTTATTGGCAAATGTAAAATCTGGCAAAACTAAAACAATAAACAGTCATTTTGTCACTATCTGGAGGTCACTTCTGACGTGCCTCTAATTTTGTTGCATCTCGGAAATCCATAAAAATCAGCACCAAAAAAAGTCAAGCAAGTTAAAAGTGGTTTTGAATCAGTTTATTAACATGTCATATACTACTTTAACATAGTTTCATGACTAGAGATTCATGATGGTTTAGGTGGGTACAGAAAAAAATTGAAGATCCTCAGTCTCAATATCTCTGTTCTCGTACTGATCTACAGGTTTGTGTTTAAGGTGTTTCTTAGCAGCTGTTTCTTAGTAGCTCTTGGTTTTGCTGTGTTTAGCTCCTGAGAGTTTGCCAATCATTGTTTGATGATCTTTTGGTTCCCCAATCAGGTAAGTTTTTTAAGAGCAAATAATTATAGAATGTGCTGATTTGGAAGGAACCCAACAGGATCATTGAGTTCAACTCCCTGCCCTGCCCAGGACATCCCCAAGAGTCACACCATGTGCCTGAACAGCATTGTCCAAATGCTTCTTGAACTCTGTTCACTTTGGTGCTGTGACCACTTCCCTGGGGAACCTGTTCCCAGCCACTCTCTAGGTGAAAATCTTTTCCCTGATATTCAGCCTAAACCTCCCCTGACTCAGCTTCACACCATTTCACTGAATCCTGTCACTGGTCATGAGAGCGAAGAGATCAATATAAAAGATGGCAGAGTAGCTTCTGTATGAGGTATTTGGAAGTTATTATAAACTCTCATTATTATAAACTTCAGAATTTTCAGTGTAGTCTCAGTATCCTCCTTCAAAAGCATTTCCCATTTTTAAAAAGCATTCATCCCTATTTTCTTGGTGGAAGTTCAGTAGATTCTACAGAGCCTACATTCTAATTCTTCCCTCAGAATTCTCATATACTGTATAAAGGGTAAGCCACATGTAAGAGATGATATCAAACTAAACAATGAAGGTCCACAGCATGCCAACAGAAGACTTCAGGGTTACCCAATCTATTTCTCCAGCCACCTCAATGCTCAGAAAGGTCAAAGTTCACACATATGGCCCTTCTGAACTGCTGCATGTACCTACAACATATGGCAAAATATATGGCAAACATATGGCAAAATGGCCTGCAGAGGAGCAAAAAATTTCAACAAAATTATGTGGGTTTGAAGGTCTTTAAAAAAAAAGGAATATGGCAAAGTAAATAACTCATCAGCATTTGGAAGCATAAACACCAGAAGGAGCCCCGAAGGAGATGTGTCTTATTGCATTTTAAACAAATATCAAGGTAGGTAACTTGCATGATAAACAGATTGAAATTTGATTTCAGTAATTTATTAAATTAACAAAACCATATTTGTTTATCTCAATTACCAAAATTGCATAAATTGCCATGCTATTTTCTAGCACCATTTCAGTCTCAAACATGGATAATGGAGGTGAATTTCAGTCGTTTTTTCAAATGTTTTTGTATCACAGTCCAACACACAGAATATATTCTCCATAAGTTTTCTGAGCAGAAGTAAGGTTATGCAAACACATCATTCACTACATTTTCTCCCATCATATGATAGATATATCCTTACACTCACTTCTAGTACTAACAAAGGTACTTACTTATATTGCATACAAAAGAACCATCAGACTTCAAATCATCAGATCTGTGTTCTAGGAACCCACTTACCTGAACCCCATCACTGCAGTAGCTAAATCACACACAACTGCCAAGTGTACACACTTTTTCTCTACATGTCTCTCAAATTAGGTCCTGGTTCACACTTCTGACCAGTTATCATATACCCCAGGCAGAGAGTTCCTGCTTCAACCTGCTCAGACCCATACTAAGGCAGTTTCTTCAGCCACAATTACAGCTGTGAAATTACTTTAGTCCTCTAGACAGTCTTTGTAAAGGCATCTGAACAAGCAGATATGCCTTAAGTGCTGCTCTTAAAACATACTGGCACCCAACTCCTTCAGGGAGTCAATCTCAAAACAAATATCTGTGACAGTTTCTGGGAGCAAGCTCCAGTTTTCCAAATGCTGGTTCAGGGTACCTGCAGGACCATCTTTCACTCTTGGAACTGTTAATTGAAGAGTTATACTGTAAGCTTTGTAAGGGAGCAAAAAATAACTAGCTTTTTATTCTTTTCACAGCCAGTTTCCACCAATGCAAGTTACCCATGGATATAATTTACCTTCACTTAAATTTATTAAAGCAAATTAACAATATGGTGCTTATGCCCAACACCCTGAGTTTCGGCATATGATACCTTGAAACATGAACTCTTACACCAAGCCTCAGATCAGTAAACATATTGCCTACATGAACTCTTATTAACAAAGCAGAGGGAAAGGAAATGAAGAACTGTAAAAAGAAGGTAGCTCTTTTCAGCTGAAAGCAGCTGCTCAGGCTGCCTGAAAAACAATAATTCAATTTGTAACAACAAAACCAAGACCACTCGAAAATGTTCAGGGAGGTAAGGAAAAATCTTCAAATGCAAACCTGAAAAGCCTCCCATGCTTGGATAGACACTCATCCAGTTGGTTCCCTACTTGAGTTCCTTCTCCAGCAGAGCTGTAGGACACTTTTTGGCAGTGCTGTCATGGCGTCTCTCCTGCTTCACACCACTTGTGGCCTTGGTGTTGGGTCTAACACAGCAGCTCTGACACTGCCTAGGCAGGGCCCACTTTCTGCGGAACACAGCTAAGCGGCTGTCCTGCCTTCACAGCCTCTTGCAAGAACATCTCTTGCTTCAAGCCCTCCATGAAGATCATCTCTATCACGGCATGAGCCATTCCTGGGCCTCACATCTATCCAGAAGTGAGGTCTGTACAACTCAAAAGTGAGTGCCAAAATGCTTTATTTCAACCACAGATGAAGACACTATCTAGGACATGGGAGAACCACATTACAGCCCGTGAACACCCCTTTTCAGCCATACTAAACTCTCTCTCCTCCTCCTCTTACTCATCCCTGGTAAGCACCTAAACTGCAGCCCTTCTGGAGGTTGTTATGTTTGTTTTCATTAAAAATTCACCCTAAGAAACCTCCCCTGGAAAATTTTTATTAATGCAAAGTCATTAAAAAAGCATTTCAGTTTTGACAAAACAAGACTTCCCAGTCATGAGTATAACTCTCACGGCGGCATCCTATGGCATCATTGTATCCTAGTTACTGGGATGTGGTGAGCTCTGTTGCTGTTTACAAAAATAAAAGCACAGGCAGGAACTTTTTTTCTGACAGCTGTCAAAATTAGCAATAAGCTAGTTTTCAGTGAAGTTTCAGGCAAGCTGTCAACCAGAAAATTGAAAATCAGAACGTGAACATTTATCAGACGCGAAAAACAAGAGTGGCATTTAAGCACATGCTTAATGGAAGGCTTGGTTTCACTCCATACAGCTCATCTGTGTAGAAGGGGAAACAAATAGAAACTTGTGTCTGCTTGGGAGAGAAGGAAGGGAAGAAATTAGATGACAAGGGGGAAAGTGCTGAGGGAATTTGCAGGAAGGTCTAATGCATCCAGTTTAACTTGTTTATTAAGTTGGGAAATTCTGGCTATAGCTCCCAGTCAAAGCCCTTTTTTATCTGCCTTTTTTTTTGCATATCTACAAGGAAATTCACCTTACACTTGCTACACAAGTGTATTTGTCTCCCCTGAGGACAATGAAGAAGGTTGAACTGGAAAATATCTCATCAAAACTCACAAAAGTTTGTAGTATTTATCATGTCAAGTTGGAGTGTTGCTCTAGCAAAATCAATGTCTTTCTACCACAGAGGCAGTGACTGCAGATGGAAAATCACCATACTTCTGAACCCATCATACATATCAAACAGCACATTTAACCTCCTAATTTCTCACTGACTTTCAACATCAAGTGCATTTTGAAGCATGACATCAGATAATAGTTTTCTAGAATTGGTAACTAGCAGAAACATGTACTGAGGAAAACAGATATAAAGGGCCTTCACACTAAGAGCACGGGACATGTTAGGAATATATGCAAGGTTTACAAATGACAATCCAGATGAAAGGAATCTAAGACCACTTAAGGAAAAAAATCATTTATTCCCATGAATCCTTCTTTAATGCCATAGAAACACAGTATCTTAGAATGGTTTGAGTTGGAAGGAACCTCAAAGGTCATTTAGGTCCAACACTTCTGCCATGGGCAGGGACACCTTCCACTACACCAGGTTGCTCCCCCCATCCAACCTGGCCTTGAACACATCCAGGGATGGGGCATCCACAGTTTCTCTGGACATGTTCCAATGCCTCACCACCCCCACAGAGAACTTCTTCCCAATACTTAATATAAACCAACTCCTTTTCAGTAGCCATTCCCCATGTCCTTGTAAAGTCCCTCCTCAGCTCTCTAGTAGGCTTACTTTAGGTACTGGAAAGCTGCCCCAGAGCCTTCTTTTCCTCAAGCTGAACAGCCCCAACTCTCTCAGCCTGTCCTCATAAGAGAAGTGCTCCAGGCCTCTCATCATAGTCATGACCCTCCTCTGGAGTCGCTCCAATAGGTCCCCATCCTTCTCATGCTGGGGACCCTAGATCAGGATGCAGCACTTCAGGTGGGGAAAAGGGGTTAGAATCACTCTCCAGAGGGGGAGAATCACCTCCCTCCACCTGCTGACCCCTCTCTTTCTGATGCAGCCCTGGATACAGTTGGCTTTCTGGGCTGCAAGTGCAACCAGAAGGTACGGAGGGAACCATCTGGCAAATTTGTGCCAGACTAACACCATAAAGCAGAAATTTTCTAAGGAGTGCATTCAGTTTGCAGTTTGAGTGCTATTTGTGGAAAACACCAACAGGGGAAAGGCTGGTTATCTCACCCTGCTAATATATGTGCTCTTCTCTGTCCTTGCAAATAATATTGTGATTCCTCAGAGGCTAGATTGAATGGTTTTCAAACATATCTTTTAAGAGACAGGCAATATTGAGGTTTCCAGAGGCACAGCAAGGATGGATTCCTCATCTCAAAGGCTGAGTATGTCAGGCCACCAGCAAGAGGCCACTTTCCTCCAAAAAATAAGAGAAAAAGATCTATCCTATTTTTATCACTTTCCTTTTCCTACCCTTTTTTTTTCCAACCATCCATCATAATGTTTTTCTGGAAGGAAATCCATATTCAGATCAGCTCTATTAATAAACAAGACAACTTTCCCCAGCTCCCTTCCCTGCTAAATAGCAAATTTCCATTCCTTTCCTCCATTTGTTAAAGCAATGACTCAGAGGATTCTTCCAAGGCTGAAATACCCAGGATATGTGAAATGTTCATACCAAATCAAGACACAAGACAGCTCACTAATTCATAAAGAGCTGCCAATATCATAATAATCCATCAATATTTTTTCTCTCTGACAGATTTTGACCGACATGTTTCTGTTTGTAGGGGAGAGGAAGTTAATTCCACAATGCTCATCTCATGAAGACCCCTTTCCCCAAGCAATCACTTTAAAAAAATTGCTCTGCAGGCCCTGCCTGAGGTTTTTCCAAGCTTTTAAGAGCAATAAAAGTAGGTGGTAGAGCTAAAATAAAACATACTTTATGTTTTCTTCTGAAAAAAAAAAAAAAAAGAAGTCTAGCAAATAGTGGATATACATCAACAGCAGAGATATGCAAAGTCCGTGGCCTGTTTCAAACTTTCCTATAGCATCTTCTGGCATGGCATATGCTCCCAAACAAGAGCAAACAGCCAAATCTCCCACGGTAGGTTGACCCTGGCAGGACACCAGATGCCCACCAAAGCTACTCTATCATTCTCCTCTACTGGGCAGGGCAGATAAAATATAACAAAAGGCTTGTGGGTCAAGATAAGGACAGGGAAAGAACACTCAGCAGTTATTGGCACAGGCGAAATGGATTTGACTCAGGGGAATTAATTATATTGCCAATCAAATCTGAGTAAGATAATGAGAAATACTTGCTACAGAACAACATAATGCTTGTCCAATTTTTTAAGCCCCATAAATGAGAAATGTCACGCTATAAAACCATACTACTTTTTCCTATACAAATTAAGAAACAAAAAAAAAAAAAGTTATACATGTTGTACAGTGGTTGTATGAGCAAACCTACTCTGTATATGTCATATGTAGGATTCCAAATTTTTTTGCTTCTGTCCAGAACTGGTATGAAGAGTTAAGCAGGTGAGGTCATGAAAAGAGCTCTGTATTACTCATCTGATGCTAATGGGATTTGAGCTGCAGCTGTGATCTTCATGGGGTTGTCATTAGGCCTATGAGACTTAACTGTATTTTATTCTCTGTTTAAAATTCATCTATTAGATTGAAATCAGAAATGTGGTTTCTGTCACATATAGAGCAATTACCCTTAGTACAAAGCCTGTGGAGAGAAAGGTCTGCTGTTCTTTAAAGAACAGGTAGAATTTAACAGAAGCTTTTACAGCAGTAGCACACTTTCTGTGTTTTGCCCAGCTGCCATTTAGTACTGTGGAAACCCAGGGGCCTACACCTGTCCGAATTTTTTGCTTTTTTTTAATGCCAAGCCTATGCCAAACCCAAACAACGCCTTGCTTAGCTCATTCTTTTGCTTGAGTTGTGGTCTGGAAACCTCTCCAACAAACTTCTTGGGCTTCAACATCAAGAGCAGTTGCATCTGCTACCATAGGCGTTCAAGCAGATGAAAATAGCATTGGAGTAAAAGCATTAACTTGGGGACACAGTACACATACAGCATGCTCAAATACTGATCTGAGTCCTACCACATAAGGTTCAAATTTGTATCGATTGCTCAGCTGAAAGCACTGTGAAAATGCACATGGAAAATCCTCTGCATTGCAGAAGGTTTGTTGAATATGGAAATTGCAGTTTGAAATAGAAAGGCTTTTGTTTTTCATGGTATAATACCAAATAAAGCCCATGGCTGTAACTGAAGTG
The DNA here is from genome assembly GCF_015832195.1 of Motacilla alba alba. NCBI lineage: Eukaryota > Metazoa > Chordata > Aves > Passeriformes > Motacillidae > Motacilla > Motacilla alba. Next base: position 112,331,625 of record NC_052017.1, read on the forward strand.
TTCTCTTGGGATAAGAAAGTTTCTGTTCTCCCCCTGATCCCAGAGACAGTGCATTCTTTTATTTTCATTAAGAGAATGAAATGACACTAAAGTCTTATTTTGTGAAGAAAAATATTGCTTTCATAACATCCTATGTGATCCTGTTATTGTCATTATAATTACTTCTCACTTTTATGGCCGCCACTCTGAGGAATCAATTTGTATGTACATCTGGGTTATGGCACTATCAGCAACAAAGCACTTTTAAAATGCACAAACACAATTAAGAACCAACTGCAAAGTGCAGTGGAGTGGCTAAATGTCACTTTGCACTGTCAGATAAGAAAAGAGAAGCTCCATACCAGAGAGCACTGTATATGCATACTTACATATGGGGCAGAATTTTAACACCTGACAGCTCCGGACACCTGACACCATGTTTTAATATGATTCATATAGCTGGAGGTAATCTCTGAGTTTTAGGCATATATAGGAGTTAATAAAATGAAAGGAATAAAAAAGAAGAAAAACATAGTATGGATTTACAAACAGTTTTATGCCTACGTAAATTCTATGTCTGTTTTTTTAAATTATTTTTTCACCAAAAAAGAAGACTGGAACTCAAGCAGGAGTTGAAAGAAGAAGAGGAAGAATACACTAAGTAAGCCTAATTTCTAGACACTTTTCCTGACACTTCTTGCCCCATGACACAAAACAGAGATAAGAAACATCAGACTGAGAAAAAAAGTGCTCCAAAAAGCACAAAATACCAGCTTATCTGCTACAAATGGCAGCATATTAATGCTAGTTTTCTGCTGAATTTTTCAATTAGGGCAATTTTGGCCATTAAAATTCTTCTTTAGGGAAGAGAGAAGGAGATACATGTCCCTAAAATGCATCCTGCCATTCCCAGGGCTAATTAACAGTGATTTTGCCGAGTACATTACAGTACACTACTTCACAGTACAGGGGTATTTTCACTGATCATTTAAATATTTGTCCAACAGATGCAGACTTTCAAAGCTGTCTTTCAGATATCTGGAAGTAGAAGATAAATATAGTCAACTGATTTTTTTGGCCATACTAAGCATTTAATGAAGAGTAAGATTTAGTTGCAGGTCTATCATTAGACTGCCTTCATGACTGCTTCCTGGTTTTGCTTTCTGAAAAGCTTCTTGTACAGGAAAGTATTTTAAAAATGATAGTGGCTGTTTTGCAGACAGACAGCTAAGTATTTACTTTAATAAGAGAAAATGCATCAGCAGTAATAAGTACTTTTCTTCAAGGACATGATGGCCTCTACCAAGAGAGTCTGCAGTATTTCACAGTAGTTTCCAAACTCTCCTTTTACCTTGCACCGTTCTCCCACTCTGCCAAATGCTTTGTACTTCAGTACCAGGGTTGTCTACTTTATCTCCATACATCAAGATCCTCTAAATTGTTTGTGTTTTCAAAGTTTTTAGAACATGTTTCAGCTAATTTGAAGAGAAATTGGTTGCTTTCTCATATATAGAAATAAAATGTATAAAATCAGGATTTATAAATTAAAAGCACAAAGAAATCTTGTATGCCCATGCATAAGTACACAAGTGCTCACAACCTCTATTTTTCATGTCTCCTAGATTCTATATACTTTTCCTAAGCAACTGTTACTATCAGTACAATTTTCTCTCATACTATGTGCCCACTATAAAGTCTTCACACCATTAAATCACTAATAGACAACAATACCTCCAGGAGGCTTTCTACAGGGTTTGCTACAAATTTGCAGTGGAGTACAAAGTTATAGGTATTTTTGGTATTCCTTTCAGCAGGGAAGTAGCAACCTAGATTCCTACAGCCATCAGTCTGCCCCGGGGCTTGTTTACTGATGAACGAGATGGGCATTTCCCTTCTGTAGATCCCTAAGCCCATCTGAGATGTGCCATTGGTATTAACAGAATTGGAAACTGAATAAGAGTAACTTGTACTTGCTGCCAACTAAAAATCAACATTGGAGGGATAGCAGATTGAACAGGCTGGTAACTTCCATGATTATTTTCCAGAAATGGTTGTCCTGATTCCAGCTGGGTTATCGTTAATTTTCTTCCAAGCAGCAGGTACAGTGCTGTGTTTTGGATTTAGTAAGAGAATATGTTGATAACACATTGATGGTTTAGTTGTGGCTAAGCAGGGCTTACTTACCCTGAGTCAAGGACTTTCAGTTTCTCATGCTCTGCCAGTAGGCAGGTGCACAAGAGGACAGGAGGGAGCACAGCCAGAACAGCTGATCCAGTCTTGCCAAAAGAGAATTCCATGCCACAGGATTTCATGCTCAGTGCATAAACTGGGAAAAGCTGGCCAAGAGGAGCCAGGCACTATGTGGGATGGGCTGGGTGTTGGCCAATGGGTGGTGAGCGACTGTATTGGGCATCACGTGCCTGTCTTGGGTTTTATTTTTCTGTCACCTTTTTATTACTAATATTATTAGCATTAGTATCAATATCAGTATATTTTACTTTGTTTCCATTATTCAACTGGTTTTATCCCAACCCACAAGTTTTTTGGAGGGGCAGGAACGGGCAGTGACAAAGTGACTCCATTGCTCTTTGTTGCCAGCTGGGGTTAAATCACAGTGGTGTAACACAAAGCTGAGCAGCCCTTGAACACAGTGTGAGACCGGCTTTACCCAACACAGCAGGAAAAGCAGCTCCTCCTCTCAGGTGCTTCCCTCCAGCAAGCAGCTTGCAGGGCTTGCACACCCACTTGCATTAGCCACACAGCTGGATGTCAAAACACTTTTAACTAAGTGATCAAAATCCGCACTCTGAGATCATTCCACCTTGCATGTCAGGGCTTTTTGCAGCAACAGTTCCCAAGCCACATGCAGACCAGTAAAAACCCAAGCCAAAATACTTTGATTCAGACAGTTGAAATATCTTCCAATCTATCACTCTGGCATAGAATAGATGTGCTCACTATATTGTATTGCACACCTGTAAGATACAATTAAAAATTGTCCAGACACAATTACTTTTTGTATTTGACAGATTACATATGTTATCACAAACTCAATCAATTTTGCTGAATCCACATTTTTTTTCTGAAGAAAAAACTTCAGTGGGAAGAAAAAAGCCATATTTATAATGATTATGTTTGATTAAAAATTGAAAAGTAATTAAGGGAAAAAATCCTAGCATAATCTCCCTGTCTTCTTAGCAAACACTACATTAATTTAGCAGAACCAAGAGGAATTCTGGCTCAAAATGGTGTGTTTTCCCTTTGCCTTTCACAGGACAAAAATTTCATTTTCAATTTTCCTCTGAATGTCTCATCATGTTGAGATATTGCTCATTAACTAAACTTTGGGTTTCTCAGCATCTGAGCATCATTTCTCTGCCATGTGTTGGTCTGTCCTGAACCAGAGCACCAAGTACATTCTCCAAATAAAAGATTTCTCAGTTAAAAGAAGCAGAAACACAGAAAGTGACATATTAGCTATCCACACTAGTTGATTGATTGGAATTTAGCCCCACAAGCAGGTCCATGACCGTGGTTTTGCAGTATTGAATTTTTGGAACCTCCAAAAGAAAGGGAGGTAAGAGTGGTTGCAGCAAGTAATTAATTAATTCCCAGGCTGCCTGCGTGTCTTCCCCATGTTGCCATCCTCCAGGGCACATGGGACAGCACAGCCTGTCCCTGCTGCCCCATTCCCCACCCAGATCTACTCCTGGGCCAGGCAGCTCCTACCCTGCCTTCACCTCTTGCTGCCTCCTGGAGCCAGCACAAGAGAGAGAGCAAGTCATTGGCCTGGAGTTACAAAGAAAGTGAAGTGTTTTGCAATGGGAATTCAACCATCTAGAAGCAGATTCTGTGAAAAAAAACATATATCATTTTTAATGTACTTTCTCATGTGTTAAAGATCTCTTGGCCAGTTTTCTGCTGTTTTTCAGTGAAGTACAGTAAGCTGCTCAATTTGACAAAAAAACTTCCAAGACACCTTTCTACTGCATTCAGACTAATTTGGCTGTTAACATCCCATGATAGAAATAAACCTTTAGGACATATTCCTATAACATTTTGCAAGATAAATTGTTAGGAAGTTATCATTTCCTCCCACTCTGATGGAAATGATGATCTTCTTCTTCTTCTTCTTAAAAACATAAACCTCAAAAATATTATTAGAAGCCTCCTTTTTGCAAATTAAAAACATTGATTTTTCATTACAATGCAAAGCATTGCACATAATGTGTATAAAAAACCCTATTCAAGCACAGACTTACACATGCAAATGGTAAGTCATGAACAGGAACGTAGGTTATTTTGAATGAAAATAGTTCATTAGATTCTAGCTCTTTTCCATTTCACTTGCTCCTAGCTTGATAAATACCTTGGATTTTCAACTTTTATCTTAAACATTCTCTTTTTGTGGCCATGTAAAGGTCAAGACTTAGTTTAGAAAGGTGGATGCATGCTAAAAAAAATAAATGAATGACAGAATAGGAGGTGAGACTCAGCAGTTGTGTAAACATCATTCACTTCCCCAGGTAAAGCAAGCATGAGGTCATGAGGTCCTGAGGTCAGCTAGTCATTCTTCATGTAGAAACAAAGAGAAAGTGCTAGACTTGTCCAGAAAGAGTTGTCTTGAATATTTCAACAACAGCATTTATCAAACTAATATCAAAAATAATTGACATACATGACTGTATTAACAATAAAGTATATGGAAGTCCTGCAGAAGGCTGAATTTCTACAGCACTTCCACAGGAACGGGACTGCCAGCTAGTCCAAGAAAAAACTCATTATTTTTACTGGTGTGCATAAGGCATTTTTGGTCTGATAGGACCAAATCAGATTGTGTTTCTGAGAAAATTTCCCATGAAATGAAGACACCCATGTTATTCTTTCTTTTGTATAAAGAACAAAAGTAACAGGAAGATGTATGGTGTATGTGTTCAGGGTGAAAATAATGAGAGCATTCCTCTAAATTTCAGCAACAGCAGTAGTGGGAGTTGTAATATATAACATCAGGAAGACAAAAGTCTACAGACTGGAAATTAGGCTCCATTTTACCATAAATTTACCTTCAGCAAGCTAGGGACTTATTTATCTGTGCCTTGACACCTCCATCTTGACAGGAAAACAGAGAAAATTACTGAAGTCATAGGACTGTATCAAAGAAAATATATCAGCATCAATAAACCAGAATCTTTTTCCATCAAATGCCATTAAGGCATCCAGTAATATTTAATTTCCATTGTATCAATCCAGTTAATTCATGTGCTAATTCCCTCATTTCTAATTTGTCAAATATTTATTTCAGTCTGCTTACATATTGTCCAGGAAAACAAGTTACACATGAGAGTGTTTCCTTCATGTAATGAATGTAACGTGGCTTTTCATCAATTTCATAACAAGTGAAGCATTTGGAGTTTTCTAGGTTCTTGTTCAATATACATTCTGAAAATGTGCATTATATTATTCAGACTCAATAAAGAAACAACCACCTTGGAAAATCACACATACAAAACATTACACAGAGGTGATTAAACATGTGATAACAATTCCCATTAAATTCCAGAATTTTTGAATGCCAAAAGGCTTTACCATACACAGACACAATAAAATCACTTTGGTGTGTGGGTGGATCATGTTCAAATTGATTTTCACAGCACAAACAAGGGTTACAGATATATTAATTGAGGGCAATATTGATTATAGCTGTGGCATTGTTCACAGAAACCTAACACTCTTCACTGTTAAAGAGGATCAAGTTGTCAAACTCCATACTTTAGAAGCAATCACTGTTGGGGCAGAAGTTTCTGGTATTCAGTTTTATGACCAAATGTTGCCTTTTACAATGTTACATATTGTAGAGTGAGAACTACTCTTATCCGGAATCACCTGGTGCAACACTATCTCTTCACTCTGCAAAAGTGTGTTTTAGTGCTGGCTCAAGTACAGCAGATATGATGCCAAAACCTGACCATTATCCAGGTCCTTTTCATTTGAGCTGATTTTCAGGAGATTCTTGTTCATCAATAATAAACTTGATTTAGTTCAACCTGCTGGGACTTCTGAAATATTCCAGAAATGTCTGTCTGGGCGAGTTGATTCAAACCGCAGTCGTAATCTGTGTCAGTCCTAGGTCGTTGGACTCCTCTCTCTCCTGAGGACAGTAAGAGGACATTTCCACGACTAGTCATACAGGTTTGTTTGCCCCACCTGCTTCCCTCATGTAAGCTGGGTCTTGCACAGTGTTTCTGACTCTGCTGGTGCTCTGCCTGTCCATCCTCATCTTGAAGGGGAAGCAGAAGTCCTTGAAGCATCTCTTGAAGTTTTCATCCAGAAACGCATAAAGGATGGGGTTGAGGCTGCTGTTGGTGTAACCCAAAGCAATGCAGAAGTAATAGCTGGATATGGCAGCAGTGCTGTGGGACACATCCCCTAAGGCCTCCACCAGCACAAAAATGTGAATAGGAGTCCAGCAGATGATAAAAACTGCCACAACCACAAGCACCAACCTGGTGATGCGGCGCAGGTTTCGATCTTTTTCTCGAGACCCGGAGAGGAGCCGTACGCTTTTCAGGCGCAGAATCATCAGAGTATAGCAAACAATTATAATGAGAACTGGAATAACAAATGCAAAGACAAAGACACAGATTTTCATGAAGATGTCCCACCACACGTAATCTCTGTCTGGAAACTGCAAGGAGCATTCAGTGCTAGCAGTATCTAAAAATGAAGGAAGCAAGAAGAAAATCGCGTTGTTATTAGATATTCTAAACAATGTCATTATCATAGCGTAACCTAGGAAAACTGATTAGCATGTACTGTGATATTAATAAGTGGAGTTATCATTAAATCACTCCAAGGAAGCTTTCAGTTACCACTGAAACTGGTTTCATGCAGCTGTGTCTAGAAATTACTGAGTTTTGAGCTTTTTCAAATGCAAAATATTGTATGAAATTTCTTTCCCATGGGAGGATCAAAAAAAGCAGAGCACAAAAACAAAATCTGTAAAGTTGTTTCTATTTGAATCTCACTGAGATTTAAAACCAGACTGAGTACCATGTTCAGCGAAGTAGAAATCTCATCATTATTACCAAACTACACGTGTTTTTGTCTGTGGGTGGTGAAAGATTTTTGATACCATGACTGGTAGAAGCTGAAGGAGGTTTTGATACTATGAAAATTTTCCCAATATATGATAATTGTGTAACAAGCTTTTCCCATGTGCCTTTTACAGCACAAATAGAGTACACTCAAATGCTTACATTCAGAAAAACCCATGGAAACATCTCCTTTTCTGTCAAATAGAAGCAAATAAAATACATGTGTGCATGGAGTCAAATGGAAGCTACTCTTTTTGCAGATCATGCCATTGGAAATGCAGCCTGTGCAGAGACTGCAGGATCTTGGCCACAGAGATCAGTCCACTCCTTTTCCCATCACCCATGCCAGGATTCAGAGCCACAGGCTGTCACTTGAATGTATTTAGCAGAAATATTTCATCTGACAGGAGGCAGCTAAGGAATGAAATATTTGAGGTTTAATTTGCTGAGCTCATTAGAGCCTTCCAGCATATAAAATATACAGAAAAAATAAGTAATAAGATAAATGAAATGCAACAGAAGGGGTAAATTTACAACTACTGTCAGTAGTTCAGCTCTACTGAAGATAAGTCAGGGTAACACAGGGATTTTTCACTCTGAATTGTAGCTCAGATTTTATCCTGTAAAGTTCTTTGGATTTTTTATCATTTTCCCTGCTGAGTTTGTCAGTCCTCTACAAATTATTATGTATTGTTTTTCATTGATTCAGATCTAAGAGTGGAATGATTGAGTATACTCCTGCACATCACTTTTTAATATCTGTCTCCATCAGGACATGTCAGAAAAAAAATCAGGCCATATTTCCCTGCTATAAAAATGCTTCCCAAATCAAAAAGATATTGCAGAGAATTTATTTTGAAAAACAATTAGGGGAGAAATTTATCATATAGTTATTGCTGTTACTGGGCAATATTGAATACAGAAACATTTTGAAACAGAAAGCATTTACAGCTAAAAAAGCTAAATATTTTTAGGTTTTATTTTAAATAAGTATGATTCTGAAAGCTGAAAATGGAAAAGACATTTTTCTAGGCTAATGCAAGATACTCAGATGACAGCACAAGTGTGACTTGACACTCAATGAACTTATCTAAATCCTTTGTGATGTAGGTTTTCATAAGCATACGTGCTTTCACTTAATTTCATTCTTGAAATGCCAACAATCATCTTCAAAGTTTTTCTGTCAATTATTACTGTTATTTGTAGTAGAGCATGGCTTAACAGCTACAACATAAAATCAGGATGCAGCTGTATAATCTAAATTAGTAAAGCTGCCTCCAGATGTGTGGGATGAAAATGAAGTGTGATCAGGGATGGCTGCTCCACACCACATCCAGCTACTCACTGAAACCCACTCCCAGAAGAAATGGCCTCTTCAGATCTACTGACATAATTTCACATATTTATCAAAACTATTAGGTCATCCTCACTGTATTTTGCTATAATTTTTGGTCGGCAATGTTATTTTAGAATTCCAAATCATCAAATACAAACCTAATAATTATCTTGCATCTCAGTGCAGTTTAAGATTTTCTACAGAAAATCTTATTCTAAATTCATTATTATTAATGTATTGCACTTGAATAATGTAATGCCATAGCATAGTACTTTATAGAATCCATTTACATTTTCCCAGTTTACAAGTAGGAAACAGTCAATAGAAAATCTGATCATAGTGCACAACACTATATTAATTTTCTGGAATTTTAGAAGTGGAACATAATAAAATCCAATTTATATTCTATTTTTACTGCCTGAAAAGTTGCACAACTTATGAATAGTGTCATAATATTCAGATTTCATAGTGACATTCTCCACTTGGAAACACAAATATTCCAAATATATTGATATATTCAAGGAAAAACACTGAATTCTATATGGTATTTGGTATAAATATATTTTATAATGTGCTTGATAAACTACTACTTAAGATTAATCTTAATATTGGTCTAGGAAACATACATATTATATATATAATATTGATTGTGTCACTTTCATACCCTTCATATCCTTACTGGCAATATGAAGAGTTAATTTTATACCTTTATTTTTTTGATAGCAGAACAATTCTTCAGCAAGAAAACTTCCATTAAGGCCAGAGCAAGAAAATTTACACAGATGTAAAATTTATTCTGCAGGAAAAATGTATCTAAAATGTATCTAAAATGTATCTAAAAGGACACACCTGGGAGCAATTCTGAGCTGTGATAACAAAATGGATTAACTGAGCATGGTGAGGGAAACTCAAGTACAATCACTTTCCATTTGCTGTTCAGTTGTTGCTTAAATGTGAACCCAACAGAGGCTCTGAAGCATATAAACAACAACTGTTTTAACCAACATGACATAAAGTTTCAGGCCTGAGCTCCAGCTGTCAGGCAAGGGGAGCATCCTCGCCTTTCCACTTCAGCATTTATCAGAGCAATTCATGAGCACGCCAGACAAGGTAATTGACACTAAATGCTCAAGAGAGACCTTAGATCAGACAAGCAGGGAGGAACAGTAGCAGCTGACAAGCAGCTGCCAATATTTCCAACCTCATTTAGCCCAGCTGTGTTCTGTATTACCAGTCTCTGCTTCATAGGTTATAAAAAAGGGCTGCCTTCCACATGGCATGGAAAAGGCATTAAATCATTGCTGGCCTCATGGAAGCCCCTTGATCTAAACATGCTGCTGACACTGAATGACAGGAATATTCTGTTAGTTGAACAGGCTCCAACAAAACACCTGCCTGAGCCAGTGTCCCATGGCCTTCAAGATCTCATATGCAGCAAGACATTCTTCCAAATGTGCCTGAAGTTGATGTTTTCCCAGGTAAACCTTGTTTTACAGAGCTTGTCATAACTTCACTGGGGAGAAGAGCTACAGCGCTGCAGACCTAGACACGCAATCCCCCAAAGCACTGAAAGAAGAGCTTCCAGATGACTTCTCTGTCACCTACATAACAGAAGACTAACAGCAAGAACAAAATCTATATATCTTCAGCCAAATCTATCACCCTTGAGCGGCTGTTACTGAAATGATTTTTCACACCGGTCTATGTCAAACAGCTTAACATACAGCATTTATTGTCTGCCAGATGAAACAGTGCCCTTAGGTAAACATTTGTCTCAAGAGGAATGAAACCTTTCTAAATAGAAGACGTGGATAGTGCAGGAAATTATGAATAATTTTTCAAAAGGTCGCTTACATCTCAAACAAGACTCCTACCAAATAAATGCCTGTATTTTATCCAGCTATCCAATAATGGGATGACCCTAACCCAAGGACACCATTAGAAGTCTCCAGCTTTTTGAAGACCCCAAGATGCCCCTGCACTGCACTTACACCTGTGGGTATGAAGCACATGTGTGAGAAAATGCTTCTCCCCCCTTCCTTCTCAAGGAAGACCTTGAAATCAGATCTACCCTATAGCAGGGTAATGAGTCAGGAGCTACAGGGGCTAAATCCACAGTCCTTCATGGAACAGGCATTTCAAGCAAAGCCTACACGTGGTCTGCATACAGTTTTCATTGACTTTGTGTTCTTGTAGCTGTTTACTGCCATAGCCTGAATTTCCATTTCCTGTGAAAATCCTCATTCTCAGCTTTTCCAGGTTTCTGTATAAATTCCCATCCTTTTTTAAATATAATCTTGAGATATTGTCATATATAATTTACCTTAATTTTCTCTCTTCTGCTACTGACTTTTCCTTTCTTCACTATGCCTTCAAATTCTGTGAAATGGCTGATAATAGTAAACTCACAAGAATTCTAGTTTCTGCTCTTGGCACTTCATCAGAACTACTCTCACAACATCTACAAAAAGAACATTAAGCCCACATTTCAAGTTTCAACCTAAACTGATTCTAGATTTGCCCATTGTGAATAAACTCCTGATAATTTTCCCCTGCTGGCTGCTTGTAGATTTTGATGGTCTCATTCTAGCACAGGCAGTGCTCCAAAGTGCATTTTGTTCTTTTATTTGGTATGGACATCTGAGCTTAAATGATTTATACGTTGCACTGTGATGTTCTACTATATATTTGAAAATGTCAGGAATTTAGATGTAATTCTGAAGAAGGAATAAATAAGGTTTGATCAATATTTGAACCTACAATTTATTGTCAGTTGAGAAATAAAAAGACTGAATTTTGAATGCTTGCACTCACCTTCTCTGACTTTGGTGCCTCCAAGAACTATTGCTGATATACCAACAGATGAAGACAGCAGCCAGATACAGATGTTGATTATCTTTGCTTTGAGAGGTGTACGGAAGTCCAGAGCCTTCACGGGGTGACACACGGCAATGTATCGATCAACACTCATCATGGTGAGTGTGAAAATGCTGGTAAACATGTTATAGTAGTCAATAGAAATCACTATTTTACACAGCACATCACCAAAGGGCCAGGAGTTCATCAGGTACTCGGTGCTTTGGAAAGGCATGGTTGTGGTAACAAGTGCATCTGCCATAGCCAGGTTGAAGATGTAGATGTTGGTCGCTGTCTTCATCTTTGTGTACCTGCAGAACAAAAAAAGTAAGGCTGTATTACTACAAGATATGATTATTTCCATTCAGATAAGTAACAGTTCATCAGTCAGGCTTTGCCATAGTTGGGGGTTTTTATGTCTTTTCTCATCTGTGATAGAAATGCACACAAATGCAAGACCCTTGCGATAGAAGTGAACGCACTTTATCCAATCTCTCAGTGCCTGTGTTAGCAGTTGGAGCTATTTATGACAGGCAAAACAGGTATATGAATATGTTTAATCTAGTTAGAAAAATTTCAATTCTATTTTCTCAAATCTTGCTACAAGAAAATATCATAGTTAAATTTGGAAGTGATCAAAATGGTTTTTGTTTACTTTTCTTATAGCTATCTGTCAGTGATTGTGAGAGTTCTGGGTTTGGTTTGTGGAAGAAATTGTTATCCCATTCTCCAGTGAGAAAACAAGTTAATTGCTATGTCTGCTGGGCCAGTCTGCTTTTATATGATAGTTTGTCTTCCTTGAATTCACTACGGTGCCAGCTGATACAGTTTTAGTTATTTACTTTCCCGGTTTCTTCCTTGCCAATTTCTTCTCCTTTCTTAACATCAGCTTTTCCCAGTCCTCTATTTTGTGACTGATAATATAAAATGACTATTGTTTAAGTGGGATACCACAGTGGGGAAAAAAACTGTGGTAGCAGTATTTTTTCCTGCATTCTTTAATTTCATCAAAAGTAAGCCTTTGGTAGGAAGCTCAGCTTACATAGAACAAAAGGATCTGTTTTTTGAGATGACATCCTGCTTTTTTTGAACCCAATGACAGTTTTGGGAGACTGCCTGTGGAGGATTACTTCCCTCCCTGTGATAGACACAAAGGATGATGGAGAGCCTGCTGACATGGGAATTTACTTATCGCTTCTGTGCTTCTCCTCAATATTTGTGTTTGCTCCTTGCTGTTAATTTATCATTGGATTTAATGAGATTTTCTTCCTCAAAACTGCTTCAGCCCCATATTTTGAGTGTGGGTCCAAACTAGAAGTGAACATGTAACACACACAGAAACACACACAGCTACATTTTGCTATATGTCACTAATAATTTACAATGGAAATATGAGATTCAACCACCTTAATAAATGAGCACAAAGCACAATGTGTCTATTTGCCTTCAAAACTTTGATTTGTGCAATAATAAAATATTTTAAAAAGAAGCTAAGCAGTGCTGTCAAATTTTGCCCAATATGTAAATTAGCTGTCCAAAAAATGTGGGCAGGATTTTCATTTTATGACCAATATGAAATGTTAGAAATAGCACTGTTTTTTCTAAAACATTCTAATCAAAACTTATCAAGGAAATAAAGCCAAATGGTGGTTTGAAGCAAAGGGAAAAAAAACCTGCAAGGGAAGAGAGAATATATTCTTCTCACCTACATCTGAACCATCAGAGATGGGCTTCTGCCCCCCACTAGATCAAGCTCCTCAACAGACCCTCCAGGAGAGGAGGCATTTTGTCCTGTAGGTCACATTATAGCCCCTAAGGCACTGCTCAAACACAAATATGAGGCCTTACAATTAGAAAAAAGCAAATACAGGACATATTATTAGACAAATAACTTCCCTCTTGGTTAAAAAAAAAAAAAAAGAAAAGAAAAAATACTATCTTCAAGTATCTCAGCTGTAAGACCAAGAAAAAGTTCACTAAACACTCAAAACTCTCTGCTAAAAGGGACTAATTTCCATTAAATTAAATAGAATAGTAGAAGGACAATTTTACTTCTACAGACATCACTGATGATATTTGGAATTGCTGTCCTGTTCATATTGCAATAAAAAGACTGTGGAAAGTTGGAATGGCTGCATAAAAAGCACTAAAAATAAATGAAGGGACTGGAGAAAATTCTTTGACTGACTTAAAGAGCTGAGTACATTTAGTTTATCAAAAAGAACACCAAGAGGTGTCTTGATTACAGTGTCTGAAGACCTTCACAGGGAGAAAATAGCAGGTACTGAAGAGCTCTTTCAGACTGCACAGAAAAGCATAACAAGAACAAATGCATAAAACTCTTAAGAGAGACAAATTCAGCTTAGAAACAATGACAGCTGTTTCTTAACAGCTAAGGTGATTATTATGGGGAAAAAGAAAGGAGTAATTTTTCCATCCACTGATGCCTGCAAATCAAGGTCTGCTGCTTTACAAAGGGATTGCTTCAGTCAAATACAAGTTACTAGACTTAACACAGGAACATTCAGAAGAAATGCAATGACCTTTGATAAGCAGAGGTGACTCAAGTAATCATTCTCCTGAATCATTATATCTGTAGATCTTTAAAAACTTTGCCAAGGGTTTGGATAGGGAAACTTTGCTTTCAAAGTGTAGAAGAATTAGCTTGACCTTTTTTCCTTTAAGAAAATCAGAAAACTGGGGGAAAATATCAAGGATTTTATTAGCCTTGAAAAAGCAAATATCTGAAAGTCCTTATATCTCACATTTCCCATTCCTTGCAACCTTAATTCAATTCTTTCATGTGTGGGCCATTACAACTCTATGTGCCATATTTTCCCAGTACCCTTTACCCTTTTTCTCCTCCCTAGCCTCCCAGTGGAAGAATAGCAAGCAAGTGCTGTAAAACAGGGCTAGTAAAGAGCTTGATTACTCTTGCCTGGAAACATTGGCCTGTGTATAAATGTGGTATTGGCTTTTAAAGTTATTGGGCAGTATAGATCACGTCATACATTCATTTAGAAGTTTAGAAAATTCAGAAATGCCTTTGAGAATCTGGACTTAATCATCCAAACTCCTCTGAATGTTTTTAATTAAACACCTAAAAATTATTAAATGCCTACATGCCTCTGAAGACATGTGCTTGCAGAATTAATCAAAAGTCCAGATTAAGTAACAGAGTGACTGCTGCTGCTGTCAGACCCTTTCAAGCAGACCCTGATAAAGTCCTCAAGATGAGGGATTTGCCTGCTTTCCTACAACTCATTCTATTGCACCAAAACATAAAAGAAAACATTTTTTTGTGGTCTAGGGTTTTCTCATCATACTTTGCACTCATTTGAACAAGGTCAAAAACAGTGATTGTGTGAGAGAATCTTGTCTTCATTTGCAAAATTAAAATTCTTGATCAAATATCTGAATACATTTAAGCAAAAATATTTCTATCTGCTCTAATTAGTTTAGCAGGACAGATAGGGTAAACCTGAACATAATTACAGCATAAGTGGCTCACTAGCAATTAATGATATTTTCTTAATGTCTGAGGTACAAGTTTCAAAGACTATTATAATATTCGTAAACTGTGGCTGTATAAACTGCTCATGGGAAATCCCATGTCTAAAAAATGGTTTGTAAGATAAAAGGAACTTCTCAAGAGAATGGCAACATTTCTAATACTACATAGGAATGGAAAGTTCCTCTTTTAAACCAGGTGCTAGAATCTAATTTCAAGCAGCAGAAAAAAACTGATCACTAAAGCTGGTGGATCCCAAGACTGCTTGTAAAGCTATAAAGAGGCCTCAAGCATCTGTAAACTAAAAACTAGAAGATATATCAAAACTGCAGAAAAACAGTCAAGATGAAACACAATACTTTCATATGGATGCTTTTTTTTTTTTTTTTGATGGGTATATTATGAAATTTTTAAGAAGCAAGGTTGAAATTAAGTCTATTTACATGTCAAAAGTAAAATTCTCAAAACTATTAAGCATCATTCACTCTCCAAAAATGGAAAGTTCTTTGAGACTGACTTTAGACTGACCCCTAGAAATTTTCTCTGTGTTTCTCAGTCAACTCATCATTGCTGTTCTTTTTCCTCTGGAGTAGAACATGCTTTTCAGACAAGCTTTTAAGACAGTAAATAAGAAGAACTCACACCTCCAGCCTACGCTATCAATGAAATTGTGGTAACAGAAGAGGGAAACACTACTGAGGATCTGGTGTGCTTTCTGAAAAAAAATCTGCTAGTAATGCCCTTAAAGTTATTATCTCAAAGAGAGGAGAGGACTGTGATTCTAAAGTACACTATAACATTAGAAAAGCTGATAAAAGGTGAGAAAGAGGCTCTGGTCAAACTTTTTTCATGTAACTGTAATAGGATGAAGTAATTAAATGTTCCCTGCAGTGTGAAATGAGGAATGGGGAAGGGAGCAAAACTAACAAATGTAGTACAACATTCTCCAGTTGCAGAGGGAAAGTACAAAAGCATAAGATACAAAGAGGAATAGCAAACACAGGTTTTTCACAGATACCTGGGTAAGTGAAGGAAAATTAAACCTAAAGCACATCTAAAGCAAATTGCAAAAACACCTATCATCAGGAAGCAGGCTCTGTTCCACTAGGTTCCTCTGAAAGAAGTATATGGAGATCAAGCAGCTGAAAAGCTTAGTCAGGAAAGCTCTAAACCTCAAGGCTATATTCTGAGAACTGTCACTATAATACTGCGTCAGAACAGGAAGAAAAAAACAAAAAAATCAATCAGGAGGATCTATTCCAAACCCATACCATGTCGAAAGGATGGCTCAGCTCTCTCTTGGATATTCATAATCCAATATAAAATCTTATGCCAATATGAAATGAAGGCTAAGGTCATTTAAAGGAAAATTAACATGTTGTAGTTCTTATGTTTGTATTGGGTTATATGACATTATTGTATTTTAACTTGCCACATTTTAGCAGTAGAGGACCTTAGATGACACTTTAAATAAAGGAAAACCTTGTTACTGCACATATTTAATGGCTGCCTGTCTTAATCAAATCTTTTAGGACATGACAAAAAATTGTCATCTACAAAATTATATCATAAAGTGGAATTCTCTATATTAATGAGCATCTAAAGATACCAATTTTAAAGCAGGTCAAAAAAAGAAAAGCATACATATATCTTTTATTCTTCCCCCAGAGAGCATAACCTATGTGAATGTCAAAAGGTATAGTTAAAATCCTTACAATTTTCCACTACCATTTCTTCTCTGCACTAGCCCTAAACTGAGCCTGAACAAGATCTTGTGGACTTAGATTGGATGTGGAAGGTTTTTTTCCTGGGCTAAAGAACCAAATTATTTGGGCTCTGAATTAGTTCAAGTCTATGTATGTAGTGGTCAATGTGGAAGAAAATTCATGCTACTTAACAAAAATGAACTAATCTTTCTCCTTCTACGATAAAGGCTTTTAATATTTTTGTGTCAGCTCAAGAGCTTCTCTTGAAAGAAATTGTAAAATGGTAGGAAAAAAATACAGTGAAATTTCTGCTTCCATGACTTTGATAGGAGAGGTCAGAGGTCAAGGTGCTGTGAATCACTGCAGCTGAAAATGAATCTGTGAGAATGCAGAATTTCACTAAATTGGTACTTTATCTAAAACCATTATGTCTAATAATATTATGAAAGAGCCTGGACAATTAGCTTAGACCACGTACCAGATTTTTTTTTCTCTCTATTGGCAAGTAGAGACGAATACTGACCTTGTCAAGCAACTTTTTCTATCTCCTGAAAAACTTCATGCTGCTGCAGATATTTCCCAGTGACCAGTCCTGCCATGGGGGGGTTCCCAGGGTGTTACACAGACCATCCTAATCCTTTTCACTTGTCACAAGTACATTGCTCTAGTGAATATTGAATCTCCGTCCCTAATTTCTGTAACATCCACCTTTCCTGTTATTCTTTTTTCTTGGAAGAATTATTCTTTTTTCTTTTTTTTTTTTTTTTAATAAAGGGCATGAGCTCCCTTGGCAAAGTGCTTCCCATGGGTTTATGGGAGAGGGAATTGAGTAGGACAGAGATTGCCTGGCGAGGACAACAAATCTCATTGCTCAAGTAAACAGGGATAATAGCCCCAGTAAAAGATTTCTCAGGGTCTTTCTTTCATTGTCAGAAGCAGACAACATTTTGTTGAATGTTTGCTTCCCCTAGATGTTTTTTCAGGACAGAAAAAAAGGAAGGAGCTCAGAAACCACGTACTCAGGGGTCTTGGGTATGGGTATCACTCTTCTTCCCAAAGCAATGCACCTGGTCTCCATTTTGCCCCAGGAATGAATAACAACTGACACAGCTTGGAGTGTTTTATAGGACAACTACACACCCAGATGTGTGGAGACTCAAATCTCTGGTCAACACTCCCATGATAAGGTTTAATGGGAGACAAGGCACTTTGCTTTATAACAACTATAGGATTATGTGGTAAAACTGCAAATGAACATAGTCTTTCTTAGGAGGCATCTGAGAGGCTTTCTCTGGACTCCTCCCATTTATCTGTTTTCCTCACCTGCCTCAGGGAAGCCCATGGCACAGACCAGCTGAACACACACATTCCTAAAGGAGATGATTCAAATGAAACGCAGAAAACTTTAAGTCACAGTCAACAGAAGAGCACAGCTTGTCACTTCCATGGTGAAAATATTCTTCTCCTGCCCACTTTGACAAACCAGTCATTCTGAAAGGTAAATCTGATGCAGTCCATCATCCAGCAGCATGGTAAAACAAAACTTTTCTGAGCGTGAACATTAAATGAACACTGAGTAGGTGGTTTGAACTAATCCTACTATGCAGGTTCTCATCTGTCACTACCCAAGGAGGCTTTTGCCAGTTGCCCAACCGTAGCCACAGTGGTTGGACTACCAACAATGCAGTGGGAAGTGCATTTCGCAAATGCAAAATCCTCTGTGTTCCACATGCAGCACAGCTAAATTTGGGAACTCTAGACACTAACTCTTAATGCATTGCTGACTTCTGGAGCAGAGATGAGCAGCTGCATGTTACAAAGGTGGATTGGTATAAGAAATAGAGAAAACACAAAGGTTCTGCTGACTTTCTTACCATGAATTTGCAGAAATTCATACACTGAAGAAAATTGTCTTCTCATGCTCATATTCATTAAAAGAACACAGAGATTTCATTGAAAATGATGTCTCAAAACTGAAAACAGGAAACTGCCTAAAATTAATTTTAACTTCCATGAGGATTAGAAGGTGAATTTAATGAGAGCTGAACCCTCTGGCTTTGGGAGAAATAAATATTTCAAAGGTAATTCACAGCGTGGCATGACAACTTCCCAATAGAACCATGCCAATTTAAAGCAAATAAACAAGTAATATTTTGGTGTTATCAAAATCTAGTTTTATTTTCAACCAATATCTTAAATCAATTTAAATTTGTGTACTTCTTTTTTAAGTGCTGTGCACCTTTACATATTCTTTATTTATATCATTTTTACATTTTGTGGAATGCCAGCATGGTCAGAAATCCCTCTTCCAATATCCTTCTTGCCTCTGTACACACTCTTTCCCCATAACTAATCCAGTTTGTGCACTCATGCCTGTCTGTAGACAAAATGCTATTCCTATTGCCTTTTCCTCATATCTCTCTAAATTCACAAAAGAAGATAGCAATAAGCAAAGCACATTGTCTTCCTTAAGTAGAGGAGCACAGATTCCTCACTTTGAGAGAATTATCTGATATTTAAAGAAGAGGGGACCAAAACGGAGACCTGAAGTATACTTCCTGGGAGTTAAGTGTAGCTGGATGCTTTTTCTTCAGAAAGAAATACATAACTGGAATCAAAACTCTTCTTGGGAACCCATCTGTTTCAGAGACTTTAACTTAAAGGGACAAATTAATCACAGTTTAGACAGTGAAAGTGGGCAAGACAGTAAGATTATCTTCCTTCTCCTTAATGTGTCCCAGGAATCCAAATCACCCAGTTAAGAATTTCCTTTTACAACACCCTTTCAGCAAATTCAAAATCCTTTCTCAGAAAAAAAAAAAAAAACCCTTACTGAAAGATTCCCACTCTTCTCTCATTTCTTCCACTTCAGAAGGGCTTAGCCAGTCTGTGCCCCCCAACACCATGTCCTCACTGTGCACCCTCCCTGTGCTTCCTCCAGGATCATGAGCTACCTACCCACCACTCTCCCATCTGACAACAGGAAAGTCATCTCAAGCTTTCTGCCTTGCCAGCAGCCAAACTGGAAAGTTCTTCTAAGTTTTCACTTTCTTCTAGTTCAAAAAGGTTCTCTGTAATTCATCTTGCTACCAGACACTGATTCCAGTTATGCCTTTCTCTGAACTAAATGATTACCTGGCTGTTAGCCCAGTAGAAATGTCTGGATGGATACCAAATTACTTTTCAGAGGCCAAACACATTATTCACTATAAGCTATAGCCTCTCTTTAATACTGTCTGTGGTAAATATTCCTTTCAAGCCTTTCCTCTGCTCTCCCTGCCTATTTTCAGTATCAGCTCTTGTTATCACAGCATGACCATGAGCTGGGTTCCTTGTCAGCTTATAAATCCCAGGTCTCACTTAGTCACTGTCTAGCTGGGTTTTAAAAGTATTAGAAATAGTAACATTTTGTTTAAATGGTCTGTGTTTTCAAACTATCGATACTCTTCTATAAGCCTGTCCTCTTTCATGTTTCCTGTTGCCTTGTTCTTTGTGCCATCTGTAAAAGCTTTTGGTAATGATCACTCTTCAAAGTTGTGATGGAAAATTATGTCACGTTTGAACTAACACTGCAGAACTGATCAAAATTACCTCCATTCAGTGAGGTACAGCTAAATGCTCTGAAATCCGTGATGAATTGCTATCAATCCATTTGATGCCTCTCTGCTGGTAGTAGTAGGCTGTCATATTTTTGGTTAACAAAGGAAAGGTTAAAAGTCCTAAACTTCACAAAGTATAGTACAGTTCACCCTTTGCCTTTAGCAGACAAAGCCTTGATTTCATAAAAGAATGAAATCATGCAAACTGCCAGCAATAGGGAACAGGTAATTCCGTTAGGTCGACTCTTCTGGAGCTTGAATTTTCATTTCAGAACAATATTCTTTCCAAATGTAATTTAATAAAATTAAGACAATAATTTAAAGCAATTTAACAAGTGATCTTTTGATGGTATCAGAATATATTATTAATTTCAACCAATGTATTGAATCAATTTCACTGTTGTGTACTTTTTAAAAAAATACATTCATTCTTGTTTGGAATGAATGATGAAGACATTTTAAAAACAATCTGGAAAGGAGTCAATTTTGTATTACATTTCTTTAAACACTCTTCTCGTTATGTAAAATGCTATTCTGTTCAATGAATATAAGAACAAAAATGTATCAGTGGTAAAACCTTTTCTTCAACATTAGACTAAGCAGAGAATTATAAGGTTTCTCTTTTCCCTTAGGAATCAATCTACATATCTGTAACACAACCTCGTGTTAAAAATTCTTGAATGTAGAAAATTATTCAGTTCACTGGAAGCTTGAAAGGTAATTTTAAAATAAATATAGGATTGGCTCTTTGGGATCCTGTTGATATCAACTGGTCTCAGTAAATTACTGCAAGAACAATGAGGGTAAGATAAATACATAGAAAAAGTGCATCTGGAGAGGGTAAGAGAGAGCATCTCCCAGAGTTTTGTCAGAGTATGTTTATGGTTTTGATTAGTGCAAATC
Source organism: Motacilla alba alba (assembly GCF_015832195.1). Lineage (NCBI taxonomy): Eukaryota > Metazoa > Chordata > Aves > Passeriformes > Motacillidae > Motacilla > Motacilla alba. The sequence goes on from NC_052017.1 coordinate 112,352,609, forward strand.
CTAGTTAAAGCTGTAACTTTAGACAGGAGATTTTATTCCCTGCAGCTGTCACAAGAAACCATGATTTTGCTTACAGCCAGTACTAAATTTAAAGAAAAAAAGTCACGAGGTGGGAAGAATGGAGAAAAAAGCCTTTTTGCTTCCAAGGACAAATAGGTTTTTTTATCCCCTTCAGCCAACTTACTTCCAAAAATATCTTTTGAGACCTCAGAGGAAAAGCTAATCTCAAAAGAAAAGGTTTGGGGTAGAGGTAGATTCTGCTAATGCCAAGGACCACACAGCTGCAGGACTTTCCTCAGGAGAGGTCAGACAACTTTAACAGGTATCTTCAAACCTATTTCATGCTTCTCCTCCTCCTCCACAGGGGAGGACTGTGCTTCCCACACAGTGCCTACGTTTTCCACCAGTACAAGAGGCAATGTGATGCCTTCTTTTTCTCTTACTGTCTCCCCAGGACAAGCAGCAGCCAGAGGCCAGCATTACACCCCACGTGCCATGGCTTGGCACAGAGTGCCCATCCACCCAGATGACAGCAGAGCCCCTTGGGATGGTGCACAGCTGATCCAAACACGGGGAGAGATCCTGCAAACCACCCACACTGGGACAGCCAAGTGCCATGGGCAGGAACAGAGTGCCAGTCCACTGTCTACTCAACACAGAGCTTTCTCTGTGTGTGTCTGAGGAGCCCAGGGTGTTTACAATAGATCTGGTCTTCCTCTGTTATAAGCTTTAGTGATTAGACTTTGGCTTTCAAATCTAACTTTTGCTGTGTGTTTGAAGACAGTGAATGCCAGCATCTCCATTTTACATGTGAGGAAACATGAAGTGACCTCATCAGGACAGGAAAAATGTTGAAGCTTGATAGTAAAACCAAGAGAAGAATCCAGCTCTCCTGAGAAATGGTTTAAGAAGCCATGCTGTCGACACTGTACTAAAGGACCATTCCCAGTCAGACTTCAACACAAATCCTTCCTCACAGGAGCTGTATCAAACTCAGCTACTTTTCTACCAGGAGTTTGTACATGTGATTGAAGTGGCATTCTCCTGTTATTTATTCCTCTGAGGAAACTCTGAGTTTTCCCTCTCAGCAGAAAAACACTCCACCAGAACTATAAGAGATTTCATTCACTCAGCACTCCGTGCACATGCTGCTGAGATGCTGACTCACTTGTGTCCATGAGCTTCTTTAGCAGCCCTTATGCAGAAGTAGCAAAACCAGTCCTGTGGTGGTATTAAAGCAAGGAATTGGCCAAGACCTGCCTATACCACAGGCTGTGGCTGAATTTGAGCCTGTTTCTGAGGCATCTCAAGATTCTGGAGTTTCCTAAATCTACCACAGCATTGACACTTCAACACTTTGACTGATAGTCTCAGAACACGGAAAGGAACTTTTTTTTTCTGTCACCCAAAAAGTGACCCAGTGTCAGGCCTGGAGTGTCAGGCAGTTGGGCTAGATGATTATTATAGTAATTCTAACTGAACTATTCTAACAATGTTTAACATTTAAATGAGCAAAGGGAGAAGGAGTCATGCCTGCCTTGCCTGCCTGTCCAAAGGGGGTTAGAAGGAGAAGAGCAGATCTGGAATTCAGAGTTGAGAAACAGCAGCAAAGGGCCTCAGATAAAGCCTGTACTCAGCTGGAAGGTAAAAAAGAGTTTCAGCATATCCCCATCCCACTTTAGATTTGTGGCAGCTAGAGGGGGGCTATTGTGGGATGGCTGGGGGACAGGATCTGTCTCTCCCTTACCATCTTATTTCACAAACTTCCCACAGACCTTGTCTTTCCTCACAAAAGGACATCACTGCAGGGTACATTGTTCATGGGTCATTAAAATCCATCGTGAGATACAATCATGCAGAGAGTATATGTGAGGAAAAAATGGAGGGACATGAGAGGTTTGAACAAAAATGAAAAAAATAAACCTCTTGCATGAATGTTTGAAATATTTCAAGACCATAAGAAAATTTAAAACTGCTGGCTTGTATTTGCCTGCACTTCAGCTAATGATTCTATCAGTGTTTAAAGCATTTGCCAGACAGAAAACCTAGGAGAGAAATCTAACAAAGAAAAAAAATCAAACTCCCCCACCCAAAGGAAAAAAAAAAAAACCAACGTGTGTTTTATCATATTTATTTTTTTAACCATGTAATTGAGAGATGGGCTAAGAGAAAATTCAAGGAAAGGCTAATGTAGGAACTAGAAGGAAAATGAGCAATAGCTATCAAGAGCCTTACAAAAATAGTCTTAGGAGGGTAGCAGAAGAAGAGAAAAAAGGAAATATATAGGCACCAGTATAATCCATACATGCTAACTTCTAGGGTGAAGTTTGGGTTTATTTCCGGTGCCCAGGCCAGTTGATCAGCTGTCTTTGTTACTGACTGATGGCTCAGAAAATCTCTGCCTTTGCAGCTGTGTGACTGTCAAGTATGGAGTCTCTTTTTTTGAAGGAGAAATACAAAAATAAATTAAATATCTGCCCTGAAGGAAGGTCCAAAAGGCATGCAGGGGTATAAAAACCACAACATCACAAAACTGGAGCAACCACTTTTTCTAAACTGACCACAGGTATCTCTTTTTATTGCACTGAGTAGTAAATGGAATTTTATTTTCATTATTCAAGAGTATTCACCTGATTATAACTCATCTTTTTGAAGTACCTTATCAACAACTTCCCCTTGTATCAATTCTGACAGTTACTTCATCATTCTGCAATTGCTTGACCCTTATCACACATGCCTTACAAAAGAGAATCCCTTCTAATAGCTCAATTTTTTTCCATGTACAAGCTGATTTCATTGGAGCAATGAATACTCCACAGTTCTGGGATTTTTTTCTCCAGAAACTTTATCAGAATTCAAACAGGCTGTGGAGAAAGAGTCCAAAAAGTTGCATGATTTCAGTGCCCTGGATGGCTCATTATTGCCCTGCTAAACAGCACTGTCCAAACGTGCTTACAGATTGCAAATGAAAATGACAAAAAGAGAGAGGAAGCACAGAGCAAACTAAAATATTCACCAATACACAAATGAAAGTGCAAGCATAAGTAACAGTGCATTTCACCAAGTGGTTTAGTTTGAAACCTTCCCTAACACAGACACAGAGTTTTCTCCTCTTTCCTGAAAAACCATGGAAAAGGTATTTCAGAACTTTCTCTACTTTCTTCAATTCAACGCCAACAACTGCTAAATAGAGAAAAAACATCCCTTGCTTACATTAAGCCTTTCCTTGTATCTTTATCATTTCCTGTCTTTCTCTCCTTGCTAAAGAAAACATTAAGTGGCAAGGCAACGGTGGATCAGTGTCCACATGACTGGACACATAAGCTGTCCCTCGGGGTCTCCTCACAGTGGAAATAAAAGCTGCCTTGTATAAGTTTCCTTCTTTCACTCGAGCTTTTTTCCCTCGGATGCCAGCAGCATCTCATCCCTAGAGGGCAGCCAATGAACACAGCTCCAGGCACAAAGCGCTTTCCCCTCAGGCTGCAGGATTTATCACATTTAACCAGCTTGTCCCTTCTCTCTCTAACAGAAGTGAAGGCAAACCACTGTGACCAACAAGGTTTGGGTCATTTCAGTTGCTTTTTTCCAGCTCCTTATGGCAGGGCTTTCATAATCCACCCCCTGCCCCACCCTGCCAAATTCAAGGACAGTCTTTTGCACCTCTTCCAACCGGTACCCAAAACCTCTTACCTTATGATGACAAACATGACCAGGGAGTTCCCCACCAAGCCAACAACGAAGACCACCGAGTAGACAGCGGTGATGATGATGGGAATGGCGGGGGAGATGTTGGTGTGGTTGTGCTGGCCGTCCCCAAAGACCCCAGTGGCATTGGTGTCATAGTCTGCCCAGCTCGGGAGCCAGCTGCTGCTGGTGCTGGGGGGTTGGCAGGGCCCTGGGGAGCAGGTGGAGTCGGGCTCCTCGCGGAAAATCTGTATGGGGGCATCCATAGGGGTACGGTCCCCACGGGGAGGAGGGAGGCCAGGAGGAGTGCACACAGCAGGAAGCAAGTATGCTGGAAAGAGGGAAGAGAGAAAGAAAGAGAAGTATTTTTACAGCCACAGAATATTAAGACCTCTGAAACTTGTATGTGTTAAGGGGAGCTCTGCTGTGCTGGGAACTGTAATTTGCCAAGCAGAGATTTAAGGAAATCACATTCATATTAAATGATTTCAAGTTTTACATCTTGCTATGCAATGCTGCTTCTCCAAGTGCACAAGGAAAGTTTTCATCCACTTTCAAAGGTTGCACAGTGAAGCAAGCCAGATGGGAACAGCTCAGATCCACCCCCACACTTTAACCCTGTCTTTCCCATCTTTTATATTTTAAGTCAAACTCTATCCTAATAGATAGAGGCTCCTTAGGCTCCTCATTGCCTAAGCTCTGCTATAAAGGGGAAGGAGACAGAGAAACCCACAACCTCTCTGCACATCTTCTTTAACATCCTGCCCTGAATTATATTTTCCTGATCCCATATCTGCTTTCATAGAAAAGACACATTAATGACAAAAAAATACCTTTCAGTCCAGGAAAAGAAGCGGAGTCCTCAAACAGGTGCTCTTGGCAGGAAAAGAAAAGAATAAAGCCGCTGTGCTTGGCTCCTGGAAGTGCCACTGACCACCTAGGACTTTTGAATGTGAGGCACCTGCACCCTCAGAGAGGCGTGCTGGCAGCAGAGCCGGTTCCCAGCATGAGCTGCACCGTGCAGCAGCAGCAGTTGCTGCTGTTCCAGCTTCCACCACTTCGCCTTTTCTCTCTCAGGCTCCCTCTGCCTCCCTCTCGCTCTGCCAGGGCTCCAGCAGCACTCTGCACTGATGCACACGTTCTCCACTGTCTCTGTCCCCGCAGCTCAGAAGCTCACATGACTTCTTTCTAAACACTGAGATGCACAAAAATTTAAAAAAAAAGGCAAGAAATAAGTTCTGTTGTGAATGAATTCTTATTTTAATACACTGTTCCAAGTTTTCTTTCCTCAATTCCCCTACACTCCCAGGCCTCAAGAAATAATCCTCTTTGCCTTATTGAATCCCACAGGATTTCAGACTAGTAAACACTGAATAAAAGAGGAATTTTAAGTTTAGATGCCTTGCCTGGTCCATCAGCTCTTTCATGTGTTGACTCCACAACTGAGTGTCCAAAACACTTCTCAGTGGGTAGCTGTGCCCCTGATCCTTTCCACCTGCAACTCCAAAGTCAGGACCTGGCTACCAAAGAAAAGAGAGGCATCCTAATTACTGTACAGGTTTTTTCAAGCTGTCCCACACCATATGAGAAGCCCAGAATTCCCTGTAGCACTTTATTCTCCCAGCTGCAGCCAGAAATGGGGAGGTGATGTGTACAGAAATCACATCCCTCAGAGCTTATCCCTCATATACTCCTTCAAGCAGGAGTTGGCAAGGCGCCAACGTGTGTGTTCAAGTATCTTTTAACTTGCACACAGACCTTGAAATCCCCACCAGAACACTCTCTAAATGCCAAACTGGAAGAGAAGAGGCAAGAGCCTGAGCTATTCCTACTCCTTCAGAAGAGGCTGGGAACAGCCAGGCTGGCTGCACCTCAAAGTATGCAGCAGGAAAACCATTCCCTGGAGAAAGAGAGAGGCTGTGGGTTTCCTTCAAGCTTTTCCAATCCTGAAACTTTACTTCATGCTCCTCTGTTGAGTGTCTGTGATACGACTCAGTTTTCTGGTCGAAACCAATTTTTTTTTTCTAAACCTATAATCAAGAGACTAAATTATCTCAGCTCTGAATGAAAAGTCATGTAGGAGGCTTAAAAGGTACAGAACTCCTCTTAGAGGAAAAGGCTTGTTAAAATGTGATAATGGCTTTGACTGTGGTCACTGTTTTCTCCAGAACTTCAGTAACTGCTCAGATCATGTGTATAGAGCTGTCTAAAAGTTTCTCTTTTAATGACAATGGATAAAAAATCCAAAATAACAAATGTGTGACAGAAATGTCTCTGAGACAGGGACACAAACCTAGGAAGAAGTCATTTTTTTTGAAGATGAAGTAGATCCTAACATAAAATGTACTCCAATTCTGGTTTTATCCTCTGCAATCCATGGTCTCCTGCCCATGTGCTGAAGGGAACTACTGTTGCTGTATCTTCTCATAAATAATTATACTGGTGATTTTCAGCTTCTTATTAGCATCTCCCCCAGAATTTTCCACATTCTGCAATTAAAATATACATGACAGATTTAAGATAGCAATGTTTTAGCACTCATTGATAATTTAGCTCCTATAAGCAATAATTTTGTCATTCTGCAATTCTACAGGTGGATCCAAAACTTCTATATGGGGAAGGAAACCTATTATTGCTCTGCGTAAATCTACAGCACAGATGACACAAAAAAATTAAGATAAGTGGCAGACTCACAGCTTTTTGAAGCACTGATGGTTAGACAGTAAGCTGCTCGTTCTGTAGCTAAATTCTGTACTGAAACTCTCCACAGATCTTAGAGTTAGCACAAAAAAGATGTGCTCACAGTTGTAGTCACTGGCCCTTCATGGAGTTTGCAATGTAAGTACATAGGACTGGAAGGAGGTGGAGTTTGACCACAACTCTGCAAATTACAGGTTGAGCCAGAGGCAATGTTTAAGTTGCCAAATGTTTTTTGTTTATATGTGCTCCATGTTGGATGACTCAGCGTTGGCTCTTGGCTGCTGTAGGACCTTCTGATACAGTAGAAAGTACTGGGCTAAGGGAAATGGGCTGTCTTCTGAAAGTCAAATCAAAATCCTATGCACTGTTAAAAATAATCCTTTCCTTTCTTGCACTGGCTTTGCAAATGAAAACCTGAATTTCAGGATTATCAGCAGCAACTGGTCTCACTGCATGTACAAGAAACAGCCACCATGATATTGAAAGGAAAACTAAAGGCAGAGGGAGAACCAGTGTGCATCACCATCTTCCTCTCCCTCAACCCCTGACTGCGCTGTGCCTCTGCGCCCTTCCCAACAGTCCTGTGGAAAAGGGCAGAGTCTCCTGGAGTCACTGGGCAGAGAAAGGCAGGGTGACCTAACCCAGACTGCTCACACACCAGTGCTAGAAGCCCCTGTTCCCTCTACGGGGTTACATCAGACAGAAGGCCCTGCTTTCAAAGGAAAGTAAGGAAATATTTAGCAAAGAAAGACAGCACAAAAAAAAAACCATTGTCTCACCTCTCAGCTGCCATTTTCCTCCAGTAATGCTCTTACAAACACATGGCTTGCATGCCCCCCAAGTTTTTGCTGTAATACTTGAGACCTGATAGTGTTCACCTCACTGAACTTTGGGAAACACAACAGAAACCATTTGGACTTTTTAAATTAAGAATACAAAGCTATATCTCAAATTCCATAATTATAGAAAATTGCTTAAGTTATAAATTCCAGCTCTCAAAACGGAAAAAAATATCACATTCAGCTGCCTGAAACCTAGAAACTACAACATGTGCATTTACACAAAATTTTACTTTCTCCAGGCTCTCTGCCTCAATTAAAAGTCAGCTATACAATATTGCTAAATATAAGCGGAAGGACAAACATAAACTTGGAATTTTGTATGTGTGAAGCATTTTCTTTTACAATCCTAGTGAAAATCTTTGAATGGATAAGAAACCTGGGGGGGAGGGAAATATGTGATGTTTAACAATAGGAGGTAGAAAGGGCTTCAGCAGTGTCTTTTTTCTTACCAAAAGCTAAAGAGCTGCCCCCATCAGCACAGTGTTTTCAAACCTTAAAGATGTGGTGGGACATTAATTCAACCCTGACTCAGAGGTAGGAATGAACCACTTTGAATCACTGCCATGACTGCTCTGTGCAGCACCGTGCCATCTGCTCACGGTGCAGCACAGACCCAGCTCCATCACCTCAGCATACTCAGTGAAAGCTGTTTAGTTCCTGACATTGTTTTCTAGAAAACCATGACACTTTATGGGTTTCAGTTAAATGTGCAGGATAGGACAGACCTTGAGGTTCAGCCATGAACTGTAACAGCCATGAACTGGACACTTAGGAAAAGGATCATTTCCAGAGATCACCTATTCTAGAGAAGAGACCACGTGAGTTAAGTGGAACACACTATCAAGATGCTTCTTCAGCTAATATTTGTTTTTACTACATGATTTACCAAAGGCTACAATGATAGTGAGCCTGTGTAAAGGTGGGAGATGCTGGAAACACTTTCTGGTGGCTCCAGTTGCCAAGGAAACAAAGTTCTCTTGTCTCTCTGCATCCAGAAATGTTAGCTCTCTGTGTGAACATAGCTCTCGGGAAATGTGTATTCTACACTCTTCAAAAGACCTGCAAGGGAGAGGAAGAGGCAAAAAAGATATGAGAAAGTATATGCAATGCTACTCAAGCAGCTTTTGTACACATATTTTACTCACAGCAGACTAAACATTCATAATAAGACTTATGCTTTGCTTTCACTTGTCAATAACAGAAGTCCATGTTGCATATTGAAAAAAATGACTGGTGCAGACCCCCACTGTGACCTTCAGAAACCAGCCCAAAAAAGTGCTGAGCGCTGGGATAGCTGCTGTCCCAAGGCATGTCCTCCTTCCACAGAAAAGTCCCTGGGTGGTATGAAGAGACCAGCCACCCTCGAAATGCCAGCTGTGGGGGGGGCACTGGGGCAGGCATTGAAAGGTTTCTGGCTCTAGGACTTTAAAAACTAGCAGAGTTATACACAGAAGAGCTAACGGGCAGTGAGGAGGTCAGAGGTGGGTTTAAGGAGTTCAGAAGATCCCAGCAGAAGGCCATCTACCTTGCTCTGCTGTCACCCTTCCTCCTCCCAGCAGCACTTCTGTCCACAGCTGGCCATGGCACACATGCCAGGTCCCTGGAGCAGAGGCAGAATTGTCAAAACAGGTCACCACTTTGCCATCTGCCCTGCATTTCATTTCATCAAGATCCTCTGCTGGAAGTTTTATAACGTCTCACTTTTCTGGAGCAGGCTAGAGCTGTGACTCCAGCAAAACAAAATGATGCCTAAAGCAGAAAAATGTGAGCTACAGAACAACTTTTAAGACTTCTCTTTAAAAGAGGAAATAGTCGTATTCTTCAGATATGTATATAAGGATACAGATACCTGATCTACAGACCAGCTCATCTGATACAGATTTTTTTAACAAAAAATATGCCTAACTAAACCAACCAAAAAAAAACCCCACACACAAACCAATCAAACAAAAAGAAACAATGACAAAGCAAAACAATTATGTCTCTCTAATTATTTTTGACAACTACTTCTCCTGTGGGCATTAACAGTTAATCATCTTTCACAGCAAGTTGGCTTCCCAGGATATGGAAGCACAGCTCTGCTGGTAAGTGGTTACACTGTTCCAGGGAGGGAATGGGGATCAGCTAAAACAACTTGAACTTCCCCCCAGCTTTGGCTCTGAGACAAGACATGATAATGACATGCAAAATTTTGTGGGAATCCATAAAAGCCTCTTTAAGATTAGCCCGGTCGTTTCTTTTTAGGATGATCCCAGTGGATTGTGTGGGATAAGTACTGACTTTTTAAGAGCTCAAGATCCTGCAGTGTCTTCTCTTTACCTTTTTAACAAGAAAAGATGGATGATTCATTTCCAGGAAGGGTAAGAACTTTTGTTGATTATACGCCAATGATACCTAAATCTTAATCTTCTTTGCTTCATACTTAGAACTGTTTGTTGACTTATTCTAGTGCCTGGTAAAATAAAAGTGAAAAATTATGTAGCTGAAAGTACAGTGAATTTTTCATACAGCCCCTAAAACTTGCCCCTCCCACCTCCTCTACCTCCTGTTTTTGGCACCTTCATTCATACATAATTAATGGCTTAAAGACAAGTGTTGTGATGAAAGATGGGTGAATTTAGCTCTCTGAATAAGAGTTGTGACTACACCAGCTGACTAAACCATTCTCTGCTGACTCTGGGACAGAGTGGCTGCTGATTCCAAGATGGAGTGGAGAAGGCTAAACCCCACTTAGTCGTTCCCCCTTCCCTTCTGGCAGCTAATCAAGTCCTATTAGTCACTCTCTGAACACTACAGAGAACCTGGAGATGCAGAACAGTGCAGTAATAGTGATGATAAGAGTGGGGAGTATCAAGTGAAACAAGGCATGGATACCACAGTTTTCCTCAGCACAGGAGGGGTGACCTTACTTAAACATGTACCAACAAAGCTCACAAAACACACCCTCAGTTTCTTGAAGTTATTTGGGTTTGTTTAAGTCACACTGAACAAAGGGCCAAAACCTGGCAAGCTCAAACTCTAAGTCAAGGGTTGGGGTGAAGCCCAAAAGTTGTCAAACTGCCCAGAAAGCCCATTTAGCCAGAGCATACCCAGAAAGAACACATGTGGCCTGTACACGAGGGGCGATGAGCCCCAGTGAGGCTCCCGGCAGTGGGACTGAGGTGGCTCTTTCTTTCACAGCCATCTTCCCCATTACTCTGCCTGGTTATATTTCATAGAATCACAAAAGGCTTCATTAAGGATTGGAAAGACCTGTAAAATCATGCACTCCAAGAGTTGACCCAGCTTTGCCAAGCCTACCATTAAACCATGTCCCCAGGTGCCACATCTACATGGTTTTATAAATACTTCCAGGGATAGTGACCGCACCACTTCTCTGTGCAGTCTGTTCTAGTGTTTGATAACCCTTTAGAAATTTTTCCTAATATCCAATCTAAACCACTCCTTGTGCAGCTTGAGGACATTTCCTCGGGTTCTGCATTTGTTACCTGGGAGAAGATACTGACTCCCACCTGGCTACAGCCTTATTTTGGATAGTAGTAGGGAGTGATAAGGTCTCCTGTGAGCCTTCTTTTCTCCAGGCTTAACAACCCTTCAGCTACTTCATCACCTCCACTGCCCTCCTCTGGACATTCTCCAGCCACTCAGAGTCTTTCTTGCAGTGAGAGGCCCAAAACTGGACACAGGATTCCAAATGTGGCCTTACCGGTGGCAAGTACAGAGGGACAATCCCTGCCCTGGTCCGGCTGGCCACACCATTGCTGATGCAAGCCAAGGATGCCATTGGCCTTCTTGGCCACCTGGGCACAGTCTGTCTCACATTCAGCCAACTTTCAACCAGCATCCCCAGGTCATTTTCTGCTAGGCAGCTTCCCAGGCACTTGTCTCCAAGCCTTTAGCACTGCCTGAGGTTGTTGTGACCCAAGTGCTGAATCCAGCACTTCACTTTTTGAACCTCAGGCAATGGGCCTCAGCTCATGGACCCAGCCTATCTGGATCCCTCTGTAGAGCCTTCCTACCCTCCAGCAGATCAACACTCCTGTCCACTTTGGCATCAGCTGCAAAATGACAGAGGGTAGACTGAATCCCCTCTTCCAGATCACTGATGAAGGTATGGAACAGGAATGTTCCCACAACTAAGCCCTGGGAAATATCACTGGCGACTTGGCACCAGGTGGATGTAACTCCATTCACCACCACTCTCCGGGCCTGGCCAGATTTTACTCAGCAGATTCATTCAAGCTGTAAGCAGCCATGCTCAAAACTATTTAGAAGTGTCAAGCAAGGTACGTATTTTAAGCCTTTTGCAGTCATTTGCTTCAGCATGTTTGGTAAAGTAAAAAACAACATTTAAGGTCATGTATACATGTCACAAAGATGACTGGCCATTTTACACTGTCTTGTTTGATGTTGTTAATAAACCGTAAGTTAAAAAGTGTGAAAATGAATATGAAAACTCTTGCCATATTGGCAGCATATGGAAGTGCTCCTTTTGAGACATTTGTTTAAATAAGTGATGCAAGCAGAAAATCAGCCTGGGATCAGTTTGTCAATTGCCTAAAGTCGAGCTGTGTGTAAAGCTGGGAAACTCAGGCTCCACTTAGAAAGGTACTTAGTGGGATGCATAAAATGCTAAGTCAAATTTTGTTGTCATTACTTGCCGTGTGTAGCAAGATTAAATTCAGTTATACTGCTCATGGAATAAAAATACTAGTCTACAAATTTAATTTCTAAAAGACAAGGAGGAGGGGAAGGAAACGAAAATCAATAGAAGTATAAGAGAAAGCTAGAAAAGCAACACAAGCTGAACAAAACCTACAGAAGCAGAAAGTGTTGACTAGTGCAACCAAGTGGCATCAAGAAGAAATACCAAGTGAGAAATAACAATTTGGAAGAACAAAGACAATCATCAAAGACTTAATCATTACACTGAAGTATGCCCTGTGGCTGAGTTGTTTGTCCTTTATTCTGATTTCACCTCTTTTGCTGATAGAACAAGTGCTTATTATTACAAATTGTCAGCATATCCATAAAGTGAATCGCACCGAGGCAGTCCCTTTTTTATTTTAATAAACCAGAATCTCATACCATCTAATTTTCCAAAGTACTTTTCAATTGTGGTGAAAGAAGATTACTAAATGCTTTAGGTTGGTAATTGCTCTACATGCCAGAGGATATTTTTAGTAAATGCAAAGATTCTTTGAAGTCTCAAAAATAGAAAGTATTTTATTGCCCAATGCCTTTATTTTTACTGTTTTAATAGTATGACTTAAGTGAAGACACAAGTGTGTATTTACTGCCTGAGAGTTCATGCTTTCTCTGCCACACACTGACAGAAACTGCTGCTTTTCACCAGTAGGGAGAGTTGGGCAGTCAGGCATCTTACACAGATGGCTGTTAAAGAAAGTGAAATAATCAGGGTCTCGTCCATGAAGACTATTGAAGGACAATACATTAAACATGCCTAATAAAAATGCTTAATTCCTATGACCAAAAAAAAAAAAAAAGTCACTAACTATAAGCTTTAGAAAACACAAGACATGCATATAGCTGGTCATGCTCCTGGCATGTAACCCATGTTTTTATTTTCATACTACAGACAGAAATGCTCCTAGAAAATACTTACCTTTGCAGAACTGAATCAGGCTGCCTGTTTCTTATGCAGATTTACAGTTTCAAAGAAAATCTGCTTCATAATTAAAACCAGCGTTATGCCTAAAGTTTATCAGAATGTGAACATGTTTTATAAGGTATACCACTAAGTAATTTTGCACAAAAACCAGACAAATTCCCTGAGACTGTTCTGTGATCAGCTGGCAAAACTCTGTCTTGTACAGCAGGTTTTCATCAAGCCAGAAAAAAACAGGTTGCCCAGAGAGATGATAAATTCCCCATCCCTGAAAACATTCAAGGTCAGGTTGGACAAGGCTCTGAGTACTCTGATCTAGTTCAGAATATCCTTGCTCATTGCAGGGGGTTGGACTAGATGGTCTTTAAAAGTCTCTTGAAATCAAAGTATTGTATGGTTCTAAGATCTGCAAATAACTCATTCCTGAACAAAATAGCCATTTATTTCAACGGCACATTTTTGCTACCAAAGATGGAAAATGGATGCATTCACATTTACAGGGAGATCGACAGAGAGGGAGCTCCAGCAGCTGAGGCTGGCAAATGGCATTTTTAGGCTTGAGCCTTTTCTCTTGGAGCCAGCCCATTGCAGATAAACAAGAGTTCAGAGAAAGACAGATTGCTGCTCTTGTCTATTAAGCAAAACTCTTGCTAGACATGTGGAAAGTGCAGACTCACCTCCTTGCTCCAAACCAGATACTAGAACTGCCTTGATGCCCCACAGGCTGACCAAATGAGCCTGTTCCACCAGCAATGGTTTTCATTTCATCCAGAATATTCATAACTAAATTTCCAATAGCAATTTAACCTGTAAATTCTAGTAATAAAACATACATATTCAACATAAATGATAAAATCATCTCGCTGTATTTTTAGGTGTGAATCTGAGTGTCTTAGTTCATTCAAATCTGAACTTTCAACTGTTGATTTTGATTTATTTATTCCTTGATTTTACCAAGTGTTTGTAGGACATTGTATACTCTAAAGTGACATGGTACCTGTAGAATGCTTGATACACCTCTTAAATTAATGAAGAGTTAGGGAAGTGTCAAAAACTATTCAGACAAGATTTATTTTTTCAGCTAGTCAGCAGTAAACAGACAAATGCTGAATCCTTCTCATGTTGCCTATCAGTGACCTACACATTACTGTTTCACAAACCACAGAGTACGCATCATCTCAAGGGAGAGTTTCAGAGATCACCTTAGACATTTTAAGGGATGAATCCTCATTCCAAGAAAATGAGGCTCTGGTTTATATAGACAGGTCCGCTGAGTGCAAAGGATCATGATGAGGTGTTCTTTATATTTTTCATAACAACAAAGGATACCTCTGGCAATTAACTTTTCCTCCTTTATCAGGAATACTGAAAAATAGGACCAGCTTCTAAGTACTGAAGAGAATAAAAGAGACAAGAGCTATCTTACAGGAGAAGCGACACTCTGAATTTTATATGTAGCCTGGACAATAGGAGAATGAACCATTTGAGTCTCCTGCTCTTGTACCTTTGTTGCCTCTGGAAAAAAAAAAAAAAAAAGAAGAATCATCCTAAGGCTACTGCAAAGAGTTACATTCCTGGCTTTCTATAGGTGTCACAGGAGGAAAAGCAGATAATCTCTCCCTATAATTAGATTTTCTCTTATTTTAATGTTCATGGCAACAAAGTAATGAGGTCTCTTCAGAGTTCACGGGCATCCCTGCTGCTGAGCCAAACCCCACGAAAAAATCAGTCCCACAGCTTCTGGAAGTGCTTCCTGCAGGCTCACCAGGTTTTTATGTGAAGGTCCTCTTTCAGGGGTGTTGCCATGGAACCTTCTTAGTAACTCGGCTCTGATAAGCCTTTGCTGTGCAATTACCAGCTGGGAGTTTGCTCAGAGAGCCTCCAGTCCCTTGGCACTGTGATTAATCTGAGAGCCGTGGTGTGTTTGAGCTGACACTGGTATTATGCACCTGGGGTTTGCCTTGACTTGTTAGCCCTCCATTCAAACTGCTGGTTTCCCTGGTCACCCAGTCTGCCTGCAATTCCTATTCCGTAGCTGCTCGTTTACTCCATGGCTTAGTATATTTTACCAAATATATATTAGGGAAAAAAAAATAAAGAAATAGAGTAAATATTTAATGATTAACTTTTGCAACCCAATTATTATTAAGATGGTGTTAATTATGTGAAATAGTAATCTTGTCTAAATCCTATGAGCTTTCTACAGACATCATTTCTGCAGCAACTTATTTCAACAAATTGAACATCAGTTTTGTTTATCATTTTGCAGACTATGTTCATGAATATTGTTCCTTTACAGATTCTGTCACTTGAAAGGCTAAATTGGACTTCACCATTTCCAGATTAATAATTCCTCCTGGACAGAAGGTGCTTCTGAGAAAGGATCCATGTTCAAAATTTTTGAACCTATGTACCATTTTTATTCACAGCTACTGCTTTTTCTCTCTGTGATTGCCTCGTGTTGCTTTAGAGTAATGTACTAATGGATTTTTGGGGTACACTCCACTTAAACAGTTTGAATTATAATTATGTGTCCAGAAGGTACATGAATTGCACATGATCTTATTTTGGTGAGCTTTGTACTTGGCTGAGATTTGAAAAAGATCTCTTAAGAAGTATGAATTGATACACAGATGTTCTGTAGCATTATGATCTTTTCAGTACAACCAAGAAGCAAGAAAAAGAACAAATAAGAAAGGGAGGAAAGTCATAGATCACAGTATCATTAAGGCTGGAAAAGACTTCTGAGGACTTTAAATCCAACCATTAACCTAAGACTACCAGATCAATCATTAAACCAAGTTCCTAAGAACCACATCTACACACTTTTAAAACACTTCCTAGGCTGGTGTTTCTACCACTCCCTTGGCAGCCAGTTCCAATGATTCATTTAATTCTGACACAAATTTATCTATAGGTGCAACCACCATAGATATGAAATATATCTGTCAAGTTATAATTTTCTCCTCTTGGGGAGGATTCCATTTTGGGGGCTTTAAAATTCTACTAAATATTAAAACAGATTTCAGAAATGGCTCCAAAGTAATTTATTCCACTAAATACTTGATTCCACATAATTCTTCTACCATAGAAGATGCATGTGTTTTTGCTTCTAAAATACTATATATGGACATCCCCCTAGAAAAAGAATTAACATATTAAACCTTTCCAATTATTATTTTTAACAATATTTTTTCTTTTGTCTTTCAGATTTTTTCCCGCAAAAGGAAAGGCATATTCCCTTTACAATCAAATCTGGTGCGACTACATTCTGATAACATATCTACCGATCCCTTCACTGTGAGATCCAAACTTAATTTCCCCTACATAATGTATTCGCATTCTGAGATACAGACATATACATGTTTAGAAGATGCAATGTGAGATAAAACAGGACAGCCTCCCTGGTCCAAATTTAAACTTTTTTATCTTCTGAAGTACCAAATTTGTTCTATCCTGATGAGCTTAGTGACTCTTCCTCAATTTTAAAAAAAAATTGTTCTACACCCATCAAGAATCTCATTTAAGCAGCATAAAGATAGTTATATGAAAAGAAAGAAAATAGTAGATGGTATTGAACATCTTCTGAGAGTTGTATAGTATTACCAAGACTATCTTTCCCTTTTTCATGCAAAGTCAAATTGTCAGTCGTCAAAAATCATCAAACTCTAAAAAGACAGGTTATGCCTGACTAACAAGGAAAACATTTCCAGAATGAATAATATTTGAAAAGCTTGCTTAACCTACCCTGTCTTAAATATATTTCCACTGAAAACTGGAAAACCAGAATAAACATTAAGAAAATATGCTTCCTTTGAAAAATGTTCCTAATGGCTTAGATGGCTACAAGTAGTTGGGATTAAGCCACTTTGTCAAATCACCAAGTTCAGCAAAACAAGCACAAGAATGTGGCCCCATAGCAGCCAACAGAAAAGCATTATCAGCAATCTCTGGAGAAAATTGAGTGACCTCCATCTACAATAAGCAAAAAAAGTCTCCCCCTGCCCCTTCTCATATTCCCCAGTGGAGGGCTATTCCCAGAGGGTTTAAAATCAGCCTTTGAGTTACTGCTACAGGGGGAGGATGCTCAAATGTTGTCCTCCCTGAGACACTGTTTTTCAGTTTTTAGGCCCACTTTTAATACTGGATCTGCTTGAATGTTTTTTCCTCATGCTAATTTTCAGCCTTTAGTTTATCGATTTAGAGACAAATTGGTAAAGAAGAAAAGAAAAGGATACACAGAGGGAAAGGACAAAGGGGAATATTATAAGGCTGGGGAGATAGGACAAAGAAAGAGGCAAAGACAAACAAAAGCCGACTGCTGTTTGCCTTCTGCCTTCAGACTAAAACATAATAACTGTAGAAACTACATGGAAAAAAAATTATAAGGTCTGTAGAGAGAGTCCAGTCTAAAAAAATAGTCTATGATCATTTTTTAGTTTCTGAACAGAAACAGTAAACATAATTCCAAGCATTTGAATAATTTTTTCTACCTGTTCCACTTCAACATTTTTTCCATAACATTTCCCATCAGGACACAAATCTTTGAATGATATATAATAAAAGCAGCTGAAAATACAAGGATTAGAGTGACATCTCTGCATATTTTTCCGAAACAGAGCCACAGAACATTAACATTGAGAAGCTTTGATTTTTCTGGCCTGCAGCAAGCATAAGAGTCAAGACTCTCCAAGTCAGACTAAGGGGAATTACTAGTGCAGGAATCTACTACTACTACCATTTTACAGTTTATTTTACTGCTCATCCTTTCCTTCTACAAGCCACATTCAGCAGGGCACCTTCCAAAGCTTCCAAAGCATTATGTTCATGTGTTCCTCCATGTTGCCTTTTTACTTCAGAAGTCCCTAGGAAATACCATAAAATTTCTTATTTTCCACATCATTGTAAGGTGGATGTGAAAATTAACCTCCTTTAAAATCACATTCATTAAGCTTATTTTTAAAAAATGCTTTGAAGTAAAACACTCAAATAAACTGAATTTAGACTTGGAAAAAAAAACAGATCCTCTGGAATTCTGTGATTTCAGTGCTTGAGGTCTGCAGGTACTCAGCACTAGAGGTGATGAGGTCATTCTTTTACCCCTTTTGTTAGATGCTTCTATTATCTTTTGTTCTGTAGTCTGATATGAAGAACCTTCTAGAGCCACAAGAGCAGACTCAGGCAGGCCCATCAGTTGATAAACATGTTGCCTTCACTTCCACTACTGTGAAATTAACTTCTTTTTTGGAATCAGAAAAACAAAATATGTGCTCAAAACAGCAGAAAATCTACCCTGGGTTGAAGCCTTATTCCCCATTTCTCTGCCTTTGCCTTCTAGTCTTCTCCTTTCAAAACCCTGTAGTCTTTGATCCAAGAATGCATTTACATTAAAAAAAAAAAAAAAAGAGATACTATTTTACAAAACACTTGGGTGCTTCCAATAGGACTAGCTGTAAATCTGAGGTAATAAAAGCTAAACTCAGGGAAAATCCTGAGCATTTTCCAGAATAATTACAGAATAACTACCACTGATTTCTGCACCATTATGACTGTATCTGGCATTTACAGTGTTAATGGATTTTAGAAAACATAGTAAAGGAAATTTTGAGTGCATGAAAGATAGGATTTTTCTACACTGAATTCCTCCTAACTGCACATCCTGCCTTCTTTAAAAATCCTTAAACAGATTTCTATCTAGTTCTTATGTGGAAAACTTTGCATATGTTTTTGTAAGAAGAATTTGTTGAATTGCCTCTTTGCTGTTAAATAATTTTAAAACCTACTTGAAAGGACAGTTATGTTGTCATGTGAGTGCTTCTAATTAAACCTACATACAACTACATGAATAAGTGTCTAAGAAAAATAACAGTAATTTAGAATTAAAGCAGTTTTTCAAGCTTGTTTTGATGATGAACATAATTAAATAAAGTATTTAATATTTGAAAGGGGGACCAAGGATGGATATCAAGTGGCATTTTTAATTTTAGAAAAAATATACAAGTAACAAATACTGGTTTTGCTATGACACCAACACAATTTTCATGGCTACTCTAGAATGCAAAGATATAATCCAACATAATTGATATTATATTATAATGCAACATAATTGTCTACCTAATTCATATACAGTCCATCAAATTTATATATACATTCTATCTAGTTTATGTATGTTTTGCAGAGATTACATTCTTCCAGTCTAGAGGAAAAATGTAGAAGAACATGTTGTTTCTGAAGTTAATCAGCACGCTATTCCCAGAGAACCACTCAATCCAGACTTAGAGACACTAAGAGATTGTCAAAAATGCACTGTTCCTGGTGGACAAGTGGTGCTCAAACTGGCATTTGGGAAACACAAATTTATGAAACACTTCATCATATAGTACATTTTTAAGTGTACTTGCTTTGGAAGGAATTATGTGTACATCAATTCTGTTGGTTTCTACTTTCCTGATATAAATAATAAAATAGTGCACTGTGCCCCAGACAGCTAACCTAAAGCAATCCCGGTCAGTGATCACCATGGAGACCTTTAAGAACTCATAAATGCTTAAAAAATAAAATCAGCTGTCCTAGAGGTACTCGAATAATGCCTGTGCTTTTTTAAACCTTCTTCTTTAGCCTCTGCCTTGTATGGGGCTCCTCATGTGCCCTCTCTTTGCCATCCAACCACTCAACTTCACTAAATGCATCTCATGAATTAAGGACTTTTGATGAATCCTTTGACAAACTGCATTAAAATTGGCCAATAACTTTAAAAGCCATTAAAAGAAACAGAAAGAAAGATACAGGTGACATTTAGTTTTCTTAATTTTGCCTAAAAAACAAGTGATGCAATTTGATACCTACGGAACTGTAGGCACTCAGTACTCAGCACAAGATCACCATGGTGTACATCCAAAACTGACCAGCTTCCTAAGGCTGGAGATTAAAAGAAGACAGCATTCTGAAAACACTGTCATCTCACCCTCCAGGCCCATGAAGCTGAGGCTTTTATAAGTAGAGACCAGCCTCAGAGAAGTTAAAGATGCACAGAAATTTCTCCTCTTTCAGGATAAATTTTGTGCCTATGAGTACCTACAGTGGAATGCATTGGAGATCTGGGTTGTAACAACAGCAGAAGGAAGGAACAATCTTCCATGAATGATTGTCTACTCTATTTTACACATATAAGGAAAAGAAAAAGAAAAAAACCCAAACCAAAACAACAAACAGAATTAAAAGTTTGAAGAAGAACTCCTTACAAGGAAAAATGTTGGCAAAAAAATAACTCTATGTGACAACAAGTCCATAAAGAATTTTTTCACAAGACATGTACCCTGTCTTGTACAGGAAGGTTCAAAGGAGGGTCAAGAATATTATCAGAGGACTGGAACATTGAACTTATGAAGAAAGTCTGAGAGGGTAGGGGTTTTTCAGTCTGGGGTTTTTCAGTGAGAAGAAAAGACTCCAAGGAGATTTCACTGTGGCATTTCCATGATTGAAGTGGGCATACAGGAAAGACAGAGAAAGACTTTACAGCAGAGTCTATAATGACATTATAAAGGCAAACAGTTTTAAACTGAGAGTAGGTTTAAACTGGAAGGAATTTCTTATGATAGGAGTGGTAAGACACTGGAACAAGTTGCCCAGAGAAGCTGTGGATGCCCCATTGATGGAAGAGTATAAGGCTGGGTTGGACAGAGCTTTGAGCAACCTAGTCTAGCAAAAGGCGTCCCTGCCACACACAGTAAGAGGTTTGGACTAGATGATCTTTAGAGATGCCTTCCAACCCAAACCATTCTATAATTTTACAATCCTATAATTTTTATCCTTTCCAAGTCTAGTTCAATAATGAAACCTACTTGTTCAATAAAAATCAAATATATTATCCAAGGTTTATAAGATTAAAACTTGTAATTAGGAAAGTGTAAATAACAACTTGTTTAGAAAAATCAGTTTCCAGAAGAAAGAGAAAAAACCCACAAGTATTATTCATAAAAACTTAAGTATTTATCAGGAAGAGAGGAGTTTCTGTACCCAAGCCCCATTTGTGGTTACTAAAGAAAGAACTCCTCTCCTCAACTATTGTAGCTACATTGAAATAAGGCAAGGGCATTGAAGAACAACCAACGCACATTTCATGAAGAAACAGAGATGTTGACTCAGGGTGAAAAGGTCAAAATTAGGCAGGAAATAAGCATTAAGTATGGAAAATACCAGGGGTTTAGAAATTACTGCATTATTTTCTTCCGGAAGAAGATTGCTTAATGGGAGCAGGAAGTACAGTGATGAGAATACTTTTGGTCTCTGTGGTACAGGAATAAATGATGCTCTATGACACATAGCTGAGTGATTTGAAATAGATGAGAAAGCAGAATGAGGAGCCTTGCCTCCATTTTAAAAACAAAAGATTACCACACAGGCATTTCTAGGGACAAAACTTTCATTTAAGTAAAAGCCAGCTACAGGGGTATATATCTGCTTGAACATCAATCAAATCATTCCCCTGACATTTTTTTATTTGGACTAATGTTTAAGCTACCAATGAAAGAAATTGAATTTGGAGAGTCTACCATACTTTGAAAAGTGTGTTGTTTTGCTAGTTATCTACTGGCTGGATTAACACTTAAAAGTTGGTGGTTTGCTTAAAAGCTTCATGTGGAAACCAAGGAGGTAGGTAAAAAATTTTTGTTTTGGCTACTGATTAAAATGACTCACATGGACAAAGCCTGGAGAAATGAGTCAAAGGTGCCACTGCACACACACAAGGATACATTGTCCCTTTGTGACACTCAACAGGTCACAGAGAACCAAAACATGTGAAATGCTGCTCCATTTATTGATGGGGCAGAAAATGCGGTTTTTGACTAACAAGCTAACAAGGCCCAGTCTTGGGGAGAGTCAGGAAGTATCTCCTGTTCTTCACCTGGACTTACTGCTTTGGGAAGAGCAAATTTTCTGCCATCCAGTCATGCACATGCCCAGACCAAAAAAAACCCAAGAGGTTCCTGCACCTTCCTTACCTTACTGCTCCCTCTCTGAATCCGCTGGTATGATGGTGCCTTGGGATGGGGATGAGAAGACAATGCCTGAGGGAAGCGTGAATTCATATTTTCATGGAGCTTTTTGCCACCAGTGTTGGAGGACTGTGCCATTGCACTGGAGCCCCAGAGGGTGCAAAGCTGTTTCATCCTAAGTAAAGGCTGACAAGGAAGGGCTAAAGCTGGTGGCCATTCTGCTGTCAAGAACGCAGCTCAACATCACAAGCGTGACATATCTCTGGCACCCACTTAGCGTACAGCGACCATTTGCATTTGCATCCATTTTATCCAGTCACAGCCCATTTAAAATGCCAATTTTGACTGTGTTAAAAACCATGCAATTATCAGACCATTGGCTTTACCTGGATTTGAAGCTAAAATTTAAAAAGGGGTGCAAACTATTGGAAACATTACCTATCCTAAGGAGAGGTCATGCCTTTGTCATATTTTCATAAAGCAGCATGATGTTGATGGCTTTCAAATCAACAATCATTTTATATTTGGCTCCTCTTATAAACTCTAAGTAATCAACATCATGGGTTTGTTTTCTAAAATGCAACTTGAAGTTCTTTCCTTCCTACTAAATTAGTTTTGCATCTTTGTATTTCTACAGTTGATAGGATTGGTAGTACTTGGACTAAGCTTACATATTAGTTTTACTTTACTGTATTTATCATATATAATATTTACTAGATCTCTGAAATTCATGCAAAATATTCTTTATAAAAATAATAAATACTAACTTTGTTTGTAAAATTAATGTTTTTTTCAAGATCAGTAGGAAACTGGAAGCAAGGATTTGAAACAGAGAAATAATTTTTGCAAGAGTAGATTATTGTTTTTTCCTTGTCCAGCACTGATAAAAATGTAATTAATAACATAATAGATTAGCTAGAGAATTTTCCTAGTTATGGAAATGAGCACAGATTGGAGGGGTTTTATAAAACTCATTTCAAAAGCCAGCAGAAGTCTTGGGGTATTCTTGAATCACAGGGGAAAGGGAATAATCATCATCAAGAATGATGACTGACTTGCACTGAAATTTTTCTTTGTAAAGGGTAATGCATGCAAAAGAAAACAGAGTAAATAAAACTTATACAATATTCTGAAAAGTAAATTATCAGACATAGCCAATCCTGAGGCAAAAAAATTTGCTTGGTTCCAAGCAGGCGGATTGAAATATCCAAGTAGCTGGATTGGAGAGCCTATAAATTCCTCACAGCTCTTTTAGATGTAGTCACCTGGGACTCCCAGGAAGCTGAGGATCCCAGAGAGAACCCTTTGCTGTGACCAGCACAGGTCAGGAGTTTCCAAACAGGGATTCCCATGAGGTGCCCATGAGCTGGGCAGCAGGAAAGTCCAGCCCAGTCTAGCAGCCCAAAGATAGCTCTGGTGTGGGGAATAATGCTTACTTGCAGTGGGTAGAACAAAACTGATAGTGAGATGTGCAGATGTGACCTTTTGGAGTCTGATACATCACAATGTCATGGAGACAGTGCTTCCCCAACAAAGGGAAATTAAATTCCTAAATTTTAGCTCCAAATGAGTTATAAATGCTGATGCCTGTCTCCTAAAAGGCAGGAGCAACATAGGAGTCTCAGGACAGGTAGCAGCTCATGGTCACTCGCGTTTTTAGCACCCAGAGCCATGAGAGCCACTGCACTGAGTGCTTGACCACAGGGCTGAGGCAGTGCCTAATCCTGGCCTGTGCTGGCAGGGGTTCTTGCTGATCACAGTAAGGGAAAACTTGCTCCAGCACATTAATGTTTCAGCATACTAACTGCAGGAGAATGAGAGCTCCTTCTGGCATTACACAGTAAAGTGGTCAAGATTTTACAGCCTTGTGCGTCTGAATGCATCTATCCATAATTCTTTCAATGCAAGTGCAAAACCTTTTTATTTTGAGACCAGGTGTACAACCAGCTCAGTGCTGAAGAGCGACATGAGGGTTTTGGTGTTGCAGACATTTTTTACAAGGTTAAAAAGCATAGATGGGGAATACCAAAGGGAGAACATTTATGAAGTCTCTCCAAAGAACACTTCCCCAAAGCTCTTGTGGCAGCTTAAGAAACCACAGACTGGTTTCCTCACACCCTTTCATTCTTAATATGCTGAGGGAGTAGCAGAAGTGGCAGGCTATGACTGACAATTTTGGACACAATCAGAGTGGATTTACTGAGGCCAGGATCTCAACCTGAGACCTTCTTACAAGGAAGAAAATGTCAGTTAGATACAACATTTTATTAAAGCATATTAAAAGGCGCCTTGCCTTTGCCCTAGATAATGGCGGTGGTGTGCAAACAACTTAACTGTTTATAATTATCCTTTTTATTTTCCTCAGAAATTCACTGTGCTAGAAAACCCAGGAGGTTGTAGGGTAAACCTTGATTGATGAAATAACCTTTTGATGATGTTTGAAAGCACGACTGTTCTGATTCAACAACGCCACAGTTGGTGTCACATCAAAGAAATACTGGCTAAACTGAAGAAATTATATGTACTCACTGCTGAAGGAAAGCACAGGCTGATGAATCTCACTGTACAAAGTATGATGGTGTTACAGCTGTCTCCAAAAGCAGGTGGTAAAGACTTAAGAATTACTGAAATACATGCAGGGCTAAGATTTGGCCTAAAAAATTTTATTTCCAATCAGAATGGAATAGCAATGTTAAAAAAGCATAAAATCCTCTTATTCTTATAGGTGGTGGCAAGTGTTAGAGGTGCAGGTGGTTAGAAAACTGCCTTTTTATTTTGAAATCAACGTATACTGTATTGAGACCCAGTAAACATCAATGATGTCATCCTTGCAGTACTCTGTGAATTAAAAGAATATTCCAAACACAATGAAAATAAACAACTATGGAGGTATTTTATATTTTTTATCTCCTAGGGACAAAAATAATTTTCATTTAAAATTCCATTTTTTACACTGAAGTGTAGCTATGTACTGATACATTGGACAAGTTAAGTGTTACAACAATTTCAAAGTAAATTTTAGATATAAAGATGAAATTTTAGGGAAAATAGAAACAAGAAAGAAAACTCACTGTTGAATAAGCATAAAAATGGAATTTAACCCAGTAATCTCAGTCATCTTTAGAAGGTCAAGAGACCTTTCTCAATTCTCTCCAGACAGAATATAATCCAACCAGATCAGGATAAAAAAAATAGCTGTATGTGAAACTCCAATAAATTTTTTATATCCCTGTAGGACTATAATCTCCTTAGAGCAGTAAAAATGTTCTGAACCTTTTGTATGTAATACTGGAATGTAACACATACGGAATCAATGATGGATTTCTCAGGGGGGAAGATTTCAGGTTTCAATAATTTTTCCCTTTGCATTTAAGAATAACTTGAATATCATTGTAAAGACTGGCATTAGGAGAGTCAGCAGGCATGAGGTACTTGTCTAATTTAATGGCACAAACCACTTGAACTCTGTGGTTGTTAAAATTTGCTATTAACATTTTAAAGGAAGGAAGGAAGGAATAAATCCTGCTCTACATGACCATAGACTAATTTATTTATCAAAACCTAATAGCAATCCCAAAAGTTATGAAGAGTTTTATTGACCTCCTAGCTACTGAAGTGTGGGTAAGTCAAACATTCTTCAGAGAACACTTTACTGGACATTTGGATGTCATGCAGAGCGCATGGTTTGGACTTTTGTCTCTGATCCTTTGGTGTGGTGTATGCAATAAACCCCTCGCTGGAATATATCATGCAAAGACCCTTCCTGTCTTTCCTCCGCTGAGCTGTCTGTGGCATGTGTATGGACTTGATATGGCTGTTCTTGTGGCCTTACTCTGAGCAGCTTCTGAAGGAGATGCCTCAAAGAAGGTTGCAGCATTTCTAGCACCCTGCCACGCTGCTACAAATGGTGCCAAACATGGGGGCCCTTTGTTGGCTCCTTTGAAAGCATCTCCACTGGCCACTGGCCACTGGATTTAAGTTGCATTCAGGTGCTCCATCACCCCGAGGGGAAACCCCAGTTTGTGGGGAAACACCTGAGGGCAGTGACCAACAACCCTCTGGATCGTTGAGGATGTTGAGGACTGGTTGCATCAGCAGAACTCCCCACTAGAGGTTTTTTTTTTTGACCCACCAAAGTGGTGTGTTGCGGTGAAGGTCACTTTTTTTTTATTATTCTTTTCCTTGCATTGAAAAAATTATGGATAGATGCATTCAGACACACAAGAGCTGTAAAATCTTGATCACTTTACTATGTCATGCCAGCAGAAGCTCTCATTCCTCTGCAGTTAGTGTGCTGAAACATTCATGTGCTGGAGCATGTTTTCCCTTACTGTGGTCAGCAAGACCCCTGCCAGCACAGGCCAGGATTAGGCACTGCCTCAGCCCTCTGGTACTTCAGGGAACACAAGTGGGACTTTTACTTCTGTATGCCACAAAGACCAAGCTACAGAAACCACCAGTGTTGCAAAGCTTGACAGATATCAAAAAAGAAAATACATAGAAAGAGACCAAGGCTTTTAAGAGGGTGTAGATATTTTTTCAATGCTTTTACACCTTACCACCAATTATGCCAGTTATTATTTTCTGGTTTACATTAAAAAAACAGAACTCCATCAACCACAACTTCTTCACATAAAACAGGTAAGACATTGGTCCAGTGCTGGTCCAATTTATGTCAGTGCTATTATCATTATACAGATGTTTCCAAAGCTAGCCAAGTTTTTTCAAATATTTTGTTTTTTCTTGAAATTTCAAAAATCAAGCCTACCTTGAAGATTAACTTGCCCTTTAAAATGCATAAAAATTTCCAGTTTGTATAGTATGTGTATACTATACAAATCAATTTCAGTTTGAACAAATGCCTGATGTCACATTTGTCACAGAACCTTACCACAGGACTCATTCAATCCAAACAGCAGAAAAAATCATACATCATGAAGGACATCATACATCTTGTAAAGTCCATCCATATTTGTAATGAAAACCAAAAAAAAAAGTTTCATCTCAAAGATCCTTAATTCTGGTTGAGTTATCATGAAATTTTTATAGCATTTTTAATCTTTATTCTGGTATCCAAATGCTATTTTAAATGTTATCAGTAAACAGACACTATTTTTAGAATGTATTTATTGAAATCCAAACATTTGATAAAGTATTTTTGATCTGAAATAGTCTCACATAACTTCTAAAAACACATGGTATCATCCGTGTATATACATGTGCATGTCTGTGTCTATGTATATGTAAACATAAACAGAAATATGCAAATGTAAGCCTATAACAGTTGATTAACATTTTTAAAGCAATTTTGAAAAGCTATTTTGTGCTGGTTTTAATTCCAGCAGTGTTTTTCAAATTACAGAGGAGCTATTATTTATCTTTAATTACCATGGTTGAAATTTACTTATTTAAATGCAACATTTTCAATGTGGGAAGATCCCCAGGCTGGGCACAGAATAGACAAAAAAGATAGGGAAGATTGCTTGGTTTTGACTTGGCTTTATCTGTGCAACTCTCCCTCCTGTGCATATGCATTACCATGGAGATTTTGAAGGAGATTAACTGTTTTGTTATTACCTTCAGGATTTCTGCTTCATGCAGGGAACACATTCAGGAGAGAGATGTAGTGAAAATACGAGTATAGCTTTATTCATTATGATTGATGTGAGCTGGTGCCAAGAGCAGCCCAACATCATCATTGCAGCTGTGGGATCCTGCAGGAGTTTAATCCTTCTCCAGTTTAATCTTGGAGAGAAATTTCTTTGTAATGTTAAACAAGTCCTGCCGGGCATCACATTTGCTAAGGGAAAGGCAATAATATTCTTCAACCTCACAATGACAGGGTAAGGTTGAATTAAATAGCATCTTGCTACAAACATGCATTTGCTCACAACTGGACAATTGTAAAATAAATTCAGGTCTTAATTCAATGCTGAGTGAAAAGAAGTTGCACAGGCTGTGTTTCAACACCTCTCTTCACTCTGATCTTTAGGTGCTCATAAATCTACAAAACCTGTGGCCTCTCATTGCAGGCTCTTAATTCACCAACTATCACAACTACCTATCTCCACGGTTAGGAAGAAAGGTGTACACATCAAAATTAGGTTCATCATCAACATCCACTCACTTCGAACCTTGCTCAGATCAGGAATTCCTCATTTCAGAACCTGTTGAAATTAGGTTTATTTTCTAAATGTTTTGCCTATTCTTCACCCCAACTGATACTTAAACAGCATCTTTATTGCATGTATCTCTGTGGTGGGTTGATCTTTGCTGAATGCCGGGTCCTCACCCAGCTGCTCTCTCACTCCCCATCCTCAAGAGCACAGGGGGAGAAAATAGCATAGAAAAGCTAGTGGCTTGAGGTAGAAACAAGGAGATGACTTATGAAGTGGTCCAAACTGCAGTTACTGCCAGAAAACCTGCTCCTGTGTGGCTCCTCTCCACCGCCAGCAGTTCCTACAAGGAGCCTGCTCCTGCACGGGTTCTCCATGGTCTGCAGGGGACATCCACCTGCTGCAGTACAGGATCCTCCACAGACTGCAGTGAGGACATCTGCTCTGCTGTGCTCCTCCACGGGCTGCAGGGGGACATCCTGCCTCACCGTGGTCTTCACCACAGGCTGCAGGGGAATCTCTGCTCCAGCACCTGCAGCACCTCCTATTCCCCCCTATGCTGACTTCAGTGTCTGCAGAGCTGTTTGTCTCACATATTTTCACTTCTCTCTCAGAGTGGCTGCACATTTTTTACCCTTACTTCAATATCTTTTTCAGAAAAAGCAGCAGCTGATGGGTGCAGCTCTAGGCAGTGATGGATCCATGGTGGATCTCACTGGAACTGGCTTTTACTGACATAGGAGCAGCTCCAAAACTCTTCTCAGAGAGACTGTCCCTGCTGCCTGCCCCCCTCAACACTAAAATCCTGCCACACAGACACAGTCCCATAGACTTTATTGCATCTTTCCCACTCTTATTGAGTATCAGTTCACATTAGGCCCGAACTTTGGGACACATCAGACTCAGGTGTGTACACGAGAAATACAAAAAAAGAAGATGAAGATTCATAAAAAGGTACTGAAGAATTCTTCTTATATTTTATATAAAAGTGGGAAACATTTCATCAATCTTCTCACAAAGTATTTGCCTCAGTATCTTTGACATTTACTAAAGGCAGTATTTATCATTTTCCTCCATAACACTTCGTCTCTCTCTTTCAGTACCACTTGAATGACAAGACACTTTTTTTAAACCTACTGTGAAGTCTGTAAATCAGTTTAGTGCTTAGAACACATGAAATTCATTATTCAAGCACCAGTGCTATTGACAGTTAATCAAAAAGGTCAAATGAGCAGATTAAAACCTTGCAGTATGAATTAAACATATCAGTTGATCTTTATGACATCGAATACGTTTCACACAGGCAAAAGAGACTCATGCATTTCCTGTTAACAAATTTGGGCACATTTTTTGCACTTGCTGCTTGAGGAAGTGCAAAATGTGTTTGGAGAGAGGCAGATGACAAGCAATGAGGCAATAAGAATGCAAATTTTTTCCTGCCATTTTAAAGGGAAATGTTGACTGAGAGTTGTAATAAAAAGAGCATAAATGTTAATCCGCCTAAATAAAAGAAAAATAATTTCTGACTAAAGAGATGATCAAACTTTTACGTATGTGAATACCATATATACAAATTTTTTTTTCTTATTTTTAAGCCATCCTATGAACAGTTTGCAGAAGTCAGATTCCCTTTGTAGGCTGTATGCAGTCTTTGCTAATCTAGGAAGCATAATTCTGAACAGAGCACACTAATCACAGTCTATTAGAATAGAAAACCCTGACATTGAAAAAAATATCCAGATGTAGAAAGTAATGCAAATTTCTAATAATTATGCTAAGGAATCTAGTTTGATCTGCAAATAAAATAAAATAAAGGAAAAGGTGAACTGAAATATATACAAATATTCTGTGTTGGGTTTTTCTCCTGGTGTCTGAAAGCAGCAAGCTCCCAGGAAAGTAGGTGTGATATGTTTTTCTCGCTGACATCTTTCAGATAAGAGGTGCCATCTGCTCATCTGATGAGTGCAATGTTGCATCCTCGAGGTGATTGATAAAGATGTAAAGGTCCCAGGACAAGCCCCTCTCATGCTCTGCTTCTCACCAGCCTCCAGGTGGAATACCTCCCATTCACCACCAGCATCTGAACCCAACCATTCCACCAGTCTCTAGGGTCTGGCAGTGCCAGAGAAACTGTCTGATAAACAGCAAATCAGCACAGAGCTGTTGTCCATGCTAGGCCTTTTCAGGTGGAGAGATTTTTTTTCCTAACTGAGTTTACTTGTCCAAGTAGCAGTACCTTCCAGATGTCACGAAAAGAGAAAAATCAAACTAAACAGACTTGTTTTTCACATGAGACTATTTAGATTGTGCCAGGCCACATAAGTGTTCATGGCTCTAAAACGACAAAATACACATTCAGACAAAAAAGAGAGACAAGTGACCAATAATCCATGGGAGACCGGTATTACAAATCAGCAATCATGAAAGACTACTGAGAAACAGAATAGAAAGAAATATTGGTCTGAACCCTATGGAGTAGTTGGGCTGTTTCTACTGCTGGTGTTTTAGTCTTTAAATTACCGTTTTTCCACAGCAAATTAAAGGAAAAAGAAAATAGTTTTGGTCGCATCTGCAGCTGTCTGTGAAGTACGACAGCAGAATAAACAACAGCAGTACAAGAGTATCAGATATGTTTGGCCAAAAGGAATTCATCACAGGAAACATCAGATCACTGCTTAAAGAGGTCAGTGACTGTTTCAGTCAATTGCTGTTGAAACGCATGGCTACCTCCTGATTTCACAGCAGAGTAGTACCTACTTTCTGCTCCTAATAAGTTTTGAAAGGAATATACAGTGATGATAGGTCTGCTCCCACAACAGTGCGTACACGTGGTTTATACATTCTGTAATTTGTGCAAGCTCTGTAAACACAACTTGGGTAACGTAAGTTTCTCTGTGTCAGTGGTGATTAGGCATCATTAAGTGTTCCTGTCCTCCAAGCTGAAACCTTCCACAGCTCTAGAGAATACTGTTGCTCATGTCCAAACCTTTTCTTCAAAAAAAGCCTTTAGTTCCACGACCTTATCAGTCCCCAAGCTTCAGTAGAAAGTGCACCACACCAACACCCCCTTTAAAGGTCCCTGTCAGCCTGGGGAGAAGAAACCTGACAAAATTGGTACCTGGATATCGATCCTGGACTAAAGCAGAGAAAGGTACATTCATGCCCACACATAAATTCAATTCCTCTTAAAATATATGTGCCAAATTCAGGGCTTTATAAATCAGTAGCTCTGGCTGTACATGTCAAAATTTCATGTCAAGCAGATTTCTCATTCCAAATGCTCAGTTGCTTTTCTTCTCTCAGCTGAAAGAGCAAATCAGTATCATGATTCTATAAGCATGATGACTTCCTTGGAATAGAGTGACATCTCTCATTCAGCATCACTCTTGCTATGTAATTTGTATATCCCTACATCTCAAATGACCTTCTATTATATTAAAACTCTGCAGTTCCTGATGTGGACTGGATTTGGTTTCTATAAGTACCACTCAAGTTTTATCCTTTTTAGTGTAGAACCTGGATTTAATCTGAACAAATGCCCTTATAGTTGCAAAATTGATCAAGCAGTAATCCATCCACCCAACAAAGTTCTTCAGGCAGGATAATTCTCTGTAATATTTCGCCGCTCTCATTTTAGAAGCCTGAAAGTGCAGTTTCCACCAGATACAGCTCTTTTGAAATTAAACATACTTTTTTTTCTTTTAGTGGTAAACAATCTACCACTCTTATTTACACCCACGTATAATAGTGAAACCAAGGGGTTTGAGGCTGGAGCTGGTCTGTGGCTTTCCTTGGTGCCCAGAGAAATTTCCTCCCACAGACTCGAGATATCCCAAGGGCCAAATTGATGAGCACAGCATCACTAGCCTAATTCCTGCTCACTGGAAATGTTGCTTCCCTGGAGCCAAAATATCAATTAAATGCTGTTTGCTCAGGCACCCCAGGTTGCTAAGACTCAGGAGAAAATGTCTATAAAGAGAGGAGACATTCTTTCTAAAGCAGGCATTTCATATCTCCAATTGTACATCTGTGCTGCCATTACAAGCATCTGAGACTCAGGAAAAGCTAAAAACATGCTGTAGCTTAAATTAAAATAATCATCAAACACTATTTCAGATAATGCAGTGCATAAGCAGCCAAACTACAGATGGCATTTGCATTTTTACCTTCAGAAGAATGAATCCAATTTTAACTGAAATAAAACTAATATCATAAAGTTTTAGAATCATTGAATTATAGAATTTGCAGAGTTGGAAAGGACTCCTCAGGATCATTGAGCCCAATTTCTGGTCCAGCTGAAAAAGTAATAGTGCAGATGGTTTGTACTTGCAAATTAGTTCTTTCTTCCTTCCTATTTCCTAAAAGAATTCTTTTTGAACTGTCAAGTGTACTGCATTTGCAGATCTGTTAACTAGAAAAAAACCTATATCCTCTGATAGTGTTTTACTGTACCTTTAGACCAGCAGAAATCTGTCTGGTTTTCCTCTGCATTTGTATGATTTGTCGTAATCAAATATCACAGGATTACAAAGGGTTAATAATATCACCATCCATAGTTAAACTTTTGCCCAATGTCACACTGAGATTTTTTGACATTATGTTTTTCAAGGTTTGTGCTTCATGTGGAACTTCCCAACCTCCCTTCCACTCCCATTTGCATTTTTTCAATTTAAATGCGATTTTAGAGTGTTTTGTCTCCAGCTCTAATCTGTCTGGGTAGCACTGAGTTAGTCTTCTGATTTAAATGTTTTTTGCATATTGTCACTCCTGTGGAAATTATTTTGTTACCAGAGTATTTCCCAGAGATCTGTATGTTCCAGCTCTGACTTAAGTTCATACAGATATATAGATATATAAAAGTAAAAAAAGGAAGCTTGGCTGGCTTCCTTCTGCACCTTTTTCAAGTTAGCAGACTCCACAACCTAGGACTGTCATTCTGTCATCTTCCACAAACCTTGAATGTAAAGTACTCCCATAACACATCTAATGTATCAGTTCAGATAGCAAAGGGGTTTTAAATTACCCAGCTCTGTTTGGAGCCTATGGAACTGTCACATAAACTACAGGTGCCACTGCAGCTGTGTCACCTCAGCCCACAGTTACATAAAGCAGGTGCTTAGACCTTGTTTCAGTGTGAATTTGTTTTTAATTTCTGCTGCATCTTTCTGCCTTCTCCCCAGAAGCTAGATAAAGTTCATGCTTTTAATTGGCCACAAAAACCAGATTTTCCCCATGTCCTGCACAAGGGCTTGTAGCAGGGTCCAACAGCCTGCACAGAGGTTCACAGTAGGTAAGACAGGCAATGACAGTGCCAATCCAGGCTCCTGAATCCGTGGTGAGTCCATCTGCTCTGGGCCAAGCAGAGCTTTGCGCAGCATCAGCCCTTGACACCCCCAGGAGCTCCAGTTCTTAAACAGCACCCCCCTGAAAAGGCTGTTCACAGGGTATTGGGGTACCTTTTTGGGCTGTGACTATTCAAATGGGTTTCAGGAAGATAAAGAAAGTTGGGTTAATTCATTTATACGTGTCTCCATTATTGTAGCTCTGTCAACGTAAATTAAACGTTCTCATTCAGATAGGCACAGCGTGTCACTTACAGTTCGTCATGAATATTTGATAAGGTGTTGTTTATTTGTGGCAAGTTGATCGTTAATTTCTCACCCACAGATTCAACTTCAGGCAGTTACATAACCAAGATATACTCACACATGTCTATATATAAATAGACAGTCACGTTCAGTCCATGTTCTTAGGCCACAGAGCCAAATTTAAGTAACAGCAAAGTTCCTTGAGTGATAAGGAGTACACATAGAAGGGGTTCTTGACAACAAATGTTTCAAAATTTTTCACCCACCTTTTTTGTAAAGCCTGCATTTCTGGAGAAGTTCAAAGGTGCCTTTAACTAATAGGTGAAGAGCATTCCAGCCAGAAGTGCAGCAGAAAAGCTCAACAAAAAGGATTTTTTCTGAAAAGCTAAAAGCTATGTTCTGACTTTAATAGTCCTTGAGAGATCTTGATATCCATAAACTGGAGTAGAGCTACAAACATAAATACCAAGTTGAAGTTTCCTTAGCACACAGCAGTTTCAGCTGTAGCACTTTTTTTTTTTGACCCAGCACTTGAGTGAATAAAGCAGAACTGAAAATGGATAACCTTCCAAACATTAAATATATTGGTCTGTAATTCCCAGGAGAAAGGTTCCTCTTGCTAAAATGGGTTTAATCTGTTTCTAAGGGTTTCCTTCTAAAATTCCACATCCACTCACACAGAACAGAATTAATTATAATCCATTACTTTCACCTTTGTTATTACTGAACACCACATTCAATTTGAGACATAGGTCTATCACTTCTGCAGAACTATTTCTGCTTGCTTCTAGTCAGAAGAGCGCTGAAAGGGAGGAAATAAGGTAATTAAGATCATTCTCCTCACTCGTAAGACCATGCACAACATTCAACTAAATTTATATTAATATCACTGAGATATTAACTTGTACCTTCTCAGGACAGTTTGAGAGCCAGTGTAAGTTGAAGTTGCACATTTGAAGGAAAGTGAAGCTTTAGCATAGGTAGCTCCTTAGAAATGACAGTGATTTATTCTATTTGAGAAACTCAGCTAGAATCATGGCAAATGAATGTTACTGTAAAAACATCAGCTTGTACAGAACCTGCTCAATAAATATAATGCCTTTGCTTTAGGACAAACAGTTTTCCAAGTGCTTTTTTACAGAAATACCTATTCTGCACTGAGCAAAGCATCAAATTCCAAATATCAAATGATCCGCAGAGCTTACTGCAGTCTTCTCCCTATACAATGGACTCCTTGCTCAGCCTCCACTTGGAGTGGAAGTGTCCTCCTGTCCTTGCCCAGCTCCAAGCCGTTCTGCACTGCAGTGGCTTTCTCTAAGGAGCACTAGAGCAACACAGATGAAGTACAAGGATCACATTTGCTGCACAGTGGGGCCCAGCTCTTGGCCCTGCTGGGCATCAGCTGCCCTGGTCAAACACAAAAGTGTGGTGTGCCACTAGAGGATATCAGTGAGCTTGTCCTTTTTCACTGCTGATGAAGAATACTCCCTTTTAAGCCGTGGGAAAGCACAAAATGCCACCCAAATTTCCTTTCATAAATGCATTATTCATCCCACATGCATGTTTTTCAGTCTCCTGTTTATGAAGGGACAGACTGCCCATGGGAGTTCAGAGTAGGCAAAGGGGAGGTCTTTTGCCACACAAACACTTCTGTGACCTAATGCAAAAATGGCACATACAGCCATCCAAACACCAAGTGCAGTCACCAACCTGCCTGTTGGCACACAGCCACCACCTTTCCTGCCACCATCAGCTCCATGGGGCAGCACCTGGGAAGTCCTGCTTGGGTCAACCATCCTGGTGGTGGCGGCAGAATGTACCCATGCCTGTGACAGTGGATGACTGACTCAGGATGACTTTGCTATCCAGGGTCATTGTCTGCTGCTTCTCTCCCTTGGGCATGAAGGAACCAGACTTCAACCACCATGACTTGGGCTTTTCTGGATGACCACTGGTCTGGCATTTGGTTGGATATTTCCTCAGCCATCTTGTCATGATTTTATCTAGTCATTACTGGTCTCCAGCAGACCTGATATCCATCTAGTGTTACTTTGAAAAATGGTCATTAAAGGTTAACAGCTCCCTTTTTTGACTTGCACTGCTTCCTTACAGGTCACCAGTTGCAGTCTGCAGCGGGCTGGCAGCACCCAGGTTTCAAGGGAAGGCTGAGTGGTCTTCTCCATACCAGCTTCTTAAACAACAATCCTCTTCTGGAAGAAGTTTAATATTTGCATTTTCTTCCATATTTTAGCATAAATCTGTTCCTTCCCATCTTGAATAAGACTACCCAAAAGCCACATAAAATTGAAAGCAGCACTGAGAGAGATTGAAGAGGATCTTTATTTGAAGGCCTTCCTCTGCCACCCCCCCGCCCCCCCCCTGGGATGAGTACATATTTATAGATTTTGGGAAATAAGCATAATTGATAAAAAGTACCAATTAGGAGGACAAGTGGTGATGCAATTCCCCCCAGGTCAAGCACCTTCTCTAGAGCCCCCCCATTCAGCACTAGCTCTGCTTTGTCCATGAGAATGTATCTCCATGAGCTGTTCTCTGCCTTGGTTTCCAGGAAGAACCAAGATAGCTCAGAGCCTTGTACCCCCCTGGGCTTGGAGCTCTGGAATTTGTTTTGTCTTTGTGCTTAGGGAAAGGCCAATGAAAAGTAGGAAAACGAGTCACTAGTACAATAGGCTAGAAAGGTACAAATATACGTCCGAAGAATACAGAGAACATACACAGGAAAAAAAATAGCAAAACCCAAACCAGCATCATAACAATGGATTAATTCCCAGTCTGACCAGCTGCACATGCACTTTTCTGACTTCAGATTAATAACAGAAAACAATAAGACATTCCGTGAGCAGATGCAACTGGAAAAAATGTGTGTAAAGAATCATTGGCGAGTGTCTGGCCATTCTATTATTCTGTCTCAGTAAGAACTGGAAACTTCTGTAATTTCTCTCTGGGAGAGAAATTACAAGCCATAAAAGAAGGAATTGTGTAGCATGATTTTGTGAACAGGGACTGTCATTTTCCCCAAACAGAGTTTTTCTCTAATAGGATCAAATATAGTGAATCAATACTTTAGCCCAGATGGGGTTTGTGGTTTCCAGAGAAACATTTCTGGAGGAAGGTACACATTTCCTATAAATATGACTGGTATTTCAAGATACTATAGCTAAAGAGAGCTATAGCTCTGTTTAATTTCATTTTAATTTTGTCACAATGGCTTGGGAGACGGAGAAGGGGAAGAAGAAAGGGAAGAAGAAGGGGAAGAGGAAGGGGAAGGAAATGCTTTCTGTCCTGACACACTAGAGCACAGACCAGGTGGGGCTGGAAAATGCTGCTGCTTCCCTAAAAATATTGTATCTGTGGGTATAATAAACTCAGGAGGTGAGTGAGCAATAAACAAAAGTAGGTTTGTTATTAGCTTGTGTTCTTGCTTTTTTCAAGTCTCATGTTTCTTTGCCAGAAGGAATATCATTAGCTTTCCTGCTTTACCACCAAAATTTATTCAAGGAACTGGGGAAGTTATTCCTCAATTACACTTTCATGCATTTATATAGAAAAACATATGTATACAGAGACACACAGAGTGTGAGATAATTTTCATATAAGTAATATGTGTAAACAATATATTAATAATTAAGTTTATTATATATTTAGGAGGTTTATAGATAAGTATATATGTACATCTACAAACTTTCTTTTTGCAGAAAGAAGCATGGGATCAGCATTTAAAGTTGCTGCATATCACAGTTTCACTGCAATCCAGTAACTTTTTACTGAATTCCCTGTTTTCCCAGTTCACCTCACTCTTTCATCTCCCTTCACTTCACTAAAACTATAGCAACTTCCCATGTAAAGTTTTTCTAGAAGCATAGTATAAATCCTCACTCTTTAGTATTATGAGTATACAAATCCCCTCCAGGTTTTGTTATCTGGAACTGGTGAAGATTTCCTGGCCAGAGAAAGAACAAATTCCTTAGAAACTGCCATTTTATGGACTCCTCACTACAAAGAGTTAATTCAAAGAGTTTTGTTCATCAAGAAGTTTTCTTTTAAATTGTTTGTTATTTTTTCTTCTCCTCCTTATGCACCTGCTCTTCTGACCCCTCACATTCATCTTTGCAAACAAGGTTTTACACAGGAATTTTTTAATTTCAGCCTCTCTGTAAATAGGCCCTCTGGAATTCATTCGCAAGTCACTCACATACAGTTTTAATGGTATAAAATACATATATTTGAAAAAATAGCAGTGAACTTTTCCAATCTATTTAGCTCATTTTATTAACTGTGGGAAGCAGCAATGTAGCAGCCTCTGGCAAATAAAAAGGAGCAGATGTTGCACTGAGGAAGGGAGATTATTTTCCTTTTTATATTCAGCATCTGCTTTACTCTCCTTTGACCTGTTGAAAGATTAAGCTTCAGTGAGACTGTTTGCACTTAGATCTTCCTGAAGCCTCCTCTTACCAGGAAGGATTCTGTGACTATTAAGAAGGATTTGATGACCTACCTATTCAACATTAAAAAAAGATAATAGATAATTCTGCTGCTTCTTTGTTTCAAAAATAGCA
Organism: Motacilla alba alba; assembly: GCF_015832195.1. Taxonomy (NCBI): domain Eukaryota; kingdom Metazoa; phylum Chordata; class Aves; order Passeriformes; family Motacillidae; genus Motacilla; species Motacilla alba. Next base: position 112,390,741 of record NC_052017.1, read on the forward strand.
TGTTCCCTTCCTGTCACCTGGTCGTTGCTTTGTGTAGAAAAAGCACTGCGCTGAACATTAAGACATTTTCCCTTTGTACAGCTTTTGCTTGTAAACTTGGGTCAGTAATGAAAGCAGTCATAAATATACAAGAGGAACTATGAAGACTAGATTATGTGTCTGTTACCACTGTGCAGTAAAAGTTTCTCATCTTGAAAATGCTAATATTTGAATACTAATGGCAGACAAGTGACCTCCTGTGAACTCTTCTGGTTGCCTGCATCAGTTTTGTCCAGACTGTGCTTCGAATGCAAATGCTGGGAGAAGTAATTATTGATGGATGCAGCTTTTAATGACTGAAATAGAGACATACTGAAGATTTAGCTAAACCCTTGGCCCACAAAGCATATTAATGACATATTAAATATAATCAATCAAATAATTTTTAAGTGCATCTCATTTCTTTTTCCAGTACATGGAATATTTCTTTCCAATAAATATATAAAAAGACAGAATATAAAACCAGTTATTGGTTTCTCTGGGTCTGGATTGAAGGCCCTTGAGACAGTAGTTCATGTTCGGACTCAGGTGTTTATTATTTCTCATCAGTAAAACAGTCTCACAACTATGAGTTTGGCAGCTTTTCATTAGCAAGGCACAAAATGGCTAAAAATCTCTTGTTACAGGGTCTTTTAAGACTAAACTATCCAATTAAGAAAGGACACCTAGATTATTTTCCCTTTTAACCCAATAACTGATCCCTGGAAGCCTGCAATGTGGACTTCCTATCCAATTACAAAACATCACCCAAACCCAAAATGAAGAAGAAGGAAGAAAAAGATAAAGAAGAGCAACCTGCCTCTACCCTAAAATCTCCATCTTGCTTCATATTTATTTGTATATTCTAAAATCCCAAACTCTGAGTTTTCTACCCTGCGATATTACACGCTTCTAACCAACTACACACCCATAATCTCAGTACTATCAATCAATTTTGGAAGCCTTCTTCACAACCTCAGGTCAAATGCAGCTTTCTCTTGTGGGTCTGTGCCTTCAAACACAAAGTTTAAAATTCTCAGCATCCAGGGCTCCAACACTATTCTTTACAGCTGCTTCTCTGATGCTACAAACAGATGAGCTGTTTCTAGTCCAACAATTTCACAGAAACATCCTCTATGTCACACGTTCATCAGTTCAAAAGTATGGACTCTTTGATACCATTTAGATGACTCTAGGTTACAGGTGTGAAAGGAGGAATTGAAGGGAAACCATCCCCTCCAGGGCTGAATATCATCCATTTCCACCAAGCTGTACCACCTTTACTGGGGTAACAGTCCAGATCCATGTAAACATGAATGTTCATGGAAAACTGCTACAAATCCTACATTACAGTAGAAATTTTACATTTTAATTTGAAGAAATTGATCATCTGCTCTTCCTTCTGTTCCATAAGAAAACATAAACTTTATATACTTTGTAAAAACAATGACAACAAAGAGAAGAAAAACTGGAAAGGCAGACTCCACACTGCAGAACCTTGAATCTCGTTAGAAAGATCTTGGGGTTTTTTATAATGAAAGGAAAATACATTGTCATGCTCTCACAGACCTCATTCATTATTTCTGTGGTGAGTAACTCTTGAACTAATAGGGTCCTATCGGTTTAGGGGAGACTGAGCAAACAGATAAGTAAAGACAGACAGACCAGAGGAAGAGCAACCATCAAGACCTCTCTCTCAGGATCATCTTTGCACTCCTCCCTTATTTTGGATACCTTTTGCTGATCTTTTCTAATTTTCTGATAAACATCAGAAAATGTATCTTTCCAAAACTATTTCTGCAATTCCACACCTGCCAGTAAGATGAGGTCCTTGGAAAAGGAGACAATAGAGCATGTTACAGCACTACCCAGATTCAGGCTGGCAGCTCCTCTTCACAGCCATTCAGCACCACTCTGAACAGCTCTGTGCATCAGAACAGGACTCAAGGCACCCACATGATGCAGCAATTGTTGGTAGGAATTCTCATCTTAGTTACCATCCTAGTGGCCTTCCAGAATTCACTTCCTTACACTTGTTTGGAACAGGAGTCCTTGTACAATTACTGCGTGATAGTGATGATTATGAAAATGATGATAATTATTGCAATAATGATTATTATAATGATAACAATTTCATCTGGTCATTGCAAGGACTGTGTGTTCTTGTATGGCTGGAACACAATGCAATCCCAAAGACAGAGGCTTTCCCAACAGACTACTCTGTATTTAAAAAGTGTATAAGTAGCATAGGCTACCATAAGGTCTTAATACAGAAAAGCTGTTATTAGGAGCAAGATGCTTGTGCTGTTGGAATCTGAAATTAAATTAGATATTCCTTTCATATTCACATGTGTATGGACATACTTCATTTCTTTACATTTTTTCAAGAGAACAACCATAACTTTTCCCCAAAAATATCATATTATTTCCTTAAGCTTTAATGATTCAGCAATTATGAACCCCTAAAATAACAGACAGAAGTGTCTTGAGTACCTTACAATGGCCAAATAATATCTAAGTTTTAAGTATTCAATAATTATGCCCCCCTAAAACAACAGTTGGAGGAATTTTCACTTAGATACCAAGAGAGGCTGAGCATGTAGCTTTCATTAGACCTCAGTTTCAATGATGAAAAAGTGTTATCATTATTATTATTAATAAATTATCTGACTGTGCGCCTGAACTCAGAGAATCCACACCTTGAGGGACTTTGCTCTCCTTTGAAAATGGGGAAAACTGCCTTGTGCATCATCAGTGATCATCATAGAAATTAGGTCAGAGCAACCAACTCACTATAAATTATTACATTCTTGCTAACTGCAAAATAACTTTCTCCAGCAAACAAGAGCTGTGAGAAAAAAAACATACCTGCTTGTGGAGAGTTGCTCACTTGACATAACACTGTTGGAGGGGTATCATCTTAGATTTTTAAAATATATTTCAATTATTTTTTCCTAGGACTGCAGATAGAGTTGAGAAATTTATCCTGAAATTTAAGGCCTCACCAAAATGTTTTTAAATATACAACAACAAAGACATTTTGATGGCAAAAGAATTTTTGGAACAATTTTTGATACATAGATGATAGGAGCAAGCTAAAGTTCTGAATACAAAGACTTCAGTAGCTAGTCAAAGTTAATTACTCCTGCTTCAACATCGCCTCAGTTGAACCTGGAGGACAGGGAGTGTCTTCACAAGTGAATTCAGTATCTGGCGTGCTTCTTGCCAATGAAGTTCTATTATACAGAGAAAATGTGGTTTTCTAAATAGGGAAGGAAATATTGTTAAACATTTGTTTCTCCCTGGATTAATTATTTATACTGTGCCACCTCACCCAGAAATTTAACAGATGCATTACAGACTTTACGAGGATTGTACTGGTATGTCATGCACAAAAGAGGAAGGAAAGATTAGCAGTAATCTTAGAAACAGCTGTCAGAACTGCAATTATAAACCCCTTGAAATACCACTCAATAAAAACTGTATGAAGAATTTTGCATTTTAACTGTTTCTAATATCACTTTTAGAGCTTTTACCAAGCAGTTTGCTCATAGTGTGAGCTGCAACCCTTAGAAATATCTTGCTTGGGATTTTAGATGACATCAAGATCTCCCAATGCATCAGTTATCCTTAGCATATACAAGAGAAAATTAATTTGAATCATGTCAATGGCAAAATCACTCAGGATGCAACCACTGTCCATAAAGACAACAAGCAGGAAAGCATAGCCAAATCCTGCATGACCCATAGTGGCCCATGGGAATGATCCAATTACAGTGAAGATTCAGCAACTCACATGATTGGTCATATTCTATAACAGGTACATTCATAGAAAAGATATTCAACCCCTACCAATGTCTGTAGGATGAAAGCAATAACCATGTCTGGAAATTTCACAGTATTAGTCTTAGGCACTCTGAGTGTCTTTGAAAATTTAGTCATCTCCAGTATAATTTTTGGGGAAAGTCTCTTTTTGAGTTTGATGGCTGTTTAACATAAAGAAAATAAGAGAGATTTTATAGATGCATATGTGTGTGTGTGTTTGTGTACGTGTACACGCAAATTTATATATCTGTAATTGGGAGTCACTCTGGCAATAAGGAAGATAACATCTAAATAAAAAACTGCAACTCCAAGACAGTTCTCCCAGCCCTCCTTTGTTCAAGATGAGAGAAATTGGGAGTGGGCATACAGCCAAATAAACCCCAGCAATCTGGGAGCTCAGCTCCTTACTTAGATCCTCATCAGTCCTGTAGAGCTGCAGCACAGGGAGCAGAGTGGCTCTGCAAAGAGTGCACAGCTGCAGGATGGTTCCCTGTCTGTGAAATTCGAGCCCCAGCTTGATCATCTGAAGCTGGTGAATAAGCCAGGTGTGAAAAATGGCAAATTCCTGACTGGTACAAGACCCACCCCTCTCCCACACATATTTATGGGTCTGGTAGGCACAATAGTCTTTCACAGAGCTGACAACCTGGAGCAGCAACCCTGCTGTCAGATTAAGAGTTTGAAACAAATATGCAAAATAAGCAATAATTTTGAGTATCTTAGTGAAATTTCTGCTTTCTTTGATTGCTTCTAGGAGGACAAGGAGGCCATTCTCCAAGGTGGTGTTTGGCTGTGGGAGAGGTATCCAGCAACACAAGCTCCATGTTCCTCCAGGAAAATACGATCTGCTGTAACAGCCTTTCACACAATGAACCCCTGGGTGAAGCCACCAACCTTTTTGTCTGTGAAGGGTGAGAATAACCCCAAGAAAATGGAATAAAAACCAAGACTCTGGGAGTGTAAAATAAATTCCTGGGTTTCTTTTACGTAGATGTCATTCTTCTTTGCCAGCAGTCAAGATTTTGAGCTGACCAACACCAAAATGTCAGACATGCCACTCCAACACAGCCTTCAAAGCACTATGATAGGCTGCCAACACTTTCCAGGCTAAATTCTTCCTGCTTGAATGCTAAGCAGAGAGATGGTGGGAATGGTCTGGTGGTGGTAACCTTTCCACTGGAAAACATAAAGCAGGATGTCTTCCAGATTTGGGTTATAGAGAGAAAAAGGATTTGAAATACCTCTCTCCACCCAGAAAACCCATAGCTTTCCTACCCCGTGTAGGAAAGCCACTAGTTAGTTACTGGTTATAAGCTTTGCAGTTCCCGTCCATGTACAATTCCTTCTCTTGACTGGATTCCGGTTCAGCACCGGACACTTCTGGTCTTTTAAGAACTTCCTTTATTAATGAGGTATTATGTAATTTTCCTTCATTAACTTCACTTAACTCTCTTGTAATCTTAAGATGAAGGCCACGTAATTTTTTCTTCCAGCTAATGGTAAAATAACTCCTTTATTCATTTGATCATTATTAAAATTTTCAAGGGCGTTATTCATACAGGAAAAATAACCCTGTGTGTGTACAAAGACAATTCAGAAAATTTGACAGAAAGATAGGAGAAAACATGAATAAGTTTAACTTTTCATCAAGATGCAATTACTTCCATGTCTTTCAAATAAAAATTAAAAATGTTGATGACAGCATATTTAGACTAAGGTATTATTAGATTCTTGGTAAATCACATCTGTTTATCTCAAGCCTTTAATCAGAGCCCTATCCTGCCTACTAGCCAAAATTATTGCACATATCAGATCCATCTTCTGACTGCTGTCCATCTCATCACTGCGAATCATTGCCAAATCCCAGTAATTCATAAGTTGGTAAATTTATCAAGAAAAAAAATTAAAACCAATGCAATGCATGAAACCTCTTGCTATAGAATTATATGTAAAGGAGGGCAGATTCTACTGTTTAGATTCAAGGCCATGCCAAAATTTAGGATCCAAAAAACAAGCCTAGATAAAATCCTGTCAATCACCTTCAGGTTGTTCAAAGGGAGTTCAGTACCTAAAACCCAGACCAACAGATATCAATGCCATTATTTATGGAAAAACAGATATAAAAGATGAGATAGGGACAGCAAAGGGTGGAGATGAAAATCCTGTTCTGATTCTTAGTTGCTTGTTACATTGTTCAAGACAGGGTTTGTCAGATCCAGTTCCGTGCTACATTAGTTTATATTGGGGTTTTTTTACATTAAGGTGACATTATAATTCAGGAAAACCAAGTCCAAGAAAAATTCCCTGTATGGTACAAATCTAATTCTGTACCAAGCCAGCAGCTTGGGAGTACTGAGACATTATCCCTGCCTATTGTACAGACACCACAATGTTATCCTGCGGTTGCAGGTATTCTGACCCAATTTAAAATGAGCACCGGGAGAGAATTCTGAGAGAATTCATAACAGAATTAACCTGGCTGAGAAAACAAAAGGAAATCAAAAACCCATCTTTAATTTCAGATTTTTTGGTCTAAAAATCAAGCGAAGTTCCGCTGATAGAACAAATTCACAAAATTCAAGATTCTCTAATGCAGCCTGACAATTTTACACACATTTTGTTTGAAGAGGGCCCCAGCCACCAGAGAATGTGGCCCTGTACCACGCTGGAGCAGAGTAAGAGGGAGGGAAGGCATATGCAGGTAAATCCTTTGCTCTATGTTTAAATTCAATAACAGTTTCTTGGAGTAAGCTTTGTATCACCCAAAGGGCAGAGACTTATTCCATCATAAAAGCACTTACCAATGACAAACTACTTACCCTTGGACCACATGGATGTTTCCCTGGTGCAAACAGCTCCACTCTCAAGCAAGCTGTACCTTGGAGGCTCTAGAGCTGCAGAAGGCAACAACATCCACTCACCACAGAGGCCAGGGACAGAGCCTTAGGTCCTTCACAGCCTGCAGATCTCCTCCTTTTGTGCCCAACAAGTACCCATATATTTTTGGATACCTGCCTGCAACATCAGGCAGCTCATTTAAAGTAGCATTTTAGGTTAATGTAAAAAAATAGATCAACTTGACAGCGTGCTGTCAACAGATTGATTTTCTCCGCTGCTCAAAATACAGGTCCCAAAATGCAATGTGTAAATCAATTAATAAAATAATTGCTACATAGGAACACACTTAGAAGTAATAGGACTACCAGACATGCAGGCTGATCTTTCAAATCACTAATAATTCCCAGAACTGGTGTTTAGAGGAAGGGGAAAACTCTCACATCATCCTAACTTCCAAAATCTTCCTGGAGGAAAGTCAAAGATTATTCTGCCTCTCATCCCAGGAGGCATTCAAGGCCAGGCTGGATGGACCTCTGAGCAACAGAACTGGTGTGGTGAAAGGTGCTCTTGCCTGTGTCAGGATATTTGGGAACAGATGATCATTATCTTTAAGGTCCCTGCCAACTCTTCAAACTATTCTGTGATTCTAATAGGGAATTTTGATCAATTAAGCTACATTTGTCACACAAACACATCAAGTCTGATACCTTTTTTCAAAACGTGTTTCAACCTTTTGAATTAAAACAGTTATCCTGGAAGAATTTAAACACTGATTTTGGCCTGGATTCATTCACATTCCTTGGTTTTTTCTAGCAGCAAGAAAAAGGCCAATTTGGTAAGAAAGTATAATTGAGCCAGTCTGAATTCCTCAACAGGGATGTGTGTTCTCCATCAGTTGTACGAAGAACACAAAATTAAATTAACATTTGCTTTTGCATTGGGTTGATTTGTCTTTAATTGAAGTGCCCAAGGTTTCCCTAGAGCTTTGAAAAAAAGCTTTTCCCTACAAGATAAGTGCTAGGAAAAGAGAAGATTTTTGTCTATTTTATCTCCATTGTCATGTAAGGAACAGTAGGCTAAAATGCACGTGTTTATTGTTTTCAGGCAACTTGAACTATAAACAAGGCTTTCCAGAATGCCAAGCACCTGCACAGCTACAGCTGTGATATACCCAAGCCTGGAGTCATTTTCTGTGCATGTGATTCTCAGCCTGAAGGAGAAGACGAATGGAAACCAAATCATTCAGTGGATACACTTCAGTATCCAGTTTCCTCAGCTGAGGATGTCAGATGGAGAAGAAATTTTGTCAGCCTGCCCCTACTTGAAAGCCCTGGAAAATGTCAGAGTAGTCCCCCTGTCATGCCCATCACATTTTGCAGAGTTGCTGTTTCTCCTTGGGCCGATGCCACCAGGCTACCTCTTGCTCCGGGAGCGTCTCCTCCACGAAGCTGTCTGGTACCACCCTCAGCCCACCTTCCACCCAAGCCCGGATGACGTAATATAAAAATGCCTCACCACCGAATGAAGAGCAGGAGGGCTTCTTGCGTGCTTAATCCAGAGAGGTTTATTGAGGGGAAAAAGTGAAGAGCAGCAGGGACACAACCTTCTCTGAAGGGGAGCAGAGGCAAAAAAGCCCCAACACTGGCAGGGGTCCGGGTATATAAACTCAGGGAGGTAGGAGGGGTTTGGGGAGGAGCCAGGGTGGGGTGACACGACACGAACCAATAGGGGAAGGAGGTGGGAGTGGTTCCAACCTTGGGACCGATGAGGAACAGGGAACCAAGGAACCTTCTAGAACAGGGGAGTGGGGAGTGGGTGACTGACATGGTGATTGACATGGGAGCTTGCACTACACACATGTTGTCTCCCACGGCATTCCCAAGCTTTCTTCCTTCAGGCCGCCTCCCACAACATTTTGACACTTACCTGAGTGCCAGAGTTACTTGATAGAACAGAGGGACAAGCTAACCTTGGGGGAGTTTGGATGCAAATTAAAGGTAATAAAAGCAGCAATAACAATAACTCCACACGAAGTAATTCAGACAAAAATATTCTGGTTTTCAGATCAAATAATTCCACATCAAAAATGCCAAAACTGAGATGATCTGCATAGTCTCCAGGTAGGTCTTCTGGGTACCATAATTATGTGTTTGAGTAAAATGATAGGGTTCTCCTCAGGTTGCCTGCTTTATTTGGTGAACAGCATGACAAAATCATTTTGAGGACAGGAAATGTGCTACAGAAGTTTGGCTGGATGAAACTAAGCTGCAGATATATTTTCACATAGGTAATATTTTTACAACAAGGTCTGTTGTGCAAAGTTTGTGTAGAAAAGGTTTTATTTATCTTTAAAATAAGCAAAGTCAGACACAAGTGCTCTAACTAAAGAGTCTAATTTAACTTCCAGACAGAGAGATAAATTTCTTCTGAAACAATCTTTTAAAGACCAGACAAACACAACCCCCAACTCTGCAGTTGTTTGTAAGTTCCTATAAATATTTCTAGAAAAAAAAGAATAGTAATAACAACTTAGAAGACAGAGCACTATCATTTTTCTTGCCAGAAGTTCTGCTCACTTGCTTTAAATTTAAAGAAAATTATTTGGTCCTTCAATATCCCTGTACACCTGCATGCAATGATACCAATCAAAGTTCAGAACCATATCTAGGTCAGTGTTATTCTTAAAAGTGATGGGAAAACTTTTATTAGCCTATTAAGAGTAAGACCAAATCAAAACAGTAAAGAACAATCCAGTTTAAGAAATATTTTTAAGAGCAATTTATACTTTGCAATCTGAAGGACTAATATTCTTTTTTATAAAAGTTGGACATTCAGACAGAGTGGTGCGCTTTGCACATCAACAGCCAATGCTTTATCTGCAGAAACAGGAAAACACATTAGTAAAGGCAATATTTCAACTGACTAAAAGCACTATTTGCATAAACTGTTCCTATTTGCATAAACTGTTCACATTCTAAAGGCACTCAACAGAAACTTGACATAATTTCTGTGAGCTGTCCCCTGCTGCACAGAAGCTTAAGTGTAACTTAGGACTTGGCTGTTGCAGTAATTCAGCCCCAGATCATTTTGACCACAAAGTGCAGGTAATATAGTGAAATGAAAAGCAAAAAGAAAGGGAAAAGCATGATTAACAGGAACATCAAAAACACAAGGATATCCATTCATATTGCCTCCTCACATGTAGATTCTTTACTGAATGCCGTTGCCTCATTTCTGATACTTCAGTTTTTCAAATTTTTAATAAACAAAATATTTCCCTTGCTATTAAATCAAACTTCTAATCATGTAGGTGGTTTTTAATTTTATATTCCCTTTAATTATAACTACATGAAATTTCTTTTACCCTTCTCTTTGAGCACTTAGTAATTAAGAACTGCCTTGGATAATTAAAACAGAATTATTCTGTGTTCTGAGACATTGCAACCTCTCATTATTGTCTGAGGCATGTCTTTAAAAATGTGCTTATGTAAACAGCAAAGATTTCTAAGGACACAGTTTTAGTGATATGTGTTTTATGAAGTTTTGCCTGTATGTCATAAGAGAGAGGTAAGAGTATCAGCACTAAATTTTAGATGGGTTTGCAGCATTTCAAAGAACCACAGAATTGTCTGGCTTGGAAGGAAACTTAATGATCTTTTAGTTCCACCCCACCTGCCATGGGCTGGGACATCTTCCATTAGACCTGGTTGCTCAAAGCCCCATCCAACGTGGCCTTGAACATTTCCAGGAATGGGGAAATGCCCAGTTGTTCTGGGCAACCTGTTTCAGTGTCTTACCACACTCATAGTACTTCATATCTTATCTAAACCCACCCTCCCAGTAAGTAGCCCTTGTCCCTTGTATTTCAAGTATGGCATTCTGTGTATCCCAAGTTTCCAAAAGTGTAACAGTGTTCAATTCTGGCTTTATGAAAATCTCATTCTTTACATGGGTTTTCTGCCATCTTCCTTCAAAGAAAGAAAAACAACAAACCAGTTTTAAAAAATTTTACGTGACAATCCTAACCAGCAGGTCTTTTGACCCATGGCATTCAAGACAAACTGAAAGGAAAAAGGAAGCAAAAATAAAAGATGTCTTTTGTGCCAATGGAGAAAGATGTTTCAATGCTTTGAGCTCTACATTGGCTGCTCTCAGTTCAGCAAAGAAAACAACCCCACAGTATAGGGAGTGTCTGCTCAGTATTAGGGGAGGCTTCAGCACTTCATTTCTGATCTGCATTCCTGCTGCACTCCCCTCCAGCCTTTCTTCCATGTGAATACAGCCATAGGCATGATTCACCCCCAATGGGAAAAGCTTCTCCCCTGCCACCGGCCCTCAGTGTGTGCCAGTAACCAGCACCACCCCAGCATCAGCCTGACAATTGATTACCACTGTGGAGAAAATAAAATAGATTAGGCATCTGAGACACTTGAATGTGAAACTGTTGACTGAGGAAATAAGCAGAGAGAATTTTGCCAACATGGAGACAGGTTCATTCCAAGGAACCAAGGAACTGAATGATTTGGGCCAGCTCTGTGGGAGCTAGAAGTCTTATTTCTGAGCTTGCAGCTGGCACAAAACCAGCATAACTGCACCTGCAGCAACCCTGACCTCTGCAAGGTGTGCAGGCTACTGGCACGTGTCACTTTGAGACTGCAGGGATGGACAGGCCACCTGCCTGGGGGTATTCTCCTCCTGCAGTGCCACAGCTGCCTTCTCAGCTTGAAGAACTCAGTTCCTATGAGACTGTAAAAGCTGGTGTTGTCATGGAGCCAGAATTATGTCTCTGAATGTAATTGTCAAAGTTTATCCCCAGCTGGCAGCTAAATACCGTGCAGCCACTCATTCACTCTCCACCCCAGCCCTGGTGGGATGGGGAGGAGAACTGGAATGAGATAGAAACCATGGGCCAAGATAAGAGTGGTTTAGTGAAGGAGAAGGAGAAGACAGAGACAGAGATGGAGATGGAGGAGGAGGAAGAAGAAGAGAAGGATAATGAAAAGAGGGATTACAAGGAGAGAGAGAAGGATAAAACCTAAGACAGACAAGTGATCCCCAATACAATCACTCAGCATCCTGAGGAAGGATTGTCCTCTCCTGGTCAACTCCCCCCAGTTTATACACTGAGCATGACACTCTGGTATGGAATATCCATCTGGCCAGTTCAGGTTATCTGTCCAAGCCATACTCCCTCCTGGACACCTGCGCACCTGCTCAACAGCAGAGTGTGGGAAACTGGGAAGTCCTTGACTTAGAGTAAGCCCTGCTCAGCAGCAATTAAACCATCAGAGTGTTATCAGCATATTCTCTTACAAAATCCAAAACACAGCACTCTACCAGCTGATAGGAAGAAAACTAACTCGATCCCAGCTGAAACCAGGATACTAATCTAGCTAAAACCTAGAGAAACTCTCAACTTCTTACTGTAGAGAGGTAGGAACTGTAGGAACTTTCATACTGTACTGAAACTCAGTATGACTTAGGAGAATATTGTTAAAATGAGATTTTGTTTAGCATGTGACTAAAAGAACAGGTGAGAAGGGGAAGCACCACACTGCTGTATGAGAGCAGACCCACAGCAGACATCCAGGCAGCAAATCAAAAGTGACTCAGAGTCACTTACCTGTAATAGGAAGGGTTAAACACATCACCCCAGATCAGAGCAGGTTGGGTCCATGTACTGCCTTTCAGAGCAAACAGACATCGTCAGCCCAGGTGGACAGTCCTGAAGCAGGATCTAACCAGCGTGGCCTCCATCAGCTTAGTGAGGTGAAAACAAAATATCCAGGTCAAAATAATACCCACACCCAGCCCTCTCTTCAGCCCCAGAAGCCCAAGGCACTGGCTGCCAGTACAGCAAATGCAGCAATCCACTGTCTTATTTGTTATTCTGGGGTAAGTAAATTTTCTTCTGAATCTGACTGTGATTTCGAGGTTGAACTTTAGAGGCCTTAAGAGGCAAGTGTAATAAATACTTTTCTATTCTACAGAGACATGGACACAAGCCCTTTGAAAGATATTTTCTGACAAAACTGTGGAAAAAAAAAAGGTTCAAAAGAACTTGAGAAGTTCAGTTTCCTCTAAAAATTAAAGCCTTAGTAACCTTTTGTTAACATTAAACAGCCAATCATGTCAGGATCAATGGTGTACTGATGAAACTTTAGGACTGACTCCCTCAGTGTGTTTGAACATTCTTTTGGAGCAAGGAAGGAAGGCTTTATTATTTATTTTTTTTAGACTTTGATATAGAAGACTGGAGAGCCGCCTTTACATCATATCAAGACAGAGTCACAACAGGGATTTTAATGCAAGCTTTCAAAATCCCTTCAAAATTTTGAGATGAAAGATCGTTTCCATCTTTTATTCCAGATTCATTTTAGAGGAGCGAGTTGGGGGTTTTGTTGTTGTTGTGAGGACAGAGGATGTGATAGGGAAAAACCAGAACTTTATTATAATCAGTTGCCTTGTTGTCCTGCATGGCTCAGACTTTAAAAACAAGCTGCCTTCTGCTTTTTGGCCCTTGTAAAGGAGTTTGTGACTGCACCGAGAACCTGGACTATGCTTTTATGTTTAGATGGTCACAGTGCAATTCAGGGAAGCTCAGTTTGCTACAAGATTGCAATGACTTTCTTTTGAAGACACAAAATTGAAGTCAGACACTCATCAGGAGATCTGAGTGCAACTGGCTTTTCAGCCACTGTCCCACATCTCTGTTTTTCAGCAACAATAACATAGCTGCAAAAGAAAGGGACTGTAATGATGCTAATGATGGCCAGGATAGAAGAGCTTCAGGCAATACGCTATCATACAGCACTACGCTATCCATTAGGATAAGGTACAGCGGTCACAAGGTAAGGCAGAACTACTTCTGACAATGAACAGACTGAGAGTACAAAGTCTCATCTACTTGAAGTTAAGCACAAGCATTTTTCACCCTCAAAAATAATAAAAAAATCCAATAAGATGAAAGGATGGAAGAGTTCCCACAGGTACTGGGTATTTCCCAGGAATGTCTGAGAAATACCCAGAAATTCTGGTAGTTCCCACAGGAATTTCTGGGTCTTTTCAGTGTTATGTCAGAGTCTTGGGAAGAAGGGAAGAGTGGTAAGGGGTAAAGTTTGCAGGCACAGACTGAGGTACCCAGTACAGAAAACACTTTTCAGAGACAGCTGATATACTCAAAAAATTTAGCACCTGTGCAGAAGCAGCTCCTTTCTATTTTCATTCCAAGTTCTCATCTGTGAGATGAGTCCAGACCTCCTAAAGATGCTCAGCCCAACCATATCTACGGCAGGGAATGAGGGCTTCCCTACCCAGCAAAGCCATTGTCACAGGGGCAGACAAACCCCTTAGGCGAAAAAGGAAGTGCTTTAAGCAATCAGCACCAAGCCCCCCTGCCCGTGCTCCCTCAGCTCTTTGAAACACTAATGGCTCCTTTGCTGGATTTCATTGAAGAAAGTCAACTTCCCAAAGGTTATTGACAAGAGCTATTGCAGACCATTGCCGTGCAGTCACATCCTTCCATAGCAGCCAGACAATGACCTGCAGAAAGAAATCCTCCAGTCACGCATGGCCTAGAACATCGGGCAAAGTTTCTGCTTTCCAACTGTCACCAAGAAGGACATGGAAAAGGAGTGCCCAAATCCACTATTTCTCAGTTTTCTGAAAGCTGAAGGGCCACATGATTTCTCTAAGAGATAACCCAGATGCTGTCCCATGCTCTGATATCATAATGAAGAAAAAAGAAAACAAGGATGAATTTTGAACCTTCATTACGATTAACCTTATCTCATTATTTTCTCTGCTTACCCTATTAAGGACACCTACATGAGACTATCAGGATGTCTCGGCTTTTCAAGTTGGAGTTCATTTTTTTAAAGTTTTGCAGTCTTTTCAGAGGAATTTTTGTAGTTGTCTGGACTGGAAAAACCCTCAGGCTATAAGAATATCACTATTCTAAAATTCACTCTGGCTACAAGGGCCTGAGTAGAAAACCATGCTTATCTGACAACCCCTGATGCAATTGAGACTGAAATAGATTGCAAGTATTTTGGCAGAAGATTGCTGACTCTCGTTCTTAAGCTTGAAAAGCTTAACAGACTCCCTGCCACAGAAAAACACCTTGAACACTCTTGAAAAATGGTAATTCTCCCAGCATGCTTTTAATGCTCACCAGTAGGTCCACAAGCTGCTTAAGGGTGATTCCTCAGACAATAGACTGCTTTAAGCAAGAAACAGCACGGCAGAAATAGATGAAAAATTAAACTGAACAAACCAAGGATGCATGGAAGAGTTACCCTTTGAAATGAAGAAATTAGATTTCTTCTTCTGTCAAAAAATCTTTGTAGTTTGTTATTCCTTTGGAAAGTTATCAGTGTTTTAGCTTTGCAAAAGATAAACTTGTTCTAGGCTCATTTATTTTCCAGTATCAAACTTAAAAGGAACTGAAAATTTTATTTTCAATACCATAGTGACTGCTTTACTTATGCAGTCAAATTAATGTTTGATTAACTTTCTGAAGTAAAAATAAAATGAGAAATGCAGGAGGATGTTCATTCATGATGCTGTAAGAAAGCATTTTTCATTACATTGTAAAGAAGACTTAGAGGTTTCCAGCAGCTGAGCTGTCAGTGCTCAGAGTGAGTTAAAGTCGTGTTAGTACCAATATTGTTTGTTTTTCAGAAACAAGAATACTCTGAGATCTTCTTTGTTAAACACTTATACTCTGGTGCTTGGCTCCCACAACCTGGAGGGTTTTTTTGAGTTTTCCTTGGCCATGACACATTTTTTAAGCACAATTCCTTCAGGGAAGGTTCTAACAGTGCAGAAAACTAGTTCACACACAGTATTGAATCTTTCACAAAGTTCTGGACATCTCAGAATGCAATTGCATACTCTGGGACAAATATTCTGGCACTTTGGAATGTCTGCCTGGAGAAGAATTCAGTACTACAGAAGTGGAACTCAAGAACCAGCACACAGAGCAAGGCCAGCGAAACAAAGCACTTCATATAAGGTCAAATAAAAGGTGCTATTCCACCAAAAATAGAAAAGTCTGGGAAAGAGGGTGGACAGTAGAGAGCAAGCAATCAAGTTTTCCACAATGCCCTCTTCAGTACCATCAAAGCCTGATTGGCAGGCTGCTTACTTCTCAGGCTGGAAAAGTTAGAGAATGTTCAAAAGAAAAAACCACCTGATGTCAGCATGGTGTCAAGTGACAACCACAAGGCAGCTGCTCTGAGGCAGAATCCTAGCTGTGAACAGGCTTGGAAAATTGAGCAAGGCAAATGCCTACCATTTGCACCATTAGGATTGCAGGCTAAATGTGCATGTTCTTTGTGAAGCCATGCAAAATGTCTCTGCAATTTTTTCTCCCCACACAGCTATTCCATCTGGTGCCCAGCAAGCCCCAAATAGTTAGTTAGTGCAATAGCACTAACTTGGTGCCTTCGCTCTGAGCCAGTAGAGCAGAAAGCATTATAGTAGGTGAATATTAGATGATAAAATAGTGGGAAGACTTAAAACAATAAGGCTGTGCCACTCTTCCCCAGAGGATTTTGCAGCAGGCTCCAGTTTACTGCAAACTCAATAGAAAATAACCTGAAAAGTTGCACATGGCTCTTCTGCTTGAAATGGCTGCCCAGAGCAAACCCAGGGCCAAAGAAAATCACAGACAAAACGTTAAGCCTTGATAAAACAATCCCATTTGAAATAGCAAATACTGTGTCTTTAAAAGCATTATAAATACATGAGGCATGTGACACAGCATTTTTACACAGATGACTTTGTATTACATTCCTCTACCTTAAGTATTCAGGTGTGACAAAAACATATTGTGAATAACTAAATTTTAGGCATAGCTTTCAAGAAGTTTTATGAAACTATAAATGCCTGAGAAATTTTAAATTATATTTCCCTTACTGTTCTGAAACAGCAACCATTTAAAAAGTTGCTACCTTTTCCCACATCACACCTTAAAGTATGTAACAGATTCTTGCATTTTTCCACTGGTGCCCGCATGATCCAGAGGACAAACAGCTGAGGGCACATTTTAAAAACTATTTACGATATAGAAGTCATGAACAAGAGGACGAAAAAGATGGAAAAAGTATTGCAAATAGCCTCTGAATTCCCTGTTACCCTCTTCTGATTTGGTCTTTTCATAGAGGGAAAAAGAAAGGGCCATCAGCTACAAGAGAAAATCACTGATCACATCTAGATGCAAGTTCACTGTGCCACTTCTCTTGAACCTGCTAGAGTTTGTTCCCTCATGACACTGAAATCAGAAGACACTTAGTCATGGATAATAAATTAGTAGAAGGGGGATTGAGGTGTTTTGGGGGTTGGGTCCTTTCCAAGTTTTCAGAAAAACTATAGAATCTAAAAGCTCAGCAGTACTACAAAAGTAAAGAGCTGATTTTCATGGCATTTATTCCAGGCCCCAAGTACTATCAAAATTTCTGGTTATTTCACTGGAGGAATTCAGAAAAAGTACAAGAGAAATTGCCCACTCCTCATGCAAGATAAGCACAGAGCATCTGCAATAAAGACCCCAAATACATCAACACAATTCCATATAGCAGCTTCCAATTAATGCAAGGAAATTAAGATACCAAAGAGAAGTCATAAACCCACTTTCCAGTTAAATTTCTAACAAAATTGGTTCTTCAGGCAAACAGGAGGCTCAGTGTAGTGAAACTATCATATGGCATCACCTTCTTTATGGGATCTCCTCTGTGAAACAAGTACAGAGAGGTACTGAGTATTCCTTATTCTACCTCTTGCATTAGAAGTCCCATTTTCTCTGTCCTTTTGGATGACTTAGGGTTATGCTTTTAGATATCCAGGATGTCCTTCACATACACAAGCTGTAGCTCTTGTATAAGAACACCCAAAGGAGGTCCCGGAGTTCAGAGTGGAGTTGAACATTGTGGGTAAGTGACAGGGTGGGAAGCCCACTCCAAGCACATCCAACAGGCACAACCTGTGGCAAAGTCTTACAGCTACAAGACAAAGGAAATTGTCAAACCTACATTTTCTCTCAACTCTTTTGTCTCATATGAGTGTAGCTTGCAATAGCGAGGGTGACATTCAATAACCTCCTTACAGGTCTCATTCCACCATACCATGAACCTGCTGGCATGAGTAAGAAATAGACTTGTGAGGAAAGTTTATGATCTTTCAAGATGCCGAGGGAACAAAGGCATATAGGATTTTTCCAAGCTTAGGAAGCAGAACTTTACAAAACGTGCATACTAAAACATCTGCAGTGAACACCAAGCAAGGTTTTCTTGAAACACAAAATTGACTGATTTATATCTGGCATAATGCAAAAATTCAAAACACTTTCACTTCGTACTAAGAGATAAAGCTGTCACTCCCATGAGGAAAAGGTGCTATCAGTATAGAAAATCCAGCAGCTAGTCTTGATGAAGAGGAAAATAAAAATATGTATATATACGTATATATCTGCCTCATGACCTCTGTTCTGCACCAGCAGACCTTAGTCTGTGCCTGCAACTGGCAGAATGGATGTCATCAATCTCTTTGGTAAAAAAAAAGCTGATGTGAAGTAATCATCCCATATGACTAATGGCGCTTCCTCCAATGGTGGTACCATTTTCCAACAGGCTTTTTGCAGGCCATTTACAACAAAATGCACATCTGGTTATATTTGTTCATCTCCAGGCTCATGCTCTTCAGGTTTTTTTCCCCTTTGGTCTCCTCTTCAAGTTCCAACGAGATGCTATTTGCAAGCCTTGATTTCAATGGGTCGGTGTCACTACTTTTGGCAAGATATTTGCTGAGATCACATAATGTCTTCCTACTCGAGCAGGCTGTTTACTCATAGTTTTATTCATATTTGTTTCTCCTTCCTGTTACCTTGTTTTTTTTCAGGGACTAAAGTACAGTGATTCAGTAATCTCAAACCCAAGCTTACATTTCCCTCAATGATTCTTCTCTAAAAGTATAGTTCAAAATCCAAATATTTGGTTTCCTGTGTTCCCTCATATAAAGATAAGTTTATCTGCATTATCATCTATGTTAGTTATACTGAAATTTATAATTTTCAGTAAGAGCTTCAAAAGCTTCTGTGTCTGTAACTATCAGAGTTTCTAACTCCTGAATTCTACCACAATAAAAGCACGCATCTTTATGACAAGACTTTATCTCTTGAACTTATCTTCATTTACATCATAAATACCCTAAAAATTATTTATTAGTACACAAGAAAGATCTCAGCCGTTGTACAGCAAAGCCAGACTCAATCACTCCAATATTGCCAGTTGCCAATCACTTTTAAAGTTATACCTTCCCACTCTTCCCCACCCTTGAATTTCTATCCAGCAGTTTAAACCTATTTAAAACTCCGTGGAAGAAAGTTTTTTGAGAAATCTTCCTAAGAGTGGTTGACGTGCTGTCAAAATAAAATGCTTGCAAGCCAGCTTTCCAGATAGACATCCAAAATGACAACCAGACATCAGGCAGAGCCACCTTGATGGAGGAGAGAAACAAGCCCTAATGAGAATGGCTGCATGGCTTCAGAGAGCTGGGCAGCTCTCACATCACTTAATTTTGATGAACTAACCCTTCAGCAAAAGGGAACAGCAAAATTAATTGTGTTTCTAATTCCTCTCAGAATGCTAACAAAAAAAAATCATAAACACCACTGAAATATTAACTACTGTCAAATTTCCTCAGCGGCCATTCATTTATATGCAAGAGATGCTCACAAGCATAACTCCCTGTGGTCATTGGACTTGCTGAGCTCTGAATGCTTCAGTTGGCATGAAAAACATTTAGAATCTTTTTCTGCTTATTAACAAAATAAAGGTCTGAAAAGCCATTGAGTTTGACTTCCTTTAACTTAGAACCCCACAATGTAATTTAGAATTACATTTTTAATTCCACTTGGTTGTCTATAAAAGTGTTATCTTTGCAATATTTCATGGAAGTGGTTAATAGTTCAGAACACACGGAGCTATTACTGGAATTTTCAAATACTGTATGGCCATAATATTAATTCTTCTCACTTTAATCTTAAAGTTGTTAAAGACAAACATATTTCATATAAATAGTACCTTGTCTTTTCTAAATTAGAGCACCTTTTCCCATATTGCCATGAAATATTTCAAGGATGAAAATGATCCACTCGAAAGCCTGAAGCGCTCACCTTGGAAGGGGCAGATTTGTGTTCACATATCTGTTGCAGTGTGTGGGGCTGTTGCAGAAGAGACTGAGAGGCTCATTGCAGCATATTCAGGAGTTTTGTGGTTGGCACATTTCCGTAGGAGGGAGATCTGGAATCAGGGCCTTGCTCAGAATCAAGCAAAAGAAAGGTTTTCCTTCAGTCTAAGAAGCAGCTTATCCACTGGTTTGGGGATCTAAACAGTGCATGCAGTCTTGCAATCCCAGAAGTACATTCTAGGATGACTTTTTGTAAGGGGAAAAGTAATGGATTCTTCGCTTCTTTTCTGCCAAGGTCGGGATTAAATCATGAGATGGTATTTCTTGTTCGGACTCAGATGTTTATTAGGTCTTATCTATATTACAGTCTCACAAGCTGTGAGTTCTACAGTACTTTAACAAGGTAAAAATGGAGATGTGTCCCTCTCTCTACAAGGCCTTTTAAGGATAAAGTGTCCAATTGAGAAATGACGAGAAATGACACCTAAATTATTTTTACTTTTAACCCAATAAGCAGGTACCTATGGCCTGCAATGCGGACTTTTTTATCCAATTACACAATACCACCCAAACCCATGAAGAGGAAGGTGTAAAAGAAGGTAAAGAGGAAGAATCAGACTCAACCCTAAAACCTCCATCTTGCTTTATGTATATTACTATATTCTAAAACCTTAAACTCTAAGATTTCCACAATCTGATATTACACACTTCTAGTCAAATTACACACCCATAATCCCAGTTCTATCATTCAGTTTTGGAAGCCTTCTCCACAGCCTCGGGTCAAATGCAGTGTTCTCTTGGGGGTCAGTATCTGACAGCACAGAAAGCCTAAAATTCTCAGCAGCCAGGGTTCCAACAGAAAAGAGCATTTGCTTTTACATGAGATTGGGCTGCACAAGCAAGGCAGACCTGGTTTAACAATCACACTGGCTGTGCCTTAGCTGGTCTGCAGTCACAGCACAAATGCAACAGCAGCATCTAAATGCTGGCCACAAGGCCCCTGGTACTGGAGGTACCTGGTACATCTGTTAGACCCCTCTTGGACTTCAGCAATGTTCCCAATTGAGGTGAAGGTATGGGGAGGAAAATTACAACCCTGCTGTAGAAGCAAGGACCAAACTTCTCCGTTTTCTGCAGAAAAGCTCTGCATCGCTCCCCAAGTCATTTCTGCAGATGGTAAAACAACAAGTAGGGTCCAAGCCTGGGAAACCAGAAATCTGAGCTGGTTATCAGGGAGCTGACCAAAATTGTGCTCCTGTTGCTTGAACGAGATCCGGAGAAAGTCCTCATGATTAAAGCATTAGCCAGGGCTGTGAGAAATAGTTTTACATACCTGATTTAAAGGAAGGCCTTTAACAGATACCCGCATCCCAAGCAAGCTCTGGATTACCAGCTCCACTATTTTTCTAGGAGGGAGAAGCAGTCATTCCCGTGAAGAATGAGAACAGACTCCATTTCTAGAAAGTAAAGAAGCTTTTTTACACAACAGTAAAAATGGAATCAGTCAGTGAAATGGAATGGTGTGTATGTATACACAGGTGTGGAGTCATTCTGGCAGTACACAGATCATATCTAGGCTGATACAGGTGCTAAAAATGCATATTCTTGTAAATATATTAAGATAATTATAGGTTCAATGAAAAACTTACCTATCTTATTAGATTTAAGGACACTTTAGAATAATCTTAAAATTAGCCTGAAATCCTGTTTAGATTTAAGGACACTTTAGAATAATCTTAAAATTAGCCTGAAATCCTGTTTAACTTAGAAATAATAGTTTATCCATAAATTGCTTATTGTCAAATCATTGAATATAACTTTAAATGCATGTAAGTAGCTTTAGAGCCTAAGTACCACTGATTTCCACTGAATCCTCACATTTCTTTTTAGGATCTAGAGAGTAATTCATATGAGGAGCAGCTGAGGGAACTGGGGCTGTTTAGCCTGGAGAAGAGGAGGCTCAAGAGAGACCTTGTCACTCTTTACAACCTCCTAAAAGGATGTTTTAGCAAGGTGAGGGTTGGCCTCTTCTCCTAGGCAACAGGGTGAGAGGACACAGCTTCAAGCTGTGCCAGGGGAGGTTCAGGTTGGAAATCAGGAGGAATTTACTCACAGAAAGCGTTGTTAAGGATTGGAATGGGCAGCCCAGGGAGGAGGTGGAGTGACCAGAAGTGTTGAAGAAACAATTGGATGTGGCACTGAGTGCCATGGTTTAGTTGACAAGGTGGTGTTTGGTCAAAGGTTGGACTTGATGAAATTGGAGGTACTTTCCAACCTTAATGAGTCTGTCATTCTAGTACCTAAGCCACTAGAGAAGTAAATTTAGATCCAAAAATCGCTTAGGCTTTTTTTTGAAAACAAAACCTATTCATTGTAACTCACACACATGTGATTAAATGATTATGCTCTTTTCTGATCCCAAAGCTGTTGCAATATGCCAGGAAAATATAGTGAGGCTTCTATACAAAAGCATTATAGGTTGCTCTGTTAACAAAATAATGTTTATTTTGACAGAAGCTGCTGGGAGCCTTGTGAATACCCTAATCTTACTGCCTACCCATTCCTCTGCTAAGCATCTTAGCAAGTCTGACAAAACATGCAGCTCCAAGAACACTGAGATGTTTCCAAGGATCAGTAAAATCCCTTTCCTGCAATTTATCCCTGTGTTTATCTACTTGTCCTCCTCCATGAGAGGAGGCTTGAGGGATATGGTCTGTGCATTCTCGGTGCATGTCAGGTGAGGACTTCTCCCTGTTAAAATTTTGACATTGGAGAGTGGGTGTTAAAAAGGTGAACATCGCACTCTCCTGCGAAGGGTTAACCTCTGCTTCTCCCTGCCTCTGCCCTGGGGTCTCTGGGGAGGAAGGCACCAAGCTGAGTGCCCAGCCCACACCAGCACCCTGGCAGCTTGCTGAGGTGCAGAAACATGCAGGTGTAATGGGCACAGCACACCCAGCTGAGCTGTGCTGAGGGGCAGGACGTGCCCCTTGCTCAACCAGAAATGGCTCCTGAGGGATGAAGGCACATCCCAGCTCCCCTCACAGTGCTCCTCTTTAGGCATGATGCCAAGGAGGCAAAATATCATCAAGGATAATCAAGACTGTGGTGAGTGTGTACACAATCTCCTGAGAAGGAGGGTATACCACAGCCTTAATAAAGGTCTCCAAATTGTCTGCTAACATTCTGCAATTGCATTACTCTCCTTCCCCCATCAGCACCACCACATTTACTCTTCTCTCCAAGCTATACTCATGAACAAATGCTACACAAAGCTCTCATTTTTGTAAAACCTCCTATGCTTCCTTCTGAAACGAAATGCTTTGGCTTCAGCCACAGCAGCTGTGGCAGAAGCTGTTGCACTATTCAGCTTTTCAGGATGGTTTGGCTCAGCAAAAGCTACTCTGAAAAAAAAAAGCAAGAAATAACTTTCTCATTTAACTAATACATGTTCATGGCAAAAGGCAAGATGTCCCCCTGTCACCAAGGAAAACCATGTGCTCTCAGCAACAGAACAGTACGCACAAATTTTAGTCTGGAGCTAACTGGAACTGAAATATTTTGCATTGTGAAAATTATTACACCTCACCCCATATGTTTTCACAGTGGGTGGATTTAAAGTATCTATTCATTACCCTGAGATTCTGCTACATAGCCACTGGGCATGAGGAGAGTCCAGACCCCCAAGATGCCCAGCACTGCAGGGTTCCATTCTTTTACAATACCCCAAGGAAAGCTGCTAATTCACAGTTACACACCACAAGGTCTGGTTTTCAGATGACCTCCCCCTCTTACTGCTTACAGCAGAGTAATTATGCAGAAGTCAGGGCAGGGGGAAAGGTATTTCATATGGCACATTTTGCTGCCCCATCAAACAGCAAGAGGCTGTGAATCTCCACTCATATATTTTGGTGCAGATTGTAGCAGTTTGGGCAATCCTTTTGACTTTATGCAACTTTACGTTATTGCAGAATCATATTTGGGGGGAGGTTCAGTCACAGTGGATATTCACAGGAGCTGGAGTGTCTCAGCCACTAGGAGAAATTAATAAAAATGCAGAAAAATTGGCAAACAAGAGACTCAGTTTTTCCTGCCTGATTACATCACAGAAATGCTAATTACAATAATTTGATGTTGTCCAGATTGTAGCACTCCATCAAATTAATGAATTTTAGCATGGTGACAAATGTTTTTTGTTTCAAAGTCTGCTGTACAATATTCTCCTTTAAGTGAAATGATTTTAAATCATTAAAATGTCAATAAATTTCAGAAATCATTTTGCTTGTAAAGCATATGAGTATTTTGTGAAAGCTTTCCCAAAGTTTCAGCTCTCTATTTAAAAACACATGCAGTTAATTTCTGTTAACTGGTCCTGCCATTCACAGTTACATCAAAGGCATGCAAATCACATCAGTCTTTCTGCATCCATGCATCATCATCCATAGCATCAGATTGTGCAGAACACTCTGTTTAAGAGTCAGAGAGGCACTCGGATTTGAAAGCAATCATTTCTGTGTTTTCAGAGAATGAAAATGTGCTGATGACTGAGCAACCTCACAGCTGCAGAAACAAATGGTATTTTTCCTTCTGACTGCCTCCACCGACATCCTCACAGATGACTTTTGCATTCTTTTTCCTCAGCGACTGAAACACTCTGCATGTACAGCCATGTGCATGTTGATGTTCTGCTGTTAACAGAGGCTTGCACTGCAGAACTTCTAATTACACACTTGGGCCCTGTCTAGCTGATAATCTGTCAAATTAATGAACTGCAGCCCTGTCATTTATGGTATCACCTGTGTATGGCTTTCACGTGGGGCCTTTTTATTATTTTGATCAAGAGCATAAGAGTATTATTGACATAGACACAAAAAGTAATATTGGTTCAGAAAAAGGTTTATGGGATGGCATAGTCAGGGGCTACTATAAAAACGTGTCTTCGGTATGGGTCAAGCATTTGTTCTTCTATATTGCATAAACCTAGTGTCTGCTTCGAGTAGAGATAACCAATACAAAAGGAGGCAAATGACTAAATGACTTGTGAGATGGAGATCCAAGCCCTTCGTTACAAACAATTTGATCAAGGTTCATCAGGTGCTGAGCACTTCTTGTAATGGGAGTGAAGAAGAAAGAGAGGACATCCAGCACTTTCCAGGACTCAACTCTGATGTTCAGTTTCTGCTAAACTGAGTAACCTTTGAGAGTGAATGATGCTATACCACAGTAGGCCAGATTCATCCTTCTAAGAAAAAAAATAATGCTTTTCAAATACTAACCTATATTGAATTGCAATTTTTGTATTTTTGTCCTTTTATGTTGTTGTTATTGTAATGTAAACTTATGCAAATTAGAATAATCCTCTCCCTCCTGAGTACAGGAAAGATTAGATCTTTAACGTCATCCACTGCAGTTGAAAAATTTAATAAGTGCTTCTTATGAAATTAAGTTTTAAAATAGTTACCTTGACAGAAATAATTAAACCATCATCTCTGCCTTATATTAGCAAATAAGGCAGAAGAAGAAGAAAAAAAAAATTCCATGTGATATAATGTGCACAGAATGGATGAATGGAGGAAGTCAGTTTTAAAATTAATGAGGTAGGAGATAACAGACATTGAATAGAATAAATAACCATCCCTGTTTCTTATGTGACCGTGGTGAACCAATGAACCAAAACTCTAAGGACACCTGGACTCCAGCAGGGAGAAGCTGCTTCAGTGCCTCCAATGCTGAAAGGCTGAATGCCTGTCTAAGAAGCCAAGATAAAGCTTTTAAATTCTCTGGTCCTCTCTCAGGCTTTGTGTCTGTCACCTGGAGCAGCAATACTTAGGACACTTACACTTCTGATGTTATTACTGAGTTTGAGTGTGCAATCCTCTATCCTGAATGCGCAAGAACACAGTCTATCCAAAAGCACCAGTGCCAAATCCTATGCAATTCTACTGGCTTACTGTTACTTAGAACTTTTGTAAATATTCCAAACATTTATGCCTACAACCAGAAGAGAATCATTAAGGTTGGATTCAAGATATTAACTATAGCCAGGCATCCAGGTGTAACTAAAACCAGAATCATCCTAATAAAACATCGTAGAATATCATGGAATATTCTGAGTTGGAAATGACTCATGAGGTCCATCACAATACATCTCCAAGATAATAAAGCATGTCTGCACAACATTCCTCCTTGTCTAACATGGTATGTTTAATAAGATTTACTGCTATAGCAGCCAGAGTATTTATTTTGAGCCTCATGAGCAGCAATCCCTCAGCTGTGGCAGCTGCTGTGTCATTCAGCCCCAGTTGCAGAATTGCAGTTCCCAAACCTCATCTTCCATTTAAGCCACTGAAGCACTTGACCCAGATATGCTCCTGGAACCTCAGAGTGACAAGTAAAATACTGAAAATGTGAATTACTAATTGTCTTGGGCTTTTCCTAAGGAAATATTACTACCATTTTTCAAGCTTTCTTCTTGAACAACAATTAATTGTAAGTGGAAGATGTAAACATCATCATCATCATGCTTGTTAATTCCTGTAGGACTAAATTATATTTTTCCTTACAAATTTTGCAGGCAGCATTGTGTATACACTGCAAAATTCCATTTAAATTAAAAAAAGAAAAGAAACAGAAAAAAAGACTGTTAAAAGAAGTGTATGCAGTGTGTATTTTGCTTCAGTAACTCTGACCTTTAGAAATATTCAAGCTGCCGTTTGATTTAACATTTCATCAGCAAATACATGCTAACGCACAGAGGACTATTCTCAAAGTTCACAAAAGATGAGAAAAGGGCTAAAAGATTGTAACAGAAAAAAATAACTGTAGGTTTCCTCCACGTGTAGAATAATCTGAAACTAACAAGCTTGCTTGTGTACAGGCTGACATCACAGACTTCTAATCACTCCCAGCTTCAGATGAGCATTTCATAAACAGCTTGGTTCAAAATTGACCAGGAAAACTGGCACTATATCAATGCATTATTTCTCCGGATTAAATCCTTCTCTCTTCTATTAGATGTTTTACTGCAACAATGTCACAGAGCAGAATCAGAAATTATGTAGATAGGACATAATTTCTACATAATTTCTGATTCTGCTGGGTAACAGAGTATGGAGAGATTCTGAAGACACCAGAATACAGTGAGGTTACACAATCACCCCCAGACTCCTGTCCTGGTTATGGATCACACACCAGTCCACTCATTTAGCATAGCAAGATCCCCAAGGCAGATCACTCTCACTTCAGGGAAACTGGTTTTTTTTGTTTCCTTTTCCTAGATTTAGTGGCATAATACAACTTTAATCCCTCCAACTGGGCAACTGCTCTTTTTATGGCCATTGCTTTTCTTTTTCTCTATTGCATTATTTAAATATTCTTTCACACATAGTGGCACTCAGGCTAAATATTTTCCAAATCAATTTAAAAAACCCCTTCAAAGGGTTTTTACTTGTGTGGAGGTAAATTTTAGCATGATTATACTAGATTTCACTTTTATAGGGGTCAGTGTTACTCTGTTTATGCTTGTAGATGTTTGCAGCTAAAAATGAGCTTCAGAAAAAATAGTAATGAAATATTGCCATGTATACTGAAAATTTTGCAGTGAATTATTCATCACATTATTCAGCTCACAACACTTCCGAATATATCTTTTGTAAAACCCAGGAGTAACAACACCGTGTATGAAGAAAATGACACCAAGAATCCAACTCATCCTTGGACTGATGCTTCGTTATCCTGTTCTCTAAGAGGACAGAGAGTTCAAGACTATGTTTTGTTGAAGACTCCAAGAAAGCTTTCCTTGATTTCAATACATAAAACTCTGCCTTTATTGAGGATGAATTTGAGTTACTGCTTTAACTCAAGACCTTCCACAGCTGTAAAGAGACACCAAAAATACCTTTGAGTTGCTGCACTTATTCTCAAAAAAGGGCAGCAAGAGTAGGTGTGTAATTGCTTTCCAACTGAGTCCTAACAGGCTGAAGGTAAAGCAGGGAAAACAGACCTCTAGCAAATGAGTTTGAATGTCTGTAGAGTTTCTTGCTCCCAGGAATAATTTTGTCTCCTTGACATGCTTTACTTGGCTGTGTGGAGGCTACCTGCCAGTGTCCCTCCCACATATTGACAAAGAGATGGCTCCAGGAAGTCTGAACATACAGGGATTGGGAGGAAACAAAGCAGAGTTTCTTCACCCAAGAGGCAGTTATACTGCAGGACTTCATCATAGAACTTTGTGATTAGGAAGACTTGTGGTTCAATATGGCTCTGGGCAAATTAATGCAAAACCAATTAAACCTGAAGATTATTAAAGTCAAATTTTGGTGCAAACAGAAATAAACCCCCTCCAGAAGCTCCTGAACTTTCCTGGATACTGGCAAAGCACTCCAGGATATTGCCAAGTTTATCCTGCCCTTCCTCTCTTCCCTGGCTTCCTGAGATTGCCAAAAGGTTTTCCAAAAGGACCCTAAGGCTCATCAAGAACAGCCTTCCTCACAGTCCCAAGCTCTTCCTCCCTGCACTACTCCTGCAGTCAGCCAGGAATGTGCTGGAAAAGCATCCCAGCCTGATGGGACTAAAGCAACTCACTAAAGGAGCCATAAAGTCACATTTTACTTATGACACCATAACTTCTCCAAGCAGGCTGATCCTACGAGAGATTAAAGTTCACTGACAAAAAGATTTGCTTCCCAGAAAAATACCAGATGACAACTCTCACAACATAAGTTTCCAAGTCCTGCCAGGAGCCCCTAGATAAATAATGTCCCACGTCAGTTGTAGCACAGTCATCTTCCCAGAGCAATTTATCTGAAGAACAAACAGGCTTAAAATATCCACAGAGCTGTTCAGCGCTTGGGCAGTGAGTTACAAATATTTATTGATTTAACTTTCCAACAGACTCAAGTGTTCAGCCTGTTATCTAGGATGAAGGTATGTATTTCCCTCTTGAGTCCTGCCAGGAAAGCAGAGGATTTCTGCCAAACTAGTTTGTTGCTATTCTCTTTCTCCCATGGCTGTTAATACCACCAAGACTGTTATGCCAACCTTCTGTGCAAGGATTAATTTTACCCTCTGGCCTGCTACAAACATGGTGAGGTTGGCTGTTGGCTGAGTAGCACCAAGAAAGGAGCACTCTCCCTGCCATAACCCAACTAAATATTTAGAAACCAATATCCTTCCCGGAAACTGCATGTATACATATTTTATGTGGCAGAAGAACCATTACAGGGAGGGGTACAATCCAGCAATGCCACCAGATGATTTCCCATACAATTCATTTTATTAACTCCAGCTTTGTTCTGTGCCAGACCTGAGGCCTTGGTAGCTGGTTTCCTAAATGTCTGCTGCACTTCGTAAAACCAGACTAAAAAAAAAAAAAATCTCAGTGATATTTTTTCTCATTTTAAAAACAAGTCTAAGATGAACAGATAATCAGAAAAGTTCCTTTGAAACAATTGTGTTTTCACTGATTTGGTTTCACAAGCTCTCTGTTCATTGTACCCTGGCAGACGCTCTGCACAGTGCACGCTTATAAAGCTATTATCTAAATCTGATGGTTTACAATCCCTGAGGATTTGTCCATGTAAGTGTAACACAATGCTGATCAGCTGTAAGTGCCATAGGGATAGGGGTTTTAAATTATTCCCAGCCACCTGTAACTCAGTTGGCCCAAAAAATTGCTCATTATGTTCAATTCATCAGACCCAAAATTTTAGTGCTGTTAGCCACAAAAATGATCTGAAGATGCCTTTCTTGCATCCACTTATGTAGCAAAAGAACTGTGATCCTGTTGTTACTGCACCTATATCAGCTTAAAAAGCCCAACCAACCAGCAATATATTATTGAACGGAAAAAGCCAAAATCTCTTTAAATCTCAATTCCCCTGTTGTCTTTTTTTCAAGTTTCAGCTTTATTAATATGCCTGCTTTTCATCTTTTAGATAATTGGCAGTTGCCCAATTGCAAACACACCTTTCATCATTTAGAAAGCCCACAAACCTCATTATGCCCTCTCCTCCTGCATCCATGGAGAGCAGCCCAGTAGGCATTTGTTAAACCTTTCCTTTGAAGTACTATTGTTTGGATGTCAAGGATGTTTCTTCCAACCTGAGCCTATGAAAGAGACTGTATGCTTTCCACTCTCTCATTTCCACACAATTTAGAGACCACATAAGGCAAGGAGATGAGAAATTATGCCTCTGTAAATTTGAAAGAAAAAACACAGATCTGGATTGTGATCCTGTCTGTGATACCAGTTTCTTCTGCTCCTGCTCCTCACAGCACTCTGGAAACCCTGGGGTTCAGCCTCCAGGCAGAGAAGAGCCCAGGGAAGCTGGTTTTATCCCCTCAGGGACACTGACTCCCAGCAGAGGCAGGCACAGGCAGCACAGAGCTGTAACACGTGTGCTGCTGCCTGGCACCTGCATCTGCTCTGCTGCAGCTGGGAGAAAACCCTCACCTTCCAGCACTCCTTTGCCACAGCCTCCCTCCAAACACACAGGCAACAAGCTCAGCTTCCAGCACCCACAGGCTTAGGTGCAGAGGCAAAAAAAGACCCAAATAGTTGATGTGACACAAAATGTGACATTGAAAATTCACACACGGTATGCATCCAGCACCAGCCCTGTGCACACACAGCTGTGTCAGGTGCATCTCCTGGAGAGGAACCACACCCCTGGATCCACTTCAAAGGGCAGCTCCACAGGCAGGTGAGGATGTGTTCTGCAAAGGCTTTTGGCACCTTCATTTGTCACAAAGCCGCATTGGCACCTTCACAGCCACAAAGCCACAGCCACATGTTCCCAGCAGGCTCACCCTTGGCCATGGCTCAAGGTCTAAAGGCCTGCTGTGGCACCAGCCACTGCTTCCCACGCTTGCACAGGGAGAGCTCAGGTTGTAAACAGAGCGTCTCCCAGGCATTATAAAATGGTTGCAGCTTCCTACAGTACCTTGACTCTACCCTTCTGGAGTTCTTCTGTATTTCTGGGTTTTTGCCATGCCTTCATTGTTACAGCCTTTATGCTCACGTCTCATTTATTTGGTTTTACACCAACAAAATTATTTTGTTTACTTCAGTCTGCTTCAGTCTCCATGGTCTTTTGTGCAGTGCCAAATTACATCTGAATATATATATATTTATATGCACCCGTATATATATGTGTGTATATATATAGGTATCAAGAACACATGAGCCTTTCATACAGAACAGTCGTAGCCAGAAAGTGAGGAATGTCTTCTCTCAGGCATTTGGAGCAGATAAACTGTTAGGGGAACATTAGAGACCTGTTTTGGGGAACTGCATTTTGAAGAGGAGTTTGAAGATAGGAATTAAGACCTAACAAAGAAGTGATAACCCTTGCTCTAGCATTAAATAGGCTGCAAATCCCACCAGAAAAGTATGGCATAAACCAGAGAAAATCGTATTTTTATTTTCCAAATAATTATCAAACATAACAAGATTCTTTAACTTGAAGTCCACGGTCCATGTTGCTTACTTCACTCTGAAATTTAGATCATAAATTATGTTTCAAAATGTATGCGGTGAGCACATGTTTAAATTTTCCACTAAATAGTTATTTTAGTTTTTTTCTCTCATTTTTTCCTACCATTTAACAGGAAAAAAAACCAAAACTAACTTCTTTACATGAAGTTATTATTCTAAATTTTTGGGTGTTTCATTAATCACTGTTCTGCATTTTCAGCAGAATTAAATTAGGAAAAATAAATTACTTTTTATTCTTATTCTCTCATTCAGCTAAACAGAGTATTTGAGACCTGACCAGGTGAAATATCTATGCCAGCATGTTTTTCCTCCGTATTTCAAAATGAGTAACAAAGTGGTAGTATTTCAGTTAACCTCTGCCAGCTAGCATTTCCAGAGCACTTCCAACTTTCAGAGAACAAAGTTGAAGCTTTAGATTGTTCATTTGTAATGGCAAGTGATCAAAAAAACCCCAAAACATAAATCACTGCTTTCAAAAGCGCTGGAAACTCAGCAAAATAAATATTTTTCGGTAACACTGGACATCATACAGAGCACAGGGAAATGTGATTCTGTGAAGAGCTATAGGGAACTTTGAAATTTGAATTTTTTTTCATGACAAACATCTTCATTTAATAGGCAGATGAATAAACTGATAAACCAGAACTTTCCTTTCTAGAACAGAAAAACAGTGATGAATTTTTGGAGACTAAATAAGAATTATATTGCTCACACTCCATGGAAAGTCATTCATTTCACCTTTGCTATAAGTGATTTTCTGTATGTCAAGAGATATTCAGAGCAAATATGGCTTCAACCTTAAAAAAAAAAAAAAAGTCTAAATTGAAACCATCCCAGTGAAAAGCAGATTATCCTTCCCATTGTACAAATGCAAATGAAGCCACCACTGAAGAGCTGTGCAGAGGATTCAATTCTCCCTTTGACCTTAGCTCTTACATGCAATTATCTGCCTTTTTTTAAATAGTTGTTCCCCAGCCAGTGAAAAACACCTCCTGTTTCCATAGATGTTAATCTCTCTGCAGCCCAACCAGAGCTCTGCCTCAACTGCCCTTTCAGAGAACACAAGGATTTAGGATGCTGCAGACACCCATCTTCTTGGGCATCCAGAGCTTACTCCCTTCCTAAATCAAATATCATGTAGATATACCCCCAGAAGGATGGGATAAGCCAGACATGGCAAAGACACTGCAGAACCCTGGCCAAAACCCTTATTCCCCTATTTTATACAATTCAGGTCACTAAATATCACAGAAATTCTAAAATTAAAAATGCCAAAGGCTCCGGGGGGTACTTACTGACATTTTGTAAGTATTTATGGACTGTTACAGACATTTTTAAAGGGTTTTCTGTATACTAAGGGAATGATATCTGTGTGCAGTAGCAAGAATGGGAAGGGGTGGTGGTGGTAGTGAGGATGTATTAGCTAGTGGGGCATCTGAGTGGGATGCTTGCCAGAGAAGTTGTGGATGCTCCACATCTGGAAGTTTTCACAGAGTTTTGAGTAACCTGGTCTAGTGGAAAGTGTCCCTGATCTTTAGAAGTCCCTAGACGCACGATAAAACTCAGGAACTGAGCATCCAAGTCCATCTGTTAGGACTCAAACCACAGTGAAGTACCACAAAATAAAGGAGAAACTGCTGCTTTGCAGTCTAAAAGGTAAAACACCTTGCAGATTTGCAGGAAAGCACAGTAAGGATTTCTGCTTATGAATTATTGTAACCTCGTGGCCACAAATGCAGAGTCGATGCCTTTTCCACAAAGAGGGGAAAGTTTGCAGTAACCAAAAATTATCTGAATGGGTGTTTTTACCTCCTAAAACTGAGACCTGTCCCCCACCAAACTAATGCAACAAATTGACATTTGTCACTGCCCATGACTGCTGGTAATTCATCCTCTGCTGTATTCTACCCACCTACAGAAAGAGGCTGAGTAGTAAACTACTACCTTAAAAGGGATCACAATTGTTTTTATGGCTAAACAGCCCACTACACATGCTCAAGTTCTAAATATAAATAATCGTGTTCAGCTTCTAAACACCCAGGCTCTGCAGCTGATACAGCAGGTGAGGGATGAGGGCTCTGGCCCAGGCAAACACGGGAGATGCTGTCAGTGAGCTCAAGGCCAAGCAAAAAGGGCAACAGCTCCATCGGGGCAGGGAGAAACTACTGCAATACAACTAATTTGCAAAAGGAGATTTCATTTCACACCTGAACTCACAACAGATATAAAAACAGTTTATTTTGTCTGGGATTGGCTTTTTGATACCACTTAGGTCAAGAAAAGTTTCCTGATCCTGTTGATTTACTGTTGCTTCCCAAGCATCAAATCCTTCTTCTTATCCCATGGCCTTTACTTTTTCTCTTAACAACAGAGCTGTTTTCCTCCAGTCAAGATTATATATAAAGTGATGGATTTTGAGTTATGTAATTACCGCAGCTCATTTAGATCAAACCGATTTCATCAGTTAATCACATAACTGCTGGCAACGATAACTAAATCCAGTCCCAAACAGAAAATTGAGTCAAATAAATTAAAGAACAAATCACCCTGATGGAATCACAACCAGCTCATAAGGCATTTTATGAGAAAACTTCATCTAAATAAAT
Source organism: Motacilla alba alba (assembly GCF_015832195.1). Lineage (NCBI taxonomy): Eukaryota > Metazoa > Chordata > Aves > Passeriformes > Motacillidae > Motacilla > Motacilla alba. Next base: position 112,424,710 of record NC_052017.1, read on the forward strand.
CCAATAAATTCTGTAGTTATCCACTCAATACTGCTTTTATCTAAGTGGATGATATTTTACATTGAATTTTAGAGAGAAACAATAAACTGCTACATTAAAAATCAAGACAATATTATATCAGCTCCTCTGTGTCCATGAAAGCCATTTCCAATCCAGGTGTTAAGTGGATTAACTTGTATTGCCATATAAGAAGAAAACAATTTATCTGGCTGGATTTAATTTCCATTCTATTTAGGGAGACTTTCCATTAAGTCAGAAAAGAATTTAAGCAATTTCTGAGCCCAAGTCTAAATGAAAAAATCTCCAAGCCTCAAAACAGTGGTTTGACTACTCATTCAGGCTGCAAATACCTCATCTGCCTAATTTGAACTACCAGTTTTAAACCAGGTCACTCTCTCCAGCTGGGTGTTTGTAACCAACATGGAGTCCTTTGGGAAGTGTCTCCGTTTGCTTTGGTGGAGCAGATCCATTCTGTGTAGCTGATTTGCTGACTCAGATTTTACCTGTTTTCTGTGTCTAAAGTGAGTGCTCAGGCTATTTTATCCCATTGTCTGCTCCTGTGATAATCACATATCCTCTGAACAGAGAGAGACATAGCTCTCTGCCAGGATTTTCCCAGGAAGCTGCAAGAAGCTGTGAGAAAGCTCAGAGAAAAGAATGAGAAACAATTCTTATCTCCACTTGCTGCACCTGTTGTTGTGCACATGTGGAAATGTAGAATGTGTTATGGAGATTTGTTTACCAAAGGGTGATTTCTTTATTGGACTCGGGTGATGGTGTTTTGGTTGATTGACCAATTAGGTCAAAGCAGTGTTGTGACTGTCTGGCAAGGGCGAAGGGTTTTTCTAAATAGTATAGTATGGAATAATAGTATAGTATGTCCCAGGGTGACGTTGTGGTGCTTGTATCCCCAGTTGTTGTTCTGTTTATGCTGGATATCATGTTCTGTGTCTTCAAGACTGGCTCTGAAGAGCGAATGTTTTGTTTTGGTTTTGTTATCAGCCTGCTCCCCCACGGCTGGCGGGACACAGAGACAGGGAGTACATAGTGTGGCTTTTGCTTTGCTTCTGCTTTGCTCCTGCTTTTTGCTTCTGCTCATTAGTTAGTTTAGCTAAGCAGTCCGAATTTTTCCCTGGACTGTTTCTCCTTTCCCTTTTTTGGAACCACTCAAACCTGCTCTGGACTGGGACCTGGGAAACACCCAGAGTTTGCACCTTGTGGCCTGCAGCAGCCATCCCCAGTGGCGGAGGGACTGACAACAGAGCGACCACTCCCAGGAGAGACTTTCTGAATTTGTCATCCTTTTCAGAGCGGTGAAAGAGTGTTGTCATCTGGTATTGTTCATTCTGTCTGCTGGGGGGTGCTTTGCCTGTTAAATAAACAGGTACTTTCCACTTCTCTCCATGGAATCCTTCCTGAACCGGTTGGGGGGAGGAGCCGTGTGGGTTTGCTTTCTGGAGGGGCCCCCTTTTGGAGATTTTCTCCCAATTTGCCCTAAACCAGGACAATATAGCACAATAAAGCAATTGATCAGCCTGCTGCAATCATGGAGTCAATGCTCGTAATTCCCCGGCTGGGACCGCTGTTAGGATATGCCCCAATATTTAGTTTCCAATGTTAATTTCCAGTGTCATGCATCAAGAGACAGCCTGTTTCCAGCATCGGCTCCACTGTCCACTTGGAGCTGGATACAAACTACAACCATCCAAAGATACTGATTCCAATACTGGGGACCCTCCAGCCCCCAGTTCATTCTCTTGGAGAGCCTTATGTTTGCAACATTAATTCAACAGCTGATAATTATCTCTTTTTGAGGTAAATGTGCATGATGGTCAGAGCAGTTACCAATACCATTATTAAACAATTTCTTTAAGGTGAACAAATCACCAACAGCTCATCACCTAAACAAAAATTTTAAGACTACAAAAATAAGGAAAAAAATCCTGCTGCCTTAACAATCACCCTGTTAAACTTCAGAAACACCTCCAGGAAAATTAGCCTAGGAAGACGACTGCAAATCCTCTTAAGTAGAGTTTGTTATGTAGCTACATGCATGCAAAAGTAGTCCTGCATTTCAGGAAAACATGTTAAAAGACTTTTAAGTCTTGCAAGCAAAACCAGGAGTTAACTTCTCCTTAGCTCCACAACCAGAGAAAGCAGGAAAGCTTCATCCTCTCTGCTAACAAAATCAGGAAAACACACATACACACATATCAAAAAATATATAGAAATTACCCTTACATACAGTGATTTTCCAAAGCTTTAAAAGCTTTTGTAGAATCATACTAGTTATATTCCTCAGGAACGCAGATGGGCTCATTCAGAGCAGCCAATATTTAGGTTATGTTGGTGATATTTTGGGTTATCAGCTAGTGAAGGATGAAGAGAATAAATGACACAAGTGGGGGAGGACAGGTAGACCCAAAATACTGATATGAAATGGGCTAGCATGGGAAAGGCAGTAACTCTTTCCTCATCAGATTAATAAGGCAGCACAGAGTTATCTCTGATTGAACACCTACTTAATGCTTCATATCTTCCCCTCAAATCTTCATCTTGCTACACATGAAATAAATTATGAGGTCACTGTGATGGCACTGATGAAACAAGAACACCTCTGTGATGTGAACAGAACATCCTTGCACTCAGATCAAAAAGAGACTGCCCAAAGAAAGAAAACAGATTTGGGGGAATGGAGCTTGAGACAACCGAAGTGAGTTCCCTATTATCTTCAAAAGAAAATTGCCATGGGAATGGACTATAGCAATAGTATATAATACCCAAATGATTCAGGATGGTTAAGAGGGAAGTGAAAATTGACAGATTTGGCCACTGAGTTCCTCAGATGCAAGAGAAAAAAAGCAAATTCAGGTAATGGTACTCAAGTGTATTGTCACAGAATGGTTCTTTTTGTGTGAAATAAAGACAAGCCGGCAGACTCAGTCACAAGATAATGATGAAGTACCACATTAACAAAAGCTGATTTGCTCTCCTACAGAAGCAAACAAAAAATTGTTGTGTGAGTAAACAACTTAATTAAGGCATTTTAAATGTAGGTCTAATACTGCAACCTTTCCCAGACAGCCATGAGTCTGACCTGGCAAAGACAATAAAAACACAGCATACCCACATGGTAATTTGGGCTCCACACCACCTTATGAGTTCTGCCTGTGCCCTCATGCTTAAGATTTTTCTTTTTGGGAGGAGGCATCAACTCCATTATAGATAACAGACACACAGTCATGTTTCATAAACCAGTTCTTTCTAACATGGATGTGAGGCTCATGTCAGGACCTTCTGACACCTCAAGTCAGTGATGATCTTCATTTTTGCATTCTGGCTTGAGGAGGAAAGCAGAGTTTGCAATATCAGGATCCCTTAGAAACAGAGGTAACATTATTTCTAAGTGATTTCCTCTCTAATTTACTAGAGGAGGTGTCTGGGGGAAAGCTGTTGTCACCCAAGTTTCAGCAGCTGTAGGAAAATACCAGCACAAGAATGAGTAAATAAAAATACCCATGATGAGGGCACAAACTGAAATGCAGAAAGTTTCTTTTGAATATGAGGAAAAGCTTCTTTGTTTGGAGTGGGACAGAGCTGCCCAGAGAAGTTGTGGAGACTCCTCTGGTGATATTCAAAACCCACTAGGATGTGTTCCTGTGTAACCTGCTGGGGAAGAGCCTGCTTTAGCAGGGGACTTGGACTTGATGGTTTTCAGATGTCCCTTCCAACCCCTGCCATCCTGTGATTCTGTGATCCTTACCACAGCTTCAGTAGATCTGGAAGCAGGAAGGCTTAAAGCCACCAGAGGAATGGGTTTCTGGTCCAGTCTTCCAACAGGAAAAACAGGAGAAAGGATTAACACTTAAAACAAAGACAGTTGATATTGCATTCCCTGAGAGTGGGGACCCAGAACCAGCAAGCCAGGCCTTTGCTGATCTTCCATGAACTTCTCTTACAATCACAAGACAATGCTCTGCTTCTGCAAATTCCAGGATCCACAGTCCTTCAGGGATAGTGGTTAAGCCCTAGGAAATACTGACAGGGAAGCAGGGGAGTGCCTTTGCTTCAGAGCCCTCCCATCTCCCAGTGCAAAGCTCCTCCATTCCCTGCTGCACCATCACCTCCTGCACAGACATTTGCACGTGCCTGGATCCTCCAGTTCAGGAGAGAGAGGCCTCTGCAAGGATCTGTCCAGGGAAACCAGATCACTGAATTAGCCTTTAAAAGGGATGAAATCAGGAATCACTTTGACAGTAGGGCAGTGCACCAGAGCAGTTAAACACAGCAGATCCCTGACTGGTGCCCTGCTCAAGCTGCCGCAGCAGTCTGGGGAGGGCGGGGTGACCAAGCAATGCCCTGCACCGCTCTTGGTGTCTGCCAAAAGAGCTGGGCACTTCTCCTGAAAAACCTTCTTGTTTAGCACAAACCAGTGTCCTCCTGATGCCATGCCTCAGGAGGGAGGCTACACAGCAAGCTGGCTGTGGAGCCTGCTCATTTCCCCTGGCATAAACCCATCATAACAAATTGCATCAGAACACAGATTGCTTTGGTTCAACCTCTTTGGCTTATTACACATCCTGGGCTAAAACAGTGATGACTAAACAGTATTCCCAAGCACTGCTTTAATTAAGCAGCATCACTAAGTTATTTATGCTACACAGGGGCTCCAGATAATGTTGCAGCCTTTAGTTTTAATTCTTTTAATACAAAGTTGTGCTGAGAAAAAGCACTTTCCTCTACTTTGGTCACCACTTTAGTGACTCACCAGATACTCATTTTCGAAAATGCTAGGGAAAGGGCATGCATTTCAACTAAAGTAATGTTTATTAGAAGCAAATTCCCAAACATTTAAAGAAGCTTTATGCAGACCTCATTGTAAGGGCCTTTCATGGCAATTATTGTATTCAAAAGACAATAGCCAAAAGGTACTTTAAATGGACAGATGAGTTACCACCTGATCTGGCAGCAGAGGTTCTTAAAGCTCAGAAAAGTCACAAAACCATTAAGGGTTTTTGCCTTTGGTCATCACTGAGGAGGCTCTTTGAAAGCAAAACAGAAATTATTACATACTTCAGGTATGTAAGGCATCATTTTAATTTGTCCAAGACCAAAACCAGGATGTTGGGGCTTGAAAAAAGTGAACTTACCAAAACAACAATCCAGGTAGAACCTAGAGGAAGCTGCCCATTTCCCCCTAGTACCCCTTCACAGACCCCAAACCTCCCCATCACCTGGACCTGGGTGATTACCAAGGATCCTCCAGGCCATCTCCCTGCCCCAACTCCCCAGCCAGGCAACAGGGACACAGCAGAATCCTTCAGCTGCACAGACTATGTTGCTGAGTATTTTTAGCTGCACAACCCACCCAGCTCCTCCCATTTGGTGAATGATGACCTCTCAGGTATGGCACACACATCAGTCTAAAGGTAGAAAGCCACAAGACTATTACTGGCCCTTTGAGTAAGTCTCAGGAGCACCATTTGATCAGGTCTGACTCTATTTCCCTCGCTTCACAGGCACTTCAGTAGGTAATAGTTTGCCTGCCACTTCACAAAATGACAAGTTTTATCTGCAATTTCTAAGTGTTACATAATAGAAAAAGAATATAGTCAAAACTAAAAAATTGTAGCTTTAAAGGAAGTACTAACAATTCTCACCCCTGGAAAAGCTGCATGGAGCTTTTTAGCCATAATTGCACCAGGAGAAAATACCACCTCTCCTGGCTTGCTTGGTGTTTGTGCCTCAGGGGAACCACGTTTTCCTGCAGACATAGTGGAAGAGAGAAAAATGAAGCTGCAGGTCTGCTTAGGGAAGGCAACAGATTGGCAGCAATGAAATACATTCAGCACAAGCCATGAGACTCCTTCTGCTGCTTTGCCAGGCTTCCAGAGAGCTAGCAGGTCAAGTGGGAATGCAGAGCAGTTCTCCCCTGCCCTTGGAGCTGGCACATGTCTGCAGACACAGCACTGCGCCAGGGAGTTAACCCAGCCACTCTCAGGGGACAGTGACACAGCCACGTGTGTGCTGAGCTGAAGCCTCAGCACACTGTCCTCAAGGGGTTGGATTTGTTGGATTGTTTCCCCAAGGCAAACCAGGTGGTAGCTGTCTGTCTACAGAGAGAGAGGAGAAAAGTCAACAGCATCAATTGTTGTACACCTTTTGCAAGGCCATACCAGCTTTTGACAGCTGAAGGATAGCTTGAGATCCTCCACTTGCTGAGCTCTTTTGACATCCCTTTACCTGACAAACGTCCTCAGTTGGGGACAAGGGAAAAGCAAACAGCTAGAGATGTTGCATCACAGATTTTTCAAATTAAATATGGCTTGAGACACTTACCAGTGGGAGAGTTAAATGGCACAGAGCAGTCTACCTTGACAAAGACTAAGATTTTACTTCCTTTTGTGTAAGTCATTAGTATTATCTACACAAGATGCAATGGAGTTCCTTTCAGTGTTTCTCAAAATGTGGTTTACACTTCCCTGCTAATAATTTATGGCAATTAGGAAACCAATTAGAAAAAAGTCAATTTTTATTATTTTTGTTACTATTCATTTATTTCAGAATTAATTTATATTGATAATACATTACCTAATTCTGTCAGGCTACTGAGTTCAGGGCACACGGATTAAATTTCAAGTATCATGCTGCTAATATTGCAGAGCCTGAATCTTGTGAGGTATGACCAGAGGGAAAGCAAAATACATCTATTACAAGCACTTCATGAAAATGGCCTTTATGAACTGGCTTTTAAAATGTTTTTTTAAAACTGTGATTTGCCATATCTGACTACAACAAAAGTTTAAACAGTAGTCTCACAGCCAGCAAGAGATTTGTGTTTGCATCCCCATTGTTCCAGAAAGAAACATCTCTGTCTCCTCAAAATACAAACTCAGAATCCAAAATTTTCATAAAATATGCCAGAGATTATGTAGCAGAAAGGAAGGCCAGAGTAGACCACTGGTCATCCCAGTAGAAGAGATGAAAGTCCTCACTTGTGTACAGTTGGTTTGCATGCAATGAACCAGCCAACGGGAAATTCAGACTGTGCATTGAGAGCAGGGACACAGGATGGAGAACAGAAGATGAAAAATATCCCAGTGTTTTGATGGAATGATGGACAACACCACTTGTCCTCCACGCTGACTTACAACATCACAAGAGTTCACGGAAGTTAGGAAGGTAGGGTTAGGAAATAAAGACCATAAAAGGAAGATTCCAGAAATGAACAAAATTCCTTTTATCTCCAGAAAGGGCACAGAGGCATGACAGGACAAACAGACTAAAAGAAGTTACAGTGCCTAGTCCCTGCAGGGCAGTCAGAGTCATGAAGTTCAGCCCAGGTTAAAGTCTATTTAGGTAAGAAAGTTGAAACTTTCCTAGACACAAAATCTAGGAAGCTTAATATATTCTCTTTAAGGAAAGATTTCATCCCATTCCAGATTTCTTAGAAGAAAAAAAATCAGCACTGTGCATGTGAAGTCAGAGGTGATAAAATTCAGGACATTCAATATCTCTAAGTGGAAAAAAAAAAAAAGAAAAAGAAAACAGGCTTGTCAGATTAAGAGCAAAATTATAAAAATCTTGACTAGTTCTTTAGAAATAGTATTTGAGAGAGTTTGAACTAGAATATATAAGAAAAACAGATAAAATACAGCAAGATAAAAAAGGCATAAATAGTCTTTTCTTACCAGAGGAAATTAACTATTTTTTCGAAAACATTTCCCTTATTCTAGGTCTCATCCATCATCTGCTTGACATAGCAACAAAATATATTTAAATTGTGAATTCTACCAATTCTAAGAGAAATTAGAATATAATACAGAAAGAACCAGATGACACCTAAAAACTGAAATTTTGAGGTGTGACATTCAGACACACAACAGAAGGTACAATTTATGCACTTCCTTTGAAAGGACTTCACCAAAGACATCCCAGATGGATTTTCGTATTTCATCAGAGCTCTCTTGCCCAGACACTTGGAGAGGAGAGGACCAGCTTCTTTCAAGGGCAACCGGCTGGGGAAGCCAGATAAAGTGATTCTTTGTAAATGCATTGTAATCTTTGCAAATCTCCAAAGATGGAGATAGCCTGTGATCTTCTAGCAGAAAAAAAAAAAGCTGTTGCCATGATCCCCACACTGACAGACTCATAATCCGAAGCTGCATTTTAGCCACCTACACCTGACAGAACAGACTTGTTTTGCACCCTTCCTTACCACATGAAAATTGCCTAGAGAATGATGACCTTTAAGTCCACAATTTATCATGTTTTCTTCCTATAAAATAGTCTGATATTGTAGCAGTTCTGTGATTTCCAAATCAATAGGTTTTAACTGTCATTGCTGCAATCAGCTGCCCAGTTTCTTTGCCCATTCTTGGCAGAGCTGGATACATGCAGCCTTTTTAAAATACTTAATGACTGACACTCAAAAAATTATTTTCACCTTGACAGTTTGTCTCTGCAAAGAGTCCAGACACAGCAAACTGAAGAGCCTTGGAAAAATGATATTAGGAATATGCTCAGAAAGGCACCAAAGATGGCTCTTGAAAACCTTAATTCTTCTCTTTTGCAGATTTAGTTTTCACACAGAGGTAAAAAATTGTGCACTTATGGGAAAATCTGTGAGATTATGAATTATATATATATATATGTATATTCTTTCTGTCCACTTTTATATGAAGAGGGATTTTTTTTTCCTTTTTCCAGTTTTGCCTCAAATTAAAATTAATTTCCCATAGTACAGAAATAATCTTGGACATAACAAAGAGAAACAAATAGCTCCTTACTATACAGTAATTTAGGTTAAAAGCATCAGTAAGGCCAAGGGGCAGGCCATAAAAAATACTCTTAAGCAAAGGATACTGGCAGTTTTTAGCACAGCTTGTGTTCAGCAATGTCTCATGCATCTCAGAACCAGCTGTGCCAGTGAAACATGCACACCACAATGTAAAGAGAGTTCTGAGGTAACTCCCTAAATGCAGCACACAACATTTGCAAGACAGTTTGTTGCTTTCTGTGGTATTCAAGTGATGATCCCCTTGGCCATTTGTAAATCTTAAGAGCAGTTCAGACTTTTTTAATAATCACTTTGGAGTCTAAGAGGAAGCAAATACAATTAATAACATACCTGGTCATCACGAGAGCACGAGCTCTCTTCTCAGCTCTGACAACATGTGGCTCTAAGAAGACAACTCCCAACTATTCTGCAAAAGCTGCCAAAGGGAAAAGCAAAAGCTTTTGTATAGAGATGAGTCAACCAATTTCCCCGAGTCCTTGTCACTTACTGCACAAAACCAGCATGTCATATTCCTGCAAAGGTATAGACCCAGCAGCTCCAAGCATTAGAAATGAGTGACCATCTTCATTTGTTCATGCAGGTGCACAAAGGTTTTGTGAAGCTCAGATGAGATTCTGAAAAGAGGTGTGAGGTAGCATGGTACACCCAGGGCCTGGGCAACCCATCCCCTGGTTTGTTTCCAGCAGAATATCCCACTGGCCAAGAGCAAAATCTGACCTCCTCCCAACCTGACTGCAGGCATTAAGATCTCAACCAGCTTGTGGGAATAATAAACATTCAGTAAGCACATGATTAAAGGCATTTTCCTGCCTTAGTTCTAGGTGCCAGTACTTCATCATGCATCCCTCCTACATAGAATTGTTACAGGTTCAAATTCTTTTCACAGTTGCTGTGTCTTGAAAACTTACTCAAATTTATTTCCCTTTCAGATTTCAGACCAAGCCAAAGTTCAGAGAAAGTCATTTAACCAGAAAAGTAAAAGAAATCTCAAATACAAGACTTGAAAGTCAGTTTATCTAAAGATTTCAAAGGCTCTGTTACTTTAATTAAACTTCAGGAAAATTAAAGGAAAATTAAACTCCATTTATTGTTGGATGAAACATAAGAGTGAAACCAAAAGTTAGGAAAAGTTAGGAAAATGGCGAATTTCTCCCAGAGAAGATTGATTACCTTAATGTGGAGGATGGTGACTGTATCTCCTCGCTTTAGGAGCATGTTAGTCATCTGGTCCATGGCAGCTCATCTCCAGCCATCTCTAAATCTTCACATCACCAGAGAGAACAAAGGAAGCTGCTGGCACACATTTCTCTTCCTGACACTGTGCTCTACCCACACCATCATCACACAGCCTTGAAGCACCCAACATGCCACCATGGCATCTGCCTGCCAGCACCATGCCAGATTTTGGGAGAAACAGGCTGAGCAAATAAAGTGTGTGATGCAAACAGGTTAATAGTAAAAACAACACTCAGTAGCAAAAGCTAGCACTAGGCTTCTGAGACATAAAAAAAAAAAAAAAAAAAAAAAAAAAAAAAAATTCAGTAGAAAGTTTTATTAATTAAAATTCAACAAAAACTTTTGGTTTATTTTCCTGATTCCAAAGGTTAAAAGCTCAACAGCTCTGTCCTCCTTTCTCTCTTGGGACCATGGATGAAGGCCTTTCACTGCCAACAAGTGGGATAGATAGGAGAGGAAGAACCCACATCTGGAAATTGCTCTGCAGCTCTCTGCTATGCCAAGGTTCCCCAGGATGTGTAGGACACCATGAGCAGTCTGACTCCTGCAGAAATCTCAGCTCTGGCAGCTTGAGTCCAAATTACTGGCTGCACAACAAAGTCCTCCCTTCCCGGCAGGTTTCCAGGCTTCTTAAGGTACAATTGTTGGCAGGAACTCACTGAGATCCAAGCTTTGAGCCACCTGAATGTTACCACTGGCAGCTGGAAATCTCAGAGCTTGCAGGCTTTCGGGTTTCACAGGCACCAGGACATCAATAACATACAGGGATATAAGTGAAACTTCAGAACCATTGCTTTAATTAGAGAGCTGTTGGACACAAGGTGGTGACTAAATGTCAGAGAATGCCAGGTATCATACAGCTTATAAACACACCACATGATGAAGAATTAAATTATGCACAGGATAATACTAGCAAAGCAGGAGAGGAGAATTTATTTGTATAATACATGAAAATAATACTCAGATGTTTTAGGTCAACCTGTAAGCAATTCTGTTTCCAATTTTGAGTAACTTGGTTATTTCTAGCTCCTCCAGAACTGAAGAGGTTTCCAGTGTTAGTACTCATCCTGTTTACTTCTACGATTCAATCCCTGATCTCCTTACCCAGCAGTGCTTTATTGTTCCCTTTGCAAAAGGAAACACACTTGGTTTTGAAGGTGGGGAGACATTCCTTTCTCATTAATGCCATGTCATAGTTCTTGGACCCAACATTACAGCTGTAACCATAGGACCAATCTTTTAGAGCAGTCTAGGCCCTGCTCTCATTGTCAAGTGTGACACAAAGCTGATTTGTAGAGCAAGACCCTTGTTGCTAATTCAGCATTCACTCTGCACGCATTTCTAAGGCCATACTTCAAACAAAATCTTACATGGTCCAGTAGACTGAACACTTGCCACGTAGCCAAGACACACAGGATGTACCGCGTGGCATACATCATGCAAGATGTGCATCCTGAGATTCAGCTTGATTGGAGAAGAAGCCCATTCATGGGCTGACACCACCATGCAGTGTAAATTGAAGTGTGAAATGCAGGGAGGACTCAGAGATTCATTTCAAGAGCATTCAACTGACCCAAGGTAAGAATGGCAGTGTAGGTGCACCCTTGCTCTCCCAGCTGCTTCCCACACCACCTGTATCCCCCAGCACTGTGGGAATATGCAGTGCTAAGATCTACTCACATAAACTGACTTTAGTTGGAGTGAGGGTTAATTCTTTTCAGGCTTCAGCATCTAGTCTTGTGATACCGACTACAATATCAAGGCCTTAGCCTTCTATATGCAAAAGTAAGCAACAGTCATTAAGCTACACAATTCAATTTTAATTAAGCAGACCAAGAAATCATCAACCTGTAGTCCTCTAATTCTCTTCTCTCTCCATTGCAACAATGGTCAAATTTTAATTACATACGATGAAAACCCAGGCTGGATAAGGAAAGTTTTCCCAATTAGTCTTTTCACTTGATGATAAAGTACTCTAAGCTTCCTCAGAGACTTGCACCTCAAGTGACACTGACAAGATTAAGAATTATGATCACTTTTCTTTTTTTAATTCTAATAATGAATTCTAATAATAAATTCTAATAATGAATCTAATAATGAATACAAGAATATTAACTGCTTGGTGTTGCAAGTGCCTGGAGCCCGGCTTCTATCTACGCAACTATTCTCATATGCCAAGCCAAGATCAGCTTAAATTTATTGATTACATACTTTATACTGTCAGAAGCTACAAAACACAGAAAATATTGACAGCCAAATTATCTAGCTTAATATAAAAGAAATACAGTGGATTTTGGAATGAAATGAGAACCCTAACATTTATAAGTATTTTCAATAACCAAAAACTCCATGAAATTACAATTTCAGCAATTAGTAGTGCACATTAAAAAAAAAAAAAAAACACCCTCAACTTGATCTCTGCTCTATAGCCTTAACCACTGGTGTTATACCCTCAAGATTATTAGCCCTGTATGTTTTCACTGATGGAGGAGTGCTCATTTTCTTTTCCTCTTCTCATTTCCAGATTTTTTAATGTAGTTTCTAACAAGAGAACTACCCCACCCCCCAAAAAAAGCCCCACCCATACATTTGCTTTTATATACAATTTTAAAACTCTTTTGAGACTTGGTATATATTTTAGTATTGATAATCAATATTTCTTAAGCTATTGCACTTTCTATGAAACACTAAGTTCAAGCTTTATTAATTTGTCTGAGACATAAGGGGACAACTTACTTTTCCTGGAAAGTGAAAACACTGATAAGCCACTAAAAGAAAAGAACAATTTTTCTAGGCTAATTATAATATCCATTGTGGAACGGATATCCTTTAATAATAGTCTTTATTATGAGAATAAATACATAAAACAAATGCAATATATTAGCCACATTTCTTCATATACATTCAGAATAGAACAAGAAGCTAATAGGCATAATCAGTAGAACTAGTTGAACAAACAAATTTTTAGTAAGCCAACAACACTAGAGGAAAGTTGGAATGTTTATGCACCGGCAGCAGACAAAGAGCATGTGATTTCAGAATTTCCTTTGTATTCATTTAAAGAGAAACACACTGTAATTGTAAGCACGAACTGCATGAACTGATGGAAGTGCTTAGCTCCGTGCAGTGGCTGTCTGAGGTTGTTCGGACTGCAACTGCTTCCCAAGGTATTCCCTGAAATACAACAAAAAATTAGATTGAGAAATGTTCTTGAGAGTGGGGAGTGCAACAGTGGCAGGAATTATGAAGTGTATAAAGAAGAAAGAGCTTTAAGTTCAGAATTAATCCCTCAAATAATGTCAAACTGGAGCAACAATGAGCACCCCCAAGCATCCATCACCTGCCCTATGAAAATAAAGTACAAATCAAACATAACAAAGCTGTCTAGAAAAGGAAAGAGCCCAATGGGAGCATTTAGAAGCCCTGACAACTGACACAGAACACCCATGAAGCAGATAAATTTTGCTTGTTAAAATATGTATTTTAGAAGCTGTGGCAAAACATTTAAAAGCATCCCTTTCAACAACCCAGCTGCAGGAGCACGCGTAACACAAAGGACATACTGGCAATACAATAGGCAAGCAAATAGACACTGACTCAATAACTACATATTCAAGTTGACAAAAATAAAAGATAATCAATCCAGGCCCACTGTATACCAACATCCTCTTTAAAGTGTTTTCCTCACTTGCACTTTGAAGTGCACTAAGCCACTTACTTTATATCTCTCCTCTCAACACTGGAACATCTCCCAGATTATTGGCACTTGCCCTGAGCAACAGTGTCTAAATCCCATGGAAAAATACTGCACAGTTCTTCTGAATGTTACAGTCCTTCACTCTCTTTTGTGAAAGCAGATCAACACTTCACAAAAAAGAACCACAAAAAGCTGAAAGCGGTCGTTAATAATAGTACCTGGGTTGCTGCTTGTCACAGAAAATACAATAATTGTACCACGGTATCAAGTGAAAGAGAGTTTCAGGAGTCGTGAAATGTAGGCGTTCTTTTTCTACTGCTGATCATACACTTAGTACTGTGCTTTGTCACTACACAGATATTTCAACCTACACAGGTTAAGCACTAGAAGCATCTCAGAGGGATGATGTGCAGAAAGAAGTCTCAAAAAAAACCCCACATAACTCAAGAGTATGTGCTTTTGCTTTATGAAAAAAAAATTAAAATATCATGTTTTTTGCACGTTTCAAAAACTAGTTTTCAGCATAGCATCCTGTTGAACAGTTATCCCTTATGCATTGCAATTCCTATTGCACAATGAAGTTCAGCACCTCAGCTGCACCACCCAACACCACTTTTCTCAGTTTTAACATTAGGCATCCAGAAAAGCAAAAGTTCCTACAAAACGCTCACTTCAAACACCTCTAGAAAAGAAAATAACACATAATTTGTATGCTGAACCATATGTTATGGTTTAGCACCTTTATTTATGGCTTCATCAGCTGTTGCTGTAAAATCACAGTATTTTAATGCTTGGGCTCCACTTAATAGATACACCTCCTGCTCATAACAGACAGGTTATCACCCTAAAAGTAGAGGCTCCTGCTGGCAAAGAAGGAAATGAGCTGCTCTCTTGAGGTTTTGCAGGACTCAAAACTGTACCAGCAAAACAAAATTTGACAGTCATCCGAAATCACAAGACAGTAACTATGGAAGAGCTTCCACACTCACCAAACCTCTTTCTGCTCCTTCTATGTTTTTGGTTGTCTTTTTTTTTTTCATTTGTTTCATGCCTATATGCATGTACTGATTCTAGTATTTCTTCTCTGGCAGCCAGCCTTGAAACCAACTGACACTTGCTGCATGCATGGCTCTGCTCATCATATTACAAGCCCACAACATAATTTATTCTTAAAGCACAGACGAATCATATTGAATGTGAAATTCCCACACTATTACTTCAAAGTAGGGAAATCAATCAAACTAATAATCCATAACACTACAACTATTGCAAAGCTTACACTGTTTCAGATGTACGGCCAAGGCTTTCTAAAAACCCCACTAGAGTGCAGTGCAGTCAGCAAAAATCTCCAAGGCAGCAGAGTAGTAGCACATTTTGTAGGTACTTAGTGCCTTCACAGACATATTCAACTTCTACAGTAAGTAGAACAGTATCTTCCATACAAAACCTTTTGTAGGTGTAAGGTTTAAGTCCAGAGGAAAAGCTCTCATTCCATTTCCCCATACAGAATGAGTACCTGCAGTTACATCTTGACATTGTCATGCTGCAAACCCAAGTGAAAATCCCACAGTGTTCCTACCCCATGAACTCTTTAGCCACCACCAAAGGCCACTGAAATGCAAAAACCTTACATTACAAGCTGTTAGAAGGATCACTTAATTTTCTGTACTTCCATTTGAGGGTCACTGGTTAAACCAGGTCAAGTTATTGCATGGTCTAGATTAGATGAACGTGGAATCATAGAATGGTTTGGGTTGGAAGGGACCTTAAAGATCATCTGATTCCAAACCCACTGCCATGGGCAGGAACACCTTCCACTTCACCAGGTAGCTGAGAGCCCCCTCCAACCTGGCCTTGAATACTCCACAGGATGGGGCATCCACTGATTCTCTGGGAAACCTCTTCCAGTGTCTTACCACCCTCACAGGAAATTATTCTTTCTGATATCTAATCTAACTCAGCTCTGTTTAATTTCACAGCCATTATCCCTTGGCCTTGTGAGAAGGCCCTCTCCAGCCTTCCTGTAGGCCTCTTTTAGGTACTGTACAGGTGCTCTAATATCTCCCCAGAGACTTCACTTGTCCAGACTTAACAACCCCAACTCCGAGCTTTTCCTCACAGCACAAGTGTTCCATGCCTCTAAATCATCTTCAGAGCTCTCCTCTGGACCTGCTCCAAAATGTTAAGTAGGACCCTGTTCTCCCTCTGCTAAAACACATATTAAAAGAATAAGAAGATTCAAATATAGAATAAGATTCAAATATAGAAAAAGAATAAGAAGATTCAAATACCAGTGTTTCATCCCATCAGGAGGTTAAGAAGCACTGTAAGCTCCTTCACTCATAAGTTGGACATAAGTGTCCATCCCCATGCTATTGCAAATTAAGGGTCTAAGACTTTATCCTACACTGATACTTAGCTGCATCTTAAGAAAAAAACTGGGATTTTAAAATTACTATTTACCTCACAAAATTAAAGTCACCTGTAGGAATGCAAGCATTCAACACATTGCACTATAAGAGCAGGTATGATGAAAGGATGGATCTTGTCATAAGATAACAAATCAGTTCATAAAATAATCAAAACAGCATCTGAGATTTGTGATGCAGACTACAACAGAAAATAATGAGGTAGGTATTAGACTTAGGGGTTTTTTTTAATTGCAAGCTATAAGGCCAAGAACTGGACCACTACAATATACTTTAAACCCTTTTCCTCACATTGTAACAGAAAGGCTTTTATAAAAAGGTCAGGTTTAGCCACGTTCTTATTTCCTTTAACATAAAACCATCCTTATTAAAAGCAGATGAAGCTAGTGCAAACAAGTTTAACAGCATTCAAACATGAAACAACTGATTCAGTAGAAATTTAAAAGAACAAAAAATATTACCTCTGCACTGCAGAAAAGCTTCAAACATGCAACTGTAGTACTGAAGACTACAGTACACTTTTGAGACTAGCTATAAAATCTTCAATTTCTCAATTAAAGCTCAGACCAACAAGACTTGAAGCACCACACACTTTCACTTCCCTGGTCATCCAAAAGTCTGACAGTGAAGAATAAGTCATTTCCATTTGCAAATTAATATTTTCATTCTTACTAGAACGACCAAGTGAGATTCCTTCCACACTAGAAATTCCCCCTTTTTGAGGCCTCTTTTTAGACACACATTTTCTGTTGTTCCCAAAGTGCTTTTTCCAAGAAGAAAAGGAAGATTACAGGTGAATACAAGAATTCATTTTATCTCTAATTCTCATTCTAATTTGTTTCTTCCTTTTGTTTAATTTAATCAGTTTTTCTTTCTCATGACAGCCACAGACACCTGGAAGCAGAGATATACTTAATTGCCATAATTGAAACAAATGCTTTAAGTCTATTTAGGAAAAGGCACACAGAACTGAGCCAACTTGTAAACTCAGTGAATATGGCATAAGGGGATTGCAAACTAGCACAGGGCACCACCTACAAATTTTATACTAATATATAGCATGTACTAAAAATCATTGTCAACAACAAACAATCTATGATAGAAGGGAAAGTTGTAAGACACACACAACAGATCCCTAAGGGTGTTAAAACAAACAAGCCTTGAAGTTTAAGTACAACTACTTTCAGTGTTATTATACTCCAATTTCCAGTGCAGTCAGATTTACCTGTCCTTTAAAGGACATTGAAAATTAATAGGCAAAAGCAGAAAAGGTGACCAAGCACAGAATAAAGGAAGGATGACATTTTCAAATTTTCTATTTTCTTACATTTAATTCTTGCATCTTGGTTATTAAAGAAGTTACCAAAAATATTTGATAGTCTTGAATATCTGCAATCTCTAGCTTGGTTTAGCAGACTGAGGTTCCCAAGAAACAGAATGCCTTTCTTTGACAAAAACCAAAATAAAAATATTGATTTTATTTTTCTCTATCTAAACATAAACCTAGAGTCCCATACTTTTGAAAATGAAATTGAAAATCTAGTTCTAAAGAAAGCCTTCAAAAAGTCTGCCATTTGACTCAATACACTCAAAAGACATTGCCCATATACACTGTTTACAGACAAATCATAAAGATATGACAAATAGCTAAACAAACAAGTTCACAGGACACACAGCAGATAGAATAGTTTTAATAAATTGATCCGTTTTTCCAGCCCTATGTTGCATTTCTGCTAGAGGTCTACTAACCTGGAGTGAAGTTATTAGACTAGAAAGAGATGGACTAAATTTACTTATTTATTGTGGCTTTACAAGTAGCTATTTGAATCACAAAACTGATATGTTCCCAATTCTAAGCAGGCTAAACTAACCCATGAAAACATTGTCTTGTAAGTGTTACACTCCACAGAATAACCATCCCTGGAACCTCTGAGCAGTAAACATGAAGTGGCAACACCATGACCAGGTTTGCAACCATCTGTCTAGTCTCCACCTAATCCAACGTGAGACAGAGCTGGAACACCCACCCTTTAAGCCATTCCAGCTGTGTAGGCCTCTTTCTCACAAGGCATCCAGGGTATTCTAGTGAGACAGCAGCTTTCGTTCATTTAACTCCCAAGTGAATTGGTTTCTACAAATAAGCTCCCATGAACATGGTTACTGCAGCGTCACATTAACACTAGTGGTGGCTGGGAGAAAGGCAAGTGGAGCTCCACAGGGGCCAACACAGGTGCATTTGCCTCCCCACCACAGTCACAGAAACCAGGAAAGAAAATAAAGAAGACAGGTTCAAATCAAACCTGGAGTGATGTTAATATTTGGTTCCTGATATGTAATATTAACCTGTCTTACTGCTGGATCCGAAGTTATAATGCTGCACATTTTTATATATCTTTTCTATATATAGTATAGGAAAAAAAATATATATACACACACATTACATGCTCCTCCTAATATTATGTTCTTCACAGAAGTAAACAGGAAGAGAACAGTTATGAAAGTAGCCAAGTAAAAAACAGAGACATCTTCCTAGAGAGCTGGGCTGGGAAGACTGCCAAAGCTGGAGTGCTACCACTGGAGAACTGCTGTCCTCTTTTGTCATTTGTTTACTGAACACAATTTTCTTCTTTGAATGAGTGGATTTATGCAATATGAAATATTCCAATTTAAAAATGGTATTATAGAATATAAAATATGTGTCTATTATACCAACGCCTACCATGAGTAGTTTTGAAGGTAAGTCATCACAAACCAACAACAAAAACAAAGAAACAAACCTACACAGCAGAATCAAAGACACTTTGACCAAACAGCTTGGGCCTCCAACACATCAAACTGAAGATTTTTATAAATTATCTTTTTCAGTGGAACCATGGCGATTTTCACCATGTATCTCCTTGACCTATAAATGTGGCTGTGGCCCTCAAGACAGAAAAGATACTGCAAATATCTCTGCAATTCTCAATACTTAGTTTAACAGATTCCACTTCATGCAAACAAATAGAACAAAAGACAACTGTTAAGATAAACAAAATCTAGGACATTGATTCTGTTTAATTTTTCACAGTAAAGAGATGCTAACACATTCCAATGTGCACATAAAAACTAAACAGTCTGAATGGTTGTACAGAAGGATTATGAACATTACATGAGAGGTGCTTTGTGTTTCCAAATGGAGCCCTTTCTTCAGCTGAATGCAGTAATATTAATTGACAATCTACAGATTACCATGATAATTGAAAACATTACTCATAGCTTTAAAGCTCTCCTTATAACATGAAATGCAGCATTAATGTGAGTCTTCAAACTGAGACACTACAAGAACCTCCTTTCCTCTCAGCAGTATCCCTGGTTTTGTCCAATCTTTGAAAGAGTTATTCTAGACTTCCAGTTCACAACTTCATATACAAGCTTTGAAGAAACAGCAGATCAATGAGCTCTTATAACACAGCTATTACTAAAGTATTTGATTTTAAAAGAAAAACTGTGAAATCCAATTCAATATGTGTCTTTCTATAAGGGAGACAAAGCACCAGCCATTTTTCATTTTTAAGATACGCTATGAACTAACACACAGAGCCATTTTGTGAATTTAAAAAACCCACTTGACTAAACCTTGCAACGTGGTTTGAAAACAGTTTTAATATAAAACAGAAGATTTAGTTACCACAAAGAATTTTTTTTGCTTACAACACTTAAGAGCTTTTTATGTAGGAATGACTAACATCAATAGTGTTTCACTGAATTTTCCTATCAGGAAATCAGATTTTAAAGAACACTAATCAGAAGTAAATTATCAAAAATTTACTTCTTTGGTGACATGTTTTTCAGCATAGTTCATGAAAATAAGCAATTTCTTTGAAAAAAGAAAATGGAAACTGAGCAGAACATCTGATATCTTCCATGCTAACACAAGCTCTAGTAATATTAAAATATGTTTCTGCAAAGACTAGAGATCTCATGACAGAAAGCATGAGCATAGTGTGAATCCCAGAGAGCACATGCCAAATAAAAAAACACTGCCTCTACACCTACATGGAATGAAGTTTTACAAGAATACACATTTATGTGAAAATAAAAAGATGGAATACTCCACAAGATATCAAGTGTGTCTGTAATTAACTGTATTTTTGCTTAACTTGTTTCATTCTAGCTAGGAACTGTTCTCTTAAAAAAGATTAATTTCCATCAGAGACACTATCTTCTCCAACTTTTCATTTAGTTAACTTTTGTTAAGAACCAGGAGAAAAAAATATAGTGGAAGTCATTATTCTGTAGGTATTGTTTCCTAGATTAAAGCCTACTACTCTATTAAGCATTCCACACTTCAGTGTTGGGATGGGGGAAAAAATAAGAGGTGAGGGTGAGTGCAAACTTCGTAGCTGCCAGTCAACAACCACTACACCCTGCACTTCTCACTCCCAAATGCAGGCATTGTACAGAAGCTCTCTGTAGAGTAACAGTTTCTAAATATAGTATATTGCAAATCCTAGACAGTTTCAGATTTTTTTACTGTCTCCTGCAGAATTAAAAGATGGAGAGCAAGTAATTTTGTCTGGGCTGTGCATTTAGAAAATCATGTATGAACCTTTGCGTATTCAAAGCTTGTCCAATTTGTTGCTTCATTCAGTATGCCCTTTATGAATTTCTCTTCCATACCATACTTGATCATGCTGAAGTGACACATCCTAACTCCCACTGTTTAGCACCTGCCAACATACTCATACTCTTCATGTCAGTATCAAGAAGGAGCAGGTCAGGAGCCCCACACCCAAGCAGCTGAATGTCTGAGAGGAGCCTGTGCTGGAGCAGGGTCCTGACAAGGACCTGCAGGTCCATGGAGAGAGAAGCCCACACTGGAGCAGGTTTCCTGGCAGGACTTGTGACCCTGTGGAGGGACACATGCTGGAGCAGCCTGTTCTTGAAGGACTGCACCCCACAGAAGAGTGATCCATGCTGCAGTAGTTTGGGAAGGGCTGCTGCCCATGGGATTGATTCATGCTGGAGAAGTTCACAGAGAACTCTCCCCCATGGCAGGGACCTCATTATGGAGAAGGGAAGGTATTCCTCTCCCTAACCAGTGGGAGAAAACAATGTGTGACGAACTGGCCATTACCCCCATTCCATCTACCTGAAGCCCTAGGGGAAGAGGTAGAGCTCGGAAGGAGGGAGGGGTGGAGAGAAGGTGGGTGTTTTTAAGGTCATATTTACTTCTCAGTATCATGCTCCGGTTTTGTTAGCAATAAATTCAATTAATTATCTTTAATTTGAGCCTGTTTTGCCTGTGACAGTATTTGGTGAGTGATATCACCTGGTCCTTAACTCAGGAATCCTTTGTTGCATTTTCTCTCCTCTGTCCAGCCATGGAGGAGAGAGATACAGCAACTGTGGTGGGTGCCTGCACTCAGGGTCAATGCACTACACAGGTTCTTACTGTCAGCATGGAGTGCCATGACTAACCCAATTCAAGTCAGATTGATACTCAGGATTAATTCCCATGTACAGGCAGTAAGTGATGCTAAAAAGATCATTTTGCTCCTCGCTTCATCAAGTGCATGATCATTTAACATGCAAATGTAACTGGAATATTTCACTTGAACTTATCTCTCTGAAAAGCTGACAGCAGTTACTGCTTTTGCCAGTGTAGCTTCACCATTTAAGAGAATGCCTGACAGTCTGATTTCCCCCCATTAATCCCTGACTTAAAAACCCCTAAGGGAAAGCCAACTGAGCAGCCTGTAACGAACTACTCAAATTACTTAGGAGTTAATTGTCTCTAAGTTAAGCTAACAGTCAAATGATACAGCTGTGTTTTAGGTAGAACGCTACTTCAACTGCCCCATGGCACTCCCTCAATTCAAGTACCACAACTTTTCCTTACTCTGTTAGCTCCAGACACAGCACTTGCACCACGCCTCATTGTGGCAGAGCAAAGCTTTATTTTCTAAGCTTTCTCTCAGTTAACCTTCAGGAAAAGCCTGACTACCTCTGTTTTACATGTAACAGACAGTAATGCCAAATTGTTCTGTGCCACTTAAACTCAAGGAAAAAAACACAATTGCTTTGAGTGAAATAACTGTAATTCCAGAATAAGTGGAAGCAAGAGGAAAAATGTTTATTGTTTCCCCAGGTCTGAAGAGCAAGGGAAACAAAACCTTGAAGTTGCTGAATAACATATCTTATGACAATGCAAAGCTTAGTAAGTAGGCACTTAAATCACAGTGTGTGGCAGTCAGGGGACTCAGCTTGTGTGCTGAGTAGAGACAGCAATGAAACAGAAGAGCTCCCAACACTCATCAAAAGCCAGATCTACACAAAGACAGATCTAGCTTCCCCCATACCAACAGTGTGTCATTTCCTTCACTTAAGCTGTGAGTCCATGCCAGGGGGAACACTACTTTGACAAATAAGAGCCAAGGACAATGTGTCCCAGAGGCTTGTTCCACTATGAATTAAACAAGAAAACATTCCCTGCAGAGATGACAATGTGAATCTAGAAGTGGCACTAACTTACACAGATTCTTTTTACTGACACCTCTGAAGATCTGAAACTAGGTACTTTTGCCATCTCCCCCTCAGTCTCAAGTCTAAAGGTTCACAAGCTGTGAAAAGCAGGCACAGAAATGTTCATATCATTAAAAAATCAAAACAAATCTAGAAGACCAGATGTGATGTTTTTACAAGTAGTAGTCTCGCACTACTTGAAAGTGAGAAAAAGCCAGGCTTGGCATTCAGGAAAACTTTTCCTACCAGTGAGGTTTGTGCTGGAGAAAGACCAAAGGTCTTCATACCAGATTTCAAGACATCAGAACACACATGAAATAAAGCCCATCCCGACTGCAGAAGGCAGTATCAGTAACTAAACTTTCCATGCTGCAATTTCTATTTAGAAGCAGCTTGCTCGTAATACTCAGAATGTTTCACATGTATCAGAACAGCATAGTGAGAAAAGAAATGTATTAAACTGAGAAGCAGGGTAGAGCATAATATACAATAATGACCAAAAATTAGACTGACCATGACCATGTGTTTAGACTCCATCTCTACACACTCAGAAATCCCATGTGATTTATCCAAATACTCCTTACAGGTGGAGAGTATTAGCTGGAATTTTCATAGCAGGGTATTTGAACATGTTTCTCTTTTATAGAAGGTTCCCCCAGTACGTGAGGGAGGGAGTAGGATAAAATGAATATAAACATGCATGAGAGTTAAAACTGTAAAAACCATATTCTTCAGAAGGAAAGGGAGAAATTTAGCTTTATTTTACCTATAATATACTGCAGAGAGAAACAATGGGAGCTTTTTGTCAACTTAGCCAGCCTGTCACAGCAGAGGTGCTGTCAGAGGTGCTTGGTAGACCTTGTTCCCCCCTACCGCTTTCACACTGCTAGCATCATCCCAACTCAGCCTTTCAAAAAGTTGACATTCTGTCATAGGTGAGAAAATTGACAGAACTTATAGATACATCCAAGCACTAAGCTTTTCAGAAATAAAAGGTTCTTTAAATTCAAAATTAAAATAGTTTTTTGTATCTCAACACTTATGTTCAATATACTCAGATGTATTGCTGTATTTTATCTTCCTTTAAGGCAATGCCAGACTGAAAATATGAGCTTTGGTGCACTCATAATTAATAACCAGATTAAAAACTCCTAATTAGTATTTTTAACTCTCCAAGCTATATGCTTAGCATGCCTAACTAGTTTGGCAACTTCTACAAAGTTGCTTCATGAACACTGTTTTTCAGAGCTTCAGCTCTTCAATGCTTCCCTGTAAAGGTCCTGTGTGCTGTTAGAAAGGCAGCATCACACATCAGCAAGTTCTGTGGCAGAACTTGCCAAGTCTTCAGGGTTATTAGAGAATACGCAATCAGCCCATAAACTTCTGCTATTCCACAAGCAGCTCAAATAAATTCATAGAATCATTACAGAATATCCTGACTTGGAAAGGAACCACAAGAACCATCGAGTCCAGCTCCTGGCCCAAGTCACACCATGTGTCTGAGAGCATTGTCCAAACACTCTGAACTCTGGTGCTGTGACCACTTCCCTTGGGAGTCTGTTCTAGAGCCCAATCACCCTCCGGGTGAAGAACCCTTTCCTAATACCCAACCTAAGCTAAAATACATTGTTCAAGTGAATTACTTGTGTGACATTCAACCATGTAAGGAAGCTACTCAAATCAACTGCCTCCAAAATAACACAGAAAAACAAAGTTCTTACCATAAGCATCATATTTATCTGCTGTATAAAAACTGCTGTCTTAATACATAAAAACATTATTTCTCCCCTAAAAGAAATCTACTGTCTTCAATCCTGTCTCCACAACAAAGATTCCTCATGGCTATTAGTATGTTAAATAATCTTCACATACCAGTTGTGAACCATCAGCTTCTGCACAGCCAGCAGTGCATTATAACGAACTTGCTGGTCTTCGTGATGCATGTGGTTCATGACCAGCTGCTTACCACCAAGCTGCTCAATCACTCTGAAAAACAGGAGAGGAGCAAGTTTTTTGACATTACTTTCAATTCTGGGTAGCTATCCTATCCAACCACTTCACTTCCAAGGCATTAAGAGGTTACATTTAAATGACATAATATTTATTTTATTAAAATTATTTATTTGCCAAGATACACTTCTCACCTGATGTGTTACAAATACATATTATCTTCTGTAATAACTACTGTTTTATTTTAAAAAATATTTTTTAAGAATTCACAACAGGAAGTGTTTATACTGGACTCCTGTTTGCTACTTTGAAATAAATAATCAAGAAAAGAATCCTTTTCAGAAAGGGTTATTTACTTTACACAGCTCTGGAAAACGGTTTGCAGGGTACAGCATTATCAATTATTAGGTAGGAGAGGCAGTGTCATCCACCCCACAAATGGATGACAACCAGGTCATTCCATTTTTTTGCAAGAATAAAACCTCAATCTCTTCTAGCACTGTCGAATACAGAAGAATGCTTGTAATCACAACAAGACCTATTAAATCACCCTTCTCAGACATATAGTGCTTTTTGAGATTCAAACTGTACTAGAGCCACAGCTACTTCTGCACAAGATGCAGAACTGGCTGTTAAGGTACTATTCCCAGAAAAAGGATACGCTTCAGCTGCATCTTTCACTACTAACTTCACCACCACAGTCAGCCTTCACTTTTTAACAGTTATACCAAATCCCCTGTGAAATACTGATGAAACCTTGTATTGCATGTTATGAATATATTATTTCTTAATAAAACTGGTGGAAGGCAACACACATAAAACTTGAAAAAGTATCACCATCCAGATGACTTCACATGCAACATTTCAGTCTGTCATAACAGTAAGTTTGGAGAGAATTTGCAAGGAATATATAAGCTGATTTACTCGCTGACTTTCATATGGTTTTTTACATCAGTTCTCTCACTTAGTAGTTAAACATTCTATCCTGTGAAGACACTATAATTTGCTTTAGAAGCTTAACCTGATGTTGTCCTGCCATTCAAAGCTTGCATTAACTATCTGCATGTAGTACTGCTCTTTTCATGGCCAGATGAATGCATTGCTGCTGCACAATACAATGCATTTTTGCAAACTACAGAACAGGTATGAAGACACAGCATGGAGATAAAAACCAGAATTTTCAATTTCATTTTATAACTCAGTCAAAACTATCCTTAAGACCACAGAGAATATTATTTCCCAATAATATTCAAACATTTGTTCCATAAAGCAAGAATGGATTCAGAAAAGTGCAATTGTTTCAATCTGGAAAATCCTTGCCAAGAATTCAAGAAGTTATTAGTACTGTAACAGATTCAAAGAAACCTTCATGCCTGCCTTATTCAGCCTCGCCTTTTTAATGAGTTAAATATAAAACCACTGCACACAAAGGCAAGAGTATGAAACACAAATAATATTTTTTTCTTTTTTAAAGGACTGACAAGCCACTGGATTTTCAGGAAGTGAAAGGATGTGAAAAAGGCATTAAACTCAAAAGCTTCCTTATGCTAGAAGAATGCAAGAACCAAAATGAAAGGTTAAAAGCCTATAATCACAAATGGTAATAGGCTCTTTCAGATGACAATATATCACTGAAATTATGGTTGAGAACATGAGGAGTTGAAGAACAGCATTATCATTCTTGCATAATGCTGCCTACAGGTACAAATCACTTCCCAGCCATGGGTTTAACCCAAAGGTCTAAACAGTGAAGAAGGTTCACAGTGAATCATGTTCCTTCAAGTTCCAAACATGTCCAAAACACTATATTTAGTTTCCTCTCTCAACTGCTGCTTATTTTACAGACGTAATAGAGCCCAGCGGAACAGTTATATGTGCACATCTGCAGTGACTGCTCCCCATAACATCACTGCACAAAGCCAAAATAGTGTCATTTCAAAAAAGTCTCTGGATGCTGAAGATTCAGGTTTTAACATGACCCATTTAGAGGGAGAAAGAAGACATAGCAGATAAAGACAAATGAATACAATTTAGACTGTATAGCAGAAAACAAATATAAAATCCATACTACTTCTCTTAAAGCCAGGGTGAAAAAGGGAATGCAAGGTTTTTTTCTGAATCCTGAGCTAAGGAAGAGAATGGCTCTAGGTGTCCATCTCTTATACAAGTAAAACACAAAGCCCATGTTCATAGCATTCAAGAAATTTTAAGTGTTGATCGTACATAACAATAACCCACGGGCCACATGGAAGCTGTGTTGGCGGTCTGCATTTATTTTTAGTGACAGGAAACAGCAGTGCTAAACTTCATTTCTGCTGTTACACTCTCAGAAATTGCATCTTTGTGAGCCTCATGAGAAGCCCACAGTGCTGCTGTCTCAACAATTTCGTCCTCAAAGTGTAATTTTAAAAGCAACTTAAAATTATTAAAGCACTGGATAACAGCCATGAAAAAACACAGTATCTTGTTAACAAACATTTCTTTTGTCAGACAAAGGGAAAGATTAGCCAGAACTGTAGCTCTAGGTCTCCACTGTGCTCAGAAGTTGAAGTCAAGTAGTTTTAGTATCCAATTCATCTCTGCAATCTTCAAAGGCTAAAGGATGATCCAGTTAGGAGTTCACAATAAACACTTAACAGAAACAAAAGTATTTAGGACACCTGAATTCTTCTACTCTTCTAAATCAAGGAACTGTATCCATTCTTGAAGTGAGTCATGCAATGAGAGTGGGAAATACCAATCACACGTAGGAGCAGTACACAACTATGTATCAAAAAAACATAAGAAATGGATACATAATTCGTAAGTATTTTAATCTTTTAGTTAGTTCCAAAATTGCTGAAGTCATATTTGGTGAGAATACACTGGATTACAAATGAAATTCTCTAAAAGTTTGTTCAATTGAACAGAAAGCTAAATAAGCCAAGTCTGTAAACAGAAAGCAGCTAAAGTATTAGAATTTGAGATAAGAATGTGGGTTACAACAGTATCTAGGACATTCTATTTGCTGATGACCACTTCTTTTGAAGGCTGGCACATTGCTGAATAGGCCTAACAGCCTGGGAGCTAAGTGGAGCTGCAGTCCTAACAGCTATACATTTTCCCAGCCACAGACAGGAGGATACAGGTCCTGTTTATCCACTCTAATTTCAAAGCTTTGGTCTAGCAACCACATGGCCATACTAGCCCACACATTCAGGCAAATGCATGCTAACTGTTTAAAGATTATGGCAAACACGTAATAAAATTATTTCATACAAAGAGCAGGTCAAAGCAAGAACAACCAGCATTACCCAGTCCTCCAGCTTTGCCACTTGCAGCAGTATTAGTTTCCACCTTACTGAAGGATATCTTGCCTCTCTTTCAAATACCATTTCAGTTCTTAAGAGACTACAAGGGCTGGAGTCAACACATCTTCCTAGCATACATATGGCCTGAAGTTTCAGTCTGTTGTCCATGATTCTACTACTGTCAAGACAGCAGTCTGCACAAGAAGTGTTCATGAAATTCCCAACAAGGCTAGAAGGCCATTCTCATCTTATCTATGGAGCTGGTTTTAGCTGAGGTAGTTAATTTTCCTCTTTGTACTAGAACCAGTGTTGATTTCATTATTGCTGAGCAGCACTTGCACTGCACCAAGGCCTTCTCTGCTCCTCACCCCACCAACAAGGTGGTTGGAGCTGCACAAGGACTTGGGACAGGACACAACCATGGCAGCTGACCTCAGCTGACCAAAGGGATATTCTACATCATATGGCAACATGCTCAGCACATAAAACTGGGAGGAGGAGGAAGAAGGGAACCATTCAAAGTGATGGTGTTTGTCTATCCAAGTACCCATTATTCATGAACTGCTTTCTCTGGGATGGCTGAACACCTGCCTGCTCGTGGGAAGCAGTGAATTAATTCCCTGTTTTGCTTTACCGATTAAATTGTCTTTATCTCAACCCACTATTTTTCTCACTTTTACTTTTGTTTCTCTTCCCCCATCCTGCCACAAGTGGCTAGATGGACCCTGAGTTGCCAGTTGGAGTTAAACCATGACATCCACTAAAACCTGTGCAGAAACCAGGAACAGACTCCTTCTATGCTACAGAAAGTAAGTCAGATGTCCCTCTGTGTGAATGAGCCAGATTCCTTCAAAAACCAAAGGCTTCTTTCTACTTCAATAGTCTCTACCTTAGAGGTGCAATTACACACTAAACATCTTTGCTCGCAGGTTTTTAAAGCAGGAAAATACAGCAATGCCCACGTATTTCAACAGGAATTTGGGTTTATAATGAACATGGAAGCTTTCACAAAAATGAGTATTTGTCTGGCTAAAACATGCTTAAATGGAAGAGTGACAACTGAATCTGTGCATCACTGAAATTACACCAGCAACTGTTTGTGGAAAAAATCTCTCTGTAGTCTTAAGTCACAAAACAGTTTTTAGCATTGCTGGAATAGTCCATGTCTACTCCAAGTCAAATAATTGCAGTCCAATTAGTCATAGAGAGGAAAAATTATATGTTGATTAAACTCTTGATAGCTCTTCCAATTTCTTCTGGTGCCTGGCTTCTTCTCTAGTCTAAACATTGTATTCAATACTTAAAACATTGGTTCCCTTCACGGTTAAGAGACATTGAAATCTATTAAGTCAAAGATCCAGTTTGCAGTTTCTCATCTGATCTAGTTTGTGTTTCTTTATCTTCTCAATAAATAAAACTTAAGCATAACCTGCAATCCCTTTGTAGCATACTTTAATATAAATAAGCAGAAAATGCCACAGGCACAGTACACACTCCAGCTACCTTCTAGGATAACAACATACTGGCATTTTCCTACCGTTTCCCACGGGGATAGTGTCGTACATATTCTCCCACATCATGAGCAGCTACAGCCAGCACCTGTGGATCATCAGAAACCTCCAGAAGTTTTGTCAGGATCCTAGGAAAGAATTTGAAACAATGAAGTCCCAGGTTTCGGGTTGGTTTTATTTTTTTGTTTTGGTTTTCTTATTTGTTGATGGGTTTTTAAGTAGTGGTAACTTAGAATAACAAAGCCCATAAGCATAAAAAGTTTTACAAGTCACCCAAACAGTAAAGCTAGAACTTTTTCCAAACAATGCAGTTGTACTAAACAAAACATGGAACCTGCTCTAATTAACAGAATTATTTAAAGTATTCACTAGAGTCAGTTTAGTGAGCTACATACAGAAATACCTATAACCAAGGATTACAAAATCTCTCCTTTTTTTATACTTTGGCTTCAAGACCAACAGTTTTGAGTTCTAGATAAACTTCATTAAAAAGCAGTTCTTTCCTAACTCAAAAGACTGAGATGAAAGCTATGCTCCTTGCAAATTACTCCAGTGCCACATTATTTTCATAGCATGCACAGAAACACAGAGCTGTAAGAAGCATAAAACAGCTTCTAGACTCTTAACACTGTCTGAATTTTTTAATTAGGTAAAATTAAAGAATTTTAGTGAAAAACAGCTACAAGTAACACTGTTCACTAGCCAGTTCTCTGTTCTCCCCCCAAAGGGAGGAAAATAATACAGATTATGAAGGTTAGGCACAGCTGAAAAGGTTAAACATAGAGATCACTGGAAAATTAGAGTATTCTATGCCTAGTGAAATGACAAATGTGTTCTAATCAGACAAAGTTAGAAACAAGCTGAAATCAGTAGGTTAAAAATTCAACTGGAACTAAAAGAAAGGAACATTCTGGTAAAATTAAATCACCACAGCCACTGCCTCCCTAGAGGCCAGAAAGTGACAGGAAAACCACTTCTCAAATGAAAAGAACTCCTACTTTTAACAAGAAGAGGAAGCAGAAACTTGAACCATAACACTAAGCTGAAGTCAGCAAGGACCCATAAAATGATGTTGAACAAAATACAACCCACCATCAAAGTAGGCAATAATGGCAGAAGGTATGAAAACAATTATGTTTAACAGTAGTGTGAGAGTATTAGATTTAGAAAACTAATAAGCAGGCAGATAAGGAAAAATAAAATTATATGGCTCAAAGCAAATAAGGATTATCTGTCAGATGTCTTACAAGGCAAAAAATGAAGTTCTGAGGTGCAAGAATCTCCCCATTATGTTGTGGGGGAGGCTGGGTGGTTTTTTTGAGGGTTGGTTTGTTTGGTTTGGTGTTGAGTTTTTTGGGGAATTTTTTTGAGACTTGGGGATGTGTCAGGAACTACTGAAGATCACCGTCTTTGTAGCAGAAGAAGTACAAGAAATTAAGTCCCAGAATCAGGAGAAATAAATACAGCAAAACATTGTAATCACTACAGGAAATACTAAGCCTCAACATCAACTTCATGCTGTAGTTGTCAGCATCTAAAATTATTAAGTCTATAATCCTACATATTCAACAATATGCACTCAGGGAAGAATTTATCAGAATTTTTCTAAGGTGTCAGGCCAGCCAAAATGCACATAAAGCTCAGGACCACCTTGCTCTTGCCATGTCTTCTAACATCGCACATGCCCCATTTGATCTCCTGATTTCTGTTAGATCTGGCACTCGTTAGCAAGCCCTGAACTGAAAGAACTCCATGCGTTATCAGTTAATGACAAGAGCCAGGCATCATTTCCGGACATAGTTTCATATGCCAGTCCTTGACTGCAAATAAATATGGGTTCAGGTTCACTTCATCTAACAATCTACACACTCCAAACACAGTGCCAACACAAATAGACGCATTGCAACATAATGCACTGAGTCAAATTTTTCATGGAACAGTACCACAACTTTCAACTCCCAAATATCCAAAACAGGAGTTCATTACTCAGACCAACATCACCATACAACACAAATCTAAGATTAGGATAGAGTAAAAACATTTTTTAATCAAATCAAACCTGCATGCAAGTTAAACTAAAGATATACCCTCTATCATAAATACATTTTCACCAGTAAAAGCAAATAAAGTGCTCCGGTCTTGAACACAGCAAACTATACATTCTAAAATAAGCAGGATATTTTGACTTGCTTTCCTTCTTGACTTTGTGTTAAAATGTGAAACCTTTATTAGATTCTGGTTCATTTAAACACAGAAAATATTAAAGGATCACATTATTCAAGACTTGAAAACTTACTTGAGTAGTTCATAATTCTTCTCATTTAGTCTTACAGCATTCTCTCGCCAAAACTTCTCAGATTTGTGTACGGGACTCCACTCCAGTCTTCCTGACTTAAGTTCAGAGCTGTATTCATCAAAGGAGCTGTAACACAAGACCTAAATGAGATATTGGCCAAGCTTCTACAAACGCTTTGAATCATATGCCCAAGCCTGTCCCTAACAAAGCTGGAGCTCAAATTGCTATGACACATTTGGAAGTCAGTGCTCTGCAGAGTATGAGAATTGTTCCCTGTCTCACCATTTGGTAACTAAGAAAATGCATGAGAGGCAAGAAGAAAAAATTGTTTTCAAACACAACCCTCTATCTGCCCCAAAACACTATTCCCAGAAAACAACATTAAAAAAAAAACCACAAAGAAACACCACCAAAAAAAACCCAAAAATCAAGCCATGCAAATGCAACATTTTGGAATTTAATTCTCTGTTTTTCTGGAGCTTTATGTTTTAACCTCCCCAATCAAGGATTTCAGTCTACCTTCCATCCACTTAAACCTTGAACACTACCTACAATATGCACTTCAATTTAGGCACAAGACCAAGAACTAGGAAAACACTAGCAAAAACTTGACTTAATCTGGACAGTAGAAATCATTCTAATCAGGAAGACTTCCATTTTGACTGGAAATCCTTTAAGATCGTTTTCGAGTTCTTTAACAATTTCTCAGTTACAAAGATCAAATGTATAAGTGAAGATTTATTTTCTATTCAGCCTATAAATACTTACGTACAATAGCAAACTCACAACCAGCATACC
The DNA here is from genome assembly GCF_015832195.1 of Motacilla alba alba. NCBI lineage: Eukaryota > Metazoa > Chordata > Aves > Passeriformes > Motacillidae > Motacilla > Motacilla alba. Next base: position 112,457,221 of record NC_052017.1, read on the forward strand.
TCTGTATACTCTATCTTACTAAACAGCATTTATATATCAAAATTCTGTAGATAGAAAAGACAAAACAAAAGAAAAAGGTTCTACCAACATTCACATAACTGCATTTTTTAAAGTGCGCACTGCAAAGCATACCTAAGGTCCTGCACGCTCTCACCAAGCTTGTCCAGTAGAAATTTGATATCTTCACTGATGTCTTCATCATCATATTTCTGCTGATCCAAATTCTCTAGCTGCTTTAAAACCTTACACTGAATCATGGCAAGAGCATATTCTTGGCGAGTTTCTCTCTCAGTAGATTTCTCTAACAAATTCTAGGGAAGATATGATGTATATATTTTGTTTAAGAACAGACTACTTTGAAACAAAGCAGTATTTTAAAGACATACTGGAAACTTTTTTAATTACTAAGTCACAAAATTGACCACTTCCTGAAATAATCTCTTTCTTCAATAACAGAAAGTACTAATTCACCTGTTTTGAATATTTCCACATCAAACTGAGGTGACTACAAATACTATTAAAAAAAAAGGGCAGACTTATATCTCAATACCAGAACCTCCACCATAAACAACCACTTTTATCTTCTATTATCATTTTAGTTTTCTGTGCAGCAATAGCATAAGGCAGAGAGCCTTTAAAAAATAACCTGAAGTCTTATTTCCAGTTCAAAGTTACCATCTGGATTAGATTAGCTCTTTTCAAGTTTGGGAATATTCCAACTAGACATTTTTATTTAAACAGAAGCTTGATGGTAAGATTGGAAGTATAAGCACAGAATGCAGTAGTCAAGTTTCAATATCATCTAGTCATTACATTTCTACTCAATTTTATCAGCTTTCAATTTTATTTTTCAATCAGAGCTGACCACCTGCACTTTTTGATAAAGCTGAAAACATGAATTTCATACAAAAGACAAAGTCCTTAATAAACAGAACAGGTGTTCATATAAATAGGACGTAAAATCTGCAGAAATAAGCAGTGAAACAATACAGAAGGAATTTGACTGCATCACTCTTGTGACAGAACTATTACACTTGAGGTTCTTTTATATCAGGCAACCTATTAGTTACTGAAGCAGAACACAGCAAATCAATTTTAAAACTTGCAAACTAAATATAAGTCATATTACTGCTTTTAATGGCCATATACAACTAGCTTTAATGTGCAAAAAAAAGGCACTGCAGTTTCTACTTCAGTAAGAGAACTAAAAGGTAATTCACAGAAAGTAATGCTAATTTACTTAGAGTTATAACTGCTAATGAGAGCAAATGAAAAAATAATGAACCTTAAATAAAACAATTCAACAGGTTCAAGGCGCAGGAGGATACAGGTTCCAAAGAACTCCTAGTTAAGAGAATTGCAAGCAGATGTGGAAGCTATTCCAAATATTACCTATCTCATACCATAGTGAGATGCTCAAGCTTTTCATAATGAATTTGAAAGGATATGTTAACAAAGTAAAAATATAAACATATGACTATATAGAATGGATCAGTAAACTACTCAGTAATAAAAACCAAAATCTTAAGGTATAAGACTAGTTCTAGGCAGGAAACAGATGGAGAAGGGGATAAAAGCATGAAAAACGAGGGGATAAATTAATAGGTAGAGAAAACAGTAGATTCAAAGAGAGACGAGTGGCCAATACTTGTTGCCTTATAGAAAAAATTATTACATTTGCAGTTATATACTTCAAGCAAATAACTTGGCAAAAAAGTGAAATATGTCAAATTAGGAGAACTAGTAGAGAGGACATCCCAGTTGCCAAGACTCACGGAGCACTTTCCGTAATGCACAGACAGACTGGGGAATCATCAAGCCTAGTCTTTTATTCAGTTCCCTCCCCCTGCAGAAACTGTGGCATCTCATACAGAAAAAGGACTACTTTGCCACCTATATTAATTTTGCTTCAGAACTCACAGCTCTGATGTCTAATTTCTAATCTATTATGTTCCTGGCTGCCAGTTAACAACTCATCTTCACACCAACACTAGCCCTTAATGTTGGAGAAAGGAAACAGCTAAGTTACGCTCCCCCAAGCCTGTAACAGAAACAACTTATTCTTAGTCTTTATTAAAAAAAAATTAGCTTAATTTTTGTCTCCTCTTGCAAAACACAGTAGATCTAAGAACTAGCAATTATTTCTCCTATTTCTATGACCTCAGAATAGGAAGAAACTGGACATTAACTGCTGAGCTTCTCAGCTTCTTTTTCTCTTTTAATTTTTTTCCAATTTGTCTTGCTATATGTCCTTTGTTAATCCTAACATTAAGATCTTTAAGAACACTACAACATTTAGAGAATAAGAATAGTAAGAATATAGTAAGAATATATAGTAAGAATAGCTCCTACTGAAGATTTCATACCACTGTACTCCTTCAACAAGACAAACAGCCGATTCTCATGATCTGCCTTATCCAGAAATACTTCAGTGGCAGATATTTCCAGACAGAGAGGCAGAGTAAGCACTTTCACACAGCTTATCATTGCTAATCATCAAATCAGTAAGCAAAAAATTCCCTCTTCCCATTCTAATGTGCTTGCAACACTTACTATTGGAAGACAATCCACTTCCAGGAAAACAAACAGCTTCCAAGACCTGCATTTCCTACTCAGGAATACCAAGTGCTGCTTGAAAACAGCATTACAAGTTGCTACAGCTTTCCTGTATTACTCACAAGACACTTGGCAAGCATGCACATAAAACTAGCAGCATCCATGAACATAAAATGGCACTCTCAGAGTAAAAACATCAAGCCTAGGCACTCAGTTCTTCCTAATTATCTCATATAGAACCAGGAATTTTCAGGTAACGCAGACACAGTAATTCAACTAATCACTCTGACATGGGTATTCTCATCTGCCTTTACAGAGCTACCAAGAAAAGATTTTTGGACTAGTAAATAAAAATAAGTTCTCAGTTGGACAAACATATGCATTCAAAATAATACTTTGTTAATTAAAGCTTCATAAGAAAATTTATCAGCTATTATTAACTCCAGGGTTTTACAGTAGTACCAGCAGAAAAAAGCCTTGAATTAAAAAAGAGAAATCACTAGTGCCTGTGTTAACACTGGTTTTTTTAGTCAATCTTATTTTAAGAAGGCACTGAATAGCAGATATCTATTACTAGTAATGTATTACCTGCAGCAAACATAGAAGTTAACAAAAAGAAAAAAAAAAACAAAAAAACAGAGTTAAGCTTTCAATCAGCTTATTGATATGGTCCAGCAGAAATAACTGTGCATCAGCAACATTTGAGACCTAGGAATTTGTGAGAGAAACACAGCATGACTGCAGTGAACAGGTACTCACCCGAAATGCTGCAAGGATGATCCTGGTTACTTTCTCTTTGACAGATTCCTGAAGAATATCCGACAGCACGGGCACAATATTGTACCGACGAAGATATTCACACATCTGAGGGCTAAACGCCAGCAGCCATACACAGAAAATCATCTGATACTGTAGCTGAAAACCGCATTTGTTGCTCAAGACACCCATGATGCTAAAAAATTGACATAGTACACATTTAATTTTTAAATAATGACTACATAGGTTGCATTGCTCCAGTCTGTGAACTATTTCTTAAAAGAAATGGTAACACTAACTTATTCGAAAGAGCTGCTGAGGATGAGCGTACAAGACACACTTCACAGTAACCTGCCTCACTATTTACCATTGTATAAGCAGCTTGTTCAGAAAGCCATCTTTTAAGGAGATGGTTTTTTTCACATTAGCCTTAGAGCCATAAAGTAGCTTTTATCATTTGAACTGATGTGGTACTGTATCCATGTTCTGGTTCACCAAGTCAGTTTTTTTACTGGTATGTTTAAGACATTATTTGTCATTCTGGAAGAAACAGAAAAATCTCGGCTACTCCTTCAGACTTTAGAAGAAATAAATGGAACAAAATCTACACAATTGAACTTCATTCCTTAATTGTACTTGTCCACAGGAGTGTCTGAAATGAGCTGAAGAATTCACTATTGAGCATCAACTTCTCAGAAAATGGCTCATAGATACAAATATACAAAGTGCTGCTAGAAAAATAATAGTACCACAAGATCTTCCAGAAGACACCATGCAGAAGGTTTGCTCAGCTGAAATTTTGAAAATTTAATAAGCAATTTACAGGTCAATTTTGAAATAGATAATTCAAAATTTAAAAAGTAAACTACATTCAAAATCATTCTTATCAAGTTTAAGACCAGTTCAAATATGGTGAAACACAGGCTTATTATAATGCTTTAATACTTGATTAAAAAGCTTCCTTGATTTCAGCAGTGTCATCTTGATACACAGGAACATCACTTGAAATTTTACTTCACTAGGAATTTTGACTTTTCTCCATTTCAGTGTAAAAGGATATTTTTCATTTAAGGGCAAATTATGTACCAACCATCCCCAGCATAGGCATAGATGGCAGAAAAATTATTTATAGGCAAGCATTTTTTAAATAAGATTAGTGCTGAAATTCTAGCCTAATGCAAAGCTATTTATTAGGGGAATTAGATAAAAGACTGACATACTTGAAGCCACATATGGAAAAAGAATTGGTCTTAGATCTAGAAAATGTTTCTCCTTTCACTAATATTTTCACACAGAACAATTCCAAACTCAAAGACTAGGATGATTAGCAGAAACTCATTTCATTAGTCCTTGTTCTACTACAAAATAAACAGAACATCTTCAGCTCAAGACAAATGGTTATATTCCTGTTCAGATACACACTTAAGCAGTTCTTCTTGAACAGGGAAGTTGCCTCAACAGTGCAAGTTTCATTTGTCTATTTGATCCTGTTAATGTTGGAAAACAAATCTCTTTTGTAGGCAAACATCGCAGCCGTCTATTACAAGAGAGTTCTATTCCAATAAAAGGTCACTGGGGAATGTACTATTGTAAGAGCATGTATATCCATATAAATTGAAATAGGTGCTCACCAATTTACTCCATCTGCTTCTACCCAAGCAAAGCGGTATTCATTGACCCTGAGCATCAGCTGCAGACATCCAGCAACACATTGAACATACTGGGAACTCTGGGTGAAAAGAAGAACACTTCTTACCAGAAGAGTCGGTTGTAAGTGCTGAAGTACAATTTCCCTAAATAGGCTTTACTGGCATAAAAGGAGAGAGCTGAATATTAAAGAAGTGTTATGCAAGGAATAACACTTTACATTATCAGAACATTTGAACATCCCTTTCCTTCAGTATCTATGAATGAAAGCTGTCTTCTCTTTGAATAAAGTTGCCAGAGCATGTTTTTCTCTCTTCTTACTCAATTGTCAGCATCACCTTCACTAAGACTACACTAATAAGATATGCTGCTGATAAAATGTTGTTTTTTTCCTCCCTATAGGCCTTTTCTTTGAAAGTCTCATAGTAGCTCACTTACATAATACAAGATCAAACCTTTCAAACATTTAATGAAGTAAAGAAGTTAGGCAATCCCATATGTAAAGAAAGGAGGCAATAAACAGAATTGAAAATAAAGAGTAACTCATTCTGTGTCTCTCATGAGAGATTTAAGTCCTTTATGTAAAAACTAAGTCTGTGCATCTGGGCTCAAATAATCTAGAACATCAATTTCCCTGTGAAAGTATTCATTTTCACACCCCATGCAAATAAAATAGCTATAAACACACAGACAGCTCTCCCACTCCAAATAATGCATTAATTTATCTGGATTACCGACCCATTGAACTTGGAGTCTTCTTTTTAAAGAGTCTGTCATAAAAGCATGGTCTTCCAACACCATTATAATTGAAATTTCGTAATAGATTCCAGTTCTCATTTCCTGTATAAAATGCTACAACTGCATCTCTAATTTACTCTGAAATTAGCCAGGACCTGCTTGAAAATCCTGCATAAGCTAGATCTGAAATCTGAACACTAACGAAGTTAAGACAATACTTACCCACTTTAATTATCCTAAAACATATTTGCACTCTGCTGCTGTGGGACCCTGCCATGGCACAGTACATCCATGCAGTGCCACAGAACACTGAATAACAATTTCTGAGCACATCAGAGGAGCTCATGGCTTCATAGTACGTGCTGCTGTGTGCTGCAGAGCTATATACTCTTTTATGGCTGTATGACAGAGGGCTGTCAGTCTAACAAAACCTAACACTATGGAACACAGATGTGCACATGAAATACTGAAATACTTCAACTTATGTGCTCAGGCCATTGTTTTATGCCCTACCCATAGTCATGAACAACAGTCTTGCACATTTTCTACTTTAAATCCCAGATGGGATAATTTAAGAGATTTCTCCTCTACAGGAAGCTAACACTTTAAAGCCATGACTACACTTTGAAGAACAACAAATCCCAAGTTAAATCTTCTGAGAAACTGTGACCACTTTCAGGCTGCAAAACGAACAAAAGACCAAACTGAATTCTACTCCACGTTCAAGAACTATGATAAACTGCCTCATCATGCCATAACACCACAGAAAATCCAGTCAGGATGATCATTCGCATTTGTTATACTGCCACAGTTCACTTACAAGCTCAGCAGCTTTTACAGCTACATGAAATTCAGTATTTAAAAAAATGTTGATGCTAAAAGGACAATCTGTTTTCCTCTGAATTCAAGCTATTCAGATATGAAAAGCTTACAGCTTTGAAAGCACTCCTGCAATTTCATGCGCCAGTGGTTTATGGGCAATATCAGCTTTAATATCTGATATCCCCTTTTCTGAGTTCTGCACAGCACAACACTCAAAAGCTTCTCGGATTCAGGTTTCTTCTACAAGTCCAACAGCTCAGTGGTAAACAGACAGTACTGAATCACAGAATCATGTGGGCTGGAAAAGACCTCTAAGATCACCAAGTCAGAGACTTAAAATTGTTTGAATATTAAATTAATTTTATACAATTTTTTCAAGTTTTAACAAAGAGAATCCTAGATACATCTACAGCTTTTACAAGACAAACTAACTTGTAAAATATACACTTTCACTGCCAATGTTCTATGTGAAATCAGTGTTTAAAAATACTTTTGTTTCTTGGCGCCATCACCTGGCACTCTGTTGTACAGTTCTGATTCCAAGTACTTCTTATCACTGGCACCAGAAGAGATCTGCACCTTAATCCGAGGAGCGAACATCACCTGCCCAAAATAGCAGACTGACAGATTTCAAAGATATACTCACATCACTTGTGGAGACTGCTCCTGTATCCACTGAACCCCCTGTACCGCGTAGTTTCTAGGAAAAAAAAAATAGAAGTTTAAAATCAGAGTTGTTCTTCACCCTTAAGGAACAGCTGCTACCAAGCTTCTTTCAGTTCTCCAATCTTTCTAGTCATTAAAAAAAAATTTAGAATCTATTTGATATTTTTTCTGCTTAATATATTATTGTAATGTATTGTATTTATTTCCTACACACTTCATGTCTAGAAGAACGTGCTTGGAACTGATCTAGTACATCAACATTTTTAATTATTTAAGAGTGGATTTATTCAAGACATTTATTTATCTTAGAATTTGCAAATTGTACTCTTGCGTCTTTCTGAAGGAAATTCCAATTTTAGGATTCTCCTTCCAGAGGAAAAAATAAAATTCCTTTTTAAAAAGCCCGGTTTAGAAAACTATTAAAAATACACCATTGAAGCATTCTACTGAATGCTTCTCAGCTCTCCAGAAACCCCTTCTATGGCACTAAAAGGAATGAGTGACAAATCACTGTGTTTTCAAGGAAAAATGTCCAGAAATTAATGCAAAGGAGAATGATTCATCTTTGAAGGACAAGCCAGAAGTTAGTGGTTCAAACAGAGCCAATAATATAAAATCACTGTCCAAGTAACTCGGAATTTATTCCGTTTCAAGACACAGGACTAAAAGTAAAGGCTTTGTACTACAGTAAACTGGAAAAAGGTTTCGATATTCAGTTTCTGCTGCCATGTTACTTTTCTTCTCAGCAAAAAAAACTCTGATAACCAAAATAGTAGAGGCAAGACAAAACTCTCTTCTCATATTTTCTCAGTGTCCAGAAGAAAAATAACAGTGTTAACCAACAGAAAAGGCAAAAAGCTTTATTATTAATTTACATTTCAACAACTGGAGTAAAACACTTAAAATACTAAGCTAAAAACTAAGTGCTTGAATATTTACTAAAGAATATTTAGCTTTAAAAATGACAAAGTACAATATCATTTAAAAAAAACCAAAACCAAACATGTTCGGACATTTATACATTCTTGTTTGCACATTTATACATTCATATTCTTCAGAAAAGTTTCCAAAGTTACTATAAAGTTTAAACAAAAGCAGCTTTTTACCTGTGAACTAAGCTGAGTTTTAATCCAGTTGAAATAGTAGTTCAAGTCACTGCCTTCCATAAGCTCCCTCCCCCAAGCAGCCAATTTGGCAATAATTCTTGCTGCCTGAAAAAGAATGCAATAAACCAATTTTTCAAACATAACAATTTCAGAATTCAGTGAGAAGTTCTGTAAACTTTGGAAACCAGTTTTAGAGAAAAGTTAGTCCCTTACAGAAATCTACCTGTTTTCTGTGTAAGGGGACTCTCGTGCCTGTTATCAGTTACCTGTAGCTGCTGAAATTCACAAGGCACCAGTAAAGAACTCCAAAGGAGATGGAGGGAAGCTGTCGATGGGTGACTGCTGTAGGACACTACTAGAGTCAGAAATCAATCAAAAGCAAGAGACTTGGTGGCCTAACACATGCAGGCTTGATTTAAGCAACTATGGCATATGCCAATACAAATGGTAACATGGTATTGAAGGTTTTTGTAGTTAAACTGAAGGAAGTAATCTGCAAGAAGGGAGAAGTTTCAAACCCAGAAAAAGAAGTGCAGAAAAGTAAAATGGAAGGTACAATTTAAGAATGAAGTTGAGGAGAAAAATGTGGTCAGGTTAAGAATTTTCATTATGCCTTTGGCTTTAAGAATACTTAAACAAGAGTATATTTCTACATCAGACTTTCCAAATTATATTTGAAGTAAATCTACATTGCAGCCTGCAGTTAATTTGCAAAAGCATTTGAGCAAGCTTACATATAAAGAGACAGTGTAACCAAGAAATTTACTGAAGCAGGGGTTCATTTGCATGCACACAGTTCCACCATGCAGTGAGGACATATTCCAGCCACCTTTTCACCTTTCTGCATTCATATGTGCAGCACCACCACCACTGACTCTAGAGGGATTACAAGTGTGAGTCTGGAACAATAATCACTACATTAAAATGTGTCAGATTCCCTTCTTTATGCAAGTAAGTCACTCTAAAAAAACCCTCCAGCTTTAAAACACAAGGTATTAGCTCTCTAGTCAATAATTCTTCTGAGTTAAAACTGCTGCCTGGCCCCTGAATGAGAGACCATTTAGGCTTAGCAGAATTTGAGCCTACAAAGAGGATTAGTATCTTTATTTGCCTCATCAAATGTAATGATGTGGCATCAAGAAGCTTCCAGTGCACATAGTAAGGAGAAAAATAAAATAAACCCAACAAAATCACACAATCCTAAAATTTAGGTTTGAAAACATGCATGTGCTTTAAAAAAAAATGCACTATGCTAAAATGTATAATAAGGCAGTCAACTTAGTGGATCCAGTTTAAGTGGATTCACTTCACATAAGATTCTCTTTGTTTGTCAAATTATTTGTATATTTTTGCAGTACCCAAAGAAAACAATATCTGAATAACACAAATCTGATTAGAGAAATGCTGACCATCAAAATTTCTACACCATATGTTTAAAAACCCACCATTCCAGGGAGACTAAATAGTTTGCACTGCAAGGGTCTAAAAATTATGCTTTACCTGCCTATTTGGGCAGTCAGCATTGCCTGACTACTCAAAATGCAGTTTTGCTGGATGGGTCTTCAGTAGCACTACCACGAAAAAAAAAAAATCACAAAACAAACTGCTATGGCCAATAAAAAAACCCAGCCACCTCCTCCCTCAGCTACATCAAGAAAACTGACTCACATCCATGCAGTCAACCTGATTAAATAAATAAACAAATCAAGCCTGACATTTTTCTTGAGAACAAGCCAGCTCACTGTTCAAGTTGCAATACAGCCCCAAACACAGTTGCACTGGCCACACAGCAAGGCAAACACCATGGCTTGCTCAGTGTCCTGGAATCCTTGCACCAGTTCTGCCCCCACAGAATGCAGACCACGTAGTGGGTTTCTACTTTGAGTCTCTGATTTGACTCTACCATATCATTCCAGCACAAACATATGCAGCGTGGAAAAATTCATAGCTGTGCAGTTTTCTCTTCCTCAAGCCATAATATGAGTTTCACAGTTGGAAACTGTGGTCTCCACTAGGAATTTACAGTAATACAAACATATTTTTGGCCCACAAGAAAAAAAACCTGCTGAGATTAAATACCCAGTTATCACCACGGACAACAGAATATTAAGATTCCAGAAAAGCTACTCCATATACAGGAGCAGCAAACAGTAGTCAAAGCATAGCACAAACCATACACTGCACATCACTGTACTGGGTTTGGTTGGGATGGACTTAATTCTCTTCATAGCAGTCCATATGATGCTGTGTTTTAGACTGGTGTCCAAAACAGTAATGGTAATGTATCAATGTGTTAGCTGCTGCTGAGCAGCACTTGAACAACATCAAGCACCTCTTTGTTTCTCACTCTACACTTCCAGTGAGTCAGCTGATAAAACTGAGCATATGACAAAATAAGGTTCATCGAGGTAAAGATATTTCCTTTGCACAAGATGAGAATTAAAATTCTAATATTCTATATTCCAGCATTGAATGGCAGTTGTGATAAAAGATTTTCAGGTATGTTTGACTGTGCTTCTTGTTCTGAAGTCCCTGCTTTTCTGAATTTTTAAAATCTGTCCTAATCTCCCAGAAATAAACCAATGCAAATTAACAATGTAACTTTGCTTTTTAAAATGTGGTTATGTGAAGCTTATATTAAGAATGACTCGTCTAGACTGCAAGAAGAAAACTTTCCAGTTCAGGCAGAAGTTTAGTTTCAAATTCCATAATCTCCTGAAGAAAAAGAGAACCAGCATTTTTCTCTACCATCTTCAGAGACAGGTTCATTTAAAACTTACCATATGCACAGTGAAGAGATCTTGTCGATTCAACATCGGCAGAAAATAGGACCATGCAGTGTTTTTACCACGTTTTGCATAATCAAAGAAGATGCAAACACGCTGATGATTTTCCTGTAAAAATTGAGAGAGCAGAAAAGATGACAGATTTGTAAAAGCATTTGACATAAAGCAGCTATTTGCTCCTTGGTATGTTGGCACAGATTATCAGAGTGTATCCTGGTTTGTAAGAGCCCACAGAAACTTTTCAGTTAGACTGAAAAATTTCTTGTGGATACAGCTCATTTCAGCACTCTAACATTAAGATTGGAGATTTGGGGTGGAGGAAACAAACCTTGAAGCCTTAGTTGTATCCCAGTACTGCAACATCTGCTTGAGCAAAACCACATATTCTTCTGAACATGCAAGTGGAGTAAGGCAAATGAGAAACAAGATAAGTGCCATCATTTTTTGAGAATGACACTACACTTCATCTAACCAATTATGCTTGATTAAAGTCCACACAAAGTTTTCAATGTACTGCTACTTCCACACAAGAGCCTGTTGTTCAACTCCTGCAAGTGGAACCTTAGGGTGTAAATGAGCCTTTCCATTCTCCTCAATGGGAAATAATCTCTTCTCTCCTAGGTCAGGCTGCAGCTGATTCAGCACTTATCTCAGGCAACCTGCATATCTACAAGAGGACACTGCCAACTAGAACTCTGCTCTCCAGAGCTCCAACCCTGAGCCGTAGAGACCACAACAACCTGAGCTTGGGCACTGGGGACAGTCTCTTCAAGTATTTCCCCTAATAATCACTGTGCAAAGCAGCTATTACAGATATCTTTACAGCAGGCCAGAGAACAGGCCATACAATCAAGAAGAAAAGCTCTGCTGTTTCCTAATAGCCTAGAATACAGACAGACAGTCCCAAAAAAATCTCACATTTGAATTCTTGCTTGTCCTCAAGCATTTCCATATGCATTCCAGCCAGGCTTCCTGGTGGATTGGAACTTTTCCTTCTAAAGAGATGTCTCTCCATTGAAGTCAAGCTACTATCACCAAGTACACAACTCCTATCAAGAAAGGCAATGAGAAACTCACAAAAGGACAGTATCTCGGTCTCCACTATCCAGACATTTTAATTTTCAAACTCCTCTGGCTAGAAAGGCTTTTGTCCATCAATTCTGCACCCTGTTATTAACTCTAGGGACAAAGAACCAGCGAGGCAAGCCTCTTTGTTGGAATATGATCCATTAAGCACAAGACAACCAGAAAGCATCCATGATTCAAACAGTGGCATCTTACTAAGCCTTAGAGCTGCAACCAATCCTTACTTGAAAGTAACAGTCCTTACCTGAAAACACAGGTTTTCTCACTTTTACTCTTCTGATTCTCTTCCCCATCCCCCTGCTGCAGGAGTGAGTGAGTGGCTGTGTGGTGCTTAGCTGCCAGCTGGGGTTGAACCACAACAGTACTGTACCACATGGGCTGCAAATTGCTGCCCTGACCACTGACTGGGGAAGCTCAGATGTCACCAGTTATCTGTCAGTTATAAGCCTGACAGAGATCCATTTTCTACATGGCATGCATAAAAAAGCATCCAGAAATGTTCTCATAATTTGTTGTACAAACTATGAAATAAATAAAAGTAAGAACTCAGGAACATAGAGCCTTTGGTGGAGAGGTTTTACTCTGTGAGGGCTCACTTGATGAGAAATGGCAGCTCGATCAAATAAATCACTGTTAGCATCTGAATGTGCTAAACAGTCTAGCTAAGAAAGATCAAAACTTACCAGATCAATGAGTTCAGTTTACAACACACCTAAGGAGGAGACAGACAAGTCTGGAAGCAGAAATGCTGAAATAATTTCAATATTCTGTCAGTCAGAAGACTTGTCTGGTTTGCCATTAAGGTGCAGAATCAAGACAGAAGGGAAGGAGTGAAAAACTCCCCATGGCCCTGAAATATGTAGTGTTGCACCTTCCTAGGAAGCTACTGACTACACTGATGAAAAGAAAATTCTGAAGCTCTCACATCAACAGTTGAATAATTTAGTAGCTGTCATTTCTGAAGAAGCATAACGAAGTTTGGATGATCCTGCTACCTGCACCAACTAGAGTGTAGGTTCTTAAAGATTTCATAAGTAACAGACTGCACAGTGTGACGAGGTCACTAATGCAAAGAAATTGTTTCAAGAATTTGAAGAACTATGTATGAAATGTTTCCTCAAGGATGGCAGTATGCTAACACTCTCCACCTTCAGAAGTAAGCAGAATGGAGATAATCTTATATGGTAAACACCTCACTAATTTCACATTTGCCAGTGTGCAAAACAAATCTTTCTTAGAAAGGTCATCAAATCAGTAAGCAGAACTGCTGGAACAATCCTAGACATCCAAGTAAGCTTTTGGTGAGCTCAAAACACAGTTGACATAATTTTTACCACTTCACATGCAAAGCACAGAAAGATAATAGAAGCACCACAGTCAGTCATTATCAGACAAAACCTAAATACTGCTACCTGCGATAGCTTTTAAAAGTTCCAGCTGTCAAAAGCAGCTTCAAATATTACTTGTTCATCTCATGAAACTGCAGCAAACATACTTTCTTGAGGCAAATTTTACTCGGAGTCAGTGGCACCATGACAGGCCATGTCCTTGAACAATTTCTTGCTAAAAAATCTTTGAATGTACTGAGTTAAGACAAGTCAGGCAAAGACTGGAGACTTCATATCCACCACAAGAAAAATGGGGCAAGACTATTTACAAGAGCATGTACTGACAGGACAAGGGGGAATGCTTCAAACTGGGAGTAGGTTTAGGTATTAGGGAAAGATTCTGAGGCACTAGAACAGGTTGAACAGGTTGCTGGGGATGCTCCATCCCTGGAGGTCTTCAAGAACAGGTTGGATACGGTTTTGAGCAACCTGGTCTAGCTGAAGGTGTCTGTACCCACAGCAAGGGGGCTGGAATCAGATATCTTCAAGGCACCCTTCTAACCCAAACCATTCTATGATTTTGTGATACTGTAGGTTCTTGTGTCCGGGCAGTCTGCAGAGACCCTGCCCTAAACTCACAGTCTCAGCATTACTGGCCAATATGCTGCTTTCTGACAAGAATCCTACACCTTGAAAATGTGCCATAAGGCACCACTGGCTGTATGTTCCAACCCCTGAACACGACCAAAACAAAACAGAAGTCCTGTTTCAGCCTTGCAGGGCGGAGATGTTACAGGTTAGGAAACTCTGAGATAATGCCATGTGGATGCCTTCACACAAGCCTTCTATGCCAGCACCCCTGAATCCCTGAATAATGCAACCACACACAGCATGGCAAAAGTCAGTACAGCCTTTCGGATACTGAAGCAGAATTTCTAAAGAGAAAAAGGTGTTCAATTCCAAACAAAAGCAAATATGTAGTGTGCACCAATATCTCTATTCTGCTGTATCACTATAAAGCCTGAATAATTTAAAGCCATTACACTTAACATTAAGAATTACACACATGCCACTTCTGGGACAGGGTAAGGCCCAAAATACAGCCATGTCATAAAGTCAAGAAAACACATACATCTAACCACTTATGACAGAAACAAGAGCAAAAGAGAGATTACTCAAAACTACTTTCTGTGACTACCTAGAACTATTCCATCTGTTCAAAAGTGGGCCAGTGAAAGCATTACCTGTGGGGTATTAATTCCACAGCAGAGGAGATATCACAGCTATCATCTACTGTAGCTGCAGGCTATGTGCTAATGCCAAAGCACATTAGCAAAACAAGACCTACGAACACTCACAAGTTCTGAAAAAGGGCAAGTGAAGTGATGACTTCTCTGGCCACTGATGCACAGAAAGCAAGAACCATTCCTCACAAAAGTAGCCATAATAAACAGAGTTCTCACACACTGAGCCAAAGTTTGTCATCCAATAGGTAAACCAAAACAAGGTATTCCCAACCCAGTGTCCTAACCAAAGAATTACACTGAGGATCATTTTTCTCTTCTCTGCTTCTCAACATTTGTGTCACACTTGAAAAAAAGTAAAACAATGAGAAAAAGTGACCAAGCTACACATAAGTAAATTGCTGCCACCACCACTAGCTATTATCCTATTAGCCCAGATGTCAGGGTACTCACTTAGGGCTCTATTGTGCAGACAGGCACATAAAAGAACATCATGGTCCCCAAGTTATACAAACTGTGGAGAGGTTCATGCTTTTCAACTTGCCTATTGAAATACTGAATACTCACAGCAGGAACTAGAACTCACATGGTTCACCTCCTAGGGCAATACCCTAAACCAACAGCACTAAACACATTTGACTGAAACCTTGGATCAAATATATCATAAAACAGGAGAAGAGAAACTACCAAACACAGAGAGTTTATGTGAATACTACTAGGAAAAACCTCACATAACTGAACCCATCTTGTTACATCACTCCAAATGCCTTCTCTTAGCCAACTTTAGAGCAAGGAAACATAAAAGCAGGATTATCTGATTGAGTAAAGCCTCTTCTTGAGTTATTCCAATCAGCTCAGCAGTCTGAGACCAAGTTTAATAGCCTACTCTTATAAGGCACAGTTGCCCACAGCTACAAAGAGCTGTATGTTACACTTAACTCAAAGTTCCTCATTTATAATTAAACCATGCAGAATTTCAGAACATGTTGTCCCAAACAACCTAACTTATGTTGGAAACCTGAAGCCGCAGAAACTACACCTTCTTGCTGAGGGTAGCCAAATTAACACCTTCAAAAGAAAAGCTTCAACAACTTCATAGCCTCCCTATACCACAGGAAAGGGCTGAGGTCACAGAATTTTAGAATTGTTTAGGTTGGAAAAGAACCTTTAAGATCACCAAATCCAACCATTAATCTAACACTGACAAGTCTACCACAACATAAGCCGATGTATCAAATGTCAAAAGTATTTAAAATAGAATTTTGCAAATTAAGATCACATAAAATGAAACCACTATGCAACGCTAGCCTTAACAACCAAGTTCCGAATTAAACATTGTTGAGAATCAGCAGACAAGCATAAAAGTTTGTTTTATTTCCAGAATTTGAACATATTACAAGCTAAGTTACCCTTATAACTTTAGGTCTAACATTTAATCTCTGAAGACAGGATCTGAAAATTTAACAGAATATTTTTAACACAGTATGACAAACACCTGAAAATACATTGATTATACTAAAGAAACATTCAAGCATGCATTTAAAGACTTAAAAATAATACAGATTATTGACCTACTTGCAGCATATCATCAACCATAGTCAAAATGTACTGAACAGTCTGTTCCTTGGAGATATGAGTCATCAAGTTTATAAATGTTTTAGCACACTAGAAAAATAAAAGAGACATTAAAATTAATATTAGCAATTGTCTTTGTTCCTTTTGATAATATAAAACAGGATCTTATTAATTCACAGTAAAGTCTTACATAAGCATTGAGCATCCCAATATCTTATTCAATTGCAGTAAGAGATTAATACATTTGACATTATCTCACAAAGAAAATTTTCTGCCACACTGGTTGCTACCCTTTACAAATTGTTTTATGGCTTTCAAATTAAATAAGTACTTGCTAGCGAAAGTCATGCTTGGTTGTAAGTTAGATTAGAAAAGCACCCTTTTTTTATAGTAGTGAGATCAAGTAAACTGACAGAACAGCAACTAAGAGTCCCAAAAAAGTTTCAGCCATTTGAATGGAGGGAGGAAGACGGGTAACTCCTCTGTTCACTTACTATATACCTTGTAGAAAAATCTTTGTTCATCTTTGAAGAATGTTACAATTTCAGCAACAGGCTGAAATAGTTACAACATTACTTTTTACAGTTCCTCCTCCCCCTTCACCAAATTCAGCTAAAACAGAAAGAAAATTGAATGTTGAACTGCTACATTGTAATTATGTAGTGACATATAAGGTACACCACGTATGTTTTTATTACTATGCAAACTATGATTTATTAGATAACAGTAACACACCACAATTTGGAGAGAAGAGAAACACAAAACCAAAACAAACAGCCTAAAAATAAAGCAGAAAAAATGGCCATAAATGCTTGTGTGTTGAAAGCATCTATTATTCACCTTCCTCCCTGCCTCTCCCAATGCTCTGGATGTCTGACATTCTGTGCTAGAACCTCAGACTGAGATTCTAGTGATTCAAATATTATTAAAGTGTCTTTGGGCATCCTGCCTGGTCTCCCTAAGTGCAAAGTGATTCAGTCCTGAATCAGCTCTGTCCAATGCAAAGATCTCATATCTTACCATGCTTAAATGACAAGAGACACTGACGTCTAACTGAATCCACCTTAGCAGTCAATGGACTCCATGCTGTAACTAAATTATAATTGCTTAACTAACTAAGCAGCAATCTTACTGGTAGCAGCTGTCATCAATAAACTAAAAAGAAAAAAAAAATCTCAAAAAAAAGAAGTGACTCAAGTACAAGTGTGCATGATTAAGTAAACTGGGATGAAGGAAGACTTGAGCTAGTTTGTCCCACAACAGAGTCAAAGGCAGATGATATTTAACAATTATTTAGTAGGCTTTAAAAATAATGAAATAAAATCCAACCCATATCTAAGGAAAAATAAAAGAATCACGATAGCAAGCATTATACTTATTCCAGAATATCTTAACTGCATGTATACAGTTAACAACAATAAAATAAGAGTAGATATGAATATTTCCTTCCACCCCAAAAGAGACTTCATTAAAAGAAAGTTACTTGATTGCCTTCTGTTTGCAACAACTCCTGTTTTTCTTCTGGATTTCTTTTCTGTTCAAATCTCTGAATAAATTCACAGTCTTCACCTGAAATCATCTGACCTCTGAAAAACAAAACATAAAACCATAAATAACATGAACAGTAAGTTGGAAATAACTGGGATCACATGGCAAGGTTGTGTTAGTAGGGGACTGCTTGGGTGGCTCCTATGAAAAGACACCAGAAGTGGCCCCTGGGTCAGACAGCCAGTTCCAGCCAGTTCCAGGGCAGACTCACCACCGACCAAACCTGAGCCGCTCAATAATGACAGTAGCACCTCTGTGATAATATATTTAAGGAGTGAAAACTGCTGTGCAGCAGCAGCCATGAGACAGGACTGAGAACATGTGGAAGAAACAACTCTGCTGACTGCCAGAGCAGTGCACAAGGAGGGAGAGGAGGTGATCCACGTGCCAGAGCACAGATTCCCCTGCAGCATGTGGTGAGGCAGCTGTGCCCCTGCAGCCCATGGAGGTCCCAGGTGGAGCAGAGATCCACCTGCAGTCCATGGAGGACGGCAGGGCAGAGCAGGCAGATGTGCCTTACAGGAAACTGCAGTCCACACAGGTTTTCTTGCAGGACCTGCGACCTCAAGGGCCTGGAGCAATACATCCCTGGAAGACTGGAATCTGCAGAAAGGATCCATGCTGGATGAGTTTGTAAATGACCATTACTCATGAGTGGGACCCCTCAGGATGGAGCAGGGGAAGAGTGTAAGAAGGAAGGGGCAGCAGAGACTGAGTGTGATAAAATGGCCACAGCCTTCATACCCCACTTCCCTACACCACTCAAAGCAAGGAGGCAGAGAAGCTGAAGCCAAGTTAAGCCTGAGAAGGGAGGAGGTAGGAGGTGGTTCTTAGATTTTTTTCCTATATTTCATAAACTTCTCCATTTAATCAGCAATAAATGAATTTAATTTCACCAAGTAGAGACTGTGGTGAATGATCTCTCTGTCCTCACACCCCAACCCCAGAGCTTTTTGTCATGTTTTTTTCCCCTGTTCTTTTGATGGAGTAAGCGTGTCCTGTCCTGATGGACACCTAGTGACCTGTCAATGTCAACCCACCATACAAACCTTGTTTCCTTCATCTTGAGTTATCATAGAATCATAAAATGGTTTGGTTTGGAAGCAACCTTGAAGAGCCCAAACCAATCTGGCCTTGAACACTTCCAACGATAAAGCAGCCACAACTCTCTGGGCAACCTGTTCCACTGCCTCACCAACCTTACAGTTAAGAATTTCTTCTTAACATCTAATCTAAACCTGCCCTGTTTCAGTTTAAAATTATTGCCCATTGTTCTGTACAAAAAGTCTCTCTCCCTCCTTTTCATAAGCCCTGTTGAGGTACTGGGAGGTCTACCCAAAAGCCTTCTCTTCTCCAGGCTAAATAACTCCAAGTCTCTCAGCCTGTTTTTGCAGGAGATGTGCTCCAGCCCTCTGACCATCTTGGTGGTCCTGCTCCAACAGGTCCAAGTCTTTGTTGTGCTGAGGACCCCAGAGCTGGACGCAGCATTTCAGACAGGGTCGTGCAAGGGCAGAGTAGAGGGGATACATAATCAACCATATAACTATACCAATGCTGCAGCCCACAAAAAATGCAATGGGCTCCTTCCTGCAAAGGGTCTCATGTAAAAAAATTCAAAACTAATGGTGGAATAATCTCTCAAGTCTTTCCTACACATTGCCTCTGAACAGCATTCTCCAAATTATTTTTAAACTTCCAGGGGCTGAATGCAATGTCAGTGATAAGAACTGTACACACAGCTAGCATGTTATGCCAAAATGACAATACATAACATGAATAACAGTCTAATCCAACCAAGAAGTAAGTGCTGAAAAACAAAATTAATTGTTACTTTAAGTTTTCTATAAGCAATGAAGAAAACTGTAAGGAGAACAGAGATCATGGTTCCTAATTTATTTTTAGCTTTCACTAATCCCATCTTGAGTTTAAAAACTGATATGCATGCAAGTTCATCTAAACACATAGCAAGGGGGCTTGATATAGTGAACTGTTGTGAACATCTATAAGATAACAGATGTCTACTTAATCTTCTCTTCAACTTAATATTCAAGTGGTTACTGCCATCATCAGTGCTATTTCAGAAAGCTGCAGACTCAGCTGAAGAGTCAGATAGACTTGCAGAACACTACTAGGTTGTTTTTTTTATAATACAAAACTTCATACCACAAGAAATAAAAAAAACTTGTCAAAATACTACAGTCAGGTACTCCTCAGGTAAGAAAAGTAATTTTAAATCAAGTAGTCCTAAAAATATCCAAGATTTTAACAAGTGACTAGCCTTACTAGGTAATACCAGGAGGGTTTCTGGAAAGAAGAAAATCATGCACAGTCACAGAGGATGAATGCATTAGGCATTAGACACTCCTGCTTCCGTTATTTCCAAGACTCATCTCCTCTTAATATTTCCACTGAATGAAACGCCTCTTCCACTTTGCAAAACTAAGTAGCATGGACTCTTCAGCCATCTTTTCCATATTCAAGGTCAGTTTTCAGATGTTCCATGACTAGAGATTACATTAAAATCATTGCAAACTTTGCAGGAAGCGTTCACTTTTTTTCTTCCCAACTGGCTTACCTGGATTCTTGAAATAGAAAGAAAAGTAAGACCTACAATGTGTTCTTTTCTTTCCTCTTACTTAAATGATTATGTCTTGAGTATGGCCTCATCACAGAGCCATCTTTTATCTATTTACTATTCAAGCAAAGAACATACATAATCCAGGGCCATGTGTGCCACTGCTGTATTCCAGCTGCTTTGTTACAGACATCCTCATATGCACTGCAGAAAGGTAATCAAGATTTACTAGAAGGAGAATTCTTAAAGCCAGTGACAGGGTAGTCCTTGCCCAACTGCTGCAAAACCATAAATAATTATAGATTAATCATATGTGATTGGCCAATGATGACCATGCTGCTACCCTGCCTTTTAGACTGACCTACGTTCTTTCTTGCCTATTAAGGGTGGATTTAAGCAGTTATGGAAAGAGGTGGACAATTCATCTGCCACAAATACTGAATTTAAAGACCCATAACTAGAAGCCTCTTTTGTTTCAAATAATGTTGACCAAACCAGGGACTCATGGATCATACTGATAAAAAAGTAACCAGATAAGCTGCTTGTTTATAAGAATATTGCCATTTACAAAACACTTCAAAGATGACCTAAGATGAACCCTTAACTTTCAGCTTTTATGTAGGAGAAAGCCTCAGCCCACGAAGAGAGATACTTCTTTACAGTCAAGCTATTAGAGGAGGTCTGCCAACTGCAAAGGAAAAAAGCTTTCAAGCTTTTGCTTTTATCCTACATTAGGCCACAGGAAAAAAAGAAAAAAAGATGTGGGGATTGATATAGCTATGAGGAAAAAAAACCATTAAAGTTTATTCTTTATTGCTTTGTTAGCACCATTCAAAAATACATCTTCAAACCCATACAAAACATTACAAGGGATCTGACAGCTTTTTAAACAAGCTGTTAATATTTTATCAAGGAACTCTGATTACATCTGATTAATAGTTTTACTAATTTCAAATGCATCTCTTCCCATTCACCTTATTTTAAAACTGAAATTACTGATTATACACTAAACCTTAAACAGTGGGGGTGGGGGGGTTTAAGAAAAACCAACCAAAAATCATGAGAAAGTACACAACAGCCTCAGACAGCTGATACTGAGTCCCATGATGCTCTTACACATTTTCCTCACCCCCTCTTCAAAGCAACAGAAATTTCCCAGCACCTTTTAGCAAACAAGCAACCAAAGCCTCCCTCCATCCCTCTCCCTAGCAGCCATTTAACTTGTTATTTTCCAGGATATATCTACAGTCTTTTGCCAAGACAGAAGTCACTTTGAGCTTCAGCTGAGTCCTGGTTTCAGCTGGGACAGTTAATATTCTTCCCAGTAGCTGATACAGTTCTGCATATCTAGTATGAATCCTTTTTTTTATTATTATTATTTTTTTCGTCTTCCTTTTCTGTCCTATTAAAGTCTCTTTATCTCAACATGTGAATTTCCCCTTTTTTTTTTCCTCCTGTCTGAGTACATCAGGTTTAGGTCAGGAGCCCTGTAAGCACCTTTCAAAGCTCTGTTCCTGGGATACCAAGGGCTGCCTTTGAGAGCGCTTACTAGAGGAGACAAAACTGAAACTCAAGGATTCAGAAAGCATGAATTTGCAAGACCACCATTTTTAAATCCACCTGATCACTCAATATGACTCAGAAACTTGTGATTCCTTCTTTCAATTGTGCATTTCCTCCATCAACTCTTGTTCCTTTTTTTTTTTTTTTTTTGTTTGGATGATTTAGCAAAAGAGACACTGAAAGTTAGGGTATTTTTGTTTGGTTTTTACTTTGTTTGGGGTTTTTTTATATTCAAAAAATTGACTATATATGCAGCAAATATGAAGCTCATATAAAGCCATCATATCAAGGCATAATTTCTTTTATCCAGGTATCTACAGTAATTTGCATGTACCTAGAGACACTAAATTTACCTAATTGCTCAACAGTTTTAGCACTACAAAATTAAAACAGTAAAACAGACTGAATGTACTCTACAAGACTCAACCAGATTTGAGGGGAAAAAAAAAAACAAACAAAAACCCAGAAGAAAACCCCCCACATTCTACAAATCAGGAAACTTCTACATTTTCTCTAAGATAAGACTGACTTTTAAAGTCTGATATATTTAACCTGCTTTAGAAGGTTCTTCCATCCCCAGGAAAATAGAATAGAATAGATATTTTAGCATCAGAATTCACAAACATGCATGTGAACTATTTGAAAACACACAGGAAACTACGTACAAATTAGCCATCAAGTATCTCATGTGATTAAAGTATTGTAAAATGCAGTGTATCTAGAAAACCTACATGCAGTAAGGTGCAAGCTAAATCCTGAAACAAGTTCAATTTTCCGCAGAACTCATTTGCTGCCCTAAGAAAGCAAACCCAAACCTGCTTCAAGCAAGTCAACACACCCTCCCCTGGCATTCTGACACTCTGAGGCAAATGCTGAAACCATTTGAAACCAGCCACACAGACAAAACAGAAAATGCCTTTTCAACTCAAGGAGGGCACCCACACCTGTGAACTGCAACCAGCCTCAAGATCCAAGGGCAGCAAAGTCCATACAGAACTAACAGCTTCCACAGGCAGACCTACACATCCCCTTCCACTGTTCCAAGCTTTGTTATTTTCTTCTCCCTCAGACACAGACCTCAGCTGGAATCCAACATAAAAAAGGATACATTTTAGCACCAGAAAATAAATTATCTTTTTCCACAGCCTAATTTTGTAAGGAGCTGGGAACACACAAGCAAGCTGGTAATACAGACAATTGTCATATCTAACAGTATACAGAAAAAACATCAAAAGTCAGCACTTGTGTTGACATTTAGTTTACAGTTTGATATTTAGTTTACAGTCACAACCTTCAGAGATGGAATAAACACTGTGTCAGTTAATCTTTAGCTTGAACTGACTCCACAAGAAAAGTCAGGCTACTGAAGTCTGACCAGCTTCAAGTAAGCCATTTTACTTTTGCACTGAAGAACAGAGAGAAGAAAAAAGAACTGTAGAATGCCCTTCTGTGTGACCCTGAGCCCAACGCTGTTGCAAGTGATGCAATCTTTAAAGCACCTTTATACACATACAACTGCCACAGGCAGAGGAGAAAAAACACTTCATCAGAATTTCTTGTGAAATTCCTTGACTTCAACTATCTAAGCACTATCTACAGTTTCTTCAACTACATAAATACTGCCTCCAGTTTAAGAAGCAAAAATCATGCCACACCTGAGTTGATGTGTTAACTTAGGGAAAATAAAAATATTTCCTTTAATTTAAAAACATCTGATGAGTTGAAGCAATCCCTTCACATATATTTATATGCAAGTTTACCACAGTAAGTGCACAGACAATCAGAACAAGGAGCTCAAAAGAAAGAGAACTGCCCTTTCGAGCGCCCCATTCTCCTCCACAAACCAGACCAAAACAAACCACTGTGACCTGCCTCTAACAGGTGCATCAAAGAAAGTACTTTCCACTCATTTAATAATATGCTTCATTCCAGAAAGGAGTCAATATAACTGCACTGACTGACTTTCCAAGAAATCCCTTAAAGCTCAGCCTCAAAGACACCATCACATCCAAACCTGTCTATCGTAAAAAAGGACATGTCCAAATCAAGGTATGAGTTTATTTCCTTTGGAAGCACCAAAAGTTCTGCTGATGTTTTTCAATAACTCATTATAAGGAAACTCCTCAGCCAAAGTAGTTATCTTCAAGAAGCTCCACAATCTCCCTGGCACCATTTAAGCCAATCCTTGAAGCCAACTTAGCCAGACAGCCAGGCTGTTATTAGTAAATACGAGACACAAAAACTACATTTATTTCAGAGCAATAATAAAGAGGACACACTGTTATTGACACACAAATGATGCAAGCACCAAAAAGTCTCACTTGTCCTCTCACAGGATAACAAACAATAGCCAGATGCACTACAATAGCCTCTAAAACCTAGCTAATTCCGAGAGAGGAAATAACTAGTTTATTCTTCCTTCACAGATCCCAGAACAAAACCAAGTGAAATTCTACAGGTAAAATCCAAAAAAGAACCCTGCCCTCTGGTCAAAGGAAGTTATATAAAAATTTGCTGCCAGATTTACAAACAAAACTCCCCGTTTCACACACTGCACCACAGAAAGAGAATTCCAAGAATGAACGAAAATTATTAACAGCAGACCACACAGTCAAACAAATAATATTACATAAATTCAACTCCTTGTCAAACAGAACCATCCTCTATACCAACAAAAGTAACAGATTTTTCTCACCAGCCCTATAGAAACACCAAAGAAGCAGTGAAAGAATCTCATATTCATTTCCATGAACAGTGAACAACTGTACTCCCACTTTCATTCCAAGTAACTGCAAACCAGCAGTTCACTGCCACTAGGACAGCACGGGAACAGCTGTCCAGGTATCCCTGGGACACACTTCCTATCAGACAGATAAAAGGGCACATAGTAACAGCAAAAGCCACTTAGATTGTTTGAAAAGTATTTGGGAACTGTCACTGTCAGGTTACCTCGCCAGCCTTTCTCTTTTGCCTGCAAAAGCCTCTGAGTACCACCAGGAACTCAGGAACTGATCCATCTTAAGAACAGCCTAGCACAAAAAAAGTTTTCTCAGAAGACCAGCTCCTTTATGCAGATTCATCATGCAGATATACAATCACACAGAAAGAATAATACAATTCAATTAATGGAATAAGCAAGTCTGAAATACACAGGACAGGGCAAAGCAGGTAGGCAATAGTAAGCTTCCACTGCATTAGCATTTCTCAGCTTACATGTGTACAGTTTTGCAAGGTTATTTAATTTACAACATATAAATATGTACCACAGCAATCTGAAAAAAACCCCAATTTTTTTAAAGTGGTACAATGTTGATAATCACAAAGCATCATCAGTATGGTTTGTACCTTTACAATCATGAAGATTTCTTCCACTTTAGTTACAAAGCAATTGATTATAAAGTAATTTACTATTATAAACAGTAATTTACACTTTGTCAATATTTCTCATACCTACCTGTCACAAGGAACAGACTGCAAGAATGTTCCATTTCACTTCAGAGTACAGAGGACTAGTGTAAGTCTGTTTCTTCTCCCCGTTTCCTACCTCACCCATAAATCTTTTCCTCAGCTTGTCTCTACGTCCTCTCAGGACAATACTCCCCTTGCTTCTCCTAGTGCCATCACATCCATGCAAAAGGAAACTCTGAGCTTGCCTGGAACAGCAGCACAGCTCTCCCAGACTGAAGTATTTGTTTCAGCCTACTCCTTGATTTACTTGCTTAAGTTGTCCTCCAGAATTAATGCTCCTTTCCTTAAGGTACAGCTTATTTTCCTGGACTACATCTCCAGTTTTACTAGTACAATTTGTATTCCCACAAAAAGCACTTCAGCAATAGACATACCATACCTACACTTAAGACAATTATTACTGTAAACTCTTCTTAATTCAGCAGTCATCCAAAAAGGCTGAAATTGAGACTGGTATTTGAACTATCAGGAAAAGAAACAGTTTTACCACACATTTGTGCAAACCAATACTCTTTGCTATTACAGCATTCAGCTGATACAAGTAGAGTTCCCCTTCTGGTAATAAGTCATAAGAAAATTTTCCACAGCCACTTCCATTTAATGTTGACCTTTTCCAACTACTTCCATACAGACAGAACATTCCTCACTGCAACATAATGCTCCACTGTAGCCCAAAATCTCAAAAAATCTAACACTTAAAAGGGGAAAAGAACGTGGAAATTGTTTACTTACTGGAGATATGACTGCCAGTTTACTTTGTTCGCCCGAACTTCAGCAGCTTTGGCAGCGATGATGTTTGTTGGGACAGCAGCATCTACAGCACCTCGGATATCCATCTTGACTGATAGTTAAAATGTACCTAGAAATGCAAACCAGATTTGAGGCCTCTTATTAAACAGCAGAGTATTTGTCCAATATTTTAAAGAAATGAAAAGAAAAACCTGTTTCCAGGTGCTCCATTCCTGAACACTGTACTAGTTAGTTTCTGAAAAAATCCAAGTTTTGTAAAGTATTTAAAATGTGGCTTATTGGAAACAAACAAAAATAAGCCATACCTACACACTCAACTGTAGCCAATCATAAGTTTATTAAAATAGAAGACACAGACCATTACTAAAAAACTCCCAGTCTTGTGAATCCTTGAACAATGAAATTAAGTTACTTGAATTAAGGTGGCTCTTCTGCATCATCCAAGTAGCCCCACAGATAAGAGAACCTTGTTTCTTATTTCTTTCCAAATCTTCTTTCCAGAGTTAAAATTCAGTGCATATCCTCCCCACCCCCACACATTAGGACTGATTTACTTCAGGTCTAAGAGTATTTAGACATTAGAAACACGCAAACTACAACTTCAGGGAGGAAAAAACCCCATAAGTATATAAATTAAAACCAGGCTACACAGACTTAACAAGAAAATCAAGATCATTAGTGCACAAAAAGCAAACTGAAAAATAAATACGAACAGAAGCTCTTTATCAGGATATAGCACATTACCACAGACAGTGACCTTCACCACTTCTTCCCCCTTCCTTTATGGTTTAAATCTCCACCTGACTTTGATGCCAAAACAAGAAGTGTGCTGGCAGAGACTCAAGATCCAGCTAGAGCTGGAATTCCTTACAACCTGAGCTGTACCCAGCCTCTCCACACAGCCTGTTTCTGGACTGTTCTGCCCCCCCCTTACAGACCAAGCAAGGGCAAACTGGCACGTTCAGGCCTATTCCTCGCTAGCACACCCTACTTTCATGACTGAATGAAAATACACTTCTAACAAAAGAAACCAAAAAATAAAAAGGAACTATCCTGGGCCAACAGAGGAGGACAAATGCCCTCCCTTTGAAACCACTTCTGTGAGCAGACACGCACACAGGCGGCACCGCTACGTCCTTCAACGACCACTGAAGGTTTCCAGGCTCTCAGACCCACCCAGCGCCACTCAAACACTGCCCGAGGGCACAGTCGGCACCAGCGGCTTCAGCAGCTGCAGTTCAGCCGCAGAAGCAGAGAGGCGCCTGGGACAGCCCAGGCCCGGTCCTGCCGCTCCCGGCATAGCTCACCGGCACTCCCGAGGGGCCCGGCAGAGCCCAGACCCT
This sequence comes from Motacilla alba alba, assembly GCF_015832195.1. Taxonomy (NCBI): domain Eukaryota; kingdom Metazoa; phylum Chordata; class Aves; order Passeriformes; family Motacillidae; genus Motacilla; species Motacilla alba. The sequence goes on from NC_052017.1 coordinate 112,484,778, forward strand.
GGCGGCAGCGGCGGAGCCCCCGCCAGAGGCCGTGAGGCGGCACGGCCCGACCCCGGCACCCACCGCGCCAGGGCCCGCGGCAGCTCCCACTCACCGCAGGGGCGTGCCGGCGGCGGAGGCCGTGCAGGGCTGGCGGGAAGGAGGCAGGGAGGGAAGGAAGGAAGGAAGGAAGAAGAGCGGGAGGAGGCCGCGGGCGGCCCTGGGCAGCCCGGGCAGCAGCGCGCACCCGCCGGCCCCGCCGCTGCCGCCGTCATGTGACGCCGCTCACGTGAGCGCGACGGCGGCCTGCGAGGGACACGCCGCCCCGCCCGCGGCTGCGCGCAGTCAGTGGGGTGACTCTACACGTATTTAGAGCACATAAATATACACGTGTAGGTTTATATACACCTACACATGCCATAGAGCCATAGGGTGGATTGGGAGGGACCTTCAAGATCATCTGATTCCGACGCCCCTGCCATGGATGCAGCCCAGGGCAGGGTTGGCTTTCCGGGCTCTGAGGGCACGTTGCCGGGTCATGTTGAAATTCATGCTAACCAACACCCGCAAGTCCTTCTCCTCAGAGCTGCTCTCAGTCCTTTCCCTGCATAGCCTGGCCCGTATTTGTGTCTGGGATCGCCCCGAGCCCTGTACATACGTGTACGATTTTATACAGGGAATGTAGTCCCTGACTGGGAGACAGGACGAGGCGTGTGCCCACAGGTGCCCGCCTGCGCTGTTCGCAGAAATGGCTCAGCTTCTCCAGAGGCACAGCACAAGTCTGGCTGGGAATGAAACTTGAGACTAAAGCCCCAAGTGTTTCAGAAGCTATGGGCTTCAGCTTTTATGTTTCTGAGAAAAAAAATATTTTCAGTGCATTCATTTGCTGAGTGAGGTTTCCCAGTCATACCGTGCTGAAGCGCATAGACATGCCTCTCCTGGTCAGAAATGACCCCGAACAGTCATTCTGCCGACGTACAAGGAGAAAACAAAAATCTTCGGGGTTTTTGTGTGTCAGCAGATCAAGACAGTCAATGTAGAGCTAGCTTAGAGCTGGTCTGCTGCTAACTAGTTTTTCAAGGGTCTCTGTATTTTCCATTTAGAGGATACACTGTTCTTTAAATTATGCCTGGCATAATAGGTGCCAATGGGGGAGGGGGAGGGGGGGGTAATTTCAGGACAGTTGTTGTCACTGTGCTACTGATTTTTACTTCTTCCATAGAATTTTTCTTTTAAAATGGGTCTTCCTTCATACCAAAAAAAAAATAAAAAAAAAAAAACCAAAAAACAAAAAACAAAAAAAAACCCAAGAAAAAAAACCCCCACTGTTGGTTTCTTCATAACACAAGCATAAATCCCAGGTACAGTCCAAGTAACAGCATTTGCATGTCTTGGTGCTTATCAGAAGAAAGCTCCCTAAGCCCTGTGCGCACTCCGTGTCATCAAGTCTGTAATAAATACATCCATTAATGTGATTCTATGGATTACCAAACATGTGGGATCTGGAGATTTAATCTAACAAATTTGTGTTCTTGTACACTGCTTACTCACAGTGATAAGAAATGCTGGCACAGCTCCTGATCTCTAGCATAGATATCTCCACACGATTTTGAAAAATCTGTCACTTTGAAAGTTTATTTGAATCTGATGTTTTTCTTCATAGCTGAGAGTTAGAATTTGGCCTTATTTTAACCAGTTTCTCTTTTAAAAGAGTGTTTATAACTTCAGTCCTGTGGCATTCAGTATTTCCTGCTTCTGCTCTGCCTGTTTATGGCATGTCTCACTTGCCATTCCTTTTGTGTCTGGCATCAGGCCTCTTGGAATAAGCACATTCACCTTTTCCACAGTAGTTTCAAATCACATTACCGATGATGGTACATATGGCTCTGCCCATTTTATAAAGAAGCAGAAGCCAAAGGTCTTGCAAAATAAACAGAACAAGGCTTGAAGCTTTTAAAATGCCTCTTGCATAATGAAGGCATGTGCTGGTTTTGGCTGGGATTGAATTAATTTTCTTTACAGTGACTAGCATGAAGCTATGATTTGATTTGTGCTGAAAACAGGGATGTTTTCATTGCTGCTGAGCAGGGCTTGCACAGCACCAAGGCTTCTTCTGCTCCTCCCTCCACCCCACCAGTGAGAAGGCTGGGTGTGCACAAGGAGTCTGGACAAGACACAGCCAGGACAGGTGACCCCAGCTGACCAAGGGGATATCCCACACCATATGGCATCGTGCTCAGCATATAGAGCTGAGGGGAAGAAGGTAAAATAAGGGGAGATATTCAGAATGATGCTGTTTGTCTTCCCAAGTACCTGTTATGCATGATGGAGCCCAACTTTCCTGGTGATGGCTGAACACCTGTGTGCCAAAGGGAAGTGGTGAATTAATTCCTTGTTTTGCTTTGCTTGCATGAGCAGCTTTTGCTTTCCCTGTTAAACTGTCTTTACCTCAAACCATGAGTTTTCTCACTTTTACTCTTCCATTTCTCTCCATTCCATGGGGAAGGTGAGCAAGCAGCAGCATGGTGCTTGTTTGCCGGCAGGGGTTAAACCACAACAAGGCTTCAAAGGCCTCTACAGTGATCTTACAAGCTACCAGTCAGCACATCAGGCTTTGCTTCCATGAAACTGCTTCTGTTGTCCACAGCGATGCTTCTGCCCGGACTCCAAACTGTCCCAGCACTGAAAACACTGATGGCTGTGCATTCTCTTACCTAGGCCAAGTATGGTATTCTTCCATCTTCACCCTTCCAAGCTCAGCCCAATAGTTTAAGTAAACCCTTGGAAACTGGATCAGCAGCTCTTAATGTGCATTTCCAGCTGTCAGTTTGAAGACACAAACAGAGTTGCTCCTCACTGTGGCAGTGTGTGTTTTTGAGATTATTGCTGGCTCTGTTAAAAAAATTAGTCATTTTCCATTAACCTGAGAAATGGCTTAATCCTTTGTTCCCCCCATGTAAGTCCCTCACAATGGTTTCTTCCCAAGTTGTTTACCCCGTTTTTCCCGCCATTAAGATGTCCCTCAAAGTGACAGATCCCTTGCTCCTCCCCTAAAGCCCTTATATGTATGTGTCAATCCCTATGGTGCTGCCCACTGCCCCTGCCTGTCAGTTTAACCACTTTCTTTCGAGAAGATTCTGTATCACTCATCCCCAGTCTAGTCTATGATTTGTCCCCAAGGCTTCCTCCCTCCCCTGTGTAACCCTCATTGTTTCCATACTTCTCCCCTTACCTTTGCCTATTGGCTACCTTATGTTTCCACCCCTTACACCCACTCCCTTTATAAGAGCTAGCCAGACCACCCTTCCCTTCTTTTCCCTTGGCTCTTGTCCCTGATTCCGTTTGGGACTAAGACTTCCTTGGCATTCACTCAAGTGTCCACTCTCTCATCCTGTCACCTTGGGACTTCGTGGCTCGCAGCAGTCTGTGTCATCCACGCCACAGACCACACCACTACCTGGATATTCTCAGGAAGAGAGCCTGGGAGTGGCCACTCTTGTGACCCCCTCCAGTCACACAAGGAGCAGGTAGCTGGCGCCCCTTTGCTCCAGTGACGGCAGTGTGAGTCGCATCTCACCATGTGCCCCTATGTCTAATGGGGTAACGTCCTGAATTCTTGCTTAGACATGCAAAGGCATTTCTTCTGCCAGGGATCACCTGTTTCAAGGAAATCATCCAAAATGCTGTAGTCTTCTTTGCCCAGCATGTTTCTCCCAGCCCTTTAGCACACTTCTGGCTTAACCCAGGAGTAGCACAGTACTCTGTCTGAACCTGAGTACAGGTATGCACAGGGTTGTGGTTCTCTCTCTTCTAGTTCCTGCTTTCAATATTGTTTCAGTACCTCACTGTAAGCAGGAAATAATAATTCATGGTTTCAGTTTGGTGCCCAATGTGATCTCTTGTTCAGAATTTGCATCAGGTCATCAGTGGCCTTTTTTTCTTTATAGCAGACTATTTTTCACCTAATTCCACCACCTGCAAGAGTTTATCACCATCCATTCAGCCTGGAGTCTGCCTAAAATAAGATGGATTGCTATTTGCAGTCCAAATTATGATACTACAGCAACATAGTAATTTGTCTGTAGCAAAGTTTTAAAAGGTGTGATTTGGCATTTGACTTCATCATAAATTTCATATTCTGGCTTTACTTTTCATTTCCCAGGCTGTTTAGAGGCTACAGTAAAAAATATTTCCCCATAACTTTTCTGTAACCTTGGAGCGAGGCATACTGGTTGAAAGTATTCATCTACTGAATTAGCAGAAATGCAAAGAGGAGAGAAATAATTGTAATAGTGATTACTTTCTCTCTTTTTTCCTTTTTTTTTTTCCTTTTTTTTTCTTTTTTTTTTTTTTAACACAGATTGCAAGGGGTATTTAAGGAACTATGAGAGTAAGCATGACATCTGTGCCAGGCAAGGTAATAGAATTTCTAGCAGAGGAATCAAAGTAGTGAACCCAATGTGACATGTTAAAGATTGCAAACAATATATTGTTCCTGAATATACCTGTATACAGATATATTTAATTTACATATTCTTCTATGCCATGCAATGGAATAAAGGCAAAACATTAACACAAAGTTACTGTAGCTCTGCAAGGGACAGTCATGTCTCACATCTCTGCAGGGTTCTTCATGTGTATATAGACAAGGTGTGTAAGGTGTGGTACTCCATCCAATAACTCACCTTGGTTAAGAGGGAAAGTCTGGGCCTTGATTCATAACTCTCGAATGAGACACGTACAGCAGAGGGTAGGAAGAAATTAGCAGCTTTCATAGTACAGGAGGGTTTTCAACACAGTGCAAAAAGCATCTGGTTGGAGTCTGTTCTGTTCAGCACACTCAGAAGTGTTTGAGACAGGACATATACAATAGTGTCATATACAATTATACATACACTACACAATAGTGTGGTGGAAACTTTGCTGGTGACAATGTTACTCCTTTGGCAAGTGCACAGTGGAATTGTGGACCACCTTGTCAGAGTGTGGTGGGTAAGTTACCAAGATTCACATGTGCTCTTATCCCCCATCTTCAAACACTTGGGCACATCTGAAAATTTTCACCAGTGTGAGTTCCATGAGCCACTCTCTGTACGAAGGAACTTCATAGCATTGCAAGGGAAAGCTCTGATAGAGGAAAGAATTGTACAGTTTTTACAGGAGCCTGTCTTGTGTGCCTGTCACCACTATGACAGCAAAAGGCAATTCTCAGCAACCAGTACAAACCCATCCTGTGTCATCAGCCTGGAGCATCCCATGGTGCTTTATTTATGTTGGTCGATTCTCTGAATCTTGCTGAAGGTAATGACTGTAAAAGTGCTGTGCGCCTATTTTTTGGCAAGCATCTATCCTCCAGGAGTCAGGTGTGCAAAACAATTCTCATTTAGCTATTTTTGGTCACATCAGTGCTTGTCCATTAACTTCTGGCAATGCAGCTTCACTTGAAGTTGCTATGTTTAGATGACTTTATTGATGTGTGAAACAGAGTGAAAAGTGAAAAGCACATCAGCATGCAAGAATAAAAGTCATCAATTTCCTGGATCACAAAGAATAGGAATTCTTAATAGTTTGATACTAGAAAATTAATGCAGATGAGTCATCCTCACACTAAAACTACAGGCAGCTGGATTGTGAGAGTGTTCTTCTGTTCTCCTTTCTTTCTTGTAATAAGAACAATGTATCATTGTCTATCACTTATTCTCCAAATTACACAGAAGTGTTTTGCACACCTGCCATTTAACCTTTCAGCAGTCTGTACGTCACCCGGCTCCTGCATGTCTGCACAAGTATTTAACATGTATAGGAGAAAATACTTTGAAAGTTTATCCAAGAAAAACATGCTTAGAAGGTTAGGAAAGTGAGCAGACTTATCTAATTCACAAAACGATCAAATCATTTTTTTTTCTCTCCTGTCTAATTGTGGAGGGTTGAAGAGGCCTCATTGAAGAGACCTCCTTGCATGGAAACAGAAGTGATTTTTCAATATGAGACAATGTGGAGTACTTCATTAGATGTTTGTCCTGAGGAATTATAGCAAGATTGGCCCATTGTGAACTGGATTTTTCTGCTTCATCTGTCTTTGTTTTCTCCTCTTATTTTATCTTCATTTTATTGTGTGTGTCATGGTGGGAAAACATTATTTTGTGAGTATCTTTTTTAACAAGTAACGCCTACTTCCTGCAATCTATGTAGACTTATCTGACTTCTAGGTCATAGATCGTTTGACAGATCATGGATCGCTTGGATCATTTTTTTTTAATTAATCAGATTCTGTCCCAAAGGATCTGGCAAACTAATATGCCACAGTTGTGCATATGTTACAGCAGGCAACCTTCTGGTTGCTCCACCACCTCTTTGAAATTAGGTTTTATGAGCTCAGTGAAGGAACCACACATAACTTATCTGCAATAGGAATGGCCTTTTTGAAAGAAATATAAACTAAAATGTTATTGTAATAAATACATCTTCTGTTTTTTCCCCTATCATAATGGAACAGTGCTGTAGTGCCAGAAAATTGGAAGTGAAGTGCTATGCAGAAACAGGAACAGAAAGGGCTGTGCAGTACTGTTTGTAGCCTTGAGAAATAATGCATCTGGGTTAAAATTGTATTATTTTAAGGAGTAGGGACACATGTCTCTGTCTCATGTACATTCCCTTCTCTATTGAAAGCTGAAGAGTCTCCAGCCACTCTTTGAACCTACAGCATCTCCTCCTTTCACCATCAGTCTCTGTTGTTTTGTGCCAACAGCTTTTGTCTGTACAAGGTCTGTACACCTGGAAGTGTAGTCTTCTCCTACATCCTCTCAGAAAAAGGTAAAGTCAGAACAGTAGCTTTTTGGGGAAAAAAGGAAATGCTGAGCCACCCAGTGCTGCTGATGGTAAGCCTGGCTAGAGGACAGGAAAAAAAAAATTACTTACTGGAGCTTATGCTACAGCCTTCTGCAACAGAGTTTACTGTACAGTGACTTCTAGTGCCATTGTCAAGCCTCATTATTCTTAGTTTTTCTCCTCAGCATTTACTAGATTTCTTTGAAAAGAGGACAGAAATGTGACCAAGGCAGCTCTTCTCACAAGAGATGCTCTGTGGCCAGATGTGTTATATCTACCTTGTATCTACAATGCTGAATTGTCAAAACTTTGGACTCTTGGTAGAAAAAAATTCTTGGGTTAGACATATTTTTTTAGCTTGAAAAAAAGATGTCAACAATAGCAAGTGCATGCTGGCAAAAATCTGGCAGCCCTCTATACAGCTGGGAGAAATAATCTATTCATAATCTACCTGGAGCCATTGTTCTTATATTTAGTGTGTCTCTATCCTGAGACACGGCTGCAGCTCATGTGCTGTTTTCACTGGTGCTGCAAGGATTAGCAGCAGGCCATCTGTTCAGCCAATGAGGAAAAACATGTGATTGGCAGGTACCACTGACCTAAGACAGACATCTCCTTTTGGTGCTGCCTGCAGAGTGTAACTGTGTGCTGAGTTCCTTCTTCTTTCAAGTTGTAAATAAAATGCATTCACTCTGAGGTGATAAAAAGTGTCTCATGGTTGTTACAGCTTGTTTCTCCGGCATGTTCAACCACTCTGTGCTTGTCTTTCTCCTTTGCAATTTACTAAAACCTACAAAGTTGTAAGTCTAATCTCTAAGCTGGCACATGCTGAAGGGATGAGACACTGCAGATATCTGAGGGCAGATAATCCTGTTTGTCTCCAGAACTCCTCCACACTACAGGAAGAACTGGCAAGCTGCAAGAGGCCTGGACATTTGTCCATCAGTGTAAGGACAAGAAATCTTTTTGTTGTTGTCATTCAGCCCAATGTCTGGGATTTGGTTTCATTTCATCATTAAATATAAGTGGTGCTTTTCCAAGAAAGGTCATTGTAAAATTTGATTCAGGAACAGCCTTTTTATTTCTTGATGTGGAGGCAAGTTGTGCTCTACTTCAGAACTCACAGCTACCATGCAGACAACTGCCAGGCAAAGGAGAACCTCCAAAATGAAGATGAAGCAAATATTAAAGCCACACAATGGATTTTCAAGGTAAGAAAAAAATGCAGGATTAGTTATACAAATGTCCTGTGGGAGGGGGTGAAATGGTGTATCTGGAAAAGAGGAGAAAGAAAATATTAATGTCATGAACGACAGCCATAGGTTGTTTATCACCAAGACATCACTATTCATGCAGTTTTCCTTTTTCCTGAGCCTCATCCCCTGCTCTCTGTTCCTCAGCATGTTGCAACCACAGTGACAAAGGAGGTGGTGATCTGCCTTCCCACAAGGTGTCTGCTTTCAAAGAATATAATAAACACATCCATCTAACAAAAATTATTCATACTTTGTGAAGCTAATCTGTTGCTAAAAGAGTGAGGGAAAATATCTTGCTTCATGGTGTTTAGACTCTGAAGAGTTTTGCCATTTTTACGGGTACTATGTCAGATTATTTTTATCGGTAGTTTACAAAAGATGATATGCCAAAGACATCAAACTGCACAGTACTGAAGTCTACTAGGGAGTTACAGTAAATCCTCTTCAGTGAACCTATAGAGTATTCCTTAATTAAAAACAACAGTCATGTATCTTCTAGATTTTGTCAAAAGCCTGAAAGCTGCCTGTGGGGTGAACTGATATTATTTATTCATTTATGTATGCATGTTCCTATGCAGCACAGCAAGAGAGACAAATGCAAGAAACTGTATCTTATTAAAGCTCTGGGGCAAAAGTGCTGCTTGATAGGGGAAAGAATGTGATAGCAAAGTCCTGCACTCCTGGAACCACAAAGATTGTCTTTTTTCAGACTTAAAGCCAGCATAGAGAGAGGCTAAGGCATCCAGTTGAGTTTGTTGGCAGGGCTGGTGAAAGTTAATACAGGGAAAGGAGCCATTCCCAATTTCACATCTGCCTTACAACTACTCAAAGTTAAAGCTAGAATTGATGTCTCCGTCCCATTTCCTTAGCCAAAGTATTTAAGAGGCCATTTCATTTGAATTATAGGAATGCAGTCATCAGAAATCCTAATTTCATTGCTTTTGCTGAGAGAAAATGCTCAGCCTGGTTTGCTGATATCAGAAAACTGTTTCTGATCATGAACAAAGTACACTCTGTTCAGAATTTCATGTCATTCTGGCCTGTTTTCTGTATATTTGGCACATGAGCCTGGGGACTTCTTGACCCTCTTGAAGGAAAAAGGGATTTTGTCATAGGCCCAATGGCTCTTGAAGTTAACCATTGACAGTCATAGTTTCTGAAATCCAGATACTGAGTTCTTCATAACTCATGTCCCCAGTCATTTCTCATTTAGCCATCCTTTAATTCACTGCAGGTGAATTGTTCCTTTCAGCTTGCTGATTGGTTTTGTGGATATTGCCTGAATTTGTAGTTTGTTGCTGAGGCTCTGAGAACATGGTGCACAGGTCTGAGTCAGCGACCTCACAGAGGATAACTTATTATTTCTCTATTCTGCAAAGGGTTTGTCTGTAGAGGGACATAAATGCCGCTGCAATGTTCAGAGCCAGCTACTGTCCACAGTTCCTTTAACAGCACTGCTGCCAGCTTCCCTTCTCCTGTTGCCTTTACTTTGTTTAGTGCTTTTGTTTCTAAATGATGCAGTTAGAAACTGGTGTGGCTCTCATCCCTGGTAGCAGAGACAGCCTGCAGGGACTGCCCAGCAGATGCTCTGTAACCACTTTCTGAGCTCAGCTGAGTTGAAATTGCTGGGATGTGGAAGTTCAGGTATGAGGCTGCACTCTCTGGGGGAGCATGTCTCCAAAACTTCATAAACCATATCAGCAAATGATCCTTTCACATATGTAATGTAAGCAATGTTACTGGTAGCTAATGAGTCTACAAGGATTGTGTTAGTGATAGGAAGTTAGAAAACTTACCCATCTAGAAGTGTGTACAGTCCTAAGGCTGGGGAACTAAAATAAACTGCAGGCTTTATTTCACATGGATGGGAAATGCCTTTCTCTTTTACTGATAGGGAACCCCTGCACAGAGGTTTACATTATTTCCTAGTAATATTTAGGAAAATAACTTCAGGTTCATAAGGTTCAACACCAGTTTGTCACTTACACTTCCAGAATCGAGGAGATCACATTAAACCTTTTTTTTTTCTTTTTAATAACTCCTGGTGACATTGAAATGTACAGAAAGTTCAGGTTCTTTTGGTAAAACATTTCTATATGTGACACTGGTTGCTATAGAGAGATTATGTTCTTAGACCTGTAATTTGTGTGACTGACAGGGTCCTTGATCAGTCTGATTCTACAGTCCTCATTAATTCCCATGCTCCCTTCCACTTTAGATAAGATTTCAGATTTGATACTTCTCAATGTGACTGGTGGCTGCTTCTGAGAGCAAGTTGGCATCTAATTCAACCTGCTAAAGAGTAAAAAAGCCAAAATATCAAATAAATTTTTCTATTAAAAAACAAAAATAAAACCAAAGAACACCCCAACAACAACAAACCTAAATATTTTAATGGAACAATTGAATTAGGTTTATTTTTTCTTGAATGGGCTTTCAAAGAGAAACTGAATTACAAGAGAAATATTTCTGAAAAGTGGTAGGCAGAGCTTAAAGGCCTTTTAAATTCTCTTCATGACATTTAAATTAACTCAATGAGTTGTTTGTTTCTATCTTAATTTGCATTGCTTTAAAAGCCTTTCTGGCATGTTTGCATTTTGATTTATAAAAGTGTTAAAAAGCAAAAGTGAATAAACTGCTTTTTACCACTATGAACACAAAGATACAAGGAGTTTCTTAACCCAGTGCTAACACAGACACATTTATGTGTGCTCCCAAGGAGCTTTTTGCAAGTAAACAAAATAAAACACCCCTGAAACATTATGATGCCGTGCATCATATGATGCACTGCATAGGGAGGTAGTGCAAGGTTTCAAATATATCACAGTTTCTTTCCCCTATGGACAAAATTTAGCCAAAGTCGTGGTCCACAGAGCTCATTGCTATCCTTTCCTCAGAAGAGGGTGAGAATATTCTCCAGAGAGCTGCCACATTTTAGTTCATGTCCAGATTACACCTGGATAGAATCTGTTTCACTTCTATAACATAATTGTGGTTTCTAAGCTTACAGTCTCCAGATTTGGTTGGGTTCATATGAATAATGCTCCTACAGACAGGAAGGGACTAGGTAAGTGCAGATAGGAAAGCAGTGTGAGAGCTCTGAGGACATTAATAAGTGTTTATGGCCCTGACCAGCCTCCGCTGGGTCCTCTACCCTCACCCATGGACCAGCAGCTCTGTTTAAGTTTAGCCCACAGGGCCTGTTCCCTTGAGCTGAGCCTGAAGGAGTGATGGCCTCTAGTCAAGTGACAGCCATGTAGAGGAGCCTCCCACCCTGGGCTGACTTCCTGGCTTGACCTTGGCTGTCACCTGTCAGTGTGGGTTTGCCTGGTGGCTGTGGGACCTGATCGTAAATCTGATCTGAGGAGTTGACTTCCACCTTGCTGTGATATTGTTTTATGATCTGGATTTTTCTTGAATTTGTTTCTATGTTCTGTTTGCCTTGCTGGAGTAGTGGGAGTGGGATGTGGGATCCTGTTGCTTCCAGCTCTCCTCCTGTGAGGGAGCAGCCCTGTTCTTGCTAGGGATTGAAGCAAAATCCTTTCCAGCTTCTGCTGACATTTGCCTCACCTGTAAGGGCATCCATTCCTCCACAGGGCTTGGAGCAGAGAGGTGAAGAAAAGCATAGTATTAAGTGAGAAGGTATATGCCAAGGAGATGCAGAGAGCAAGTATGAATCCTCTTTAAACAATAACCTGGGGGCTGAGGCACTGTGCCACCTGATTATACCAGCATGGCTTTCATGCTTGCCACGTCCTCTCCATTTAAATTCTGTGTGGGGGGACCAGGCAGATATGGAAACAGCCTCGAGCATGCTGTCTGAAGGAGCAGCCCCAGGGAAGTATGGCATCCTTTATCCTTGGTCTAGCTGATCTAGCTCTGCAGGAATCCTTTGGGCCTGGAGATGTCCAACATTATTCTATGAACTGCTTGTAATGTGAAAGTCACTCATGACCGTGCATAGCTCACCTAAATTATCTGGCAACTGCTGTGAATCATAATTTATTTGATAAAATAGGAATCCGTTCACAAACAATTCCAGAAAGGACAAAAATCATAAAAGTTGTTATTTGCAAAACTTTGATACCAGTTGAATAATTGCACTGCTTTTATCCAAGTACTCCAGTGTCTTCAGCTGATGAGTGCTGGCAGTCATTAATTGCTGTTACTCTTAACAGTCCCTCTGAAGTCAGATGTTGTCTTTATGTTTTGTAAGAGTAGGATAGGTCCTGGTATTAGTAAATATACTCACCCTTTTCAGTCAATATAATTCTCCACCAAGTATGTTTGCAGTATGTTTTTCATACTTAGTTGTGGTAGCATTTGTGTGTCTGAAAGCTTGGGGTTATCAGAGGGTGTTGAGACCAAATCAAAAACACACTTCTTCTGTTCTTTTGAGCAGGTCTTGTACATAAACAGGCTGAAACATAATTCAGCAGTCACATATTATCTCTTATGTTTGAGATGGGCAGGACATGCAAACTGTATGGCTAGGGATTGAACCCCTTTTAGATGCAGCCACCATTCTTTGTCCATGCCAAAATAGTTATTCTTACACAGCAGATGTAAAATCTGAGACATGTTTGATGCTCTGTTTGATTCAGGAGCAAGATTTCAAAGGGAGACAGAATTCTGGGAGAGATAACAGGAGTATTATGGGGCATTTAGGACCACCAAGTTATGAGCAGCTAGTCATACTGACAACTTCTTTGATGACACAGTATACTGTTTGATCAGGAAAAGAGAGGGTATTTTGCCAAATTGTTATAGACTAAGATAATAAAATAAATTCATAACCACTTAGTTTTAAAGGTAAGCAAAGTTATTTCTAGGACAAGCTGGAGAGCATTATCTCTCTGTGATGTTCTCTGGTGGTTAATTTAGTTTGCTGGACATGTATCCTTTATAACATTAGTATATCTTGTCCCTGAGGTGCTTTTGCTAGTTAAGAAAGAGCTACTCCTGCACATTTTTACAGACTATCAACCTTTATGAGACCTGCAGCGTTGTCTTGGTTTCAGCTGGGATAAACTTAATTTTCTTCCAAGTAGCTGGTGCAGAGCTGTGTTTTGGATTCAGCATGAGACTAACTTTACTAATAAAGTAAAGTGTTAGATGTTGCTAAGCACTGTTGGCCCTAAGTCAAGGACTTTTCCATTTGCCATGTTCTGTTGGTGAGTGGACGCACAAAAACTGGGAGAGAACAGGGCCAGAAGAACTGATCCAAACTGGCCAAAGGGACATTCCATACCAAAAGGTGTCATGCCCAGTATGTAAACTGGGAACAATTGACCAGGAGAGGCCAGTTCAGCTCTGTGGGTCCTGCTGGGAGCACAATGTTCTGTGAATGGGGCGCTCTTCAGCAGACATAATCTTGGAAGACATGCAGTGAGCCACTGGCTTCGCTTCTGCCAGTGCATGGGACTCATTTCACCACTTGCTGGCTACCTCTGCTCAGCCTTGCAGAGATCTTTAGTGTTGGGTTTGGGCTTTTCTTCCCACATTTCCTCCAGATGTCCATGGTCTGCTCCAGACAGCTCAAACCCTTAAATATAACTCCTTTTAAAACATTATCTTTTAATCTTTAGCATGAAAGTACGAACAAATGAATGTGGCTTAAGCAAGAATTGTTCTATCAGACAGAAAAAGTTGTGGTCTTTTACTGTGGCGGGGGGGTGGGACAAGTTGCCCAGAGAGGGTTTGAAGTCTCTATCCTCAGAGGACTCCAAACCCTGCTCAGCACAGGTCTGGGAAGCCTGAGGAACAGGAGGCAAAACTAGACAATATGCAGAGACCCCCTTCCAATCTCAACTATTCTGTGAAACAAAGAGCTCTTCAAAGAGTCTTTCTTTTTAAACTGTTCTGTAATTACATGGCAGAATAATATTTTTAATTCATAAATTCTTTTTTCTTCTTTTTGCATCCAGAAACATTTCTCAAAGAATAGCTGGCTGTATTGCTCAGCGTTGTGTATGAGCCAATAATAGCTGCATATACAGCAATCAGGGGGCATTCTTTTGTAAAAGTTGTCAAAATAATAATGTACTGCACATTAATGGGTGGATTACTTGCATATTAATGGTGTGCAAATTTTCTAGTCCTCATAGATAATTTGTACTAATTTGCAATAATGTGTTTTTCTAATTTAGTGATTTACATATTTTACTCTTGAAATAGTCCTAAAGCTTCCTCTCTACATATGCACCTTTGAAATGGGAAAAATGCAGATTCCTGGGCTGATTAAGATATTACTGTCAGAAAGAATTTAATGAATATGAAAACCAAAAGGCAAAGTGCTTTTACACTAGTTCTGGAAATTTTTCAGCAAAACAATCCTGGAGTGACCTGAATTACAGAGATTGTTTTTATTAATTTATAATGACCTTCTTTAAGTGGAACAAAATGTCATGCTGATTAATAAATAAACTACTCAGCCTAAATCTAGATCAACTCATTTGAGATATGGGTAGCTTCAGGTTTACAAATACATTAATTTACTACATCCTTTCACCAGCAATAATTAACAATTTAGACAAAGGACGTTGGGAAAAGCAACATTTCTCTGGAAGACCACAGAGACCTTCTTAAAAAGGCATCTAGTTTGGGTGTCTGGGAGTCAGAAGAAATTTACCTTTACTCCATGATGCCTCTCACAGTCAAACTTGATGAAAGTAAATGACTTTTGGTAAAATACAAAATTAAAATGACCAGCCCAGCATAATGCAATTGGTGCTGCTGTGACTTGCAGCAGTTCAGCCTGATGTGTTAGAGATCACCCAAGCATAGCATTCCCATTGTACTCTGATTTAGTTCCAATACACCTTATTTCTAATTGAAAAAGGAATTGGTGTATGGGGTTTTTTTCAGCTCATATTTCTCAGGGATTTCTGAGTGCCGGAGGAATCCTGAAGTACCAGATTAGCAAATCTTTCCAGTGACCAGGAGAATGATGTAGGGTGCAGTATCATGGTAATCAGAGGGCTGGAACTGCTCTCCTATAAAAACAGGCTGAGAGAGTTGAGGCTGTTCTGCCTGGAGAAAAGAGGGTTCCAGGGAGTTCTTAGTGTTGACTTCCAGTACCTAAAAGGAGCCCACAAGAAACCTGGAGAGGGGCTTTTTACAAGGATATGGAGTGACAGGACAAAGGGAAATGGGGTGAAGCTGAAAGAGAGTGGGTTTAGATTAGATACGAAGAAGACGTTCCTGACTGTGAGGGTGGTACGGCACTGGAACAGGTTGCCTAGAGAGGTGTAGATGCCCCATTCCTGGAAGTGCTCAAGGCCAGGTTGAATGGAGCTCTAAGAAACTTGTTCTAGTGGCAGGTGTCCCATTCATAGGATGTGGGAGGTTGGAAATAGATTATTTTTAAGGTCTCTTCCAACCCAACTCATTAAGATCTAAGATTATCAAAGGCAGTTCTGAGTGGGAGTTTGTAAGTGTCATCTGACATTTGCTGCTGGGATCAGCCTAAATATCCCTGTTTAAATTCATTACTCCTTGCTGTGTGTATACCACGAGCATGAAGAGTAATTTACTCCTTCTCCTTGCCTGTTTGTATACAATGCATGCTGTCCGAGATGCATTTCTCATGAGTGATGCAAAGACACAAAAAATCATGATTTCCACACATGCTTTTTCACAGTAATTTCTTTCCACAAAAATTTGAAAGACTCCACAGAAAAAAAAATGTTTCTTTCAAGCCTTTTAATAGCCTACATTTTCTAGCCCCTTCTGTGCAATAACAGGACAGTTTTTTACTTCCATTTATTTGCATCTTTTCATAAGGCATATTCGGTCAAAAAAGGGATGCAAAAAGAGATCAGAATCCTATCACAAATACCTTACTTTCAAAGCCAAGCTTCATGTTCCTAGCTGACAGCTAGGTGCATCCTTCAGAGAAAGCCAAAGCCATGCCAAGCCAGGAAAGGCAAGGGAGAGACCATCACTCTTCTCCCAGAGACCTCACAGGGGATGAAAAACACCTTATTTGTGTACAATGTAAGTAATTGTATATTTCTTCACAAACATTAAAATTTAAAAGTGAGACAGGTAGAACATTATTTTTCCATCAGACTCATCCAAAACATAGGCTGAGGAAATTACTTGGGAAATGGCAAGGGTCTGTGAGCAGGTGAACTGGTGAAGCCTGGCTTGCAGCAGCCTGTGTCTGCTTACTGACAGTTCTGGATGTCTCAGAAGGTTTGGCCTTTCCCAAAGCCCCTCCCTGTCCTAATGCTGATTCCAAAACTTTCAGGAAATTAGATAGTGAGATCTTTAATCTAACATATTTATCCTACCACCTTACATGGCTGGAAACAGCTCAGGACGCTAATTGCCTTCGATATTATACATTTAGTGTCAGTCTCAAAGTAAATCCAATCTAAAATACCCTATCAACTATTAAAGGTAAGAGCGGGCTAAAATAAATCAGGAGCTGCCCAGTGATGCCTGCCAAGCAGCAGCTGATTGTCTCACAAAATGTCACATAATTTTTTCTGGATCACTGTAGCAAGCACTTAATTACTCTCACAAGAAGGATGAAATTATTTTCAGGAGCCTAGAGATGTCAGGTCTATGCTGAGGAGCTCATACAGAAAAAGGGGAAAGGCTCAAATTTGTTTTCTTATTTATTTGGTTCCAGTTGTGAACACAGCTTAATTTCAGGAAGTAGCTGTGATTTTTCCTATGACATTTTATGTGATTTACTTTAGGACTAAGTAAAGAAGAAAACAGTTCTCCCTGTTCTGTTGACTTCACTGCTTCCTTTGAGAATAATCAAGTTAAGAGCAAAAACAGTGGGTCAAGCTTAGACCAAAATAGGGTAGGTTATTTGTTCTTCAACTGTAAAACAATTTATTATGAGAGACAGGCAGATTATAATATTTTAAAGTATTAATTTTCTTGCATTGCAGTGCTTCATTTTGTAATATCTATTCTCTTTTCTTTTTATTACCAAATCGATTTGTTCCAACACACAGATTCTTATGAGACAGTTGTCTTTGGGGAAAAAAATCTCCTCTAAGGGATTCCTTGCTAATGCTGTAGTTTAGTATCCCAGATGAGCTTTGGCACTCACACCCTTTGTGCCTTTTGGTACTTGGAATTCATGCTCAGATTTGCAGAGGTGCTCAGACTGTGCTGGAGAAGCTGCTGAGATGCTCCTCTCTGACCCCTTGTCCTACTTTTCATTTGCAAATTCTTGCTCCATTTACTGATTTACATTACCCTGAATTCTGCATGGTAATGCACAGGACATGTATAACATTTTTTATTTAATATGGGCTCTAAATAAGAGGGCTAAATTGTGTTCTCAGTTTTCATCCAGACCTTCTGAATGGTTCAGCATGGAATAGTTTTCCAGTCAATAAGACTGACAAAGTGAGTCACAGCCCTTAAAAGCCAAGGACATTTCCTCCAACTACATAACCTAATGTTCACTGAAATGTTTGATTCTGATTTTGATGACAGACTAGTCTTTCTCACTGCACTGCATTTATTCTCTTCATACAGACTCTGTGCTGTTAAATGCCTGTACTTCATTTCAGTACAAGAATAGTGTCTTACTGAATGATTTACCTGGAAAACAGTGGCATGCTCTGGTTATAAAATTGTTTCAGACTCACAAAAAAGCTTTGCTCTCTCGTTTATCTCTCTGAGTTCTAAACAGGCACACTTTAAGCAGATTTCTACCAACCTTTCCAAATCGTCAGGAGAAATAAGTTTGAGGTGTTACAGAACGTAAGAAGAGGTTAGGCTATTGCAGACAGGACAATTTCAGTCCCACTTTGTGTTTTCTGTGTTTGGTCAGGAGGTATGTTTGAAATGAACTGCAGGAAGGAGGTTGGAAGAGATGTTTTGTCTGCCCAGGAGGAGAACATGGTCTTTCAAAGCAGTAGTGTAACAGAGGGAAACAAACCTCAAGTGTGGCCTTGTCAGTGAGTTGATTTGAGCAGTGATGCACAAAGAGGGGACACAAAAGCAGGAATGTCCAAAATTCTACCCATCTGGAGTGCTGTTCTCCCTCTCTCAAGACAATTCTAGAATCCAGAGCAAAGTGCAGTGCAGGGAAACATGATAGACTGCCCTGGAGTGGCCAGAGGAAAAGCCCAGCCTGCAGAATGGAAGGTCAGTCTCTATGTCCATCAAACAGGAGAAATGTGGTTTTACAGGAACACATCAAGTGCCTCCCTCAAAAGCTCAGTAACTCTGAGTTGGTTTCTTGCTGGTTTGTTTTTAGTTTTATTTTTACTGGCTGGTTTGTTGGGGTTTTGTTTGTTTCTTTATTCCTTTGTCTACTTGAGATCCTCTGGCTTTAACTTGTAACTTGGTATCTGCTGTGTCAAGGGAGACTTGGGAACTGATCCCATTTGTTATGCTGCTTCAAACCTAAAGCAAGCACAACATTCAGCCAGTGACTTGGGCTGTCTGTAATTAGAGTCTCTCTAATCTAGGCAGATACTTCTATAGGGGCAAAATCACATGAAACATCTCTGAAACAAATGTTAGTGAGAGATTGTTCAAGGAAACTCCAGGGCTTTCTGTTCACTTCCACAGGCATACTCACTTCTACATAACAGGGATAACCTGACCTCTTTAAGAGAGTATTCTTTTGGTACCACTGATAAATCAGGACACTGGGATAGATAATACCTGAAGTCTTCCCCTTCTCAAAATATGTTCACAGCTTCTTCTCACTGTTACTCTAATCAAATCAGCTCCTTTTCCTCTCATCATCATTCATACGTCTGTTTAAGATGCTGGACAAATACTCCTGGTCACCAGCTCAATATAGTTTGCAATGAGTCAAATACAGAATTTCTTTATTCATGCAGCACCAGCCTGCAACATTCTCATTGATGCTGCCCTTTAACCTCATATTCTTCAGCAGTCTCTCATTGCCTGCTCTTTATCCTTTTGTTCTTCTTTTTCAAAGGAATTATAGTGTATTTCTCCTTTCATCTTCTCCACCACCAGTCCTACGAGTGCATTATATTTTCTCCCATCAGTCTTTTAACATGGCTGCATAATTTTCCAATTGATCCATATTTTATAAGGTCCAAAACCTGATGAAAATTAATGGCAGAAATCACAGTGTCTTCCTCAGGAATCTTGTCAAGCTGGAATGTTACTGTGCAGCCACCTTGTGCAACCAGACTTTCAGACTCACTTTGAACTACTCAGAGACTCAGAAACCTCGATCTGTTCAGGGACACTGTTTGCAAATTGCCCTGTTAATCTTCCTGTCTGAATCAGTTCTAGAATGTAACTACAAACTGTTATATAAGACCTAAAAATCGCATTCATGGCAGCTTTGATTTCTTCTTTAATTTAACCATATTTATTACCTTGCGAGTAAGGATCCTGTGTAATAATTAGGTTATGTGTGACCCAGAATATCAGAGATACTTCTGCAGGTCACAGTTGGGTAGGTACCTCTCGAGTGACAGAGATACTATGGAGATATTTTTACTTTTTCCATCATGAAAAAGAGAAATGTTGTTCTCCAATCGATCATTTAATTTCCATATGGGCAGAGAAGAGGTGCCCTAATAGCACAAGGAGGAATAGTGCTTTGGCACTAATCCTTAAACGCTGAGGTTCCCCATTCAAATTGTAGGTGCACAGTGACACCTTCTGGAAGCTTGAAATGAGCATCCCTGAGCAGCTTCCTCCATCATCTGGAAACTCACAATTTTGGTATGCAGAAGCAAATCTTCTTCTGATCAGCATTTTGACCAGAGACTTCTACAGGTTGTATCATGTCACTGGCACAGACACTAACAGAACATGGTCATGAGGGAAGAGATTTTTCTTTTTAAATCAAGCCTGTAAGGGTTTTCAATTGTTCCAAACAATTCAAAGGTTTATGGGGGGAAAAAATAGAGGACAGAATTAGAGATGTATGCTAGCCTCATGGTTTAAAACAAAATGTATGCATTTTGGTTGGCATTCTATTTTTAATCATTTAATGTCATACATCAAGTGAGAGTATCAGAGAATATTGTGAAGATTCAATTTGCCAAACGTGACAAATTAAATGAATGACAGCGTTTCTTTGTGCATTTGCACTCCAGCAAAGATTTCATTTTTGTGTGTATCACACTGCACTTTCTAATTAGACTTTCTCTGCCCAAGCCACCATATTCCTGTGTAGTCTGTAAATCTGCCAGAAACTCTGCATCACCAAGGATTTTAAGCACGTCTTGGGCCACAGAGCAGGCCAAGGGCTGTCCAAGGGCTCACAAACCCCACAGAGCCCACACCCATCAGCTAGACTGGGCCAGAATGGGGAGTAGAGCCATCACTGAGCTGACTCTGACACTCTGAAACCCGGCATTCAGTGCCAATTCAGTGTTACCGGAGAACATATCCTTAGCTCTAATATTGAATTCCATCTCAGATGTTATTTCTCTTTAAGTTTCCTCTTTCTTTAAGTTTTCTCTCAGAGTTTTCCTCCTCTGCCTTGGAAGTAATAAAGATGTGATATGTAGGAGGAGAAAAGAAACAGAGTTGTGAGCAGAGACAGCGGAGGCTTCCTGCAGCTTTGGAGCAGACACTGACTGATATAAATACTGAAGCTAAGGGTTTTGTCAGAACATACATATGGGACTGGACAACCCTGAGAAAATACATCGCCCTAGAAAATGACCTTACAGTGATGAAATAATTATCAAAGCGCTAAGCAGAGCCACCAACTGCAAAAAATTCTGCCTGCACTGAGATCTAAATCACGTCTAACCATTCTGATAAAGTTTCAAGCCCTAATGTAATTCAATCACAGGTTTTAGCATCAGATCTTCAGGAAATCCAATCTTCCAGAAAAAGGCTAGGAGACACCCTGTGACTGCATGAATGACATGACAGTGGGACTTTCACACTTAGGCTTACAAAAAATAAATTCTACTGATTAATTAACACATTGCTATCAATGTTGATGAAAAATTAAATACTAACAGGCATCCCTGAATGGAAGGCAATTTAGTTAATGCTCTGTGGGACCATGCTACTCTGTGGTTGGTCATACATGTTTGAAGATGCCAGTTTATTCTTCCTCCTGTCACCTTTAAACTTGTATTTCCTACTTGAAACCAACTACTGATAGATCCATAAAGAAAAGTGGCTTCACCTGTAAGAAACTGATGTTGAAAAAACACAAATACGTAAAAGTTCAGCAAAGCTGCTCCCCATAATATCACAGGTATTATGTTCACTTCAAAATATGGTTATTTAAATGCATCTTTTATTTTATTTTTCTGTTTATATTTTTAGTTTTTATTAAAGGGGTAAGGGAAAGCAAATATTAGAGTACTGCTGATGCATAAAGAAAATTGAAGTTCAGCTGAAATCCCTGGAAACTCATTCTCCTTCTGAAAATATCTCCTTTCCCAGAAAAGCCTATCAGTCTTCAAAATGATTTGTAACAAGTGCACTTTAATGTCAATGAAAAAGGTAAAAAATGGCTTCTTACTCTCTGTTTGAATTGCTACCTAATTCACTATGAATCAGCTCCATTCAATGGTCTAGAAACTCTTTTTAACAATTTAAGGGAGCAGGAAACACTGAAATAGACTAGAACACAAAAGCTGCCATAGAAATGTGTATGACCTCTCCTTGGGCAGGGAGCAGGAGTTCAGGTATGAGACAGCAATCAGCCCTCACACCTTAAAGGCAAACAGGCTCCAAAAAACTGATATGTGCATTATGTCACCCATTGACGTGTGACTGCAACAATGCTGGAATACAATGTTATTAAAATACAGATGCATGTTCTGTATTGTCTTCCTTATCACCTCTCCTGAACAGTGAGAACAAATTTAAAAAGTGCCATACAAGTTTTCATTAAAAAATAAAATAAAATAAATAAGAACAATAACAGATTTCTTTATTTCCAAAAGGCAAAACTAGGAAAACGTTAACTGGACAAGTTTGCAGAAAGAGGGAGGATGGAGTCTAAGAAACATCCAAAGGGACAATATTAAATAGCAAAGGTACCCTCATATAAAGCCATGCCTTTCTGATTTAGAATTTAAAAAAACCTACTGCCTGCTGGAAAGAATTTCCTCCTAAAAGTTTATCAAGAGCTTATGAGTCTAATGTGACATATTCAGGAAAGTCAAGTAAAAGGTGGAGGTGGGTTTTCTAATGCCTGGTATACTGGTAGATAATACCAATATTGAAACCAGATCTCCTGGTCTATTATTTACCATGTATGTTGCAGAAAAAGGTGCCACTATATGGGATAATTATATTAGATACACAGCTCACATGTAAGGTCTCGATTTTCCATAATTTATTTTTTGAAACAGAAATAAGTGCAAGGTCAGATACTCCTGAGCCTTGCTCGATTGACATTTTGCTTTCCCTCTGTCCCAGTGAGGTTGAATTAACCTGAACAAAGCAGAGCAGTAGAGGGGACCAAGAGTAAGGTCACAGAGACACATGCAGAGCAAGCTACTCTAATGGCTAAGGGAATTTTCTTTCATGCATGAGAAACGCGTGCTCACATTGCTTTAGAGAGAGAAAGGATTCCAGTCTGGGTCTCTTAGCTCTCTCAACTCTAAACCCCATTTCACCAAAGTCCAAGCCCTTGTTTATGCAGTCCTGTCTCATGCAGCTGGACATCAGCCTGCATCCATCACTCACGGGCAAAGGAGGAGAAGATGACTACATTAACAATTTTGTGAGGATTTTATGCTTCCGCTCCATTCATCTGTTTCAGGATGTGGTTGTGTACACATGCAGTGAAGCAGAGGTACCTGTCTACAGAGCAAGACAGAGTTGCCTACAAACCCCAGTCACTGGAAGATAGTTAGCTTAGGTGGCTTCCTTTCTCTAACACCATTTATGCTAGGGAGCATAAATACCATATTTTTATACAGTACTACCCACCATCCCTATGCATCATGAATTCTGAAAAAAAAAATATAGCCTTCTTTAATAAGATGTCACCTAGAAGCATAGAATGGTTTGGGTTGGAAGGGACCTTAAAGATCATCTCATTTCAAACCCCTGTTTCAAACAACAGATCATGACTCTCCTGAGACAAATGGAAAGGATGATGGAGTAAGAACATACCTTCCAAAGGGGTTACATTCTGCCAGCACTTTAAACCTGAACTTGATCAAGCATTCCTGCTAAGATTTAGGATGCCACCTGGGACCGTATTCTAGAGAGGTCTTAGGGGAGTCACATTTACTCACCAGTCTGAGAAATGACTGCCTGTCCTGGTAGAGTGACCAAGAGCCGAATTCAAAGGCCAGTGGTGTTAACAGGTGTTTTGAGCTTGGTCTTAAGCCACATAAACAACCACCTCAGTACACTTACTAAGACTTTGTTCCCTTTTCTCTGTCAAGGAGTGAGGCAGTGTTATTTAATCCTGCTTGTCCAACCTATAATATCTCCATAGGTCCTGTCTGGGCCTTGGCAATTGCAGTTTGGCACAGGAATTTGTTCAACATCAGTTCTATGCTTTCTGCCACAACCAAAAGGGCAGGGATTTGCAGAAGAGCTCCTTGCCCCTGGGCAGGAAGAATACTGAGTGGGGTTGTGGCATGGTAATCAACCTTTCTATTTTTTCTGTTCTCCTGGGAACATTGTCCAGTTTCTGCTGTTGTTCACCTCTCCAAACAGACCTAGGGGAACTCTCTGCTGCTAAGCAACAGCAAGCTCTCCTTCTGTGTAGGAATGGCAGCTTTCCCCGCTGGTTTCAGCTGTAACGAGCACTTTCCCTGGCATCAATGTCACCACAGTCATGTTCTCCCATTGCTGTGCCTTTGGCCTTCAAGGACAGCCCTGTCACTGTGGGAAGGGCTTTCTTCACACTGTGTGTACTTCAGTTCCTCTCTATCTCTTTGACGTCTAGTTGTAGGCCAGAAATATGAACGTTTTGGGACAGTCTAAACCTTGATGAAATCATGAAACCCCAAACAAAAACAGGTAGATATCACAGCTAGAGAAAAGGGATTTTTGCCCGTTCCTGCTCAGGGTGATGCAGGTCATCCTGCGGTGATTTTTGCCCGTTCCTGCTCAGGGCCCATGCTCCGTCAAGGTGGCTCCTTCTCTGCAGGACAATGGCACTCAGCAAGGAGCGGCAAGGTCACGCTACCCCGAAGCTCGCAGATCGGGGCGGGCCCGCCGAGCTCCCAGGTTCAGGACCCTGGACAGGTCCGGGCGGCAATGCCCGTATCCCGCTCCCCGCCGCCGCCGCAGCTCCGTCCGTCACGGGCGGTTGGCTTTTAGGGTGGGCATTTTTTGGGGGGTGCCCTTGGGTGTAGGTTGTAAGTGACCAAATTCATTCCCATGCTCCTCTGGCATTATGGCCCGCCCCGAACACCAATGGGCACTGGCTGGGTAGGAGATCTGTCCTCCGGCCCTCACCTGAAGGACCGGCTTAGGAAAGTTAAAAAGACTGAGTGTACATGGGGACAAAGGGGGGTGCGAGGGCAGCAGGCTGTGTGCTCACGGCTGCCAGCACTCCAACCCTCATCTCAGCACTGCGAGGCTCTGCTGGATGTGCTGGGCCCCCGCCTGCCCCCTCGGTGATGCTCACTTTTTGTTTCTCTCTCTCTCTCTCTCTCTCTTCCCGCCCCGTCCCTCCGCTCCCACACCTCCCCCGCTCGCCGCAGACTCCGAGGCCTGCCAGGCCCCTCGCCTCGCTGTCAGCTCTGCTCTCCAGCCCCTTCCTGCGGCCGCAGCTCCCCGCCCGCCGGCCTTGCCCACGCTTCGTCTCGCCGCCCCGTCGAGACGCCCCGGAGCCCCGCTTGTGTCCCGCGGGCTTGGCGGCGCTGCTGGCCGGGAGCGGGGCGCCCGCCCGCTGCCCGCTGGCCGCCCTGCTGCGGGGCCGCTGGGCTGAGCCGCCGCCGGCCCCCGCCCCGGCCCCGCCGCCGCCCAGCCGCCTCCCCCCGGAGCGCCGGAGATGCCCGGCGTGCCACGGAGCCGCGCCGCCGCAGCCCCGCGCTGCCCCCGAGCCTCCCGGCGCCGTGAGTACCGCTCCTGGGGCCGCGTCCACCCCTTCCTCCTCCTTCTCCTCCTCCTCCTCCTCCTCCTCCTGCTCCCCGCACCAGGGAAGCCGCTGTCCGCCCACGTGCCCTCAGCCGGCAGCGGCGTGGGAGTCTCGGGGGCTCAGGGCGAGCTCCCGCGGCAAAGTCCCCGGGCGCCACAGCGAAGCCCGCTGGTCCCATCTGCCACCCCCAGCGCCCCCGGGTCCGCTGGCTCCAGCGAGGCGGCTCCTGCGGCCGCCCTGCTCCGCGCCCGGTGCGCGGGCGGGAAGGGAACAGCCCCGACGGCAACCGGGTGCCCAGCTCCGGGAACCGGGAACGCGCAGAGCGTTCACGCTCCGGATCAGTCTTGGTTTCACGGGAAGGCAGTGTCGGTCTGCCCGGGAACGGCGGAGGTACTATCAAGCCGCAGTGGTCCCGTTAACCCTTGTCCCGGCAGACGGCTGCCCGGGGGGTGGAGGCGGCGGATCATTATCGGTGAGAGAATCCCCTAAACGTGGCGATGCTCCTAAGGGCGCCTCCGAGGAGCGGGATGAGCGCCCAGCCCGGCGGCCCCCGGCGCACGCCTCGCACGGAGCCGCGCTGCGCGGCTGCCGCAGCCGTGCCACGCCTGCCCCGCGGAACGGGAGAGCGAGCCCGAGAGAGCCCGGCGGCGGCGAGCCCTGCGCCGCTGGAAAGCAGGAGGCGGCTAGGGGAGGGAAGACGTGTTACTTAAAATGAGAGCATGTTCCAGCGCCGGGTTGACGAGCCTAGCTCTCCTCTAAGGCATCTGTGAGCACAGAAGCACCAGCACCGAGCCCCACGGCGGCACCGCCGCCTCTCCAAGCCCTTCCCACTCCCTCCCATCAGCGCACACACACGCACACACACAAACGCACACACACGCTCTCCACTCACACGCTCTCACGCCGGTGTCTCCGGCATTTCTCCCTGCGGCTCCCGTCCCATGGCTTCCCCCGCGCCCTCCCCAGCCCGCCGCCGCGGTGCGGGCGCCGCTGTGTTTCATCCAGTCGCAAACCGGCCCTGAGCCGTAGCAGCCCCCGGTGTTCGCCTGGCCAGCGGCGACCAGGCGGCAGCCCACCCCGTCGGGCCGTGCCGGGCGGGGAGCGCGGGCTGCCGGCCTCGCTCCCTCCGGCCGCAGCCACGGCGAGCGAACCCACCCGCGGCGGCACCGAGCCGAGCCCCGGGGGCCGGGCGCATGCGTGGGTCCGGCGAGCCGCCGCTCCCGGCCGCCCAGCCCGCCGGGACCGGAGGGGAAGCGTGGGAGGACGCCCGGCCGGGCCCCGCTGCCGACACCGTAAGTAGCGCTCGGTCCCGCTCGGCGGCAGCCGGGCACGGCATCCCGAGCTCCCGGCAGGTGCGGGCTCGCCGCCGGCAGCCGCGACCCCCGTGCAGCAGCTGGAGCCGCCCCGGGTGCAGCGGGACGGGATGGGACGGGACGGGACAGGACAAGACGGGACGGGACGGGAGGTGGTGGCTCCCGCGGCCGGGGCGGGACAGCTGCTGTGGCCGCCCTCCCCGGGAGGAACGGCAGGGACTCGGCGCAAAAGGCGTTTCCCCCGGTCTCCCGGAGGGTCGGGAGCTGCAAGCCGGGAGCGCCCGGCGCTCGGGCTCTCACCGTCACGTCCCTCCCCGAGAGCTCCCAGCGCGGAGCCCGGGTAGAACCCGGCTGACCTCGGCTCCGGGTGCGGGGTCAGGAGGATCCCTCCCTGGGGCGGGATCGCGCCCCGGGCCGCGCCACCTCCCTGGCTCCACGCAGGTAACACCTCGGCTCGGCCCCCGCTCGGGGGCTCTTCTGCCTCGTCTCACGAAGATGAGGCAGCATCCGTGCCCCCGCCCCACCGTGAAGGGGGTCCCGCGGTGCGTCTGCTCTCGGAGCCCGGGGCTCCCCTGCCAAGTTAGAGAGAGAAGCAGCAACAGGCGAATGTTTCCGTAGAGAGACTTCAGTGCCAGCCTGCCTCATCAAGCATCCTTAGAGAAGAGAAAGAGCTCTTCCTGAGCTCTGTCATTAGGTAATGTCAGTGGGTAAGAAAAAGCAGGTAACGAAAATTGGACACAAATACAGAAAGTGAAATAAGATTATCCTTGTGGACTCCAGTAAGAACCCACAGTAATTTAATAGCGGTGTAATTTACTTTATGCAACCGTTCCATTATTTCATTTTTGCTGTTGAAAAATGTAAAAGGAAAACTTTTCATATGATGCTTGTCGCTATGACGTAATGGCAAGGAGTCTCCTTGTACTTCTGTTGCACAAACAGAATGTCAGCATGGTATCCAGTGCTCTGCAGAGCTGTGGGCTGTGGAGGTAGCTACAACACTGCTGTATTATAGGACCAGAAGCAATAAACACCAGTTCAACTAAACGGAACACCGGAATCATTATCCGCTAGGAGATTCCTAGTTGTGGTTCCTAAAATTAGAAACACCATGTTAAAATTAGGAGTGTCTCTCTAAACTCAGAGCCAACTGAATGTAAAACTGGCTCTGTGTTTTATAAAATGCTCAAAGGTGAGAGAACAGTTACTTTGTTTCCCCTTTAATTTTTTTTTATCTACTCCTCACTTCAATACCGACTTTGATACCTTTACTCTGGGTCCCAAATACTTAATCATGGAAGCATCACCTAAGCTATTATACACCTCTCTACCCCTTGCTTAGAACGGACTGAATAGTGATGTCTGAGGACTGAGCTTAAAGTACTGGGGAGGAGTTTTCAGGCTGTTGGGTGCCTGTGTCTCTTGGAGCTCAGGTCAAAGATTGATGAAGTCGAAGCATTTAAGCAACTATCAGTCATCAGTTACAGAAATTCATCCCATCTTCTTGTCACTAAGAGAAGTGACAAAAGAGACAGCAAATCTTGAAAGTACTCTGGAGATCTACTGGCAGTCAGAAGTAAGAGGACTCTTAGCTAGAGGCTCATTACTCCTCACTTGCTGTTTTCAAAACTTGTCTAAGCCGAGTGAAGCAAAGAAGCCCAGAAAGTGTCATGGTCAAAGTGAATGTGTGCTAAGCCGAATTCTGACCTTCCTTCAGCATTAAATTGACTTCGGTACTACTCCTCCTGGCTGACACTGCAGGCTGGCACTACAGCCGAGCTCACCAGCAGAGGGTTGCTATCACAGTGCCTGCCCTGCAGAGCAGCCAGATGCCAGCGTAGTACAATCCGAAGTGAATCGCGACAATCGGAATCAATAGGAAACAGTGTGTGAATCACCGCTGAATGCACTCCAGGGTGAGTCATCCCGATTCAAACCGGCTTTCAGACCAGTACAATGTCAGTCAGCTTCTCACACAGTTCGATGTGAGTCAGATCTCAGCACCGAGTACAATGTGAAATGAGTCACTGACTAATACAGCGCCATGTGCCTCCAGTACCCGGTGCGAGTTGTCAGAGCTTCTGTGTGATGTGAGTCACTTCATAGTACAGTAAAACGGGCTTTTTGGAGGCCATTCATAATTAAGCACAATGCAACCAAGCACTCAGGAGGAGATAATGGGAGTGAGCAGAGTAAACTGCTACAGGCACCAGCATAGTAGAGAGGTTTGTACATTAGGAGGAAAGATTTTTTTTTTTAATGTTATTGTTTCTTAAAACAAACTGCATAAAAATAACTAGAAGCAGGTACTTTCTCCGACATCTGAGACAGCAAAAGCAGGGTTGAAGCAGTGGTAAAAATCCCAGCACTGGAGAAGTCTGTGGCGTTTTGTGTTGGTTTTTCTTCTAAGAGAGCTGATCAGTCCGTGTGACTGACATAGATCCACTGAGGCCGACCCCAGCTGCCACAGAAGACAAGGCAAGGGATGCTGACAGCTTGTGCTATGCAGACTAGAAGATCCTGACACTGATTTAACTTAATTGCAGTTTGCAGTGACCTAGTTTGTGAAGGATTCAGCATGTGATAAAGTTATATCCATACTTACATTCATGCTACCTCACTGTCATAGCATCCACTTAATCAGCTGGACAGAAACTACAGATTGCTTTTGTTACTTTTTCTATGCAACTGGTAAAGAATTCTTTAATGCTTTTCCCTTATTGCAGGAGAAATAATGACAGTGACCCTGCTAATTACATGTTAGAGTAATATTTTCAGTGAAGTCTCTTGTGATAAAATCCAAACTAAATAAATTTTTTATCCAGAGGAGATATAGGCATCCCTCTGAAAAACAAACAAAAATCCCATTGAAGCCCCAAGTAACTAGGTTTCTAACAGGAAAGTCAGATTTTACTCAGAGAAAGACATTAGTGCAGGAAGTTTTTGCAGAGAGTGGCCTCGTGGCGGCCAGCTGGGCAGAACTGAATACCAAAGAAAGAGGAGCAGAAGACATCTAAGGCATCAGTAGAAAAATACCTGTGACAGGTGACATGATCAAGGCACCATTTACCTCTTACTATGTGGGTGTGATACCCTTTCAGCCATTCCTTTTGAAATGGAAAGCAGTGCTTTAACCTGGATAGACGAACTTGGCTCCTCTGAGCTGCTGCTCCTCTGGAAAAATAAATTAAGTAAAACAAGCAAAGGTACTCAGTTTCTGGACATTTGACATAAAGTGTCCCAGAGCTGTTAGTTACAGGACAACACTTTTACTCGCAACTTTATACTCTGAAGCCTTTAACAGGCTTGGGCACAGCAGTGACATCAAAAGCTGTTTTATTCCGTTCCACTCTCCTTCCTGCTAACCTTGTGTCTTGCAGTCACAAACTCTCATCCATTTCAGCCACCTCAGTACAATATTCCAAATCTGCAATAATATAAGGTAACTTTTGAGGAGCTCTTGCTCTTAACCTACTAAGTGGGCAATCTGACAACTATGCCTAAAGCATGTGCATATGTGTGGGCGAGTTCATTAACATATATTAGAATTCTTTTCCGTCTAAAATAGCACACTGCTTGATGCAGAAAGCCTGCTTGTCACATTTGTCAATGAAAAGGAAGAAGCATGAGCATCAAGTTTCCTGTTCATATTTCAGCTGACAGTGAACTGCCACAGGCTTCAGTGGGAGTTTGTTGCAGCCCCAAATATATCTGAATTGTTAAAAAATAGATTTAGAGATTTATTTGGAACTTGACCCCAGTTTCAAGCCTCTTATGACATTAGTAGATAAGAACAAGAATCTCTTCCAACTCGCTGGTTATCATCACTGGGAGGATCCAAAGTCAAAGCAGCAACTGTGAGAGCTACATAACCTCGCCTAAAGCTTGCTGACACCAAGAGGTGGCTTTCGGTGCTTTAGTGCAGTTTGGACTGGGCCTGAATTATTTACTGAAAAGTAACTAGACTATATGATCCACATCTGCGCCCTCACTCCAAGTGGCTGTCAGCTAGTGTTCCAGCACAGGGCTTCCCAGGCTGTGGAGTTACTTGGGGAGCTTCATGCTGTGCCCATGCAAATCAGCCCCGAGAACGAGCTAAAGGCTTGCACACCTGCCTGATGGTAATGTATACAAGGAGGAAACATTAAGTCTCAGTAATTCAGTTTAAGTAATAGAATCTTTGCACTCTGAGCTGAAAAAATGTCATTGTGTTTTAGCATAAAGTGCGGATAAAAGTATAAAGTTTTGTCTACAATCTTCTGCGTATTCCTGGGTTTGGGGCTTTTTTTTTTATTTGGTTGAGGTTTTGTTTTGTTTTTTAGATTGACATTTGTGGCTTAGATTTTAAATATTCCTCCTTCGGGAATGCTATTTTCTTGGTAGCCCACCCTTCTGCTGAGAAATTAGCAAATACTATAAATGTTACAACTAAGCCAAATATCACCTGAGGTGTTTTTAACCAGGGAAATAATTTTCAATCCTGACCTTTACACTCCTTCATGTTTATAAGGTTACATGGAGAAATGCTTCATAATCTGAATGTCAGATAGGTATGCTTTGGAGTGCAAAAGTTATGACAGACATTCTTATCTCATCTCCTCAGCATTACTCTTAAGGCATACAGTGGTTTTGCCACTATTGTCAAAAGCAGCATCTCTGATGCTTGCCTAAATCCTTGGACTTTTTGAAAAAATTACTTATTAGCATTCAACAATATAAGTACATACTTTTTTTTTTATATGATTCATAGATGCTACCTAGCAGGATAAGAAGCAAGAACATGTGCCATTAATTTTCTCCTATTTTTGTTTTATTGCTCTTTAGGGACAATTTTATAATGGACTCAATTTGTTGTTATCATTATATAGAGAAGGACATCTCTTTCCTTGAGACATCCAGAAAGTCTGCACCTAGGCATCTGCAGAGATGCTACATTAGATTGACTTGAAACAATGAACCAAGTGGAGACAAGCTGATCACCTCTACACCTACTCCCCATTCTCATTTAAGTTTTTGAGTAAATGGCACTCTTCATGTGGAATTTGGATGGTTCTCTGGATTACTCCATGGAGGACCTACTGCCTGGAAAAGCTTCTTCATATTCCAGTGTGCTGATTAATATCCAGGGAGGAGGCTATCCAGAAACTCCAAAGCTACAAAATAACCCAATTCTGCACTGGCTGCAGGTAGTCAGAGGAGACTTGTAAGTGGCCAGTCACTTGCCCATAGTCAGAAAAAATTTCCTGCATGTGCAAAAATGATCATGCAGGATAGACTCATGTACACAATTTAGGGATGTAGAAGATGTTTTGTAGCTCCAGACAATCACCAGGGATGGATCATGCATGTGCTGGAGTGGCCCCAAGGCACATGAGACAGCTACATGTAGGACCTGAGCAGTAAGGCAGGTCCCAGATCCTCATGTGACCCAGCCAACACCACCACTATGAGGACCTGTGCAACAGAACCCCCTCTTGCCATCTAGACACTGACCCTGACTGTCCCATTCAAGGATTTGACTCCTCACAGTGAGTTAATATTAGCAAAACTAGACCCTACTGACTATTCGTGTTGTACTCAGCAACTGGCTGAAACCGTACCCAGTCTGAGTATGAACAGAGCATGAGATGGTAGGGTTGAAGTCCTTTGGTTAAAGGTATCTTACATCATTCCATCAGTAGCCTAAAAGCATCTTTGGATTGCTCAGGAAACTTGCACAGGATAGCAGTCCATCTCCAGCTTTCTAATCCTCTGTGTTTTCTTCTCTAACCCATTTTCAAACAAGGCACATTGCTGCTCCAGATGGTGGGGACAGAGAAGGCAGACTCCAGTTCTCAAAGTGCAGAGAACATCCAGTACAGAGGGTTCTCATACAATTTTTTCATTCCCATAGCACCTTCAGAGAGGTCTGGAAATCTGATGTCCCAAAGTAACAACTGTAAAATTACATGAATAGAAGACCTTTTCACTACGAGGTCTAAAAACATCCTCACCTTTTTGCCCTGAAGAAGCCTGAAGGCTACTGAAGGCAAAATAATAAACATCTCAACTGCAACAGATCCACAAATCAATAAAGCATTTGCTTAAATTGTTGCTAATGTGGGCTGCACTCTAAAGGAGCAAGGAATTTTGTTAATTTCTGCAAATAATATTCACTGGATTAATTGATAAATCTACTGCCCATTCCTGCACACAGCACAACTCAAACCAGCAACTGCCTGGCAAGGCTCATTACACAGCTCTGGTGGCTGCAGCAAGTGGAAGCAGCAAAGTGTGATGGAAAACTTCCATGTCCTACAGTGAAATTCTGGATATATTAGAAGCAGCAGAAAGATACCTACATACATAAAATGAGGCTCTTCTGAAGTTAGGTAAACAGCGCTGAGATAGATCATTTACTGCTTGTTCTGGGTACCTGACCAGCTTGGCACAGTTTTGCCCTATGGGACTTAATGCTATGTGCACCAAAGGAGTTTCTACAAGTCTGTAATAATCTGCACCACTGCTCAGCTCTCTGCCTTGCCATCCTGTAACATGGGCCTGGATCGAATTTAGCCCAGGCTAACTCGTTATTAATATGAAATAGAGATATGAATGTGTGAACATAAATTATCTCAGAAGTTAGAATGGATGCATTAGGCTATATAAACAGCACATGTCTGAATTCAAGTTACATTTTTCTACTCAATAATAATAGTTTACTGTCCAAAGCAGCCTGAAATATTGTTAGATATATGATCCTTCCAAAAAATGTTTTATATGCTATCACTCTCTAATTGAAATGTGAAAATGCTCCATTTAAAAAAGTATAGGTATCTGGAAGGAAATTAATTCTTATTCATTCCATTCATGTGAATCTGAAGTTGACAGGAAGAAATCTGAATCTACAAATACAGTCTACATTTCAGTTATCCTTTCACATTTTGAAACAAGAAAGGTTGGGAGGGGAAGTTGGAAGCTATGTATTTTTTCTGATTTTTTATTTCTGGTCATTTAGGCATTGCTTGTCAGATTGGGCCTTCAGAGTTTTAAAATGGGTAGTAGTTTCTATCTGTATTGGTGTTCTTGTATTTTATTCCTCCTGCTATAAAGGTGCATCTTCTGCTACACAGGTGCATCTTCTGTGTCATGCATTTGTCTCTTGGGAGAGTGGGTGGTTCTCACAAATACAAAAACTATTAAGCTCTACAAGACAGAAATAAATTCAACATTGAAAAAACCACAGTAGCCAAAGTGCAGCAAAATGTAAGGTTGCACTTGGCTAAAATAACATTCTTTCTTCTCCTGACACTTCTGTTGGGTCCATGACACCATCCGTACATTCCCCCCCTCAAGTTAAAAAAGCAGCATATCCTAAACCTGGATGAACATTTTACAAAGGAAAGCAACTTTTAACCCCCAAGTATTTATCTCATTAGATTCAAGTCTGATATTACAGATTAAAAAAAAAGAACTCAAAATTGGTAGCAGCTAATTTTAATTCCCCTACAATTGTCATGGCCTCAAAAGCAGGTTTAGCAACCTGAAACAAATCTACACACAAAGTGATCTCTTGACACAGGAGGATGACTAGATATGTATCCAAAAATCAAATACAAATAAAATGAAGAAAGCCATACTCATCTTTGCACAAGCTAGCATTTCATCTCCCAAAGACATCTGGCACTTACATATGGCACAACTTTCAGTATAACAGGGAGAGCGCTATTAAGTGCTGTAGAGCAAATGTGAAGCTCACAGATAGGTCAGAAACAAACAGGGACTTCAAGGGGACTTGTCATTTCATCAACACCACTTATCTGCACAATCTGCAGAATGCAGTATCCACAAAGGCTTCCTGCAACTGTGCAAAAAAACCAACCAGTGCATCCACCAAAAAACTGTTTCATGCTGTCTTCAGTTGGGGAGCTCAGTGAAAACCATGTAATTATTATAATCTAGTTTTGTGTTTCCTCCTCACCTTCACAGAAGCACAGAGAAAAAAGCTTTTAAAAACTGTGGTAGTCAGACCGTCAATGGAGAAATGAGCACTGGCCCTTCCCCCTTTGCTACAAAGGGAACCAGCAGGTTTGAGACATCCTCAATATTCGCCAAAGGCCAGATTTTCAGGAGAGCTCAGCTGTCTCACTCAAGCATCGTGAAGCCTGTGAGTTGGCTAATCAGGTGAAAGAAAGAAAAAAAAGAAAAAGAGGCCCTAACAACTTCTATTCTGTACCATTTTCCTTAGGATAGCCATGAAGTCAAAACCTCAGGACACCCTTTTCAACTCCTAGGTTGATACACCTCTGTGCCAAGAGCTCTAGCTCTCGAAGACCCCTC
Source organism: Motacilla alba alba (assembly GCF_015832195.1). NCBI lineage: Eukaryota > Metazoa > Chordata > Aves > Passeriformes > Motacillidae > Motacilla > Motacilla alba. Next base: position 112,519,475 of record NC_052017.1, read on the forward strand.
ACTTGTACCTTTTGTTCTCTGCATCACCACTCCTCTCTCATTGTATTCCCAAGCACCTGAAGAATTCATTAGCCCTTCCCTTCCATCACAGCACTTAAATTTGAGTGAATCTTCCAAAGGATTCAAAACCTTAGAACTTCCATGGGGGAAAATCAGTGATTTAGCTTTTCAGTTCCCTTGAGGCTGTGGCCTTCAGCACTTCTGGGTAAGACATTTAAAGCAAACCAAAAAGGAAAAAAGAGAGAGATGTTTCTTACTTTCCACTTCCTTTGTTGCTTGCAGCCCATGGGATCAGAGAGGACGGAGATACGCAAACGGCAGATGGCTACGACCCCGGAGAGCCCAGGTGCTGCACAGGCTCAGCTCAGCACAGGAAATCGAGGGTCCAATGCCTGCTGCTTTTGTTGGTGCTGCTGCTGCAGCTGCTCATGGTAACCCCTCTCATTCAAGCCTCTAGGGAACAGAATAGCAGGGAAGGGACACAACTTCTGCACAGGACAACATAAGCCAAAGAAAACAAATTGCATAATTCTGCAGATCTAGGGCACAAAGAGATAGCTGTGCTCTACTACTAGACACAACCCTCTACTCCTGGGTACTCTTTCTTTCCCCTGCCATTGAAACAACAGATTTTAGAAGAAATATCTGTACAGTATCTCTATCGCTCTTTTTTTGTCAATACTGTGTAATGTCTGTTTTGTGCTGGACAGGGTCTCCTCAGCACTGCGCTTCACCAAGGCTCCCACTGAAAACTGAAAGCAATACCAGAATATGTCAGAGCTTTATTTTTAGATTTGGGCCTTGACAAGCAGCACCGAAGGTGTTAAATTGAGTTAGGAGAAGGTGGAAGGATTTGTAGGTCAGAAAATGAATAAGCAGGTGCCCAGCACACTTCTTTTCCCCTGAAGGTAACTGGATCTGTTGTCATTAATTAGTATTGCCAACTCATGGCACCTGCAACTCGTATAAAGATAATCATTGGGACCAGAAACTTTAAACATTGTGGGTATTTGCCAAAGTTGAGAAGCTAAGCAGAAAAAATTCAGAAAAACTCCCATTACAAAAGTCCCACTCCTGTTAAGGAAGAAAATTTATCAATCAAAGCAAAAGAGGAGGAATCACTTGATCCCTTAAATTAACAATATGTTCACCTTCACTTTCCTACTAGCCCCTCCAGATCCAAGTGATTTCATTCTAAACTGAAGTAAATCTTCCCATACTCAAAAGCCCTGTATCTGGTTAGGGCAAAGTGTTACTTCATGGGTGAGAGCACAACTTGCCTTCAAATAAACAAAAAATCTTAAACAGCCATAGAGTTTAGCCAAAATTCTGACAGCAAGTGAATCCTTCTTAGAGATTCACTATCCAGCACATAAACACTTCGGGGCAAGCAAACCTGGCACTCAGGTGATGAGAAGAGGTCATAAATAACCTTACAGCCTGAGCTAGGAATCTATTCCACTTATGTTGTTTTCCAATAGCACCTTGTGGCAAATGCTTTGGAAGCATTAGAAGGCCATCCCCTTGCCACTGGAAGGCAAAGGAAGAGCAGACTGATCATTTCCTTGCTATTGGTACTCAGCTCATCAGAAGCCAAGACACACAAGATTCTGCCCTCCCTAATGCAAATCGTGAATATTTTGCAAGGACAAAAGGCTGCTTGCAGGTTTGGGGGTTTTTTTTTGTGAGATGCCAAGAACTCTGGCTCTGATCTTACCGAGCTTTTCAGCAGGTGCTTAGAAGTAAACTAAGGTAGAATTTAGACAGACATCAACACTCTGCCTGTACAGGATCAGTTTGTGACCTATTGCATCTATGTTAAAGCATCCCAGACAAATTCCAATGCCATTTCAACAGCTGTCCAGTGCAAGTGGCTCCATTCAGAGCTGCATTACACAAAAATGGCTTTCCATTTAAGGAAAAAAGACCCATTTATCTACTAAGTCATAGTATATAAAATTTGCATTTTACTTTTTAAATTGTTGATAAAACGCTCTTTTTTTTGTCATTTTACCTGATATTTTTTGTCATTTTACCTGATATTTTCTGTGTGTCTCACTATTCAAACAATTCAAAGAAAGCAATTTACTCGATAGGGTTTGTGAAAGTACCCAAAATTCACGATGCTTAAAATTCCTATTTGCATTTTAGAATCATCTGGGAAACCAATACAGGCTCAGAAACAGAGTAGCCTGTTTCAGCTTTAAAATAATTTCTGATTTTTTTGAAACAATTGTTTTCTAGTAGCAAGAAATGCAAAACAAACCATAATTAGGCTATTTATGTTCCCCATTCATAGACCATTTTCTCAAAATAGCCTAAGCTCTTGGAACAGAAAGATTATGAATAGGAATAAAAATAACAGTCTCCATGAGTCATGCTGCTGAGCTGCTGAACATCCAATATTCAGCATATTCTTAATAGTAGATTTAGAATGAACTGAAATGAGTCTCTCAGCTGGATGCTCAGAGCCTGTGTTCATTCCTACAGTCAAACCCAAGCCTCCAGCCTGTTACTCTTCCAGATCCCGAGAGGATACAGTATTGCACTAGTCTCTCTATTGTTCACTTGTACATTTCTAGGGAAAGAGCCTGCCTGTAAGCACTTCTCTGAAGCATGGCATGTTCACTTAGGGAGGCTTTTGTTATTTCTTTGGTCTTTTTCCTTTTCTGTACATTATCCCATAAGACTGTATTCCTTTCTATTGGATCTGTTGCTTCCCCACAATCCAAAAATAGCTCTGACAAGATTATCACTTCCTGTCTGTGTGTGAGAATACATATCACTTTACATGTTCAAAAAAGGCCAGAATCACTGGTAAAAAGGGTAGTACAGGCTTGAGACCCATATAACCTAACAACAAAAAGAACTAGCATTACTACTTATATTTTTCTTTTTTTTTTTCCCCTGAAAAGGTAAGTTGACATAGTTCATTGGTTTGAACATATGGTTCAGATATTGCTGAAAAAAAGTGCTTGCACTATGTGCTCTCCATCTCAGCAATACAAAAGCTTTCCTATATCTTCAACACATGGACTGCTGTGGCAAAGAGAAAAGTAGGTCTATGCAGATTATGGACTAACAGTAGACAAAGAGGGGGAAGGAGAAGCCCCAGTAAATAATAAGGCTGCAAATAAGACTTGGCCAAGAGTTTAGAATGCAAAACAGGCAGAAAAATCCACTGGTTTGGTTTAACAAAAAACCTTCCTAGAGATAAATGAGATTCTTAGGGATTAAGGCAGCAAAATGTAGAATATTAGCATGAAAGAAAGATAAGATACAAATGAAGAAATTAAGTTTGGTATTTCCCTAGAAGTTATAGCAACTGTGTTGCCTTGTTTCAGCTGGAGAACCCGTTTCATACAAATAACAGGCAATATAAAATATAGAAAACACTGGGACCTTTTCTTCTTGACATATTTTAAGCAGCTTTACAGATTGTATGACAGCATGTGTGTATGCATATGCATTTCTCACTAAACTACCATAGCCTGGATGAACTGGAATGTAGTCCCCACTCACTAAAAAAAAAAAATCTATATTTTCAAATCCAGTTTCAAATGAAAATAAATCATCTACAACTACAAAAGAAATTTTTAAAAACTAGAGCTATCTTAACTAACATCAGATGAAAGAAGCAGGACTTCACAGCTACCCTTCCACAGGACATCAAAAACTGTCAGCGATCACTAGTGATTGCAGCAAACTTTGTTTTTGTAATGCTACAATCAAATTTTTCCATTCAGACATACTCAAAATTATATTCAACAATGATAGATCTGCTCTTTGTGCTCCAGACCTCACATTTTGACAAATGTATTACCAGTTTTCTAATGATTGCATCAATCACCACACAATCTGGCTTACCCTTCCAGCATCACACAGAGAAGTCTTTACCTCACTTAAATCTTGTGTCCTGCTTCGTAACTCTGGCTTTCCTGGTACCACCACTCCAAACCAGAGTCTCGGCCTTCATCACAACTGAGGAGAAAAAAAATGCAAACAAACAAATCCAAACCCACCTAACCCTACCTTGAAACCTAACTCACATAAAACCAGTGCATCAGGTCCAGCTTAAGTAAAAGCATTGCACTGAGCATACACAGTACAAAGACCAATGGAGAATAAATTTGGTATGTGACAAAGGGTATGCATGTATACATATACATCCCATTTACACTTGTGTGTGTATATATATATATATAGAATTGGACCTGACAATCCTTATGGGTCCGTTCAACTTGAGATATTTTATGGAACTTTGCTCCTTCTGTAGAAAATATGTATTATAGAATATTAAACGGCATTCAGCTACACTCAAGGTTTATATAATTGTAAAAATAAGGTCAGAATGTAACTGTGGGTTATGTGCCTATCATTAGCTTCTGTCCTTTTAGAATTATTTTTTTAGTATAGAAGAAAAAGTATCTGGTGTATGTTCAGCCTTTTTCTCTATAAAGTTGACTAAAACTTTGTTTGCTGCTTCGCAGTCTTACTGTTAGAAATCAAGAAGAAGAGAGAGCAAGGAGAACATCTCATGAACTCCAAGCAGAGGGTATTCCAAACTGTGAGGAAAGGTATGGTCTTTATTAAGTGTTCTTTTAAGCTAAAATGAAACAAACCCAACAAGCCATACTAAGTAATTGCAATGGTTTACCTGAAATATGAAAATAACTATTATCTGCTTGTCATTTACACCCAATTTGCAAGTCACCTGTTTTTTACCTCCTAATGAACCAAAGGTCTGATCTGTAATATTTTACTTTATTTATATGCAGCACGTAAGCACATCCCCACTCCCATGACAAATTAAAACAAGCATTATAAACTGAAATTTTACTTTTTCCTGAAATAATTTTAAAATGCACCCTGTTCCCACCCAGCAAGTATGCAATAAGCTTAACCAGCAATGCTCAGCCTTAAAAAAATAATAAACTGGAGGATAAATCCTCCCAAAAGTCAGGCAAGTTTCTTCAGAAATGCTCAAACAGGTAAAAATACTTGCAAAATGGTAACATACAGGTGGGTACCTTTCAAAGTGTTTGACTCATTGCTTCTTTAAATGTATTTTCATTCAATTTTTAACCATAATTTAACAAGGAATATTAGGGATAGAAAAAATGTCTAGCTGTTGCATGGGTACTTCTTTGTTCCAATTACTCTGAGCAGTAAACTGCAATTTCTGCATCAAAGCAGAGGCAATCACCTGTATCAGAGCTTTTGATAAGCACACTTTCAAAAAACATCTTATAAACGTGTTTACACAAGTTTGCACTTGGGTAGTTCCAGTGAGGAATCAGAACTCCATGAACCTCACAATTTTGATCCATTGTGACGGCAGATGCCTCCTGCCAGCCGCAAACAGCTTGAGTAACAATCATTCGTTTCTCTCCTTTTGCTCTTCTTCCTCCTTAAGCCCTGCTCCCACTCTCGAAGAAGTAAATGCCTGGGCTCAATCATTTGACAAGCTGATGCTTACTCCAGCTGGCAGAAATGCTTTTCGTGAATTTCTGCGAACAGAATTCAGCGAGGAAAACATGCTTTTCTGGATGGCCTGTGAGGAACTAAAACAAGAATCCAACAAAAGCGTCATAGAAGAAAAAGCAAGACTAATTTATGAAGATTATATTTCTATCCTTTCTCCAAAGGAGGTATATTGCTTTCCCTAATACATGCTTTGATGTTTCTTTGCACAGTTAGTTCTAACATGTGTTTAAAGCTACAGCAATACTTACAGAGAATCCCCCGCGGCCGCCCCACATTCCACTGCCATCAAGTAGATATTTAGGGGAGGAAGGCAACCATCATCAAGGTGAGATGGTCAAAACTACTTTCACTGTTATAAGAATCTCTTCCTATGCTACCCTGGCATGCTGGTGTGGAATTTTTAGTTTGATGCACAAATATATGGCTGATCACATTATCCTTGCCCAACTCAAATTTTATTTGTTGGACAAATCAGTTCCTTTTCTCATTACACTTGGAAGAGGGGGTACACGTTTCTCCAAAAGCAGAGTAACCACAAATAAAGTGTCATTTTCAAAGACAAATTTCTCACAGAGCAGCTGACAAAATATGGCATAGAACAAACACAATTACCTCCCCAAAATTTTCAAAACTACTTTGATGTTAGCAAATACGTCAAGTTTCAAAGACACCTCAGTACAGTTTGAATATAATCCTGCCAAGCAGGCTAGAATTTTATACCTTTTAACATCCTTGCAAAATTGCAATTTAATTTTTTGGTGCCAGCTATACTTATGTACTTATGAAAATGCTGTTTAAATCTACCCAGTCCGTTCCTGCAATACTAATATCTCTCTCCAGACATAGGACCTGCAGGAAAAAAAAAACAACCTACATTACTGTAGGTTGTATGGAATCATTATATAGCCCTACCTGTGGTTCACATCAACTCTGCTTTTTTACAGCAATTTGATTAAGAAACAGCTTCCCAGGTTACACTGTCCACCTGCGTCATACTCCAAACTCAGTCTCTTTACAACAGCACCAACTCTCCAGGAAATGAACTGTCACAAAAAATTATAAATGCTCTCTACTGCAGAGCAGGAAGTTGGTCTGGAAATAACCCATCGGTCTCAGTAATAATGGGATTGCAGACAGCCTTGTTCAAATAAGGTACCTCAGTGAGGACATTACCCATACTCAAGATATTACTCTATTCAAATTTTAACAGAATCATTTTTTGCATAAGTTTATTTAGCAATTTTTACAGTCTTGGAGGACACCAGCTGAAATGCTTAAAAAAGATGGCTTTTTCAACCAATGAAACAAAACTAAGACCCCACCTGTACTATTCACCACTATTACTTACATGACTTTCTATTTTAATACACAGGTCAGTCTGGACTCCAGAGTAAGAGAAGTCATTAACCGAAATATGCTGGAACCTTCACAACACACCTTTGATGACGCACAGCTTCAGATTTATACCTTAATGCACAGAGACTCTTACCCACGGTTTATGAACTCTGCTATTTATAAGGACTTGCTTCAGTCCTTGTCTGAAAAATCCACTGAAGCATAGAATTTTTTCTTAAATGTATTTATTTTAAAACAGACGGGACTCTGGGCTACAGAAATCCACAGGGAATTTAGAATTAATCAGATATTTACCTGAAAATAACTCAGGCAAGTTTTACTACAGACTGAATAATTTAAATCCGCACAAAGCTCTGACACAATCAGCTAAGTACAGTTCCTGATTAAATTCAGTATTACTTTGCTAAAGGAAATTACGAGAATGAAGAAGAAACCTTGTTCAAAAAAATGCAGTATTTTTTCAAACACAGCAGAAAATTCAGACACAAAGCTATTACAACTTAAGTCTGAGGTACAAATATCAACTGAGCATGAAACTAAAACTGATTTATAAGTGGAGTGTTAGAATTTTCTTGAAAACCAAACCAGTTGCCCATCCACACTGTGACCAAAGTAAAAATATTACTGTCAATACTGTGCTACTCTAGGCACTGCCATCACACCTGGTATAGGTACACTCCACTTGTTTTGGTATATTTAATGCATACATGGTGCACTAATGGAAATTGGCATGGCAATCTCAAGTTTATGAGAGTTACTGGTTGAAATAATGCTTATAAAAAAATCTTTTGCTGAAGAATTGTTATTTTAGTATTAGAATCTGCTGAAAGCATTAAGCTCCCTTTGTTAATGTTCATAAAGTTAAATTATTTATTTCAGAGGAAGACAAGTCTGGGCATTCAAAATCCAAAATAAAGCACAAGAATTCTCACATATTTTTCTCTTCCCTCAGTAGGTGTTTGTAAAACCCTTCACTATTTGCTCCCAAGAGGACAAGGTTCAACTATCTTGGGTTTGTAAATACGAAATTCTCCCGTTCCCTGACAGATCTTGTAAGGTTTCCATTACAGATATACACACAATTTACTTAATAAAAGAAGGAAGATGGAACTTGTGTTCTAATACAGCACTATTTCACACTGTCCAACAGCACCAGCTCTATCCAGTTATAAACCATGTTCATTTATAGTATACTCAAAGCATTACACTCAATTCCGGGTCATATCTCAAAATCAGTAATCACAGGAAATACTAGGAAGAAAGTAAGTTGAATCCACATAAACTATCTGTAGATCTGTTACTCTAATGTCTTCTTTCTTTTAAATCACACAATTCCACTACATTAAACTCTGGAGTTTATAGTGGATTTCCACTGAATTGTATTTTTCCCTGTGTATTATTGAAATGAGCCAAATGACACATATAGGTTGGGAAGACATATGGGAAACAAAAAGACACCAAAAAAATACCCCTAGAAGGGAGAATCAGACAGACATAGTTCAGTGATGTATACTGCAGCCTTTCCAAAACCTACTCTTTGCCTAATTCCAGCACTATGGAAAATACAAAATGGGAACTTTCTCTAAAAAAAAAAATGAAATGGGAAGAACAAAACAGAATTTAAGACATTAATTTGTTTCCTTAATGCACCTGGCAGGTGACATGTTGTGCCCTTACTACATTTTGAAGCACATAATGATTTTATTTTTCAGTGCATAGCACCACAGGAGAAGAGCTGATACATGGTAATTTATCAATGCTATGGCCTGGTTCAAGCCAGGCTGGATGGGCAACCTGGTCTAGTGGAAAGTGTTCCTGCCAGTGGGGATGGTACTAGATGAAGGTACCTTCCAACCCAAATAATTTATGATTCTATAACCAGTTTTCATCATCTCCTTCCAACAATAAAACAGTATTCAACATGTCAGCACAAAAAAGTAAACCAAAAAAATCTAGAGAGAGCGAAGCAAAGTGCTTTTGCCTGGTGCAGCACAGTGCTGGGTGACTAGATTAAGAGGAAACCCTTCCATGTACCACTAAAGACACAGTTCAGTTAGTGTTTGCCACTGCTTAATCTATCAATGCTGCTTACCTCAGCTGAATTTCTATTAAACACACCCAAAGCAATACCAATACAATTTCAGTTTACGTGAAATATTGCAATGTAAGTAGTAACTTCAACAAAACAAACCAGGTATCTTCATAAGGCAGCACTCATGGGGAGCTTGCAGTCAAACAGATGATACTCTATTTGTTTTAATCAGAGTGGGCAGGAGTGCTCTAAACCTCTAAGTTGACAAATAAAGTTTACCTAGGTCAAATTCAGCTTGTTGGAAAGATCATATGCATAAATCAAAAAAAAAAAACAAAAAAAAACCCAAAAACTTCAAAGCATGTCACCTCACAAAATGGAGGATTTAATTTCTTTTTCTTTTAAGTTACCTCTCTTCCCTGCAAAAATACTTCATTAAAAGCTGGAAGACAGACTGAACACTTATAGTCCATATCAAACAATATATTATATTATTCTGCAAGAAAAAAATGCAATGAAGTTAGAGGGGAGAGAAAACTATATTGGTTTGGGCAGTTTTATGGTTAACATTAAATTATAAAAAAAAGAAAGTAATAATTTCTAAGCTTATTTTCCATGTGCCACAACTTCTAAGCAATGAACATTCTCTAGGCAATTTTCATTTTACTTCTGCATTACAATATGTTGACATTTGCAATGTGCATTCTTTCCTGAAATATCTTAACAAATCTTACTGCTGTGCTTCAGGCCTAAGCTTATACCCACCACCAGTGGCAGAATGCTGATCCCTAGACATCCTGAGAATATCTCCTAAAAACCCAAACAACCCACTCCCTTAAATATCTGGTTATTTGGAGGCTGGTTAATGCTGGATTTAATTGATGGCATGGAGGCAAGGAGGGAGGGAGGGGGAAGATGAAAACAAAAACCTACCCACACAGACAACAAAGTTTTAATTACATTTCATTGCTATATACCTGCTCATGGTGCATAAACTTCTCAGGGCAAAAGAAATGTGCACTGAAAAGGAAAATTTCCATAGACAAGCTGTTACATGAATAGCAAGAGAAAATAATCATATTGACATAAGACATTATTTAATCATGTAAGAAATTATCACAAAATCAATTTATCCTAGGTTGAAAATGAGCACGGTTGGTTTGCCTTGGCATTTATTGAACTGCAGGATATCATTAAGCTGTAACAACTTTCCAGTCCACTGGCATTCTTCCTTCAATGTCTGCACATCATAAAGCAGTAACTCCCACAGAACATGCATACTGTAAAAGACTGCTCTTTTCACCAGCCTGCTAAGCACTATTAAAATTGCATGGGCTCCTTCAGCCAACATATTGTGCTTTACAGTGACCTTTAAATTCCAAAGTCATTAGCACAGTACAAATGGAGAAAAAAAATATTCTGAAGGGCTCTTCCATATAAAGTTAGATTAAAATTCATCACACAAACATCATGTACTTATGCAGTTTCTGATTACAAAGGATATCAGAAAAAAGATAAAGTGATGAGAAAGCCTATCATATCAAAATGTTAAGTAATTTTTAAACAACTTTGCTGTAAGCAGTTCTTAAGAACATGTGTCTTCTGCCATAAAGGGTACGAGTATCGTTTCAATCACATTATGAGAAATTTTTATACTAATATTGCAACTAAATTAATCCCAAACTCTTTGAAATGGTAAAAGAATTCAAGAGTAGTGATGATCTAGTGAAACAGAAGCTAATATACAGCTGTATAAAATTGTGCTTAAAAGAAGTAAAACTCCTTAGATTTGTTTATATGAATGGCTAATATTTCATGATCCATTTCCAGAGGCAAGTGTTTGAAAGGTAATACAACCAAATTTTACAGAATGAAGACTTCAAATTGATGAATTAAGTCCTGTCAAGCTGGCAAGGGTTGTGAGTTTCAATTTAAAACTCATGTATGTGATCACAAGTGGAATCCTGAACTCCGGATAAAAACCAGGCCCTTTCTTGGATTCACAAAAGCCAAGATTACTGGGCAGATAATTCCCTTCTGCTTAGTGATAGTCAAAAAGAAGCATTCAGTACAAGAGAGTTTAAAACTCATCCTTTCTCCTGAACGAGATAACAGAATATATGAGCTAATGTATTATATATGAGAAAATGTCTTCTAATGAAGGATCCAGAAGCTGTGTTTTCTGAGCAGCAGGATCCTCTAGCCTTGCTTACAGAAGATTGGGTCCTTAAAGAACACACACGCACAGACACACAGACTTTAGAAGGAATGTGTGTGTGTTTCTCATTCTCTCTATTAGAATTGTGTAAAAATTACCTTAAATTGTAGGATAACTCTGCTTTATCTGAGAGGATTCAAGTGTCCATAAAGGTAATAACCAAAGCTGCTATTCTTAGATGGAGAGATTCATCACCAGTTCTGCTGGCACGTTTCAGTGCATGAAATGCCCCAGTGTATTGGGTCAGTCATAGCACAACTGCAGCCCAGTAGACAAGCCAGCCAGCTGGAGAAGTGAGACAGCCCCAGCCCCACCTTTGCATCCTCTTCCATACAGGAGATCAATTTCAGACAGCTGTGAAAACTGCAGCAACTGTTGAACAGAGGTCCATCCAAAATCAGTACCGGAAAGTTTTATTTTTGGATTTGGGTAACCAAAATAAAACATTAATAGAAGAGATGCATTTTTGGATCTAGCTGTTGCGTTCCATCTTTCACTGGGAAAAAGAAATGCCGTGGGGGCAGAAGGGAGAAGGATGAAGGCTGCTGCTCAGGTATCATCAGGTGAAATCTCATTTCATTTCAACTCCTGCTTGGATATACCTGCATCACAGAAAGTGCTACCACAGTTCTGGTTCTTTTAATATAGTCCAAATGTAAGCTGGTGACTACAGAAATACAATTACTACATTTTCTCAAAAGATATTCCTTCTAAGTGTCACAATCATACACTAAGATTAAAGGACACACACTGTGAGGAAGGTTAAGCAAACCAACCACTGCCTGCCCTGTATATACGTGCTGTGAACAGTTGTGGAAATTTAGGCCTACTTGGCATCCCATTTGCTGTCATTTTTAACACAATTTTTTTGACTTGTTCTTTTAGAAAGGTCCACAAACAAAACACTCTAATTGACAGTAAAGATCTTTAATTGGTTTGTTGTCCTCAACAACTTCAAAAAAATCAATTTTACATCTTTTAGTAACTCTTAGGAAGCAATCCTGCCAATGGACCTACAGACAGGCTGAAAATCAACCTATGCTGCTAGTAGAAAAAATGTTTTCTAAAAGGCATTAGGGTAAGTTGAGTTTAAATGTTTATATATAAAAAGCTATTCAAGAAACCTTAAATGCTAAGCAATTTTCTGCCTAAAAAAATAGTCTGTAACAAAATTTCCTCTATTTTAATAATTTTTACCCTTCAGCAGAAAAGCCACACTTCCTTGCATAAGCTGACTGGAAGAGCTTGCTGTATCAAGTACTAACCAAACAGTTCTTGTCTCCCAAAGTTCAAGTGTCATCATACTATTTCCAACTCATTTGTTACGGTTGCCACTATCACACAAAAAACATTCAACATAGAAAAACTTGGTTTTCCTTTACATTAAAGGAATTTATTTTCCAGGAGCTGTGCATACTCTTCCCATCCCCTCATGAATAATTTACACAGTGTCAAAATAGACCTCCTCAGCCCCAAACTCTAACAAATTAAGTAATATAAAATTAGATTTAATGAATTTAATCCCTTCTAAAGATGTTGACATGTTTTTCCTTGAAAACACACTTGCAAATATTTCTAAACATGCACTGTTGAAAAGCAAACTCTAAAAAAAGCAGCATTTATATAATTTCTCATATGGAAAAGATCACAACTTTAATAATTTATTCCCACTTGCAGGTCTATGATGGACACAGGATACCCTACATCTCAAAAAATCATTTCATGAACAAAATCAATGCCATTTAAATGAAGGGAGTTTAGTATTACCTCCCCAGCCAGTTTAATGTAATGAATTGGTTACCTGGTGTTATTAGGATAGCCTACAACACAACGCCTTTGCTTATTTACAAAGTCTAAGCCCAAGTTGGTTGTCAAGCACGTTAAGCAAGACTGAACACTCAAATCAGATTTAACCACTATTTTAAGACATTCTTAGAAATAATGCCTGCTGATAGGAGGTAAAATACATGCTTTGGGCAATAAAATATATTGCATTGATCAAAGCTGGTTACATAAACAAGCTTAACCAACCACTGCAAAAGAGATCATCATATCGACTAATAAATATTCAAACCCCATGACTGCAAATTTAGTCCTAGTCCAGAAAGAGCACACGAACTAGAGAGTTAATTAAATTGTGTATTAGTTAACAACTGAGTTTAATGTTATGAGGAACTAATATACTTTTTCTGCTTGCAAAGCAAAGTGAACACAGCAGAGAGAAACAAAATTTCATTCTAACAATCGAGCAAATGTGGAGAGGCAAAATACACACAGGAGGAGCGTGTATATTTCAGACCACAAAATATACAGTACATTATTCACATAGTTAGAAAAAACCAAGACAATTACCAAAATGTTTAACTGGTAAAAGTTTAATGTCAACTTACTTATAAAAATGAAAAAATATTTTAAAATTCACCATACAGTTGAGCAACCTGGCCCTATGACTACCAGCTCTAGGAAGGCATTTAAGGAAATTATGGTTGTGTCAAAACAAAGGCTAACTTGAGGCATGTATGCTGCTTTGAAATAAAAAGAAAAGAAAAACCAAAAAACCCTCTCATTTGCAGGAAGCTAGATGCTTAGCCTAGTTTTTAAAGCTAATTACAAAATCCTCGTTCATACTGGTCCAGATGTCTTGACAATTTCTTCTTCTAACAGAACTGTCAAAAGAAAACAATGTTTTATGAGATCTTCATACATCTTAGTTCTAAATCTCTGCAAGAAGAAACAGAAATACAGCACCATACCTGGGATATGGAAATTACTAATTAAAGCATTTGCTTAGATTTTAACCATTCCTTCAGGCATCTGTACACAGACGCTTCTGTAACTGCCACCTTACATAAGGTTTTAAGGACAAATATACTTTTTCAGGTACTGCAAACAATTCCATCAAACGATTTCTAAGCTTTATATATTATTTAGGTATCTTGGAGCCCATATTTGAACAATGTTCAGCAATAAGCTATGTAAACCAAGATACATAAAATATTTTTTATGTGGCAGTCTTAACATATACCATGGCATGGCCCTGCAGAGCTGCAGCATTCTTAACATAGGAAAATAACAGAATGAGGTTATCATGCTTCCTATGGCAAGTAATCACACCTTTAACTGTAAATTTTACAAGCCTTCCTTTCAGTGTTTCTCTGTTTTATTGAACTACCAGTGTTTCTCAGAAGCTTTATAAATTCCCGTTTTCTGAACTTAAGAAAAAGATTCAATCAAGTTACCACTGCCCTACACTTATCCTGGCACAGGAATACAGCAGCAGTCATCTCTCTTTTCTATTACTTCTTCTTTTCAGAATAGCAAAAAACCAGAAAAAACAATAACAACAAAAGGTCTAAAAAAGGCCTGTTACACTCACCAAAGCAGAGATTAAAACCAGTTAATAGAACTTTGGGTGAGGAAAGAGAAAAGACAGTGACTAGCTTGTCACCACTTTGTATGGCAAAGCAGTATTGTAACTAAATGTTGCAATGACTAAGTCCTGACTTCTCTTCCCTTTGCCACCAACCTTCTTGAGAGATCTCACACCTTCAGTCAAAAATAAATTTCTAATTTAAAGCTATTGTGCAATCTCAACATGTAATATCATTAATGGGTTAAGAAGTAACTAAAAGTCAACAGAAAGTGGTTTGTCACATTTACTGTAAACCCAAATTAACCAGAGAGGCTGGCTGCCTGCTATCAAATATGCAGAGCAGTCTAACAGTCTTACCTTCCATCTGTTTCCACATTCATTACAGACAACAAACGTTGTCATGGGTTCATCAGCACTGCGGGTTTGAACCTTTGGCAAAGGCAAGAGCCAGAGTGGAAAAGGAAAATTAGTATCTTCAATTTTTGTTAGTGTGTGTTCAATGTAACTTAAAATCAAAGTTTAACATTAAGGAAATAAGTTTGCATAAAAATACAACTTTATGTATCAACTGAAACTGGGCTTTTGCCTCGCTATAAAGCCATGATAAACTTGGATTTTGAGAGATTCAATAGCACTAAAATACCAATTTCTACACTGTAACTGTGCATGTATTTCTAGGAGAAGATTCTGCACTAAAAGTACAATGGCCAGTACAGCTTCACATACATTTACCAATGCAAAGGCTTAAAAGTCTCACAACTGAAAAACAATTTGCTATTTAAAGCATCTGATGAACAATACAAAATATAAATGCAGTTGATCCCATGATGAAAATGACATTCGCTGAAGCACAGTTAAGCCAATTAAAGCACCCTTTCTGTGGTTGTAGGAATGACTGCAAATCAGGGTCTAGTGTTAGTCAAATGGTACATTAAATATATATATAAATATACATGTGCATATACATACATATCATTTTCTGCTATTTAGTCCCTCTGTAAAAATAAGCTTACACACATTAAAAACAGTACCTCTCCTCCACATAAAACCCTTATGAATATGATGTATTAAGAAGAATTATCAAGAATTCAGCATCGTGAAGAAACTCAAGTTTCAATCTATTTGGATACTCAGCTTGGATCTACATAAAATTTTTGGCAAATAAATACAACAAATTTGCTTTATATAAGCACAGCTAAGTAGATCCAGCTATCTTCATGTTTTATAATTTGTCAGCATTTTGTTGGAAGTTCGTTTTGCAGTTCCAATTTTTTTTTTCTCTGACAATCTTTATATGGGACTCAAGGTTTGAAAAAGGAAAACAATCTGAATAATCACGCACCTGGGTGTATGTACAGTTCTTCTTTTTGCACTTGCCACATGTAAACAGATCAGTTTGGGTACCTCCTGTTTTAGCCATCTGGTGCTCTCTGATAGCTTCTTTGGTCAGATTTTTGCGCATCTCTTTCAGCTCATCACTTGCCATTTCCTATAAAGGACAAAGAGCAGACAGAGTTTACTAGAGAGTTTTAGCTTTAAAACAAGTTACCAAAGTGCGAGCCAATACAGTTTTTTATTTAGAATCCATGAACAACAACTCTGTTGAAGGGCAATGTAATTCTACACATTTTTAATTTTACAAGACTTAAACTGGGCTATTTCACAGCACAGAAGCTACAAGAAGTTAAAAATGTTCTCTTTTTTTAGCACAGATAGGAAAAAAAAGTACAAGTTACAACATCAAACATTAGAAACATTTCTATGCAAATACACTTCTGAAGTTCAGAAATGTAAGCGAGGCAAGGTAGAAGACTTAGAAGTCCTCCAAGGAGGCAAAAAAGATGCTCTCCCTGTGTTAGATCCTTGGATAATTATCTCATTGGCCTACGTAACATTTATTACAGGAAAAAAGTTACATTTTTTTGACTTCCATATCTGTAGTGATAAATACAGTACAGCCATAATTTACCATATGTCACCAGAAATCATATTAACTTCATTTCTCAACACTAACCAAAGAGTTCAGAATCACCCATTTTCTTTTTCCTTTAAAATAGTTTTAGTGCACAAGAGCTCCACAAGGTGTAGTAATCAAGTGTGCACAGCAAAACCAATTTGTTACATTTTTCTTCAATACAATTTTATTCACCATCCCATGTAGATGTGGAATGAAAATCTTGTATCAAAGCTCCTTCACTACTGTTAAGAAGTAATCTTAACACTAAGGGGGTTTTAGCCATTTGACATTTCAATCCAAAACATTAATCAAACAAAGAATGTGCACTGGACAGGACAAAATATATGTTTATGCATATGTACACAAATATGTAAAACAAAGAAAATCAAAATACATACTAAAGGTACAATTTGCTTTTTTTACACATTGTTTCACCAGCCTCTGTTTGCCCTAGCCTTTATGTAAAGCATTAGTAAAAAAAAAAAAGAAGAAAAAGAAAACCACCAAAAAAAACCCACCACAACTTTGTTTTGGAATAAAGTTAGTCATGATTTTCATTAGCTGACCATAACTAATTTCTCTCAGTCTCCAAGACACTCCTTTGGATTTCATTTGAGGGGGCAGAATCTAACACATAGAAGCAGAACTACAGAACTGAAGCAAGATGTTAACAAGATGCACTTTCATATTTCTCTCCCATAAAATCTCATTTTTCATTTGAATTTCTAGATCTACTTTGACTTGTAAAGACACTTTCATGCCCTCTACCCCAACACAGCCCTGTAATTCAGATTCTGCAAGCCACAAAAAAGCCACAGTCTTTCAGAAGTATGCCAGCTTACACAAATTACTTTTATGGCTAATAAATACAGGCCAGGGTGTAAGTCCAAGAGGGAAATAGTTCAAGACCTGTGCTTTACTTACCTCTGCTGTCATTTTAGCAAATTTGTCAGGAGGAATGTTTCCACATAATACATTTTTCCGTAGGTTAGGGTTCTTTGCGTCCTTGAGATTCGCTATCCTACTTCGTACCCTATTTTTGTACTTCATATCAGTGTTTTTTAATTCTTGAAAAATAGGTGCTTTGGATTTAAGGAACAAAACATGGATAAGTAAAATAGAGTAAAACATTAACAAGTAAAACAGGGCATTAGAAAGGATTCATTCTGGGGGGCAAGTTCTAAACCAATGTATTTCTCCACTGTCCATCAAGTCCTCCTCCCACCCCAACCAACAGCTACTTTCCTGTTCAACACAGCAGAATTCTTCTTCTGAAGCCTAAGCATAGTTTAGCACAGGGTCAGTGAACTATGAATTTTTGGGTAGTAAGACCTCAACTGCAATTGTGAAAAGTCACCCATAACTTTATGTCCAGTTTTCTTGATCTCATCCTGAGAATTAATTAATTTCTGAATTAAATATTTTAACAATTACAGCTCATGCACACATTTTTTTTTGTTAAAAAAAGAAGCACAGACCTCTGCTCTGGAACAATTTAAACACTGGTACCAGAACCACCCTTTTGAGAACTGCAAATTAATTTAGAAATAAACTTGTAGAAAATTAAATAAAGACACTAAAAATTATTAAGACTGTTAACAGGAAAAGATTTTAAAATAGTATAGAAGAGCACAGCATTTTATGTAAGAATGCTTCAGTAAGATATAATATTGCTGCTACAAGGAAAACATATTGAGCCGAAAAGAACCCACACACATTCACCTACATGCATTCCTACATATTTTAAGGCAAATCATTTAGGCTGGGCTCGTTTTTTAAACACTAAATTTATGTACTGATGTGTTGAACACAGTTGCCTTTTTTGTTTAATATGAAATATAAAAACACTCAATATATAGATCAAGTTAATTAATTTGAAAATTACTGTGTTTTTCGAAAATACTCCTGCTCTAGAGCACACAGATATACAACAAAGGATATCTTCTTCAATCTGAGAACCCAGCTCTTCTTCATCAGCACCAATAGCAATGTAATCATCTGAAGAAAACAAATGATAAAATATTAGCAACCTGACACTCTTGTGTTCGATATCCCTAAGATCCCTATAGTTCCAAAATGCTGAAACTCAGCAAATTATAAAACACTTGCAGTGAGTCTTCTTGTTGTATATGTAATTTTGATTTACTGTGTACTTAACCATTCAAAATTTATTATGCTGAAGAACACAACTAAGTGAAAGAAGCAGAACAGAAGTTTAAAAGAGTCAAAAACATTTAAAAACCAAAAAATGTCTGATACCTAATTGCAAACAGAAATAGGAACAAAAAACATTATTATACAGAAAATAAAATATTCCAATGGGCTTGGCATCTCTCCCATCTCCACAGCCTGTGCATAGCACAGACTGTTATAAAAGGGAAACATTTTATATTGTGTTTAATCAATTGTTTTATTCCATACAATACAAGAATAAACAAATAAATGTTTAGCATGCATGGAAGAAAAAAGATTTCATTAGAAACATGGTAATTAAATAACAAACAATCTTATTAGATTTTTCTAAATGCAAAGCAGAGATTTGTCATAAAAGACATAAATTAGAAGAAATAGACCACAGCAGTCTTGAAGGCAGCAAAGCACTTGAACTAAAATGTCTCAAGATGACTGTTTACTGTTTCTGACCAAAATGCTCCCCCACAAAGACATCTACCTTTCCAAGACAGCTTAAAAACAAATTGCATATAATGTTTGCCTCCTCATTTCAACGTGGGTATATTTCAGTGAGTAACCCAAACACCATTTGTCCTTTGATCTCATACTAAAGGTCATAAAACAATAAAATAACCTTATTTTTTTAAACTCATGGGTCATAAGTTTAGATGTGCTGTAAAAAGCAACATAGCAAAAAAGGTTTTTGGAAAACTATTTAAAATGAAGATTACATAGAATGATAAATACTAAGATGTTGTATTTGACTGTCTGGTCCCAAAAGAAGTCTATGAACTATATATCCAGATGACCACTAATTCATGGTCTTTAGTCAGCATTGCTTACTGTCTATACCTGAATTTATATGAATCAAAAGAAAGAATAAAAGAGTGAAGAGAGTAAACACAGATGATTCACAAGTCTACTTACACTGGGCAAAGTTATACTAAAATAAGAACAGAGAAACAGGAGATGGGTCATAATTTTGAAAAAGAGGAGGATACACCAGAAAAAAATCAGGTAATTCTGAAAAGTCCAGCTACCAGTTTGCTCCTTATCTAGCAAATCATTCAATTTGTCAGTTTAAAGACACCCAAGTGTACATGAGAGATAAAAAGAAAAAATACCAGAACAGTGAAGGAATTTACAAATACCCAAAAGGCATGAGGTTAAGAGCAATGCAAGACTCTATTATTGCAAGTTATCTTAATGAAATGTCAAGAATAAATCAAAATAGAAAGGCAGTCTCCAAAAACTAAAATCCTAAGGTTCCCAAGACCTCTGGTGTAAGAAAGGCAGTCTTGCATGTAGTCACACTGTCTCAGTCAAAAAGATTGAGACAAAAAAAAAATAGCAGTCTCTACAAAAAGATTCAAATGAAGCATTAAGGAGGCAATAACATTCCTGAAAAGAAGATCCCCTGTTGGCAAGGTATCAGATGAACTGAGTCACAAAATGTCCTGAATCAGCAGCAATGAAAATGCATTTTGAAACATTCCCATGCCATCAAGGTTACTTATTACTAGCACCTTGAGTGAACTGGCTTACAGGTCTACACACAAAAATGGATGTAAACAGGGTTTATTCTACCCTACAGGGTAGGAGAAAAAGTAGAGCGGGAAAGACAGAAATAGAGAAGAATGAAATAGTTAAACTTGAAAATATAGTCTACAAAGCTCACCTCCTGTTCTGAGAGCTGCAGAGAGCATTTCTCTACATTTCACTCGTACAGAGTCTGAAGTGCTTGGAGCCCGGGGAAAAGAAGGGATGAAAGAATTTGAGGGAGCACTACCCTCCTCCTTCCTGCTGCTGGAATTGCTACTTGAACTGCTAAAAAAAAGGCAAAATGAAAATCAATATTAACGTTTTTTCCCCCTTCAAATAACTTTGTTTCTGGGCAAAATACGGGTCTTTTGCTACATCCATTTGATGGTATTCCAAAATAAGAACACAGGCCACCTTTTAAAAGTTATTTATAGCTCTAGAGTAAGTACAATTTTTAAAGTGTCTTTAGACTATTCACTAGGGTATTCCACACAATAGAGACACAGCAGGTATTTCATTCCATTATGTGGCACATTAGCTTTAATTCTCAGTTCTTTACATTAACATGGAATCTTTTTTCCTCCCACAGACCTTTACTTTAAGAAACAGTGACGATACATCACACCAACATTCACTCTGCAACAAATGCCTCGCATTCAATCTGTTTACTGTACTGAAGGGGTGCCATGGTCACAAAAAAAGCCCCGCCATTTATGTAGTTTTGCAAACTGCAAACCAAGTTTTCAGCTTCCATCTGGACATACAGTTAGAGGTTAAACTTCAGTTTTAAAATGGCTGCTGAAAAGAGATCACTGAAGTCAGAAATGTATAGAAGAAATGGGCTTGCGAATACTCTTTTTGTAAATGTTCTTTAGCTCCTGCAGTGACATTAATGCAGGCTTCTTTTTCTGGTAACATGCTTTGTGTTTACCAAAAAAAGTGCAGAATGTTTATTAAACTTAAAAGCTAACACACAAAAGAAGCATATGCAATTACCACATAGCAGAGAAAGTTGTTTTACAGTTCTCAAAGCTGTGTGCTAGTACCGAGAGAGGACAGAGTATTTGACAGACCCAACAGATGGAATAAACAAAACTTGTCTGGCCATATCTTGACCTATGTTCGTTGGGTTTTTTTTCATATCAACAGTAGCACAGTTTACTTCCCCAACAACACACTGTTTCTTGTACAACTCTCCAGAAAAGAACACGGCAGCTGTCTCTAATATTACAAATTCAGACCAAATAGTTTAATGTTAATTTATACTGAGTAAGACTATTTGCACAGCCATTAAGAATTAAGCACCTTTCTTCTCTGGCATCAGGGCTGTTTTGTGAGGAAGATGCAGGCTCCTTTTTCTTCTCTTCAGAATCTTTATCAGTTGAAGGTCCATCTGGAAATACAAAACATGAGAAACTCTCTTCTACGCAGAAATAGTAACTGATTTAAAGCAGTGGTAAAATATCATGATTTTTCCCGAATCAGTTAGAAATGTTATCAGCTCCCACTCTCTGCTTTGACCTTCTCTTGCAGTACAGCCTTCCACTTCCCAACACCCTCCCAATGCAGGAGATGGAAAACATGACAACATTTGAGATCCTTCGAGTCAAGTCCAGCATCTGCTTGAACTGGCAGCGAAGATATGACGGAAACATGTACTTTTATGATTTATTTTTTCCAACACTCCTGCATTAGGTAGACAGTAACTTCCCAGGTATTGCATCAAGTCTCTGGAATTTGTCTTCCATGCTTTATATACTTAAGTTCCTACTACATATATGCCGTTCTTTTTAATTATGGCGCGGAAGACACCATAGTTGGCAAAATATAAAGTCATTTTCATATTTTCGAAGGAGTTTTCCAGACACAGTATTTTCTGCGATAGCTCTTAAATTACTTGCCTCAGTATTTAAATATATTTGAATCTGCCATTCCCATACAGGTTCTGTTTCACTACAATTTTATAAAGAATAAAGACAATCACAACATTTAACTCTAGCACAGCAAGAATGCACACACCCTTCCATTGTAAAGAGGATTTCAGAGTGGCTAAATTGAGTGTCTGCTTTGATTTGTCCTCTAGAAAGGATGGCTCTCTACTGCCTACAGAGAAAGCCTAGTGAGATTGGCATCACTGACAGATTTCGTGAATTCCTCTTCCCAAACCCTTACAAAGCTGCTATTACACTTCTAAATTCGTAGACTGTATTACTGGAATAAGAATATATTACAAACTGTAAAATTAATTAAAAAGAGGACAAGAAAAGGAGGGAAATCTGTTAAGGCTCAGTCTTGCCAACAAATATGTCCTGAACTAAGCATGTAAATCCTTGTTTTAGCATCTAAAAGTATCCTTATTTCCAGAGGAATCCCATCCCTGTGCTTCTCAGAGGAAGTTGGTTGTACGTAACACAAATTTGGATCTCTTCAAACATCAAGCTTTTTAATTTGATTTTTATAGAGCAGAAAATAACTGTACTGGCTTTATTTTTATAGGAACATTAAACTGAACATGATTTTGATCCTTTCTTTAACCTGTGAGTTAAGGAATTTATCCAAAAAAATACCACTTTGTTAAAAAATCATCATAAAAGGAGAGCAGAGACAGCAGTCCTGGATCAGACCAGGCACCAATCTACTATCCTGTCTCCAGCTGCACTTGTAAAGAGATGCACACAAAATAGTACAGGAACCAGAAAAGCACAAGAAGATACTTCTCCAGAGTATTTCTCCAGCCTTCAAGAGCTCACCCAATGTTTGCAATGTTGTATTCAATCCTTGATAAATTTCATTTTGGAAAAAAAAAGATCATCAAACACAATGATACACTCAGGCTGATTATCTTTAATAAGCTGAAGATGTTATTCAAAAAATTCCTAATGAAGAGCCCAATTTAACAACTTTTGTTTATAAAAAAAATTTCACTAAGAAAGCAAATGAGACTATAAACTGAATGGATCACGAGTTCTCTGCTATGACAACTGAAGTGCACTACGAGAAAGAAAACAACTCCCATTTTTAACATGCATACTCGCTCTCTCTATGGCAACAACTGATTACATGATATAATCTTTAAAGATGCTCCAAATATGCATACAATCTTACTTAACTTCACAATGTTTTAAGTACATGCTCATTTTTGTCAGAAGCTTTAAGACAAACCAGTGAATCAAACAGATATCTTGGAGTACAGCTCAAGTCCTGCAAAGCAGGAGCTGTGCTTCAGTCCATTTACCTACACATTTTTTCCTGGCACACAAGTTGTCAAATTCAGGTCCAGCTTGTGTATCTCCTGCTTATTATGCACACATACCACAGTGGTATAGCTGGCACCCAGATCACTTCTATCAAACATTCCATTTAGCCCAGCACCATTTCACCAAGGGCAGGCACTTGCCAACACCTGCCAATACCCCAATGGCTTCTTTCCCTTATGGAGGGCAGGGGATACACAAGGCACACAGATACAAGCACAGCTCCTCCTACAGCTGCAGACCAGCCTATGCAAGGATGTCTCAAACTAAGGTCAGATTTGAGCAGCTGAGACTGGACATCTTTAGCAAGTATGTCTTCAAAACCACAGCTTCTTTAATCACTTAAGAGTTCTTGCTTAATCTAATTTCAGAAAGCTGAAAATAAAGTTAATATTATCCTAAGTGTTTAAGTCGTTTTATGGCTCATAAATTGGAAAGCACTAGAAGAGATGCTTTCCATCTTTAAACTCACACAGTAATAAGGATATCTTGTTTTACTGAAATACTGTATTGACAAAAGAACAGAGTGCAATTAACAGCCTGCTAGGCAGCATTTCATATATCCTCTGGGGATAGAAAAATTAGCCTTGACAAATTAAAAGTCCCTACTAATTAGCTTATTTTACATTCAATGACCAGACTGATACAGAGAAAGAATGACATCTAATGGGAACTATGAACAACCACAGAAATTCTAACAAAGTAAGGTTGAAAAAACTGCCCTTCTGTGAAATGTCTTTAAAAATTCCAATGTGATTCACCTCAAGAAGTCTACAGAACATTATAAACATTTATATACTACAAACTACAAGTTTTGCAGCTCCTTTTTGCAACTCCATACAGCTATTCAAACTTACCAAATTTTTCTTCAGAAACAAATGGAAACTGTCACCAATTTTAGGACTGAAAACTGTAACTTCACAGTTTTAGCTATTGCATCAATAAAAAAAAAATCTCAAAGCTTTGGTTTTGTATGAGAGAAGTTAATTTATATTAATACTTCTTCTTTAAAATATAAGGAACATGGTAGTGACAAGAATAGACTATTAGTTATTGGAATAAGACATTCAAAGTTCAACAACAGCACTCCAGTTTCTACCTGGTACTTGCAATTAATTTGAAAGACACTTGAAGCTTCTACAGTGAAAAATCTCTCCAGGGTCAAATAAGACATAACAGTGGTTTGTGTTATCAAACCAAAAATTTAATACAATAAGATACAGCCAGATAACATAATTAATCTGAATGCTAGAAGCCATCAATAGCTTTCTCCTAGATTTTTCTAACTATGCTACGAGCCGACACTAGACATTTGCTAGTAACAAGAAAAAAATAGAAAATACAAAGATGAAATGTTAGCCATTTATAAATCTAACTTCAAATTAACAAAAATATTAAAGTAAAAAATTTTTCCAGAAACATTAATGAAAGGTGGCTAGTTATTACCTGGAAGCACATGAAAACTTAATTTAGCAGGATATTGTATGTTGCCTACTCAGGAATCACCACCAGAACTTGGAAAGTTTTCTGAGTATTCAGTTTAAATAAGTTAAAGGAAAGAGATAAGAGAACAGGTATCAAATTACATAATTATTATTTCAACAATGACCTTGATATGCAATAATTATGTAGGTTCCATTTTCCAGACTCTGACCAAATAATCTTGAGATGCACAAGCAGCTACACTTGTCAGCAATTCCTCTACAAGATGTAGTAAGGCATGAAGGTAAGCTCAGTAAAAGTTTCTTTTCAGTAGTAGCTCTGGAAGGAGGAATATCTAGAAGTCCATAAATAAACAACAATAATATGAACTGTTTGCTAAAGATTTTTTTATCATCAGTGTCAAAAGACCATGATACATGGACTTATTCACTATATGTGTTTTTCTCTTATATAGTATAATGCATCGTGTTTTGTTATCTCTCCACTGATCAGCTTAACAAATTACAAACCTACTAACAGTATATGAGCAGTTCCAAATACACACTTCACAAGAGGTGATTTCTACAGCTCATACTCGATATGAAAGTACTGAAATTGTTTTTGCACTTGATTCTGCTTGATGTCTTATAAAGACATGTACTCTTCTTATCAAAAGTAAATATTTGTAGATGCTATTGGACTCTAATTAAGAACTTGCTTTGTGAGGAACTTTTTTTTTTTTTTTTAGCAAAGCCAGTAGGCTTGAAGAACTTCACTTATGACAGCATTAACATACCTGCAAGATAGTCCTAGACTGCACCTGCTGGCTCCAGGAGAATCAAATCCAGGTTTGACATAACAAAGGATTTTGTAAGCAAAGTAATCTCAGTAAAATACTTCCGTGATGCCTGACTGGTGTTATTAACACTTAAACACTCTTTTAAAATAAAATTACTCAGGCATGCCCTTCTTTGAAATAGGCATTTTAAAATGTTTGTGGTCTCACTTTTAGCTTTCAATACTGACAACAGATCATCACTTAATGTTAACAATATTGTGCCATGCTTCTGCATTTTCAGTTCAACATATAAAGTTACGGGAGGAAAGTTTAGTTACAGGTCTGGACATTCTTTTTCACTGTATACTCTTCAGTTCAGCAAGTAATTATTTATTATGAGGGTTATATTCCTTAAGGAATTTTTGTTGCTTTTCTAACATAAGAAACACTCCTGACAACCTAAATGAGTGTGCATAGATTCATTATCTGCACAGCATACTCTATATATTCAGCTACTTGGCAAAACAATCATTATTGGTAAATCCCATGTTATAACTGAGCAGCATTTTATTCTGAGAGCTGAATTTAGCTCCTTATGCAAATTGTGACCATCTCTGCTGTGCAGTTTAAAGTATCTGGAAGGGACCTTGCACTGTGGCTCACCCAGTGAGTCACTTCAGATGGTCACAAGCCCTCTGCTGCACAGCTTCTGACCCCTCCAAAAAACATTTGGTAACCTGGGAAGGCTCAAGTCAAGCCACAAAGATCTGGTGATTTACAACTCACTTTGATTTGTTCTCATGTTTCCCATGCATTCCTAAAAACTAAATTCTGATAGCATTGAACTGAAACATTACATGCAGCCTGAACAGTGAACAATTCTTGCCTAAATTCAAAATGTCATTTATAAAAATAACTCACAAAGACTTCAGAGCTCTGAGTACAATGCTTGGTACGATTAACAGCTGTCCGCTTCTGCTGCCATCTTTGCTCCATATCATTTTACATGCACTATAAACAGCATAATGGAAACTGATTTCTCAAGCAGCTCAACATACGGTATTTCGCATTCTTCCAAGAAAGTCAAAACTAATGATAAAACAGAATAAGAGTACTTTGTAAGATTCCCACCCATACTTATACCCTATCTTTCACAGAAACTTTTCACATGAAACTTTACGTTCTAATGAGTTACTGAGCAGTGATAAAAGAGGCAAAACATCTGCCTTACTATGCTTTATTATAAGATCTACATTACAACCAAGGAAAATTTAACTACTGAAGTTCTGAATGTAAGCACTGCTGTATTTTCAGAATTCATTT
This sequence comes from Motacilla alba alba, assembly GCF_015832195.1. NCBI lineage: Eukaryota > Metazoa > Chordata > Aves > Passeriformes > Motacillidae > Motacilla > Motacilla alba. The sequence continues at coordinate 112,546,389 of NC_052017.1, forward strand.
GATTTTATGTATTAAGTGCATTACCACAGTTATACTAGAGCTAGCACAATAATGTACACACAATAATATCTGTTCTGTAGCAAAAATTAGCACATGAACGAAGGTCACATACTCTCACTGCCTCAAGAAGTATTCAGTTCAGATAAATGCCAAATATTTCTTATTTGCTTTCCAGCTCCTCACATGTTTGACTTCACCTCATGCAAAATGCCTTAGTTAGAGTCTCCCAACTGTGTTAAAACAATCTGAATCTAGCAAGCTACAAAAGGGGAAGGTCCACCTTGCCCCAGCTGTTTGTTACTGCTACAATCCCTGTGCAGGAAACAGCAACTGCAAACAGGCTGGATCAAAAAGTGATAGTTGAAATTTCAAGCCAGAAGAAATTAACAAAACAATTAGTTTCCAACTGGTCAGTTCCCAGCTCTGATCTTCTGCACAGCCACTCCAGCACTAGTTGTAACACAGGAGGGAGCAAAGAGGCACCTGTGCAGAAGGCAAGTCAGGACTGCTCCTTTGCACAGCAGCCTGTTACACCCAGATTGACCTGCTGTGACCTTCAGGCACCACATCTTTACCCAGACTACTACAGCATGGAAACCCTCCAGGCAGGAGTAACACTCCCCATGTTTCACAATGTTGGAACACTTAAACATCAGTAAACTTAAAGTAACAACGTATTAAGACAATTTTGACTGACTTAAGGAACTCATGAAAAAAAAAGAGACAATTATTTTTAGTGTCTCAACAAAAAAAATGGAAAATCCTTTAGGTCAAAGGACAACAATAATCAGGCAGATCTCCCACTCCCCAAGGAGAGCAGCATCTGAGCACACTCCCAGTGGGAATTCTCTTGGAAATGAGAGTACTCCTCTACTATGCTGTCTAAGCTAAGTGGCAGTATTAAAAATTTGAACTTCCAAGAAAAAAAAATAACTCTCACCAGATATTGATAGGGTTTTGTTTTTAAAACTTAGACTAATAACTTTTAATAACTTGAAAGCTAAACCACTCAATCCAGCAGCTAGTTTTAGAAGTCTTTAGAGTAACTGATGCTAATATGCAAGTCAATTTCTCCACTTACATACCTTACTACATTTACATACTGATTTAATAAAGCTGGATTTCCACATTTAAGTTTAAAAATAGAAAGTATCTTACTTTCACTATTTACCAGTTAACTCTGATCAGATCCTACGCTAAGATCCTGTATATGCATTTACTTTTATTATAAAGGTCATTATGAATTTAAAGGTATTTTATCAGCATGTCTAGTATTATCTAATTTTAACTACTAAAACTAACATTAGTAGGTAGGTTGAAAGTCTTTAAGGCAGCTTCAACAAGTTTGCTGTAGAGGCTGTTGTTTCTTACTAGAGCATCAAAGTTTACTGTTCTGACAAATTGTCCATTTCTACAGAGAGAGTATTTTCCATATCATTTACAAGACAGTAATAAAGTAGCTGATAAAACACTTCAAAACTGATAAAAATGAGGCTGAGTTCAAATGGTAGGGGAGTTACACTCTCCTGGTATTTGGTATATTTTTCCAGACAGAATGGTAAATATTTAAATCATTAATTAATCTGTTTTCTATTTTAAAATTTTAAGCTTCAAAAATCTAATTTACCTAAGCTTACATACAAAGAAACAAAACAGAGTGCACCACAGTGTATGAACAAAAATATCTGGACATATTTTGAGATTTAAGTGTTTTCAGATATTTAAGTACTACCAAATACCCTTGAATAAAACCTTAACAGAAAGGTTTTAAGCATATTAATTGCTTTAAGGGAAATTAAACACTAAGTATTAAGTTGCTAATTAGTAAGCTGTTTAAAATTATAAAGGTTTTAGTTTCAGAAAGTGCAGCTGTTTCTCACTACCTGTAAGTTCTAACAGATTTTAAATTTTTAATGTTTTTTTCTCTTCATAACCAAACATCAAAGCCTCCACACTCTCACATGAGATTTTGCACCAGTTCTTCAGAGTACTTGTTGTTATATTTGATGAAGAAAATAGTCAAGAAGTTTGTTAGTGCTTAGTGCTGCAGTACAGTCACTCCAGCTCAACTGCAGGCAATGAGACTTCAGAAATGAATCACGTCAGAAAAGCTGATTTCCTGCTGCCTGCCAGCCTCAGTAAAATACATTAACTGTTTCTCTGCACACACTCTTACAGTAATGGCCTGGTGACAGTCAAAGAGTAAAAAACCAATTACACCAGCACGGGAAGTTTCAACATTCACACAAAAGCACAAATATGCCTAAAGCAAGGCAGTGCCAATGATGAGCAGCAAGGCTGCACAGATTTAAAACATGCAAGAGCAGGGATGTTTCTGTTGCCATACCTAACAGCTTCTTCCAAGACTTGATAAGAGATTTTGCTAAAGATGTAACCTCTTCATCTGTGCTTTGCTTGCGTATTGCATTCACTGACATTCCAATTCTGGTAGACTGCAAAAGAAACAGGAATATACATTGTCACAAGTGACATGAAGACAATTTAACAAATAAACATATATAAATTTGTATTTTGACATTAATTTTCACAGTATCTTTTTTTTTTCTTTTGTGGTGGGTTTGTTTCCTTTTTTTCTTGTGATTCTCAGGACAAAATGCTGCAAGCCTTTAGAAAAATTATTTTAACATTTTAACAACATGGACATTTTAAAAAGAAATATAACAGTATTACCATCTGTCTTCATCACAAAAATTTGGGGAGGGGTGGGCAGTGATTGTGCGCACAGGGATTAAGGACTGTAGTTACATTTCAGCACTATAAGAAGCTTGCTGACTTCTTCACTGACATCATACTCTCAGGATTCCCATTTAGTGGCTGTGGAAAAAGCTGTAATACCCAGCTGGGAGCAAGCATGTTTTAGGTACCTAAAAATTTCGGAGATACTGAGATTCTTTAGAATCATTGGCACAGAGAGTTCTGACTTTAGACAGAAGCAGTACTCTGTGTGTTTAAGATTTTAAAGAATGAGCTTTCCTATCTTTCTGAAAAGGCCAAGACAAGCTCTAAGCCTTTGCCACTACTGCCACCTACAGAGTGAGTTTGAGAGTAAGTTACAATTCACGCCTTTCAAGAATCAGAAGATGAGGACATAAATATAGCTCAACAGTAACATTTTAGAAGATTTATGGCTAACGTGTACTTGTAACAAGGAGAAAATTTCCACCCTTTTAGCTTCACAAGAGGAGAAAAGCATTTAACAATATACATAAGGATTTTATTATCTTTTTGTATTCTGACAACTAAATTTTTTTATTTGTTGTTAAGATGCTCAGTTTTGTTGCATTACCATTTACAGGACTCACTAAATATAAATTACTCTACTTACTTTTGCAGTAGATCATCATTAACTTCCTTCTTCTTAAAAGGAAAATTTAAGTCTTTGTGGCTTGCTAAAAATGGAAACGATTTGTTCCTGTAAATTACTTCTTACAACCCAAACAACACTTTCTGAGGCACCATGGATGTGCTAAATGACTGGAAACATACTGACATAATCCATAGCTATTTCAGCCAAGGAAACACATTAAATAACCGCAGGCCTAAGCATCAGCTCTAAACACGCATTTCGAATTAAAGAAAACAGATGGTTACTCACCTGTAACTAAAATGTTGGACTCTGTTGGACCTGTAACTAAAGATGGACTCTGCACACCCAATTAATGGTACTGCCCATTTTCTTGATATTTTGAACACTTAAATCTCAGCAATATGTTCAGACAGTAAAAAATAACATGTTCTTGAAAATCCATAAAATACCACATCTGGATGAGAAGAACGTATCTACCAAAAAACCCAACCCTCCATTAATAGCTGGGCACAACGACAGCCTATGCTCATCAGCGAAGGGAAAACACACAAACTGACAGACTTAGTTAGCTAAGTGAAATCCAAAAACTCAAGTAAAACTCAAAACTAACCAGAAAAATTTCTTCTTCTGATCACACAAGATGGTTAGTTTATGGGAACTTTCTGAACTGCCAGCTTTCTTAAAGCAGTACATAAAAACAACTTATTTGTTTGGTTTTATAGAGCACTGGATCAGGTCTACCTGAAGAGAGGAAGTAATGATCTACTAATTTATCTGCCTTCTAACTGGCACAGATAGTCACAAAAGATCAGTGTTACATTCTCAAAATTACTTTGTTTTAGTGACAAACCAGCTGACAGTATTTGAAATTTCCTTAGTCGTCCTGTCTGTAGAGCTGTTCTTGTGATTGCCATTGTTAAGTGAAAAACTCCAGTATTTTCATTCTTCCCCACTTTGAATTCTAGAGCACTTTTCATCTGCTTTCAGAGTAAAGACAGTCAAAGACAGCATAGGACAGCTGTTTTCACCCTGCAGCACTGAAGCTTTGGCCAGCAGCCCTCAGCAGGTGCGAGCAGTAGTGAGCACAAGTAACCTATGACTGAACACAAAGCAGAGCACACGGTGGCAGCAGGCGTTCTCTAAACCAGAACAAATGCAAAAATGTAAGGAACACAGCTGGGGAGGGAGAACAACCACCAAAGCAAGCAGACCTGCTTCCAACTTTAAACTGGAAGTGTATGAGGATAGAGAATTGGTGAGCACTCGGACCAAAGCACAGCCAAACCAACCACTGAAGAATAACCACTCCTGGGTTTCTAGGTCTTGTCAGTGAACTGCTCTAAAGCCATTAACAAGGGCTGCACATCACAGCCTAGTTATGCACATGTGTGTGTAATTTCCTGTAAAACCTGTTTGTGAAAATAAAGCCTGACTGTGTCACTCACTGTTTAGCTGTGCCCTAACCACAATTAGAACCAGGGACACGATGACTTTAATGCTCTGAAGCTGCTAAACAGATTTGCAAGTCAGACCACCGGATAAATTGAGGAAGCCTACTGGCTCCCTGCCTAGCTGAGCAAGGATCATCTTGCTTACATAAAACTCATCAGATGTAACACAGTGGTATTATTATTGCCTGTAATCACGTCAACTTTCTGTGAAAATAAATGTGGCAAGAAAGACACAAGACACCAGCACAAGTCCAGACTACTAAATGCACCTTCCTATTGCACATACCTGTGAAACTCGTCAGAGGACCTCATAATTTCAGGCTGACGTAGCAGTGGTATTACACAAAAAATCATCACCTCTCTTATTACACAGGAATAACAGAGCTAGTAGAGCTTTTCTCAATGTAGCCAGATTTCAAAGCTTCTTAAAAATGGGTATGGAAGTATGCTTTTCACTTTTGTCCTGCATTCCATCAATTTAAACACATTTGTCAGAAGTCTTGACCTGCACAGAGGAAGATAGTGCCTCCACTACCTCAGGATCACCACCCTTCCTGACACTGGCACACTAATGATCCACACCAGAGCAATGAGTACAATTACTTCACATTTCAGCTCTCGCTCCGAGTCCACCATTGCTTAAGCAAATTTGGGAGGCCAACAAAGAAAGTTTATGTCAGATTTAATATTTTATCAAACTCTCAAGGAAAAGGAAAAGTAAATTTGAGTCCAAATATGTTGCTAAATGCAATCTCATGCAGTGCAACTGTTATGAATACAGCAATGGATATTTATGAAAAGCTTCCTAACTAAGGTACAGACAATGCACTATGCAAGAGTCTCCCAAATTACTTGAGATTCCAGAGCACTTGCAGAGAGATTTTTAATTCCAAAGGCAAAATCATGTTATTATACTTAATGTAAAATATAATTTACATTAAGATCTGCACAAAGAAACTCCAAAGAATCAGGTTAACCAGAGGGGTTTCCTGGGCTGTGTTCTTGTTTAGTGTGGGGTATTCCTTCTGGGGGGTTTTGAGTTTGTTTTCTTTTTAAAGAAGAAGGTTGAACCCAGGGGACAAAGTATCAGAGTTGCACCAGCACTCATGCATAAAAGTGACAACTTAAAAATCCTATTTTCTGTTAGAAATAGTATTAGTAATAACTTACTAAGTACATTCTGCAAGTATATAGGATGCATGAATCAAAAATGTTATTGCTTCTGACACCTTTAAAATTTGAACTTTACAGCTAATTCTCTGTGACCATTAATTGCCCCTTAGAAAAAAGTTACTTTTCACTCTCCAGCCAATCAGGTCTCAGATTTAACTCTGACATTTGAAAATTTTCACAAATAGGGCTAGTTTGGAATAAAAGTTGCTCACTGATGAATTACATTAAAAGCTTTGAAACTTGACATGCAAGGAAAGTTGACCAAGTTTATTTTTTGAAAGAATTTACAAATAATACATTAATATTGTTAAAGTTCTAAATCTAAGCAACATTAGCGAGAGTATCCATGCAACTGGGAGATACTGTACCCCTCCATCACTCCAGCCCAGAAGAGTAAAAGAGGAATGTAATAACCTTAAGAAATACTTTACTCAGAAAGAGCAAGGGGGGACAGGGAGTGTGTGTCAAATACAACTTGCCTAAAATGTATCAACTATGTTTCTCCTCCTGTACAAGGCAAAACCAGAACTACATAAGAAAAGATGGTATCATATATAATCAGGTGCATTCTACTTCAAGAGGAAGGAAACACTTTTGTGTTAGAGTAAAAATTTAAGACTCTAAGTCCAGTAAATTTGTAAGCAGCTCTTATCCCTTGCCCACAACAAAATTCACAACTCTCAACTTAATCAGAAAGATAAGCTTTAAGAGTTTGCTACTGGAAGAAAATACTTTAAAATATTTTATAGTATATAGAAAACACTTAAATAAGTGTGCTATATCAGGTGAAGTGAGACAAGATTACCATGTAACAAAATCAATGCTTTCAAGGACTTTGGACTTCGGAATCTATTTAAATAGTGTAACTTTCTTTCAAATCTGCTGGCTCCACCTTCTTCATTAGGGAGTTAACATTTGCAACACAAGAACAATAAGAAAATCATACCTGTAGTAACTCAAGGGTCATGGGAATATTCTTAAGCTCCTTCAACAAATCAAGAGCTCCAGCCTAAAAAAAAGGAAAGAAAATTAAAAAGTCAACTTAGTAGCAATCAGGAATTCCAAATAAAATATCAACATCATAATCTTATCTGCCTTCAGGGTCATACACTGGGTTCAAACCACCAGTTCTCAATTTATCCACAGAACTAGAACAAGGAATGTTCCACTTCACAAACTGTAAGGCCTTAACTTGGAAATCAAACTACTCACTCAAAGACTAGGGGAGTTTTACCCCACGTAACTCAAATGACAGTCAAAGCACTCTGTCAATTAACCAACACACATCTTCAAGGGTGCTTTGCTTAGCATCAGAAATAATCCAGACAACAGCAGCAATTTTCGGTTCAGAACAACCACATCAGTTTTAGGACAAGAACTTGGGAGTTGAGAAGCTCTGCATAGTCCATCAATAATACACATATATACAAAAAACATACACAGACATCATTCTTAACTGTTTTTGTGGTGATGTGGTAAAGAAACACATCACGTGTTTTTCTTTTTCCCCTGCTAAGACTTTTAGGAAAGATACTAACTACTTCTGTGTAAGCAGCTTTCTAGATAGATGATTCAAGCCCAGAGATTGTACTATTAGATGTTAACAAAGTCTGTATTCAGCTACTCTAACAATTCCTTCCTTAGCAATACAGGCCTTACTTTAAAAAGTTTGCATAAATGTGAGCTCTGTAATTCTCTTTAACCTCTCCAACCTTGATGATTTACCAACTCTACTTCAGCAAAGCTCTGCACCATCCACTTCTGACTGGGCACGTGGGCTGTCAGCCTGCACAAACCTCCCAAAGGCTGAGATGATTTGGCTGTTATTCAAGTACATGTGGTGCTGAACCTGGAAGCTGAAGGGAGGCAACAACTGCCTATGCATCCAAGAGGCCATTCAGTTCACTCACAGGCTCAGTGCATTACCTTTTCTTTTTTCTTTTTCTTTTTTTTTTTTTAATTCATAAGGCTTGGCAATAAATCCCACAAAATTTGCATTTGCAAATCTGTGGAATTTGATTTAATTTTCTTTCCTTACCTCTTAACTCATCCTATTTTATTTTGCATTTTGCTTGCTTTTCAAATTCTCCCCAATCAACTTCTATTGTAACATCTGTTGCAAGGAAACTAAGAATATTCTGCTATAACTGCAGTCTTACACTTTAACCACTAAAGATAAAATAGCCACCAGCAGGTTGAGAAAGATGCAAGTGGAACTTCGGTGTCACATCGAAAAACCCTCAGCTTTGGACACCTTCAAATGTTGGCTGCAACCTTTGTTTTTCAAACACTTCTGACCCAAAGAAACCTCCAAACCCAAACATTTCACCAAATCCCACCTTACATAAACTCAATTAACATATAAAGCTGAACTTTTAGTATTTTGCCACGATAGCAAAAGTTCCATTTAACTTTTATTCATGTTATACAAAACTTCTCCAGTCTTAACCACAGAATTTTAGCAGCAATGATGCAAGACTGAGAAATGCCACAATGTTGTCAGGTGCTAAATTGAGTTGGCATACTAAACCATATCTTCCTCTCAACACCCATAAGGGTGGTTTCTTCTGTGCAAACACAGATCCAAATAAAGCAACTTAATTATCTTCACTGCTACAAAACAAAATCAAATTCAAGAAAATTTTCTTAGCCAAAACAAAACTCATGACAGAAGTCAATGTGCCATTTAAAAAAATATAATCCAATAAGACTTACCTCCAAACTAATTAAGTTATTAGCATACTGTACACAGCATGTAATTTTAAAATTAACATAGCTGACTGTAGTCTGCAAATTCAATATGAAAGTAACACTGTATTGCAAAGTCATTGCATTCTCTTCATCTCATCTTAGAAATACAGGCTAGTCAAAATTCCTTTGCCTGTTATATCTCTTCCCAACTGCACATGTGAAAACAAATTTATTATTCCCAGAGTAATGTTTTCCAATACTAGCAACTTGATACATAGCAGGTTGACATGCAGATTGACATGCAACAAATTAAAAAAAAACAAACCAAACAAACAAACAAAAAACCAAACAAATGAACAAAAAAAAAACCCACAAACAAACAAGAACAACAAAAAAAAGCCCACAAACAAAAAAAAAAACCAAAAAAAAAAAAGCCAAACCCAACTAAAAAACAAAAAGTTAACAGATGTTATCTACATTTTATGCTGGTTTCAGTACCAAATTACCAAAATTGATAATGCACTAATCCTTTCTAAGCCTTCAATTCTCTAATCAATTACATTGTGCACCACAAACTTTAAACTCACACCAACTAAACAGCTTTTCAAAATCACTTTTCTTAGCATAATGTCAAATGCTCTCTGGATCTCAAAACTAGTGTGGAAGTTGCACAGCATAACTAGTAATTACTTTTCTCTTAATGTAAGACTTCTGTGTTCAAAAAAACCCCAATCATTAAGACCATTGTTATAAACCCTCTTTTAAAGGCATTTCTATAATTTTATAGAAAATGAAGGCTATGTCCCATTCTCCTAAGCTGGCTGGCTTTCAATTTACCTTGTCACTTAACAGAAGTCAGCTTCATACAGATTCAGCAGATTACTCCTCTCAGCTTCTTTCAGTTGGTCAGACCATAACAGCACAGAATGGTATTCTATAGTCATATTTTAAAAGCTGAGCTTCAGGCAACAGAAAATGAAGTACATTTTTTAAGACAGCAGAGCTATCCAGTCATAATTCTGTTCTACTTAAAGCAGTATACATTTAATAATACAGACAATCTTATTTTCTTCTCTAAATTTACTTAAGCATTCTTGATTTTTTTTTAAATCCATGGGTGCAGCCTTAGTTTTCATAACTATTCATAAGAGCAGCTTAATGAAAGAAAGGTGTACTTACATACAACAGAAGCTCAAAGGAAGGCACTACAGCTTTTAATCCAATCACAGTTCAGAAGGAGGAGTAGTATCTATTTCAATTTGAAGCAACAGCAGAAATGCGTATCGCACAGTGCATTAAATACTAAATCATATTATTTCCTCCTTCAAAACAAAAGAACTGCATATATCATTTCACTAAAATAGTTATGAAATCTGCACAGCTACAATTAAATCCTTAGTCAAGGCAAATCACCAAGAGTCTGACTCAGAACGAGTGTCTGCATGGCCTGCCCTTTTAACTCATCAAAAGACATGTCACAGAGTGCTTTGCCACAAGCCAGAGTCACCTTTTGTATGAGAGATCAAACATTCCTTGTCATCTGTCTCTTGACAGCTTCAGAGAGAGCAAGTATCAAAGCTTTTTTTCCTTTCTTTTATTATTAATGTGTCTCATCAAATCATTCTCATTCAAAGACACAGACCAACCAAATATCTGTTCTTGATGAGTAAAAATGGAGAAAGGAACACAAGAGGCTGTCAAGAGCATCATTATTCAGTGGGTACTTGTGTAAGAATGCGTTTATCAATTCTTCTTCATCTTTGTGAGACAATAAAGTACCTCTTCATAGAGACTACCTTAATAATTTTGCTAAAGTTAGCATTTTAACTGCAGAGCAGAATTAGATAGGAAATCACTTTGTGCAATAAATAAATACTTTGTAAATGACAAAGACTTAGTAAGAAAAACACAGAGACATCTCCTGGTTTGAGTACTAAAGTACATCCTCTCCTTTGATGCCGCCAAGGGTTTTTATCATGGTACACACACGTGCTTTGGACAAACTGACAGATCTCCACTCTTGGCCACAGTGGCAGCTCATTGAGAAAACATCAGCCTAACAAAGGAGCCACTGAAGGAGCTCGGTTTCAACAGAGTACAAAAGCCCAAGCCTCTGGTGCTCCCTCACTCTCACTCCTCACTCTCACTGCTGGGACAGAGGTGAACACGAAGGTCCAGCTCTGGCTCCAGCCAGGCACAGCCGTGCCCGCTGTGTTCAGCCACGTCACACCTACGCTGACCCCAAGGAAGTCACCGCAGCGCTCCCCAGAGCTCTGAAAGTCAATTATGTTACACATGCTAGAGAGTGAATACATGTTCCCAGCTGCTGTTAGGAATTTTATCCAAACTCCTAAGCCTCTCAGATCACAGAGGGATACCCTGTGGTCACCTGCAGCATCCTTGGTATGGCTACTCTCCAGGAACAACAGTCATGCTCATGCTACCTGAGAGCTGTCATTTTCTTTCTGTTATCAGAAGTTTTTTCAAATAAAATGGAGCTTGCTGCTCTTTATCAGTCTCATGACCATGATATTTAAGCATTTCAGTCAGTAAGCCTTCACCCTTTCAACATCTTGGAGGAAAGAGCCACTACTTCAGTTTTAGAGAAAGTGAGACATCAAATGCTTTTGTGCTTAAATGCATGGAGAATATAAATAAAAACAAAGAGAGAGAAATAATAGAATTAATAAATGCCAGTCATAAAATAGTCTTTCTTCTAGACTAGGGTCTTGCTGCCACAATGTATCATTTGAGAATTCAAATATATCAGAGCTAAACCATGCCATATTATAGAACCTCATGGATTGAAGCATGGCTTGTGTGTACTTACAATGAATTTGTTAGTATTCTGAACTAAACAAATCTCCTTGGTTTAATACTGCATGTATTTCTATAAATATTCAAATATTATTAATAATGCTCTTTATACTCTCCAGTGTTAAGCAATAACAAAACTACTTCTATAAAGTGGAATTGCACAGTGTTGAGTTCTGAACTATCACTGTTACTAAGCTTTTAATGCACTATCATAACATAGAGAAAAAAAACCCCTTATGTATAATAGTTTCTTGCAGGAAGAACAACAATCACATATATAAACACAAATTTCCAGAGAATAACAATGTGCCCACCTGATAAAGAAATAGTAAACGGAGTTGACAACTTACTTGCATGCTATTTTATGTATAACCACGATCAGTTATCTGGTTGTTGCTCTACACTCTGATTTTACTTACTTGGATGTGTTTGCAGGCACCGTATAAACACCATATGTTACCTTAGTTCTTTATGAAGGGCATACATGACAATAACACTTGAGCTAAGCCAATCGAATCCTGCCTAACTATATTCTTCCTCCGTTCTGAGGCACGAGTTATTCCCCAGATTAATAAACACAATTAGAAGTCTTGCAGGTTAAAGAAAAAAAAAAAAAGAAGAAGAAGAAGAAAGGTTCACATTCTTCATCTGTTTGTGAAGTTTACCCACTTGACTCTGGCCCTGCCGCAGTTGGGTTTGGGCTCTTCACTCATATCTTAGTTTTTACATCCCACCTAAAACTCCAGCTTTCACACCTAAAAGCGACAACATCCATGTACAGGGGGCCACGTCCGCAGGCGTTCTCCTGGGGGTGACAGGTTTTCTTTCCCCGCGCAAGGCCAGCACCGCGGCTCCAGCGAGCAGGAAGCGAGGGCGCAGCCGCTCCCAGCCAGGGCCGGTGCCCGGGCGGGAACCTCCTCTCGGCCCAAGGCGCAGGAGCGAGGGCGGCGAGCCGCCCCGCCGGGGAGCAGAACCGGCTGCCGTCGCCCCTGCTCTGGCGGGGCCGGGGGGAGGCGCCGCGGCCCCGCGGGGCGGCCAGGGAAGCGCCGAGGCCGCCGGGCAGCGCGGGCAAACGCGGCGGCGGGAAGGGACAGGCCCCGCGCCCACGGGAAGGAGGGAGCGCGGGGCCCGCCGGGGCCTCGCCGGGGCCCGCGGCGCCGCCGCCGGTCCGCCTCCCGCCCCGTCCCGTCCCGGCGCTCACCGCGTTCTTCTTCTGCACCATCTTGTCCATCTTCTTGGCGATGCGGATGATCTCGTCCTCCGTGGCCATGGCGGCGGCGGCCCGGGCGGCGCCAGGCAGCGCGCGTCGAGCGCCGGCCGCGGGAGGCAGGCAGCGCTGCCGCTCGCCGAGAGCAGGGGCGGGGCTGCGGCCGCGGGCTCCCCCGACAAAGCCCCAAACCCGGCAAAAGTGCAGCGAGATGTCTGACCTCTGACAGCCTTCACTGGGCACTGCACCGAGTCTGACCGAGCTCTAGAACCGTTTGGACAACGCTCTTCAGGCCCGTGGTGTCACTCTTCCGTGTCCTGTGCGGGGCCGGGAGTCGGACTCCATGATGCTAGAGGACCCCTTCCAAATCAGGATAGTCTGTGATTCTGTGACCCTGTTACCCTCTCCATCTCCCTATTACCCCTCTCCATCTCCCAGCAGTACCGCTAGCGCTGCCCCTGTCTGTACCCGCGGACACAGTGCCCGGAACCACGGCGGCCGGAATCCCCTTCCTACGACAGAGCTTTTCTTCGGCTGGCAGGAGGCTCAGAATTACAGCGGACATTCGATTTTCACTAGCGCCAAAGGGATGGGGAAAAACCCCTCTCCCCTCTTACAGAAAAGGTTGTTATACATACATCTTTTTAACAGCTAGTTTTATATAAAATGGAGTGAGGGTTTCAAATTCCAGCTTCAGAGTGAAGTTTGGAAGATACAAGTTCCAAGGCAGTACAACAGAGCTGGAGATCAACTTTGGTATTGGCCAAGCATCACACCGAGAGATGCTACCGCGCTTCTAAGTCTTAGATCTAGTTTAAATCTTGTGTGTGTTCCAGTGGGACATACCACATTTATAAATTTTGACATACAAATATTAAACATCATTACTAACGGAATTCTGTTCATCCGCTGAGCTAGATGCCTTGTTACTGTGATTTTTGATTGTGAACAGTATCATGAAACCATTTTTGCTGTAAAACAGAAGTGTTTCTTTCACAACAACAGTAGGCACATCTGAAGATTACAGGAAGATTATCCCTTCCTAAGATACAGGAGGGTGCTTACACAGCCACTCAAATCCATTATTAGTAAGCAGTTGAATGCTGTGGATGCCCCAGTGGTGAACCAAGGGCTGTAAAATACGGACAATTTGGAGAACAGGCAAGGCAGACTTTTTCCTTCAATATCACTCAAGGAAGCCATTATAGCAAAAGCCATTATAGCAACACACTTTCTGTCATGCACTGGGCAGCAAGACTGTCCTGTGTTTTGAAGCCAAATAGAGACAGGTGGGTTTTGGGCACTTCTGCATCCTGCTCAATGGACACAATGATCAGCTCTAAGGCCTGCACATATTAGAAGCAATTAATATTATTTGGGACCTACATAGGATCTTCCCCCAGGTTAGATCTGGGCCATGAACTGGATAAACATACAGAAACTTTGTCTGCCACTTTTTTGTTTATTCTGACCAATAAGGGGTAAAAAAACCCCACAAGAACAAAGAAAATATTTTTCAAGAAAAAGAATACTTTCTCATTCAGAAGCAGATTTTGGGAAGACAAAAATAAAAGAATGAAGCTTCTCACAACATTTAAGGGATTGTGCCATTTCAGGTTTGATTCCATTTTGTCTAGATTTAGTTACCTAGTACCTGTAATAATCAAACACCGGTATTTAACCAGATGCTAACCTCAAATTAAGTTTATCATTATTCTTCCCAATAATCGCATAAATGATAAAAACAACACACAAGGAGTTGGCAGCTCAGAGCTATTGCTACACTACAGGATCAAGATGCTTGTACATGTTCTACAGTAGGTGCAAGTTAGCTCAGGGACAACATAATCACAAAACGAGAAATCTCAAATCAGTCACTTTGGTTAGTTTAAATATATTTAAACTTTGAAATAAAGTCATTCAGACTTTTCTAAAATTTCTTTTAAAAATACAATTCAACACCTACTTCACTGGAAATGCATGGAAAGAGTTCAAAATGAAGATGAAATCTATTGACATCCAAATTGTATCAGGTGAGAAACTGACAATTACAAATTAAATCCCATGAGAGCACCTATAAAAGACAAAGCACATCATACTTATTTAACATCTAATCTTTAAAAAGTAGCATCAGAGAAATATTTCAGTAGGGAAATCAAAGAATAATCAGATGGCAATGCATACCCTTTTTCTTTTTTGCAAGTAGATGCATTAAAAGAAAACATAATACAGCTCACATTATTTATATTGTATGCTACAATACCAGAACAGTGTCAATTAACTGAACCAGTACTAACCAAATTCTTTATATCAGCTGCTCCACCACCCTGGGGACAGCAAGTCTTTATTGAAAAGGAGCACACAGCACTCCTCATGCTTGTTCTCTTTTAGCTGGTTCAAAACCAAGCAGCTTTGTACAGCACCAATCTCCTCTATAACATGTTACCCAAAGTCCAAAGAAGAGTAAGAGAGAGAAACGCAACCTAACTGACCTTTTCCTTTCTGTTTAGCATCTTTCTCCTAAATTAACGCATTAGAAAGAAGAAATAACACACTGTTCCTTGCACTGCACTTACCTGTTATGGCACATCCTCACCTTTCTCTTGCAACATTTTCTAAAGGGTTTTGCACACCTGCTGGTGCAGAAAGCCTGTGTCCAACTCTCATGGTATTATGCTCTGCAATACTAAGACTTAGCAGGCAGAGATGATTCTTCCTAAAAGAGTGCACTTATGAAATAATGTCAATTTTTACTGACTAGTCTCTTTTGATATGAGACAGCATCTTCAGAAATTTGGGGCAGGAGGGGCAACACAGTAGCACATTCACTACTGCAGAATTTGAAGTAAAGAATCTTTGAACTGCTATCAAGGCACTTAAAATTCTACATTTTCAGGACGGATATTCTGTATGGAAAAGCTCCTCTAATCAGGTAGTAACAGAACTGTGCAATATATAACATTCACAGCATTGCAAAAGGTTTTATGTAACCATGTTATGGCTATTAACCCTCTCCTCTTTATTTGAGCCCTGAGTGTAATGTCTTACATCTTCCCAAACAGAATCTCAGCTGGTCTGAATCAGCCAAGTGGCCACCAACCTTTGCACAGGAAGAGGAGTCCAATCACAGACACATAAGGGGAGCTATAGCAAATGAAAGTTCTAATTTCTCATAACAAAATTTTGTTTAAAATTTCTGAAATAGCAATAAACATCTTGATTAGTTGTTCTATAGCTATACAACAGATGGGTTGGGTTTTTATTTACTTTTTTCAAAGAGTTATTTACATTTTCAAAATGTCTTCACTTTTTTCAACTGAGAAGCAGTAACAGTAGGCATTGAAATATAAAAAAAATCAAGCTAATGCTTTGGGGTTTTTTACTTCTGTTTTAGTTTCTAGAGTTTTTAAGCTAGTTAGACTTCTCTATTCTGTGACAACTTTATCTATTTTTTCAATATAGACTTAAAATATTTACGCCTTTTAAAGATCCCCTCTGATAATTTCAAATACTGCAATACAGCTAGCAAATTATTTCAAGCACAAACTACTTTAAGAGTTTGCTTGTATTCCCAGCTGAGGAACATTCAGACTCCATCTGCTCCATCTGTTAAGGCAGAGAAGTAGCTCTTTAAAACAAACCTGAGATGAGGGAAATCTATTTTCTACTCACAAGCACAAGCTAAACCTCCCACTTAGATGCCTGAAGCAAGTTCACTACACCTCAGCAAACTGGCTGGAAGTTTTAAGTTTTACTAGCTTTGCAGATAAAAAAGGAGGCAATGGGTTGCTCTTTTCAAGTAATTGGTCCTAAAAGGAAAACATTATCTACTGGTTCACTTTGTGGACGCCCATTAAATTATACAAGTACTTTGTTTAAATCAACTTTAATCAGCTACATCAAAGGTACTTGTTCAACTCAAAGAGAATTAATAAAATCTGTTATCCCAAAGGCAAATGTGGTAAGATGAGAGTGGCAAGCAATGAAAAGGAAGAAAAAACCAAAAAAAGTGGGGGGGGGGGGGCAGGAAGGGGGAATCTGTTCTACAGCTATTAATCTTCAAAGAATCACATTCTCAGTTTAACCAACAGACATTCTGAAAACTTCTTGAGTCACGTTCTTCACTTACACCACTGCTCTCATACTATATTTGAGAAAGTTTAATACACTACATTGTCTTGTTTTGGGGGTTTTTACCATGCTCATTTTGGGCAATTTTTCTCCTCACAATTACCTTATCAGGGATCCAGGGCTGAAAGTAAATAGAGACTGAACATTACTCAAAATGTTTTTCAAAAAATATAAACTGGCAGATTGCTCTGTGTAATATTGCATATTTATTGTTACTAGCTATTCTTAGATTCTTGATTTGCCACAACCTATTCACACAGAGCACTGCATCTACCACATTCCCATACATTTATGAAATTCCTCATTGTACTCCACACTGACTTTTGGACATTGCAGTCTGTGGAGACAAGTGGCCTTTAAGTTGCTTTAAGCTGCTTGCAGGGGGAAGTCTGCCTTTACCACACATACACTCCATTCCCCCTCTTCCCAGATAATCCCACTTTTTCTCTAGAGTGCCCTGCACTATGTATAGCACCGATTGCCCTCAAATATTAAACTAAACAGTGCACGTAACCCCTGACCTGAAAATTGTCTCTCTAACAAATCTACTAAGTGGTGTGTATGCCAAACCTTAATCAACTTCAAAGCCTTTCCAACAGCACAGAACACCCAAAGAATGGTGCAGTAATCCAGAGTGAGAAGACTTTGGTTCTTCAGTGTCCTAGAATAACTTTACTAGAAAATAACTTGATTTCTTTTATCTTTCAAAATTATTGCAAATTCCAAGAAAACAAGTTAAAATAAAGTTAACCCAGAATTTGAAAACCACCCTCCAATCATACTTAGGATTCTTTCAACAAAGTAGCAAAAATTAACTTGGTAATGATTTTTCTTTTCAGTAACTACAAATCATTGTTCTTCTGTATTATAGTATGCATACATTACCATACAATACATTTCAAAAGAACCTCTAGAGTGCCTGTTTCACAGCACATAAAAGCTCAACTTCCTTCAGGTAAGCATGGAAAAGATCTTTAGTACTTGCCCAAATAACAATTTGAATTTATTTCACAATGATTAAAAATTAAAAGCTTTTACATTTTCCCCAGTACAGAAATAATTTCCAAAGTTAAGATTTCTTATCATAAATAAAATTAGTAAAATAATTTACATTTTAGATGTTTATAGTAAATATAAATGGCTTATATTTCTAAACACAAGGAGTAAGTGTCCAGTATTTGTTTGTAAAATTTAAGAGACAGGCCTTTTACATATGGCTTCATTAACATCTCACTGAGTTTGCCCTCAGTCATATCCATCAACCCAAATAAGACCTCTACATAAAAGATGCATCAAAATGATTTCAATGAAGTGCAGTATACTCCACTAGAGAGAACATGTTTTAATTAACAGTTCTAATACCAGTTACAGTGTACAATACTTTTACCAATCTACTGTGTTGTAATTATACAAGATAGGACAAAGAGACCAAATCATACAGCCCTCATCACAGTACAGACCCCAGTAAAGTTTTACTCAAGAACAGCTGGAAAATTTGGCTTACAATATGCAATTCAACATGTTTATTCAAAAGTGGGCAATATATTCCAACAAGAAGTCAGACTTCCGACAGCACAAAACGGCAGTCCAATTTAAGTACCATTTTGAAATTAAGAACACATTAAGGAGTTAGATACCCTTTGAAACAAACTGGTCTGCAAGCAAGGTATTTCCTTATCAATGCTTTCACAGGTTTGATAGACATCATCTCCTTTGGTGGAAAGTCTAACATTACAAAGAATAGACATTATTGGAAAGCTTCAAATTGTAGTTTAAGAGGATAGGACATCCATATTTAGAACATTGACAGTCCAATTCCTCCATTTCAATAGAATACTATGAAAACTCCCCCATCAGACTGAGCTATTATTCAGCCTCAAGTACATGCATTCTAACAACAATCCCAGCATCAAATCACTTCAGGTAGTAAGGATGTTCAGCTGCAAGATCATACACAAAGCTTTCAAACCAGCTGGGAAGTTACAAAAGACAGGAGCTCAACATACACAGTGTAATATGGGAGGACACACAGACTTGAAGTGTCCTCTAGCTTCTGGGCTCTTTAAGAACTCCCAACCACAACATAAACATATACTCCTGAATTTAAAAAAAAAGAAGGGGAGTGTTCTTCTAGAATACAGAAATTCAAAATCAAAACATTTACTTATACTGACTTTGCCAACACAGCTCTTTGTAGATACAGCAAGCAGCAAAACAACAACATGAAAAAGAGTCTTGTTATGATAGCTGAATGCTTGAACAAAGTTAACACAAAAGCATTTCTAGAAAAGCATCTGAAAGCATCATGACAGTGACAGCTGAAGCTGACTTGGATTAGAGTGTCTAAGTACTAGAATGTGACCACAAACTGTAAACACAGTTCACCAAGTCGAAGAAAGTGTAATGGAGCTAACACAGAAGGAAGCTAGGGCAGATCTCATTTCAACTTCTTAGAAATACTTTCTAAAACTAATTCTTGCAGAACGAAAAAATATGTGAAATAAGCACACAGTCAATTAGAAGTTAAGACAGATGAACAGAGTTATCAACAATTCTACAAACAGAATATGAAAATAATGAAGGAAAAATTAGAAGCTTGTGCAAGAACTTCGGAAATACACCAATGCTCAGGGAATTATTTAGACAACAGGGGAATGAAAAGAAATTTAAAAAGTGGGAGAAATAACTTATAGTTTGCTTACCAAGACTGCAATTTAGTAGAATTGCAAAATCAGCTAATGCAACTTGGGAATGACTCCAAGCTAGGACATTATGTTTCCTCAAGAGAACTTTGGCACAACTACAGTAAGAATATCGTGGTTTCTTCTGTGAACTAAATTAACTGAAAGACAAATTGGCAGATCTGTAGAAGAGAGCAACTGAGAGAAATTACTAATTAAACTTCAAAATTAATAAAAAAAGCCCTCTTAACTACACAGATGGAATATGTAAAACTGTTTCATTACATTTAGGAAAAAAACTCTTTTAAAATTTTACATATTAAGAGATGTTTAATAATCCAGAGAAACTGGATTAGAAAAGAAGCAGCTTCCTAAAAATGAAGTGCAACATTAAAAAAAAAAGCACTGAAAACTGGTTACTCGGACTAGGTAAACAGATCAGACCTCTGGCAGCAGCAATGTTAGAGGAGAGATATAAAGGTGCATTTCCTCATGTATGTATTTGTACTAGCAGATACCTGATGTAAATCCACATACACTGTAAGAGGAAGCCTGGGAGAGGAAAAGTACCTTAAATTCAGGTGTGAAGCACAGTGCTGACATGACAGATACATCCAAAATACAAATAGTCTTTGACTGAAAGCATATTACAGGATAGAACATTGTTATGCAGCAAATTATGCAGCAAAAAGTGTAGTGCATTGTTTTAAACATTCCAAGTGTGGTGACAGCCTCTGAATGCTACAGAACAGCTGCTCCCAGCAGTAAATTATGGCTCTGAACTGAAAAAAGCTATTGAATGTGCATCAGCTCCTGTAAACCAGTGCATTCTGAAAGAAGAAACATTCTGTATCTTGTAAATTTACTCTTTTTTTTTCCAGGATAAGTCTTCATATTCCTAGGCTATACTGATTTGGTGAAATGTAGAAGGATAGATTTTAAAAGAAAATGATTTGTTCTTATTCAGAAAAAAAAAAAAAAAAAGAAGAATCAAGTCTCAACATGCAATAAGAGAAAGCATTATACGGCATTATCTAAAAGTATCACTATGAAGTTTAGCTAAGCTATATCCCAATTGCACTTATATTTCTAGCAAAAAATAATTCAAATAAGTGTGTTAAAGATGAGAGTTCAACAATACACAGAACTACGTAGCTGCACTATTTTCAGTTATTTTCTCCAAAGCACAGAGAATTAAATCAAAACAATATTCTGTAGTTGTTCATGTGAAATACATAAACAAATGAAAACTACAACTAAAGCATCAGATGAATATTCAGTATGAAAACAAGAACTTTTTTCAACAAAACTCAAATGAATCTTATGCACTTTTTCAGAATTCTGTTTCAAGTCAACATTTGCAATGAGTTTAAAAGAAAAAAGACAATAAGACAAACAATAGTCTAATAAGGAATGATTCCCTTTAGAATTTCCACAGTATTTATCTATATGAACATTTTAAAATCGAGGTGGTTTAAATAAAAGAAATACCTTTGCTGACTTCTAGCCATTATAGAACAACTCTCCTTATCTGTTAAGCAATTAACATATAATCCTTAAGCTTTATCCCTGGTAGCATTTATTCTACCATCATATGCCCACGATGTTACATGTTCTGTACTTTATGCTCACTGTGTTTTATGTTGTGTTCTTTATGCATTCATTACATAAAAGAAATGCCATATGTTTTCAATGAGTTTTAAGAACAAATCACATTTCAAGTAAAACTAAACTGGTCACATCTATCGTGCTCACTTAAATTTAGTTTTTTATTACTTGTACAAATAGTTTGAAATTCTGCAATCAAGAAAAAAAAAATCAGACATCTTAAAACAGTTACATTCTGTCATTGTTACCTAGTTCCCTCATTCACATCCTTCCCAGCACTGAGTGAAAAATGCTAAAAAGATTATAATTTCTTGTACAGGTGCATTATTTAATCTTCATTGTAAGTACAAATTTGCAACACAGTAGTAACACTGCAGGTATAGAAATAATGTTTCCTATCAGGCATATGAAAAGATTTAACACTCTACCACAGTTGATGCTGGTGTATTTATATAGAAGGCTTCTCACAGATCAGTTCAGTCTACAGGAGGTAGATGTTTGTCTATGAATTGTTTTACATCCATCATTTCCTGTTTAAAGATAAAAGTATGTATTAGTTGAAGTCCTCTACTACTACATAATCAGCTACACTAAATCATGCTTTAACATTTGAGTTATAATGAGCAGCTGGGCTGGAAATATTGAGCAATCAGTTACTTAATTACCACTCTGCACACAAGTTCAGGCTGATAACTTCACGGTGCTGATATGCACTCAGCAGAGGCTAAAATACCAGAAAAAAAGCAAAGACTACTTTTTCTCTCCCTCTGAAGCTGAACAGGCAAGCTACATATTATGTGATCTTGATGGCACCAGGCTGACCATGTGGCTACAGCCATAGCTTCCTGTATACTTTAAACTTTTACAAGTTAGCAACAGCATGAAAAGCCAGCAACTCCTCCTCCTAATCATTCAGTTTCATTTTCAGCATGCTTCCTTCCTTAAGAAATACAGCAAACAAGACTGAGAAACTAATCCATGGTAATCTTTTTTTTTAATTAAGTCACTGTTGTAAGAAAGAACACATTACTAATATATTTGTGTAACAGCTCAGCAATATTACAGGCCAAATGCAATACTACTCTGTAAATGTTACAAAGAGGTTGTTCGAAGTTACAGTTCCCACAAGATGCAACAATCTAAATAACAGTGTTACTGCTGCTGACAAATGGCAAGTCTGTTCTTTGCCTCCTTTTGGAGTTCTTGCTCCCATCACTTTGTGTGAGTTCTGGTGCTCCAGCTCCCTACAGCTGCAAACACTGAAGGCTGCAGTTTTTGCCATTTTAGCAAATTCAAATGATTCAAGGAAGTTTCTGATCTGCCCCAGAGCCGGTACAAGGAGGAAGTGAGGGCCACAAGGTCAGGAGCAGAGGGAGTTCACCCCTTTCTAGCAGCAGGAAGTTATTACATCAGCTCAGCTGGTTCTGAGCCAGAACCATAAATACAGGTTCTGTGGCTGCCTTTTCCATAGTGTCAGACTACCCTCCCTACTCCTTCCATGTCTCCCTCCACAGAACTACCAGGATTTTTCTCTCCAAAACACCATCTTGGATTTATGCCATGAGAATTTGTCTTTTAATTCTAATTACTTTTTTTTTAACTAAGCAAATAATAAAAATTTGGGAAAAAAGAGCACTTTATAGACCAAGTCACCTATTCCCCAAAATACAATCTTGCGCGGAAGTTCTCACGTGTCATATAAACTTCTGCTTTGGATGCTTTTTAGCCCATTATTCAGTAACTCACCAAAATAAGTAGCATAAAGCATTTATAAAAAAAAAAAACAAAACCAAAAACAAACAAAAAAACCCACCAAAACAAACTGAACAAACAAAAACTAACCCCCCCAAAAAAGCCTATAAATAGTAGTTTTGAAGGAAAAAGAATTACTATAACCAGCTAAAACAGGGTGTATTTACAAAATTACCTCAAGAGATGAACTATGCATCATGCCAGAGTAAGTCTTGAAGGTTACATTGGCTGGATTAATCATAGTCTTCAGCTTCTCAACAGTGAGAGACCCAAACATTACAGGAACCAGGGGGTCACAGTCCCCGTGGCACTGAAGAACAGCAATATCCTTGTTGACACCACTGATAGGGCCCTGGGAGGAGTGGAATTAGACAGAAGAGAAGAAAGAGACACTAAGTGGAGATAAGGCTAACACCTTTGAAATAAAACAACCCTTTATTGGTTGTTTTATTTCAAAAATAAATTGAAATTTATTTTCAATTATAAAATTGAATATATTCTACTCTGTGGCATGACAAGCAAATTGAATTTTGAGGGGAAATAGTACAATGTATAGTCTGCAAGCAGCTCTTTATGACGTAATCTGTACCTGACAACACATTAAGCTCAAAGACCTACAAATAAAATTTTGGCATAAAGTTTTGTAACAGAAAGTCATAATTTCTGGCCAAGTAAAAAACCTGAAACTTTGCTCAAACACCCAGTCCCTAATAAGATAGTGCCTTGCAGATGGAACAAATGGCAGACAGAAAATTAACCTTCAAGGAAAATTTGTTATATTCTTTAAATTTTCTAGTAGTGTCATTTTAAGCAAAAGTAGCTACTAAGTGTTTCTTCATTTTTCTTACTTAACAAAATCTAAAATTTCAAGGCCCTGTTTTAAAAACTTCCAAATTATCAAACAACAGTCATCATCTGGTAATAATGACGACCACTAATTCTTGCACAAGATTCAATCTTCAGATATACTCATTCCACAAGTGCAAATCATCTCAGGAAAGAAACTAATACCTGAGGAAAAGAAGCCCGGAGAGGAAGCCAACAGCTGAGGGCTATGACACCTGCTAATTTCTGATGTGTTGTAAGAGCTGTATACAATGATAAAGCACCTCCCTAAAATAAAGAGATATAAGTATTATTAGAATAATAACAGTAAAGTTATTTTTAATGTTTGCTTCAAGGTATCTTTCTCCTTTAAAAGTCTTTTCCTATTGCAATCTTTAAAGCCAACAACTAAAACCAGTATTTATGTACAATGGTTTTTTTGCCTTTTCTCCTCCCTTCCAAGTCCATGTGGTCAATTCAGAAGTAAGCCAGCAAATTTACTGTAACTAACATCTGTCAAAAAAACTCCAAAACCAAAGACTATTACTCACAACATTTTATCACTGTAATAATTTTATCACAACAGCATTATCACTACTTTAACATTTAATTCATTTTCATGCAGACTGGGGGACTTGATGTATGGACCAATTAATCAACTAACCTACCTACCATAGATGCCTTACAAGCTTAAAGAAAGGATTTCCCAAATAAATCCAGACCACCAAATATCTACCATATTCAATTAAAAATACAACCAAAATTTTCAAGCAAAACTATGTAGGTTATGTGCATAAAGATTTTAAACAGACTATTTATTGTAGCACCTTTTTTACACATGTATGTTCATTTTCCAGTGAACAGTAATTATTTGCATAAAATCAAAAAACTCCATTTGTTAAAGCAAAGGAAAATTGGCACCTTAAAATTTTAGAGGTACCTAACATCAGCTGATTTCAATTTAAGTGTCTGGGTTTCTGAAGTTAATAAAGCTAGGTTACCTCCCTAGAAAAAAGACAATGGTTCTTTCCAACCATACTTTACCTGAGAAAAGCCTCCCAGAATAATTCTATTAGAAGGAATTCCATTTTTTACTTCTTGATCTATCAGTGCTTTAACTGCAACAAAAATAAAGGCCAGTCATTAAAATCCACTCCATTCTCTAGAAAGTCCAGAAGAGGCAAAGTGCCTTCTTCCCGGCATCAAGAGAAAGCTAGTGAAAGGAAAATCTAGGCTGCTATGCATTAAAAGTACCAGAAGAGCTAGAGCACAGTCAGAAATGTCAGTGCCACTGTATCATTTCCACAGTGAACAACATGCAAACAGGTCTTGCAAAAGCACCAGTGCTGGGAAGATGGTATCCTTTTCCAAGTAAAAGCAACACAACTAGATGCTAATAGTGCTCTGGCCAGCTGCACTACCCAAAAACTCTTTAAAAAAAACCTACACTTGTTCCCATATTTCAGAGTATAAAGTGTTTATATTGGTGAATTACTT
The DNA here is from genome assembly GCF_015832195.1 of Motacilla alba alba. Classification (NCBI taxonomy): domain Eukaryota; kingdom Metazoa; phylum Chordata; class Aves; order Passeriformes; family Motacillidae; genus Motacilla; species Motacilla alba. The sequence goes on from NC_052017.1 coordinate 112,571,550, forward strand.
AGTAATAAAGTTAAAAAAAAAACAAACAATAAACAATTAATCTAGCTAAACTTTGGTCAGTGATAATACCACACACACATATTCTTTTCTCTAAAAAAATATTTGCTTTAGAAAACCTGTTTCAGACTGAGAGTTAATTTTCAAGAATACCTGGAAGTACTTTTAAGACATAAAAAATACTCCTAAGTATACCATTCTCTGCCGCCTGCTTGATTCCAGCTTCATCTTCCTGTGAATCTGGAGAAAGTCCAATGATATCAAACCTTACAAAAACATCAACAAGAGCATTACTCATTAGAGCATCCATTCCACTTCCTTAATATGCAAATAATGAAATCTGGATGTTTTCCAGACAAAAATGTTAGCTGTCATATTGTTTAGTACCAACTACCCACAAATCACAAGAAACAGTGCCCAAATCTGTGAATGTGGCTTAAAAGACTAGATCTAGTCAACAAGGCTTTTTTGAGTTTTGACATCTTCTGTAACTTACTGCAGATTAAGCAGCACAGTTTTGATATTTGCTCAAAAAATATTAGCAGAAATTTTGCTGGACACAGAAATTAAAATATGGTTTGAAGAAATACAAGAAAAACAAACATAAGTTACTTGGGGGTGGGGAGTGTGGGGTGGGGGTGGAAAGCCCAAAATCCAGTAAAACTGAAGACTGGTTTAAGATCATTGAAATATACCATATTATTCTGGTTCTCTGTTCAGAATGGATGTTCTTAAGAACAGTTTCTACATGTCCTACTGACCCACCAAATATTATTCACTAGTAACAATAAAATTTCCATTCCAAGTCTCTACTTCTACTGACTAGGAATTCAGACACAATGCATACTACAGACCATACCTGTAGAATAAAATGGGGTTTTGTTCTAAGACATACAAATTAGTCCTAAGGAATAATCACTACCACAGATACAAAACGATAATTAGAGTGTGCTCATTACATCCCTTTTAATTCTGTTCTTTTATAAGAACAGAACTAAAGTAAAAATGTTTTATACTTGCATGTGATTAAAACCAGATATTCAGGTTGTTCATGATTTTAAATTAAAAACAATGAGTTCATAGCCCCAGATATAATTTGATTAAAACCATCTGCATTTGAACAAATACTTACCATGATGGCATAGACATGTTCATGTTCAAAGAAACAGGCATAACTGGCCTAGAAATGAGAATGAACACTCCTGACATAAGATATATACTGAAATTCAATAATGCAGATGCAGTAACATCATGAAATTGCAAGTCCTCTAACTCTGTCTTACTTTTAAGCAGTAATTAACATTAGCTGTTTTGCAGCATCTGTTGAAGAAACTCTCTTGAAACCTGCCAGCCCAAACACATTTAATATTCAGGGTTGAATTACCACTCTCTGTGGAGATCAAGCAAGACATTAATGGGCTGCTTTAAATGCACATGTGTGCGAGTGCATATATCTCATATACATATTTTTAATATACACATATTATTTACTTATTTGTAATTAGGAATTCTTTATCACAGTTCCATTCACAAATTCAGTGGATTAGGAATTCTTTATCACAGTTCCATTCACAAGTTCAGTGGATTAAGGCACCTTATACAGGAGCATAATCAGGAAGCAGCCAAAAGCAGCACATGGTGGAGCCTGGCCATGCATGCTTCTGTCAACAGCTGAATCTGTTAGGCAGTGCCTGCCCTCACTGCTGGACTCCTTCCCAGCCCTGTGCTGCTGTGTGCCATCTCTTCAGCCACAGCAAGACAGCTTCAGTGGATCATGCCATGGATCAAACCTGGCTTTAGTTTTAATCTATAGGAACTGAGCAGCATAAGTTCTGTGGGGAAGGACTGAAAGAAGACAAAGGGCAAGCAAAGAAAACAGCAGATATTGCTAAGCTCCTTTTGAATGGTTCAGCAAAGCTGGGACACGTGGTTAAGTAAATAAATAAATAAACCACAGCTCAGTAATACACCAAAACATTGCTTCCTTCTCTCCCTATCATCTCTGCTCCATGTCTGCCAAGACCACTGGAGCAAGAGACAATCTGAATTTCGTGTTAAATCAAGATTATACTTTATTAGCTTTTCTACCACCAAGTCAACAGTAGATAGATCTTACTGCCTTATTTACTGGTGCCTGACCATGCTTAGAGGTATTTCACTTCTCAAATTGCACACAAAGACAGCTCAAATTGCATTATTTGCTGAAAATATCACTATCCTGTCACTCTTTAAGTTTCTTGGTAACCTACAGCAAGTTTCAATCTACTATAGACACACCCAAGTTTAAGTACAGCTGGCTAATGTAAATTATCTGTAATGGTAAGTAAAACACAAACAAAAAAAAAATTATTCCTTGATAAAACTGTTTTTGACAAAAGATTGTTGGGGGAAAAAAGAAACCAACAAACAACTCAATCTACTGGGAAAAAAGTCAAAATAATACAACTTTGTACCAAAAACTTTACAAATATGTTTTCAGTCTAAGTACCAGAACCAAAGTACAAATAAAAATGCAGTTTTACCCCAAAGTAAATTACACAGAATTTCCTGAAAACAAAAAACATTTAATAGCATCAATACTATTTTAGAATGGGCTTTTATATAAGAACCCAAAATGCAGGGATAGCCAGATACCATCTCACTTCTGAGGTGTGTCTCTGACATCTGCACAAGTGTCTTAACAGATGATGTTTCTACAGAAAAAGGTAAAACAAGAAAGTTACAAACTCACGCGTGTGGGCAAATGTATTTCACATGGGGACTTTTGATACCAGCAAGTGCTTCTGACCATCCGTGCCTGTTAACAAAAACATATTCAGCCGCTTTTATGTTTTGGCTTAGCTCTTATTTCTGAGCTGGTGCATCAGCACAGACCAAGTACGAAACATGCTGAATTAGATCAATATAAACACACTTTTAGAAAATATTTACATCAACCACAGTATACTATGAGCGTAGTACTAAACTTAGAAGGTTTGTTCAGCCCTTGAATGCTTGTGGCATATATATAGTCAGGAAGACTTGATTTAATTTGGCTGCCATAGTTTGGTGCAGCTACAAAAATGTCACTTTGGCTCCAGGCAAAGCCCACTCTGTATCTGTCTGGCTTTATTAATTTGTGTGCCACAACAGATGCACACAGGTATCCTGCTTCCAGGCAGCACAGAGGCTGCTTTGCTGCTCCTGCAGAGTTAAGACAGCTTCTCTGACAGCCAACTTGGCATTCTGTGAACCACATTTCTTGACATGGGACAGTAGCAAACTGACACCTAAGCTAACTCCACATGGATCCAACCCCATCAATCAGCCCTATTAACTCCAGCTCAGCTTGAACGCTCTTGGATTCAGGCAGTCCTGAACAACACCCCAGATTGCAGTAGCTTTTTAATCTCAAGCAGATACTGTATATGAATGTCCATAACAAAACAAAATCTGCACAGCAGGTTAGTTAATGAGCTTCCTCCAAACCAGAATACTGGAGAGCATAAGGTCAAGACTCACTCCAGGCCTCATCTAGACAGGAATTGACCTTGACCCAAATCTGAACCCATGCACAACCACTGCACATGTCTGCACTTGGCTTTCCAAAACACTCAATAGCACCTAAATTTCCTGATTTTTCTCATAATTTAGAATTCCTAACTCCATTCCACTAAATTAGATACTGGGAATTGGTTCTAAGCAGGGAACACCTTTAACAAATTTGTCAGTGATACAGTTGAACTAATCAGACCAACAGCAGACCAGCCATAAAGGCATGATTGGTTTAGTTTTAATACCATCCTGAAAAGCTAATTAATGTATGCTGCCTGAAGTTGAAGGCATTTCCAACACACTGGCATCACAGACATTTGCAGCACTGACTGTAGTATCTCAGCCTACTTCTGATCAGTACTTTTAGATATATTATTAACAAATTGCAGGAAATATCATTTGCACAATATTTGCAGTATCACAGAGGTGATACTCTTGAATAAGAGTCTAAAGGAGAAATATCACTGAGAAAAAATAGTTATATAAGAATTTAGGGATATTTTTAGCCAATTATGAAGCCTAAGTTGACAAATTTGAAAAGCAACATTGTGTACATACTAATGCAGACTCCTTAGAACAAAAATATGGCACCTTTTGTTCAGATTTTGACATGTACCAATCTTTAAGTGCCATTTATACAGGAGCTAAGACAGAAAAAGCATGTAACCTCTGTTAAACACTTTCCAGAGTAAGAAAAATGCAGCTGGTAAATGGAAGTCGTCAATTTAGAAATTCATGTGAAGTGGAACAGGTCAGTTTAAACTGGGGAAGCTATAAAATTGTTAATAGGTTTGCTTCAGACAATTTTTTGGGTCACTCCTACAGCTGTTACTTAAAAAAACCCACAAACAACAGTATGTCAAAGGCAGTCTATCTAATCTAATCTGCAGCAGACTAGAAGAAGAAATACACCTAAATCCCTGTATTTCCACAGAGGGTCATGTCTTGTCAAATGCAGACAAGGCATGTCAATTCCAGTATGCTCACTGCATTTGCAAGATTGAAGCTGTGCATTAGCTCTGACACTGAAATGGAAATGCCACCTTGTCCAGGGAATACAATTTAAATTAAAGAGAAAGTCTCTATTTTTTACTCCCTGCCAAAACAAAGACCAAGCCAATTTGCAAGGACTCAAATTCCAAAAGCTCAAAAGATTCTGCAATCACTTGCTGGACATTTGGTGCCAAGATGCAGGCAGTACTGCTGCCTCAGCTGCATCCTACCAGCAGAAAGAGGGGTAATGCAAACAAGGTGTTGTGTCAGCACAACAAATCAGAGCAAAAACCTCCACTTGTAGAATACTGCCAAGTGCATGGACTTGACTCTTTTCTAACTTACTAAATGCCCAGGTTATGCAAGTTTTAATTCTGACAGCTAATTTTAGTTAGTAAAAAAAAGTTTGGAGTTTAGTTTGGAAAAAATAACATAGCAAGTTTCAACCTAGAGACAAAATTCAAGTTCCAGGTAACAAAAAAAAAAGTTCATAAAAAATATTATGTAATTTTGGCCACAAGGGAGCACAACAGACACAGCATTCATGCTACTTATTCTCAGTATCTAAGTGCCAATTCCTTTAAAGTCTTCCACTAAAAAGGCTTCAACACTCTCTTAACTTGTTAATTCAATGTCTTTAATGAATGCATGCTTATTTCTGGGCACACTCAAGCTTCAAAAGGAAACATTACACCAGAGCTAGAATGCCTCCCAGAAATTCCCTACTCTTTCCATTTCTACTCAAACATGGAAATAACAGGAACAAGGCAACAGGGCATTACACATTTTATTTGGGGGGTGTTTTTTTGGAGTCTGAAAACCATATTTCAGAGACAAAAATCTGTACATGTTAGGTGACTACTTTGGAGTTTACTTATATGGATCAAAGAGGTCTGGATTTTAGTGTAAGTATGACATATTGATGAGGAAACCACAGACTAACAGCAGCTATTGGCAAACCAACAATCCACAAGTCTGGAATAAAAAAAGAACTCTAAATTTAGAAAAACACAGGAATAACCAGAAACCCAGTCTCAGGAAAGCAAATGATCAGAAAATCACAGATTTCTTTTTCTACAAAGTTTGTCTCAGGAACAAAAGAGAGATCACATTCCGACCAAATTAGGTAAGTGAGTAAAGTGTTCAAAGACTTGGTGGAAAATTTTAATTAAATAGTTGTCACCATCATTGCAGGACATGTGAAGTTTTATCTGCTGTTGGCCGCTGCATTCAGTAAAGGGCAAAATAAGAAGCTTAAGTAAATTTTAACTGCTCACGTGTTTAAAATATGCAGGTAATATTTGAAAGTATAATGGCTACTGAGTATGCAATAGATCAGAATACACACCCGGTATCTCCTAATCCGTGAAGAAAAATGACCTAAGGGAAATAAAACAGCAACAACAACAACAACAAAAAAAAAAAAAAAAAAAAAAAAAAGGCAGAGGTTTAGGATCACTGAACAACCAACCACATGCACCTCGCCCACGAGCCCCAGGCGCCCACCCAAGGTCAGGCACAGTTCGGAGCGCGGTTCCACTTTCTCCCAAGAAAACTCCGCTTCGCTCACTTCCCCTCCCCGGCCCCGCCGCCATCAGCGGCCGCTCCCCGCGGGCACCGCTGACCTTCCAGGTGCCGAGCCCGGCCCGCCTCTGGAAGGGAAGGAACAGAGAGACCCGCCCGGGCCGGGCCGCCCGCCCGCCATCCCCCTGCGCCGGCGGCGCGGCCGCGCCTCGCCCCCCGCCCGCCCGCCCGCAGCCGCCGCGCCAACAAAGCGGGGCGCGGCGCTGCCGGCCCGCGAACCCGCCCCACTCACGGCGGCCGTCGCCTTCCTGGCGGCCGGGACGATGGCAGGCAGAGGAGCCGACATGTTGTTGCCGCACATGCACCGGGCTGCGGGGCGGCCGGCGGGACACGGGCCAGCGGCGGGGAGGCGGCGAGGGAGGGCGGCGGGCGCCGGGTGGGAGGGGCGCGGGCGGGCGGGCGCCTTGTGCTGAGCTATAAGGCCCGGGGGGAAGAAGGAAATTACGGTCTTCTTAAATAGGTGAAATATAAAAGGCTAAGTCACGGGATGGCAGGAAAAGCAGCGCAAATATAGCAAACGGCCCGGCTACACGGGGCTCATCTGCACTCATCGGGCCAGATGCCTTCACCGCCGAATTAAATCTCTCGGCTTACAGCTCCCAAGTCACTGATTCTTACTCGTCTTGAAATGTGTTAGGCTATTCAGACACTCTGGTTGAAGTTACTGGATCATTCCAGTCCATTCCAAATACTTAGACCAACTCTGAATATGCATGGCAAACACATTTCTATCAAAACGGAATACTTTGTTCTTTGTCTTCTGTTCCATACATCTTTGTCAGATATTTACTCCCAGAAAATCAATATGCTCATTGTGTTTGCCCGGTGGTAAGTGGCTGCCATGGATGCTTGTTTGGCAGCTCCAGCAGCAGCTGAACGCACACTATGCTTCTTTCACATCCTTCCCACTGCTGTGTTCCATACCAAACGGGGACAATTTTTCAAAAGCTTTTGCTCGTCAACATCACCAGCATTGGCTGCATAAAATTTACTGGAGAAGCCTTTCTGCCAGCTGTGTAACATTGAATGCACATGCTCTCTTGCCAAGATTGTTAGGCTGCTTTGATACATAGTATTGATGCCAGAGCATCCCCGTTATTGCTAAAATTTGATTATTTTCACATTCACAGGTAAATTTTTGTGGTTTGATTTGTCCCTAATTTAGCGTGTGCTCCTGCCTCACGTACTGTACCCAATTCAAGTGTGTTAAGTAAATACAGTTTATGCATTAAAAATTCTTCAAAGATTAGGAGCTGCACATGATGTCAGGTGCTTATTAAGTATGCCAAACCTGACTCTCACTCTAGATCATCTTTTTGGGACATGAACAAAATTTTGCTTCCCCTCTCTACTCTGCTATTTACCATGTAAATGTCACTTCCATAAGGTGAGCTGCTGCTGAACCTCCAGCCCAAGAAGAAATAGTCTGCTAATAAACAGAACAAGATTTCAATATTTCAGTCAGCAGAGCTGGAGTGATCTTACTTGAATTCCCTGTAGCTGCTAGCATGGCCCCAGGGGCGCTGGGGAAAAGGAAGTTCTGCATGGATTGGTCATGAGGCAGTCTGCTGGTTACAGACAAATGTTCAAGAAACTGACCTTCAGGAATGCCAAAGGAATTGCTGAAAACATCTGAGCTGTGAACCTTTCAAAAACTGGTACTTTGGCTCTCCCTTCATAGTGAGATATCTATCTTAGGTATGATACCTTTCTACCTGATTTGAAATTTCTGTTTAGAGCAGTGAGAGTTCTACTAGGCAAAGCATTCTTTAAATTATTTAGTTTTCCCTGCCCTAGAGGCTAAAATGGGCTTAGATAGGATGGTTGTCCATACCAGCATCTTGTGTATTGTTACAATGTAATTTTTCTCAATTTTTTGAAGGGGGTAAGAAGCTACACAGATTTCATACTGAAACTCACAGATTTCTGCAGCATGATTGTCATTTTACCTCCATCTATTCTCAGGGCTGGCAGAACTGCTGCCTGATCCCTTCTCCAATCTGAAGCAGATATTGAACATGGAAGAAGGTACTGTCAAACAGAAGTTTCAGGATGGAAAGCAGGATATTACCCTGAAGATATCAGCTTTCACAAGGTTAGCTCTCCTTTCTGCTCTGTAACTCCACAATGGCAGCTTCTACAATTCAGTTCTTCACTGCACTGAGCCTGCACCCCAATAACCCTCTCACCAGACCAATGTACTGATGGAAGCTGCTGTATGGTTTTCCACTAGGTATGCATTTAAAGTTAAAAGATTAAAATAGTAAATGTGATCAAGCACTGCAACAGTACTAGGAATGTCTTTGTCTCAGTGTTGACTGCAGTAATTTTCTTCCCAATGTTCGGTGAGGGGCTCGGCTTTGGATTTGTGCTGAACACAGGAATGGTAATATAGAGAGGTTTATGTTATCGCTCAGCAGGGCTTACACAGAGCCAAGGTCTTCTCTGCTTTTCATGTTGTCATGCTCATGAGAAGACTGGGAATGCATGGGAGGGTGGGAGGAGACACAGCCAGGACAGGTGACCTCAATCACCAAAGGGATATTCCAGACCTTATGGCATCATGCTCAGTATATAAAGTGGGGGGAAGAAGGAGAGGGGATGTTTTGGGTGATGGTGTTTGTCTTCTCAAGTAACCATTACACATGGTGAGGCCCTGCTCTCCTGGAGATGGCTGAACACCTGCCAAACCATGGTAAAAAGTGAATTAATTCCTTCTTTTGCTTCGCTTGGATGTGCCGCTTTTGCTATCCCTAGTAAGCTGGCTATCTCAACCCACGAGTTTTCTACCTTTTATCCTCCCAGTTCTCTCCCCGATCCCACTGGTGGGGGTGAGGCTGTGCGAGGCTCGGCTGCTGGCAGGGGCTCAGCCACGGCAATGGACACCTCCAGTACCTGACGGGGCAGCTGAGCAAGGCTCGGCGCACCGCCGGCCAGCCGCCTTAGATGCAGCCCGGTGGTTTCAGAGACTCGGTTTGGGAACACTCGGCAGAGGTCTCAGTAATAAAACAGCCGGTGCTGGGAAGCGAGACTCCACGGGCGCCCTGTGCGCAACCATTGGAACCCCGAGCTCCGGCACCGCCGCACACCGGGCCCGCCGCCGCCGCCCGCGCGACACCGCTGCGAAGGCGCGGCGGGTGCGGTTTACGGCGCTGCCGTAAAGCGGCGCGGCCGGGCGCGATCCCCGCGGCGCCCTTGGGAGGCAGCGGCCATGAGCGGGAGCGGCGTGAACCGCGGCCTGGAGCTGCTGCGCTCCCTGCCCAGGGTCAGCCTGGCCAACCTGAGGCCCAACCCCGGCTCCAAAAAGCGGGTGAGTGCCTGCGGCCTGCCGGCTGGGCCCTGGCGGCAGCAGTGTGCCCGGCAGCGGGCGTGCCCCGTCCCGGTGTGGTTTGCCCCCGGGGCTGTCGGAAGGACATCGTCCTGGCACGGCCGGGAGAGCGGCCTGGCCAGAGGAGGCGTGGAGAGGCACAGGAGTGGATGGCACTGCTGTGTGTGTGTGTTGGCCCGCTGCTTGCCCTCTGTGGCCGTCCCCACAGAGCTGGCTGATGGAACCTCAGGGCGTTGCTGGGGCTGGAGAGGAATAGTAAAAGGCTTCGAACTCCACGTGTTTGTGGGATGGAGTAATATGTTTGGAAATGGAAGGTTAGGAGGCGTACAGAGAAAAGGAATGTGATGCCAGCTGACGTTCTTGTTATTATTTCTCGAGAACAAACCTGTGATCTGTCTCCTTGTAAAGTGGTAGAGAAATTACGAAAAGAAACCAGAGAGAAACCCTTGGGGTTTGGGGGGAATATAAGTGAACAGGGAGATGAGGTTCAGAGGCTGAAACCATAGGAACAGAGAAGGGAACAGCAAGCAGCACTCTCCTAAAAGTGCTGAAAACTATTAAATAGTATAGAATTCAAGGACAGTTTTGTGCTGGAGTCGACCATCCCTGCCACCAAAGGAAGATGACTTGTCCCCAGACTGTTTGTGATGCCAGCCTAAAGCTGTGCTCTGCAAAAATAGCATTAACTGCTTTTCTGTTTTTCCACTTAGAAAAGATCTATAACCTAATTTTTCCTCAGGAATCAGCATTTTGCTCAGTTGTTTATATCTCTGAAATCTAATCTCTGTTTTATAGGTACTGGTCTCTGCAGTAGTTGTCTAAATGTATCACTGATTGTTTTGAAGGAAAGAAGACGTGGCCGTGGAAGGTACGGAGGTAGGAAGTGTGGCCGAGGTCACAAAGGAGAAAGACAAAGAGGGAATCGACCCCGACTGGGCTTTGAGGGTGGCCAAACTCCATTTTACTTGGCCATACCAAAATATGGATTTAATGAGGGACATAGGTAAGTTTCTAAATATTCACTTGGAAATTAATCATTGTCTGCATTTCTTGATCTTTCTCCTGAAGCAAGAATCTAGGATGCCAAAAAGAGGACTAACTGAAAAAGTTCAGCTTCCTAAATTCCTCTCAGGTTGTTAGCTGCTTTACCAGAAGAATCTCCCATTTCTTGTGAGAGTATTCTTTTAATTAATTATTTCCTGTTTTGCACATCTGCTTATTTACTCTTCTCATAATCCTTCATGTGTAACTGACTACCTTTCCTCTTCCAGCTGAGTGAATTTCTCCTCTGAAACTATCCCTTCATTCCTGCTTGTTTTTCTTTTTGCTTCATAACCCAGGGAACTGTTTGGGAACAGTCCCAGTGACTGGAGTGAGGATGCTGGACATGGAAGTGTAATCCAAAGCTTTGTTTCTTGTTTCTCCTCACTTTATTCACCCGAAGCTCTGATCTGCTGCCAGCCAAACAATTCTGCTTCTCTTCGTGGTTGTACCTTGTCAGCCCTCTGACCCTGTGGTGTTTGTCTGTCTGTGCCCTGCCTGTTACATCTAGGATCCTAACAAGCTCTTTAATACCAAATCTGCTGGATGAGGCATTAAATCACCTTTCAGTGTGGCTCTCCTTGGGCATTTTGCCTTGTTTAATACTTCTGTCCTTTTTTCACATTGTACTTGTTGTGTCCTTATTCCACCTTTTTAATGTGTAAGGTTATTCTTCTGACATGTCTTTTCTCCAGTCACTGTTCTTACCTGGAGAGGTGTGTGTCAAGAGGTGTTTCCAAGTTTCCTTCACTTATATTGATAATTTAAAACATTTGATTAAAATTAATCAAATTGTTTTGAAAGCTGGGTTTGTTTCGTCAGATAGCATTTGTGTTACCTGGGCCAGCAACCATTTTGTTACTGTTTGATCTGGTCTTGCAAACTTCTGTGTCCATACAATGCGTTTGCAGGCAGTAGTAACAGAAACCTGCTACACCGAGCAGACTGAAGGGTGACGAGGATAATGTGTATTTGTGAATTGTTAGACTTGATTTAATGTTCCATTTCCTGATGCCACCTCATCAAATAGGTGAGCGCTTTTATATTACCATTCTTAACGCATGCAGTAGAACTTACAGACTTGTCCCAGTTTAAGGGTTTCCTCTGAATCTTAATAGTTTTGAAATGTGACTCAAATTCTATTTCCAGGTGCTATTATTTCCTCCTGTTTGCTAAATTATTGTCAGAGTAAACAAGAAGCACTTTCAATAGCTGAAGGCAGAGTGTAAATCCACAGTCCTGCAAAGGAAATGCTGCAGAATGCAGACACTCAGCTTCTTATGGCAGTAGTGGTCAAAAGTTCATGAATAAACAACAGCAAAAATCCAGCCTCCTGCAGTGACAAGAAATTATTAGGATCTTGCTGTTTTTAACAACATCTGACAGCATGTGAAAACACAAAAAAGTACTCTGTAGTTTCAATGTTGTTCGCAAAAATTCAGTGGTTTTTGCTGCTGTAAATGTTCCTGTGGTGAGCACTGTAAGTGCACTCGAGTGACGCTGTTGGGGTGGAGAGAGCACGCTGAACAATGTCTCTGCCTGTTTATCTTCACCTCACTCCTCCTTCTGCCTCCACTTCTTGAACCCTTTCTCTGTAAGGGGCTGTCTGACAGCCCTAATTCTTGTTGCTTGTCCTTTGTATGTGGCTTGCCAGTAACAGAGATCAGCTGCTCTCCAGTTTTTCAGCTGCCACTCAGAGCCTTGCAGTAGCAGCCATCAAATGGATTGCAGGGGGAAGTTTTGGGTATCAGCATAAGTGCTGTGCATAGACAGGAATAGACTCTGGCACTGGAACAATGTGCTAGGGATTGGTTTGTACAGTAAAGTTAGAACTTGAGAAAAAACAAAAGTAGGTTCTGCTGAAACCAATGGCTGTTGGCAAGAGATTCCAGCTGTCTTTGGGGAATGTGGGTTAATGCATATTTTCTCAATATTTCTCTTCTTTGATGGTGTTTTGAGGGAGATTCCTTTCAATACTTTCTGAGATGTTGGGTACAGTGGTAATGGATCGGAAAGTCTTGCATGTAAGCTATGCATGTACAGAATTTTGCTGATAGTCTTTGTGTTTGTATGGAAGGAGATGTTTGGTTTTTTGATGGTCTATCAGCGAAGCACCCAAGGTGGATTCACTTTGAAAGTGGTCATTATTTACAGTCTTGTTGGTTTGCCAAGAAATGTTGACATTGTAATGTCTTAGGATTTTTTTGCTTTAGGAGTAGATAAAAACGAGAATATCTCAGTTGACCAGTTGCTATTAAAACTTCAGTTTGTTGAATTTCTCATTGTTTTGTTCGGGTTGTTTGTTTTTCTTTTTGTCTTTCTCATCCCAGCCTCAGACGTCAGTACCAACCTCTGAGTCTTCAGAGGCTGCAGTACCTGATTGATTTGGGCAGAGTTGACCCCTCGCAGCCGATCGACTTGACTCAGCTCACTAACGCCAGAGGTGTGACAGTGCAGCCTCTCAAGAGGGATTATGGTATCCAGCTGGTGGAGGAGGTATGCAGACAACTCACTTGGTACTTCAGGCTTTCAGATTGTCATTCCCATGGTTTGGAAGCATCTTTGATTCTCCAAATTAGTTTGCTGCGGGAATTTTGTGGATCATCAATCCACTAGAGGGCACTGTGTGTCAGCAAAAAGAAATAACTCGGGAGGATGTCTTCATACTCAAGGGACTGCAGAAATCAGAGTTAAGGAGTACATAACAAAAGGATGAAGAAGTATTTTGCAACAGAAAACTGAAATGTACTGAGAAAAATGTATTAATATTTTGGAAATGGAAAGGTTTTTTTTATTCAGCCCAAGTGACTGACTTGGTTACCTAACTTTGTGCAGGGAACAGACAATTCATAATATTTTTGCAGGATTTAGTGTTCCTTACAAGTTTTGAGAGAAGAATAAATATGTGTCTTAAAATACTCATTTTAATGTTACTGTAATATGTGTTGAAATTTACAGGGTGCTGATATTTTTGCAGCAAAAGTAAATATTGAAGTGCAGAGAGCATCTGAATTAGCAATTGCAGCCATAGAAAAAAATGGAGGCGTAGTAACAACGTCGTTCTATGACCCAAGGAGCTTGGGTAAGAACTTCTTTTAATTTATGCCTTTTTTTTTTTTTTGGACATGCAAAGATTAAATTATCCAAATCAAAGTTTCAAACACAGTTCTTAGTAGAAAGTCATCAACTTCTAAAAGCTTCAATAACAGTTACATGTATATTCAAAGAATCATAGAATACTTTGTGTTGGGAGGACTTAAAGATCATCTACTTCCAGCCCCTGATGAGGAATGATAATGCATTCTCAATTTTGCCTTTTTTGACCATTCACCTGTTTAGCCCTTCTAGTGTTAGTAGTTGTATACCAATCAACCAGTTAAGGAAATCTGAATAGCTTTGCAAATAGAGGAACTAAAATTATTGTTTTGCTGGATTTTTGTCTTCTGTTTCCCATGTTTAATAGCACTAAGAAAACTCAGGAAAAAATAGATTTAAAAAACACTGTGGATGTTTATATTTTTAATTTAAAATGCTTTTCCACTTAAAGTGAGGAAGTAAGTTACAGAAGCTCAGAATCATTCCAGTTAAAATGGCTATTGTTTTCAGAACACTTTCACTGAAGAATGAGGCTTTGCTTTGCTTGGGGCTGCATCCTGCCTAACATTCATTCATGCAGTTTTTATTGACAATAACGCAGCTTTCATGTGTGAATGAGGCTGAGAAGAAGAGGAATAGACATTTTTAGTGTGCAAAATATGTATATCACCCTGGGGTGATATAAATTCTGAAAATTTTTTCGTTCCACAAAATAATAAAAATAAGGTTAAAAGGCTCTGGAATATAATTTGCCAAAATCAGTAAAATTTGAGGAAGATAGGATAATCCCACAAAGGACTAAATAGGTGCATGTGCCATTGATACTTTATTTAAAATACTCATTGAAGCACTATATTTGACATTGGTTGGTACCCTGTGTAAATAGCTGTGCAACTGCATTGCTTCAAACCAGGAAATAATCATTTAAATAAGTTCAGTTATGGTTATCTTTCCCAAATAGTCATCCTAAATGTGTTGGAAGTAGCAACTCCTCCACACTGGCATTATAAATCAAAGTTAAAACAGAGTCTTTTGTGTGGTTAAATGAAACTTGCAAACCACTATCTCATACTGAACAAGAATGTTCTTGAGATTCAGTTTTTTGCTTGGTCCTTTTTGATGTGAGTGTAGTAACTAACTTAGTACAGAATAAGAAGATGTCATTTAATGTCTTTAAATCTGTGTTATGAAGTGCAGTCACTAACCTTCTCTCGTGTTTGCCCACAGAAATTTTATGCAAGCCAGTAGTATTTTTCCTGCGTGGCAAACCTATCCCAAAGCGAATGCTCCCACCTGAAGACCTCGTCCGTTACTACACAGATCCCAGGAACCGGGGCTACCTGGCAGATCCATCTAAGGTTGCAGAAGCCAGGCTGGAACTTGCCAAGAAATATGGCTATGTCTTACCAGACATAACTAAGGATGAACTCTTTAAGATGTTAAGTGCACGCAAGGATCCTAGACAGATATTTTTTGGTCTTGCTCCAGGATGGATTGTAAACCTGGCAGACAAGAAAATTCTGAAACCAACTGATGAGAGTCTGTTGAAATACTACAGCTCATGAATTCAGGACTGGACACAATTGCAGGTGTACAGGAAACATCTGGGTATGAAATAATGGATAGAAGTGGTGTGTGTTTGTTTGTTTTTAAGACTCCTATTATACTAGAAAAAACATTTTTTCTTCATGTAATCTTCTGGTGTAGCTCTCAACTTTTTTATTGTCATAATAGAGTGTATCAGAAGTCTTAACATTTGAAAACAATGTGGAGTCTGACATAAAGTGTGGGTCTGGGCACTTTCTCTTCCAGTGGTTTGCCAGTTATTTTTTTCAGACAAAAGGTTTTGGTGTTGCGTTTGTTTCAGAGGATAATTCCAAAGAGTCATTTGACCTAATAATTAGTTTATGTTTCCCCCTCTCAGTTTAAAATCGGAAACATGACTGTACAAAACCAAAATTAGTTTTACAGTCGCATTGCATAAAATTATAAGTTCTAGCAAATGTATCTTGAATAGCTCTAAGAGTTATTTTTGGTTAGGGAAAAGTAAAAAGAACCAGAAATAAAAAAAGTACTAAAGATTGCATTAACCTCTTCCATTCCATAGCTAGATTTTGGATTTTGCCATTGCCATCAATAGCACTAGAGCTTGAGAGATCTTGATTTTTCTTTTATTTCTTCATATGCAATTGAGGAGGACAGAGTGTGCAGTTCAACATAACTTTCTATCTAAATTTGGGGCTTGGAGGGGGAAGATAGCTAAATTCTGAATAGTGAAAGCCATTGAATTAAAACTTGTCCTGACACAAATGTAATCTTATTAATAAAAATGCATAGCAGAATCCAGAGTCAATGAATGACAGTGGCAGCAGATTATGAATGCTGGGGATGTGATGGACAAAGTACACAGTCAGAATTCAGTTTTCAGCTTTATCACAGATTGCGTGTGTGACAATGGACAAATTAATTTAAATGTTGTGAAAAGTTATGAGCAAACTGTGTTTATGGGAGACAGCATTTTAATCACACCCAACTTGATTAAGTCTTGAAAAATATTCTTCAGCAAAGGTTTGTTTTATCAGTCTCTCTAGATACTGAATTATTACTGTGCAAGAGTTTTATAGGTTTTGTGTGGAAGCTTAGGACTGGGCATTTGAGACAGTGAACCAGACAGTAAAGAAGGATGAGAGGGGAGACCAAGATAATGTATCAGAATGTGCACTGACTGCTCGGAAGTTAATGAGCTGCTTCATAATTATGTGATTTAATGGAAGCTGAATTTGGTTTTAAAATAGTCATAATTTGATTATAAGAATGCAGAAAACAGTTCAGGAGACCAGAACACGAGAAGTCATCTTGCTTTCCAATTTTGATGTGCCTTTAGAAATGCTACTTAGAATTTTCTGTAGCTGCCAAACCATCCCATCTCATAGGGAAAGTCCTCTGTGTGCTAGAATCTCTTCTTTCTCCTGTGTAACATCTGTATTTTGCTGGTATACCTCAATGGAGGAGGATTTAAGAAAAACCTTCTTTTTCTTTCAGACAATAAAATGAAGTGGATGAATTTTTGTTGGTGTTTGTCAACCAGCCCAGATTTTTCCTTCACTCAACAACCTGCCTTATCTATTAATATGACAATCTGTAATCACAGAACAAAATAAAACAAGTCTTCTCATTCTGATTAAATAATCTAAAATCAAGAGATTAAGAATAAAAAGTCACTAAATTTTGACAACTTACTCTTCAACTTCTATTGTTCCTTGTTAATGTGTGTTAAATGCTATCAGTAATGGTCATTCCCCTGACTTGGTGTTTAAGTATAGGTGAAACATAGCAAAACAACAGCAATATAAAATTGGACTATGAATAGCAGGAATTTTGTTTTAGTGGCATTAACATTCATATTTTATAAGGTGTCCAACACTTTTTTGGCACGTTAAGAATAATACTGTGTGCCAAAAAAAGTACAGTTGGTGTTAACTTGAATGTGAAGTAAATAACTTTCTCACTTTAGATGTATCCTGTCCTGCATCCTGATGATTGTTGGTTTGAAACCTTAAATGACAAGCAATACTTTTTTCTTTTTCTTTTTTTCAAATTTTTGTTATTACAATAACTTTACAATAACAATATTACTACTGCCTCCATTTGGGAAGGAGTTGGAGAGGGGGAAGAGTATTTATTGCCTTCCCTTATTTGTGCCATAATGTTTCTGTTTTTATGAATCAATTCACAATTGTATTTTGTGGAGGTGGTGGTACTCAACAGGAAAGCTACTTAACTGGAAGTGAAGAAGGAAGTTAGTCATATTAGTGAAGACCAGAAGACAAAAGTGTTTATGTATCATTGTGTATTTTGGGGAGGAGAAGACGGGGGAAGGCAAGTTTGTTTCCATTTCTGCTCTTTGTATTAAAATGAACAAATTGCTCTCAGCAAGTTTTTTATTGAATCAACTTCTTTGATACACACACGCGTGCATGCGCTGGTTTCTGTAGGTTTCTAAATGGTTTTCAGGTGAAAGGGTAACTTGGATAAAATGATAACAGCGAAAGAAAGAATGAAAACAGGAAACAGATGTCTGGTGACGTTGAGGGATTGGATAGCACTTATTCAGTGAACGATGTCTTAGTCACAAGGCAGCTGTATCCTGGCTCTGATACTACAACGCTACAAATACCTTGGAGCCAAAACAGCCACGTTCCACAAAATCCGGTCATTCTACTTTATAAAGGTGATCTTTTAGCATCTTATAGTTGGAGAGGGCAAAAAAAGGGCTATATGTTCCTTTATTTAAAATATGCAATGCTTGTCTTTTTTTGTCACTTCTGTTAACAGTAGCCAGTATTTTGTATCAGTTGTTTGCATTTTTATTTACTAGTGCAAAAAGTCACAAAGCTATAGAGGATTTCCTGTTCATTTTATCTCATCAGGAACACAAGTCTCCTAGTAACCAAATACAGAATTATCAAAAGCACAAGTAAGTTATTGACAAGGTTTCTAATAAATCCATAATAAACAGTGTCCCAAAGGACTGTTGTTTATATGTCAGGCTTACTGGGGCAAGACTAAGCCAATGCTGGCATCTAAAGCCATTCTCACTACTTAGGTGTATGGACCATGTTTTCATGTTCATAAGATAAAGGATTGTCTTGGATATCCTGTTTTGACAGGGCTTTTTCATGTGCAACAGGGTGTGACACAGCAAGAAGTACCCAATCTTCTGTAGGTGGGAAAGTGTTATAGGGTAGCTGAGGAAAAGGAACTTTTGTTTGTGTCACAAAATGCTGAAAGCCATGTCAGTTTTTATCAGCAACATCATACTTCTGAATGACTACTTGATTAAATTGATTACAGATGTGAGACTGCAATCTAAATAAAGGTCTGTAAACATGTACATACCTTGTCGTTTCATCCTGTGATAATTAGAAACCACGTTTTTCTTGGGAGCAGATTCTACTGACTGCGGCCAGTCAATGCTATAGTTACAGGTGGCTGACTGCAGACTCAAAATGAAGTGGATTAAAAAATGTGTTTTCCCTTCTCTCATATGTATAACAGTGATAACCTGCCTTCATTATGCTTCATATAAAATTTGTGTTTAACAGTCAAAAGTTGACTGTACAATCCACTGATTTCCAAAAAGGAATAAATTAAATCAGTGGCCCTGATCTGAATCCTGGCAGTGTGCCAGCATTGTTTTGACATAGAAGCATAATTGATGTTAGTCCTTCAGGAAGTCATATAAAAGTGATCAATTAGGAAGATATCTTCTCATTACTGTTTTATTATTTTCTACTATTATTTCTATTTTCTATTATTTTCTATATTAAAACCTTAAAGGCTAATGCAAAACTAATTTTGCACTGCTTAACACAAGTTTTCCAAGCAATTTAAAATTGTTGCACAAGTCCTGTATTTTAAATATTTAACCATTACATTTATGTATATCTAAAACATGAAAGATGCTCTATTTATCCAAAATGTCCAGTTTAATATTCTATATGCAGCTTTATGTTTTAAAATTTTCTAAAAATGTAATCAGACAGGAATAATTTTACGTAGCTCACAATCCACACTTCAGTTTAAGGTTATGGTTTACTTTATGAAAAGAGAGGTCCAAGTGTGACAGGGTTCTTGCCCATTATAGGAAAGTAATGAACATTTCAAGCTCCTTTATCTCCCACCCAGGTGGCTTCTCTTGGTCTTTTGTAGCAGAAATATATGGCATTGTGTAAAGAAGGATGGTTTCGCAGTGGAAGCAAACTATCCTCAAATGTATTCTGTCTCCTGTGCTTAATATTCCCTCTGAACCATCTGCATCTTCCCAAGGTCTCTTCTCACCTTTCCCGTTGTGGTGGTGGGAACTACAGGGCTCAATCATTCTCACAGTGTCATCCTGTCTGGCCCACTCTAGGTTTGAAAATCTGGTTGTTTTATGTGCCTCTGGAGCAGGAAAAGTGTTGATCATTCCTGCATCTGTTTATATGGGGGGGTTGGGGGGGATTGGCTTGAGTTTCCTGGACTGGTGTTGCTTTTGTTGTTAAAAATGTCAACAGCAATGTTGTTTACTTGTTAACCTTGTAGATTCCAAGCCACTTGCCAAGCAACTTGGAGGGCCTTTTGAGCAATGGATTTGGTGTTTATCAGTCAATGAACACTCCTAGAAGAGTGCCTGTGCACTCAAATCAGAATTGCTCACACTAGATAGCGGTATGAAAGGATAGACAATTTTGCATTCAATGGACCAATGCCCAAATCTATCTTTCCTTGCACTTTTCTTCAGCCTCTGTAAGATTCATTCTGTCTCATGGTAGCATTGTCGTGTCTGGGTTTTATTCTATAAATACGGGCAGATTAGTCCATATTTACCTTGAAAATCTGTCATTTTTTCATTCCTTAGGCAGGTAATGAGAGCTAGAAGTTTGTGGAGATAGAGAGGCCTATGAAAAATAAGTTGATGTGTAAATTTATGGTAAACTAGTTCTCTAGGGGTTTTTGTGATGCTGGTGTAGTTTGCTCCCTGTGCAGAGTACTTTAAAAAAAAAATCACTTGGTATCTGGAAAGGGAGATGCATTTTTTAGTTGAACGTAGCCGTGGTTCAGTGCTGCAAAAATTGGAATCCAAGTTCCTTATGCAGTTATTATAGTGAGGTATTGTGTTAATTTCAAATTTAATGCAGGTCTAAATTTATATTGCTCCCATGTAAACAGTACTTCAAACTCCTCTCATAAGTCTCGGTGCTTCTTTAGTAATGTGATTGATACAGTTATTATCTAGAGCCTAGAGAAAAGCCATGTTCAGCTTGGAGCAGGCATCCAAGCAGTTCAGTGACACTCTAGACTCCACTGGCTGTGACAGGAGTTGTAACATAGCACTCCTGTATGCACCCAAAACTTCAGCATCTGGAGCTGAATCCCACTCTTTGTTTTCAGTGACCCAAGGTGTTTGAAGTTAATGGTTGGAATTCCTCCACAGAATCAACATATTGCCAGTGTTTGTTGCTGAGCTTTGCCATTGGGAACTTGTGAAACCTGATCTGCTAGGTTGTATTTATCTTTGAAAAGATAAGCATGCTTTTAAAATTAGTGAAAAAAGCAGTCTAGAGCATCTATTGGTGCCACAAGAGGTGAGATGCTGGCAATCAGACTGTGCTATTTTAAAATTATTGAAGACAGCAGCTTCTCCAGGATACAGAATTCAGTGACATCCCCACCTGGCAGCCTCTGACTTTCAAGGTGGATGGCTCCCAGTTCCCAGCCCTGCACTGGTATTTCCACTCAAAATTTGCCTGCCTGCATGCCTGCCTGCCTTTGACCCTTGTGTAATACATACTGATGTTTGTGCTAGCTCTAATGTATATATTTACACTATAAGCAAAGAACAGAAATTAAACTCACCTTCATTTGCAAAAGAAAAACAATGGAGAGCAGAATGGTGCCTCACTTGAGGTGTCTGCTTTACAGGTGCTGCTTGTAATGGCTAGAGAAGGTGACTGAGATGCTTAAACACAGGCATTGTCTCACTGCTATCTGAGATATCTGCTATACTGCATCCAGTATACCTCATAGGGTACCCCCTACAGCTACTGGGGCAGCTTGTGATGTTTGTATAAAAGACAGATTTGGTAGCGATGTGCTTGGTATTTGTGCACAGGCAATCATTTGTCCCTTCTTTTTATTTTTTTTTTTTGTTTGTTTGTTTGTTTTTTTTCTTCTGATTTTTTTTTCTTGGCAAGGCTGTTGTGCTTATTGCAGCAGGCAGTCTGAGTATGGGCCATGTACTAGGCTTGTTCCAGACAAAATATTATTCTACTGGTTTTATGTTGGACTTGGGTGATGTGATGTTGCTGATGCCCTGCTTCTAGGTAAAATGTCTGAGCTAAATGTGACTTTGCTGTTAGGCTTTGTTTTTATTGTTGTTTTTGGAAGGCTTCAGCCCTTCCAAGTTCATCCTTACAGGCAGGTATTTACTGTAGGATGATCATGAAACGAATTACCATAGTGAGAATGCGATTGTGTAGTAAAATTCTACCTGGGTCAGTTTTTCTGCATTCATTTGTGTGTCTCTGAGGGGGTTGGAGCATTGGTGTGCTCTAATTTTGTGTTTGGTGTGGGAAAGCTTATCTGTCCATTAAGAGAACCTAAGAAGAAAATGGGAGGTGAAAACCTGTCAAGTAATTGTTGCTGCATCTTGTGAAAACTGCATGTTGTTCCAATTCCAGCTGTTGCTCTTGACTGAGCTGGATGGCTTTGCTTATGGCATATTGGGAAACTGCAATGGCAGCAGCCCACCATGGGTATTGACATGCATCTATGGTACTGTGACAAGCTGGGGCCAAAGAATAAGTAATTTTGGAGACTTGGGAACGTGAGAATCAAGGTATGAAAATCCACCTGAAGAGATTCCAAAGTCAGAAACATGTATTCTTCAACACCACTGAAACTCTGCTGCATGTTTAATCACTCTTTGTTTTTGCTGACTATACTGTTATGAACTGTAAGTAGTCAAGAAATCATTTAAAGAATATACATTTTAGGTTTTCTTTGTTGTCCTTAGAGTTTTCAGCTCTACAGGAATCTTGTTTCCAAGTATTGTTCCTGTATCCAGCAAGACTAGAAGCAAATTTAAGAAGTGGGAGCCAGCATATTCATGTGATGGCAATATTCCAGAAACTGGTGCTCTAGGATAAACAGTAAATACTGTGGGGATTGCAAGACACTTACTCATTCATTGCTAATACCTTGCTGATATTTTCATTGTTAGAGAGCATAATTTCTCTGCTGTCTCTGCAGGTGACATCCAGTCGCATCTTCTCAGCGTGCAACCTGTCTTTTTTCCAGCATCCAAACCTGAGGGGAGCAAATATGATATTACCAGGTACACAGGCACCCCACACAAACATCCTTCTCCATCTGCTCCTCTGCCCTAATGACGAGACTGCTACGGTCACTTGTAGTGCTCAGAGTTGCATCTGCTTAGTGGGGACAGGTAGAAGAAGGTCCGGTGTCCTGGTAGAGGCAAGGCTGACACCTAGTGACCAGGCGTATTTATTCCTATGGGAATTCACTGTGTTCTGGTTCAGTCACTATTCACTCTTACTTAGGTCTGGAAGGTTTAAACTTCAAAATGAATAGTTAATTTCACTGTCATTTTTGGCCTTTGTTTTCATTGTTTCTAGTATACTCTTGAAGATGGAGTTCAGCTAGCTTGCAGGCTTGTTCACACACCTGATGTGGTAGAGGATTTTGCATGTAGTCTCCTGGGAGCTGTTCGTGCCAGCTGTGCTGAGCAAACTGAGGTGGCTGATTGCAATCAACAGTAACTTCAGTACATCATGCTTTTTGACTTTTCCTTAATAAAATCATGGCTGACTGCAGTTTTTTTCATTATTCTTGCTCATCCTGTGGTAAAGAATCCAAAATCAAATGTATTGGGATATTCTCTGAGTTGCAGAATTTTCTTCCTGCAGATGTCTGCTGGCCAGAGGTAGCATCTTACAATTAGGCTGCCACCTGGAAAGCACTACCTGTTCCTCATGTTCATCATTGTTGCAGATCCTGCTGGAAATGCTCTGAGTTCTGGGATATTAAAGAGGAAGAGTAATATCTAGCTAAAAGACTCTTACAGAATGCTTTCTTTGGTTATGTAGATTAACATTTCAAGAGTATAACATATTGAAGAGGAGTACACATATCTATTTAGGAAAACAGCCCCCCAAACTGAAGCAAAGGAGTCATCTCCCGTGTTGACTCCAAAAGTAGACTGCAGAGGGTCTCAGTTGTTGCCCATGCTAATGGATTTCACACTAATCCCCGTACTGAAGCCCTAAAAGAGCCTTCTGAGAGCAATCCTTGGAATTGGAGGAATATTTTGTCTTTAAATGTCTCTTGTCATTTAAACGAAGTATTGGAAATAAGATTGATACCACATGACTGTTTGCTACTAGCACTGTGACTACAAAAGAGTCAGAGCTCAATGTTTTTCTGTGCCTGAAAGGAAACTTTGATTCTTCCTGAATGAAATAACTAGGAACTTGCACAAGCCCTGTGTTGTTGAACGGAAAAGGCAAGCTTTTTTCCTTCAGATAATCTTTTATATCTCACTCAGAACTTTGTGTATGGCCCTGATTCTGTATCTCTGGCATGTTTCTAATTAGCCCGTGAAAAAATAAATGCTCTGTATTTTAAAATCTACTGATTTTTCCTCTGCTAACTATTGCTGATAGGACGAGCCTCTGGAGAGAAGGCTAGCACATTCCAAAGACAAATTCCCCTTCAGAGTGCTGTGGCACTAGGAGTGAGGATAGCAAACCTTATAGAACACATACATACACTGAAGATCGTTTCCCTCTCTGAAAACTGGTGGCCCAATTCCATGTCTCAAAACCATCACCCAGTACTTTTTGTCTGAGGTGAAAATTGCGTTTTATTACTTGTGCTTGCAGCTATCTTTGGTGTCTCTCACAAACAAAATGATAGGGTTGTTTATTTGTGTAGTTACATTGAATAATTATTTTTAAAATCCACAAAACCTGACTTCTAAACTCAATTTTAATTAACTAGTCTGAACAAGAGCCACAGAACAGGTAAACATGGCTTTGACCAGGGGTATGCAATAGACTTTAAATTATTCGTGTTAAAAGAGAAATACTGGGGACTCTGAAAACCTGAAGGCCTTAAATGTGATCCTTGAGTTTATAAGGAATTCTTTATATAATAATTACCCAATTTTTATTTTTCTGATTTTTTTTGGGTAGGTAATGGAAGTTTTGTTAATTGGTCAGACTAAGCCAATTGTTTTCATTATTTCAGACCCCAAGTGCAGGATTCCTGCCTTTGTTCAGAGCAAAGGGGAAAAATAAAGTTCTCTAGTATCAAATAAGTAAGTAAAATAAAAAAAAAGGCAGTGCATCTGTTAGAGCTCCACCTCTATGTACTGGTAGACATCACCTCTGAAAAACCTACTCAGAGCCTCACTCTTCGTCAGTCATGTGCTCTTGCACTTGTAGCAGTAGCACCAAAGTAGCAGGTGCCCAAGGGTACATCCAGGTCCATATGTCTGCTCCAAAATAACATTTGGTGTGGAGCTTCAGCAGTGCAGACATGGCAACATGTGCAGGCAGAGCCAAGGTGTGCTGGTTTTGGCTGGGATAGAGTTAATTTTCTTCACAGTGGCTGGTATGAGGCTCTGTTTTGGATTTGTGCTGAACACAGAGCTGATAATAGAGAGATGTTTTTGTTACTCCCTTTTCTGCTTTTTGTGCTGCCACACTGGTGAGAAGCCTGGGGGTGCTTGGGAAGGTGGGTGGAGACACAGCCAGAGACACCACCAGACACACACCAAAGACACAGCCTTTGGTGACCCCAGCTGACCAAAGGGATATTCCAGACCATGTGGCATCATGTTCAGTATAGAAAGTGGGGGAAGAAGGAGGAAGCAGGCAGGCATTTGAAGGGATGTTATTTGTCTTCCCAAGTCACTGTTACCTGTGATGGGGCCCTGCTGTCCTGGGCATGACTGAACACCTGCCTGCATCAATTCCTGATTGAATTGAATCAATGCACTGAATCAATTCCTTGCTTTGCTTTGCTTCTGTTAAAGCTTCTGGCTTTTGCTTTCCCTGTTAAAGTCTTTATCTCAAGCCTTGAGTTCTTTCTTACCTTTTGAAATCTTTCCCCAATCCCACTGGTTGGGGCAGTGAGTGTGTGGCTGCTTGGGGCTTGGCTGCTGGCTGAGGTTAAACCATGACACAAGGGAAATCACTCAGAGCAATCTCCTGTGCTCAAAACTCCCCCTGAAACCTATTTCATGTGGAGACCACAGTCCTCCAGCATTGCACTAGCCTGGAGATGATGACACACAGAGAGCCCTGTGACCCAGAAAGGTGCTCCCATGTCCTCTCCACTGCTGTGAGCTGGATGGAGAGTAGCCTGTGTCCTTCCTGCCCTGGATCTCTGGGTTGAAATGCTTTGTTGGCTGGATTGGGAGCTGAAGGGTTGACCTGCCTCCTGGCCTATCACAGGGTTTTGGAAGAGTTCTCCTCTGACTGAATTCACCTTCAAGGCCCCACTATCAGCTGCCACATGGCAATGGGGAAAGAATTGACTTTCCTTTCTTTGTGCAGCGTCAAACCCAGCCAGGACAGTCACTGGCCCAGTTCTGCATGCTCGTAAGACCAACTGCCATCATACTAAAGCAGAGAATGATCTTTCAGACTCACATGCCTTGTCTGAAGTCTGCATGCAGTCGTGTAGGAACCAACAAGTAAGGCAGGTAGCTCTGTGGCTCTTCTGATTCTATTGTATCCAAAATTGCCAGAGCTTTAGTGCTACTTGTGACTATGCAAGGAGTCAGGCCACTTATATTTCCCTTTTATATAATCAGCTTTACCACCACTTCACTTGGATTTTGCCTGTATTTTATTGATAATGCTATTGAACTCATCATACACTTGCAAACATGAAGTACAATGGCATTTCCTAATTTCATTCATGGCCGAAGTTGCAGTTAAATGAAAGTTAAAGCTCAGTGTACCTATTTGATCTTAGTTTTTCTTCTGGTGACTCAGGATGTGTCCCCACTGTGCATTCCCTTGTATTTTGCACAGCTGTGTTCTAAGAATACCAATTGATGAAACCTTCAGTAGAAGAATTTTTGGTGTTGAGATTGTTTGTTGGGTCGTTTTTTGGTTTTTGTTTTTGTTTTTTTTAAAAAGCTCCAGGAAATACATAATTTTACACTGAAAAACAAAAACTGTTTTGTATCTCTGTCCACTAATACTCTGTATCAGAAGTAGTCAGCTGTTTGTGATAATTTCTGCCTAGAGTGTTATTGGCTCCCTTGTGAAATAGGAATTTTTGAAAACTCCTAGTTCCACTTTCCTTTAGAAGCTTATTCACTTGTCCAAATAAAGACACCATGTGAACTTTTGTGGTCATTAGAGAATGAATGAATTTTTTTGTATGTATAATCAACTTTTTTTTTTTTTTTTTGTATGATCAGCTTATTCAAATTATTAACATGAACAGAAAGTTCTCACTAAGATAAACAGGTCACAGGTCCATTATGAAAGAAAAAGTTGTTATGACATGGACAGAAATGAGAGAAATGACTGAGTCCCACAGGACATAGGTCATCCTGACTCATGGCATGTTTCTATTCTGATTAACCTATCTGTACTAATTTGTTCAGATCAATTAGATTACATATCTTTGTGATTTTTTTCACATTTAATCTGAAAGCAAACGTGTCCCTTATTTACTATGAAAATACTGTTGTTTGTTGCCCCTTGACTGATAATCAAAATCCAACCAGCAAGCTACTCACTGGCTAGTACTTTGTTCTGGAAGAAATCATAGTGTACATAAACCACTGATGTATTCAAACTGCAGCCTGGTGGCCAAAAATACACCACCCTTCTATATGATTTTAAAGAGTTTTCAAGTAAAACTTTGACCTGGATGCCCAGCAGTCTATAGCGTTTCTGGGAGGCTGCTAACTAGTTTTCCATTGCTCACAAAGTCTGAAAGGCACAGACAAGGCAAGAGCTGGCCATGTTGGCTTTGTGACTACTTCATTAGATGGCAGAGTTCTCAGTTGCAGGCCTGCCTGGGAAGGAGGGGAAATATGCTCTGGGAGTTAACAATAATGCCAGCTGGCATTCCTAGAATGTGACAGCTTCTTATAATGTCGACACACTTATAATCCGAAGCTGATTCCCCTAGTTGGATTCAGGGAATGATAGAGACAAGTTTTCCTGTGTTTTAATCTGATTTCCTAAGGAAAAATGTTGTGCAGCAGCACACATTTACCTGTTTGTGCATGCATTTGTCTCCCTGACCTTTCTTTTGAAACCTTTTGAACTGTTGCAGCTCTGCTTTATGGAGGAGTAGAATGTTAAAGGGGAAGGGTCTCATGAAGACAAGTGGAAGACTGGGAGTGGAATCTCACATGTCCCCCATAGACTGGGGCTTAAAAGTGAGTTCTTTTCCTCTCACCAGACACCACTTCACCAGACAGCAAACACAGGCTCCCAGACTTCAGCTGGAGAATCCAGCCTTCCTTTAACAGGTGTGCTGCTCCTAAGCCACGGGTGAGGACACATGTCTGCTGCCCTTCGTGCTACCCTTCGTACAAAGGTACTGACTGGAGAAAGGAGGGATGAAATCAGATCCACAAAATATCCCATCTAAAATAAAACAGAAACGTTTTTCCCCTGAGTGTTTTACAGTCACAGAAGTCATAATACTGCTTGTAAAAGTAGTAAGAACTATGTGGGAACCCAGGACACTCCTCTGGGTGCCCTGGATGGCCAGAGCTGCTGGCAGGGGGCTCTGAGACCCTGGCATGCAGCCAAAGACATGTGGGGTTTTGATCTTAGCCCGTGGAGCAAATTACCAACTCTGTATGAAGAATTACAAGCCACACACAGAAGTTTAGGTATTGTAGTAGAAGTAGTCACGAAGTGAAAGGAAGGATTTTTGAGTGCTGTACAGGGGGGTTTTAAGCCTTGTACGCAGGGGTCCAGGTTTTGTACATGGGGGTCAGGAGTTTTAAGATGGAGGGATTTGGGTGTGCCCTGTCCTCCTTGTTTCTCCTTCCTAACCTCCATGTCTTTGGTGATGTTGGCACTCACAGATTGGTCTAGAGTAGAAAGTCACCATTCAATATAGATAGCAGGCATTGGGGAAAAAGTATAAACATGTAGTACGTAATATATGATATAAAAGATGTCACCAGCCCCCTGGGAGGGCAGTGTGCCTTTGTCTGACCTGCTGAACGGGCCACAGCAGTTCAGGAGAAGAATCTTTTAGATAACGAACAATAAACAACCCTGAGACCGGACAACAGAGGACTACTGAGTCTTTCTTCGAAGGCACGGGTTGGAAGAGGGACTTTTCCATCTTTTGGGGTCACCCCAATCTGGGGGTGAGACCCCACAGAACTACTCTTTCAGCTGTGCTGATTTATATAGACTTCACAAACACCCTTTAATGTGGGAAAATTTAGAACTGTAACCTTCTCCTTTCATATCAACAGTCCTAAAATTTTTGAAAATTTTACAAGTGTATTTAACACAAATTCAGCTCTGAAAGTTGAATTTTCACATGCTGCCTTGTTCTAGTTTTTCCTCCAATTACATGCTGCTATGTTGTTTTTTTTTCACTTGCCACTTCTAAACAAGGGAGACATTTTGTTGGTCAGTGTCAGAACAGATAGATAGAAAGCACAAATCATTACAGAGAAGAAAAGTTCTAATTGGTAGCTGTATCAGCCTAGAAGATTCTCCTTAACAAGATAATTTCCTAAATTTCTGTGAAAGGAACATTTATCCTTCCCCTTAACTTATGCCATGCAAGACTTGGTGGTTACTTTTATTGATCACTCAGACAATCAAAAAGAATAATGTTTTGCTTAAACTGACGTTGCAAATGCAGACCAGTTTCAAATTGCCTAAAAAATATCTTTCTTGCTGCTAATAGTCTACTTTATGAGAGGAACCAACTTCTTTTCCTCTCTGGCTTGGACTGGGAGAATGCACCTGCCTGGGTGACTTGGTGGGAAGCAAGAGGGGAGCTAACTGAGCTGTACATGGGGCTAGCAGGGTCAACATGTTCCACTGCTCGAGAAAGAGACCGGCTGGTAATTCCTGGCATCTCCCGAGGGGATCTAGCCACCAAAATACGTTTACTGTAAAACACCAGCACCAACGATGTGGAGCAGCCAGCTGCCCTGTGAGGGCTGGGGCTGAGCTGGGTGTCTCCCACAGCCACAAGGGCCAGGAGTGGGGAAGGCTGCAGCAGCAGTCTCCAGTTTGCAGACATGTTCTTCACTGTAGGGTTTGTGCCATTGGTGGATAAGGTGGTCAAGCGCGTTTCTTTCAGACACTGATTAACAAAATCTGTCGCTCTTATTTGGAAATGGCAAGTGAAAAAAATGTGCAGAGTCAAGACAGATACAAAGCAGCATGAAAAGATTCAATTCACA
Source organism: Motacilla alba alba (assembly GCF_015832195.1). Taxonomy (NCBI): domain Eukaryota; kingdom Metazoa; phylum Chordata; class Aves; order Passeriformes; family Motacillidae; genus Motacilla; species Motacilla alba. Next base: position 112,601,111 of record NC_052017.1, read on the forward strand.
GGGCTGAATTTGAGTTTAATTCACTTGAAACAGCTCTGCCGGCCGCGGTGGTGATCTGCCGAGCACCGGTGGCTATCGGCAGGGAGACGCACGCAGAGTTATGCAGTGAGAGGTGCACCCATCACATCCACTGCCTTAGGAGAAATTATCACTGAGGCTGAAGCGTGTTTGTTCGGGGTTCTTTCCTCCCCAAAATGAACATCCAAGCCGTCGGGAGAAGGAGAGCGGCGCCGCGGCCGCTGGGGGGAGATGTTCCCCCGGGCACCCCGGGCTCCGAGCGCCGGGAGGGCTCCGCGTCCTGCTCCGCCGCTGGCACGGAAAGCTTCTGATTTGAGGCGCGACGTCTCCGGGGGGCTCCGAAGCAGGAATACTTCAAAATGTGTTTTGCACCGCAGCAGAGCGAGCTCTTTAAAACGGTGGGAAATGTCCCCCAGAAGTCTTTTTTGGTAACGAATTACCCGTGAAGGCTTTTAACGCTTTCAGTCACGCGTGGAGATTAATGAAGCAGCAGCTTCGGGGGGAAGGAAAGGGGAGTTTTGAAAGATAGTGGTTAGTAAATGGGAAAGCTGCCATTATATTACCTTTACATTTCCTGGTGTTTACAGCTACAATCCTTGAGGATATCTGTAAGTCAGCAAGGGTAAGATGAATACTCTTACTACACTGAAATAATGAAGTGGTGGTGAACCCTTTAAGATTGCCAGGAAAAGAAGTATTACAATACAAAAAAAAAAGCAAAGGTCTCTTGTAAAGACACCTTTTCTTTCTCTTAATAGATTCAAACTGTGATGGAAAGTATTCATTAAGCATGATGTGTTTGGACCAGATTTCAAAAGGATTAGAAATACATTAAGCTACACCACTCTCCAAACAGCCCCACTGACCTGCTTGTGAAGTTACTGTTTGGTGGGAGTAAATTTATTCCTCTGGCTTGCAAATTAAAGAATTGAAAGTATGCTGAGACTTAATTTTCTGGGTGGGAAAACAGCACCAAGCAGTCAAATATGGGAACAAGTTGCCTTGGAAAATCAGGTACAATACAAGTACACAGCATTTTCATGTTCATTTCCATAACCAAAGTGTGGAAAACCTGTTTTGTGATGTGCGGTCCCTATTTATAGCATGATACGCTAAATATTCTACAGAAAAGGATAATTTTCACCCTAAAATCAGGCAGTGTGCTATTCTGTGGACCCAAGCACAAAATGGCCAATTTGAGGATGACAAAAAGTAGAAGCAGTGTATTTCTGCTGCTGATATATGTCTGATATATAAGACCCCTCTCCAGTCTAATAGACTGGGTAGCCATAGAAAATATTATTACTCTGGATATATATGATGAATGATGCCTGAGAGTTTTGCTGTGGAGTTCAGTAAATGTAGATTGTTGTTTCAGAAGGCAGAAGTGATTCCTGAAATTCCTGTCATCATCTCTTTGAAAAGATCAATCAGAATAAAATGCTGAGCAGGCTAATAAAGTACTTCTCAAGCTCTCCAACTATCTGATTAATTTCTTATGATTTTGAGGTAAAACTATGGATCAGCACATGAAATATGGCCCAGATTAGAAAATGAGTTCCCAGATATCATGAACCTGGTTTGTGAACTAAGCTGAGATCTTACTGTTCAATTGCTTTGTTCAGGTGGAGACCAGAAAATAAAATCCTGCTTATTTCAGAACTGTCCTTGATGTTTCCACAGGTTTTGTGATACTTTCACGATGGATGAGACTTTGAGCAAAAGCACAAGGGTAGATTCAGCTCTTTCTGAGTATAAATCTTCCTCTATGCAGAGTCTCTTGTAATATAAAGAAATTCTCTACTGAGGCAATCTTCTCCTTATTTATTTCAGGATCACATGAACTGGTAGAGAATGTCCTAAACTTTCTTCCTAATTCCCAGTTAGACAAACTGTCTAGAGTCAGAACAACCCTGGCCTCATACTTCTTCCTACAATCTCCTGCTGAGTGTAAAATATGGCTGTCTTGTGGTTTGAATAAGGCTTTTAATGTGCCATGGGATGTCACGGTCCACAGAAATGGAATACAGTGTTCTACTTGCTGAGAAACAGAAAAAAAGCTAACCAAACTGGTTTCTTCCTCCTGAGTACATAGTGACTGGCTGGAAATCCAATCACTGAGACTAAAAATATCAGCCTTGATCACAAAAAAAAAAAGCACCTGACAGATGGATTTAGTCTTCCTTCAGCACAAACATCTATTTGCCTCTAAAAGTTTGGTGACTTCACTGCTCTTGTCTCCCAGCACATTATTGACAGACTCTGGGATAAGGTGGATGTTATTTCTTCAAATTAATCTCTCCAAGGGGGAATGGTCAGAGCTCTCATGGGAATATAGCTCCTGGTTTATAGTTTGTACATGGCTGGGGGGCCAAAATGTTTATCTGATCATATAGAAGAAAAAACTCTAAAAATCAGGGCTTGGTCCCTCCCCACTGCAATGCTGAAAAGAGCTGAAGTGCTGACACCATAGTCCTCACACGTCTGTCTACTCTGACCAGATTGGGCAGTGATTTCTGTCAAATGCCAATGAATATAAAAGCACTTCAGGAACAGCACACAAGGAGTGCAGCATCAAACATCCCTCGTGCTGCTGAGCATTCCTACAGATTTCTTGCTGCCTTTTTTTCCTTCTTCCTGATGCAAAAGTTGCAGGGCCAAGTAAGATGTGGGATGGGTAACTTCTATCCAGCTCTTATGAAGACTCACCTGTGACAACGGCCACCAGCTGATCATGAGATATCAGAAGCAAAATAAATCAGCATTGCTTTGAGTCAAATTTTGTCCAGTGGACTGGAAACCTCAGAAAGTGTGCAATGAAGACCATGGTGACAGGCTTTGTTCCTAACTGGTCGAGCACATAGAGAAGTTGGTGAGACATCTCAAAGATACCTTCTGGAAATCCTTGCTCTATCTCACTCCTCTACCAAGGCAGACCCTTGCACAGTCCTGATTCTGAGGATAATATTGCTTTTCAGCACTTTCTTATTTCCAAGCCATCACTGAGATGTATTTTCTTCTAGGCTTTACGACACACTTTTTTACCGGGTTGGACTCAACCAAGGCTAGTCTCCATTTTAATAGATGTATTTTCCACAGGAAATTAATGTATTGTTTCCCCAAAGCTATTTCAGTCTCTAAACTTCACTGCAGTCTGCCCAGTTGCACGATATTTCAGCCAGCCAAACAAATCTAGTGCCCCTGATAGTCCTTTTAGTAGTGCTAGCCAAGGGAACTGTGTCAGGCTCAGATTTACTACTTGGATCCTCCAAATGACAGTGCCCTGCAAGGGATCTGGTGGATGAATATCCCTGTGATTTTTTTCCCCAGCAACCCTGTATGGAGGTGTCACAGTGTTTACCTAGTTGCTGTATAAGGTTTCTGACCACATGGGTGCCATTGTACCTACAGGTATATACCAGGGTATATGGTATATGTGGACAGTATGTGTATCATGGTACCTGCAGACACCAAGATATATGGTATTTATGGACTGTACATTTATACAGATACCAGTGTATCCTGTCTTTGACTGTGGATTTGTATATTTGTAAAAGTCCTTTCATTCAATATTCTGGGGATTTTTAAAATTAGCATGAATAGTTTGATTTCTCCCTTTTCTCAAGAGGCATTAATAAAATGGCAGTGGGAGTGCAGCTTCACTTTTACAGTGTCAAATGCTTGCAAGCAGCAACAATCCCTTCCCTGAGCCATTCTCTGTCGGGATGACAAGTCGCTGGCGGCTGTCAGGTCTGCGTAGGAAATCTCCACAGCGGTGCTGAGAATGTTTATTGTAGGGAGAGAACTTTTGCCCTGTGAAGTCACCTCCTACTAGTCACCAGTAGGTTTCTGATATTCTATCACAGGAAATTCCTGGTGGACCACAAAAGCAATCCCCTGAGTCCAGCTGCTGGCGGGGAGCAGTGGTGCACCATACCGCCCGGCTGAGCCTCAGCCTCCAGCGTGGGGCAGAGCACCTGTGCCCTGCAAAATGCAAACTCTGTGCTCCTCAAACAATGTTAAAATGAACTATACAAAGGGGCAAAGGTCAAGTGAACCATTATTGTGCTGCATTTTATGCAAACAAAAAAAATGTATTAGAGGATGTGCTTTGTATTGTAACAAGGTACTGTAAGATTATATTTAGGCTTCATGTCTTTGAAGCCCTTGGTAACACAACTGTATAATCACAGGTCTTGATGTTAATGAGGAAGTTATATTATAAGGTACCCCATCTAACTGGGAACAGTGTAGGAAGAATTAATAACCTCTAGGAAAGCATATAAAACTAGCTCTCAAGACCTCCAATGCTATCAGGTGAATATATATGCATTTCTACAAGGCAGAAAAAAAAAAAAGAAAAAAAAGCAATTGACAATTACTTTTGTCACCTTTGAATACAAAGGCATTGCTTGGCAGGTGCCAGTCCTTTTTCTTGCACAGCTTGGAGGGCACAACCCTCATTAACACTCCATTTTCCTCTGCTCTTTTGCCAGGGTTTCAAGCATTCAGTCACAGTAGCAAGCAAGAGTGGATGAACTTTTATCTGTGTGACATAGTGCACAGCAGGGAAGCAGCCTTGGAAAAGGTGAGCACCATGTATGTGGCTGCATGCTGTGGAGCTGCTCGTCCTGTAACTAAAAGACATGAAACTCCTCCTTTCTTTATGATGATATTGTGAAAGCAAATAGTGACCCCTGCTAAAAAGGGATGACACACCTCCAGAGAGCTGCTATTAACCTCTAATCAATACCTAATTTCATCTGTCTGTAATCTCAGGATGTGTAAGGCCTCTGAAAAGCGCCATCTCTGGAGCTTTTAGGATTTTGATGCCATGCTCCTTGTTTGGTTTTTCTGAAGTTCTTCCCTGTTGATTGACTTTTGCATCACCACACCATGGCTGAGCAGCCTCATCAGGGCAATCTGTGCCAGTGTGTGCAGGTGCAAGCAGCAAGGAGCCAGCACTTCAGGCACTGGCTCCTTTAACCAGAGCAGTGCAGCGGAACGAAATCGTGCTTTAAGATGTTGTGTGGTTTGGGATTTAGATGGTGGTGCATTTTTTTGAGTTAATGACTATGGCTGCCTGATCAGTTTTTTGCAAAGAACACTTCTGGGAGGGTAAAACTATGTGTGGCTGATAATGAGCGCTCTGGTTACCTGCAGCAGCTGCACCAGGTCCTTCTAATCCCAGAGCATTTTATTTCCAGACCTAGGAGAAAGGCATTATAAAGATGCTATCCAGAGTCCCATGTGTTATAGAGGCACATGCACCACTTTCTAAAAACTGACTTACTGAGAAGTGATGGGCTGGGTAGGGCCTGTAGAGAAGTCAGATGGGCACTTTTTGAAACTGTACCCCTTATTTTAAAAGAAAGGAAAACGTGAGGCAATCACAGCTGATTCAGCATCCGGCAGCCTTAGCCAAGTAATATTTTACCTCTTCCCTTCCCTCCCCACACAAAACTTCCAGGAAAACCTGCAAAGAAAAGGCATATGTGGGTAGGAGGAGACCTGCTTTTAATTTCTGTACCTCCTATTCAACACAATGCCACACAATGCACAGGATGCGAATATCCCAAGGCACCTTATACAATACAAGTAACAAAAGCACACACACATGCACCAGAAAAGGGGGAGCAGCAAGCATGACATGGTTCTAAAACAAAATGCAGGTAAAGCTGTCTGTAAAATGCTTTTCTAAAGGGGATATGTGAAAAAAATCATGCAAAGGGAGAAGGTGGATGCTGAAGAAATGTTCAAGTGATCACAAGACTTTGATTTCCATTTCAGAACAGGGTTTATCTGTTTTTCCCAACCATGTTGAAAGTAATGGTCAGCCCTTCATTATCAACAGGGCAATCAGTGCCTCCCCAGTGAAACACCCCCTGATGCTTCTGTGATCCCATCTATGGAGCAACCTGGAATCAGCACTGAGTCATGTCATGGCTGTTCCTTGTTTCCCACTCTTTTGACTGTGGAGAGAAAGCGTGTGTAGGAGCTGCTCCTTTCGACAGACTAACCACCATCTGTTTAAGAGACCTCATTCATGGGACCACTATTCTGGTCAATGATGGAAGGTATTTGGAGAAACACCCAGCGTTAAAGCTACTGTCAACACTAAAATCACTAAATGAGTGTATCAGAGACTCAACAAAGAAATCTAAATTTTCTTCAGCTCTATTGCTGATGCATTGCTCCACATTTCCATTTGAAAGACAGTGCTGTGGATGAAGCAGCTGGAACCTTGCCTGACCTGCTCCTGCTTGCAGGCTCATAAAAAGTTACTGAAGAAGAAGCTCACAAAATCTGCAAACTTACAATCTACAAAATAAAATCTACAATCTACAAAAAAAACCAAACCCATGTAGTTTTGAGATATTTGCAGCAAGAATGTCTTCTATGTTTTTGAACAGGAGTAAAAGCAAAACACTTCAAATAAAAAGTGAGAGACAAGATCTTACAGTCTTTCTTTATTAGATGCACCATGTTTTAATGTAAAGGGGTTTTTACCCAGGTAGAAAGCACTAGATGATTTTTAGTCAAAACAGTGTTAACAAGGGCCTGAGAATCAAATATGAACATACAGAGGCATAAAGGATAAACTGCAAGAAATTTAAGTGGTGTGTAGCCATGGATCCCTTCTCTCCATTACACGTGGTCACTGGAGGAACTTAATATGCATTACTTCTGTGCTTAAGAAAAAATGGAGCTGGCACTTTTTCTACATTTGCATGTTGATGGACACTTGCTATCAGTATAATGTAATTCTAGTGGCTAAATAGAATTGCTTGCAACACCTTAGCTGCCTAATTCTGAATCCAAATAAAACGAGCAATACCAAATTTTTCTTTAACAGAGGTTTGGTTCCCATATCAAATCCATACTTGGTGTAAGTAGGAAATTTAATTTCCTGGGAAATACTAGGAAATTTACTAGGAAGGAGGGCAAAGAACAGCAAAAATACCAGAGAAGTCTTTTTTTCTTTACACAGTGAGACAAGACAGAGATTTATATGTTGACTCTTGAAATCATCACTGGAAAAACCAAATGGCCCAAGCACATCTGCAGTCCATGGTATGGCAACCATACCTTCTGTGGTGTGTAAAGCTGCAATTGCTGTGCTTTTAAGAGCTACATCCAAGTTTTCTGTAAAATATGTGTGCTTCCTATATAGTATTGTATACCACTACTCCTTATATTGCACTCCAGCCTTTGATTGTGTTTTCCTAAAAAAAAAAAAAAAAAAAAAAAGGAAAAAAAAACCACAAAAAATGAAACAAAGTTTTTCTTTATACTAGGTAAGTAAATGTTACTTAAAAAATGAGTTTATCTTTGATGTGTGTTTGTACATTGTATCCAAAGTTTTGTATTTTAATAAGAGGTTAGATAAGTAAAGAGCCTCTCAGTCCAGCCCCCCTTCCCAGTGAGCTCCTCACCTACGGATTGTAGGTTGCAGGCTTCCCCTTCCCACACAGCTCTGCAGAATTTGGCTTTGTCTGGCATCTCATAGTCCTGACCAGCTCAGGAAAAGGAGTTATTTGTGCCTGGACATTGGACTGAGTGGTGAAAGTGACCAAAAATGAATCAGTAGGTTCGTTCCAGTAAGTGATTTCATTTTTTCTTGTGTTGAAAAAAATCTACTTGGCTGAAAGCCAGTGATTTGCCTAGAAAGACTCTGAACACAAATGATCTCTTCTTTGTGAAAATTAGCTTGCGCTGTGCATCAATACCCTTTTACATGTTCTAGTGTCTGTAAGTGTGCACTTATAAATCTCTGCTTTTATAGTAAAATAGCTCCCAAAGCTTATCCCATGGATACTATGCTTACAGTTTCTTGCAGAAAATAGAACTCTTATCTCTGCATAACATCTGTTGATGTATTTCCAGTCATCCAGAATCCAAATTACTTTGTGGACAAGTGATTGTAGGCAGAGTCAATTTTTGGAGAGTCTTGTCTCTTCTACAGGAATTGTATAAACTGAATGAACAGTTTAGTGGTCTGATTACCAGTAAAATTTTCTGCAGTTTCAAATTACTTCTATTTTGCACTGTAGAAACCAAGACCTTGTGGACGGACTGAAGCTGTTGGATTTTGAGTATGCAAAATCAGAAAGGCTGAATCAACGTAAAGCAGGCCTGAGATATGAGTCCATGAATTTAAGGAATGTTTCAAAAGTGTGTTGTGATCCACAGAGCTCTGTCTGCTCCATAAAGGAGTAGCTCTGTAGAGGAGCCAGAACTTCTCACTCACATGGACTACACTCAGCCCACTCACATGGGCTACAGTATCACTACATCGCCTTAAGAAAAATTTACTTTTTTTAAGCAATTAATTCTGTTCTTTTCCATAGGTCTACTTTTGTATGGCAAAATAACTTTTCTCTGTACAGAGTACAAGCTACATTGGATCTGCTGTGCTGTCATTCCAAATTTCCTCCATCAGATTCCAGGGCAAAAAAAATGATCAAGTTTTAGAAAACTGAATAAAATATATAAAACCCACATAATGAAAAACTGATATTTTTAGTTAATCTTGAGAAAAGAAAGGGTTTTCTGTTGGGGCAATCTGCACAGAAAGGAGCAAGCTTCATGTGAGCAAAGGGACAAGGAGAATCTTTCTGAGATCTTTGGAGTGTAATAAAGCATAACCTAATCAGGAGTGACAACTTCACACAACGAAACAGGTCTGACAGCCCAGTGTTTCTTTGGTGCAAGTAAAGCTCTGATGCTGCCCCTGATTAAAAACAGTCTCAGAACCCAGATGGGCATTAATCACTGGTATTGACAACCTCAGCCTGGCAAGGCAGTGGGAAATCTGTCCAACCTCCAAACCCTAATTTTGCAGTTAAGGCTTCTCTTTCGTTTTGGTTTGCTCTGGAACCACAAACATAAACATCTCCATTTTTGTGGGTTGTTAACACAGAGAACCTGAACTGAAGATCAGAGCCATCTCCTTCCTCTACTTCTCTGCACTGGGTTCCACCAGAACCTCACCTAAGGGTGATGACAGTGATAACAGTGAAATTTGCTTTTAATGAGCTACAACAGTAATGTCTTCAGATCAGAAACGGCACTTTGGCAGTTTGTGACCCATATTCAGTTTTGACTCATGCTTATATTTCCAACTAATAACCTAAAACAACCACAAAGCCCTCTGTTTCCATCCCATCCCTGCAGCACAAACATATCAGACAAAATGACACTTTATTCTAAAGCTGCTGGTAAAGTGTTATGGCTTTATGATAAAGCGCCTGGCTTGGGCTCAGGTACAATACACACCACCACAGACTTTAGTGCTTGTGCCAGTGGCTGCCTGGGGAAATGAGCAGTTGACCATATTACTGACTCCTGCATCTCCCAGGAGAAAAATTTATTTGAATGGCTATGTGTGAATTTGAATCCCCTTCCCAGTCTTGAATAACTAATCTTGGGAAGGCAGGATAAGAACACCCTAAGTACGTCACTTAACTGCAGGTGGTGAGCATGGGATATTCTGTTTTTAATACAGGTTTTGGCCAGGAAGCTTCATATCCAATGGACATTCTCACATTTATATAATTAGAAAAAAATCACAGTGTCTATCTAGGATTGTTTGGACAAGGATTGTACGTTATTGTCTCAGTGCAGCAGGAATGTCAGCTATGAAGAGAGGAATTCTTCACATCCCACCCATGGGAGCAAGAGGGAATCTCTGGCACATCCTTGTGTCCAGTCCAGCAGTGAGACAGCTTTCAGTTGTTGGACACAACACAAATTAAAAGTGAACTGCAAAGGAAGGGGGAGCATGGGTGTGTTTTGCTTTGACTGCGCTGCAGTGCACAAAGGACACATTTTCCTCCTGATTTTTTTTCCCCTCTCTGCTTGTGTTTCTTTCATTTGTTTGTTTTTTAACATCAGGAATTTGGGTTTGTTTGTCCCTGGAAGACTCTGTGACTAAGCTGAACTAATAATAATAATACTGTAGTGAATGCTGAGAAATCAAAAGGAAGGGATTTAGTGGTAGATGTAGTAGCATTAAATAAATGGTTTCACTCAGTCTTTAGGGCCTTCCAACCTAGATGATTGTATAATTTCTGCAACTGGGGCAGTGTCAGCACATTATGAGCCACCTCTGCCTTTGCTAACGTTGCACTGACAACTGGAATACTAAATTTCTTGTCCATGTACCTGTGGGGTTCTGGGGTGGCCAGTTCTGAATACTAGCAGCATTAGGTACCCTATGATGGATCTATAAGCCATTTTTTATTCAAGCATTCTAATGTTCTCCAAGAGAGTTGAGCTCTTTGTTTAGCTGTGAAAGGATCTACTTCCAGCTTTAAAATTCTCTTAGTGAGGTGTACTTGATTTTTCTCTCTCTGCTGCTTGCCCTGTGCTCCAAGTGCTGGATCACATTCCAGGACACCAAGGAGACCACTACATGCAGAGTATTTCTTCTTGCCACCACAATGCTCAAAACTTCTGTGAGGCACATCACTGCTTGTTGGGGTTAGACACCATCTCAAATTTTCTCTGTATTTATCCAGCTCCTGAAAAAGCATGGCCCCAAGCACCACATGTAGCTACAGGTCCTTATTAGAGAAATAGAAGCCGGGAGTGTTGGCTCCTGTAGTGCCCCTCTAACACCTGCAGTGCTGAGCACAGGGCTGTGTGAATGGGCCCAGCACAAGGAAAAGGCTGAAAGGAGCTGTGCATTCAAACCCCAAAACAGTTATCCCCCCACCCAGACAGGTCACAGCTACAGATGCATCCAGCCAACTCTCCTTGTTGGCCCTCTGTGGAGATGCTGGTGGGTATGTCTGTTCCCTAGAGCCCAGGCTGTTTCCATGAGAAGGAAGTGTGGAAGATGTGTGTGATCTGATGAGCAGCAGCCACCACCTCCAGGTTTCCAGGGGGAAGAGAGCCTAGAAGGGTGACTTTGGAGAGGAAACTCTTTCAGCATTTTCCTTCTTGCAGCTGTGGGCTGCTGAGAGCCATTGGCTGAGAGTGATCATGGCTTCACCTGCAGGTCAGTGCATTGCTCCTGCTGGGAGAGTTTTAAAATGTTAGCTGGGTAAAGTGTGTGTGCTAGAGCAACAGAAGCAAGGAGTCCTGTTGTGGGTGCTGGACACCTTCACACAAAGAATAGATTCCTTGGGCACACCCTGGGGCAGCCCATACAGGTGGGTCCCAGTCTGGAGTGAGCACCAGAGCCTGTAGCACCAAGCAGGGCAACAGAGCAACAGCATTGAGGTAGGGACATGGATTTGGCTCATATGTGGGTTTTGGAGCCAGGCTCAGTGACTGTGCCATGGGGATGTCTTCTGACAGGTTTCTGTTCCTCCTTTAGAGCCTTCATGATTGCTTCACCCCTTGAATTGTACACTAAGTGCTTGGGGCAGGGGTCTTTGCCATATTGCTTGGCAAGGACATGGAAGATAAGAACAGCAACATGCAAACATAGTTTCAGAACTTAGGTCTTAGGGTTCAGGCCCCTGGTTTCCCTGGTACTGGTATTCCTTTTCCAGTTGAAGCCTTTCTCCAGGGGAACTTTGAAGCCATAACAAAAATAGAGGCATTTTTTCCCATTTGATCCACTTTGTACACCAAAAGAGAATAGACAAATAGGTCATGCTAGCAGTTCAAGTAAAAAAAAAAAAAAGAAAAAAAGGAAAAAACCCAAGAGGGCTATTAAATTTATGTAGCTTTAGAAATGTTTATTAGACATAATAATTTATTTTCTGTTTCTGTACCTGTGTCATGGATTGTAGATCACAGCAGTACCCAGAAGAATAAAACTGTCCAGGGAATCCTGAAAAGCAGGTCACAGGCAGGATGGCGGGCATAGGAATCCATGGGTGAACTGTGGCTAAGCTGACTCAGCAATTGAATGAGCTAAAATTGATAAATACTTCTTTCTAATGCTACCTGTATGAAACATATAGGTCTTTGCCATTTAATTTGATATCCATTCATTTAGCATTAGTTTGGTAGAAAATTTAAGCTTTTCCATGCCCAAGTACTGCCTTTATATCTTGTTATTTTTCTGCCTATTGTTTTTATCTATTTTTAAGCATAATGCATCTTATATGAATTTTTTTTATTAAACAGTATTTTGAGGAAACTCACAGATTACTGGGAGATGAGATCTATCATGGAATCCTCCAACTTTTAAGCTTCCAGTACCTAAAGGAAACCTGCAAGAAATATATAAATTGAAAGGCTTTTTACAAGAGCATGTAGTGACAGGACAAGGGGCAATGTTTTCAAACTGAAAGAGCCCAGTTTTAAATTATATTGGAAAGAAGTTCTTTTCTGTGAGTGTGGTGAGGCACTGGAACAGCTTGCCCAGAGAAGTTGTGGGTGCCCTATTCCTGGAAGTGTTTATGGGCAGGTTAGATGGACCTCTGAATGATCTGGTCTAGTGGAAGGTTCCCCTGTCCATGGCACAGGGGCTGGAAAGAGGTGATCTTTAGGGTCCCTTTCAACCCAAATGATTCTGTGGTTCTGTGATTTTATAATCCTTGTGTTTACCTTCTGTTTGAGCTTTCTGTGAGATTATTTCAGTTTTAACCATGATACTTTTCAGAATTTAGAATGCAGAAATTGAGTAGCTCTTTTTGAATCTACTTGTTAGTCTCACCTACCTGGAATGAGCTGATTTGGGATCTTGGTTGCTCTATACATTCCTAATCCTGATTTTCCTTTTCTAATTTAATTCCTCATGTAATTTTAGGCTCTGAATATCAATGGTATCTCATTAATAGGGTTTCTTTTCTTGTACATTGTTTTGACCTTAGATCTGGCAACTGTGGGTCACTACCCGTACTGAATAAATTGGAAGTCCAGAGTGCTGGCTGGCAGATCCAATTTAAAAGCTAGGGCTAGAGTGATGAAGTAAAGGACACACTTCCTAGTGTCATCTTGTTTTTTCAGTGCTTTAAGTTCTCAATAGGTCTACCCAATTATTTCTTTCAGGAACAGCATTATGCAGCTCAATACATATCTTATAGAACTACTAATTTAATAAAGAAATAATTATTAGCAGCATCCAAAGAGACATTGTTCAATGGATGAGTGTCTGTTCTGCATGGTCACTGAATGAAAATGATCTTTATCTATTGAAAACCAAAGTGTGTCTCTCTGCCATATCTCTTTAAATTCAACTTAATGGTTTCTGTCTTTATTTAGTTTGCAGCCATATTACCTCACCCCATGCTGGCAAGGCTGGGCCACCTGGGATCTCGTGGGCGCTTTGGGAAGTGTTGGTGATTCAGCACAGCAGTTGGCATGCTGCCCTCTGAGTCTCCATGGAAAAATCCTTCAGCACTGCACCTGGGCACCATCTGTTGAAGGAGGTGGCATGTGTCAGATGAGGTAGAAAACCAACCCATGGAAACTCCAGAGTGTTTTCTCCAGGTTGTTGTGTAGAACACAAATAGTGTTCTACCTAAGTAACATTTTTTTGAACATGTATACAAGCACACACATCAGTAACTTCAGTACCTTCTCTGTTTAGGAAATTCATAAATTAATAACAGTCCCATGGATGCAATAACTTGTAACACATTTGAGGTTTAGCACTATTCCAGCAAGTATGGTTTAAATTGGGAAGATATAGAAGGCAAACATCTTTCTTTCCCTGTATAACAAAAAGTGATTGAGCTAGGTTTAACTAATATGCTGGTAAACTAAAGCCAAAATTCCTCTTGTTTAATCAAGAAAATATCTAAGGATTCAGATTTTAAAATGTGACTCCTTACTGGGCTGCTGTGAACAAAGGGCATTACCAGGCAAAGGGGCTTCTTTTTGGCTATATTTAGTAGTGAGTGTGTGTTAAAAATGTCAATGCCACAACACATCCTCCAGTGACTGTTACATCTTACTCTCCAGTTAGCTTTTGCAAATTCTGGGGGGTTTAGGAAGCACTTTTTGCTTGTTTTGATAGCAAAGATTTTATTTCTTGGTCGAAAGGACAGAAGGACATCTCTGGTCTAGCCCTAGCACCAGGGACCTCCTGCTCCACTCCTCTGTCTTCCTTTCCCTATGGGCTAGCTGGTGTTGGGCATAGTGGCTGCAAGGAAGAGGTAGGCAGGGGGGTCACAGGCAGCACAAAGGAGAGGCAGTCCCTACAGCCAGCCAGATCTTTCCCTTCTCTGCGAAATGCAGCTGTTAGGAGCTGGGGAGACAAGAAGGGCAGAATTGAGCTGGGGGATTGGCTGAAGTTTGTTTGGCCTCCCTGGCTCAGCTCCCTCTCCACTGATGACTCCACATGTGAGCTTGGAAAAGCTTTGCACAGTGATAAGCACAGAACCCAGAGTGGGCAGCTACAGGGGCAGCCTCTCTGTAGAGAGGAGCAGTATTCTCTGCATGAGCCAACAGAGAAAAGAAGAAAAGTCCTCACTCCTCCATACCATGCACATTTTTCAGTATGTTTCTGAAGTCCACACATCCAAGAAGTGGCATATTTTAGCTCAAAATCTACAATAGAGACACAAAGTTAGGCAAGTAAAATAAAATCAAATTTAACACATGGCAAAGGTGTTTCTAGTTTTAATTCAAAGTTTTTAAGGATAGTTGGTTCTGCTGTGCAAATACAATGAGCTGAGAGATTTAAAATACCCAAATGGGCAAAATCTGTGTGATCATGTGTTTGAGGCAGATTTGTCTCACTTTTATCTGCTTATCTGAGCCTGATGACTCCGGTGGAAATAATGCTCTGGACATCAATCCAAAGTTTCTCCTGATGCCTTTGTGACATTGATAGATTCTAGCACAGCTTCCAAACTGCAGTCTGATGGTCATATTGTGGATAATACACCTTTAACCCTACCTCTGCAGAAGGGGGTTGCATTATTCATTATTACTTGTCTCTATCCAGTCTGAGTCCACGGTGATAAATCTAGCTTATAAGGCACTTACAAAGATGGGTGTGGTGTGCTGATAGCATTCATGATTAAGTGCTTTCCTGTGTCAAATATAGCCTGTAATATACTACAAACAGGCAGTTGATTTTTTATACAAACTGATCTGGCTGCTATCAGACTCTGACATTTTATACTAATACTTAAAATAAATCTAGAAACAGGAAAGAAAGTGCAGAATTATTGTTTTAAGCTAACTGTGAGGGCTTATCTTCAAAGTGACAGAGTTTCTATTGTATTTAAAGAAACTGGTCAGTATACTGGCATAAAGGTTAGAAGTACGCATGAAGCTGGAGTTAAGTTCCAGCCTCAGTTTTCACTTTTGATATAGACCCTCTAAGATGCTTTTTTTGTTGTTCTAACATGAAGATTTAAAAATACTTTTGCTTTATTTTTTTCCCAAGCTTGCCAACTTTGCGTTAAAGCCTACTCCTATTGAAATCCCTGGGAGTTTTGCCATGCATTGTAAGAGGTCTGGGATGTGGCAGCATGTACTTAAATCTTTGTGATTTGTTGGACTACTTGGACAAGAGCTAGGGATATGTCAGCTACCATGATCAGCCTTTTCTTTCCACATCAAATCTCAGGTAACTTTTGCATGCCTTTTGAGATCCCTGGTTTAATGGCTAAAAAAAAATGCTAAAGGTTGGGTCCCCTTGAAAATGAATGAGACAATTTTCTACCTGAAAATGCTCACTGTAATGTATTTTAAAGAGTTGGCATTTCACTATATATAAGGACTAGTTAGACACATGACCCAAAACCAAGCTGAAAACAAAACTGATTGAGTATAAAATATTTTAATGAAGGTCATAAAATGGTCATCTGCTAAACAGAGGGCACATTTCACAATCCTGTATGAGATTGGAACCATCTACTTTCACTGCCAGTTTCTTTCTATGACCCTGACTGAGACTGAGCTTGTCAGTCATCTGTGCAGCACACACCCATGGTCACACTAGGCTTGGCTCCAGATGTGGCATGCTAAGGGAAAGGTGGATCACACCCTGTGATGTGATCTGAGCTTCCCTTCCCTTAGTCTGGACAGATCAGGTGTGATATTACAGACCCTGGGAGATTTCTTGAGTCTGCCTCATCATGAGCACAATATGGGGGTTTGGAGTTGGAGCTCCACCTGGGCAAAAAGGCAATGGTATGGAATTCTGAATAAGGACCATGAGAATGGAGTTTCCCATTCTGAGCCTGTTCTCAGGCCTGATGGCAACTTCATTGCATAGATGTTTCTTTTGTCATTTTGCCTAGAAGTGAAAATTACTAACACTGACACATCACTGTCTAATTCTGAATATAAGGAAATATGACACTAACACAAAATGATGGAGAGATAAAAAATTAGGAGCTTCTATGAAATGTGAAAATTTGCAGTCTTGATAGAATGGACTGACACACTGCTCATGAAACATGTGGGATCCTAGAAAGCCAATTGAATTTATGCATAATCACTTTTTCTTAGTACTATTACCATATGTTGTAACTCTTCTCATAGGCTCTAAACCTATGAAACATCAACAGAGAACAACTCAAACACAAGAGAAATCACATTACTAGAATTGCTTGCTTGTGCAAGGTTGCTGATTGGTTTACATGTCCTTGCTTACAGCAAGAAAATGCAAATTCCAACAATTTTTTGGCAGCTTGATAAGTGTTTTGGGTAGGTATTATCAAAAGAAAATAATTTCTTTCTCCAACTGACTTATCTGAAAATCAAACTCAATTTTTTTAAAAATTAGTATATAACTTTTTGAGTTAATAGACATATGTGGGGTTGTATGTGTGGGGTGAGTGGCTGAGGAAGGAATAAAGCTTTTCTAAGGCACATGTGAGAACATTTTTTTAACTAGAAATTAGAGCATACATTCCACTGGTTTAATTATCCAACATATAAAATGCTGTTACTGCAGTCTTTGACTTTCTGAAGTCATCTGAATAATTAAAATCATTCTTAGCTAATAGAAAGAGAGGAAAATACTTTTAGTGCAAGTCCATTTGTTTCTTCTTGCTGACCAGTGTTCTAATAGAGGTTAGAAGTGGGATTTGTGTGCCATTGGTCATTTTACTAGAGCAACACATCTTTCCTCAAAGTTAGAAATTATTTCCTGAGAAATTATATTAAACAATATTTAAATTATTGCAAAAATCACATTCCTGTTCCTGGAAGTTTTGGTGAGTCCTTTTAACAGACTCTGTTTAATACACTGTGATGGCAAGGGGTGAGGCAAAATTGAAGGAAAAAATGCCTGACTGACAGCACCCCACCCAGATAAGGCACTGCTTAGAGAAACTCGGGAATGTCTCAATGCAAGTGCTGTGCCAGGAACACACGCTCCACTGCATCCAGGAGTGATTTTCAATCACCCAGCTCTTAAAGAGGTCAGCAGTAGCAACAGCCTGCAGGCTTGTTCTCTCCTCTCAACACAGGAAAGACTCATGCCCCTCCTCATTCTGATTTAGCTCCTTTTTCTTGCAACCTCTACCTTATTTATAGAGTCACAGAATAATTTAGTTTGGAAAGGACCCCTGAAGGTCATCCAGTCCCACCCTTTGCTCCTGACAAGGCTGATTTAAAAGCCAGATGAGGTTATTCATGGCCTTGCCTCATCAGGTTTTTAAAGTATCTGAGGGTGGAGATTCCCCCACCTCTCTAGCTGGGTTTAACCACTCTTACCACAATTTTTTTTCTTCTTATCCATTATGAAAATTTCCCTGGGTGCAAGCTGTGGGCATTGCCTACTGCCCTTTGGCTGCACCTCTCTGAGACAAGTCTGACTCTCTCTTGTCTTATAAGCAGCTGAAGATCAGAGTCATATTCAGAGACCTCTCCACCCCCAGCCTTTCCTTCTTCAAACTGGCAACCTCGGTTTCCTCAGCCCTCCTTGCACATCATGTCCCACAGCCTCGGTGCTCCTCCACTGGACTTGGTCTAACACGCTAAAGCCTTTCACTAGGAAGCCCGGGAGTGGACATGACAGGGCACCCCAAACATGGCCTCACTGGAAGGGAACAGCTGTTGGCTGCTCTCTGCTGAGGCAGCCTGGCGTGTTTTAGCTTTCATTGCCTCAAGGGCGCACTGCTGACTCATCTTCTGCAAGTTTTCCACCTCAGGTCCTGCTCTGCAGAGCTGCTTGCCCTCCCAGGCAATCTCCAGTTTGCATTGCTACAGGGACTTCTTCTGTCCCATGTGAGGGACCTTGCATCTGTTCAGATGAACTTTATGAAGTTTCTGTCAGCCAGAAAGGATATATTGTATATCAGCAAATCCATCATCCTTTCCTTCACAAGACGCTCTTTCCTGTCTGTCTTTGAGCTTTAACTTTCTACTTTTGTCAGAAGCCCATGGACAAGTAACCGGCTCGCACCCCTTAAATTTGGCTCTGCACCACAAAATGTTTGTGCTTTAAAACACTTTTTACTGCCTATACCTAGTCCGAGATGGGATTTACCAAGTCCTTCACAGATAAGGGTAGGTCTAACTCACTCAGAGGAGCACACTACCCTACCCTGTGTTAGGCCAAAAAGCAGCAGAGGAGACTGCAAGTAATTGTCTCACTGGCCAAAATGAAGAAAAAAAAACAATGAACAGAAAGAACACAAACCTAATTAAGTTATTTTCAAGCATCTGGAGAAAATATTGAATAGTTAGGGAAAATTTGCAAAAGAAATACAAAAAAAAAAGGAAAACCCAACCAAAACCTGAGGAATATCATATACGAATTGGCATACAAGAAATTAGCATTGAGACATTGCCACCAGAAGGTATCAGTTAGTTCACCCTGGCCCTTCTTCTATGGAAATGCCAGTGGCCTATTCCTGGAAGGGTTCAAGGCCAGGCTGGATGGGGCTTTGAGCAACCTGGTCTAGTGAAAGATGTCCCTGCCCTTGGCAGGGGGAGTAGGGACTAGAAGATATTGAAGGTGCCTTTCAATCCAAACCATTGTATGATTCCGTGATGGTATGTCATGTCATAAACAGGACCCTATTTCTGCTCTTGAAAGTGAGAAAGAGTGCAATAGCAGCTTTTTCTCCTAGTGGAAAGCAAGATAAATTTCTGAACACACTTGTGTAGAAAATTTAGAAACATTCATTATCTGGGAGTATGGTTCTTTTATCACAGGTGGCAGAAAAAGAGCCTCAGAGGACTGAATGTTATACTGAATTCCATGTGTCCTATTCTGGTGATAATATTCAGGAAAATGCTAAAGGAGTCTATTGAGAAGGTGAGACTTTGAGGAAAACCAGGACATTTGCACACCTGATGGCAATTCTGCCAGGCTTGTCCCTGGCCAATAGATAGCAGTTAGCCACAAACTGTGTATCAAATAGCTGAACACATAGTCCACAATCTCTTAAAAACCTAATTTAGGTCCTAAACTTTTAAGCAAATCTTGTATAATTTGTGTTAAACTCCCAGCTTTTCACTTGAAATCCCAAACTGGTCCCTTGCTGCCTCTTCATTTGTGATTAAGTATATTTTCTATGCAGTATTCTCAAAAAATTTTGAGATTTTTTGAAAACTTAAAAAAAGCTAGATTGTCATCTCTTGTATCAGCAATACACGATCACTATTCTAATTAGAAAAGGACTGATAATCATATTAATATCTGTGAAAGCTGTGCTGTAGAACCTGGGACAGATTCAGTGTCTAAATTGTAATTAAATTTTTTCATGGTCAAACAAGAGAGGCAAGCAAAGATGCAATAGTTCCCTCCATCATAATTATTTGAATGACCATGTGTTTGTCCTGAAGAATGGAAATACCTTAGAGCAGAAGATAAATGTGGGAAGGGCACGAAACCCAGCTGTCCTTTGTTCATGACACTGCAAGGAGAAAACTTAAGAAAGTCTCAGTGCCTGACTCACGGCATCGGCTTTGGAGTGGAATTGAGAATGTAGCTTCTGACTGCAGTGGACATGGCCAAAGGCATTGGCAAGGCTCAGGGGTCAGACTCAGAGGTGACAGACTGATCTAATTTCTGGGATTTGACAAAAACAACACATCTGGTTTAAAAAGCAAAACAAACCAAAAACTTATGTGAGGAAAAAAAGATGTCTTGGAGTGCCTGAAAGACCTTTGCCAGACGCTCTCACTCAGCAGTGCAGTTCTCACTGTTCTGGATCACTTCTTTGCTGTTTATCTTGAGTAAAGCCCTTTGTAATTAAGTTAATACTGATTTAATCATGACAATCATAGCTGGTAGATATCCAAGGAAATGATAACAAAAATTAGGCAGTGTGCAGATCACATCTATGACAAGAGACTGAAGAATAAAAGAATACTGCAGGGGCAGGCCATGGTGCAGTTTTCCTTTTAAAACTGCTGTTGAAAACAAAACCAAACTAGTGGAAAAGTTAGGGCTGCTTCTTCTGCAAGATTACACATAATTTGTGTAATATATTTGGACTAGTTTGTTAACACAATCCCATGAAGTGGTGAGGGTTTGACAGCCACAGTGTTACATCTCAACTTGGCTGAGAGGTTGTGGGAGACAAACTCATTGTGTTTTAGGTCATTTGTGTTCATTAGCAAGTGCAAAGTCATCAAAGCCATGTTTGCCTTCTGCTAAGTGGAGCTGCAGCTCTCTCACCTGGACTCAGCATCATTCAGATATGCAGCAAGGTTGTCCCATCTAACACCTCATCTTTTAAAGAAAATGAGTTGGGATTATGAGACGTTAGGCACAGCTCCACTGTTTCCTCAGGTTTTCTAATGACCTGGCGAGCTGTCTGCCCAACAGTAGCAGTGGATTGGAGGAGTCTTGGGGGCAGCTGGTGGAGCCACTACCTGCAGTGCCAGTACAATACTTCATCAGGCTTAGGCCTCCATCCTTAGGCTGGAGCTTGCTTAGATAAGGTAACCACTGCTAGCAGAGGAAAACCCTTTAGCATGATTCATGTGTTACCTGAAACAATGTCACAGCACAGTTTCAGATTAGAAAATGTAATTACCCTGATCAGTTGTTTACAAAGAAATTGTTTGAAGCTTTCCAAAGACATTGTTTGCCATTGGGGCAGTATCACTTCCATTGTGTGTTTTGTGTACTGGCCTGATAGATAATGATGGGAGCTCCCAGAAAATGACTCTCCCTCAGAGCATCAAAGTTTTTGTAGTATTTGTAACCCAGCTGCAGAATCTCATGCAAGATGCAAGCAACAGTCTTTAAATCCGTGACTATTAAGCTCATTATGTTTTAATTTGAAAATTGGACACTCAGCTTTCAAAGATTTATGGCCTTGTCCTGAACACACTGAAGTCAATGGAAGTTTTGTCCTTGGCTTCCTTTGGAACAGGATAGAGTTCTTGTGATGTAATGCTTGATCTCCAAGCAATGGATTCAAGAAATAACTAGATCTGAGTAGTTATCAAGATCACTTAGAGCTGATCAGATAAAAACTCTACAGTTTTGAGGGAAAGAATGAGAGTCCCAGAAATTCAGGGCCACTTAATGCCACGGGATGACATAGTGGAGAGAATTTCTGTGCTGGCAAATTTAAATCACAGTCAGAACGGTTCTAATCTGACCTAAGCTGGAAAACCCACAGCTGACTTGCAGAGCTGAGCAGCTCTGAAGGACTGCCATTTAATTTTAAATTGCAGTTCAAAACTGGTGCTGATCTTAGATGCTACTTCACTGTGGGGTCAATATACGAGACAAATCTCTCACCAGTTATAATCTGGAAGTAAAATCTGTGTGTAAACCTTTGAATGTGGGGGATTGCTATGTTTGAACACAGACAAGTTCAGATTTTTCTTTTTTCCTCCTCCACATTAATGTAAGGCTGCTTGGAGAGGGGATAAGGGGAATTGATAGTACCGGCTACATTGATTTTCTGGAATGGGATTTTCTAAATGAGAGGAGCTTTGTAAATTAATTAACTAAACACAGTGAGAAGAGCAGTAGAACACAAAGCTGAAGAAAACATCCTTAACCTTAACTGAGTTTTAACATGGCTGATTTCACAACTATGTGGACACATCCTGCACTGACTTATAGTGCTTTACATATGTGCCTTTTGAACTTCACCTTATCCTTGTGTAGACCAGACCCTGGCTGCCCTTAGTCTCTGAAGATGCTTGAAAACAGCAAGTCTAACACATCAAGATTTTGCGGTATTTAGGTCACTAGTTTTCAGCTATTCTAGAGGAGCATCAGGTGTGTGTAAATTGTATAGGCTCTGATTGAAGGGATTACTTTATTGTGAAAGGTATACTGAATGCAGCATGAGCTGCTCAGAAACCCAGCTGAGCTGAGTAAGCTCAAACTGCCTGCAAGCTGGTTTGCTATCCAGTGACAAAACTGGATTGCATTGTTTCCCCTTGCTATGGTGCCGGTGGCTAGTTGCATGCCTGGCATCAGTATGATGTGACACAAAGATGGAGTGGGGATTTGTAAAATCTGGGATTCAAACCTGAAAACAGCTAGTCTGGGAGACAAACCCAGAGAAATCTTTCTGTATGGCATTTATTATTACTTTTCAAGGGTGCGGGACATTTATAGTAATCTTTCACCTTTGCCAGCAAAAGAAGGAGTAGTTTCAGTTATCTTTGAAACCCAGAAGACTCCCTGTTCCTGTGCAGAGGTCTAGAGAGCTGCCACAAAGGCATGCCCCTGACATCTGTAAGCTGTGGTTTCAAAGATCTCCTCCCCTTACACACACCCTTAACCCCCCTTTCACTTTGCCTTCCTCCTCCTCCTCCAGCCTGACCCCAATGGGTTCCTTGCTGGAGGCTGTGCCAGAAAGAAAATGCAGATCCTTATTTTAATCACCCTTAATGGCCGGGAGAGCTACCCATACCCCAGCATTACCACTTGTGTCAGAGATCTGCCCCATGAACTGTTGGAATTATTGGCAATTAAATGCTGGCTGCAATTCATGATGCTGGTTTTACAAATCCAGAGCTAGGTCTCACCTTCTCCGCAGTAAGGGTGTGCAGATCTCTCAGCCAGTACTCCTGCACCATGATGCCACTCCGATGTTGATTCTGCCACCAGCCTTCCACTCATTTTTGGTAATCAGATAATTTCACACTCATTTTTGGTAATCAATCAGCATTTTCACATGCTTAGATTGTCAGTAGGGAAGCATTTCTTGTCCCCTTGTGCTCCTGACAGCATTGCATAAAGCCACTTCCTACACACAGCATAATGAACCGGAATTTCTCCTCCTACAGAAGGCCATATCCTCCCTCCAGCTGCACACACAGAGTCAGAACTTGTAAATGCATGCTAACCCATGGCGTTACACAATGCTGTTACTCCTGGTCTCTGTTGGAAATAGCCATCCAGATGGAACCATTTGTGAAATCCAGAGTTCGTTTTTCTTGTTTGCAGTAGCTTTCCAGTATTCCAAAAAGAGGATTCCTTTGGAAAGGGGCAGGATAAAATTCTTGAAGAATTGAACCATTGATCTGAGCCATTTCTCCCATTCCTAGAACAGCATAGAGACAGCCAATAGACCACATACAGGTATGAGTGCAGCAGGAAGATCCAAGTGGTTGGAGCACTGGAAGACACTGAAAATGTGAAGGGGTCTGAAAAACTGGTATTTAATGCACTGATCTTTGGAGCCTTCACAATGAGCATTGTTAGATATAGGATCTGCTAAACAATGAGTCCTTGATAGGACATAATACCTATTCAGAAGCTCAGCTTTGCACACTTGCTCTTAAAACATCCTTAGCTCAACTTAAATTTACCTTTGTTACACACAATGCACATGTGACAGACGGCTGCATTCATTCATCTACTTTATTTAGATCTTTGACAGGCTTACCTACTCTCTGCTGTAAAGCTGGGATTCTTATGGGTTCCTGAAATCAATGTTATTGCTAATTAGTACCATTTGAAATTGTCAGTGTCAGATGCTTCAGGTGACACTGAAATAACATTGAGGAGAAGTTAGAAATCTGGAGGTCTGTGAAGGAAACCTGATTCTGCCTAATTGCCTTCTGCGCTTACCTTCTACTCCCTGCTTGGACAGTTTCTCCTTTTGAATAAGAAATGTAATTTCCAGCACATACTGTCCTTCATCAACCAGCCAGTAAGGACCCAAAAGTACTGCTTGTTTTTAGCAATTGGTTGAGCACCTCCTATTACCTCAGGCTGGCAGCCAAGCTGGCAGGTCTGGGAAAGGTAGGACAATCCAGGATGCAGTATCCTGACTGCACATAGTGTACTCTGCCAGCCAAGCAGAGGCTTTCCATAGTGAGAGGCATTCCTCTAGTATGACAGTAAATCACAGGGACAAAAAAAAAAAGCAAAGATTTCCCCCAGAAACACTCTGTTCTGCTTTAATTTCTTAAATGGGAACTAACTTGTAAAAAGTTGCTTTTATAAGCTTGCCTCCTCTTTCAAACTTTGCCAGTGGCTACTACAATCACCTCAACAAAAGTGACTATTTGAAAATATGTAAACGTTTAAAATATCCTAAATTGAAAAAAGGAAATTTCAGGGCTTCAAAACCTATAAAAACATGTTTGTGCATTTGTTCAGCTGAATTTAGAAGAGTTGTTAACTCTTTCCAAGATCTAAAGAAAAATTCGAAAATAGTGGTGATGTTTGTATAAAATATGTGCCTAAATTATTGCTGTTTAGGGCAGTTTCTGGAGACTCTCAACCAGAAAAATATTTTCTGGAGGAAGTTCTGACATGGTGCAGTTCCAAAGAGCAAATCCATAGTGTGGCAAGGCTCATAGTAGTTAAGGTTTTAATTAGAGGTAAACACTACTTGGCCCATCTGATACAAACTCTTCCCAGGAGCTAAGCAGTTCACCATTGAGATTTCTGTCTGCCACTGTAAAGTGCAGTGTTAATGGGGGAAAGAAAGAGGAGAAGAAAGAAAGGGCTGCTAAACATACGAGGTCATTCTTGTCCGTTGGACAAGCCTGTTCTTGCTTCCCCAAGAAGAGAGTTTGCATATTAGTTGAGGCAGGAATGCCAAGCTAACCTTTCAAGGAGGGGAACTTATGAAGCAGAGGTAATTGCTGGTGTGATTGGCCAAGTCAGAATGATCTGGAAAACTCTTCAGCATGATTGTGATTTTGATCAAGTACAAGAGTGAGGAGGAAGAAACGCATTTGCCCAAGTTCCTTATTTAACAGGTGAAAGAATAGATGAAAATTAAAAGTAGAAGCTGAGGAACCTCCTGGAAGCAAATTTATTACCTTTAAGACATACAGAAATGAGACTCTTAGCTCAAAATTTGAGCAGAAGAGATTTCACTCACGGCACTTGGCAGCCCACTCGTTGCTCACATTCACTGCTAATTTAGGTGCTGTGGTAGAGAGACAGACTAGGCCAAATCTTACAGCTATTGCTAGTCCTTTCATAACTCCCACTTATCCCTCCCCTTCTGCAGTGCTTTAAAATGACATTGGATATTTATGGGGTTGATAGTGAAAAATATAGGCCTACCTTCTAAATGACCATCACTTTTTGTCTCCAGGCAGCCTTACTATCTGTGATTGGAGAGGGTGAAAATCATTGGCATGTAAATAAGGTGCTTGGCGAGGTGGCAGACGAGGGGCTGTGGATTGACATGCACAGCCACCAAGGGGGAGCCAGCGTCAGACACCCTGGCTTGTCGGCTTTGCTTGGAAGGCTCAAAATAAACGAATCATAGAATTATAGAATCATGTAGGTCCTCTTGTAAACCTCACAGGCAAGTCCACCACTAAAGTGCCGCATTTACATGCCTCTTAAGCACGTCCAGGGATGGTGCCTCAACCATTCCCCTGGGCAGCCTGTTCCAATGTTTGACAACCCCTTCTGGGAAGAAATGTTTCCTAATACCCAATCTAAACCTCCCCTGCTGCAGCCCGAGGCTGTTTGCTCTTGTCCTGTCTCTTGCTACTTGGGAAAAGAAACATAGACCCTCTTCCCTACAACCTCCTTCCAGGTAGTTGTAGAGAGCAAAAAGGTCATGGTCTGTTCCCTTCCCCCTTCCCCAACAGGCCCCCAGCCTCCTTTCCTCCAGGCTAAACAATCCCATCTCTCTCAGGCTGTCCCCACCGGACATTTTTCTCCAGACCTAAGATGAGCTTTATTACAAAGGGCTTGTTTCTCTTTGGAATCTGGCCACTTCTTTGTCCAAATCTAGGAGATTATTCTAGAAAATTAGAACATCTTTTCTACCAAATACTAATGTACCTTAAATGTCATTCTTACCTAGTTGTAAGAAGACTATTGTTTCATCTAATTAGGGACGAGGCTAAGTGCTACTGTCTGTTTATTTTTAGAGACTAAGGTAGCTGCATGAGAATTTGTCTTTTGTTTTGTTTGTTTACACAGTGTTTTCAGACCTGGTTTTCTAAAGGTTAGGGAGGAGAGTTACCGAGGCTTTGAGCATAAATCTCAGCTGCTCTCTGTGCTGGGCTTTACCAGCTCTGTGCACCTACTCTCAAGGATGCCTTTATTATCACTTCACCCATCGTTGCCTTTCAGTTTCCTGGTGCAAACTGGAAAAGAGGGAGCCAGAACTCACTGTGCTTGGATTTTACAATGCTTTCATCCTGCACTGGATATGAATGGCAACTAGAAAAAAGCCTGTGTGGGTTATCAAGTCCACATAAACAACAACTTATCAGACATCTGTATTGTAAAAGAATCACTTGTAGTACTGAGGAATATCACTAGAGACACATAATTAATGTGCTTTATGATTCATTGTTTTTCAGCTGGTTTTCAGCTTGAAACAAAGCCTTAGTTATTTTGAATAATTTCTTAACCTAAGCTGCAAAAGCTTTGGGGAATTCTTTGGCTGAAAATTCTGATGCAGGTGTATATGATTTTTTAGGGATAGTTAAATGATATTCTCCTACACTGAGGTAAATAGGACCAGCTGATTCATGGTTACAGAATCCCCTGCAATTCTGAATACCTTGCAGTGTTCTGTTAATTATCTCACCACTCATTAGAAAATCAAGGGTGTTCTCCTGTATCACTTAAGGCTGCTGCTATGTGGTGTAGAGAAACCTGTCCATGGTTGCTCAAGCTGTTTGGATCAGAAACCCCAGTGTCGGTCACTTATGCTCTTGATTTTCCCCCTAAACAGGTTTTCCTAACAGGGAAATACAAGCTTTCCAGACTAAGTCCTCACTTCTGTTCACGCCCCCCACACATTATCCAGCTGTCATCCCTGCATATCTGTGTGTGACTGCTTGTGGATCCTGCTCCTGCACTTCCAGCCTCTCTTGTACCCAGCACTGCCTTCCACTGCCAAAAAAATGCTTGTCTCTTCAGCAGCTTTGCTCCTCTTCCCAAAGATCCTCAGTGCCGCGTGGTGGGGACATGCAGACTTAGATAACCAGTTCTGTGTTTTCCTGGGGGGCAGATTAGCTTACAGTACCCAGTCACTGCAGCACCAGGGCTGCCAGAGCTGGCTCCAAGCTCCCCTGATCAGTGAGCCTCTTGCTTATGCCAAAAATATTACAAGGAGTCATCATTCCCACAGAAATGTGGCTCTGAGGGTGTATTTTCATGTTCTGACTGTCCTGACCATCCTGAACACCCCCATGGCAAATTGCTGGTCCCATGTGGCAGGGGCAGCTGCTGGTCTGTGGTTTCCCAACACTCAGAAAGGAGAAGTGGGGAAAGGGAAAAAAGAAGTGAAGGGAGGAGCAAATCAGCTGCTGCCAAACCCATGTGGTGAAGCATTCTGTGACCTAACTCACTTGGCTACTCCACCATGCACCATGCATCAACACTGTGTGATGAGAATGCTGCAGAGAAGAGGAGAACACTGGTGGGCCAGAGGGGAGGGGAAGAGAAACAGGAAACTAAGAATGGAAATTAGGAGAGAGGCCAAATCAAGGTGGAAATGTTTCACTGCTGTGATCCATGGTCTTATTCAGTCCTCCTCATAAAAAAACCTATCCCAATTTGAGAACTCTTTCTGCATTGGGGGATGAAGACTGGCACCGTGAGGATAAGGACCAGGGCAGGCAGAGGCAACTGGCTTCTTGTTATTGAGTCACTCTTGCATGGGCAAGGCCAGCATTTTGCCTGGGGAAAGAGTTTTCCTTCAGAGTATGGGCAAAGAAGACCTGGCTTTGTTGCTGGATCTTGCAAAACATGCAGAGCTAGGAAAAGTTAGAGAAAGCAGCATTAATTACTTCGCACTTGGTTATGTTACTGCTAGAAATCTCCATGGCACAATTAAAATTAAATATCAGAGTAAGGGGTAGGGCCCAGGATGCTGTGGCTAATAATGAACCTTTTACTAACTGTTTGGTTCTGGTTTTGGTTCTGGTTTTGTTTTTGGTTTTTTTTTTTTTTTTCTGGATCATATAAAAGCTGCACAGTTTATAGTTACAAATTTAGACAGGAAATTGTGGAAATGTGTGTGGGTCAATGGGCAATCTGCTGTCTCAGTCCTAACAGTAAATATATTCTAGGTAGTTCATATTTGCATCTAAGGTGATCGTAGGCTGTCTCTGTAGGATTCTGCAACCTCTTTATATTTTAAATTCCTACTATCCTGGATTTAGAGTTCCCTCTTCAATCCTATGCTTAACTTAGGCTTTTAACACTATTGACACCACCCACAGTAAGAAATTCAGCCTTGGCTGGGCTTTGCATACCACCTTCTGCTTCAGCCAGTTCTAGCCCCACTTTTATAGCTCATTAAGCCCAACCCTGTCAGTGCTGGTTGTTTCAACACCAGTCTGCATCTTATCCATTTCAGGCATCTCTCTGGGTGCCTGCCCTCATCATAGACCTCCAGGTATTGTAAAATTCAGTGATAAAGCAATCTTTTAATCTCTTGTTGTGCCCAACTGTAGCTGTACAGTAAGGTACAGCACAGCAAACTTGTTTCTGCCAGAACTCAGCATTCATTCACCTTTTTTCTTTTGGCTTAGTCTTCATCCCACTGTAACTCTGCATGTCTGGTAATAAAATCAGGTCTGTCCTGGACACAAACTCTAACCTCAAGGTGCGACTGTAGCCTGATTATATTTATAAGGAGGATGGCAGCGTTAGCAGAGCTATATGCTTTGAAGTATGCATTTTGTATCATTGTTTATGCTGCAAGCTACACAGAGACACTCTGCTATGATTATGCCTTAACCCTGTGCCACAAAGGTGGAGGCAGTTCACTGCTGGATCCGACAAGCCCTGCAGTGTTAGGATGAAAGTTCAGTCTGATGAGTGAGAATGACTTAAGGCATGTTTTAAAATATAACATTTAAAAATCTTAGGTGCAAGATAGGGCTTGGGAAAACTTCTCATGAAGATGTGTGTTTGTACTAGGTCTCCTTAGAGTCACAGCTCCTCTAGGACTGACAGGGGAAGTTTTCTTGTTGTGGATAGATGCTGTAGGGCCATGATTAAATTATGGTTACTTTATATTGTCTCTAAAAGAAGGCTGAAGAATTGGGATTGTTACTGGATGCCGTGTCACTGTTCTTGTAGGAGGAATTGGAGTGGACAACAACTTGAAGAGTTTTGTGACAGCCATGAGTTACGTGGGCTTTGGGTTGGGTCTGGGCTTAGGTTTAGGATGACTCCAACAGGGGCAGCTTCACAGTCAGATAGATAAAGCTCTTGGAGATAAATTGAAGACCAGAACCATTAACATTTAAAGAACAAATACGTGCTGTTTTTACTTCTGCTGTGGGAAGGACTTCTGAGATGCAAGGATTCTTTACTGGGGATTAGGATAAGGGTTTTTGACAGCCAGAGCTAGATGTGTTTCTGAATCATTCAAATTACTGCAAGAGTGTGATCTTTTGCTAGTCATGAGAAAAGTCTTCTGATTAGTGCTGGGGCAGGTATAAGTCACTGGGATAAGGTTCAAGGTTAGTATATGCCTAAACACAGCTTTATTCTCCCTTCATTTGCCTGTGGACAACAGCACATGCACTTCCTGTTTGTGACTTTTCTAAAAATGAGTCTGAGCGGGAACAGTTCAGGTTTGAAGGGTCTTCAGGTTCTGAGGAAACTGGGGTCTCTCTTTGAACTATGTGGTTCCGCTCCTGTTCATCTGGAATTTGGAAATGTTAATTATGGAATGGGAAAGTATCTAGAATGCAGTGCCCTGCTGAAATGCTTGGTTTTGACTTTTAAGCTTTTAAGCGTTACAGCAGAGCTGTATCTGTCTTTCCTGGTGCGTTTAAGCTGTGCTTATTTAGTTAGAAAACAGCTTAATTGCTCAGGGTGAAGAGTTAAAGTTTATTTTTGTGCTGCTCTGTTTTTAGCTGCAGATTGACATAACTGGCTAGTAGTGGAAGCCCCTTTGTATGAAACATCCCTTATCGTATTTGTCCCTCGAGCATATTCTGTGCCAAATTATTGCTCCTAATAGGCTGGTTGACTTTCTGGACAGAGGAAACATCTTGATAAGTTTGCTAAATATGTTATGTCAGAGAAAGTGCATCGCAGATATTTTATCATCTGCATAAGGACACACTTGGTTCAGCTCTGAAGTGCCTAATTCCCTAAGCTCACCTGTTGAGCTGACTGTTATTCACAGCATCTGATTATCCAACTGTGTGCACTTGGCTGCCATTTTTTTTAGAGACACTTACGCAGTGGAGTTTTGCAATGACGTCAATTCTTTTCCTGTCTGACCTAGAAGACTTCGGTGACTCAATGTTGGCTAAGCAGCCCTAAAGATTAAATCGAGGACACTAGCTTAATTACTTTAACAGTTCTTTTAAAGGATTTCCCAAGAATGAGAATCATGACAAATTGCAGCTTAGGGGATTTTAGTAATTCCTGAAACTGAGGTTAATGATGTAACCCAAGATATGCCCTGCGTTCCTGTTGATATGTTGAGGATTTTTAAAAGAATAAACAGCATTGGGAAGACTTTTGTGACACAAATCCTAAATGCATGAATTTGTGAAATAAGTCCTACTAGTCCACACCCTGCCTAAGTAAGACTGCAGGATTTGTGTGTAGTGCAGTGTTTGCAAAATATATACACAACTTTCTTATGTCTAGTTATAGCAATTTGTGAAAAATTAAAAATAATTTTCACTGTTAAATGTTCACACTTGTCATTTAAAATTATCTTCAGGTCTTATTTTTGTCTGCAGAACTTGGCCGTGCAAATTCGGAGAACTGTATTTGCAGTTGTTACTAAAGTGAGTGCCTCTGCTTCTCCACTTGCTAATAAGTACAAGCCAGATTCTGATTTCTGCTGCTACTGCTTAAATAAGAAGTGAATCCTGTGACTTTCACCTTATTTCTCAAGTATTTACTTTTATAATTCTTTATTTTCTTTTAAACAATACTTTGCATTTATTATACCTGAGCAGAAATACTGTGGGGTTTTTAGATTCTCACACTAAGACATTCTCTATTGGTGTTATGTCATCAAGAAATCAAGAAAAAAAAAAACAAAACAAAACAGTCAAAACTTTGTCTCATTTACAGTGAGATATTTCCAAAAATATCTTTACTACAGTTAGTGAATTTACTCTATATTCATAATGGAGCAAATTTGACAGCTTATTAGCAACTTATTTATCATTATGATTGGAAACTGTAATCTATCACAAGTTTGATGTTTGCTAATCCTGCATAGTTTCTCACTGTTTGTAACTTACTCCAGTTTGCAGCATCAGAACTGCAGGAGGAAGAGCATCTGCTTTTGGAGACCTGGAAAGAAAGGAGGCTGACTAAGTAAGAAGAAAATTTGGGGACTTCTATGCCATGCTTTAGACTTGCTCATCACCTCAGAAAAACCTTCTCCTTCCATAGTGAAGTTCTCCTAACTACAACTGAATTGTTCTTCCCATAGAACTGCTTTGCGGGAAAAGCTAAGGTAATTTCCTTGAAATACTTTTCCAAAGGTAAATTGAGATTGAGAATAATTAATGGTGATTAAAACATAGTGTTGCTGAAGGTAATAAATCCTCAAATCCAGGGAACTCAGAGTATGATGAACTGAAAAAGGATACCATATCCTTGATGCTGAGGTAGCAAGATCCTCATTCGCAAGCAGGGGGTGGAGGAGATATCTTTGAAAGATTTTTAGATTTCTGTAGTTGCTTTTAAAATAAAACTTTTAAGGTGTTTCCCCTTTTCTTATTTATAGGTATTATCTGTGCTATTTAAAGTATAGTTTCCTAAGACATAGAGTGACAAACTGAAAGTAGGACACTGGATGGGAATGCCTTGCCATGAGCTGCAAGGCATGTCCATAAAAAGGCAAAGGAAAACCAGTAGTTTGCTCCTCTTTGCTAAATTTAGAAATTTGAAAGTATTCATTATTGAATTTATGATAATAAATCAGATACCCAAATTATTCACAATGGCTATAAAACCGAGATAGGTATGTTTTACCTTGGTATCAGCCTACCTCTCAAAACTGTCTGAAGAAAACATATATTTCACAATGTGTTAGTTTGAAAAGTAGCCCCCCAAACCTATAAAGAGAATGGCCTCTTCTCCCTTAGATGGGGTCCTCTGGCTTGGCCAGCTATTTTAAGAATATCCTCAGAAAACCCAAGGATACTACGAAATACCCAGCCTATTTACCTTTGATAAGAGCAACAAGAAATGCAAAGAGAATTGTTTGCTCTAGGGGAGAAGCAGAGCTGGATGATCTGAAGAGTTTTATAGCCAGCTGTGTGTACGGAGAATCCTGAATTCCACAGTAGCCCCATTTGACAAGGACATAGATTTCTTCTTTCCCAGCACTAACTCCCTTGCTCCTGCTGCCTGTACCTTCTTTCATCCACAGCAACCACATTCAGCCCCCTCAGTAACATTTTTAGGAAGTATGTTATTAAAAGAATGTGGTGATCCCATTATATCCAGGTATCTTGGATTTTTTATTGCTAGGTTTGAGGTTTGTTTTGTGGTTTGGTTTTGGTTTTTTTGGGGGTTTTTTTGGTAGTTAAATAACTTACTTTAAAAGAAATTGGTATATTAGGGTATAAAATAAGTGCTAAGCTTGGGTTTAACCTGCTTATGTTCAAAGCAATGGTGGGGGTGGGATTTCAAAGATGCTGTCCTGAGACTCAGAGGAGTTGCCTTGGACTTCTGTGGGAACAGACGCAGAGGAAAAGAGCACTTTTGAATGGTTTGGTATCCCGGGAGCACACTAAAGTATAAAAACAAGCTCTGAGGAAATTGCTATGTCCTGAAATGCAGTCATTATTTCAAAGCAAGTAACATGAAAGAGTCACAAGGAGATGGCTGAGTGCTAAGTCATGAAGGTAACATGCACATGTCATCTTGGGGGAAAACAGATTCTGTCAGAAAAGATCTTTGCCTTTCTTTCTGACTTGTCATACAGATGTGAGATATAAACAAAGAGTAATCAAAAGGGACTTAAATCAGGAATAAACTGATATATGACTCTTCATGAAATATTCCTATCTTCACAGCTATTGTGCTCTTTATCTAATTTCCCTGGCTATCTGATCAGAGCTGTTTATTTCACTGTTGAATTATTGCTGAAGTCTGAGAGGGTGCTGCTTTAAACAATGGAGCTGGTCAACAGTGTTAGCAATTCATTTCCATAGTATCTAGCTCTGTTTGGGGCTGCAGAGGCTGGGTTTGCCCTTGGAGCTTTCTCTCATCCCAGAAAGCTTTTGTGGATATGACCAGAAGAGCACCAGAGTTTAATGAAGGCAAGATATATACATTAGGGGGGTTTTGTGTGATAAGTGCACTTGATATTGCTTTAGAATATGTATTTACTGCTTGTGACAGTTAAATTTGAATTATGTAGTTACTTGGGTCCTCATATAGTTGAAGGTGTCCCTGCCCATGGCAAGGGGATTTGACAGGTTTTCTCCAAAGGTCTCTTCTAAGCCAAACTGTGAATTCACTGTTCTGTGATTCTGTGAATAAAAAGGAGAAACTTCCAACATCAGAGTGCCTTATGTGATAGTCTAGGCATTTTATTTAATGGTTGTCTCCTGGTTTTAGCAGCAAGGAGTTGGCAATAGGGAGTTCCTGTCTGAAGCATCCTTTGTCACTGACTTGGCTTCCCAAATTCCATCTCCAAAGCCTGTACTTACTTAAGGTTCTAAAGCAGTATTGCCATAGTGACTGGGGAAGGGAGGTGCAGACAGAGCTCTCCCTTCTTGACTTTGCAAAGATATGACTAAGCAATGTCACTCTTGCATCATTAAATTCCTAGACTGACTGAGGGCTAGGAAGTTACTTAAAACATAGCTGTTGCCAGTGCATGTCTGATGGTAAGGCACCTGCATGCAAATTGGGCTAAGGCTGCATCTGCCTTTTTTGCGTGGTTGCAGTTGTTACATGGCATGAGGCTGAGGCTATTTTTTAAAACTTGGCAGTTCTGTACAATATTTCTAGTAATAACTAGTTGGTTCCCCATCATTACCACTCTGAAACAATACAAGCACTACTAGGATGTGATCTGGGAATTTCATCTGCTGCAGACGAGGCACACAGTGGACAGCAACAGGGATTGCAGAATAATAGAATGGTTTGGGGAAGGGACTACCAAGTTCCAACCCACCTGCCATGGGCAGGGACACCTTGCACTAGGCCAGGACATAGTACAGGCTGTTCTCAGCGCTGATCTGCCAAGCCAGGAGATATTGTAAGCAGTTCTCCAGTTTTCTGCAAGTTTGAAACAGAGTAGAAGACCCTTGAAAGTGCCTCTGTGTATGTAGGGCTATATAGGGTTCTGCTATTTTTATACTTTATTTTATCGAAGGCAAGCCCTCAAGGCAGTAGCTAAATACGCAGTCACTGCATACAGTGGAGCAAGTGACAGCTGCTCAGCCCTCTGGAAGCGCATTATGGGAATGATGTTGGCCTTAGCTTACATTCCTGAACAGCAGAGCAGGCTCTTAATCTGCTGTCCCTGCTGAGGGGATGTATGCCACCAGCAGGGAGGTTTCCTCCAAAGGGAGCAGCAAACAAACTCCCAGAGAGAGGCCGAGCCCTGCCGGCAAGCTCAGCTCCCTGCCTGCCGTGCCTGGGGAGACCCACTGGGACCTCGTTTGTTGTTTTATCTCTGTTGATCTGACACCAGAGGCGGGCTGGGAGGTCCTGTTTCTCAGTTATTCTTAGGGATTTTGACACCTGCTATAATTACCCCAGCGGTCATTTGCAGGGGGTCTAAATTCAGCATCCTTGTGCATTGTTCTAGAAGGCAGTTTCGTCTGCTTCCCTGGACACATCCAGATCTAGTGAAAATAGAAGGAAATTTCCATTAATGCTATGAGGCTGCATCCTGGTTAAGTTTGGGCTGGTTTTCACACCAATTCTTTTTGGAGGAAACTATCAGTGATAATCAGTGCTGATGTGTAACCAACCTCACACACTACCTACTCTGTGCTGTGCTCCACGCTTTCTAATTTGAGCCAAAACCAAGGTTTTAAATACTAACAGTAAAGGGCATTTAACTGGGTTTCCTTTGAAGATGGAGAGCTCTAAATTGGCTTATAATAGTTTAATTTCTTATTCTTCAAAGAAGTCAGAATTCCTGAAGTTTTCATCAAGGATATTTCAGTGTGCTCATATTAAAACAAAATAGGTAGCTCCTTGCTCTTGTTTGCGTGGAAGCAGAGTTATTTCTACACACTGTGAGCTAAGAGAGATGGCACAGTACATCTAAAATGACATCTTTGGGAATTACCAAGTAATATCACTTGTTTTTCATCCTGAACATTATACAGTACAAATAGGAAATAAAGTATTATTATTGGCAGTGAGAGACGACAAGCCTCGGTTTTTTGCTTGTACACAAATTGTTTCCATGTTTCATTAGCCTCTGGAGGTATTCTGCTTCTTTCCTCTCCTTTGGGACAAAAAGAGGAACTTGAGCATAAAGTGTAACCCCTTCCACACCATCCTCTGTCTGACTGCAGAAACCTTTGCAGAAATTTAAAGAACTATTGTGATTTATCTGACTGTTGCTTTACTTTATATTCATGGAGGATTTAGAAAAACATCAGACAGGATGGAGATAATTGCAAGTGAATAATTACAAAGAATAGAAAGGGATAGATGGGTAATTACAAAGCTTCTCTTAGGGACAATATTGCTTGTCATTAAATTTGATGGACTGATTTTCTTTAGCATAAACAGGCAAACCTGCCTTCCTAAACACTTAACGTTACTTCCTAAGAAACATACATTTTGTTTAGACATAATTAATTCATCCTGAAAAGAATAAACATCTGGTTGGAATAAAATCCTTGGTAAAATTGCTGAGAGTTACATGTGGATTACAGAAAGTTAGCCACATAAAATTTTCATTCTCTCTGATTGAGAAACGGGAAAAAAAATTAACTATTTGTTATTTTGTTTTCAGAGGAGCATGCTTCTCTTTTTTCAGTATTACTATTTGTTTTGTGATGATTCTTAAGATGGGCTGACCCCAAGTTCTTACATCTGAACAGTCAATAACATTTGAGGTATCTGAACCCAGGTGTAGATCAATATTTTAAGGCTCCTTTGGACTGAAACCAAATCCAATTTACTTTCAAGACATTTCAGCTGCAGTGAGTACAACATAACAGCAAAGAAATATATCACTTCCAAAGTGCTTGTGTTTATGCTTGTGCTTATATTTGTGGTTCAATCAATTCTCTGTTTGCTGCCTCTGAAACTGATAAAAATTCTGCCCTAGGAAATTCAGGGAGTACCTGCTCCAGGGCAAGATTTGCTTGAATTGCTTGGCATCAGTATTTAATCCGTGTTCCTCGCTGCATCCCTTCTCGGTTTTCCATACGGTCTCTCTAGGGCACTGGGCATTGGGTGCATTGCAGCCCAGCTCAGCAGGGTTGCTGCACCGTGCTGCTGCCCCCCAAGGGACTGGGGGCTGGCTTGGAGTGGTGTGGGACACCTCACATTTGAGGCCTGAACAAGGCCCACATGAAACAGACTCAGTGTGCATCAGGACCAGGAGTAGGTCACTTCAGTGGTAGTGTCCTAAAGCAAGAAGACTTTCACATTGTCTGATGGCAGAATCCTTGTGGTGGATGTCATCATTCACATAAATGTCCTGTGCTTCTAAATCCTGGTAATAGGAAAAGAAAGCATCCTAGAACTGTTGTTTACAATAATAACCAAAGACAGAAGTTAAAAAAAAACCCACAACAAGATAAAAATATGCCATAGGACAAGTCTGTTGCCATGCTGCCGTTGCGTGATGGAGTTTCCATCGACATTCCCTTGGCAGTGCTGACTTGTGAATAACGTACACATCCCCAGAGCCTGGCAACACCACCGCAAGGGCATGTGTATGTGCGTGCACCGCCTCACACCGCTGCAGTCTGTGCACAGAGATAATTTTTTCCCCCTTCAGGGTCGCAAAGAGCAACTGTACAAAAGACTTTTTTTAATAGATTATGTTCTTATCTTTCGTAAAACATGGACCCACCCGACACTTGGACTGGTCTGTGGGCCCCACCCTTGCCCTTTTGTTTGGAGCCTGGGATCATACGATGAACTGGGTTAGTACATTGCTGTTTATGTTCTTCAAACCTCATCTATTTTGTTTTACAAGAATATATCACACTGCTCCCGACTTGTGCCATAGTAGGAGGATTAGTGGGTAGCAGGGAAGGGGGTTCAGAAAGGGGAAGGAGGATGTGACACATCTGTCATGAACTGCCAGTGTTTCCAGGTTTGGAGTGGGTGGCAGCACAATGTTGGCATTTTAAAAATTAAAAGGCCCTAGCCCGACCTTACAGTTCTAAAAATCAGCATCAATTGCACTGAAATCAGTGTCTCCTCAGAAGTGCTAAAATCACGTACCTGAAATCAGATTCTCACCTTTGAACTCTCAGGTTTTCAGAGAGTCTTTCAAAGAGTGTTACAATCAGATGGCTTATGACATTTCAGCAGGCACCTGGAGCAGGCAAGTGTGTGTCCTTGGCCTCTTTCTGGTGCTTTTTACTTTGATCCATTCAATTCACCAGACAGTGCCTGGTTCACAGTGGTGTTGTTGTGGTGTTTCTGGAACCCAAGGCCTGGCACTGAAGCTTTAACAGAGACTCTGGATGTTGTGGCATTGATCATGTTCTGGTATTTACCACTAAGCACTTTTCCCACAGGACAATGGACTGCTAAATCAATACAGTCAGACTTGGTTCCAGACACATGGGGGCTGATGTAGGGCCTCTGTGGAGCCAGCTGTCACAGAGGAAGACCTGGGAGGAACCTTGTCTCCAGAGATATAACCCCGTCTGTCACAGAGGACAAATCAGCCAACCCTACCGCCCTGATGAAGAAGGGCTTCGTGCTTTGGCTCGGAAAACAGAGGAAGGCAATGAGGTAAGGGATGGCCTTTCTTGCCCTCTGGCCTCTCTCATGTGGAGTGAGGAGGAGTGAGGAAGGTAAAGCTTTTGCCCAGCTCGGGGAGCAGGGTCCAGCATTAGCCCTGACATTGCTGTGTCACAGCACAGAAGTTACAACAGGTACTCCACAGGGCAAAGGGATCCAGGAGAGGGACAGATGGCACTGGAAAGGAAGCTGTTGAATTAACACTGACTTTCACCTTGGGCTGATTTTGTCTGCTGGTTTGTGAGTCCTCTTTGCTGTGGTTGCCATCCAAATTATGTTTCAAACAACATCATAGCACAGTGTGTTGACTGGGATGGCAGCTTGGCAAGAAAACTCTCCTTAATTCCTGCCACCCCTCTCCTGCCACTCAGGAGACCATCACACAGCTTTTCTGAGGGTACATGGGATCCTAGGGCAAGAGGGGGGCTATAAGGAAGGTAGGGCACCCAGAAACTATTGGCCTGACTGCAGATCCATAAGACCAATGGTGGTTGATGGGGAACCTTTAATCTCAGCCTCTTCACCCCATGGTACAGGAGCAGAAAGCTTTGAAAAGTGGTTTTGGAGCTGGGAATTTTATAGGTTCCTCTGGCATAAATGAGGAGTTGTACTGTTGAAGGTGCTGTACTCAAACCTTGGACCTCAGAAGTAGAGAGTCTTCTGCTGCAGCATATTAGAGCTAGAGCCAAGGACCCAAGAGAGCACTAGCATCTCCGGTTCTAAATTAGTGTGTATAAGGGGCTGGG
The DNA here is from genome assembly GCF_015832195.1 of Motacilla alba alba. Taxonomy (NCBI): domain Eukaryota; kingdom Metazoa; phylum Chordata; class Aves; order Passeriformes; family Motacillidae; genus Motacilla; species Motacilla alba. The sequence goes on from NC_052017.1 coordinate 112,640,024, forward strand.
GAGTTCCACTGGGTACCTGCCTTGGGCTTGGTGAAAGCTTTCTGAAGTACATACAATGTACACAAAGCATTTTACGCTCTACAAAATCCCCAGGCACTTCTGGCTCTGACACACAAAGAAAATGCTTTCTATTTTTTAGCCAGATAATGGGCAGCACAGCTGATACTAAATAGTCCTGCAAAATCCTATGTCCTAACTTGATCAATTCCTATGTTTTGTCAAAATATCGTATCGATTTAGAAAATAGCAAGATGAAGTACACTAAAAACAGACAACATCAAGACTTGTTTGCAACGTGTCTGTACCTACCACAAAAGGATTTGTAGAGTAAAATGAAATTATTTACCAGAGAGGTATAAAACTGTAAACAAAGTATTTCTTTGTCAGTCCTGTGGTTACCTGTTTCAGAGGGCATCCTTTCAACATTTGTTCCACTCTTGATTTTGGTCTGGCAGGATAGCCATGTTAACAGTGTGCTTCCAGGTATTCATCTGGGTGGGGTGTAGAGCTGGAGACTTTCCAAAATTCTGCTTAGTGCTCTATTAACACCCTCAAATCCAACTTTGTGCGTGCTATAAAATGGGGGAAAATAAGGACTGGAAGGGTGGGGAGAGAGAGAGAGAAACCCTCCTCCCACAGTGTCTGACTCTTAACCATAATAAAATTCCAAGTGAGGTTTCTGTATCTTGTGTAAACCCAGACTTCATATAATCTTATGACTTAGAGTTTGCTGCAGCTCAGGTGACTAGGACTCGTGCAAGAGGATGTGATGCTTGCAGGGTAAAACTTTGGGAGTCTTCAGGCATAAGTAAAATAAAAGATGATCAAACAAACACAACTTTGAAAAAATAGGGCCTGTCATAAACATGTCTTAGTATATTTATTTATTTATTCCCTTTTGATTCTTTCATGTTACCATACAGAAATCATCTACATCTGCCTATTGTATTGGAGATACAGCTTTTTCATCCCAGTACCTCTATCCTTAAGAGGACGATGTAAAAAGCACATTGTGGCTGGAGCAGAAAGACAGGGATTTATTTTATTAAGGGCAAATTCCTGCCTACGTCTCCTTATTCACATTTTCTTTCTTGCAAGAAAGAGACGCAATGAGAAACGAGAAGCATGCCAAAAAAGAAACCATCCATTTGGAAAAGAACTAGCTATTTACAGAGTTGAAGAATCAAAAGCCAAGCTCTGCCTATTTAGTATCATGTGGACCAGTGGAACAGCTTCTAAACATTGTTAGGGGAGCAGTGTGAAAAGAAACCCCCCTAGCCTAGATACCGTCCACTTGCCAGAGCAGATGTACTTGAGAGGGGTGGTAGTGACTGCTAGCCTGGTTGACATGCTAGGGATTACACTGGATATTTGCAGCAGGAGCTCTATAACCTGAACAAAAGGTAGAAGACATTTACACTGTAACATGTGCGTGTCCTTGGTGCTGTGCACATCAGCATATCTACAGGACCTGTTTTTTTGCAAAGTACAGAAGTAGCTTATTTTCCAGTGGAAGGAATGGGACTACCCATTGGACTACCTGGCAAGAAACATGCACATTGAGTCACTGAGCAGAAGAGAGGATAATGTAAGCAGGTAAAATTCAGGGATTTTCTGTGAGGCAGATTGTGACTCCTCTGCTGTTAGTATGTTATAAATGCACTCTCTCTTTAGGATCTGTCCAAATATTCTGAACAGTAATTTAATTTTTTAATAACTTTACCACAAGCATTTCTTTCTTGCACAGGCAGGTTTATGTGTGTTGAAGCGCTCAGAAATGAGTGCCAGAGGAAGAAGCTCTAAACTTGCCCATGAGGAATACAGATATGTCTTACATAGAGGCTTGCTTCTGTGATTTCTTTTCTCATTCAGTTCTGCTCATGTTTTCATAATGCTGTGAGAAGTTACACGTGGAATATATTTCAAAAAGAAAAAAAATAAGGAAGGCTCAGTATTTTCATGAGTACAGCATTTGGTTATCTTCTCATTTTGACACTGCAGTTCTTGCAGTGTCAGACAGCACAGAGCTGTCCTTTTTAGCTGTATTAACCCTGTCCTGCTACAATACTATGTACTGATTAAGTTGATCACTATTCACAGACTGAGTACTGGTTTATATTTTGTCACTAAAAAATTTGTGGACAAATTGTAGTGGTTCAGAAACTGCCTTGGAGGGAGCTTAGCTGTTCAATCAGGGACAATTGCCCCATGGGACAGAGATTAGTCTCATCCACCAAGAGCATGAGCCAAAGACTTGAACCAGGAGAAAGACTGGGGTAAGATTTCAGGGGAGCAGAGCTGAGTAAATACCAGTTGCTTCTCAGGAGGCACCTTCTGGTGAGTTGCTCACAGACATGGGTATGGGATTGAAAATGAATGAGTTAACACATCCAGAGGAGTCACCATCCCTCAGCAGGAAGTTATTATCCTCCAGCTGAGGAACAGTAGCTCTGTGTGTTCTGCTCTATTGTGGTGTTAAGGACAATGGGTTGGTTTAAATCATCTTAAAGCATGCTATTTTGATAACTTGCTTCTGCAGAAGCAAGCCCAGCTTTTGCACCATTTTTTTCAAGGAAATCTAGATGTTTATCAAGTTTTACCAGGCCTCTTTTGACATATCTCACTGATTATCATAGGAACTTTGGCTGGGTGGTCTCGTTTGGACGACTACACCCCAAAATTGAGGCTTTCAAATGCAGGGTATATTGAATTAAGCTTGCCGGCCTAGACAGCTAGAGAGAATTCTTTCTGTCAATGGAATTTTTTATTCTTACATGAATCTAACATAACTGATACTTTTTATTCTTGATTATACTTAATCTATACTTAATTATACTCTTTATTCTTAATTATACTTTTTATGCTTACATGAATCTAACATAATAAGCAAAAATGTCAATGAAGAAATTCACTCGTCAATAGAATGCAAAAAATATCCTGAAAATACCTTCTAGTAAGAAGCATACAAACCCAGGGATTTTGAATAGAGTTTTGCAGAATTGCCACTACCTGTAGCAATAACTGCTAACATTTGTAGTATGAATTATTTTTTCCCGTTCTGAGTTTTTTGTAGTTTTAAATATTTTTTTCTTCTTTAGCTCAGATCAACTAGTTAATTTCCATGTGGCAAATCATATCCCAATTCCTTTGCTCATTTATTGACTGATACAATGACTTAGGATTTTCTCTCTTCCAAACATGAATTGTTGGCTTTCTAAAATGGCTTTCTAAAATGAATACATTCCAGGAGGCCAAACTATATTACCAAAACACTCTTTTACAGGGCTGCTCTACTGAATTAGCATCTCTAGGTATGAAGGGAAGAGAAACAATGTCCTTACAGTGTAAAAACAGACATGAGACCACCAAATGAACTCCATCCATCCATCCATCCATCCATCCATCCATCCATCCATCCATCCATCCATCCATCCATCCATCTTTCTTCTGTTTGTGTTGTCCATAAAAAGAGAGATTACAAACATCTCACAGGCTGCAGAAGATGAAGGTTAGAAATCTATTCTCTGTGGCTCCTACTGAGAATCATAGAATGAAGGTTCCATGTGAAAATTAAAAGAGGCACTCTTCTGGGTAGAAATGAGATCTTGTTTGCGTGCATAGATTTCTCTTCAGATAATGTGATCTCTGGTCCTGATTTTAAGAGATAAAATAAAGACAACATATTACATAGGTCAGTAGGTAACATTTTCAGGCTAGATCTGTACAAATCATTGAGGCCAGTTTATACAGAGTAGAATTTTATATTTGATTTTCCTGTCTTTAAATGAAGAGATTAATTGTTGAGAAAGAATTTTGTAGAAATCATCATTTGGGATTACTCACTTGCATGACAGGTCAGACATGATTTTATTAGTCTTTAAAAGATGGCAGAATGAGTCATATAACTCAGATTGAAAGGAAAGGAGAGGAGTGAACAATACTGTTCTTTTATTTTCCAGTAAATCAAATACAAGCAGTTCTATGTCTGTCTCAGTTACTGCCATACCCAGAGATTTCTATATTGCCGCCTTCTCCCTATTCTTGTGTGGCACTGAGTTTGACTAAAAGAGATGTGCTGACCTTTGGAAAGAACTCTTCTCCCTTCTCCTGCCTTCAATCTTTCCCTTCCTTGCTGGGACGATGAAGGGTGAAAGTGGTAGCAGTTCTCTCCAGTCTGCAGCTGGGGGAGCAGCACTATTCCAGTATCAGTCCCATACAAGTATTGTTATTTTTCCTGTCATGTTTGTTGGGGTACAGCTTTTGGTTTATTTTTCTTGCAGAAAGGCAGGAAAGCCAATCTGGAAAAATAGTGCTCACATGTCATCAGTAATTACTCGGCCGTTGTGCCAGGCATTGGCTTGCTGACAGCTTCAAGACAGAGAGTGGGTGAGACCCAGCTGCAGCCAACAAGAAGAAAGAGAGAAAAAGATCTTAATCTGCCATGGGCTTCACTTGCCCTCCCTTGTTTTCCCCTCCATCCTTCACTCTCCTTGGGGAGTCACAGCTATTACTTCACACAATCAGCTCTCCCCATTCTTCACAGGACTGCCAGTCCCTGGCGGGTGCAGCTTTCTGTCCAGTTTCTTCCACCCATTAAATGGAACATCTAAAGAAATCGCTTAGCCTTGGGAGGGAAACACCTTTTGGGAATAGATGTCTTGCTCCACCTCCAGGAAATAGATAAGTAATTTAATCTGTACAGTTTGTGAGAGTAACAACAAGGCTCATGATTCTGCAGATAGTTTTCAATATCTATTTATAAACTTGAGCAGTTTCTGAAATGATATCTGCATTGAGATATCTTAAAAACCATTTAGATCATCGCCTGGAAGACATGAACTGTGTTTAATATGACAGCTCAATATGCCAACCTCAAATAAGATATTGGATACAGAAACTAAGAATGCCTAATATTGCTTAGGTGGGAGATATGAGGGGACAGAATGTGATGCATGGAGAGTCACCAGACAGGACTCTTCTCTCCCAGACAGCACTGGAGAATTCTGAACAAAGGTTTGCAAAGCAACCACAAGATGTGTTAAAAGAGAGTCTGCTGTACAGGACGGGCCTGCAAACTGGCCTTGTGCTATTGCCTCAGGTAATTGATGTCCCTTAACACAGCCAGCCTGTGAGATCTTCAAGATGTTCAATATCTTTGGTTTTTATGGCCACACTCACTCACAGTTAAGCCAGAACCCAAGTGTCTATAAGTGTGGTGTTGGTCAACAGCTGTATTTGCTGTGGTTCTTAAATTGTTCTGCCACAGTGCTGAATTCTGCATGCAAAATGTGAACATGTAGGTGCTGGGGTAAACTTGCATGTGGCAGAAACTTATGTCATACCCATGGTCTCAAAACTGTGACAGGGGCAGTAAAGCCAATACAGCACATCTAAGTAGTGAGTGCAGTCTGTAAGGCTGCAAATTCTTACTCTTCCCCTTCTCAAATGATTTTACAGGAAACCTATTCCAGAAAGCTGTACAGTATACCAAGAGAAGGATTCCTCTTATGCATGCAGGCTAAGACCTGGGAAAAATTTTTGTTCATCTTCCTCTCCTTGCCTTGGTTGGCACAGCTGTGAAAACTGTACACTGATGCCCTGCTGAATGACTATTCCCACCCTTTTCCTTCTCTTCACCCAAATCCTTCACTCCCACCATCTTCTGCACAGCTGAAATCTTCTCCCATGCCTGAAACCAGCATGACAACATCCTTACTGGCTATTACAGAGCATGTACTTAGAGAAGAACTTGAAAACTTTGTCAAGAACCTGATTTTAATGCACAGATTGCAGCTTCACTTCTTCAGTCAGCTAGGTGACATCTTGCTGATTGGACTCCTGCAAATACAGAGGCTATGTTCAAAGTGTCCTCTGAAATCTGTTACAGCAATAGCATTTTTCTCTTTATCATACACTGAGATTTTTCCTGAAATTCATGGTCTATTGATGGAAGCTTTGTTGATGATGTTATAGTTTTCAATGTAAAAAAGAGTCACATCTATTTTTAGGAAAAATCAAAATAATTCAGGTGATTTTTACAGGGGGAACATCACACAGCATCAGTTCATTGCTCCTCTTTTATGTGACAGAAACAAGAGCATATTTCTTTGTGGTGTGTGCTGAAAACTGAGCTCATGCTGAGAAACCTTTTTCTCTCTGGCTAAACCAGCATCACATTTTCTAGGACTTGCCAACACAGATTCAGAATGTATTGATTGGCTTAAAGATCAAGAATTTGATAGGGAGATACTCTTCACTCTGTGCAAGCTGTGTCAAAGTTCAGCAAAGAAGAGATCTGGGGAGCCAGGATGGTTAACCTGTGAATTAAGCCTGTGCAGACATAATCAATTAAGCTAAGAGTTAGGTACTTCACTATTGATCAGCAGTGCTTTGCTTTAAGAATCCTGTATTAACCAGTGATAAATGTGCTGCACTACTGGGTTTTTAAAATATACTTCAAAAAAAGGTACTTTTTGTGGGTTGACAGATCTTCATGTGCTCTGTTTCAGCCATGTAGGAAAAATTGCAAGGCTGAGTGAATATTAACATGGTAAAGACTTTCAAGGCTTAAAGAAAAGAAGTTGCAAATTTGCAGCTGTAGCAAGGGGGACTCAGCAAATCTGTGTTAGCATTTAGGCAAATGCTACAGCTGATAATGTAGATCTGGTGCTATCAAACTGCTATCAGTATCATGTCAGTAGGTATCTGTCTCAGTATTTATAACCTGCTAACAACAGGGAAGTGATGTGCTCTAATGACCTGAGGACAGGACTAGAAGCCAAGAGGAAGTGGGGAAAGGAAGCCGCACAGAAGAACAACTTCTCTGAACAGGATGTCTGGTCCTGCTGCAGCCCAAATTTTCTTGCATTTTTCTTTGGATTTCAGTACATCTTGGAGGGTCATTCTCCTGTTTCATTAGGCACGTTTGCAAACTACAAAATTACATGACTGACCATGGTATTAGTTGGTCAGAACTGGTCCCTTCATCATGTCACCTGGAGTAGTGCTAAGTGCCTAAACTTGGCAGAGCACTGAGGTCACCAAGTCACTTCCACTGCAACTCTTCAAATCCTTAGTGTTTGAGATGTTTGGGGAGTAAAAATTTTTGGGAAATTTAATGAAGCAACATTCACGGTGTGTGTCAGGTAAAGGTGAAACTGGACAAATAGATTATGAAAGGTCATTCCTATCTGCAAGACAGAGCAGCGTGGAAGAAGGTGCGGATATGTTTGTGAGATAAGAATGAGAAAAAAGCATTATGAGAAGGAAAGATTGATGTCACAATGAAAACATTTGCAGTGATGTTGTTAACAGATGTAGGAAGATGTGAATAATTTTTTTTATTGTTCTTTAATTTAAATTCCTGTTGTTTTCCTTACAGTGCCAGTAATGTCTTAGCCTTCCTTGTTCTTGTCCTGCATGGGATTCTCACAGAAGAGATACTTTGTGCTACATCTCACTTTTATGCTGCCATACCTGTGTTTGTTACACTCTGGCTGTGTTTCTGGCACCTTGCCAGACATGGGTGGAAGAAGGCAAAGAAACCCTTTTTGGGGGATGAGTGTTAGGACAAGTTCTGGGGCTGGTAAGCATGGGCATGGAACATTCTTTTGTGAGTTTGCTACCATTTTTTTGTGAGTTTGTAAACAAAATGTGGTTCCTAATTAAAGCAACCACTAAACCGTTTAACTTGCATAACTAGAACTGACTCAATAGATTGGTCCAGGTCTCACTGACCCTGGCAGAGTGACAGGGCTGGCATTCTGTGTGGATGAAATGTTCAATAATTTCTCCAGAGCATTATGTGCAAATAGGCTTTTCTTTAACAGCAGGCATGCATGTCTTTTCCTTTCACCTTTCTGCTTATCAGTCAGAAGATCTTAGCTAGACAATGTGAGAAATCATTATTTTCTCTCATCTTTTTGTTCCTACATGTCAGAAAAAGGATCAGACATTAATACAAAAAAATGTGATTGTATTTTTCTGTGAGGAATGCAAAACTTGCCATATGCTACCTCTAGTTTAGATACCTAGGTGGAAACTGTTCCCTGCAGATGCACTGTGAGCAGCTGGGACTTCTTTCATTATTATTTAAAGCACTTGGTGCTCACTCTTTTTCAGAGGCAGGATTCTCTGTGGATCCTGGATGACCTATGTGGCATGTTTGAGGGGCAGGAAAAATGTGAAAACAAATTCACACCATGCTGCTGCTGAGCTTGGCAACCCATCTTTATCTTCTCTGTATTCTGGACTTTAGTAACAGTATGTGGAATTCACATAGCATTTCCTTGCAAGCTCCTCAAAAGCACACTGCAAACACTGAAATGAGTGCCTTTATAGAAGAAATTCTGTGTGCTTTCTTCATTGATGGAGACCCAGAGATCCCATGGAAGTTCTCCAAAACACTGTGTTTTATTTGAGACCCACATTCCTTAGTCCTGTAACTGTGCTAGAATGAGTTGGGAAAGGATGAATAAAAAGTCAGAAAGAAAAAAAGAGAGAGGACAGAAACGTGAGGGCAAGCTTTTACTTCACTAGTAAGAGAAGGTCAAAGATGGAAGGTGAAGAGAGAGACTTCAATTAAGAAAAGTGGTGGACTACTTGTAATAGGAAGCAATTAATGTTGTTTAGGTTTGTTCATTCATTGTGGTTTTATCTGTTATCTTTCAGATGTGAACTCTTAGGTTCTCTTTGTTTCACAGAAGAATTGAATGCCAGGTACTTCAGGTACACATGTGCTAAACTTCAAGACAAAAATCAACACAATTCCTTATGGTGTTTGAGATTAAGCCCAAGTGCATGCTCTTTTGAGGGTAGCATATGAAGGAAAGCCTGCTGATGGACATTGACATTTTCCTACAAGTCTCAGACTTGTGGTTCAAATTAAGAGGAAGGAAGATTCACTGACTGAAGAAGCTCCTATTCAGTCCTCATGACATAACATGAGAAGTACTCTGCAGGGTCTGAGTGTGGCCTGTGTCCACAGTCTAACTCCAGGAAGATAGGAGGAGATAGTGTCTGGGGAAAAGCCTGCAAGCCCAACCACATCCTGGGTGTTTTCCCATTACACCTCCCAACAGCCATAGTTGTTGCATGAAGGATGTCTAGGGTAATGTCTCTGCCTATACCCTTCAGAACTTGTTTATGGAGCTGTTCCCAGTGAATTTGACTAGCCCCTTTTGCTGCCATTGACTGCCTCAATTGCCTCACATGGCAGCAAACTCATGAAGTTTACTTTGCCTGCTGTGCAAAGAAATGTTTTACCTCTTTTATACCCATTTCTAGTAGTTTCAATAAATTTCCTCTCATTCTGCTGCTGCTGCAGAACTGATGGTTGACCATTTCAGCTTTGTCACTTGCACCTTATTCACTGTCTTTGTGATGACCTTTGGCCGCATTCCCCCCAGCCTCTTCCTCTCCTGAGGAGAAACAATCTTTTTCTTCAGTCTCTCCTTGTAGGACAATCCAGTTTTTTATCTAACCTACTTGCACTACAGCAAGAGCCATTAAGTCTAGTCTAAAGGTGCATTTCATAAGAATATAGCTAGTGGATATTAACAATTATTTTGGCAATGAAAACATTGCTTAAGTGTCTGTCTGCATCCCAAGCCTTCAGTCTCTTTTCTTACAAAGCTACCCTTGGAAGGTTGATGGAGTAATTGATTTCTGTTATGGCTCACAGTAGCTGCCAGTTCCTAAAGCAGAATTTATCTTTTCATATTTTCTACTGATTTTTGCAGGTAAAGCAGAATCGATGCAAAGGCATCTATTTTTTGTGCTTCAAGCATGGCTTTGCATTTTGGGTTTTTTTTAAGAATCACCTTGAAATTCTCGTTAAGGAAGTAGATAGTTCAAAAAGAGAATATGATAAAGGTTTCATGCTAGGCCCATGGTTTATATCAGTGAGAACAGCTTTTGTCATAGTTTCCCCAGCTGACAGTAATTGAAGGCTTTCAATATATTTGGCAGGTAGCACTGTACTTGTATGGAGTTAAAAGGCAATCATTAAACAGCTTATGCTGTCAGCTGGCCTAAACAGCAGATCAAACAGAACATGCTTGAAAATTCTCTCAGCATTATCAAGTCACAGCGTACTAAACAGAGGCTACTCTCTCTCTTCAACTACAGGCCCCTCAAATGGTCCTGTTTTCTGCAAACAAGACAAAACAAGGAAATGAGCTATCATCCCTGCCTTCCAGTGCAGCACGTCCGCTGTCCTCTTGACAGGTAAATCTTGTGAATGTGTTCACCAGGGCTGTCATGTTATTGTTTCACATTCCTCTAGTAACAGCATGTGATCCCAAGTGAACACGAGATACTTGGGAGCAGCACAATGAAGACCCTGTTTGTTTGCTGCTGTACCCTCCGAGAGAATATTTTAGCACCTGATAGCCCTGCATAGATTAGGCTTGAGAGGATGTCCATTCCCTAGTGAAACAATAGTAATCTGCATCTTTTCCATTGATGTCTTCTCCTTGCACTCTGCACCTGATTCACTTCTAATCAAGGAGCATTGTATTGGTGCTGCCTGTACAACCAGGATGGTGAGTGGATTGCGGATTAGCTCCGCTTTCATCTCCTAAACTTTTTAGAGAAACAGCAAGCTAAATTAGGGTGAGGATCCATTCTAAAGGCTTTGAAGTACTTTGTTAGTAAACAGAATATATCAGTGACTCCATAAAAAATATCATGCTTTTCTAAATATATTGCTTTTTACTAACAAGATATTTATTGAGCAAAAAAGTAACTTATTTCAAAGAATGAAGAATTACCAATGTTATATGCATGCAAAGACAAACAAGTTCTCTGAAATGTCACCTGGAAGATATTTTTAAACTGTGAAATGTGTGCCTTTTTTGAAATATAAAAAAAAAAAAAAAAAAAAAAAAAGAAACTGTAAGTCGTGTCTATGGTTTATTACTTAAAAAACATAAATATGTCCATAACAGCATCTGTTCTAGGTCAGACCAAGGTCTGCTTAACACAGTATCCAATTTCTGGCAGTGACCAAAAGCAAATGCCTAAGGGAAACTATAAGAACAGGGCAAACGTATATCTTGTTTTCCTGAATGCTCTCTCAGCCTTCAAACATTTGAAGCTCTGGGATTTCCTGAGCTAGATATGGTTTCTATGTAGGTAGTAACCCTTTATGAATTTCTCTTCCTCTGGCTTTCTCAGGGTCCCCTTGAGCTGGTGTAAATGGCTTCCATGCCACTTCAATTTTAACACATTTAAAGAGTTTGTTAACTCAAAAATTAGCGTGCTTTTTCCCCAGTTATGCCATAATAATATAAAGTTATTAAATTCCTATGTAAGGCTTGTCTATCTCATAACCTTACTGCCATAATGTCACTACAAAGAAGACTATATACTGAAGAGTCTTTCCTAATTATATTTAAAGCTGTTCGTGCTACCTATTTAATAGCAGGAAGAACAGTCACACTCTCCAGTTCTAGGTATCCAATTAAGGTTTCTTACTTACTACCTAATCTGCTTAGACTCTCATTTTATTCAGGAGGAGAGGGTCTGATACAGAATTATGTAAATTAGAAATGAAATGCTGTGCTCTAAATTGTCCTTTGGAGCAGCCACTGTTTCTGCAAAGGGAATTTATGGAGAGCAGCTGAAGGACTTCAGGGTGCTTGGTATTAACACTTCCACTCATGACAACAAGACATAATGGCTTGACTAAAATGGACTATATATTTCCCAACCATAAAAGGAGAGGCAATTTTAGATAAGCAGAAAAATCCAGAAAGGTCTAAATAAGAGTACACCATGATTAATATTACTGTGCTTCTAAAAGATAAAATGAAATTTCTGGAGACCTCAAGAGATCAAAATCTTTCCTTGAAAACTGTTATATTTACAGCTATTACATAAAATAACAGAGAGAAAAGTAAAAATAAACCCAAAACCTTACAGAAGCATGTATTTTCACTGTCTTCTCTATAGCATTCTCAGATTAAGGATGGCAGAGGAAAATATTAGAGAGGGAATATTTATATTAGGACAACTAAAGAAGTTGAAAAAGCAGTCAATCTTTCAGGCACATGAAACTTTCAAGAGAAATCCCATGTAAGCCTGGTATCTTTTTTGTTTTCTGGCTGTATTGATTGATCTATTTATTAGCCTAGTTTTAACAGGGACATTATTTTTCCCTACAGAGTTGTATGACACTGTTTCATTTTCTGCAGCTCTTTTCTATCTCCCTTTTTGTTTTCTAATTACTGTGCTCTGGTTAGTTAAGCTCATTCTTTCCAATACAGTGAACCAAAACATGTCCCTAGTGCCCAGCCTATGTTGTGGGCTGGACACTAAGAAAGGCCCCTAGAATGTGCTGCAAGAAAATAAGGAAATCTACTTATTTAGCAACTTCTGAAGCTGAATAGTCCTTCTACAGCCAGAGATTTATGTCTCAGGTTGAGACTAAAGTAGGTGTCTAATTCAGGGGAATTCTCTATCTGCATCCAGGACTCTTAGAGGAGGTAACTACCCTTAGATGACTGAATTTTGTTGAGATGGTTCCTGTCCTTTATGTGCAGGCACCTAACCTTAGTGATGCTGGGGGTCTGTAGTGGTCTTGTGTTTCTTTGTTCTGAGTTTAAAAAATCACAGGTTTTAAAGATCATCCATTTCCAACTTGTCAGGCATGGGCAGGGACACCTTCCACTACATCAATTGCTCAGAGCTCCATCCAGCCTGACCTTAGACACTTTCCGGGTTGGGGTACCCACAGGTTCTCTGTGCAACCTGTTTTGGTGCCTCTCCAACTTCACAGTAAAAAAAAATCTTGCTAATATCTAACCTAAACCTACTCTCTTTCAGTTTGAAGCCGTTCTCTCTTGTCCCACCACGACACGCTCTTGTAAATAGTCTCTCACCACTTTTCGTGTAAGATCCCCTCAGACACCAGAAGGCCACAATTAGGCCACCTTGAAGCCTTTTCCTCTTCAAGCTGAACAATCCCAATTCTCTCAGCCTTTCCTCATAGGACAGGTACTCCATTCCTCTGATCAGCATGACATGCCTCCTCTGGACTTGTTCCAACAGGTCCGTGTCCTTCCTGGGCTGGGGACCCCAGAGCTGGATGCAGCACTGCAGCTGGGGTCTCACCAGAGTGGGGCAGAGGGGCAGAACCCCTCCTTCACTCTGCTGCCCACGCTGCTTTTGATGCAGCCCAAGACACAACTGGCTTTTTTGGCTGTGAGCATACATTGCCAGGTCACCTCCAGTCTCTCTTCCACCAGCACCCCCAAATCCTCCTCAGCAGGACTGTTCCCCATCTCTTCATCCCCAGCCTGTGCTGGTACTGGTGTTGCTCTGACCCAGGTGCAGCCACTCGCACTTAGTCTTGTTAAACCTCATGAGATGCCCATGGGCCACTTCTCAAGCTTGTGAAAGTAAATCCCTAGCTAGATCAAGCAGAACAAGGCACCCCTGCCTGAAGTTTGAAGTTTTATGGTAAGTGTTGAAAATTCCTTGGTAAGAAAACAAATTATTTTTCTTTAGATAAAATTGCTTATTTGACAGAAGTTGGTCTACTTGACAAAACTGTCCCGTGTTTAGAGCATATTTGAATATAGCTTTATGATCACTGTTCATAGCAAAAGGACAAATAAGCTCATTGCTGTTAAAAAAGTGTCCTTTAGGGGCAGTCATATACCAACATTCTGTTTTAACAGAAATAATAGGAAGTATCTGCATGTACTAGCAATGCTTTTTGAGAAATCAGCTACATGGAATAGATGGCAATGAATCTTGCTCAAAAGAGCATGGTGATTTCTAATTCTTATCTAACTTCTCCTCTTAATTAATCTCTGAATAACTAATGAAATTATACATCTACACAGCAGGGCCAAGCCTTTATGCTTAATTTATAAAGGCCATGATACTTAAATTAAAACCATGAAAGTTTGGCAGTTAGATCTTCTTTTAGAAGTTAACACCCTCTCTTCAGAGGTAACATTTGTGTATCTTTTTGAAACAGAAGCATTGTCTGTATAGGTATTTTAAGCAGAATTTCAAACCCCAGGGTTTGAAAAAACAACCAATTTCATGGATATACTACTAAAAATTGTATTTCATTTTCAATTCATGGGAGAGAGTATTTTACGATACTTCTTCCTTAGTAGTTCATCCTCTTTCCCTAAATACACTAATGATTTCATCTCAGATATGCTGAAGGATAACACTTTTGTAGGACAGACATGCTGATCTGGGACACGTATTATTAATGCCAAACTTCAAAAGATAGACACAGCTGCTGGTGATCTTGTCATTCACAGCAGGTGAATCTAATACAAAATCTCCAGTCACTCTTGCACTCAAACTAATATGTTGCTCTCAGATTGGAAAATTGAACATTTTTCCTCAAAAGACTTAAACTTCATTAATAATTTCTGATATGTTCTAATAATTACATTCATTTTTAATGAAAGGAACTAGTACACTGCCCACTATTGCTATAATTGTCAACACAGAAAGAAGGCCTCAGATGGTTAAAGATATAATTTTGAACTTGAATTGGCACATTCTGAACCTTTTGGTTTTAAAACTGAAGTGCAGAACTTCACACTTCAGGTCAGGTTTTTGCTAAAGCCTGATTGTCCAAAGTTTTATACCCTTTCGGAAACATAAGTTCATTTTCCTGTTATTCTGTGGCTGAATTGCCACCTGAGTCAGGAAAGAAATTATTTCTAGGATGGAAATACAGCTGAAGTTGTTGATAATCAAGATGTTCAGCTGTTTTACCATGGCTGACAGCCAAGGACTAAAAGACCTCTGCAGGAAAAAAAAAAAGTTAACAAACTTACATAGCTAGAGAGAAGAAAGAAGAAACCTTCCAAAGACCTTATAATATGCTAAGATTTTACTATTTCTACAGAATATACTGTCCAGAATTTCCTTCCATTATAATGTAGTGCTTTCTTGGGGGTGGAGGCCAGAACCAAATTCTTTAGGAGATATTAGCAAAGTCTTCTTTCAAACACCTGCTCTGAGTGACACTCAGAAGAAATCTGTTATATATGGAAGCTAGAGAAAGAGAAGCTGTCATCAAAAAACCTAATTCAAGACCTGAAGTAGCTTACATACATACATACATATATATATACACTCACACACACACATATGTAAATTTGGGCTGGCCTGTAGGTCTAACTATAAAATATATAATAGCAGAAAACATATCAAACATATCTAGCCTGGGGCAAATACTCTGATTTTGTGCAAGATTTGGAAATATCTTATTACATCTGGAAAAACAAAACACGTGTTACTCAAGCCCTTGTTTTTATTGTATTGTATATTGTTGTTAAAATAAAATGTAAAACTGCTTGATGAATCTGAAGAGAAAGTCCTAAAAGTCCTTGTGAGATCAAAATGCTTCAATTTTAAAAATACAGTACTGATATTCATGTGAAATGTTTTAATATACACAAAACTATATATTCTGTCAGAAACGACAGAAACTTTTGAAACAGCTGTTGATATAAGTTGGTGGCACATTTCATTTTTACTGAGCCACAAACGACAACATAACTCTTTAAATAGCGTCAGTCCCTCTTTAGAGATAATTTAAATAAAGCAGATGATGTGATAATTAAATACACACCAAATCCCAGGTGAAAGATTCTGGACTCTGCTGCCTCCAAAGAGAGGGCAACTTTATGTTGAAATCAGTTAAGAAGGGTCTTTCACTTGTGTATGTTATTCTATAAATTAATCTTTCAGGGTTTCTTAAGCTCTCTTCTCAGACCATATAATACCTGCCTTTTATGAATACTGCCACACTAGTGTAGGTACACTGTTGATTTGCTCCAGTTTGTCTCTATTGCAAATTTAAAAATACATTATATGATGCATTATCCAACTCACTCTTTTTATACTTTGCATGTTAGGAAGATATGGAGGAGCTAATTGTTTCAACTTCATTAACAAAATCCCCTTATACCAGACTTTAGAGCCACTGAGGTACAACCTACTCATCTTAGCAACTGTTCATGTAGTGTTTTGGAATGTCATCATCCATCTTGCATTTTTGTATTTTTAGTGAGGACACTTCATTTACATAGCAAAACCCCACATATGTGAGTTTTAAGAAACTGTAAAATAAAATTCTTCAGAATACAGAAATAAAATCCTGATAGAGAATAGTGTGGCTGGGCTTCCATTCTGAAGGTTCACAATTCCTATCTTGAAATGACTTCATGCAGAAAAACTAAGTCAGAACCAAAGCTTGTCCAGCTAAGCCATTGCCATAGTCATACCAGTGAATTATCTGCAGAATTCATGGTCCTACATTGCCCATTCTGACTCTGAGTCAGGTTACCAACCCCAGTGCCAAATAACCTGTGTATATGTGTGTACCACAAGATCAGAACAAAATCAGCTGCTTTGTTTAAAGCCATGTGTGCCAACAGTTTAGTCTGCATCCTCTGTTGAAATATCTGAGGCACCCACAAATATTCTTCTTCCCTGATCCTAATGCACCGCTCTGGCACAAAGGCACAGGCAAATATCAATAATGTCTTGCATCAACAGCAACTTTCATTAAGTGCCAATGCAGTAGTATTGTGGGAGCAGCAGAACTGGTTGCTGGTGTTCAAAGTGCAGCCTTCAGCATCCACTTGATTACAACTGTTCCTTGTAACGAAGTTAGTCAAATGAAAATCATACAATTTAGTGACCTTGATTGCAGCTTCTGGTTTGAATATTTTGTACTGTTTTAACCACTGAGTTTACACTGACAATACCTAGGAAAAAAAAAAAAAGTGGATGAAGAAATTTTATCTGGGACCACTGTTAAGAGAGGGATATAGGGCAGTCCTGTAATATTTTTCTTTTACTAGAGCATATGGCACTCTATTAAGATGTGCTTTTTTAATGCCCTTCTTAAGAAGGAAATGTTTTTCTCCATACATTTTAGCTCAAACTCCTATATAATGTTTCTATTCAATTCCTTCAAATGAATAAAAATATATTAGTGGAATAAACCTTTATGTTTAATGGCAGGGGGTAGGAAAAGGAGAGGGTGGAAATCAATCTTTCCTGAAAACATAATACAGCAATAAAGGATACCCATGCTCAAGCACTGTTGGCTGCTTTATGATTTTTTTCTCGGTTCAAACAAAGCTGTATTCAAAACAAGGATAAACATATCAATGCTAATTTTATATAAGACTCTTCCTTGTATAGTAATTTCACCTATTCTATTCATATAGCAAAGAGCAGGATTTCTTTGATCTCTTCCTGCCATCGATGTTTTGCCATTTAGACTGCTACTTAATGCCTTTTGTTCTGGTATATATTTGCTAAAAGTGATAGATCATTCTGTTTATAATCTACATAACTGTCTATATTTCTGCCAGATGTCAGCTACTGTTCTTTCCTGTTAAAGTTCTCAGGAATATATCCCAGTAAATAACTCAGTACCAAATGACAACAAAAAATATGATGGTATCTTGGGTTCCCATGTGAAAATCTCAGTATGAATGGAGAATATTTAAGCTTCACTCATAATTATGTACTAAGAAAATAATCAAAATAAGGTGACTTTTGTGGAGTAGGATTTCTCTCAAGATGGTCATACATTAGGAAGATTAGTTGTTCTGCTGTACTCAGGATCATGAGATATAGTCCACACATCTATTATTGCTTGTTTAAATGAGAGATGATACTCTCATGCCTGTCTGGGTTACTTGCTTACCTCCCTACTTGCTTAAACACCCCAGGAAGATGTGACTTACTGTTGCTTCTCTGTCAAGAGATTGCAGCTGTCACATTGAGTCTTCTACAATCGGTACTACCTTATCCAAATCTACTACTTATCCAAATCTCTGTTTTTGCCTTTAAAAGCATAGAAAGGCAGATTACTTTTGTGGGGGCGAAATTAGGGTATGAATGATAAAAGATATCTGTGACTTCTCCAAAGGAACTGAGGAAATTTTCCAAATTAAACTGTTCTCAGTTTATTTGACATTTGTTGGTGATTATCACAGTATCAATCAGGTCTTTTCAGGCTTTGTAAATAAAAAAAAAAACAACAAAAAACCAAATAAAAAAACCAAAGAAGTAAACAAACAAAACCTCACAAAACAAAACAAAAAATAATCTCTTTTTCTATTACCTGTCTGCTCAACTGGTGGCCTGTTTGTGATGGACAGTGAATCATCATACCTGCTGATAGACATGGGACCATCAAACACCGGGGGGAGGGGGGGGGATATATTTTCAACATTTACCTAGAATTAAGTCTGCTTGGATCATTAATCTCATGCAGAATATTGTGACCTGTTTTTCCAAATGTTTGTGGTTATCTGTGAACTGCACCAGATGTCTACGAAGATAAAATTGAGATTTTAGGTTATTAAGTGAGTGGAGAGGGCATGTAACATATCTGATACTGAAATGATACCTAAAAACTTCATTTTCACTTCCTCATGGAAAATTTGTGAATGCTATCACCTATTTTGCTGGAGTTAGTATTCAGTGTATCAACATCCTTGCACTTTTCTCAAGCACTGAATTTCACTTTGCTTAAAAACACAAAGCAATCTGGTGATGAAAGCATTTAGGAACAGATTAGGGAGCCCTGGATGAGAAGTAGCCAGCAGCCACAGAAGATGGTGTTACACAAACTGGGATGGAGAAACGCCTGGAGGAATTTTGTGGCTTCAGATCATTATCTGGTAAGTCTCCTGAAAGCTCCTTAGAATTCCAAACCAAGTTCTAATAGCAAACAACTTGCCCACTAAATATTTCACCTTACAGTTTTATACCCTTTATTAAGCCAACTCCAGCATTCAAGCAGGAGGTAAAGGGGTTTAATCTAATCCAGCTGTTCTGATTTTTAAAGTGGAATTTTTAGCTTTCTTCTGGTTCTATAAATGAAATAAGGCATATTTTTCAAACCATGTTTGTAACAGCACACAGGAGGGAGTAGGTAAATAGCTGTATCTAGTGTGAAAACATTTTTTTAGGGAAGAAATTCCATAGCTTTGATTCAAACCAAGACTCTCAACTCATATTTGACTGTTAGGAAGACAACAAGCAGGAATAAGAAGATCAGGGAGGACCCATAGAACTTAATTATTGGACTAAAGAAGTCACAAAATGAAGCCTCTTTCCATTTACATAAATACTTTTTTAAAGGTATTTCTAAAGTCTCCTCCAAACAGCATTGTGCTGTTACTTTTTTACAAGGTCAGATCATTTGTCCTCTGACTTGGTCATCTGAATTTCAATTCACTGTACCATTTTTAATCAGATATTGCAGCCAATGTACAGACTTAATGTTGCTGGGTGTAATCTTATGAAAAATATCTTTTGACTCTCTACTTGGAAAGGAGAAGAAATATGTTTGTTAGACACAATACTGAGAAGAACTGTTTATTTGTCTAATTAGACATATATTGGGTTTGGACAGCATATGTCTCTGTCCCTTCCCTAGGACTCTGCTACCTGTAGATGGAGAAAAGCACCTGTAGAGGACAAGTAAAGCAGTCAAATTTAATTTATGGGAAGACAAATTAGGCTGAACTTGATCATGCCTTTGAACATACCCCTTACTGTAAATAAAATATTGTTCTTTTCATGATGTATTAGCATTAATTTTTATAGCTGCTGCATACATGGGGGGGTTGTATGCATAGCAAATGATAGCTGGCAAAGCTTTTTAAAGGCCTTGTTAGCTCTGACTTGCAGGATTTGTGGATATACCTTCAGTTCATTTATTTTGGCTTGCTCTTAAACTGTACTGTGATGTTCAAGTAAGTGTAAAAATTCATTTTGGGTGGAGCAACCCAATTCTGCCTCTGTTCCAAATTAATAAAAATCTCTAGATCGTGCCAGAAACTGTCCTAGTTTTGCTCAAAACTTGATCTAAAATTGGGCCAGGTTTTGTCAGGCTCCACTAACTTTCCCATTATAGAAGTGCCACACAATAATGTTGCACAAGTTTGCTGTTAATGGCACCTAAAAAGAATTACTTTTAGACAAGTGTCATGCCATGAACCAAATTCTTCTCTCTTACTTCCATACGAAAATGGTTAAGGTTGTGGAATCACGCGATTAAAAACCTTGTGGAATTTAGCTCTTTATTTTCACTTCTGTAGAGAATTTAGCAAATAAATACTGCTTCATAAGTTAAAGCTACCTCCCAGTCTGCTTTTTCTGCCCCAGCAGTACTTAAAGCCAAACAGGTCTCACTGACCTTGGCAGCACAGGTAGGTAATATATTTTCACAAAGTTGAACTTTTTTTTTATCTTTCTTCAGCAGGAATAAGCTTTGACTCTTCAAAGGTATGAAATGCTCCAGCATTTAAGATATATTTTCAGTTTTCTTAAGTACTGATTTTTTTCTTTATGTTCCTGTTGAACTGGTCTCTTTTGCTGTAGTTTGGACAAGATTCTTGGTTATTCTTCCATAATTCAAGAGAGTGCAGTTGAACAATCCCAGTGATTAATTTGGAATGAGTTCCTGTGCACAGAGTTGGGCACGGATCCCAAAGCAGGGGCACAAGTTTACTACTGTGAGTAATTGTAATTTTAGACAGGTTTTTGGAGCTGGAGCTGGTTTTGATATCTTGCTTTCATTAAATGCAGTGGGCACTGGCATGCACCCTTTATGTTTTGGATGGCCTCGTAAATAGTTTGGCTTCCATCTAAATATATAAGCATAAAATAGTAGCAACAAAATTGAAGTCTCTCCGTGCCTGAAGGTCATAGAACCACTGGTATGTGCCCATGTATTTTTACATTAACTGACTTTAAGAGCTAGTGAGGAATATTTGGACAGAATACTCCTTTGTTTCCTTGCTTTTTATTCCGAAAATGATGATTTTCAAAGTCAGAGGAACAGGTAAAATCCTATAAAATTAATAGTGGAACCAAGAAAGACACTAACACTCTCCAGGCTACTTGATATTCCCTGTACAAGAAAATATGGAGAGTAAGTGAGATCTAAGACAAATATTAAGCAGTCTCATTCATCATTGTGATTCCTGGCTCTAGTATGGATCTGTTCTCTCCTTCATAGCTGTCCTACCAGATATCAGCTATTCTAAAATCATCTCTTTCAGCATCAGAATTTTTTTTAGAGATAACCTTTCCAAACTACCACAAGTCAGATTGCCAGGTTTCCTCCAACACCCTCCCCCTCCCAATAAAAGTGAACACCAGAGCAAGATCTTCCACATCATGAAGGAATGAAATTAATGACAAAATAGGAAATTAATGAACACTCAATTAGGCAAGTGGCTCTCCTGCTGCCCTCATTTTTAAAGGAAAAATATAAAATGTCTTTATTTCATCACAGCATGGAACAGGAAGAAAGTATAAATTCCCTCATTTCATGGGATGGGAAAATTATTTTGTCAGCCCAGCTTAGATGGACTCACTAACCTACTTTGAAAACCTTTGGTGGTGTAATACAGAGCAACAGCCCCAGATCTCCCAGTGTAGGTGGCTCTTCACAAGCCAAATTTTGTTAGAGCTTTCCCTTTCTCCTACAGTTGCTCCCTGACCTGTTTCCCATTGGGCAGTATATCAGGAAGCAGGTGATGTTGGTGATGTTTGGAAACATACCAGTGCAAACTAAATGCCTTGGATCCAGCTCTGGTATGGTGGAGAAAAACCAGCATTAAAGCCATTTCCTTTGGTGTGCCCAGGGTCAAACTAAATTGCTATAAACAAATCAGTCTGCATCCCAGAAGAAATGTTTATGTGAAATTGTACTTTCCCTGCTGCCTTCCCCTGCTTCCCTCTTCCCCTTCCAAAGCTGCTAGAAGCAAAATACAAACACAACAACAGCATTTTTTCCCCCCCAGTAAATTTAAAGAGACAGTAGATGGGATTTTACACTTGTAGCTGTTCATCTTTGAAAAAGAGTGCAGCTGCTGCACAGCCTAAATACAAGAGGCTCTGCTGCTCACTTTGCTGCTCGGTTCCCTCTCAGGCCTGATAATGCTTCCTTCCTGACCTCTCGTGGCTTCCTGCCCTGAGCCTTATCGCAGCAAAAAACTTGACACTGTACTGGCTGTGCCACTTGGAATGCGTTTAAATTCGGCAAATGGAAATACCCTTACCTTCACATTTACAAACAACCATCATCTGCAGATCACTCGGTAATTTCCTACTGGTACCTTTTTTTTTTTTTCTTTTACAGAAGTGTTGAAATAGAGAAAAGAAGGAGAAAAAACACAAAAAGGAAAAGGGTAAAGGAAAGTTCTCCTCTTTCTTTTAGGTTCACTTTTCTGCTATCTGAGAATCCATCTCTCAGAATGATGAAATCAACATTGCAATTACTTTAACAGCCATGTGTCAGTTTAGATCGCTTGAGGAATATAGCTCCTGGATCTAAACACTTCAAAGGGAGAATATTGCAGAAGTTCAGTATGTAAAAGGAAAGAAGATGATGCATCAAAACCTAGTGTCATTGCCCCGCCAGTGCAAAAATTGAATCCTCTGCTAACAGTGCTGTTTTTACCCTGACAGGAACTAAAAAATACAATACCACAAGCAATACCTCAGAGGAGTGTAGGGATGTCAAAAGAATGATTCTACTGACTTTAGTTGGCTAGACCCAGCTGTGCAGACTCCAGTAACTATTTTAAATTAAAACACTGAATTTGTTAAAGAAAAGAGTTTAGTCCCTCTCTGATCAATTAGCCTTCAAGCCATGAGGAACAAGTTAGCAACATTTAAATATAGGAATAATCTATGTTTCACATACTTTTAATGACAAAAATGCATTTTACTGAACTTCTCATGTGTATATAGACCATGTTATTATAATATTTTTGGGTCAGAGGAGGCTATTAACAAGCACTAATCCAAACTCTGGCATTCACAAATCTTAAACATCATTGACTTTCAATTTGATCACCATCATAAAAACCTCAGAATAGCACCATGTCAAATACTCCTATGGGTAAATTTGGGAAGCATTCCAGTTATGTCAAATTCCATGGGTTTCCAGTCATCTCAATATTTTATGGTCTTCCTCATACACTAAAGCACTGTCTACTATCAAAAGTATATTCCTTTTGTACCTGTTTGTAGTCCAAATACCTCACAGTCCCTTTGAAAATTTCAGTAGATTCTTTTTTTAGCGCCTTTCTTCAAGGTGTATTTTCCAACTCCAAATTATTCCCTTGCTTTTAAAAATTATGTCCAAACCTTTCACGTATTTTTCTGAAGTGTTAACATCAGAACCAGACATAACATTTGAATAGTTCTTTTCTTAATACCATATACAAGAGGTGATACTACCATTTTATTCTTAATACTCCCTGTTATTTGTAGATTTCCATGTTGCCTTGCAAGCCTATATTTCAGAAAAAGTAGCTCAATTGTAAAATCCCAAGTGGGGAAATGATATTGAATCCACTTTAGATCTTTAGTACTATTTTGTTAATATAACCTAGGATTTTCAATGTCAAAGAACTAATATCTATGTTTATTGCTATTAGGAAATAAGGGTTGACTCCACTGAAGTCAAAGGTGGCAGACTCTAAACATGTTAGGCAATAATGAAATGAAAATTTGTTCAATAAAATTCCATATCAAATTATCTAAGATAATCCATTTCAATTTTAGGGGCATATTAGAATATAGCAGCATATTTTGAATTCAAAATTTAATTAGATTTAATTTTTATAGTCCTAACACCACTTAAAAATAATCAGAAAATAGTTGAAGGATAGGCACATGGGTGATTAAATAATTATTTTTAAATAAGATTAATTCTTTAAATTACTTTTTCATTAAATAATTTGATTATTTGGGAAAAAAAGACATCAGATATTTGATAATATTTTTCTTAAGGTATAATTTTACGGGCTAAAAGTATCTATTTTATATTATATGTTTATAATTGTTTATAACATATAATAATATAATAAGCTGAATAATATAGGTTAATCAAAAGATTTCAGCAAATTATTCTACATGGAAATCCTCCTAGCAGATAATTTTTTGATCTTGGTAACACACGCACACACATATAAATACACATGTATTGAATGTCATTATATCCCTTTCTGCTTTCCTTTTCCGTATCACATTTTGGTAATATTAGTTAATAAATATTCTTAGGGAAAACTGTATTTTCCCACATTTGTAAATGCGCCATTAAACTTGTGAATGCTTCTGAAATCAAATAATTTCTGGTTATAAATGAGAATGAGTGGATTTATTTCACAGCCTAAGTAAGGGGGTGCCATCTCCCAATGTCTGTGATTAAGCAAATTGAACTGGCACCTCAACCTCCTTTCAGTTCACAAAAGAAAGGATTCCTGAGTGGGAGTTCCCTGACCAATCTTTCCTTGGCAGAAAGAGATAACAATACTTTAGAGTCATAACCTCATCCAGTTTAGGCACAATCTCCTTCCTGATTAGTCAGTTGGAATATTGTAATAATGACATCATGGTAATGATGAGAGAAGGGTACCTGCATTAAAATACCCAGAAAAATCTTAAATCCAGAGATTGGATTCTCTAAAATTGAGCTTTTGACTGAACAATGATGTTTCTTTTAGATTGATTTTGCAAATAAGCTACTGAAATCTTTAAAAAAAGGAATGTGCCTCACATATCTAAGAAAAATGGTATTGAGTGGCTTAAAATCTTCCATGCTCTCTTAAATAAGCCTATCTGTAAAATGTCAAAGCTTGAAGTTTTCCAGGAACTCTTGCATCAGCTTGAGGGATAAGGTTAGACAGAACAAGCACCATTTAAATGGAATCCCATTTATTTCCACACTTGGTAGGCTTGATTCCTAAGTGACCTTTATTAATACCATGCACACTTGATGACCAAAGCCTCTGGGTTTTGGTTTTGGTAATATAACATGAAAGCTTTGATCAAAGAAGAGATATGATAAATAATCTAGAGATTAATATGAAGAGAAAATACTTGAAATGTCTGCTGAGGCTTGATATTGAGCACATCTGTCCCTGTGCCCTGCTCTGTATTTCAGTTGTGAATTTTAGGTTGAGGTTGTATTCTGACCTCTGGATCCCAAGGCTGGGTACTGTATAAGAAGAGAGACTGTGTAGTTGGTCTTCCTTCTGGTTTGTCCCAGATGAATTGATGGAAAGGGATATAAAATGAGGAATTTAAGACAATACATGCACTGACCAAGGAAGATGAACTTGTATATGGGCAACTACTTTGTTCTCCACCAAAACAACATTAAAACCAAACAAAAACCCATGTCTACCCAAGTTTAAATTTGACCTTAATGCCTTTTATCTTGCATGTCATGGTCTTCAGAAAGTCATGTGCAGCTTTCAGTAAATAGCATAAATGTGTCTTTTTGGTACAGGCAATTTTTTCAATTAACAAAAAAGCCACCATAGTCTGCAAAAAGTTAATCTGACAAAAGAAACATGCAATTAGGTTCTCTATTCGTATCTATTAATCTAATTATGTAGTACCCATCACTAAAGTATCTGATAGCTGCATAGTCGTTCCTGGATTCTATTTTCATTAAATTCTCATGACACAGGGAAATAATCCCCATTTTAGAGTGAACAGACAGTGATTCACCGATTTTCTGTTGAAGGTTAGTATAATGAAGTATCATATTTGAGGAGGAAATATTGTAAGGGACTGTCAGTCTAAACCACATTATGAGCCATGGTAGTCGCTGGCAGTTGCTAAAATTAGACTACCTTACATACAGGAGTGCTTTTAAAAATCTGACTACTCTTACAAGTCATAAAGAATTCTGAAATTGTATAATTTTATTCTGTAATATGTGCTAGTGTGGTATCTACTAAAGGAAGAGACTTTCTAAAAGACCTTTCTCCCAAAGCTAGAATAATGGTTATACTTAAAAGACCGGTTTTGTACAAATGTCTGTGTTGGACTCATTGGACACAATAGAAACTTATAAAACAAGGTAATCCTCACATTTGCAAAAGCTAGATAAGGCTGAAGGATTTTGAACTGTTCTAAAGAGAGCACTTCATGTGACAGCAGCTATTTAGGACAGTTGATGTCATAGGGAATAGGACTGAAATTAATGTGGATTTTTATCATGTCTTACTGTACTTCCCTCCAGCTACTTCATAGTAGTCTAGTAATGTCGTGCCAGAATTCTGTGGGTTTATTAATATTCCCTACACATTGTGTTTGTTTCTGTTTTTTAAAGTTATTGCCAGATTATAGCCTGTCTGTGTCTGATAGTGGTTGTGTTTGTATATGAGCACAGGGTCATCTGATAACAAATTGTAGCACTGTGTGATAAGCAATGTTTAAAATGGGTGTAAGCCAGAAACCTATGGCTCCCAGTATACTTTTAGAAAGTCCCATCAACAAAAGAAAGAGTTCAAGGTATTTCGGAAAAGGTCATTGATTACAACCAACTTCACGATCGTTCTGGATGTGTTCCTTCCTGCAGAGACATAATTACATTTGTTTTACAGTCAAACTTATTTTCAGCTTTGGGCAAGGACAATTGCTTTCAAATCTGATTTTTGACTCACATGTACCAGTTTAAAAAAGCTGTTAGCTCTGAGTCAGTGAAGAAGCAGTAATGGCCATGAGATCTCCTTTGCACCTCCCAAGTTTGAATTAATAGAATAGTGTTGTGAGCAGCTGAAAAGTATTTAGCTTACTGATCTTGATTTCTTCCAGGAACTATTTATTATATTGGAATATCTTCCAGTACAGGGACTTTTCCCTATCTTTTACATGCAGGAGCTCATTCTTCTGTGTCATTTCCCTTTTTTTCTTTCAGCTGAAGCACAGCATTTTCTGAGAAAATCACTACAGCTGTAATCCAAGTGAACCTTTGGATCCTATGAGGACTGGATAGCCTTCCTCTTCTGCCTTCTTTTGAACTCTCTTACGTATAATGGTGACAAGTATTTTGAACCCTACACAAAAAGCCATATGTTGTCATATTTCCAAGGTAGTACAAGGTAGTACAAAAGATAAATGCTTTTCTTAAGTGTGCCTTTTACTTAAAGAGGGCATTTATCTGTAAGGCTGTGGTCCTAACAATAGGTAGTGGGTGCCTCAGGCTTGTAATATTTGGGGTTACACCCCTGCTTGTGGTCAAGTTGTTGTTAGTGCTGTATCATGACTATTGTCCTAGATAGCAGTGGGAATAGTATCCAATGTGAACTGCACCAATACAAACAATATTTCAGATGCTTTCAGAGACTTTATGTTCACTGTAAATCTTTATATTAGTACGTCTTCATCTACTCTGTGCAGAGCCTGAGAGGATTGAAACAATTTGTCCTAATTCATCTTTGTTAATTGAAGACATCAGTTCTTTTTTGTGTTCTTTTTTTTTTTTTATGATATACATTAGAAGTCAACCTGTTTATTAGCAACTTAACTACTACACTGTTTGAAAAAAGATGCTGAACAAAGATTTTGATAGTCAGTGGGAAAAATCCTGTCAGGTTATGGAAATTTAGTTAATCCAGAAAGAAGATATAAGAGATCTTTGCTTTTCTTTTAAAATGACAGCAGTTTCCACAGACACAAATATTTTCGCCTTTCTTTTAGGTACATTTTACTATTATATAAGAAAAAGGAATGTGATTTTATTTGTTTTCTCAGTTCCTTAATGTACAAAACATAGGTAGAGGTTTTAGTAAGATTCTGTTCATTTTAAAAATTCACAACCACCAAGTTTTTGTTTGCTTGTTTTTTGTTTTGCTTGTTTTGTTTGTTTGTTTTTTTTAAAATTATACTTCTTTCAAAATATTGGGATAACAAAAGTACCAACAGATTCTTATCTGAAGAAAAATACACTGCTGTTTATTTCACTGTTTGGAAACAGACCCTGCCTTGTGGCAGACCTGAGTGCCAGCAAGTGTCACAAAAATTCCAAGGCTCTTTTTTCTGCTCCAGTTGAGTGATGACCAAAATAATTGTCCAAATCAGAAGAAATACAGGGAGCCACAACACAGCTGGGAAGAGGAAGGAAATGCCAATAGAGGTAATGCCCATATCTGTGGCCACAGTGGTGAGCAGACCTGGCCTCTGGTCTGAAAGGAATAATCTGTCCTCCACGCAAAGCAAAGCAAATTTCGTCCTCCCAAAACAACCAGGAAGATCTAATTCAGGGTCTGTTAGAGCCAAGGGGAAGACTCACACTAACTCCACGATAATAGTAACACACAATCTACTTTGAAAGTACAAAACCATTAGTATTGTGCATTCTTCTTTTTATTAACTTTTGACTTGTGTGTTTTGCTTGTATGTTTCAGTGTTAAACTACTCCATATCAGGACTAGTTGCTACAGTTTCCTCTGCAAGCTTCTTTTTTTCTTCATTTCTTTCAAAATAACGTGCCATCTTTCCAACATAAACACCAAAGGGAAATAGATGAGCGAGTACGTAATCACAAAACTATCTCAGGCAGCAGGCTTCTGAAATGTGTTAAAACCTCAATCACAACATGCTTGTGCTCATGCCAGTGCCTGATGAATATCCTTGCCATTAATCCTCTCTTCTGGCCACTTCCCCTTGAATACTTGAAATATAATTAGCTTTTTCAAACAGAGTTTCCTATAAAACAGCTGCAGCCATTGTGCAGTTGTCCAAAAATAAGGTAATACACTGCATATAATATCCAAAAGGATTTGTGCCTTTGTTAACTGAAAGACAAGTGTGAAATCAAATAAACTTCATGTCTTTTTTTTTTTTTTTAATTGCAGGGAAAATCTCAAGAAATTCTATTGCTAGTTTTTTTTTTTTTTTTTTTATTCCTTACATTTAAATATTTGTGACTCAAAAAAGGGGCACTGGGCTCCAAATTTTTGTGTACCTAACTTGCATGTTGGTGCCCAGCAGTACCTCTCTCAGCACCCTCCAGCAGCTGCAAGTCCCAGCTCTCTGCAGGTAATAACTAGTATGAGATCAGACTCTCATGGTGCAGCTGAATGCTCTGAAAGACTCCAGAATTTTGGTAACTTCATGCATGTTCTACTTCTTCTGTCAGGAAAACCTGAAGAACAGATTTCACAACCAAAAGTTTCTTAGCCTAGATTTTCTCATGGATCATAAAGCTGGAAAGTAGGGTAATCAGGTTTGAACACCTGTAAACCACACGGTACATTTTTCTGATTTAAATATTATGTATTTCTGGACAAAAATACCAATGAAAAATTGAATCTGTGTCAATTATGTACTAACAAGGGATGAAAAGGAATTATCGGGATGGCAAAATCACACTAAAACTTTCACAACATGGAAAATATGCAGAACCATCTAAGCTTTTCTTTTCACTCTCCTCTGTCACATTTTCCTTTCTGTTGCAAACTCCTTCTTCCTCCAGACTTCTATGTTGTCTTTGCAGTAGACCCATAAACTACAGAGCTTTCTTTCAAAAGCTGAAATTGTAGCTCCTGTAGCATCACTCACTTTCTCAAGACAGATTTGGCTACTCTTTAATTTTTCTTATTATACCATTTATTTTTTTATAAGGTTCCAAATCACCTTGTGCCACAGTTTCATAGCTGGTTTGTGACCCACCTATATCTCCACTCCTAATGGATTTCAAAGGGAGCACTGTAAGGCTGCAAGTTAAGAGGTTCCTTGAATTTCTTCTCGGAAAGACTTTTATCTCTGTCATTTGTGGCACGTACGTTTTGTAAATAAACTGGAGTTTTCACTTCCCTGCTTTGTTATTGGAAGCTGTGATTTGGGACTGGAGCCATTCTGTCCTCTGTGAAAAGACACTTGTTTATGTGTTGTCTAGAATATTGGGGCCTGCTTGCCAGGGGATGTACAGTAAATGTGACATCTCAGCACAGCCTATTTTGTCTGCCCTTGCCCTGATTTAAACAGTTGGATTGAGAAATGTTATTTTTTCCCACAGCGGGTTTCTGCCACTAAAAAAGATAACATGAGTCAATGCTTTTACACCAATCCAATGCTATAAACCTCCTGGTTTCAATTATGGATTTTCTACATAAAACTGACTTGGCATTATGTCTTCCAAGAGTAAAATTTTTATTCAACTGAAATTTCTGTTTATAAAGTCCATCTGATCCAAATTCTGTAATAGATAGGGCATTGAAATTGCATAACATCTTGCTAGCCACTAGAAGATAACAGCAGCTTGGAAGTTTTTTGTTTTGGTTGGAGCATCCATTGCTTATCAGGTGACTTATAGAAAGGTGACGTTTTAGTCCTGCAGGAATATGATCCTTGTCTCTTCTCTACTTGAGGCTGCTTAACATTTTGAGTCTGTTAATGAAGTACTGTGGTAGCACAGTCCCCTGAAATGAAGTGCTGTGGTAACACTGTCCTCTGAAATGGCACAGCTAAAGTAACAAAATAAGGGAGGGATATCTATTTCAGGTGTAACAACTGTAAATAATTTTTCCTTTTCTATAGGCCTCACATTTATAGCATAATTAAGGTAAAAATGAAGGTAATCTTCCTCTGCTCAGCTCAGACCTCATTCCCTCCTCAGTCTGATCCTTGACTGAACCAACTACAGCAACCCAGCGCACAATTCTACAGAACAAGGGCTCTCAGAAAATGGCATACCACCCATACCTGTATTAGATAACAAATGTTCTTCATGGCACAGAAAAACCTGAACTTTGGGAACAACTGTATTTTCTGTAAATGGTGAAAAGAGAGAGATTTAATGCTCAAGATACACTCAATTTGTCCCCAAGATTCTTCTTTGCAGAACAAATGCAAAACTGTATTTTGCAGTAAAATTCAAAATATTTGTGAATCTTTAAATCTTTAGAAGTGATGAGCAAAACATTATGGTGTTAAAAAAGCTGCATTTATGGGGTTCCTTAAAGCTGCATTATGAGGTTCACACAAGAGTCCTGGGTGAAAACAAAAGATGAATTAAAATTGTCTTTCTACAAAGCAATTATGACCTACTAGAGTGTAAACTTTTTGGAATAAAATTTCTTTGGTTTGTATCTGTGTTAGTTCTCTCATTTGATCTCCCATCAGGTCTACAAAGTGCTGCTTTCTTATGACTAGAGATAATGATATAATGAAATCCCACATGATTACATTGTTTTTCAGATTTTTTTTCTATTGTAGTGGAAAGTGATTTTCACACTGAATATTCTTCCTTCATTAAAGAAGAGGAAAACACCTTACAAGAGCTTTCTCTTTAACAATAGATATCTAAGCCAAACAAATTTTGATTATAAGTACAAATAACCACATTTCACTAAAATCACTCAGGTTCAGTTGACCTGTCGTTTAAAAAAGCTCTGTTTTCATTTTGACATTACATTGAAACTGGGTCTCATGCCATGAATCAGAATTAAATCAGGAGGAGGTGTATTTGAAAGTGACAGGTATAATTTCCAAACACAACCTTATTGTTTTAAATTAAATAATTATCTGAGGACATAATCTAGCACTCTTTATTGTGACTTTACTTGATAAACTCTCCCAAGATGTTTTTTCAGTGCCCAAAGTTGTGTTTCACCTGGAATAAGTACTGAGGAACATTAAAAAAAACAAACCTGGAAGATCAATTCTAACATTTTCTCAGCGAGATTGTGCTAAGGGTATTCCAAAACCAGAAGTGAAGAAAGGTCTTGCTTTCTCTGTTTGAGAGGCAAATAATCATGAGAAGTGATGGTTTATTTTGCTTTTTCATGGGTCCTCTTGTCCTCACATAAGGAGCATCCATGATTATTTGGTCAGATAAGTGTTTTTCAAGGTACAAAATCATATCTTTAATACAGTAACCTTTCTATTTTTACTGCCTGAAAAAGTGTTGTCCCTGTATATCTAAATCAGCTTTGAAATATTTCTGTTATGAAATACTGATTACTGTGACAGCTGTGATCATGACTGCTGTTGTGGTTAGGCAGGACACTGGTGGTCCTAAATCAGTTCAGTAGAGCTTGAAGAGATTTTTTTTTTTTTTTTTTCAGATCAGATTTGCTTTCTCTTACACTGCTCTCGTAAGTTTGCTTGAAGTTAATTCCTATGGTACCAGTTCAAGTTGCTCTTTACAGAGATTTGACCTGAGAATGCTAAGCAGAGAAAAAACAAAAATGAAACCAAAAACCCAACCAAACAAACAAAACACTGAAAAGAAAGATATTGATCAATATGGGAATATTTCCTAAATGGAAACAGATCTAATGACGCTCAAAGAACTTTGATGTATTGTAAACTTTCCTCATCTGCACTGGATAGGGTATCTGTCCTAAAGCAGGTAATTTTGCATACAGCTAAGTTAGGAGATTCTTTAATGTTTTCACTTGCCTGACTTCTCTAAGTTAACCTGTGAAACATGAGAACACTATAGAAATAAGCACCCTATTCCAGCTGCTTACTAAGAGAGATTCTTGCAATGTCAACCCCACAAAATTCAGTGTGAATTTAAGTCTCTATCTTATCTACTTTGCCTACTTAGTTTTCATTTTGTTTGCAACTGTTCTGAAAAAGGACTATTAATAACTGAATTAGGACTTGAAGACAGTGTCCAACGTAGCTAAGTGAGGAAAGATATTTGTTTTCTAACCCTGGAAAAGATGAGGCTCGTCACCTTAGCTAAAGATATGCAACAGAACGTAGACATAACTAATTTCTTGGTGTGGGTTAACATCACAAAAATGAGTAAATGTTAGGACTCACATTTTCTAGCCATAAAGGATAGATTTTTACTGCCAGTCTGTGGAGACCAGTATATATAGTGGAATTTCTGTATCTGCACATATAGGATATCATCCAAATGAATGACAGAGTTCTAGCCCAATCTCTTCTCTTCAAACCCATCCAAAGAGGAATACGTCTCACTTTTCCAGTGCCTAAATTGCTTAATAACTTGTGTATCTAGATTTGTAGCATAGATTTTTGATGTCACATAATATTTGACTTCAGCTTTGTACAGTGTTATGAAAAATGCTTTTAAACACTATGGCTCTCCTGATGGCTAGAAGCCACTGCATTAAAAAACCCCTATCAAATAGGATTACACCTTTATTGATCCAGTGAACACCAAAGAATTGTCTCACTGAGAGTCCAGAATGCTGACAGAAACTTATGGTGATTAGACATAACCTGCCAAATTTGGTTTTCTACTAAAACAGTGTGAGAAGACCCTAAAAAATAAAAGAAAAATTTTTGTTAAATCTGACTAAAAGGTAAAGCCTGTCTAGCTATTTGTTTGCTTCATTTTGTTTGTTCAGTTTTGTTTTGGTTTTTTTTTTGAGTAATGGTTGTAGTTTCACATTGCATGAGCTTTAATTCACAATGACTTTCAGTGAAGTTTGGATTCTTCACTGCACAGGACATGGCTGAACATGGAAGTCAGATTGTGAAATAACTTAGATAGCTTTGAAAGATGACATAACACTTCAAAAGATAAATTCCAGTGTGTTTCCTATTGTCTTTGTTGTCTGGGACTCAAGAATTAAACTCTGACACCAGAGTACCATCCAGTCAAAGTACCTGTAAAACATTTCAGTTACTAGTTGAACATGAAATCACTGAGAACATTTTTTATTCATGTAACACAAGAAGATGAAATACATTTGAGTTGCTCTGTGTTTTGAATGTGTTGTTTATGAGTTTTTTAATTCTGGAAATGTCCTTCTTTGACTTCAGTTTAATCACAAAAAAGAAAATATTATCTCACAAATGAAAAAAATGTGTGGCATTCTCCTTATTGTTTTATAGCAAACAGGAAACTAGAGAGGTATGGACTTTTTCGTGCCTGCTGCCCCAAAGTGGAGAACTTTACAACCCCTCTTGGTGGGGGTTGTATTTAACATACTTTTCCAGATTGCTGAAAATTCCAGTTGCTAAAAATTTGCTGCATTTTGTTTTTTAAACTGCAATACATTTTACATTTGGCTCAGGACCGAAGTTATTCTAAGTCTTTAGAAGGTGTTTTAGAAGTTCTCTTTATTTTTAAAACTTCTTTCTTGATCAAGCAAGCAGAATCAATATATGAGATGTTTCTAAGATCCTGGAATGTGACTTTAAGAAATTACAACAGCTACAAACCAAGAGCCAAATCCCTGCCTTACACAAAATGTACCAGTGATAAATGAAGGTCTTACTGACCTAATAAAATGCTACAGATTGATATTCCTTTTGTTGAGCAGCCTGTAATTTCATTAATTTTATTGACAGTAATTATAACAAGTTGAATTTATGGTGGCCATAAAGAAAAGTTAGTCAACCACATGAAAATGTCAGCATGCTCACTTTGGTATGAGAAGACTGAAGAGATTTTTTTTGGGGTGGTGGTTGCTGATCTGCTGTCTTCATTCTGCAGTTGTGTTTGACAGAAGTGAAGTCTAGGGGAATGTTCCTTTCAGCACCCCTCGTACCGTTCTGTTTGTAAAACCGAAAATATGTTTTTGTAGCCTTGTGACTTTGGACCTTTGGTGGCATTTCTTAAAATTGTTGAGATGGTTCCAGATAGAACTGTATGACACATCAAGCTGTCTATTCAGCTGGATTGTAAGAAGCAAACCTTAAGTAAAGGATTTTCTGTTCTTCTTTCTGTGTGCGCTAAAGTCAGAATGCAATGAAACCGTGCATTTTTTTGAGCTGAGCAAATTGCCAGTTGACTGATTTGTTGGAGACCTGCCTGTGCTGAGAATGCAAGACCAGGCCTGCTCATACTAAACACGTGCCAAAATTTCTGTATTTACCTGTGCAAAAAATTAGCACAGGTTGCTACTGGTGGAGGACTGTGCAAACAAGGTGGGGTAATGCTACCATAAATTTCCTTGCCTAGACAGAGCAGCACCTCCTCTAAAGAGTGAATATGAAAATAGTGAGTGAATATAAGTCCATATGCCTATTTATTCAAAATTGGCATATTTTCTAAATTAACTTATATCCTTATTTAGCAGAAATTAGGAGAGAAGATTGTGTAGTTGCAACTAAGAAATTACAGGTTTATGTCTTTTAACTAGAAATTAACTGGAGATAACATATACAGGAAAAAAAATCATAAATGTTCTATTAGAAGATTCACTTGAGATACTACTGGGTAGTAAAATACTTTCAAAATTCACCAGATCTCAGAACATGTCCAGAAAAAAATATGGGCACATACATGGCAGTTGAAAATAAACTTCAGGAGGTCAGTGAAATCAATAAAATATTTTTGGTGAGATTTCAAAACAAAATTTCTAGAAGATAAGTACTTTTAAGAATAAAACATTTACAATGCCAGGTCTTAAATATAGAAGGAAAGGCTTCACTACAGCTGTGCCAGGGAGCTGGTTGTGCTGATGCTCAGTTATAAAAGCCATGAAAATAGCAAGAGAGTATGCATAAGATCCCAAATTTTGGGAAATTTAAAAATCATAAAATCTTTGTTTACCTACAGTACAAAACAAGTCTTTCTTGCTGATGACATTGGACAAATTGGTTGAACTTATCTTTCCTCTGTCCCACTCTCCCAGCTTGCAGGACAAGTACTTTAGTGCAGAACTCATGTAAAAATATGGAGGTTTTATTTGGGTCTTTCTAAAAAGGCTTTTAATTTCCATTTTAACTTGATGAACAGAAAAAAAGAAGCTTGGTTTAATGTCTCATTGCAGTAGCCATTTTCTTCTAGTTTCATCTCTCTGGTTCAGCTGAAATATATCAGCCCTGAACCTTTCTTGGTGCAGTAGTACAGAGGGTGGTAACAGAGTAATAATATAGACAAGTGATGATTTAGTAACTCTTGTTTTCTAAGCTTGGTGGACTTTCCTAAGACAGACTTTCCAAGATTTTCCAAGACTTTCCTAAAGCAGATTTCTTGCTGGTGTCTTCACTGCTGCTGTGGTTTAAGAAATTTAAATTAAATTCATAGTAGTGTAACTGCATGACAGGTTATCTGCAATTAGGAACCTCAATGCTATGATGTATCACATTTGGAAACTATGAAGATATAAGAAGGATAGAATATTGGCTTTGTAGATTTATTTTAAAATTTTCCAAAATCCTAAGATGGCTCTATTTATTCAAATATGCAGCTGTTACTCCAAATCAAATAGTTGCTATGAACAGAATTTCAAACATTTTAGAAAATGGCTGTGTCACCAATGTGCTCCATCCTGCACAAGCCAATCCTCTGAAGAGTGAAAAATATCTAAATATGAAAAACTGATTGCTATTACTCATTTCATAAAATCAAACAAAATATTATCCATAACCAAAACATAAGCTATGTTGTGAGTGGTCTCCATGGGGCAATTTTATCTGAAAACACCATTTCTAGGCATGTAGTGCATTAAGCTGTAACCTGTTCACAGACTGCATAAGGAGTGTTAATTCAGATGTATCTGCCATCTATTTTTTTTGTTGTTGCCTGAGCCTCCCCCAGTGCAATTGAAAACAATTTAAAATTATGGTATTCAGTTTATATCAGGCAAGTTAATTAATGCATACAATTCTAAGTGTGAAAAAAGAAACGTGCTTAAAAAGGAAATAGTTGCTCCTGGAATCCTGTGCATTTAGTGTAAAAGAAGAGTAAATTGTCACTGCCATGTTAGAGATGCTGTTTGGAGTAATAGAAGATTTGGAGAAGTGCCTCTGAAACTAATCCAGTTAAACCTGCATTACTTTATTTCCTTGCATTGTAATGCTGCAATGTCTATCAGCAAAAATGTGAGTCAGCCTCCCCCTCGCCTGATTCCTTAGTGCAGATAAGGTATTTGGAAGTTGGTAGCTGTGCAGTAGATTGTGCCTGTGGTAGGGCTCCTCTAGAGATAGACACACACCAGGTATAAAAATATAGAGTGCACATGGAATGAAATCATCACCTGTTACAACTTTGATTCTGTTTATTTCAGTTTACATTAAGCAAAGATATGGTCTGCGTACCACAGAATCATAGGATACAAGAAATATGCATCCTCTAGGTGGTTCATTTTTCCTTCAGACATCCAAATATTTTTTCATTGCCTAGATTTACATTCTTGCCACCTTGCTTCATTTGAAAAGAAATTTTATTTCCTTTGTTTCACTTGTCAAAGCTTTTGTGCTATTGTTTTGATTTTTATAAAACAGAACAACTTTTCACTAAAAAAATATCATCCTTCCCAAAAGTGATAGGGATGAATTTCTTTATATATATATGTATATAATTTCTGTTCTATATATTTAGCAGGTCCTCTGTGAGTCAGCATGATTGCCTCTTTCATTGTACTACAGGTTCCTTTTCCAGGTGCAGACTTTCTGGGAAGCACAATCAACTTGCAAGCCCCTCTCCATGCAGTGGCACTCAGAATTTCCCTGTCCAGGTATCTGTCACAGGGACACAAAGATGACCAAGTGCAATGCAGAACTGCTTTTTCCCTCTACCACTGTACTACAAATCAACATTTTCCCAGGTTCTTCCCTTCATGTCCCCTCTGATGTGAAGTTGAAAGGCAGAGGAAAGGCAGTGTCATGATCCAGGACTCCAGAATGGCTTTTGTTGCTATTCTGTCACCTTATGACCAGCCTTTTCTTAAGTATCTCTGATCTTATGCAGCATTTAAGGTTGCTATAACTTTGTGTTTATTTCTGACAGATAAGATACTGAATTTTGAACCAAAATAATCAAAAATATCTTCATATTCAATGTGGACTGCAGCCTTAAAAGAAAGAATTGCCCTGCAGATCATATCTTTGAATGGGAAGAGAACCTCAAATTTTTTTTTTCTGCTGGAATTTTCTGCTGGAATTTCCTTCTTACATCACACAACAGTGATCACACCATAACTGATCACACTTTGCCCTTTCTTCAGGCCTCGACCCCGATGTCCAAACCACCAACTTTAAGGAATGAAAAAATTTCCTCTGAGTTTCTGAGTCATGCTGGGTGTTTTCTGAAACTGATTTTTTTCCAAATTTCACCAACAACTACAACACTCCTCTGAGTCACGTTGTAGAGTTTTAGTATTTAATTAATACTAAACTGTGAGGGTATAGCAGCTATATTATTTGGCTGAGGGACTTGAAATTTCGGTTGTTTGGAAGGAGGCAGAGAATTCCACAGCTCCATGTGTCTTATGCTTTTCATGAGTAGAAAAATAAGGAATTTCAGATGCACGTAATTTCCACCAGATTTTAAGCTATAATGTAATCAAGAGTCTCTTCCACTACTGAGTGTGCCACAAAATGCAGTAGCAGAGATTAAGGAAGTCCTTTTCTGCCACTAGTCCTGAGCTACATGAGTTGGCAGAGAGAGCTCTCATGTTTTTCTTCTCCTCTTTCTGGCATCCTGAACACAGGAATGCAACTTAAAATGCAAGAAGTTGGGGGAAGAAAAAGAGATGGCACATGATGAGGGAGATCATAATGTAATTGGAGGGACAAAAGAGAGTTATAAAAACAGGAAGAGAATAAAAATTGCATTAAATTATTTAGAATTAGAAAGCAAATATGTAGCTAGGAATTGTATGCTAAGTGAAAAGTCTGTTAAGTAATCAGAAAAGTCTACAAGTTGCTTTCCAGAACCTGGAAATAAAGCCAGTGCTGTCAAATTTCCTCAATTTACCCACATATGGAAAGTCAATAATTTTTCCATTTACCTTGCTCCCCTTGCTCCCATCATATCAGTCCACAAGAGGGCTTAGCAGCTTGGGTTCTCTGCTGGTGTTGCTGAACCTGCTACTACCGGGCAGATGTGGAAGATGTACTACAGGAAAAGATGTGGCACAGGTCACTACTGAAGTGTGTGTGGATGGGTGAGAACGCAGCAGGGAGACTGGCCTGATGAAGGAGCAGAAGAGCAGAAGAGTGCTGACAAGAGGAGGAAACCCACGAAAACCCTGAGAACATGCAAAGGAAGGTGCAGTTGGGATGTTCGTGTCCAGCTCAAAACAGTTCGAGAAATATTTTCAGAATTCATTTGATAAACTGCCTCTTGTTTGTAGTTACAAAACAGATTGAAGCTTTGGCTCCCAGCTTTGTTCTGACCCCATTCTGCCACATGCTCTGTGGGGTTTTTTTGTTCCTGATGAAGTGCCATGTGATCTTTGTTACCTGCAGGTCTGAATATTGATTTCTGTTCTGTAGTGTGTTACTTCACAACAGTCTCTAATCCACCAACCACTGCAAGACATTGATCGCAAAATTCCTTGCCAACCACTTTGGTCTAAAATTATCACTTCAGCTATCACACCTGAACCCTGTGATGCTCTAACTTCGGCTTCTCTGGGTGAAAGGGTAGAGATGAAAGAATTCCAACTAGCTTACTGTTCTAATCCTTCTTGAGCTCATGACAAACATTTATTTTTACACCTCTTCTGTTACTTGACTGTGACTCCTTTTTATTAAAGAACCTTCCTTCTTTCACAATTCCAGCCTTCATCTGTTGGAGAACTACCAATTTTGCAAAGAATTTATAATTTTCTTTCTGCAAGTTTTGGAAAGATGCTCTTGGTAAATTCTGTAGGAGATAATAGAACAGAACCTGTCTGTATTTTAATTTATGTACAAATATAGTCTGCGCCATCATCAATATTATACAATGTACTGTAATAAAATGGCTTTTTGAAGTTGCCTCAGAAGAGATCAAAAATTTTCCAAAATGTGTGTGCATTTAGCCTGGGCTAAATTCTGATTTCCATCGAAACATGAAAATTTTCATTTCACATCAATGAAATGGACAAGGAAAAGCATATTTCATTATCTCTCTCTTCATTTCCTGTAACTTTTATTTAAAAAAAATGACTAACAGTTTTCGAACATTGATATTAAGATATTTAATAAAGCAGACTCTTGGTGAAAAGTAGTATAAGAATAGATCAATATGAAACCACAGCCCAAAGTTCTTTCTGCAGAGGGCTGCAGAAAAGATAACAAGGGTAATACGCTCATTAATTTGTTGCTAAGACAGTTACAAGACCTGGCTTTAATTCTTCCTGGTCTTAGATTAATTAAGAAGGATCTTGACTCTCCAAAGCCCATATCTTACTTAAGTTCTTGAGCAGAGCTCTTGGCAAAGTAATTCTTACTATTTGAGTCACATACAATTGCTGAAACACAAGTTATTCAGCATTTTACAGTTTGCTGAAACGCAAGTTTCAGCATTTGTTTAGAATGTTAGAATGTTTAGAATGCAGAATGTTTAGAAATGCACGAGTGCATTTGTTTAGAATGGATGGTAGAGCAGTAAGGCAGAGCAGGAGCCTGACGTGGCAGAGAAAGCAGTGCCTATATTGTTGCCGGGCAGAAAAATACATTCATGTGGTACAATGCTGAATTCAGGTGACTCATTAAATTTGACTGCATTTTATTTTGTTTGGTGCCTGAGCTTACAGTGCCCCTTGCTGCCTAATTCCTTGGACTCCTGCCTCTAATAGCAGCATGAGTGTGACTGTCAAGGTTTCCCTTGTATTGCATTTTAGAGTTTGCACCTGTTTTTGAGACCAGCAGTTACACAGGTACATATACCCGCACATATCGTGGTCCATCAGGTGGTTTCTATCGTGCCTGCTCACAGGAAGGAGCCCAGCGAGGAGGAGATTCCTGTAGGAGCAGCGCGCCTGCAGGGCCACACCAGGGGCAGCCAGCGCTGCGGTGTCTGCTTTCACAATGCTGATCAAAGCCTGATAAAGCGTGTAGGTCACGGTCATGAGTACCTGAGAGCTGCCTGTGGCATGAGAGTTGATGTCCCCCACTAGCAGCCAGTGTTTGCTTTTCGCTGTTGACTCGGAGCTGAGATGTTGTCTCTCGCTGCCAGCTCCGCGCGGAAAGTGCCACCGCCTTACGCCGGGCGTGCAAATATTGACTGGATCTTTGGACGAGCAGCTGGAGCAGGGCACAGGAGACAAGAGGAGCGCCTGCAGACGGGTGACTGTGGGGTCACGTCTAGGCTGCTACCAGCTTCTATACATTGTCGCTGCATGAAAAGCAATGGGTGCCGCAAGGAAGAGGTTAACCCTTTGGGATTTCACCTCTACTGCAATTGATATAGGAATCAGCAGAATCCCGTGCGCTAGTTTCTGTTCCTCAGCAAGCAATGGCTTTTTTGTATCAATTGAGCTCCAAACATGTTACGTTAAAGAATCATGAAATTGTCACCCAGAATTAATCTCTTTTTTTAAAATGTTGATATAGAACTCTGATTATTTTAATACACTGATACATGCAATAAAATATTTTATTTATGATTTTACATCTTTCAAAATTGATCACTTTTTGGTGGCTGTATTGGCTTAGCTGAGAAACTTGAGATAATATAATTGATATTATACTCTCTTAGAATACATCTGAAGTGTTTTAATCAAACCAAGGTTTAAATAAATTGCTATTTTTATTTTCTTTGAAGCCTTTCCCTTCTGAATGTCACATGACTTTAAAAAATGGTGTGACACTAAAGTATTCTTCACACTTTCTTGATTGGAGAGAAGCTTGAAAATACCAATCCTAGAAGTTCAAAATTAAAGACAAGTAAACCCCTTATTTTTTATGTATTAAATGTAAAGCTAGTGACATCGAGGTTTTTTTGAGATCTGCCTCAGAATATGACATGTCATTAAAGTCAGGCATAACAGTTGGAATTTTGGGTCTTTTGATATTTCACAATATATGGATTATACCTCTTGTGGACAAGGTCATACTCAACACAGCTTTTCTGTGGATTCAGAGTAAGTGCAGAACCTTAAATATAAAGCCACCTCTGCATATGCTCTTTAGGAACTGAGGCCTTAGTGCTTAGAAGCTGCTATAGTGATTTTACGTACTAAAGGCATAAAAAATAAAGTTACAAAAATAAAATTAACTCAAGTTATGTTGCTACAGAGAATTACTGCTCTATCAAATATTACTGCTATACCAATTAAACTTTTATTATTTAATAATAGGCTTTTCTAAAATATTTGTTTAAAATAAACACAGGAAGGTCACTTATTGATGAAATACTCACTATTTTATCATAAAATGAAGCTATGAAGAAGTATTGCATAGCCTTTGAGAAATTATTTAATGTAAAAACTCAAATAAATCTATATATTTAATATTGATATAGAAATATGCTCCTAATCTTACACTAGTTTCCATTGATTTTAATAAATATCTCATATTTTTGAAAATCCGAATATTGGCATTTTTATTATTTAGCTGAACCTACTGTTATTCTACTTTCTACCCTTTCAAAAGAATACTTAAGGGCATAAATGAGGCCAGAATGATGAGCATTTATGCATATGCCTAAAAGTATCTTAGAAAGAATAAGAGGTGTGTTCTTGGGGAAGCTGCCTGGGCTGTAAAATGAGGCTTTTCTGGAGCAAAGGTGGCAGATGTTGGTCGTGCTGCATTATATTTTCTGATTGGTGAAGGTTTTTTTGCATGTAGTTTTGTACAGAGAAATATTTTATTAAACTTTTAATGTCTTTGATTTACCACAACTGAAACGCGTAACTTAAAAACGTACCCAACACAATACTTGCTATGGGACTTGAATATTTTTTTCAGAGAATCTGAAAAAATCAGAGCAAACGGCGGGTGGGAACACACTGATGCCACATCCTTGAACTCCTTTGTGTGTTAAGAACAATGTCTGCTTTAAACAGAACATATATCTTATAAACCCAGTAGAATTAAAGAGAAGAAAAATTAAGAAAATTGCAGAATTTGCCGGCTGAAGTGGATCTTTTCTTCTGTATGATGGGTGGCGGTGACAGCAACTTGCCGCTGTTTAAAAAGCGAGAGGAATGTAACGCGCGTTTTGGGGTACCAAAGTACGACTTTCCCCAATAATCCTGTCATCAGCTCATTTATCGCTTGCGACTTTAAATAGTTCCCTGAGAGCGTAGCGCGAACACCACAGCAAAGAGGAACAAAAAAAAAAAAAAAAAATCGAGAGGGGACTCGTAAAGCAGAAGTCATAAAGTCTGGAGCTCTGGCCAGATTTCCTTTGCAAGGCGAGGTGTGGCCGGGCAGTGCGCGGAGCTGCCGGAGGAGCGGCCGCCCTCCCCGCAGAGCCAGCCCCGGGCTGGCCGGGGGCCAGGCAGCCAGACGCCAGCGCCGGGCTCCCAGCGCTGGGAGAGGCCGCCCAGCCTCCCCATACAATGGAATTATCTCGGGCCAAGCAGCGCCGCAGAAAGCCTCGATGCTTCCTGTCCTCGGAGCCGCGGCACACAGTGTCCGCTCTCCCGCCGCCGGCCGACACACTCGGCAGCGCTCGGCCGCCAGGCTCGCCGTGTCGGTGTCTAAAGCCGCCTCTTTCCTGGGATTTACAGACCCTGCATGCAGTAATGCGTTGTATTTTTAGTACCTTCTGTCATGGTCGACAAGATCAGGAGTCACGCAGGGAAAAGAGAATAAACTTCTGTTTCAGGTTCTGAAACGTCGGCAGAGTCGTATAGTAAAAAGAATGTGAATTCTTTAATAATCTAACATATCTTTGCAAAAGAAAATGTTGATTTTAATTATGTCTAAAGGGAGCAGAATATTTAAAATCAATTCTTCTCTTTGGCCTAATTTTTATTATGGCTATTATTTATTGAGGTTTTGAGAAATTGTAAGAATAATTTCAAGTTAACGGTTTTATAGACTGGAAAGGCAAAAAACCTACTAAAACAGACCTCTTATTTTGCATGGCATCTTTGGAAAAACTCCCTGAGAACAAGTCCAATGTTGTCTTTCATGCTTGTTTCTGACTTGGTTTCGTCTCATACACTGGAGATATATTATGTGGCCACTGCTGGTGAGAAAGAGTGTGTTTCCAATTTCTATAAGATATCTATAAAACATTAGTAACTGGGTTATGAATAGTTAATAAACATTCCAATTTATTTTAATGTAGAAAAACTAGTATCTGTTTAGAACTAATGTATTTTAAAAATGAAGTTATTTTAGAAAATATAATTTTATTTTATATATATGTGTATATGTATATATATATATATATATATATATGCATATGTGTGTTTGTACTGTGGGATGATGGGCCAGGGTCACCCAGTTTCACTGAAATCAGATATGTGTCTGGCTAAATATCTCCCTGGTGGAATGAGGGAGTAGACACTATCAGTAGTAGTTAAAAAGCTTAACTTCTTACTTTTTCTCTACAATGACTGAACCCAATGGTGGAAAGACAGAAATACCTTTCATGCTTACTAGTGCTTAGTCTTATATATTTCCTTGCAAGCAAGGGAACGTCCACTATGTTGAGTGGACTATAGAGAGAGGATAATTCGTGTCTTATGAAGAACAATCCTTTTATTAGGACAGTAGTTGTAGTTAAGGTCTATAATGTCATCTGGTGTTGTGCATCTGTGAGATGACACAGATATATAAGCCACAAGATTTAAAATTTTCCCTTTTTCTC
Source organism: Motacilla alba alba (assembly GCF_015832195.1). Classification (NCBI taxonomy): domain Eukaryota; kingdom Metazoa; phylum Chordata; class Aves; order Passeriformes; family Motacillidae; genus Motacilla; species Motacilla alba. The sequence goes on from NC_052017.1 coordinate 112,684,275, forward strand.
CAAAAAAGAGGCCATGATACCCATCTTTCTTACCAGTCAGGGTGGTGCATTCATCATAGGATGGTATGGTTTTGTCTACAAGTATGATTCAGATGGCATTATTTGGAGGAGGGCAGTTTTGTGTTAACACAGGAAAGTTTACCAGATGACACCAAGGATCTCAGTTTGATATACCAAAGAAACAGAAAGAAATTTGTCATGTTTATGCACTGCTTAATGCACATTAGATTTTTGTATTTATCTTCTGTACTTTGCATTTTTGTCTTAAAATGAATAAATGACTGACTTTCTTCTATCTCAGGGAACTTTTAATAGAATTTCAAGTGTAGATGGTATCCTGATAGCAGGAAAAGATTTAGTATTTGCAATATAGTTATCATTTGATCACTGGCTAAATCCCTAACCATCTTTACAAAATGGATGCAGTAGTTCTTCTGTTATCTGAGAATATGACAGTCCCTCCTTGTACTGATTCTCATCATTAAAAAAATAGGATTCAGATTATTAAAATCAACTTAATAGATATACAATCAATTAGCTAGATTGTATAGTTATACAGAATGTGCAAGAACACATTGGGGTACTGTTTGTTCTAAATTGGTAGTGAAAGTCCTGTGGTGTTTTATCAGTTATTTCAATGTGACCTTACTCATCACTTTTATGAATGGGTTTTTTTACGAATTTTTCAACTGGACCTGCAGTAGGACTAATATGATTTTTTTAAGATTTAAAAAAGATAATTTGACTATCATTTTCCACAGTCCTGTTGGCTGAATTGCTTAGAATGAATAAAGTACAGAGAAGTGGATACATTTTAGTTATGCAATTGCCTTGATATAGAAATGAAGACCTTAAACCATCTATTGCTGGTTTACTGAGAAGTCATTCTTGCATTTGGATCTATACATGTTCATGTATACACGTCCCATTTGTACAAAGGTAACTCTACTTTTAGAATCATATGCATGCCAATAAGACCAGTCCCTCCAGCTGGGTTTAAGTTAGTTTTACTAATAAAAGGAAAAAAATTCACTATTTTCACACAAAAATTTTGTCAGAAACTTCTTTCACACACTGTTACTGGTGGAAGCACAGTTTCTGCTCTCTTATAGCTCCATCAGACCACTTAGTCCCCTGTTCTGAATTGCCAATTTGAATGTTAATTTTTTTCTGCAGGTTTCAGTGCAAAAATCGGAAGTGTCTACAACTACCAGAATATTGGATAGAAGCAAATTGTTTCATGAAGAATTCATCCATGTCAAAATTCTGGGTATTTTTATTTGTTTTCTGAAAAGTGTCTAAAATATTTTCTGAAAATAATAGAATAATGTGAAAATATTAACTGGAAAACAGTTCATAAAGTCACATCTATGGCTGCTTCTTGCTCACCAGATAGCGCACAGCAGGTGTATGAGTCTTTCCCATTTTTATATTTGGCATAATTTTGTTTGGTGTTTTTTTTTTCAGTATGAAGACTTATAATGCCTCTTTTCTTAAATGAAGACTTGAAGAGAACTGATTCACTGGTCTGTGAAATTCTTCCCCATTGAATTTCTGTTGGTGTACCTGTCTTATCTATGCGTAAACCCCAACTGTAGTTGTATAGATAATTGTCTTAGTGCCTTATCATATGAATGACATTCTGTAAGAATAAATACATACATGACTGACATCAAACCCATATTTCCAAGATCTATAGAAAAATACTTGTGTGACGTGAAGGGGAAGCAGTATTTATCTGAATAATTAACATGCATTGATTTTTGTTAACATGCATTTTCTTTTGTTCCATCTGCAGAGTCCATTGCAATTTATGAGTTGTATTTATGACTTTATCTCTTTCTTCTGTCCATATATGACTTTAGCTCTTTCTGAAGATGGCATGTTTGTTCATTTAAGCATACTGAAGCTTATTTTCATGTTGCCACTTTGGGAATTGATAATACAGGATTCAGTCGCTGCTTACCTGGAAGCTTAGTCTTAGCAGCTGATTTTAAAATTTGTGTTGTTGGGCTGTATTGATACCTCTCTTATGCTGTTTTAAACTGATTCTTGTCTGTCAAGACAAGCAAGAGTTACATTTTGATTATCAGGCAGATACATGTTGTGACTGCCTTTATCCCTGTATAATATTCACATATGATGTTTTCTAATGCATTTGGTTTAAATATTTAGCTAAGAATAAAGGGCAATCAATTCCATTAGAACTGACAGCTCCATGTGATACGCCAGAGCTGATCTGAGGTTTATGCAAGCTCAGTTTTTGCAGTACTGGATGAACAGACATGGAGAAAAGGAAGGGGAGAAAGGATATGAAGGCATCAACAAAGACTTTGAAATTCTGGACAGGGAAAATAATAATTTCAGATGGAAAGGGTAAGGGATCAGCTGATGTTTCAGAGAATGAGAATAAAGACATGCCTGAGAAAGTGGGTTTCAGGGGGTTGTTGAAGATTTGGGCAGAATGCAGGCAGACACACTTCTGTCCTGGCCTCATTCTGCTGAAACACAGGACCTCTACCTTTTTAATCACTGCATGACTTTTCATTACAGTCTTCTGTTGGCCCTGACTCCCTGGGCTGGTGGAAAGAAGTAATAGAAGAAAGAAGAAAATGGAAAGAAGAAAAGACTCCTACTGTGAGGAAAAGGCAATAATATTTTTGAATTCTTACTTATATCTGCATAGCGTGCACTTCAACAGCTGGTCTAAAAGTGGTCAGACTTTGTATATCCCACCTGCATGTTGTCCTTGGTAGTACTGTAGAGAGAATCGTGCTGTAAATTTTCACAAATAGTTCCACAGACGTGTTGAAATCATTGGTCATTAGAATCATAACTTCTGGTTTAAAAGGAAGAGCTTATACAACACTGCTTCAGTTTGAGACCCTCCCTTGAACTACTGAATGTGTGTGATTGTCAAAACTTTTATAGACCTGAGAATTACTCACTTTTAAAGTCATGTCAGGAAGAGAAGTGATCAGACATTACTGTTTTCAGTCACTTAGGAGTTGCAAGATTTTAGTGAGAAAATTGCAGGAATTCAGGAATTTTGTTTTTGGGGGTTAGGGTTAGATTTAATTTTTTGGGGGGAAAATAATAAAACAAAAAATAGTTATGCACTTCTTGTGAGATCCCACTATTACAAACAATTTAGTTTATCAATTTTGGGATGTTTTGATGTTTGTGAGGCCTCCTGTTTTCATGCTACTTCCCATATCCAGGTCAAGGACAGGCATGAAAGGTAGTCTTCACATGACTGTTGAAGTCACTTTGAGATGATTCCAGCACTTAACCAGTGTCTGACTAAGCTATTATTATAAACACATCACTATAAATTAAGATGAGAAAGAATGAGGGAATAAAGGGAAGAGGAAATGACTGAACTCATATTTCTGAAAATGCTCCAATAAAACAATTCTCAATGTGATGGAATTCTTGAAACTGCTTTGAAATCCTTACTCCAGATTTATCTCTAGTGAAAATCTGAACTTGGTGGTGTCCTGTTATATGTGAATTTGGCCACTAGCTTTAAACAAATCCATTTCATACCTCCACCCTTTCCTCTGAAATGTCCCTCCTTAAAAAACACCACTTGCAAAAGACTCATAGTGTTCAGTTACCATGAAGAGATTTGTTTGTCAGTTTAGTAACTGGTCATCTAAACACAGCACATGGTAAGATTAAAAATAAACCAACACAGCACTTGGACTATAATACTTCATCATTTCCGATCAACTTTTCCGTAAACCTATGTTTATTTTATGCTTTGCTTCTTGGGCTGTGCATGTAAATAAAGTGTGTGTTGCAAAATTATTCTTAGAGGATATTTAGGCTATAAGTTTTGGTGATGGCAGTTTTGTTTTCAACCATTCATAGCACTAAACCATTTCAACCATTCATGAAGCACTAAACTGAAATGATTATTTACTGAAATTGTTTGAAAGAATGGCAAAAGACTGTTTTAAAGCTGCACAAAAACTTTCAAAAATATCTGCTTTAAAAGGGTTTGGAATTTTTGGTGGAAAAGAGGGGAAATTTAGATTAGATGTATGGAAGAAATATTTGCTGTGAGGGTAATGAGGCACAGGAACAGCTTGCCCAGAAAGGTGGTGGAAGCCCCATGCCTGGAAACGTGCGAAGCCAGGTTGGATAAAGCCCTGAGCAACCTGGACTAGCGGGAGGTGGCTCTGCCCATGGCAGGGGGGGCTGGGACTGGATGATCTTTAAGGTCTCTTCCACCCCCCTAACATTCTATGATTATGTCTTCAGTCTCCCAGATATTTTCAGGACCTGAAATGGAGAGCAGAAGAGGAAAGGAAGTTCAGAACTGAGGGATTTAGGCCTCTGTTGTACATGTGAAACAGAGCATTTAAAATATTTTATTTCTGTGGGAAAGTATCTAAAAAGAGGGATATGTGTCATAGCAGAGGGACATTTTATTCCTTAAGAATTACTACTTTCCACCTTTGTAAACTGTGTCAGATCTTGTTCAACTTTAGTGGAGTTTTTTATAAAGTAGCATTTTTTAATCAGTGTCAATAAGTTCTTGCCTTCTGTAGTACTACTGTAAGTAAATTGCCAATGTTTACACTAAAATTGAGTCTGGTAGTTGCCTTAAGAGTTTTAAATTAACAAATATTTACAAACATATTCAACTGCAACTTTAGATTAGTAATGCCACGGATACATTTTCAGGTTCATTGGGTATGTTGTATCTGTAACACTTCTTATGCAATTGTTATCCTAGACTTTATTTTTCAAAATCAATAAATTAGTCACACGTGCAAAAGAACGAGTGCAAACCAGAAAAATCTGGTAGAATTAGACCCATTAATATTTTTTAAAGATCTGAATGGAAAAACAACATTTACATAGTAATGGGAAATGTCTCTTATTTAATGCACAACGTTATGGATGCTTAAAACCTGGAGGGAGAATAGCATTTTAATAAAACTTTTGCTATTAATAGCAAGTTTCTCTCTTCTTACATTTCAGCTTTAAATAAGAATGCAGTAATAGGAAGTAATGAAAGATCCAACCAGCTACTTTGAAGAGCTTGTAGAATTGAGGTGATGATGAGTGTTAGACAGATAAGAAAATTCAGCACATGATCAAGACAGAGATGGACAAATGCCAAGATAAACCAGTAACATTATACAGAGATAATATATCACTTTTTTTCATAGATCTACACTTATTCACCTTGGGATACTCCCAATTATTTTTAGGACCTTACTCATTTCCTAGATGACAGATTAGAGATGTTACATTGTCAAGTCCTTGTGACTAGTGAAGGAAAGTTATGGAAAACCCCTGTGTCCTTCTGCTTTCTTTAATCTCCTAGAAAATGTCATGTCTTCAGACTTCTAATCTGAGGCCAAGAAATGTCCAGCATTTGAAATCCAATTAAATAGGTTTGTCCATCCAAGAGTCACAGTAAATGCACTAAAGACCTTGCATGAAAATAGGATTTGGAAAAGGCCATGCAGATACTGTTTTCTATTCTTAGTAAGCAAGGTGATTGCATGTTTCAACTTTCACCTTTAAACCAGAAATTGTAATAGCTGACCTTGAGCAAAATTATCTCATCACCAAAAATATACTATTGTAACAAAAATGTAGTTTTTTACAGCTAGATTTAAAAAGGCAAATTCACTTACAAACAGATTCCATCATCTGCACCTCAATTTCATCTCTGGAGGTAAAGGAAATAGGACAAAGGAGTTGAAATATCTTTGTTTATGTTTGGAAAGTAAATAACTGTTAAAATATGAGTAATAATCTAAAAGCAAAATATTTTATTAAACAGAAATACAGCTTGAAAAAAATTCTTTTGGAAGAAGAGTAGTGTTGATTAAGGAACATCTACTGAAAATTTCAGTACATTCTCAAAAGAAAAATCTCAATCTGAGTACAAAATTTAGGCTTTTTATATGGAGACTTAGATGTCTGCAGCACTTAAATGCCACTTATTTTTAACATCATTCATGCAAACAACTCAACTGATTTTCAAAAGGATTTTCCTCAGTATCTCAAAGCAGCCTTCAGCACATCTATCCTGCTAGGACAGATGCTGTTATTTTCTGTCGTTTGTAAAGTGCTAATCATTTTACAGAAACTTACAGAGCTGGCAGTCTCAGTCACTTCAGATGTGACAGAAAAGAAAGCAGTAAACAAAAGAGGGGAAGGAAAGTTGGAGGATGTGATTACAAGATGTAGTAATGCAGGAATGCTTGACCGTGGCACTGAAGTAATAAAAAATTGCAAATCAAAACTCATATATGCATGAAGATAAATATATTTTTTAATGTGTGTGAAAGACACACACATTGTGTCTTGTGGGATTTTTGAAAATAAAAATCCTCACCTTAACCTTTTAATTGATTACTCTCCTGTATGAAAAATGGCAGTTAAAAAAAACCCAAAAAGCAGTTTGACAGATGGAAGTCACTGTTCTTTGTGAAATAACAGACTGCAAAGAAATATGAAATGCAAAAAGGGAAAAGGAGATATTTCTACTTTGCCTTCCCAGTATCCTGCTGTAATTTGTCCCATAAGAAGAAGATCTTACAGGACCCCTCTGCTAATGACTCATATTGATATTAAGAAGGTAATTTTTAATAATTTTCATAGCTGTCTCACAGGGAAGGCTTTGGTTTTCCCCTATGAACAAATAGTTGGAACAGAATTTTCCCACTCACTATACAATGGCCCTCAAAAATTGCCTGCAACAACAGTGATGTGGATAAAAAATTAACATTTTATTATTTTAATGCTCATAGATAGCCTTTATTTTACATGACACACTGAAGGTTTTCCTCTATGACATTCCAGTCAAAACATCGCACACTGTAAGAATGTTGCAGGCACTTCAAAGGTATGAGGGTTTTTTACTTTTTCAGAAATAATTTTGCTTGATTTTGTGAAAAATTCTCTTTTACGGCACGTGCACTTTAGACTAACTTGTGGTCTGTTAAAGGTTAAGAAAAATGCTGTTCTTAAAAGTATTATTTTTCCCTTTTATGGATGAGCACCAGGCTTTAAGACATCAGTGTAAATAGAGTTTCCTGTTCCAGGGAAGTTTGGCTACTGCAGGAGCCCAAAGGTCCTTTGGGAAAAGCTTGATAGGAACTATGAGTTGAATGTGACCTGAGGCTCCAGGAACCGAAGAGCCAGAACTGAGGGAAACACATTTCACAGCCCTTTTGTGCAATCTTAAGTCCCAAAAGCACTTCTGGGAAAGTAAAGAAGCTTCATCATACACACAGCATTTCTTGCTAGATGGGTACTTATGCTAATGGCTTTTAGAAATCATTCTGTTATCTGTAGATCTGTGACTTCTATCCTTGAAGCTTGCTGTTACTTTAAAAAAAAAATCAGCAGATTTGCAGAAATGCTGAGGAGGAATAGGGATGCTGAGCATTTCTCCATGGCCAGTAGGCATTGTGCAGTAACCAGTCCAAAAATTTAGAAATTTTCTGAAGAAAGTAAACTTGAATTCCTGCACGAATTCTGTTCCATTAGAAATGCTAATCTATCAGAACTATGTGTTTGGTTATTCAGAACTCAGTGTGGCCTTTTTTTCTCCTCCTTTTCTCTCCCTCTCCCATTTACAGCTGGGCAGAATACTCTGGGCAGAAGGAAGGAGCAAAGCAAAAGGATTCGCTGTGATGCAGAGCAACCACCTCACTTCTATGTTAACAAGGTTGCTTGTGTGAATGTCACTTGGCTGCTGCATTTCTTTCTTCACTTGACCAAGTTTTAATTGGAACTCTGCCACAGATTTTCCAATACGACATGAAATGAATCATACAACCTCAAACTTTATTCTTTATCATTTTAAAAGGAGCAATAACACCCAGTGGGTTGTTTTGTTTTCTTTTGTTTTGCTGGATGTGTTTTGGAAAACAAAGGCATTATCCCCTGCCTCTGAAAGTACTGCTGTAATGCAAATAATTGAAACATTAAAATAATTTGGAATATTTGAGGAGCAACACTTAATTGTTTATTTAATGTTTCCATTTGCTTTCTTAGTACTGGTTTCCTTCTTTTAGCATTATCAAAAATAATGGTTCAAGAATTAATTAACATCTTTTAAAAAGTCAAAATATATTTTGGAAAAAATAAAAGCAGATAAATTACATTAATTGAAAGGATTGGAATGAAGTAATGTATTCCAGCTTTTCTTCATAACCACATTTTGTGTTGCAAGAAGCTGCCCTTTGGAAGTCTGGAGAATAACTTGCATAATTAGAAATTAATTCTGTTAGATTGCCTCAATTTTAAAATGATGAAATTAAACAATCATCCTTTTTTTGTGACCTAAACTTTAAAAATTAATGTTCTTTCTCATTCTCCGAACTTTGGGGGTGTCAGGCAGTTTTCCATAAGGGTTATTCATGTGAAGAAAAACATTGGGCGTGTGCTTTCCAAAGACCTCAGTAAATCAACAAAGCTATACATAGCACAGTCTGATGTAGTTACCAGCTGATATTTCTGCAAAGACACTCGAAATGAGAGAGGAAATTCCAAACTTCCTTATTATTCCAACATGCTGAGCTTGCTAGTCAATAAAAGATTTCCAAGTTTTATTTAGTATATTGGTGGCATTTGGCTGGTTCCAGTGCCAGGTATCCTTTGTTTCCTACTCTTTGTTAGCTATTAACTTTTCATTAGAGTTGCATTTCTGAAACACTCCATTTTTATTATATGAGGTATAGCAATCAAGCTATTTCCATTTAAGCATCCCAGCTACATCCTCTTGTGCCTGTTAGCAGGCAAAACCAAAACTATTATATGCAATACTGCTTTCTTTTCCTGTTGGCAGAAAGCAGTATTACACATAATAGTTTTGTGCAGAGCATGTCTCTTTTGTGTATGGCATTTGGAGAGCTCTGCTTTTTGTTTTACTAAAGAATATTTAATGTAGAAGGGGACATTAATCCTAAATGTTGAATATCTTTGGGTTTCTCTTTTCAAGCTTTCATTCACGTCATCATAAGTCAGTCAGCTTCTGCAAACCCAGGCAATCTGAGGTGAAGAATAAAGAAAAAAAGAGAAACAAACCAGACTGATGGGAAAGAAATGTGGTTAGTAATTTAACAAAAAACTCTGTTGGTATAATGGAGAATTAAACAAAAGCAAAATTAATATACTCATGTTGTGGTTAGAATGGTCATGTGATTAAAAATCTCCCCTTTGACTAGAATGGGCATATATTTAAACAAAGTAAGAAATACCACCCTATTTCTAACACACAAGAAAGACACAATTGAGGAAAATTGCTAAATAATCCACGTGGATGTGGCTAAATTGTCACAGAAAAGCAGCAGGCAAAGAGTGATTAATAGTGAAGCAGATACTCAAAGAGAGATTTAATGGAAGAGTGTCTCTTACCTGGAAGGAAAATAATTGTATAAATGAGTTTGGTATTTAGCTCCCACCTCTGCTCTCTAGGGTGCAATTTTCAGCTCTGGGCTGGGGCAGGGTATCAGCACATTCCCAGCTGTGTACCTGTAAGCCAAGCACATGTAACTTTTTGCATCCTTTTTTTTTCCTTGCTTAGTAGATGTGACTCCATTTTAAAAACAACCTTGTTTTATTTAGTGCATCAAGGTGTTAACAGCACCTTGAACTCAAATTAAGATTTTGAGATAAGAGGGTTAGGATTTATTAGAAGACATGGAATGGTATTGGCAGAATTTTCCCTTCAAAAATGCAGAGGCAGTTTAATTTTCCAGACATGAAAACATCCTAGAATTGTTGTCATGACAAAAATTAAAGGCTCTGTAAGTTAACAGTTAGATTCTTCTTATTAACTTATCCTGTGGATAGCTCATTTCCATTTCCTTTTATTCCTCCTCAGATTTAAAAGCAAAACATTCCTTTTCCATTTGGTCAGGCAGAGGAGCAGTTCGTACTTCTGTGGTAAGTTTTGATGCTATTGATATAGGTGTTCCAAAATAAACAGCAAATTCCTGAAGATGGAATTCTTTCAGGATTCTGTGTATGCATTGCAATCCTGGATAAAAGCATGTTTGGCTAAATCTGCTTGTCTTTCATGCAGATAATCTGGTTGGAATTGCTGTACAACAGTGTTGCCAGGTATTTCTGAAGCAGGAATGTGCATATATAGTTCATAAACACTTTGAATTAAAATTCAGTAATCTCTCTCTTAAACAACCTTAGAAGAAGTTATTTATCAGAAAATCATACCAAACTGTAAAGCTTGTCAGAGCTGAAGAAGGCAGCATTTGATCATGGGGGTCCAATTTAAAAGCTGTTTTTCATAACAGTGTGTGTGTTAGAATATAACATTTATTGAAGCAGAGCTGAGAGACTTCTGCAGAGAGTCTTGACCTGTCAGGTTCCTTGATACTCGCAGAAAATATTTTCTGTTTGTAGAACTCTGTAATTTCTACTTCTTAAACAGAATCCTCTGTAAACTCCTCCTCTATTAATAGCTATTAGAAAATAAATCCTGTGGAATTTTTTACTGCTCCATTTTCACACTCTTTTTTGCTAATCTCTTATCAAATACTTCATGTTGTGCTTGGTCATAGATAAGCACAGGGAAGCTCCAGGGAAAGGGTGTTTGATCATAACAGCCTATAAAATGAAACTATCTGTACCCTACTCTGGGCCACCATGGAGAGAAATTAGCCATGACTTTTAAGAACTATTACTGGGAATTAATCTTCTACATTTCATCATCTGCGACACTGAGCTCCCTTCACACTTTCAAAGATGAAGCGTGTGTTTTCTTATTCCCATTCTGGTGCAAAATAAACAAAATTCCATAAATGTGCTCTTTCAATGTCAGTTTCATCTGTTTCAACAATAGATGTTGTGTACTCGAGATATTTTTTGCAGTCAAACTCATCACTGACTTGATTCCAAATATCGGAGGGTAGTAGCCTGAAATAAAATTCAAACATAAAGTCATAGGATTCAGCCAAACCATGTTTTTATTTGGACTGTGGCACTGATCTCTTTAGCAAGTGGAAAAAGCAATGACTGATGCTGTGAATGCCTAAGTACAGCAGTGAGCTGTTAAAACTGCCACTATTACCAGAATTTTTTTAATTGCTACACTCACAAATATTTGGAAGCATTCTTGGTATACTCTGGGTTAAAAAAAAAACAAACAAACCAAACCAACCATAAAGACAAAACAAAAAACCAATACAAACAAACAAAACCCCCTAAAAAAATCACTTTGTTTTTAAGAGACCTAAAAATTCTCCCTAGAAATTTCTATACAGTAAATCAAGTTGGTATCCCTTTCAAATAGTCAACAGCATGCTGAATGCCAGTATAATCTTCCATCATACTTATTCCTATGCATCCATCTTCTGAAAAATGAGACTTTTTACAGTTAAATCATCACAGGCCACTTTTTTTTCTTTGATTCCTCTAGTTATGGGAAGCATGAGAAAGCTGACCTTCCCTTTCCTCACCCTCTTCATTGTACATCAGAAGCCGGTATTTTTGTCTGCTGCAGTTCAGACAATGTCAAAGTGGAGGGGATCAAAAAAAAGAGAAAAAGAAAAACAATAACTAGGGCTGTCTGCCCATCCTTCCACTGTGTGAACAGGGAGGGTCTGAGGCAGTGCTTTTCATGGGACAGGATTCCATCAAGACTTAACAAATTTAAAAAATATCATTTTGATACCTCAGTAAATTGAGCAATTTTGTGGGGGGGACTCTTAGAAGTGTTTCTCAGTTAGCATCACTGTACATTGAACTGGTACCAGTGAAAGAAACCTTTTTGTTTTAAGTACAGATACTAGTGCAAATGAGGCTTTGGCTACTAATACTCAGATTCATAGGCACAGTTTTAGAATCCTATTGTAAAAAGTTGGCTGATAGATCTGGACATATATTTTAGTGATGCGAGGCACTCATTAAATGAATTTCTGTAGTTTTATTTACTTTGTTAGATATTGTTCTGTATTTAACGTCTGCAGCTGTTCATCTTGTAAAGAGGGATGCACTACTTGAGCAGAAAAATGGAACCTATTTCCCAAAATTCTTAATAACACAAAAACTAGTTTTACTGTTATTTTACCATTTGATGATAATCAGGCTTTTTGAGAGGTGACGTCTCTGTGACTCAATATGATTGCATCTTTTCATTACTTTGCTGAGAATTTTTTAAACTGTTCTAAAATGTGTGTTTAAAATGGTAGTTATACATTAAGGTATAAGGTAACTTCAAAGACACCTTTAAGAAACACAGGTTTAAATTTTCTTTATCTCTGTCACAAAGTTTATTTGTTGATTCTGAAGGAATTAAATTGATAAATGCAGTGCTCAGGTAGCACCCTGTGACATTTTAACCCGGGTTCAAAGCTTCACTTGTGGTTCAGCTCCCTCAAAGGACCTTTGATGTTCTTACATTCATTCACCCTTCATTTGCTATTGTCTTAAGTATTTACTTTCTGGAGTTTGTTTAGGAAAGGTATTCTAGGATGTAGCAGTGTATCTTAAAACAAAACTATGGCAGGATAGAGATGCTTACAGAGATGTTACTTACCTGTCATCTGTCAGGTACTTACATATAAATTGCAAGGTCAATAGAAAAGCTATATCATTCTGAAATATTAAATGGGAGGAAAAACTGTATATTTCCTTGAAATATATTTCAGTCATTTTCTCTTTGGGAATGTTTTCAAATTTGAGTGTTGATTTTAACTTTTTCAACTTCAACATTAAAGCTAGAAAAAAAAATCCTTGAAACTCATTTGAAAAATAAAGTTTTCAGAATATACCTACTTTGTGTAGCCTTATAATTTTAAATATTAGTTTTTCACAGCTTTGTGTGAGCAATTAGCAATATGTGTGTGCAAAAGATTTATTCTGTTCTGTTCACTGGAAATACTAAGTACCTCATGAGGCATTTGATATCAAAGCTGGCTGGAACATCTGCCTTTTCTTCATTCCTAGGCTGACCAATGGCACTAATGTACATTATGCATAAGGTTGAAAATTAAACTAGGAAGAAGTAGCATGATCTGAGCATGCAATGCAAAATCAGAATTGGACAGTTACAAGGTTTTCTCAAGGGGAATACTGCAAGAGATTGTTTACCTAATTCCTGGGTATAAAATTTATTTATTCTGTTTTATTTTAGAAATGTTCCTTTTCCAATCCCTAAATTAACAAGGCTGTATCATGATATTGAAATAGTAAAATAAGGATTTAAATATAAATGAAGAAAAATTAGCAAGTTCTAAAATTAAAGATAAATCTTAGCATCATTTTTCATTTTTTATTTCACTCAGAAAACTTAAGGCTAGAAGGAACTCCAGGGGCTGACTAGTCTTCCCCCTCACAGGTTGCTCAGACAGGCTGTGCAGTCTCTATCCTGAACAGCTGGCTCTGGGTGGCTCTGCTCCAGCAGGAGGGTTGGACCACACGAGGCTCCAGAGGCCCCATCCAGCCTCAACCAGTCTGTGATTCTGTGACCTGGAGCAAAATCAGATGTGGTTGTACCATTTTTAACAGATATTTGCCAGCTTGATTTTAAAATGTATTTGATCTCTGTTTATAAAAACTGGAATGCTTTATCCACAGGCAATATATTCCAGCACTTCCCTGTCTTCATCTTCTTCAAAACATTTTTCTTGTCATTATAGCTAAATTTTTCTTCATGCAGGTTGACTATGTAATGATTTTCTGTCCTACCCTCAGTAGATATTAATCTAAGCTGAATCAACTGTCTAGAGAGGTGAAAACTCTTGTCCATTCGAAGGTTGCTTCGCAGGCTGGAGAGAACATGCATAGCTACATAGCCCAGTGTGGTGGCTTTTTTCTTTTCTTTTCCTTTCAGCAGCATGATATTCTTGACTGGTGTTTACCTGTCATCTACAATTACCCCTCAAGACTTTTTTCATTATTGTTTCTTACTTATATGTTCCTCATCTTTCATATAGATTATTCCAGCCTTACTAAAATACCTTGAATTTGTTCATGTGAAGTTTTATCTTACTATGTTTAGGCCATTTGTGTAAATTTCAAGATAATTTTAATTAGTCATATTCTTGAAATTTATTTACACCCCTCCTCACTTTCTGGAAGTTTGTAAATTTAATAAATATACACCCTCTTCAGTCAGTTTGGGAAAAAGTTTATTTTTACAATTGGTTAATCCATATAAACTTTAGCATAGAAATCCTTCTATTTTGATAGTGAACCACTGATAAACAATCTCTGATTTTTGTTTAGCAAAGAAAATACATATTAAAAAATTACTGTTTAAATTCTTCTCTATGTAGGTTTTGCTACAGAGGAAAAATAAATATGTGAAACTTAGTGCAAACAATGTGTATCTCTAATGACCGTACTTATTTATAGAGGAAGGATTCAACATTTCTATGCAAATTATATATAAAGGAAACTCAATATGTAGTTGTATGTAGTTGTTGCTTGGAAGGGGCAGTATAACTAGTTTAGTAATAATAATAATAATAATGTAGTTTAGTAATTCACAACTGGAATTACCCAGAGCTTAAAAATTAAAAATAAAAAAAAAGATTTTTTTTTTCTCTTGGGGGTTCTTCCTATTTATCTTTAACAAACTATTTCAAATCCCTTAGTTAAGAGCCTGAAATAAGGCGGTATGAACTCACTGTGTAAATAAAACCATAAAGAGCCAAAAGAAATAATCTAAATTGGAATTTTACCCATACTTAGTCAGCAGTACTTAGACAGAAGTAGTAGTGTAACTATAAAAAGTTAGCTGACTAATTTGCTAGTTTGCTTTTCTTGTAATTAGAGATGTTGGTACAGTTTTAAAATCAGTCTTCAGCTTACCATTGTGCTTTTTGTGGTGAAAATAATAGAAAAAATATAGGTACACTAGTACTGGTTATGTAGTCAAATGTAGTATACAGTAAACAGCTATTTATATCCTGTAGTGTATATATAAAATATAATGCCATCTTTGTTCCATGTGCATTGTTTACAACCTTGTGGTTTTCTAGCCTCAGTATGGAAAAAGGTAATTAAGCTCCAAAGAAAGGAGAGTTAAGTTGCAGTTCCAGAACAACTCCATGGATGCTCAGTAGAAGCGAAGGTTTGGGTTCCTCATGACCCAGTTTCTTTTGGACTATTGGTTTACCCTTTTCCCAACTGTCTGTAATCAACCTGTTATTGCTAATCCCTGACCAGGCACCCTACCTGCAAATCTGCTAAAGACTCCTAATGATGTTCTGATTCTGCCAAAGTTTTAACAGAAATGTGGGAGAAAGGGAGCCTAAGGCCAGTCTCTTTTAGCTCAGCACGGAACTATGCTTAAAATAGGAGAAGAGAAAGGGGCACATGATCCATGGCTGGCTTCTGCTCTGTTGACTCTGGACAAGTTAGCTAGAACATTTGTTTGTCCTGAATTCCCAAAGGTCCAGAACAGTGTTAGTAATGCTGACATAGCTTTGTAAAGCATTTGTTGGGTGAAAAATAGTATTTAAATGCCCTTTGGAGTGAGATTATATAAAAAAAAAAAGGTGGGTTAGAAACAAAAGGCATGAATCCTTTTTTTCACAATGTCCTTAGTTACAAGGTAAGAAGAGGCCTGATAAACATCACTTCTAGATGATCATCTAGTGTTTCAGTCACATAGGAATTCTCAAGAAGTGCTGTATCTCCTTGAGTCTTGCTTTAATTCTTAATATATTGGCCATTTGACTTGTGACAAAGGGTTGAAGCTGCTGCTGCTTCTGTGATCTTGGCCTGCTCAGCTGTAGAACCTTGAAGATCTTCTGAAATGGCAGAAATCAACTTCTTCCTTCCTGGATAATTTTTCAGTTATACTTGCAATTATTCCATGGAACTGATGTGTGTCCAGAGCTCCTCCTCTTAGGTTTACCAGGAAAAGAACTTGAACACAAAGTTCATGAAACCAAGAACTTTGGGTTTTTAATAGTTTGTTGATGTGTAATTTATATAATTTATTTTGATTTGTTACTTTTCTGGAGAATACTGTTAACCTTACATCTAACCCTTCTTTAAAGATTCAAGCTGGTTATCCATTTTTTAATTACTTTTACCAGAGCAGTGGATAATAATTAGTTCTTGAAAGAAAATATTCCCTAGTGAATGTATTACACTTATAAAACAACTGGGATACCTATATTGATTCTGGCTGGAAATTTAAAATGCAACCTTGAACACTTTGTGATCTTCCCAGTGGAATGTCCAAATTACTTTTGGTGCCAAGCGCTGTATTTAATCCACATTATTATTTAAATTCTTTCTGTTGAAATATATTAAATTAAATAGTGACTAAGTTGAATCACTGGTATTTGCAGAGATGGAAAAGTGTTTTTTCACAGTATCTCTATCAAATTCTGTCATACAAACATGTCTTTCTACTCACCTTTTATTTCAGTATTGTTGGATAAATTCTGACCTATATTCTATTCTGAACTATAGAAATAATTACTTTACTGCATGGCTATTTTTTGCATGAAATCACATTAAATACATGTTAACCTATAAACTCTTGATGTGTGGATAAAGACAAGCAATAATCTCATTTGTGAAAGCAGCCAATAATCAGAGATCTGTGTCTTTGTTTTTTAATCCTAATTAAGTATGCATCTTGGGCATCTGTATACTTCAGTACTACGTTTGAAGTTTTTGTAAACTGTGTCATTGCAGCTATCTAATCACTCACTGCTTATAATACTATATTAAAATCCTGTTAGTTTTTTCTTTAGTACTATAATTAAGAATAAATATCCTATACCTCTTCTGGTCACTATGAATTTAATCCAATCAATTCAGCATGTGAAAGTACATCTGTAGTAAGCTGGGAAAGTATTTTTGCAAAGGCTGTGCAAGTAATCTTCTGCTTCTGCTTCAGAGAGCATCTGAACCTGTATCACAATCTACCAGTTTTCAAATACCGATTTCTTGAATTACTATTTATTGAAAATAACTAGCAGAGGAAAAATGGTTTTGAGTAATTTTTCTCTTTGAATAATAATTCATGCTTACTAATCACTTAGAGGTAACTGTGAGCAGAAGTAGTTGCCAAGGAAATTTTGAAACAGGAAATTTGAAATTTCACGTTGAGCCAGTGATGCAAAAGGCCATGGTTTATAAAGACATGCGTAAAAGCAGTAATCACACCACCAAAATATCTGTAACAGAATTCTTTATTGTAAAGATTGCCTGTGGAATGTTTTACCATTTTTGTGTGTGCTTGGCATTATGAGCTCTTCTGAGCCAAAAAGCTGTATGCACCTGACAAAGGGATTCCCAGATTCCATACTCATTCCCGTATGTAATTGAGTATGTGAATATCTTTATTTTATCTTCTTGTTTCAACTTCAGATTAACTTGGTAAAGTGAAGTTCTGGTAGGCTGGTGTCTAGCCAGTGCTGTGTTGAGATTCAGTATCTATGATGGACCAGTGAGTCCCCATTAATGTGGAACCTTTCCAAAAACAGGTGATGGACCCAGCCTGATTTCTGTAATCACACCTTTAAATAAAAAATAAGTTGACTGTATTTCAGCATGTTTCTGAAGCTACAGACTGCAAAGAAAATTCTGATAATTGGTTTTAAAAGAAATTGTACAGCAACTTATGTAGTATAATTACTTACCCAGATCAAATTTTTGTTGCTTGGATTTTGCTATTGAATTAGTCTGACAAGTGGCAAAAAATATGTAGCTGCACTATTGCAAACCTGAAAGAGAAATTTTTAAATTGACTGCACCAACAAATATGCCTTCCATGGAAGGGAAATAATCAATGGGACTTGATTTTTACTTATCAGTAGTTCTGGTCCATGCTGTGGCATCTACGGAGTGCTGCCTCACAGTATCTGTGAAAAGTGCTGAGGAAATGCCTTAATCAGTAAATAGGAAACAAACATGAACACAGAAGACTCCAAAACCAAAAGTAGTAAGTTAATAATATCTCATGATATTAAGAAAAGGAAAAGACAGATATCTGAAGGTATGAAACTGTAGATAATCTTCTAGTGCCAGAAGCACATGCTTACTGATGTAGCTATGTCTCCACTAGCAAGATTTTCCTGTTTAGATAGGCAGCAGGGGAGTTTTGCTGCTAAACAGATCTTGTGTTTACCTGGCTAAAGTTAAAATAAAGCAACAAAAGCCAAACAAAAACCCAAACCAAAAAACCAAACCACCCAGCAACACAAAAAAAAAACCCACTTTTACAGCTCTGCTAGGTTCTGAAAGCTGCCAAGGGACCTCTGTATCATGCCCTGTTCCAAACATTGTGTGCACACACAGTCTGGCCCTGGAAGGAGCTGCAGGTCCTTCCTGAGCAGGACATGTTCCAGTGTCAGCTATGAGCTCAGACTTAATTCTGTGCTTAGGTGAAATGCAAATTGTGTTACTAAACCTTTTAAAGAATGTATGAGATACAATATATTAGAAGGTTGATTGTCCCCTTGAGGAAAGGTAAAGTGAGAAGGGTCTTTCTTAGAAAAAAAAATATTTTTCTATTGAAAAAGCAAGTTTTCTTGCAGGAACCTGGCTTAAAGCATTCAATGGCAATATATCACAAATACAGTCTAACAAATAGTAACAAGAAACCTACTTAGGACAGTATAAAATGTTCACCTCTGTCAGCGAAATGCCGTAGATACATAACTGGTTTATCCCAGACACATTCCATTTGAAACTCTAACGTAGCAACTTCTTCAATAAAGAACATTTTGTGCTGCAGAAAGCACCAATCAAGCAGCTACAAAAATCCTTTGCACTCTGTCCTTTCCTGTTCACAGTATGTCCGTGTGCCTCCCTTAGTTGGCAGCTATTCCTCCTAGCAGCTGTAGAGTTTTTAACGGGGTAGTTCTGAGGACCCAGCAGGTTGGCTGTACTACAAATGTCGGCTTTTGGGGAAAATGGGCTCCCTCTGGTGAGTGGTTGAGTGGTTGTCAACTGAACTACCTTTGTGGTTTGGGTTGTCTTAGCTTAGATTTCGTTTTCAAATGGTACCCTCACAGTTCTTGAGCACTTGCATGTACTGACATAAAATGTGTTCCTAGCAACTGTCAACACTCATCATCTTGATTTCCTGGAGTAGCAGAGGGCTTGAAATATAAATCTTGCAACTTTTCACCAGCTGGGAGGGAAGGCTAGGAGACTGCTGCAAAGGGATGCCTATGGAAAATTAGGTATTACAATTGTGTCAGGTAATTTTGGTGTGCTTCAGTTCCAACTCTGGCCTCTGTAGCTGGTTAATGTTTCTTAAGTATTTTTCCTTTCATCCTGTGCTGTGTGACTGACTACCTTTACTTTTTGCAGGTTGCTGGTGTGAATTAAAGAAGCATGAGTATGCAGTCCTTTTGTGGCAAGTGTATTTACACACATGTAAATCCAGGAATGAAAGTTGTCTTGATTCTTCAATTCCAACCTCTCCAGGCTGTGATGGTGGAGGTCTGTTGACACTGTACATCTAGTCCCACATAAGCTGTCTCCTAAACAAGATTTGACTAATTTTTAAAGAACCTGAAAAGGCCATTAAATTTATCATTGAGGCAAGATTTCCAAATTGCATGTTCATGCAACTTTCATCTAGAACTCAGTTAAACAGACATCCTATCTTAATGGAACAGGTAAACTGGAGATAGCTGTGTAGAAATTGTCTTAGATCTTGCAGGTTGTTTGCAGTAGGAGTGAGGATCTCTAGTCCTTGATCTAGCTACAGAGAAAGTTTATTGAAATTCCTGGTGTTCTTTTTTTAAGTTTTCAATTCTGGGTGATAACCACTCTCTCATCCTTTCAGTAAATACCCTTCAAAGGGTGTTGTGAAGATAAAAAGGTGATGTTAAGGGGACAAAGCAAGAGGAAAGGGGACTTTCAGCCTTGGGTTTTAGTCAAACAGAAACACACCAGGCAAGCAAAATAAGTGTGACTGCTGAACTGCAGCTAGGTAATTCTGAGCACACCTCAAGCCCAGGAAATAATGACTGGATCAAAAAACACACCCACCTGCATTGTTCATCATAGCTTGGAGGTTTGTGAAGCTTAGCTGTCTTTTTTATGTTGTTAGTTCTTGTGCCAAGCATGATCCCACCAGGGGCTGTTTCCTCCTCTCTCACAGCTCAGTGGCAGTCAAAGGTGTTCAGAATACTGAATATAAATTGTTCTAAGCAGAGAAATTGTAGATTTCATTGTGCCCAGCAGAGAAAGCAGATGTGTGTCAGTGAAAGTACCGTGAGTGTGGTAGTGTTGGAAACATGATCAGATTGACATGATCAGCTTTGGATTTGGAAGCTGTACAGATGTCTTTTTGTTATAATCTGCAACTTTAAATTGCATTTAAATGGAACATAATTGAGATTTAAATTAATATTAATAAACTAATAAGAAAACAATGAATATTAAAATTAAAAATAATTTTCTCCATTAAGAGTACTCAAAGAAAACAAATATCATTAAACATAAGAGCTGCAGCTATCAAGAAATTAAACCAAACTAATTTCTCAAAGCTTCCAACTGCCTGATGAGTGTGGTCTTTTTCTTTTTGTTGTTTATTTAACTAAATAAATGTTAAGTGTCATATGTTGTACACTTAGTCACTGAATGTAATTGCAAAGATATAATGAAAATCCTGAACATTTCCACTGGGCACATTTGAAAATTATAACCTTAAATGATTTGGTTTTTAATTTGCTAATCAATATCAAATTTTGTCTTCCTATGTTTTTCTTATAGAGAATTTTGGTCAGGTAACAGAATAGGTATTTTTGAACAACATTAACATTGCTTTTAATTTCAGGGATTATGAATTTATTTTTTTTTAAATTTATCCTATTGTCCATTTTGGAAAAGGTTTCAATAATATTTAGTGTTGTTGAGGATCTAAATGCACTCTTAATTTCTGTCTGGTCTTACCTGTCATCACTACTGATTCATCAGAACTACAAATGGGAAGAAGTTGATGTTTGAATTTAGTCTTCATTTAGTATTTTTATTAGTGCTTTGAACTTACTTCTGCAAAACAGCTAGCATAGGATTATTTGCTTATGCTAAATCTCTGATCATCTCTTCTGTGACAATAAGTAATTAGAATGTTAGAAGTAACTGCCCAGTTCCAAGCCCAGCTACTTTCTCATTTGTATAATAAAACACTTTTATTTTAAGAGACATGTCTTATTGCTAAGACAAAGAACTTCACCCTTTGAAACTACTGTAAAATACCTCTGTCTACTAAATAAAGCAATGTGTAGATACATATTACAAGACTGCAATAACATTATATATAATGTAAAACCCACCTTCTAGAGAATATCTATGATATTCATTCTTCTGGTCTTACTGAGAATATTCTAGGAGCTGAGTGATGCCAGTGAATCTTTTTTTTTTTTTTTTCAGTGTAACTGGGGTCAGCTTTTTAATTCTACAGTTACATGACTTGTCCTCGACTAGTCCATCACTTTGGTATCTAGCATATCAGAATAAATCTTACAGTAAAACAAGTTAGCAGTATTTCCACTGACATAAAACAGCATAAATACAGAGGCTGGGCCAAATTGCCTAGGTCAAATCAGATCTCTGAACTTTTGGACTGGGTCCAGCATTGTATAAAGCATTCCTTTTTTTCCTTTTTTTTTTTTTTTAATTTTATTTAACGACTTGTATATACTTAAATATTTAAAGTAACAGGACTTCTGTTCTTGGAAATTCAAGTGTAGGCTGGTCTCAGCTGCTGTACTGCTTCATGGTCTACGGAGCTCATTCTCAAACCAAAGGGCACAGAAGTCAGAATGAAGGTGGAAACTCATGTAGTCAAACTGCTGACAAAGGAATATGCAACAGGTCTGTGATACTAGTTGCATTAATTTTTCTTTGTATTAAAGAAGTATGTAAATTTATTCGGATGAAGGGTGATGAGACTTAGGTCTAGATTATGCTGTTAGCAGTTTGAGAGAAATGTCACTTCTATGCTTTACTCATGAAAATAATGTTATTTCAACGTCATTCAAACTTCGTTTGGGTCCACGTTGTCTGTCTGGAAGAGGCATTGCAGAAGTAGCGAGCACTCGTGTCAGTTAAACATGTCCCTTCCCACTGGTTCCCATACATTTGGTTTCTGCCTTCAGGGGGGCAGGGAAGGCGTTCCAGGCGCGTTAGAGCCAAGCCCAAGCAGCCACGTCGGAGAGATGAGTTAACCCCTTCCTAGGAGAAGCCACGGTCCGGGCTGTCTCCTGCGCTCCAAGTCCTCCGGGACGTGTGCCATTAGAATTTACCATCAACTTCATTGAGAAGCCATTTCCTTCAGACTGGGAAGTTTTCTGACCGTCCTCCACTGCAGCGCCGCGGGCATGGGACATGGCACCACGTAGTCGAAAGAACGATGGATGGCAAGATGTATGCATATGTATACGTATAAAGAAATGTATTTCCCAGCACCGAGAGAAAAGGTTGAGAGAAATAGGACTGTAGTCCACGACTCTCCCTGCTGTGCTGTCGCCAGACCCAGGGCTGAGCCTGCCCAAAGGGAAGCACCGCAATCCCTGTCCTGTCCCGGGGTGGGAGTTGGTTTCTGCTGAGCCCGGTACGCCTGTGTAGATAAACGCACATTTCTCTGCAGCCCTTTTCAGACTTCCCGCTCCACCTCGGCATGCAGGGGCTGCGGGAGGGCGGGCCGTGCGCGGGGGAAAGGGCCGAGCGGGGAGCAGCGGGGCCCGAGCCTGGCCAGCCTGCCGGCCGGGCACGCACCGGGCGGGGGGACCTCGCTCGTGTCCGCCGGGAGGCGAAAGCGCTCTTACCTCGGAATGGGAGTCGCGCACGTCCCGCTCCCCCCGCCGGACTCCCTTTAGTCCTAAAAACCGTTGCTTAACACCCCCCTAAGCAGGCGCGCAGGGGGGATGCAGGGAGCATCAAAACAGATGCAGGGAGCTCGCTGTGCGAGGCCGTGCTGTCCCACAGCCAAGTGACTGCCCCGAGCCCGCGGCGACGGGACGTGATTCCAGCCAAGCGGCTCCGCTTCGGATGCTGAGGGCAGTTGAGAGCCTCAAGCTTTCCTCAGGTCCGTGTGCATTTGCCGGAAAGCAACTCGCAGATTAAAGATTAAAGTGAGGCAGGAGAAGTAGTAACATTCTAGATGCTGGGGACTATTATTTTGCTGTAAAGTAATTAATGGTGTTTCCATAGTTAGAGTTGCTGAAAAGGATATTTGTCATTTTGGGGGTTTTGATTTTTTCCATTCAATAATAGGTCCTTCCTGACCAGGGCCTTTGCAATAAAGTCACTTTCCTAAAGCAAAGTCCCAACAAGTCGTCATTCGGGGAGATTTCTTGTACTATGCAGCGCTGTCGGGCTCGGCTGCTTTCATTTAGTGGTTTTGAATCGCTCTAGAGAGGCATAGTGTGCTGCCTTTAAATACACGTTTTTTTCAAAAAAGGCTCTTGTCTTGGGAAACTGCTCGATTTGCAGGAAACCCTCCGGATGTTTGCTGCTTTTCATGTGGCATTTGTGGTCGGCTCTGATAACGCTGGGAGCACCACTTCCAACACCGCATTCTGTAATGGACCTGAAATAGAAACACATCTCTCGCCGGAGGATCCCCACTCCGCGCCCCCGCGCTGCGTACCGGCGGGTTTAAAAGGTCAATAAATCAGAAGGATGAACTCTCGGTGGCATTGCTAGGTTGGGAAAGTTAACGAATGACCCCAGGAGTCGTGCGACCACGAAGGTTTCAGGAGTGTCGGAAGAAGCTCCCTATTAAACGCTGCGGGGAAGTGAAGTCTGAGCACAGGGGGCGACTGGACCGAGAAGCGGCGCAGTGCTGTGTGTTTTAGAGTTACAATTCGAAAATACCCAAACAGTCTAAACAAAACGCTAGAAAAGAAGGGAGATAATCTATATATAACGCCAGGGGCCCTTGAAGGGTCACAAACTGCCAACATTTTCTGTTCAAACCACGGAGCTTTTACTTTCTCGGCTTAGATTCAAAACACACCTTTTTTTCTTTGATCCCAGATCAATGAGCTGTAGAAACGGTTTCAACAAATCTCCCAGACAAAGTCAACTGTAGTTGCTTAGTTTATTACCTCATGTTCATTATACAGAAAAACATTTTCCTTTCTCCTGAAAGTGACAGCCCTAAAAATTGCTGCAAGCTTTATGCGCAAGAAGTCCCTCTACTCGCTGAACTTTTTCAGTAAAAGCTCCTGCGGGATATTTTCGCTTGGCTCAATTCTGCTAATTAGAGCGAAAGGGAAAATTTGGCGTTTTAACAAGATCAACTGGTTTAAAAAAGGTAACACTCTTTCCTACGGTTTAAACTCCTAGTTGGTTAGTGTTGTCCGAGTCAGTAACGCGGCGTGAGCTGGAAGCTGCTCTGGGAAGCAATGGAAACGGACCGGCTCCCTTAGAGCAGCGCGTTGTTGCCTACTGGGGTTTTGTTTTGCTTGGAAGTCATGTTGCTTATTCCCTCAGCTGAGTATTCTGTTATCCGCAGGGAAAAATACACAGGCTTTCCTCACGCATGAGTTTTCTTTAAACACGATTCTGATGCTTTTAAATTCAGAATTTTCTCTGGGTATCGGCCGTGCGTCCGTGCGTGGCCTGTCTCGGGGCGGCTGGCCTGGGATTGAGGGCTCTGAGTCCCGGCACGTCGGGTCGGAAAATGTCACAAGCTCAGCCATAAAACTGAAGCCCTTAGTACACCAGCCTTACCCAGGCATGTCCTAAGGTAGTGTCCCGAAGGCGCTGGAATAAAAACGAGTGAAAAAAAGCACTTTATTCCTGACGAGCGTTCCTGGTTATCGCCAATTCTGGGCTGACTGTTTTGCAAGCGCAGTGTCACCATTAATTTATTTTACAGTCAATTCTAAGTGCATAATACTTTTGCAAGAATGGTGCTATTATATACTAGTTTGATGTTAATTTAAAACACATATATGTAGGATCACTGTTTTCGCCTCAGCTGCTTTTTAGAGCATGTAATATAAGGACTAAAAGCACGGTTGCTTGAATCGCTGCCTCTGTGCTGGACTAGCACCAGTCCTGGAATGGAGGAAAAGAAAGTTAAAACTTTTTGGTTTGGTTTAGGCAGATATCAGTCTTTTGATAACAGTTTCGACTCCTTACAACAGAGACAAATATGTTAATTATTATGCTGGAAACATATAGCTGGTTTATAATCTATAAAAAGCAGTGGGGAGCAGAAAGCTAAATGTAAAAATGACTGGAAAATTGTCTTCACCTGTGTTCGTCCCTGGCAGCTCCGCTACTGCGATCTTCTTCTTTTGAAGCATCTGTCCATCAAGTGTAAAGGAGCAAGCTTTACGTTGTGTGAAACAGGAAATTCAATGTTAGAATACGTTAATGGTTATTCTGACTTCATTCATTTAATTTCAGCGAGAATTCTTACAATATTGGTTTATTTGATCAAAGTGGCTACCCAAACAAAGGTGTCCTTAACAAAATAAACCCCTTTGATCTTCAGTTTAAAGCTGAGCGGTTTCTCAAATAAGCATTGATGCATTTAATAGCACCACATAACAATGCAAATATTAACCAAAGCATCCATGAAAACTCCGTATTCTGCATTAGTTTGTGTGCCAAAGCAGAACATAAATGGTGCTGAGATAAAATTCTGTTTATTCTGAAGTGATGGACATTTTTCAAACATCTGTTTGTAATTACAGTTTATTTATTTGGGCAAATCAGAGGAATCCGGGTAACGTATTGGCACAAGCAAGAAGTACTAAAAAGTTCAACGTATTATTAATAACTACAAGGAATATTTATGCTACCGACAGACACTGAATAGCTTTATTAGGAAGAAAGAAAAAGTGGGAGAGGATATGTATCATAGGGTTTACTCTGGGTTCAGCATCCTATTGTCCAGGGAGCTGAGCTCTTTAATGGGCTAACGAGGGGGAAAATGCTCAGGTAGCGCAAGAGGATACGAAGCTGAAGTGTGAGGCAGAGATGATGATATGTCTTCTCATTAGCAAGCTACATCCCACATCTACGTGCAGGAGAAGCCGCTTGTGCCTCTCAGAGTGTCAAAGGGTATCTCGGCACTAGTGTAGATACTCTGTCCCTTTCCCCTCTTTGGTATCTGCTGCGCTCAGGGATGTCCATCAGCGCACGGCCTCGTGGGCCGGTCTGCGCTGCCCTTGCGGAGGGCAGGGCTGAAGCCGGCGGCGCTCACGGATGCGCTGCCGGTGCCCCGAGCCGCGGGGGCGGGGGCAGCGCTGGCGGCGGCGGAGCCCGCGAT
Organism: Motacilla alba alba; assembly: GCF_015832195.1. Taxonomy (NCBI): domain Eukaryota; kingdom Metazoa; phylum Chordata; class Aves; order Passeriformes; family Motacillidae; genus Motacilla; species Motacilla alba. Next base: position 112,710,499 of record NC_052017.1, read on the forward strand.
GCGCTCAGGTGCCGGGCCCCGCCGGGAGGAGCCGGGAGGAGCCGCGGGGGCCGCCCCGCGGGGCAGCGCCGCGGGAGCCACGGCCGCCGTCCGGCTGCGCGCCCGCCCCCGCCGCCCCATTGGCCGCGCCGCGGCTCAAATAGGGCCGGGCCGGGCGCGGGCTCCGGCAGCAGCGAGCGGGCTCCGAGTGCCGAGTGCGTGCCCTGGGCTGGCCGCAGCTGCGGCTTTGGCGGCGGTGGGCAGCGCGTCCCGAGCGGTGCGGAGCGGTGCCGGCGCGAGATGAGCAGCCCCGATGCGGGCTACGCCAGCAGCGACGACCAGGTGCAGGTGCCGGGGCGGTGCTCGCTGCCCATCATGATGCCGGCCATGTGCCCGTGGGCAGAGTCGCTGAGCCCGCTGGGCGAGGCGAAGGCGAAGGGCGGCGCGGCGGCGTCGGGGCCGTCGGGCGGCCGCAGCAAGGGCGAGGCGCGGATCCGGCGTCCCATGAACGCCTTCATGGTGTGGGCGAAGGACGAGCGCAAGCGGCTGGCGCAGCAAAACCCGGACCTGCACAACGCCGAGCTCAGCAAGATGCTGGGTGAGCGCGGGCTCCCGTGGGGCGGGTCCGGGAGAGCGGGGGAAGCTCAGGGTCGGGGGTGTGGGCGGCGAGCGGGAGGATGCGTGGGCCGTCGGGCAGGGGTCCCGGTGTGTGGCGGTCGCGTCCGAGGGCGAGCGAGGATGGCGCAGAGCCGGGCGGGGCTGGGGGCGCGGGCTGCGGGCAAGGGGCGGTGTCGGTGTCGTCGGGAGCGGTCGCGGGTGCCGCTCGGTGAGCGGGCGGTCTGACGGTGTCGGTGGGTGCAGGTAAATCGTGGAAGGCGCTGTCGCTGGCGGAGAAGCGTCCGTTCGTGGAGGAGGCGGAGCGGCTGCGGGTGCAGCACATGCAGGACCACCCGAACTACAAGTACCGGCCGCGGCGGCGGAAGCAGGTGAAGCGCCTGAAGCGGGTGGAGAGCGGCTTCCTGCAGCACGGCCTGGCCGAGGCGGCGGCGGGGCCCGGGCTGGGCAGCGAGGTGTCCGGCGGCGGTGGCAGGATGTGCGTGGAGGGCCTGGGACTGGCGTACGGCGAGCAGGGCTACGCGGCGGCGGCGGGCGCGGGCCACTACCGGGACTGTCCGCCGCTGGGCGCCGCGTTCGACGGCTACAGCCTGCCGACGCCGGACCCGTCGCCGCTGGACGCGGCGGAGAGCGAGGCGTCCTTCTTCGCGGCGGGGCTGCAGGAGGAGTGCGCGCTGGTGCCCTACGGCTACGGCCCGCACCCGGCGGCCGCCGAGTACCCGGCAGCGGCGACCGAGAGCCCGTCGGGCGCGTCGCTGCGGCGGCACCTGCCGCCCGGGGAGGCGCTGGGCGCGGGCGGGTCGCTGCAGGGGCTGCTGGGCTGCCCGGCGCCGCTGCACGCCTACTACGGGCAGTGCCAGCCGCCGGGAGCGGGGCGCGGCCCGCCGCTGCCGCCGCCCGGGGCCGTGGGGCAGCCGTCGCCGCCGCCGGAGTCGTCGGCGCCGTGCCGGGAGCAGCTGGAGCAGCTGCGGCCGGAGGAGCTGCTGGGCGAGGTGGACCGCACGGAGTTCGAGCAGTACCTGCGCTTCGCCTGCAAGCCCGAGCTGGGGCTGCCCTACGGCGGCCACGAGGCGGCCGCGCTGCCGTCGCCCGAGGTCGCGGGTCCCATCTCGTCGGCCGTGTCGGACGCCAGCAGCGCCGTCTACTACTGCGGCTACCCCGACTTGTGAGGGGCCCGCTGGGGCACGGCACGGACACTGGCATGGAGGCGCCCGGCCCCGCTCCTATTTATGTAATTTATTTGAATCTTGAGAACTGACAGGGTATCTGTGACCTACTCGAGGTTTAAAAGGTGATGTGCCATCTCGCTGTTCAGGTGGTGCAGTTCTTACCATCACTGTCCCACAGTGAGATCTAAAACTGTTGCCGCGTGATACTAGGGGCACACGGAGAACATAATTTCTGAGATCTTGTTAGAGATCCACATGCTTTTGTATGTTTTGCAGAGTGCTGTGTTTTATATGATGGATTTGTACAGAATGATTTTGCACTTTTACAATAAAGGGAAAATAATAAAACTGGTCTCTGACAACCCCTCCAAGAGCTCTTATCGTCCTTCGTAATTGATTGTTACTGCTTTTTAAACTACTTTTGTGAGTGTCCCGTGCACGAAGCATTAGGTCCTCTCACACTTTCTGTAGACCACCTTCCTATGTTTCTCCTGCTTCAGTTACAGACAAAAATTTCAAGCTTTCTGTAACTGCCTACTCCAGGCTCTTCTGTTTGTTTTTTTCTTTCCACTTTTTTTGGTGCTTTCTTATAGAGCCGATTAAAATGACTGAACTAAAAAAAAAAAAAAAAAAAAAAAACGAGGCCCGTTTTATATTTGAAGTGTTAAAAATCTCTGTGAGAGTGCCTGCTGTAGTAAGTTAGTTGCTCTGTTTTTAATGGGAACAGGGACTCGTTGATGGGACGGGTGCATAAGCGCTGGTTTAAGCACCTCCTGGGCCAGATTGTCTTTCGTGTCCCCCTAGCTGCCTTGCTGCTCCGGGGCGGGGGGGGTGGCGGTGTATCAGATCTCCGCTGCGCAGAACAAGAGCTGTCAATCAGGATTCAAAGTAAGTGAAAAATTACGCCACGAGCCTCCAAAGGGGGAGGCCAGCCGGGAGCAGCCCACTCGGCACCCTGCCACAGCGGCACCTTCATCCGTACATCCCGGAATCTTACCTTTCCTCTCCTAAAGAAATCCCTTGGTCGATGTCATCGCGCCCAGAAATAGGAATATCTCCGTGCTTGAGAAATGGGCATCCTGTAATTAAACTTGGGTGGAAAAGAGACCTTTCCATTTAGATGTTAGTGCTGAGTCCGGCTGTGGGATGGGACTGATAATTATGTCTATTGCTTAAATCGGGGGGAGGAGGTAACAGTCATCTGGGTCGTTTGCTTCCTAAGATAAAGCTGTGGAACTGAGCACCCGGGAGGAGGGGGCAGGGGCCGAAGTGGCAGACTTGCCCACTGATTAGCCTATCTTCCACGAGGACGGGAAATTAAATTGCGTCCGTTTTCAAATTACAATTAAAGAGACTTAGGTTCGTACTCGTAAAAGATAAAATAGATGCAAACTGCCTCACTCAATGAGATTTGAGAGCAGCCTCCTTGGCAAAAATCAACTTAGTAATTGTGCACTGAGACTTGAATCAAAAGTTATTCAGACTCCTAGTATTTAGTAAAATAGTCTACTCTCTAGTTTCTTAATCTTCCCATTTCACTTTTCAAAAAATCTTCAATGCTAAGAAATATACCTAAAATATCCACCTTGTCACTCTCTTCACTCCTCTCCCAACCGTACGTGAGAAAAACGATGTAATTCTGAAATAGGTGATACTTCAGAACAAGGACATAATATGTTTTCTTGACGCTTTAATTTGGAAAAAAAAAAAACAAAAAAAAAAAAACCAACCCAAACATTACATGTCTGAAACGTAGCTACATAAACCCAGGAAACAAATGTGCTTGAGAGATGATTTCTTGTCTGGTTGAGTTTTCCTTTTATTGCGGTATTTAAACCTACAGGATTAAAATAATTTTGTCCTTTTCACACATGTTCACAGCTTTCTGTGGGAAAATCACTTTAGCTGATTTGGGAAACAAGTCACAATTACCTTTTCATAACTTCAGTCACCATTTCTTTTCATTTCTCCTTGAGATGCAGGTTTTGCTCCCTTCTTCTGTCCTTCACCCCAACTTGTCAGACAGCTGAAGCCCGAAGTCAGACTTGAAACTGTAAGTGGCTCATAATACAGGTTGAAGATATTCGACTTTTTCTCTTCTTTTCTTTTCTTTTCTTTTCTTTTCTTTTCTTTTCTTTTCTTTTCTTTTCTTTTCTTTTCTTTTCTTTTCTTTTCTTTTCTTTTCTTTTCTTTTTTTTTCTTTTCTTTTTTTGGAAGGGAATGACACTAAATTGAAATAAATACACCGGTTTTGGTAAGAGCATTAGCCCGCACAACAGTCCAACACACCACAAAAATGTGCCGAACGGTGTGCAGTGAAGATGTGGCAGATCTTCCAGCAACCCTTTTCACAGAGCTTTTGCAGACTCAAATTAAAGAAGCATTATTTCTCTGTATGTAGCCAAATGTGTAGCTCTTTTTTCACCCTTCCCTACGAGAAGAACGGTCTGAAGCTTCTTTAAAATGTCTGAAACGCGGCAGATTTATGCCAACATGCATAATTTCTGCATCTCCGTCCAAGCCCTTTTTTCCTCAAAACATCTTGACTTTCTGATTCTAAATGACAAACACCCAACTCTGTCCTCTAGCCCCTCTGAAATCATTAAACTTTCCTCACTCCCCATGAGTGCCTATGACAATAGGCACATTAAAAGAAGAACCCTAAAGTGATTAATATTTCTTTCGCGAGTGCATTCCGCATCAAGGTTCTCGCTGTCAGGCGGTGAAAGCAGTTGCTGTGCGCCCCGGGGGACTGTGGAGAAGGCTTCAAGTGTGTGACAGAGACCGAGGTGCCTCCTGGCCGTATTCTACAGGCAGAGTCGGGATCTGCCACTGACACTCTGATCCCGGCACTGCACACAGGGCAATTCGCTCCCTGGAAACCGCGCTACTGGTTTACTCCACAAAAGTAAAACACAAAGACAGGATGGCATCTGCAAAGCCTCTCTAACCTTATCAAGACTCTTTCTCCAGTTAAACAACGGCATTACCTGGGCAGCGCCTTCCAGCCCCTTCCTACAGCAATGGTGAGTGCTCTCTGAAGTTCACAGAGATCACTTATGCCCCAAAGCCCAAAAGGTATCCAGCTCTTTGTCCTTTGTTTTGTTTTGGGGTTTTTCTGTCCCTCTCTCATTAATTCGCAATAAATCCCTAGTAACGTTTCGATTTTTCTTAACACAGTCAAGTCCCTTACGTTGGTGTCACATTGCAGGTGGAAGAGTTTGGTTTGTTGTTTTATTTCTGAGTGGGTTGGTTTGTTTGTGTGGGGTTTTTTTTGTGGTATTTGTTTGTTTGTTTTGGTTGGTTGGGTTGTTTTTTTGTGTTTTTAAAATTTGGTTTGGTTGGGGTTTTTTTTGTGGTTTGGTTGGTTTGCTGTGTTTTTAATTTTTTTTTTTTTTTGACGGCTTTTGTTTTTGTGTGTGTGTGTGTGTGTCTATATGTGCTTTCTGTCTTGCTGAGGTATATGGATAGAAAGGTAAGGGGGCCTAATATACAAAAAAGGGGACTTCAGGCCTAGGTACTAAATTAAAGTCAGCTCAAGGTTTGTCCATGCAGGGCAGGTGTCAGGAAAGCCAGGAGGTCAAAATAACAACTCACTTGCGAACGCGGAGGAGCTGGAAATGTCAAGAAGTACTGGTTTTGTGCTCAACCCCCTCCCCCCCCCAAAAAAAAAAAAAAAAACCCAAAAAAACAACAAACCAAAAACAAACCAAAACAAACCCAAAACCAACAAACCACAAAAAAATCCCCAAAACAACAACAACAAACCACAAAAAAACCCAACCTCCATATTAACATAGCAGATCTCTGCCCATTTCTGTAGCTGTGTGCTTTTCCAGCTACAAATCGGTAATCACTAGAAGACATTAGCAGCAATACTGCTGACGAATTTCTGCTTTTACACACATTTCGTTTACTTAAGTGGCAACCCTATTCTTGCGTTGCAGTAAATCCTCTCCCAGCCGCTCCTGAGAAGGACGACGGAAGCCCCTGACAAGTGTTGGGATGCCAGCACGGGATCAGGAGCCAATCCCCCGGGCACAGCTGGCGTGGGCGGCAGGGACAGGCCAGTCGCAGCCTTGTGACAAGCGACATTAGCGTGTATCAGGTGGTTGACTGCACTTATCGCTGCACCGAGGGGCGAGCGGGACTGGCAGAACTGTGGAACCCAGTAATTACACACCCACATTTGCTTAACGTTAAACAGTCAAGTAATGTGTTGACTAATTAAATGCTTGCGAGATCAGAGTTCAGTCGCCCTCTTCAGATTTCCGTCTACAAAAATAGGAATTTCTTTCGCCTTCCCTGTGTTTGGACAGAGGCTCTTAAATACAGTAGCTGCCTGTGCGTCTAAGGGAGTGTGCTGATCATCCGAGGCTTCTCGCAGACCGCTGTATTTTAGCATTTTAACTGTATGATTTTGCCCTGAATTATTTACTCAGAAGGTCTGTCACATAAAGAGACTTCACCTAGGATATTAGTCTTCTTTCAGATCAGTTGCTAAATAAATCCCCTTGTTCCTGATGACATCTGAGTGACTTCTCTCTGCTTTGGATGCTGCAAAACCTATCCTAGGTTGCGCTAGGGAAAAAACCCTCAAAGTCCATACCTTCTAAAGAAAAAAAAAAAAAAACCCACCAAAATTACTGCACTTTCTGCACTGTAAATTAGCAGGTTATGAACGCATTTGCAGAGAAAGGGGTAGGTTATTTGTTTCCCCCCCCCCGCTTCGAGGGTTGCAAAGTCACCGGGACGTCGCTGCTGTTAACACTAACCCACAATCTGTTCCTGTTCTGCATTACAGGGTCCCAGAGGTGCTTGTGGCGCCCCAAGGCTGAAGATCGGGTGGCATTACATGCTTGCATTTATTATTATATATATTATATTATATATATTCTATTATATGTATCCTGAAACTCGTTTCAAATACTCCTTTTTATTTATTTTTATTTATTTTATTTATTTCCTTTTTATTTATTTTTATTTATTTTTATTTATTTTGGTTTTTTCCCCTCTTAATGTGTGCTGCTGAATTTCTGTCTTTGCTGCTCGGAAGTCGCTCGTGCTCAGGGGAGCTGCTGATGGTGACGGGTCGGTAGAGCTGCTTTAGGGAACAACCCCGACGAACTCATGCCATCAAGTTGCTACGCAGTATGACCGAACGAATTGCGTGGTGCAGTCCTGGTCACCGCGTGATTCCGCTCGCCGGCCGGTCAGCTGTGACCCGGTTGACCTGGCCAGCTGTGAATTGCCCCATTTCGTGTCTGCTGAGGAAAACCCACGACGAACTCGGGAGGTCGGGTGTCTCCTGCCCCAATATTCGTCGCTCGTCCCCAGCGTGCACCGAGCGGGGGCAGCGGGCACCAGTTACCAGGCTCACCGGGCTGGTACGGGAGGCTCAGCCCGTGGGTGGAGCATCCAACCCGCCGCCCTGAGCCCCCGCCCGGCAGCCTCTGGGCTGGGAAAGTCCGCGGTGGCCCCTCTGTAGCGCTGCGGAGCAGCGAGAACGGACAGTGCAGTGGGGCGCGCTGGGGTGAGACAAGAGGACAGGGGCAGCAGAGCGGCTCCGGGCTCAAAGACAGCCCGCTAAAAGCAATGCAGACTTGTAAGACAGGTCCAGTTGTCCCTGTCCTTGAGGATGTCAATATTTTCTCAGAAAGAACTGCTCCAAGTTAACTAGCTGCCTAGATTTTATCCTAGGGAAATTTAAAGTACGAGTCCAAGGAATACAAGTGATCCTCTTTCATATTGTATGTATGTGTGTGTGTTAAAAAACAGAGCAGGGAAGCTATTCTGTGTTGGGATAGTGTCGGAACCCAGGACTCTCCTCTGGGTGTCCTGGATGGCCAGAGCCGCTGGCAGGGGGCTCTGAGACCATGGCATGCAGCCAAAGACACATGTGGGGTTTTGATCTTAGCCCATGGAGCAAGTTACTAACTCTGTATGAAGAATTACAAGCCACACACACACAAGTTTAGATAGTATAGTAGAAGTAGTCACGAAGTAAAGGGTAGGATTTCTGAGTGCTGTACAGGGGGGTTTTAAGCCTTGTACGCAGGGGTCCAGGTTTTGTACATGGGGGTCAGGAGTTCTAAGATGGAGGGACTTGGGTGTGCCCTGTCCTCTTTCTTTCTCCTTCCTAGCCTCCATGTCTTTGGTGATGTTGGCACTTACAGATTGGTCTAGAGTAGAAAGTCACCATTCAATATAGATAGTAGGTATTGGAGAAAAAGCATAAACATGTAGTACGTAATATGTGATATAAAAGATGGCACCAGCCCCCTGGGAGGGCAGAGTGCCTTTGTCTGAGCTGCTGAACGGGCCACAGCAGTTCAGGGAGAAGAATCTTGTAGATAACCAACAATAAACAACCTTGAGAACAGACAACAGAAGACTACTGAGTCTTTCTTCGAAGGCACGGGTTGGAGGAGGGACTTTTCCATCTTTCGGGGTCATCCCAATCCGGGGGTGAAACCCCACAGGATAGGACACAGGAAAATAGTTTTACACTAAAAGAGGATCCTTTTAGACATGCTAGAAGGAAGCAGGGTTACGAGGGTGGTAAAACACTGGAACAGGTTGCCCAGAGAGGTTCTGGACGCCTCATTCTTGGAAGTGTTCAAGGCCAGGTTGGATGGGGCTTTGAGCAACCTGGTCTAGTGGAAGACTCTCCCCATGGGAGGGGGCTAGAATTAGATTATTTTTAAAGTCCCTTCCAACCCAAGCTAGTCTGTGATTACTTCCTGCAATTTAAATGGTTTATATATAAATATATTCCTCTATCTTCTGTCCAAAAGCAATTATTTCAAACCTGGTCCGACATCATTACCATAACCAATGGATTGCTTCCCAGGTAGGTATTCTGCCCCCGAACCTTTCCCAGCCTCCAGGCATTTAAATACGCTTTTCCGGGTTCCAGACTTATGGAAGATGAAGGACTCTAAGTAACTCGTGCTGGCATGTCTCTTTGTGAAGAACTAACACGGAATTTTATACTCTAAACTTCAAGCAAAACAGGAACACGGGGTACCGGGAAAGAAATCGTACGATGATTTAAATAATTCCTATGTCCGTCGCTGGAGAGAAGACTGGGGTTCCCCGACGGCAGGAATCTGTCGACAGTGCTCCTGCTCCCGCTTCCCACCCGGGATTTACCGCAGTGCCTGGAGGGAGCCCGGCCCGGCCTCCCCACTTACCTGGAGGAGATAAGCCGTCATGGAAAAGCGCGACTTATTGGGGAGGGGGAGGAAAGGGCGTTAATGACCGGCAAACTTTATTAATGAGGGCAGGATTTATTCAGTGTTTTTTTAATCGCCTGTAACTTCACGCCTTTTCTATTCAGATAAGGTGCCATCTCATGTATCGAGGCACAGATAGGCCCTTCAGCTTGTCCAGTTATACTGTAGCACAAGAAAAAGCGCCAAGAAACACATGCCAGGTCGTGCCAAGGTTTGCAAGTCGCTCGACTGCTCGTTTGTGGTCAAACTTTCTCTGCATTCATGCTGTATGAAATATAGCACTGATAACACATCTTCCGAGGTACGCTTTGAAAAATAGGGTAGTTGGTACTCTCGAAAATACGATGGGATATTAGAAAACCGAAATGGGAAGAATTATTACAGTTTATGAGAACGTGTCATTTATCAAGACTGCTCTCAATACGATGGAAGTAGGAGAGTTGTAAAAATAATTTAAACCGCCTGGAATCCATCACCTGTTCTTAGGAAAAACAAACAGTATTGTCTTTACAACTTCTCTATATATTCCGATAAAATGAGGGTCGCTTATGTTTGAATACGTAGTGATTTATTGAAAGCAACGTGCCAAGTAGGCAAAGCACAGAGAGCTGACGGCAAGGGGATCCCGCGAGGCAGTGACAGTGACAGCCAGACGGGAAAAAATCTGTCTCGGTTCGCGGAACTGCCTCGACATAGATGAGAGCGCGGATGCACCGAAGCATTCCCGCGCCGCACCCTCGGAGCAGTTGGATACGGGGAAAAGGGGCAGTGCAGGAGCAGCCGGGGCGTCTCGGACCTGCCCAGGTAGCGCTACAGAGGGTACGAAGCTGAAGTGTGAAGCACAGATGATCACTTGTCTTATTGCTCCCAAGTTACGTCCCACATCTACGTGCAGGAGAAGCCGCTTGTGCCTCTCAGAGTGTCACAGGGTATCTCGGCACTAGTGTAGATACTCTGTCCCTTTCCCCTCTTTGGTATCTGCTGCGCTCAGGGATGTCCATCAGCGCACGGCCTCGTGGGCCGGTCTGCGCTGCCCTTGCGGAGGGCAGGGCTGAAGCCGGCGGCGCTCACGGATGCGCTGCCGGTGCCCCGAGCCGCGGGGGCGGGGGCAGCGCTGGCGGCGGCGGAGCCCGCGATGCGCTCAGGTGCCGGGCCCCGCCGGGAGGAGCCGGGAGGAGCCCGGGGGCCGCCCCGCGGGGCAGCGCCGCGGGAGCCACGGCCGCCGTCCGGCTGCGCGCCCGCCCCCGCCGCCCCATTGGCCGCGCCGCGGCTCAAATAGGGCCGGGCCGGGCGCGGGCTCCGGTAGCAGCGAGCGGGCTCCGAGTGCCGAGTGCGTGCCCTGGGCTGGCCGCAGCTGCGGCTTTGGCGGCGGTGGGCAGCGCATCCCGTCCCGTCCGCTGCGGTGCCGGCGCGAGATGAGCAGCCCCGATGCGGGCTACGCCAGCAGCGACGACCAGGTGCAGGTGCCGGGGCGGTGCTCGCTGCCCATCATGATGCCGGCCATGTGCCCGTGGGCAGAGTCGCTGAGCCCGCTGGGCGAGGCGAAGGCGAAGGGCGGCGCGGCGGCGTCGGGGCCGTCGGGCGGCCGCAGCAAGGGCGAGGCGCGGATCCGGCGTCCCATGAACGCCTTCATGGTGTGGGCGAAGGACGAGCGCAAGCGGCTGGCGCAGCAAAACCCGGACCTGCACAACGCCGAGCTCAGCAAGATGCTGGGTGAGCGCGGGCTCCCGTGGGGCGGGTCCGGGAGAGCGGGGGAAGCTCAGGGTCGGGGGTGTGGGCGGCGAGCGGGAGGATGCGTGGGCCGTCGGGCAGGGGTCCCGGTGTGTGGCGGTCGCGTCCGAGGGCGAGCGAGGATGGCGCAGAGCCGGGCGGGGCTGGGGGCGCGGGCGGGGGCGGTGTCGGTGTCGTCGGGAGCGGTCGCGGGTGCCGCTCGGTGAGCGGGCGGTCTGACGGTGTCGGTGGGTGCAGGTAAATCGTGGAAGGCGCTGTCGCTGGCGGAGAAGCGTCCGTTCGTGGAGGAGGCGGAGCGGCTGCGGGTGCAGCACATGCAGGACCACCCGAACTACAAGTACCGGCCGCGGCGGCGGAAGCAGGTGAAGCGCCTGAAGCGGGTGGAGAGCGGCTTCCTGCAGCACGGCCTGGCCGAGGCGGCGGCGGCGGCGGGGCCCGGGCTGGGCAGCGAGGTGTCCGGCGGCGGTGGCAGGATGTGCGTGGAGGGCCTGGGACTGGCGTACGGCGAGCAGGGCTACGCGGCGGCGGCGGGCGCGGGCCACTACCGGGACTGTCCGCCGCTGGGCGCCGCGTTCGACGGCTACAGCCTGCCGACGCCGGACCCGTCGCCGCTGGACGCGGCGGAGAGCGAGGCGTCCTTCTTCGCGGCGGGGCTGCAGGAGGAGTGCGCGCTGGTGCCCTACGGCTACGGCCCGCACCCGGCGGCCGCCGAGTACCCGGCAGCGGCGACCGAGAGCCCGTCGGGCGCGTCGCTGCGGCGGCACCTGCCGCCCGGGGAGGCGCTGGGCGCGGGCGGGTCGCTGCAGGGGCTGCTGGGCTGCCCGGCGCCGCTGCACGCCTACTACGGGCAGTGCCAGCCGCCGGGAGCGGGGCGCGGCCCGCCGCTGCCGCCGCCCGGGGCCGTGGGGCAGCCGTCGCCGCCGCCGGAGTCGTCGGCGCCGTGCCGGGAGCAGCTGGAGCAGCTGCGGCCGGAGGAGCTGCTGGGCGAGGTGGACCGCACGGAGTTCGAGCAGTACCTGCGCTTCGCCTGCAAGCCCGAGCTGGGGCTGCCCTACGGCGGCCACGAGGCGGCCGCGCTGCCGTCGCCCGAGGTCGCGGGTCCCATCTCGTCGGCCGTGTCGGACGCCAGCAGCGCCGTCTACTACTGCGGCTACCCCGACTTGTGAGGGGCCCGCTGGGGCACGGCACGGACACTGGCGTGGAGGCGCCCGGCCCCGCTCCTATTTATGTAATTTATTTGAATCTGCTTGGGACAGTTTCACGAACTTTGTCTGGCGGACAAAAGCTGCTATCCCGATTATCCTGCAGGCTGCTGGTGTCGTTCGAACTGCTTTTCGCCTGGTGTTAATGGAATGTTTACATCTTTTTTTTTTTTTTTTTTTCGTTCCTACGCGTATTATCGATATTTTGCAAAATCAGCCGTCTTGCATGTTTGCCCAGAACATGTTTCTAGTTGTGTTTTTAACTATATCAGTGTTTTAACATTTCTGGAAAATAAATGAATGTACAGGTGTTTGTCATTCTTCTTGGTCACGTGGCCCTTGAGTGAGAGTAATTTTAAGTTAAATCTGTAATGCCCTAAGGCGATGCTTTCCAAAGGCAGATACTATGTGATTCTTTCACCATGACAATAGCTCTAAGACCACCTCTTAGACCTAAGTTGTTTTTTTCTTTTCCCAGGTGTGGCTGTATTCTTATCACATAGCTTAATGGTCAGATTTCTGCTGCTGGTCTGTCTCTTGGAGTACAGAACTTGTGGTTGGGCTTGTGTACTTTTCATAGGTTTTCTTTCCTTCTGATTTGCGTGCCAACTGAATTTGCATTAATGCACTGGGAAAAAACCTCCAGTCTGCTATAAAGGAAGCTAAATAAGTTTGAGACACTAATTTTGAAATGTGCCTGGAAATATATTGGTTTTGGGAAGCTGTAGATGAGAAGGTGACTTTGCTGTATATAGTGATTTTTGTTTGAACCAGAGGATTCACAGACAGGATGGAAGGTTCATCTACAACTTACATTACTTTCTGCCACCTAGCTTCAAGTCTGTTCATGCCATTTAGTGCCATGGGGTTCATGCTCTGTTCATAGCAGTGACGAGAAAAAACAGTGCAGCTCAAGTGCTCATCTCAGCTACTGTCACGTATGAACTGATCATTAAAATGGGGTTTTTTTAGCATGTTCATCTGTGCTCTGTTGTGACATTTCTGCCACTGCAAGGGTACAACTTTATTGCCACTCTTCTGATGTTTGGAAAATGCTGGTTGGAGTCAGCTTACACTAATGGTGGTGGAGATTTTCAGGTAGTTTAATTTGCCAATGACAGTTCAAAAGTGATAGGCAATAACAAATAATTTTGGGTAAACGTACCTTATCCTACTTAGTTTACTATCCTACACATTTATTAGACTAATAAGTTGTGGGTGGAGAAATCCTGCAAAAAGTCCATTTGTGCAGTTTATACTTATAAATTGCACAAATTTTAATAAAAATTTTATTACTTAACATTTTAAAACCCATTATGGACACAGAGCAAATAGTATTTTCAAACAAATCTAGTCAAAGCATGGCATCAGAGAATGTTTTATTTATTAATTCAGAAAATGTGGTTTTATTTGTCACTGTTTTAAAAGCATAGTAAATTCAATATAATATTTTTGTCTAGATAGAAACATTTGATATGTTGTAGGCTAGGAGAGGGCTATCAACAGTGAAAACTCTAGTTGAATTGGATTGTTCTAGTGCCCTGCTGGTTACCATCATGACATAATCATACCCCTACAGTTTTGAGCTGCTAAAACTGTAGCAGGGATTCTTTCTCATACTATTGCAGAAATATTCTAAACCCCCTCAGAATAATAGCACAGACAAATTAGGTATTTTAAATAGATGTTTAGGTATATTGAAACGATGTTAATTTTGTTTTATTTCTTTTTTGTATATTGATTACTACAGGCAGCCTAAGATACATTTTTCCAAATAGTACAGTAGTATAGCCTCAGTAGCTAGTTGAATTCTGTTATAAAATTAAAAAAATCATCCAGTAAAAGAAAATTAAGGAAGGGAAGTAAGCTTAATTAAAGAAGTTCCAAAGTAATATTAAGCAAATTCCAGGATTATGGTTACCAGTGCAGCTCAAATTAACCTCTAGCAGATACCATTATAATATCAGTATTAATTGTAAATTATGTGCACATTTTCTATGGAACTCCAATGCAGTTAATCTCTATCTTAAACAGAAGTCATACATGAAGTTTGAAACCAAAATGCTCCCTAATTATAGCACTTCCAGCACTTTTTCCTTCCCAGCATTTAATTCTCAAGTCAAATTCCCTTTGCCTTGCAGTTGACCATCTAATACTGATTTTTACTTAGAACTTTTTTCATTATTTGCATGAAATGAAGCAGCAAATAAGGAATCCCTCACCAAATAACAGCATCTAACCCACTATGGGAGCCTGTATGGTAATCTGCTGTAAGGTGAAGGAACAAATATTGTCAGTGTATTTTTGGGATAATAGTGTAAGACAACAAAATGATGCTGGGGCTGTGGAATAATTGGTTTGATTCTCATTCTGGGAACAGCATCTGCTGCCTTGCCTCTGTATTTTTTGTACCTCCCTTTTGCTACAGTCTCCTTCTCTTGCACTCTGCCTGGGTTGCTCTTTTTATTACTCACGTGAGCCTTTTTCCTTTACTGTAATAGGCTAACCACTCCCACCTGGTTTGTCTATTCTTTCTACTCTCAAAATACAAAGCTTTTCCCCTTTGTCTGAAATCTATCCGTATCCTCTCCCTTTCCTTGGTGGCTTGGCCTTTTTTTAACCCCTATCTTTTTCATAGTCCTCATTGCCCACTGTCTTTTTCCTCGCCTCTGCTCCTCAGTGTCTCCTGATTGTTTCACTCCTAACTGTGCCCTATTTTCTACCTCCTTGCAACCTCCTATGAGGTAGCTTCATCTCTATAAGCTCTTTCTCCTGCCTTCCTGCTTCACATTTCATGGTTTAATTCTCCTCATGGTTTTTACTTTCTAGCTTTTAAAGTTTTGACTGGGGACCTTAGGTAGTTTTCCATGGAGGAAATATAAACACATCTCTGATACTGAGGGACTGCTAAATATTAAAATTACTGCAAAAGGGTCCCAAAATTAATTTAATATGATTGAAAAAACACTTTCTCTTTTCCTATTTGCAGGAATATCTGACCAGCTTTAGCTGAAACTCTTATACTCTGCTGGAGTCAGCTGACTAGGATGAAAAATTTTGTGGTCCAAACGTGTTGTTAAAGCTGTAAAAAGCTGACTTCACGTTCTATAAATGGAAAGTCTGAGATTACTTTAGCTGCAGGCACCTGTGTATCGCTTTCAAAATCATCCGAGTATAGTTCTCAAATGCATTTCAGCCCTAATATAGGGATGGGAAAGTCATGTAACTCATGTATTGGTCCAAGCATAAAACAACTATTTTCAGAAAATCCTACACGGGAATGTTTAAATTTGTTCTGTATTCTCAGACCACACTGAGCACTTTCTCAGTTATGGAACGTGGCTGGCAGCTTCCCTTGTGTGCGGTGGGCTCAGGCTGCTTTGTGCGGCTGGGGCTTGCCTGCGCAGCGCCCGGTGGGGGAGGCTGATGTGAAGTGCGGGGCTGAAGCGTCCCTGGCTCTGAGTCACCGCTGTTCTCCTGGAGCTGCTGCATGAGGAGTTTATGGGCTGATAAATGATGTACGTGTTATCTCCGGTGGATCTTGGCTATCCCAATCCACTCAGGTTATCAGAGCAGTTTCTGGAACTCTTAAAAGGCACTGTTCTGTCGTGATAAATCGAGGGTCATCACCAGTCTGGTGAGCTGGAAATCAGGGTGTGGAGGCCTTTAGGTATTTTAAACATATATAAGAAAATATTGCATTCAGTTCCTTAGAGCTGTTCTGCCGACACCACATTGCTTTGATTAGTTTTCCAAATTAATAGTGTGAAAGCAATGATGTTCCTTTTGCAGCTGTTATTAAATCTAGTGGTTGGTTTATTGAAATTCTTAGTGTTTCTTAAATGAATATGGGCTTAAAATATTTAATATAGTCATCTTCTAGCAACCACTACATTTATGGCTGCATAGGCAATGATTACTACATTAATACAAATTTATATATAGATTTTAAATTTTGTGTTATAGATTGCAATATAAAATGGAGAAGACTATCTTAGTCAATGGAGCATAAAAAATTTAATCATGGCAGCATAGTCTTCATGCCTAATTTACACTTCTTGTCAGGCAAATTACAACTAAGCATTTTGTCTTACTCCAATGATTTAAAAATGCATTTAATTAAATGGGCACATGGTCAGGTGGAGACAAGGAGTTTCTCACGAGCTGTCTTAATGTCCAGGTCGTAGGTTGTATTTTGTATAGTTTGAGATTAATTGTAGTTCTAAGGTGTCTCTCTTAGATTTAATTCAAGCATGAATATTCCTTATGCATCACTACAAATTGAAATTGCCACAGCTCTTAAAATCTATTAATGATTCAAGTTTTGAATTTTGAGGTAAAGAAACTGAAACACTCAAACATCATGGTATATGTCACCTGACAGAGATAAAAGAGAAACACGACTCATGATGTCATGAGTCTTTCAGTAAAAAGGATCTCAAAACAAAGAGCATAAGGAGAAAAATAGAGAACATTTCAAAGCAAATCTAGAAATTCCCTTTGAGATATCAGTAAATAGCTTGGACTTGATGCAGTCTCCAGAAATTTCATAATTAAGTAAATTGCAAATTTGTTTCCAGCTGCTTTCAGACTCTCTCGAAACACTTGTTTTAGGAGTGTTTTTCACTTACAGTGGAGCAGTAACAGGCAAAGTAAAAATGTTTAAGCTACTGAGACTCTTCTATTACGGCTCTGTTCTATCCTTTTTAAATAATTCATTTTTATATTCTGGCTGTATTGTGATACAAATTAATTCCAGGTACCTGACATTGAAAAATGTTGAAGTAAGATTTTACAAACAGAGCTCTTCATCAAAACAAATTTTTACCTTGTTTAAAGAAGGATACCAGCATCTTCTGCATTTTAATAACCAATAGTTCAGAGAAAGTAAATTTCCATCTTTTTCCTTGTCAGAGAGATCTCATTTCATGGAGTATTCCACAGAGTTATCAGGGGAATATAGTTGTTGTTCACATTGAGGGTGGCCTCTACACTTACCCACAGAGAATATATTTAGGTACCAGCAAGTCTTGGGTTCTTTCCAAGGCATTGTGGAATTACTTTATGGTGTCTGATTTACTTTAAAGCTTCTTGTTATTGCCATGTAGAAACAAAATTTATCCTGCACACATCCTGTTTAAAATAAAAATTTGTCTCCTGTTGAACAAAGATAAAGAATATTAGAATGTTTTTCTGGGTAAAGGTTGTTTTCAAATTAACTGGTGTGATGAACCAATATTTGTGAATTCATGGAGCTGAATGGTTTGATACCATCCAAATTCTGGTTTCAAATGCACAGAGCAGTATTACTGGGGAATAGCTAAGGTAGAGTCAGGTTATGTAGGCTTGATTTTTTTTTTTTATTTATTTTTTTTATTTAATGCTTTCATTACATTAATGAAAGGTATCACTCCTACAAGTTTCTGTGAGCTAGACTACTTGTGTTTCCTTAATTTACACACAGTCTTTCTGTATGTCAACCTCCAATAATTTTACCTGTGCAAAATCAACAGTAAAAACGGGTTTCTCTGAGCAAGGTGAAGAAGATTTGCCCTCAGAAGAGTGCAATTTGTATAAATTTTTCCAACCTTTGAATTGGGTATGGCGATTGAAAGTGTAATGCTGCAAAAACACTCACTAGTACTGATGCAAGAACCTTGAATCATAATGTCCTGGGTTTGCTTTAAAAAGAATGGGCTCAATTCACCACTATTGATTTGGAGTTAGAGGTTAAAACTATAGACAGCAATTTAATGTGTGGAAAACTTGCTAAAATTTGTTAAGATACAAACACTGTTCCTTCTGTTCTCTGGAATTATGTAAGTTATTTCCCTACAAATACCACTGCAGAGCAGAATATTAGAGAAGGCCAAACCTGAAGAAAAAACAAACAAACAAACAATGAAAAAAGAGAAGATCTATTTTGTTATTCCTGAATAAGTCAGAGTAATGTCTCAAGAAATAACCCACTGTTTTTTACCTACTCATATATAGGCTGGAAATCCCAACAGGAGATGTGAAAAATAGCAAGGCTGTTATTTGGTTGCTTCATATTGAAATGACTGCAAGAGATCATCTTCAACCACTTCTTAATGTCCTGCAAGGAATCTTAGTCAGACAGGTGTGTTTCATTCATGAGCCTGATTTCCAATTACAGCCCTTAAAGCCTGCTTTACTGACTTCCCAGCCAGTGTAGCATCACTTAGACTCTGTATCATAGGAAAAGTCTGTTGGGTTTTCTTTCAGCTTTCTAACCTCAATAAAATACAAAAACATTCATACTGAGAGAAAAGATCTGGAATATCAAAAAGGTTTCCTAATAACCTTGTGAAAAGTATATATTATGGTTACAGGTCATCCACAGAGTGTTCCAGACTCTAACCCCCAAAGGAGTGTCAATAATGGCAGCACCACTGTCACAGACACGAGTGGCAACCTTGGTGTCACGACTGGAAACCAAAAGGAAAAGGAGTTACTTGTCACTACCAAGTGCAAACGTGTTCTGGAGGTTCTGAATGGAAAAGTGACTGATACAGGAAACACAGCAGTGAAGAAAACCAGTCTTTCCCTGAGGAAGAGGGGACTGCTTAGTTTCCAGGTGGCGGAGCTGAGGAACAGTGTAGGTTACACTGCAGAAGGAATCACGTGCATTTCTAGTATTTCACTTCAGGGAAAATTCTAATCTTGTGTGCACATCCAGCCACACTTGCCATTAGCAGATCACAGCTAAAGGAGAATACTAGCAGCCAATATTTCTCTTATTTGAAATTAATTCTTAGCAGTGTAAAGTGAAAAGCTGTGGTATTACACAGATACAAACTAGAGTGCAACAAACAAATGGACTGTGGATGACAAAGGGCAGCTAACTATCCTGCAGATGCTGAGGATTTGTGAGTTATTTCTACAATACTGAACTCGTGTGTGCACAGCAAATTACATGAAGGCCATTTGGGAACAGTGAAATGAAAAGTCTTGCCCAAGGATGTGTGTTGTAGCCAGGGAATGTTAGACAAATAGAGGAAATAGCACAATTATGTCAAGGTTGTCAGGCAGCAGAACAAGTCCGAACATGTTTTGTTGCGTTACTGCTCTGGGTGGCTTCTCTACAGCACTTAAGTTCTAAGCACTAAGCTTAGAACTTCTTAGAACTTCTTCTCTACAGCACTAAGTTCTTATTGACTGAATTATTCACACGTTATATATTTTGATAGCAATAAGTAGTCACTCTGAAATACTTCATGCATTCCAGGTCAATCTAGGTACCTGATCCTGACTGGCAGAAGTATTAAGGTTACTAGAAATGCAGGAGTATTCATGTCCGACTTACCCCTAAAAGGTTTCAGGTAACCATCACATCAAATTTTAAAAATTCTGCTAAAAATAAATAATAATCTATAAATACAAGCAAGCCTCTCTGCTTCTTGAGAACATACAAGAACATTGAAGAAGATGGTGGCTCCTGGATTTCAGCATCCAGCCTCACACTCCATGTGGCAGCAATGTCCTCCTGACCCTCTGAGTCGCTGCTGCTCCCAGATGATGCCTCTGCTTTACCCTGAGGGGTGCCTGTCTGGGACGTGTCTTCCTCCTCAGGTTTACTAACCTGCTTCAGGAACATTTCCACCTGCAATTGTCAAATATCACAGATGATCAGATGATGATCTGTTATCCAGAGCACAGCTTAAAAGCCTTACAGTTCAAAAGCACCTGCCACTGCAGGCACTATGATCTCCTACCAGGTAAAATTGTATTCCTACAGAGAAAGTCTTACCAAACAGTCTTCATGGGCAAATATGTCTTGTGGTATGTACTAATCTTTTCAGATACTTTTCCAGACTTTCTATTAATTTTTATTCATGGTTTGGAGAATCCTTACCTTTGCTAGGGATAAAATAACTGTAAATCTCAAAATAAGGAGCAGAATTTTTAAACATTGTATAGCTGGCTGACATTAAGATTGTCTTTAACTTGGTTGTTAAATTTACATCGGCAATAAGACCGCAGCATATTCCTGAGCTTTGAAAAGTTTGTAATCATTCTGGTGTTCTATATTCTCATCTGCAGCCTGAGAAACACTCTCACAGTGTTTACAATATATTTTTAATCAGTGGGTTTTGTGACTCAAATACCTTCCAGATAATGCTGTACTTTTCTATACTTGAGGGCCTGACACAATCTGAGATGTCCTAGTGGTATTCAAGATAATCACACAAAGCTGGCAGACATCACATAGGACATGTTGAAGACCTGCATCCTTGTGGGGGAGCATCCTGACTGAAGCATGCAATTGCTCCTGCAGCATAAGTAGCTCCTTTTGGGGCTAAATTTATCACAGATCTGAGGCCTCCCTAAGTTAAAACATGTGAGTGAATCCTGGTGTCTGAGCTAGATAAAACTCCATTTCTGATGTTCCCTCTTCAGCTGTCTCAAGTGTTTTGTGAAATTACTCCAGTTTGCAGATTGCCTGGAAATGCTCCAAGTTCCCCTTTGTGCCAAGTGATGAATAACAATAACAGTGTTGTGACGTCCCATATAAACAAACCACATTAACTCGACTCTTCATACTTCCTAAATTAGAACTACAGTAATATCCAGGAATTACAGATATTTTCCAGTATCTGTAACCTCCATGAGTTCTCATGGCTTACTTTAAAGCAAGAGAAACGAACTGATTTCCAAAGTTTATCTCTGTTATCCTTGATGACAGGAAGGCAAACAGTGTCCCTTTTAACTATGAGTGTCTCAGCTTGGAAGGCTCATTTGTCAAACAAGTTTTTCCTCCTCTTACAGCAGGAGCAAGGAGACCATCCTCTGAAGCATTGCACTGTATTTATAGCAACTTAAATACAAAGCTCTGAGGAAGGAAAACTAATGGAAAATATTATATAATAGTAGTCAAGAGAGGACGAGAAAAATGATCCAAATGGGGAGGTAACTAGGCAATTAGATTTGTCTATATAAGGCCTTTAAATCACTAGTTCTATATTTCTAGCTGTTAAAATTTTCAAAAATGATAGTTTTGCAAACTCCAATTTTCTAAAAATAATGGTGTTGACACTGGTGGAAACTGATTGTGGAAAAATCTAAAATTATGAGGTAACTTAGTGAGAATAGTCATGACATTCTGCTTCAGAACCCTGAAGATTCCCTGAAATAAAACAGGGACATAATATTTTTCTTAAAGAAAGCCTGACATTTGCAAATCCTTTGATCTAATGCTGATAATCAGAAAGATGTTAAGCCAAACAATTAACATTACAAGTAGTGAGAGGATAATGAAACAAAACAAAACCAAACAGGTTTTTCAAAATAAATTTTATCAATTCAGCATGATTTCCTGTGTTAGCAGAGTAAGTGCTTGAGTGTTGAAGGGACAAGCAATATATGTAGCTTGATGATAGTAGAAGTTTTAAGGTTGTTATATGTTACTTCCCCTAAACTGGGGAGACATGGACCAGATGAAATCACAGATAATCACAGTTATCTGTGCCTTTGCCTATCAAAGTTCTTTTAGATGGAATCATTACACAGGCCCATTCCTTTACTTTTTGCATTTACTAATGAGTCAGGAGCATAGACTATACTTAAAAAAATTTCTGGATTTTGCCAGATTGGGTAGGGCTGAAAACATTATAAATGATGAAGTTAGAAGCTAAAATTATCCTGGTAATTTGGAGAAATAGCTTGATATCAGCAAGAAGAACTTCAATTAAGGAAAGCACAAAAAAGAAATGCACAAATATAAATAAAACCCCCTGACTTTGTGAATGCTGTTACAAAGGAGAAGGGGGGAGAATCTTAAGGCAATAGTTGAATGTGAATTAAGCAATTTATTCAGCAGAATACCATGAGTTATGAATAGTTCAGTTGAAATAGTTTGAGTAGTTGCTGTTTCTTGGTGGGGAATCACTGCACCTCATCTGAGACATAATAACTGACTACAGTTATATGCCCAGTCCCCTGCAGTGTAAAATAAAATACACTACCTTAATATCTTTCTTTTTTCATCACATTCCTAGTGATCTGAGTCAACAAAGCTGCTGTGGAAAAAAAAAAAAAAAAGCAGAGGTCATCTTGGCAAGCATGAAGAAGAACACATGTGACACTCAGGAGTTAATTATTTCACTATAAGAGACCTCAGGTGAGCACTAAATCTATGTTTGCACACCACACTTGAAGAAAGAGATAACCTAAGGATGGGGGCAGAGCTTTGAAGACATCATTTGTGAGTAGAGACTGAAGGCTCAGTTTCTGCTTACAAATGCTGGTGACCATTTCCTCTCTTTGGTCACAAGGCAAAATTATTTGTCTAAACTTATTTCCCTCCTAACATAAATCAAGTGCCTTTAGTGTTTTCAATGCAAATGGAATTGTTCTAGATTTAAGAAATTGCTTTTGCAATACAAAAATATGGTGTGATCGATTAATATTTCAGAGATTGTCAATACATGCATTTGGTGTTTTGCTTTATCAACAAAACAGCATAAAGTTCTTCAAATGTGTTAACAGACTACAACAGCAGGGCTGCTCTCTTGTTTCTTGAGTTGGATACCAGCAATGAGGGAATGGTATGCAATAGACTGTAGGCAAAAGAACTGAGCTAGGTACAACTAAATACCACAGGGAATTCCTGTCTGGTGAGGGCATCCCCCTCACCCAGCTGTACAGTAAAGGACTCCACCAGCTCCCTTTTCACTTGCTCCTCTAAATTAATCCCAGATACTCAGCTCCCTCAGACTCTTCCCCATCTCACCATCAGTAACCTGACATACTCTTCCCCATCTTGAGAGCACCTGTACAGGAGCAGGCATCTCCTCTTGGCACTGGTAGGTAATTTACTGTGCTGTTCATGAGATTATATGTAATTTTACAGAAATTAGTGTATTAAATATTTTACATAGTATTTCATGGGGAGCACCACATGCTGCTGAATATCTACAGTCAGTTCCTGCAATACATGCTCTGTGTGACTCCATTTTATAATTTGCATGGACATTTTTGTATCAATATTTTCATTAACACGAAGAGTCATGCATGCAGGGACACATCTTATTCTTAGAGTGTACCTGACCTTACTAATCTCTGTAATGTGTGGTCAGAAAGTTAAAGTCATCCACCGCATGGCTGTTTCCGCAAATTTAAAGTGAAATTTTTTCTAAAGCAAAGATTGGGCTTGCGATTTATATTTGATCTCATAGAGCAAGTGGGAAATGGTCAAAATTGGCTTGAATCTTATATTTTTACTCCTATGACATGCTATTGTTCTAAGATTATAATCTGCATCGTGGAAGAGGACAACCAGAAAAGAGCCCCACACTAGATATTGTATAATTAAATACAAAAAGCCCCCAGCTTAGCAAAAGATTGCAATTAAGAGACCAGCCAGAAAGTCTGAGATTTGAGTAAAGGAAGAATAATACTCAGTTCATTCCTGTTTAAGAGAACTTATGATTTTTGGAAGCATATAGGGAGCAAAACTAAGTACCATAGGATAATATTAGGCAATACTATGTAAAGTTTAGATAATATTAGATAGTATTATGTAAAGTTTTACTTAATGCATATTTCTTTAGTTGTTAATTTGACTTTACAATACTTGACTGCTTCTTTCATTTACAAAAGAAAGCTATATTCAATTTTCTGCATGCATTACAGTGGAAAGAAATGTGTATATATGTGCATAAAAATATAAAAAATGATCAATTTTCATTTTTTCCACCCACTGCAGCTTACCTTGTAAAATGAATGGATAAGTATTTTTCACAATTTAATGTCTAATAAATAAAGTACTTGATACCTCTGTGTGTTGACAGTCTCCTGTAGAGGGTTCCTCAATAGCATGGTGCTAGCTGTTGAATAGAGAAGGGTATGTCTTTAGATTCATAGAAACATTTAGCTTGGAAAAGACTTTTCTTTATCAAGGCCAACTGCTAACCCAGCACTGCCAAGTCCATACTAAATCATGTCCCTGAGTGCCACATCAGCAGGCCTTTAAATGCCTCCAGGGGTGGTAAACCCACCACTCCCCTGGTTCCAATGCTTCTTCCACTGCTTGGCAATACCTTCTGTAAAGAAAATTTTCTTAATGTCCAATCTAAACTCCCTCTGGTGCAACTTGAGACTATTTTCTCTCATTCTACCACTTGCTACCTGGGAGAAGAGAATGAAGCCCACATCTCTACAATCTCCTTTCAGGTAGTTGTAGAGTGATAAGGACCCACCTGAGCCTCCTTTTCTCCAGACAAAACAACCCCAGCTCCCTCAGCTGCTCCTCATAAGACTCATGCTCCAGGCCCTCCACCAGCTCTGCTGCCCTTCTCTGGACACATTTCATCACCTTAATGTCTTTGTGGGGGGCTCAAAATTGAACACAGGATTCAAGATGCTGCCACAGTAGTGCTGAGTACAAGATCACTGCTGTAGCAGTTCTTTTTAGAGAAAAATAGTAGGTGAATTTCAGGGGAAAATATCATAACCCTGGAGCTGTTTTCCACTGCTGATAAAGTCTGCTTATTGTTGATGTTTTCAATTCCCACGTATCTGTGAATTTTTCTACAGTCATGCCTTCTGAAGACACTGAGAAACAGAGATGACTTATGGTAAGTAATTTAATTTAGTATCTATTAGAGCCAAAGACAATGACCTTGTTTGATACACTCTACACTTGATTCGTAATTATTCCTGTAGTGAATGTCCAGGCAGCAATCAGTGGAAATGAAATGACTGTGTAGTATTTTGTGACATGAGAGCTGGAGCATGGAAAAGCTGGACTTGGACTGTGTAAACTCTTACCAGCTCTTCATGCTAATTTTATTGCCATGAACACGACTAATCCTAAAGGCACACACACACCTGATAACCTACATGCACCTCAGACTAGGAAACAGGATCTCACTTAATTGGTGAGAAAATAGAAGAAAATGTTATTGGCTTGCCTCAGGATTTACTGGCTGTTTTCACAACTAAAAGCTTTGTAATTGTTGACTTTAACCTTTTACAGGGCCAGGTTATCATGTTATGCTCCTGGTTGCCAAATTTATTTAAATACATTGCAGTAGGGAGCAAATCTCTAAATCAAACATGGTAGTTGCATCATATTAGAAAAAAATCCCCAACAATATAAACAAGTATCTAACATAGCCAGTCGCGATGAAGTATTTTAGTCTTCAGGCAACGTAAGTTATGAGTACATTTTCTTTAGATTAATCCAAACATTTTAAACTGGGTTAAATTAGTTTTTTTCATCATAAATGCATTTGCAGAAAAGGTGATAATATTATGTAAAATTTTATTTAATGCAGATTTCTTTAGTTGTAAGTTTGACTTTATAAGACTTGACTGCTTCTTTCATTTACAAAACAAAGCTATATTCTGATTTTTTTGATTATTTTATTCTTTCTTTAGAAGCACAATTAAAATATTTTCTGGAAATAGGTTTCAAATTTTTTTCATAATGAATTAATAACAGTTCTTGATTCTTCCTATTAAAAAGATTCACTGAAAACCAACCTCTGGAGCAAAGATTATTAATAACAAACTTGATAATAAAGTTCCTATTAATTTTAAAATACTCTAACATGCATTTATGCCATATATATGTGGAAATGGTTTTGTTTGATTTGTGTTTCTCAAAAACTGAACAATTGGGCTCTTGAAAATAAGACATTAAATTGATACAAATAGGCTAACAACTGCTAGTCAGTTCTGAAAGCTTTGATCTGTGTGTAGCTGTTCTCTCATACACATCACTGCAGTACCCTGTCTGGAAAGACCTTTATAATGCTTATGGAAGTGTAACGCTGAGTTTAACAAAATCAGTGTTGCATTGTTTGAAATACAGTAAATGCAAATGCTTGTCTTGTAGTATACCTTCATTTATTTTCTTTTATCTGTACACCCAACTTTCTGTAATGTTTTTCACTAGCAGAGTGGCCACCTATGGTGGCTGTTTATCCCAACGTGTATGCCCATGGGTAGGCAGCCTCCCTCTGTAATCCAAACAGAACTTTTCATTTAAACAAACCCAAGTCTGCTGATCCTATCTCAGCAGGTGTAAATTAAGAAACTTGTGAAATTGATGATAGCTTAGGGGCTTGCAAACTCCAGAGCTAAAATACTTGGCAAGATTGCATTAGGGACTGCTTTAATTAACAAAGGACATGCCAAACCAAAATAAGGGTAATTGCTGACAAATCATATTTAACTGGTGTAAAAAACATGTTTCAAGATAAGACAAAATAGCATGCCCTCAATTCAGCAAATAGAAAAATTTATAATCACTGTAAAACCTTTTAATTAGTAGAACCTTTTAATTAGTAGAACTGTTACTTCTACCTTAAAAAAGAGATGGTGAGTTTTGTGCAGAAAATGAGTGTACGGCCACTGGGAGGAGAGAGAAGCAAGAAGCCTATTAGTCTGGCATTTATGGGTCAAGTATCACGGTTCTCAAGTTTATAACATTTGTCTTCCATTTGTCTGACATCCTATTCTTGTATTCAAGGACCTCCCAAGTTAAAATCAGAAGTGTTAAAAAACCATTAAGAAGGTACACTTTTGAAAGCTGCAGCTTTTGTTGATAGGTGCACAAATTATTTCATTTGGTGTTACTTGCAGAAGTCTAAATTAGAAAGAATACTTCTACAAATAAAATGTACTTCAATGAGAAACTGTTAACAGGTGGGATAGTGTAGAAAAGTGCAGAGGGGAAAACAAATTTTTTTCTTTAGTTCTTGATATCTTATCTCTGTGCATGCAGGTTTTGGCAGATTTTGGGGCTGAGGGATATAAACCATAAAATGCTGAAGTCAGTCTAGCTATGTTTATCTTACGTGTCTGGGAAGACAGAAATTGTAAGGAACAGAAAGTCAGGAGTTTTCTCAAAATGTGCGTCCTATCTTGAGTTTCTGTGCTTTGTCTGCAGTGCGTATCCTTTTTGGTAAAATAGTTTATATGTGGTAGATAATAAATGGAAACAATGTAATACAGATGAACAGTTATTTTGTGTCATGGCAATTATTTTCACTAACACAGTTACTTCCATCCCATTTGCAGACATACACATAAACACAGACATTTCTATTTTCTTTCTGTGTTTTGCAAACCCCTTCCCCAAATGCTAGATTGGTGTCTGCCCTTCACATGATAACAGTATGAAACAGAGTCACTTGTGTTCAAAATGGGAAACTTTTTCAGTAACTACTCTGGGTTGTATCTTTAGCAGGATCTCTGCATTTGAGTTCAGCACAGTTGTTTAGCAAGTTTGAACCTGCTGCTTTTCTGCAAAGCTTGGCCTTCAGGAGGAATTTTTCTGAAGACTTGCTAACCGAGGCCTGCAAAGTCGGATTGGACTTGCTAACTGATGCCTTCAAAGTCAGATCGTGTGCCCAAACAAAAACCCTCAATACAATGGAAGGCTGATGTGAAAGAGATGTGAAAGCAAAAGTGCTGTTGGAGCATATTTGGGTGTCCCATACTGATTAGATGGATTGTTGGGACACCCTGCCTTCTAGTTGAGCAGATGTTGGGTGCCGTGGCTGATGTAGATTTACAAGTGTTGAGCTGAGTAGCTCATGTAGCATTTTAAATCCAAAGCGGGACTTGCTACTGCTCCAATCTTTTCTTGGGATTAAGAGGATATTTTTACTGCATAATTTGGGTGATAACTACATTGCACATGTGGGGCACAGTTGAAATCCTGTTTGCTCATTACTGCCTAAATGCTCCAGCTCATAGAGTTAAGTGCAGTCTTGGCACAGAAGCTCCATGTGATCCCATAACCCATTTCTCTCTGCTGCTGTCCTTGATGCAAGATTGATTCTGCAGGATTTTCTACAGAATCCTGTTCCTCCAACCTGTCTTGTCTGCACAAGGACAAACTAAGCTTTGTCTGCATAATCACTTGGTCTTACCAGGATGTAAGAACTGTGGAAAAACACATGTGGGCCTCCTGGAGACTGCTGATGTGCTAAGGAAAGGGAGGAGTCAAGGACCCTCAGTTTGTGGCTGCTGTGGTGACATTGTGGCCCTGCTGTGAGTTTACACTGGCTTAGATGGCAAGTACAAAACTAGTAAATTTTAGTGATTGAAAAGTGCTATTGAATAGGACAATAATTTCATTTTGTTACATTATTAATAATAATAGAATGAGGGGGCATTGGCATCACTTGCTGATGAGGTAAATATGTTTTTTTAAAGCATGCTGTAAACATAGAAACAAAAGTGTGTGTTTGCAGGGCTGAAGGGAAGCCTGAACAAACCCGGATTCTTCATTTCCTGGCATAACTTCTTGGGAAAAGATCTGTGGGAAACGGGGAGTTTGCTGTCCATCTTTACCCTGGTGGAAGAACTCTTCTGCAAGAAAGTTCTTCTGCTCAATATTTGCCCATTCTGTTACAGAGCTGAGGTGTTTTTAGTGTTAATAAAACATGGAACAGTGAGAAAACACTCAGATCCTTTGCAATATAATTAAGCACACAATGCCAAAAAAGTTTGGATTTCAGGCTGCTGCTGGGCCACCTGTCTTGGTTTCCTAACCTTCTGGCCTCTGTCTGCCCTTTAGATGACAGATTAGCTGTGAACATCCTCTATAAAAGGAAATAGTGTTCTATAAAATTCACACCAGGGTTTCCAATTTAGTATCAGTCAGGACATCCTAAAATAAAATTTGTTTCAAAAATAGGTTGCAGGGGGGATGTCAGGGTTAAAAGCAAACAATCTACTGATGTCAGTTAATTCTGTGAGAAAACGTGCATGGAAAAGGGGTTTAGAGTCTTGTTCAGGTGCAGTAGTTTTTTTGCTGATGGGGAGTAAAGCAAAGCAAAACAATAATAGCATGTTCCGTGAATCAAGTGTGATAAAGAAGAGTTCCTATAGAGCAAAACAGGAAGTTTAAAAAAGGCCAAACAATTGATCTTTGAGAACAGGAATGATATTTTAATTTTAACCTTTTTTTTTGTTTTGGTTTTAATTTAGAATTTACAAAGTGATGCAAATCATTGCCAGTAAATAGCATTTTAGTGTATTCAATGCACACGTGTTCATACATGAAGAGATATGAAAATATTTTAAATATTACATTTTCTTTCTGCAAATGAAATATTGGGAGTTTTAGGTGTCTGTGGTGTGTAAATCAGGATATTTATTTGCTTACACTACTCGTTATCTTCCCAGTATGTTTTTTTTTCCTGAGTTGTACTGCAAAACCTTTGTCTAAGCTTTTCTAAGAATTTTATTCTAAGGGCTCTTTTTTCCCTTCCATTGTTAAGATTTATCCCGTGGAAATATTACTTTCCAGATCTCATCTATAGTTGAGGACGATTTTTTTGGCAGTCTATGCAAAAACAATCAACTGCCTTGCATTGTTAGTAGACCTTGGTCAAAAATTGAACTGTACCTTGACATACAGCTTATCTAGGCATTTGCATCTGGAATACATTTATTTTTACAATATTACTACCATTTGTCTGTTTTAATTAAATAAGACATCCTTATGTAATTCATAATTAGATCTCATACAATCTGATAGTTTATCTGCCATTTAAAAACTGTCCCGCAGTGAAAATTACAGTAATATATAATTGAATAATACATGATACAATATATTGTGTAAGTCCATCAATTAAAAAACCCCATATTACTTCAATGTTCAATATTCAGAAGAATCTTGGAGTCTTAGATATTTCTCTTCAATATTGGGGAAAAATGGTTTAACCAACAGGTAAGCACTATCACTATGGTTAACATTTATCTTCTGAATATTTGGCTTCAACTTTCAGCCTTCGGGTCTTACTGCATCTTCGTTACTAGCCTGAAAAAGGTTGCAGTGCCTCTGTTGCCATCCAGGTTCTTAAAGAAAAAGATCAAATCATTGCTTCAACTCTTCTCTGTTAAGCTGAAAAGATTGAATCTCTAAATCCTGCACCATCAAACCTCTAAATCATCCCTGTACACATTTTTTGATGTAATTATGGTTGATCAATGTTCTTTTTAACATATCAGCTTGAAAACAGGTTATGCTTAAAAAAAAAAAACAAAAGAAGGATGCAGCACTTCCAAACACTGAGTTAAAGGAACTACTGTGCTCCTGCTTTCTGCTCCTGCTTTGTAGTCTTCATTTTAAGCATCTCAGAATGACAGTGGCCCCTCTGGGCACAAAATTCACTAAAACTCCATGTTAATTTGACTCTTTTCAGTGTTTCTGATCACCAGAGCAGAAGCCATTGTCTTTGTTCCTATGCATGACTTTCATTTGCTTATCTTAAAACGAGCTGGGGTTGCTTGTGTCCATGTTACCATGGGATCTTGATTGCTCTGTATCAGTGAACTCTACCCTTCTTGTTACTTGCTTTCCCCCGTCTTCACCTCTTCCATAGTGACTTTTATTTCTTCCAGAACTGTTAAGTTGGAGGTGATGAGACCTGGTGCTATAGACTCCCATTAAAAATGCGGTTTATGCCCTGATACCTTGTGGTTGTGTTAGTCCAGTGCTGAGCATACCCTGCTTGTAAGCACATGCCAGTGCTTTAGGATGGGAGTTCCACAGCCAGCCTGGCTTTGGCTGCCATCGCAGTAAGAGTGATGAGAGCACTGGGTGGAGCAAGCATGAAACTGCTTTAATTTGGGGATCAGAACATGCTGCACTGACACTATTTGCCACTATCAGCTGGACGTGTAATGGCATCAAAAAAAATCTATCAAACCAGTTCCCATGATATAAAATAAACACACATAAATCAGCATGTAATTACTGTTCTTAGCTTTCTTATTCACTTAGTACTGCTGCTGGCACTGTTTTATCCAGGGCTTTTTAAAGGTTGGCAGGACCTATAGCATTGAAAATATCTCAGTTACATTTGCTGTTAATGATACAGACCTACTTTCCTTAAGTCTGAGTATTTTGTGGCATCTTCTGACCCAAAAATTGTGAAGCATTCCTCTACCCCTTGCTTTTCTAACACATGGTCACAACCTGATTGAACAAATAATATCCAAATTTAAAGCTTTATATAGAAGCTTTCTTAAATATTTCTGAAACAAAATAGGATTTCATCAGCCTTATGGTATGACTGCATCTGATTTACCATGCATAAGACAGGCTAGTGCGCCATTCATTGTACATTTCTTCTTTGCCCAAATGATCATATAAAATTTATGATAACACTTTTACATTCTCTTTATTATTGGTTTACTTAAAAATAATTGTCAGTCTTTTTACATTGCATTTATTTTATGGTTCTTTTATGGTTTCTATGATTTTTTATGATTGTAATTAGTTTTATTCTATGTAAGCTTATTTACTTTTGAAATTATTTTTCTCTCAGATTGTGGCTTCTTGAGGAACTGTCTCATTTGCAAATTATTATGCTTTAAAATATTTTCTTACAGCTGTTATCACTAAACTATGTTTAACTTTGTGACACTGATCCTTTAAGATGGCTGATACACATATGAATCTCTATGTGCTTTTGTGTGCTCATGTGCACAGATATATGAGGAGGGCTCTTTTGTGGTGTTTTTGGCAACATCAATTATGACGTCTCTGACTGGATTCTTCTGCACTTTTTGTTTGGTCCTTAATTTCTGAAGGTAAATTTTGAAGCACTGAGACCTGTTTTTGTCTGTGACCATTCAGCACTGTGTAATGAGCATAATTTTCTATGCAAAAAAAAACCCCAAAGAACAAACAAAAAAACCCAAACCAAAAAAACCACCAAAAAACGTGGTAAAACTCTGGTTATGAAGATCTAGAAAGGATAAAGCTCATCTTATTGGCTCAGCTTTCATTATTAGTAATGTCTGCTAATCCCATTTAAGATTTCTGAATGGTCCCACAAGACTGTAACCCATCTTTTCCTGACTTTGGTTGCAATTTCACAATGGTCCCTCCTCTTGATGATGCGTACCTTTTAGAGAGTGGATAACACCAAAGGAGACCTGCAGCCTCTCCATTTGCATCCTTGATTGGCTCAAGGTTTGGGCAATACCTCAGGGAGAAATGCTGCTGGGGGTGTCAAACCAAGCTATGTAATAAAAAAATATTTGAGCTTTGAAAGATCTGAGTGAACTTTGGTTAAGACCGTGTTCCAGTGGTTTTGAATGAGTAGATAACACCCTGTAGTTTCATACAGAGCTGCACGCTGCTGACAGCCTTTCCCATGCCTGACTGAGATGCAGGATGTGCAGGAAGCAGCATCTCCCCCTTCCCCAGCCTCGGGCACAGCACCATGTCTCTTCTCCCCGGGAGCGCAGGGGACAGACCTCCCTCTACCTGGACCCGCGAGTCAAAACTTCAGGGCTTAGCCTGGCATCCCGTCTGAATCTGCTCGAGGGCATGGGACTCTGGCAATCGATTTAGGATCACAGAATATGTGATGCTCTGATTCAGCCAGCCACCTGAGGTAGGCAGAGAACACAAAGGGAAATTTCTCTACTTGCTTGGTTAGAGCAGTTACCTACCCAGAACAGCCCAAAAGGCAGAAGGTCCGTACTGTTTCCATTTCAAGTAATGCAGCTCATTTGTAAAAGCACAAATAAAGAGACCTTGTAGAAACAGTTTGTAAAACAAGGAATACTGGGAAAGCAGAGCAGCTTCTTGGCCACAGATGCTTGACCTCTGTATCTCTTTATTTGGACGGCTGCATTTTCACCTTTATTTACTTACTACATTTAGACAAGATCAAGGGCACCCTGATGCTGCCTTTTTGTGTTTGGTTTCGGGTTTTTTTTCTTTTTCTTCTGTCATTGTGTCGCTCTCAGATATTTGTTGCATCTGTTTCCTGCTAAGGAAGCTTAGTGCTGCCTTTTGTCCAGCAGGTGGAAGACTTGCTGCAGTATGTATAGCTCAGCAGCTGGGCTATATATAAACACTTGAAAGAGGATACAGGAGGTTTAAGCCATTGGGGCAAGGAGATGCTATTGAATAGACAGTTTTCAATTAATATATATTTTTTTTCAATCACTGTGTTAGTCAAGGACATATAATGGTAGAGTTAAAAGAAGGCAATCTCTGCACCAAAATTTGAAAACCTGAATTCAGTAGTTGAATCCAGGAGATGCCACTAGGGTAAATCCCAGGACTATAATTGGCTGTGAGAGGCCTGCTGGGTTTTGTTCTATATTTGTAATGTCATCACAGCTGTAGAATGTAACTTTTCTTGAGTTCATGGTATACACTTCCCATAAGCACTTGCAGTTGGCAGATTTAGAAAGACTTTCTTGAAGTTCAGGGGGACAGTACCATTAACATTTACCATATTTCTGATCAGGGAAAATACCTTTGAAAACACTGGAGGTATCTCTGTCCAGGCAATGTAGGGAAGGCCACAGGACTTATTGTGACTGGTATGCAACTGAGCAGACAAGATATTGCTTCTGAACCTGTGAACATTACCCATCCTGTTGTGTTGTGTTGCTCTAGAATGTGCCTAGAGATATCTGAAACAGGCAGAAGGAGATGTTTAAAGTTGCTTTTAAGAAGTAATTAGCTGTGTGAAGAAATTTATTTGTATAAAGTAGATAAAGGTTACTTTAAATAATATATGATATACATTGTACATATTAAAGTGAAGGAATTTATTAAGAGATGAGATGTAGTTATAATATTTTATGAAAATCTCTTTGCTAGGATTTTCTTCTCCTGGAAGCTGAAGGGCCTCAGCTTCAAGTGTAAACAAATTGTTATCTGCTAGTGTGGAATGCAGCAGGTGCTTTCTCGATTGGTCAATGTGGGATGTTTCTACTTGCTGACCAATCCAGGAGGCAGCAGCTCTTGGACTCTCTGGGAGTCCCAGAACTTTGTTATTCATTCCTTTCTATTCCTGTCTCACCTTCTGATTAATCTTTCTCTCTGTTCTTTTAGTATAGTTTTAGTGTGGTCTTTTTAATATAATATATATCATAATATAATAAACCAACCTTCTAAAAAATGAAGTCAAAATTTCTCCTTCCCTTCACCAAGTCCTAGCTGCCCTGAAGACCACTGCATCAAAGAGATAAGATATGTCATAATTTTTTTTGGCCATGAAGCCATTAAAAATTGTTAGGTGATTGGTATGAACTAAAGGAAAAATTGAAAACTTGTGTTTTATGGATAAGGTAAGGTCTTGGTGTTGCACAGAGAGCTGGAATAAGAACCAAGAACTAATGGATTTAACAGACCTAATAATACAGATACACTTTTGAGTACCTGGAATATGCTTGAAGTTGTGATCTTGGGTTTAAGATCTCAATTACTTCCAGTATTTCAATGACTGGGTGGCTTAGCTTTAATAATTAGAGACAGCAACATTGTTTTTATCTGACAGACTGCAGTTATTTGGGAGATGAGGATGTTGTGCTGATTTCAAGTGGGTGAACAAATGCTACAGAAGAACAGGATTTGGGGTAACAATGACATGTGGAGTGTTTTGAGAGGTCCCTTTAGAGAAAGGGGGAGACAAAGATGATGCGTTTCTGTTAGACTGATGAGATTGGCTGAAATTGCAGGAATCTGGCAAAGGGCAGGGTGTGAAATTTGGTCATGACTCAAGGAAATAAATATATTTTTTTTGCCAAGCCTGACTGTTTTTATCAAAGGTATTCTACCCTTACTCCTAAGGAAATTCAGATGGGAGATGAGTTATCCTACTGAATGTCATAGCTGTCAGGTAGGTGTTTTTCATATATTTTTTTTCTGGTTGTACAAAAGGTGATCCAGCTCTTCAGTTGTTTTGTACATAAAACTATTACCATAGTTATGCTACTGTTTGCTCACCAAAAATTGAATATTTTGGTTATTTAGAATTCAGTGTCCTGGGGTTGCAAAAATGCTGCAGCTGTGTGTGTAATAGGAAAAGAAGCATGTTAGGAGTAGACTACTCAGAGATACTCCTAACACTTATTACAATTCATGATGTAAGTACTGTGATAGATACACAATGTTCTTTCTTTAGGTGAATTATTGCATATTTTAAGCTCTGTTAGACTTGAAAACATTTACAATATGATGATATTCTACAGATGAGCAAGATGTTGTGCCTGGGCAGTCCCTGTGCTAGTTTGGTCTCACAGCAGTGAGACTGAGCTCACAAGAAGGCTGAATGGCTCACAAGGGATAGGAGTAGTGCCTCTGCTAGTTTTGTTGCTGAGAATGAGAATTTAAGGCCTAATGAAAGGCATTAGAGGACGAAACTTTCTGATTGCTATGTCTCATTGAAGCAATTCAAGTGTGTGTTACGTGATTTATAATGTTTACATACAGAGAGAAGTGTGCAACCATTGCAGATAATTGTAGTGAAGTGATAGGTATGCTTTTCTTTTAATAACAAAATATTGTGAAATTCTAAGCCTTTTTATTTAATTTATCAGAGATGAGCTTATCTGTGAGATGAGAAACACTGTTCAGTCAAACCCCAAAGCCTTTGTGGTTTGTGGAGGTTCTGTGGAGTTACCTGCAGCCATGAAAGCTGATCTGTGTCGTAGAGAAAATGTTTCTGTTCAGTGACAGTGAGCTGGCATCCCAGCTCTGCCCTTTCTTAGATGAATAAACCTAGTCTTGTGCCAGACTCATGGAAATCACTTGGTAAGATTCTAGAGTCAGAACATATTTTTTTCCTTTGCTTGCCTTGGCACAAAGCTTTAAGGATGTGTCATTTATAGCTGTGATACAGGTTTCAGCAAAGGAGGAAGAATAAAGCATTCGGATCAGCATTTTTGTCCAGCTACGTATTTTCTCTGAAACAAAGAATATGAAGTGGAAGCACTTATTCTGACAACAGGGATGTCCTCCCTTAAGACACTGGTAATACAGTAGCCCCTTTTTGCCCCAATAATTAAGTCAGATGCTTTCTCTGTGCCTGCTCTATGCTCCTGCCATTGGTTAGATTGAAGAGTGGCATCAGCAGAGGAATTCTGTGTTGTTTTAAGCCCTGTGTTTCACTGTGGTGCCAAGTCAAATACCCTGATGGAGTTCAGTGTCTTCCAGATTATTTGACCTGTTTTAAAAATTGATGTGAGAGGATACAAAAGCCCTAATTTAGGGAGCAGCAGATTCATGTGATTTCAATATTCTGCCTTCTCTCTTAGTTGTTCTTCAGGTAGTCCAGTATATTCTGCTGCTTATATCATCAATGTATCATTAATAAGGAGAAAGAAGAGGAACATTTTGGATTCATTGTTTCAAAGTGTGTGGCTTATGCTTGTTTTGCTGCTGGACATGTGCCTGTAACTGGAAGTTTGTAGGGCATCTTATTGATCCCACCACTTACTCAAAAAAAAAGGCGATATGTAGGATCTTTACTACTTAGTGCACAGAAACAGAGCATATCATAGGGGCAATGCTAATATTAATTTTAAACCCTTATAAATCTGCACGTAACTTTTTAGTTCCACAGGCTTTGTTCTAAAGGTGTATAAAACATGCCTGGTTTTATACAACTTAAAATCATGAATCTAAGTATTTTTGGTCTGGGTGTTATTCTCTTTTAGAAACAGATTTTCTTCCCTGTTCTAGAAGTTTGTACCGTATGGGCCTGTCTTAATTTTTATCTTCTTTCTGCTTTCATTGTGATGTAGCAGAACCTTCGGAGCATAATCAACACATTTATTTTTGGTAGACTACTTTTCCAGGATAGTAGAAACAGTCTGTCCTGTATAGCTGCCTACACTGGTGAGTGAGCCAGAAAACCTTTTAAATAAACAAAAAAAAAAACAACTGCACAGTTTAAAAGGGTATATGTTAAGATTAACCATAATTGTAATCAAATAGCCTTTCTACTCGTGTTCATCTTTCTCATACTTGAGATACTTGAAGCAGCAAAGATTTGAGGTGTAGTGTCTGGCAGGCAATAGCATCACTGTGCTTGTGTACTTTTGTGGTGGCTTTTACAGGAATTGCACAACTGAGGCTATTATGCCGTTCATTGATTTTATGCAGCAAGACAGTGCCCTAGCTGTCTCAGCAGATTGAACAGATTATCTGTTTAGTTACTTATGAATGTCAGGGCGTGACACAGGCAGGTGGCTTCCTGAGGCCATGACCTCTGGAGCTGCCCAGTGTCCCCAGGCAGCCCCTGGCCAGGAGTGGGGCAGCAGGGCAGCCCTGGGGATCAGGCACCTCCCTGGGGATGGAGACCAGCCCTGCTGCAGCCCAACTGGGGCAGGGTCTGACAGCCCCAGGAGCTGACGTGGGGTGCTGAGACCTGGGCAGAGTTTGGGTTGTGGGTGAAGGGTCAAGGCCAGGGAGCCCTCTCAGTGCCATCAAAGCCCTGGAACTGAATGGCTTGACAGTACTTGATTCTTGATATTTCTTGAGTTTCATACCGTCGTCGTTTTCAGGAGAGACCCTGTTAAAAAGACATGGGAAGAACTCAAAACCATCTGGCAGTTTTGGAACAGGGAAAAACACAGAGCAGTTCTCTACTTTTTTGGTAAAAGACACAGGTTTCTTCTGGAGGAAAACAGCTGCTGTATGAGACTTGCATCCCAATTGCAAGAGATAATTTGAAAGGTGTTAAAAATGCCACTGAATTTTTTATCTTCTGCCATTTTATAGTTCAGTCCTGCAAACAGGTATGACTTCACACGCTATTTACTAGAATGCAGGATATAAGCAGGATGCTTTCTACATCAACTGCTAAGTGGGAATTGCTTGGGGGCTAAAGTCTAGCGGGTGGATGAGAAACTTGATTCACATACATCCTCGAATTTTTAACAGTTAAACTGGTGCAATTGTGCTTGAAAATCTTCTCTTCAGTTGAAATTAATGAATACAAACCCAGGGTATTTTTTCTAATATCAGCTGACTCTAACTTGAGGCAGCAGGTATTAATACTTCAAGAATACCTTTTACAAGGTGTAACTAGAAATTCACAGAAAGATTGCTGAAAAGATATTTTTGTTAATTTGGTTCATTGAAACAGAAACATTCTCTATGATAATGGAATTCCAGTGAAGGGCTGGAAAAAAGTATTTGTGTCATTTTTCCATATATACATTTATTCTTGGCAAAATCTGTTTACAAATTTTGAACTCAGTTCTTCATGCCAGCAGAGTACTTGGGGTTTGAACACACTGTGCCATCTCTAATTAAAGTGAAATTTGCACTGAACAGTTCTTGTTTCTTCTGTGGTTAAGTAGTTGTCTCTTGGCAAGAATATTGATTTGGTGCATCAGTAGACTGTCAAATAACTCCTCTTTTACCTTAATACCAAATTTTATATTTTCATTCTGTCTTTATTTTGCTTTCATTCCTGTTTTTTCTTCACATTCCATTGGCATTTACCTCTTTACATCAACAGTGAAGATAATGGCAAGGAGTAATTTGTTTTCTGGCAGTATAGAATATTTCTTTCCTTTTTTTCCTTTCAGTTACTTATGTTCTATTTCTATTTGTTTTCTTTTGACTTTTCATATGGATTACTTTAAGATGTGCTTGCTACATGGTAAGTCCATATAAGGAGGCTACAAGGGATATTTCTAGAAGCAAATCACGCCAGCACAATGTGATATTTGGCACAGGTGGCATTACAAAGGTTGCTGCTTCTTTGAGAACTTATTGAAAACAGACTTTGACAGGATGGTCAGTGACAGGACCTTGTTCTAGGTTCTGGACACAGATTTTTCTTTGGTAATACACAAAAAGAGGTAGAACTTTCCAGACTTCCCTTTTGTTAGGGCACGGATATTACACTGTACATTGGTCTGTGTCAACAGATGGAGCAGGACCTTCAGGGGTTTTGCAGTTTCCTCACTGCAGATGGAGGATCACTCCTGGCAGAGTTTGTCTAGCTTGCAGCTAGAATACTATGCCATTTTAGGACCTCAGTAAAAAAAAAAAAAGACAACAATAAACTGGGGTGTGTTCATGAAGGGCCACTGAGGCCGCTGTGGAGCCTGTTTCATGTGACTTCATTGGGACAGTGTGTTTAGGGAGGAAAGGTCTCAATACTGATTTTCCTACAGTGCAGGAGAAACACAAAGCCCTCTGACAGAGCAAAGAGACTTATTTCCCTGGGCCACAAAATGAACCATGAGATTCTACCCTTAGAGTAGCAGTGGGACTCGAGTGTGTGAAACCACACGTTAAATTTTGGGTAGAATCTCAGAGCAGATTGCACTCCTCCCCTCACCACTGGTGACCTCTCTGCAGGACTGTTTCTATTATAGGACTCTCAGACCATTAAGAGATTTTTGCATTTATGATATCTTTACAGCTGTTGTAAAAAATGAGCCCTGATGTCATCGTGGATGAGAAGCTCTCTTTCACCTCCGGGTGGCACTGCTTAAAAACGCTTCTGTTTGCTTTAAAGGTCTATGTAGGAACTGTCCATGGCACGTTCCACAACTACAGTAGCTGGCATCATCATGCCCAGCAGATGAACTGGTAAGTGAGGCAAGATTCTGATCACAAACCACAGACACAGAGGGAGCTCAAGGGTTTTGTCACTTTGCCCCCATTTTCCATACACCACAATTTCAGATTGCTGTTTTTCTGAGCACATATTATTAGTATTCTGCTTGTTTTTCTGTATATTACTTGACAAAGGTTTTAGTACAGTTTTTACATGCACTGTTTATATGAAGTTATGCTCACCTGCTGATAAATGATCGAGGGGGAATCAAAACAGGAAATACCATTCTGATCATCTGCCTGTTCCAGACAAATACTGCGATATATGCTCTTACACTTATCAAATATTATACCCTTCCGCTGTCAGGGAAAGTCAAGAGTTCCATCTCCAAGCTTCCTAGAAGTCATAACTGAGCATCTGAAAAAAAAAAAACCAAACCACTATATTAAAAAGCATTTCAGGTTTTCATTTTATTTGTATTTGGCTTGCAAGTTGTCAGGGCCCTGCTGGGTTAGTCTCTTCAGAACTGCCCATGTGACTACAATAATTGGAGATGAAGCCTGAAAAATCTCACTTTTCTTGTATTTTAAGGAAGATAACACAGGCTATGAAAACTACAAGAGAACTGAGACCACAGGTTGTGTTTCCTAGACACAAGCTGTACAGATATTGTCGCCTTTTACACCTTGGCTTCCATAATCCCATCTCAACA
Organism: Motacilla alba alba; assembly: GCF_015832195.1. Lineage (NCBI taxonomy): Eukaryota > Metazoa > Chordata > Aves > Passeriformes > Motacillidae > Motacilla > Motacilla alba. The sequence goes on from NC_052017.1 coordinate 112,750,471, forward strand.
TTCTCTCTTTAAATGAGAGAAAAGTTTAGGGCAGATGCAGAGCTATGGTGTTCCCTAGATTCTGCAGTCATTTACTTAGGCTGGGGAGAGGCTACTTTGTTCCTGCATTTGAAACAGTCTGTCAATGATCTGTTGATGAAATGCAGAGGAAGGATGTGGGAGGAGGTCTGAAGAAGATCAGATACACAGTGGGGGAAGGATGAATTATTGCTCCACTTAAAAATAAAATGTTAATAGCTGAGTGTTTATTTATTTATTTTAATGGTAGATCACTGTAAATTTTGTAACTCTTAAAAGAATTCATGTAGATTTAACTTCATGCTTTTCCGAATTTTTCCTTTTCTTTTGGTGATGGAAAGAAAATCTGTGAAGAATACTGAAAAGAGAAGAAAAAATACCTCAGGACTTGGCCAGGATATATGCTTTGGTATCTTGTTCTTTAAAACCTGTTTCTATTTCAGACAAGAAGTTGTTCATCTACACACTGAAATATGAATATGTTGCGTGGTGTATTTTAGGCATTATATTATACCCTGATCCACCAGCGTGTTCCTCTGTTTTCATGTAACTGCAACAATTCAAATGAAACAATATTCTAAACGACAGTGCTTTTGTGTAATATTCTCAGTAATACATTATCATACCTGTCATGTAATTCCAAATGAGTAATATAGCCTTTTGTTACATAATTTCATAATTTGCACAGGTTGTTAGGGTTGAGTGTAGGATTTAGAGCTGCTCTTAAGCACTCCTAAATAAGATCTTGGATTTCCAAAGTTCCTGAGCCTTCAGCAAGTCATGTATTCTTGAAACAGCAAAGCCCTTTACCTGATATCTAACTTTAGCAAATAAATCTGTACCACTGGGGTCAGAGGAATATGGCATTTCTCTCAGTTACTGTACCCTCCAATAATTTGTCTCTCTGGTGCCTTAATCTTTGCCTTTCCCACATTTAATACATCTAATACAGTTTTGCATGAAAATCTTATAAATGTTCATTAACTAAGGTTTGTGCAATGTTTTGCATGATACCCACAAGCTATTTATGACTGTTGGAGGTGTAGAATATGATCTTAAATAAACAATATTTCCAAAAGCTTAAATGAAAACTTTCTCTGTAGTGTTGAGCTATATTGCGAAAGGAAACAATTGTACAAGGCAAAGTGCACAGTACAGAAGACACAGGTTTCAGGGTATCATTTGCACAGCACTCAAAGATTACCAACTGAAACTCTGGCAATGGAATGATCAGGCTGTTGCTGAAGTATTCACTATGTGTTTGCTGTTGCTATAGGTGGTATAGAAAATTATACTGAGCTAACATCAACATTTGCTTTCAGTTAGGGCAATAGCATTTGGGACACACTGTGGCTGGAATATGTGTGAGCAGAAAGAAGCAGTATCCATCACTTAAACACTGTCTATCTGACTTTGGTTTTTCTCTCACCTATTATAACACTTCAAGAATCGTGGTTGCTAGCAACTTGCTTTCCAGAGCACCAGGTAATAGCTCTTTCACTTGTTTCCCAATTATTATTCAATAATATAGTATAATATAATATAATATATCAATAATATATGAATTTAGATTCTGATTACACTGCAGCATATTATATTTTTGGTTGTTTGGCTTTTTTTTTTTTGAGAGATTGTGTCAAAATATTTGTTTTTAACATTTTGACAAATGTTAATTTTTTTTTAATGCATACCTTGTTCTATCTGATATTTCCTCTGTCAGCCTAGGAAAGATGTATACCAATACTTTTAAATTTGACTGGGAAAGTTTATCACATTACTTCGTTCATAGTTTTCTGCTCTTTAATTCCACAGACACAGGATCAGAGGCCTGGAAATTTTCTTTGGCTTCAGTCACAGCCTCATTTTGCTTGTGCATTTTTACCTATTCTAACTCTGCATTTTCAGTCAAGATGCAGTACTTTGCTTTGTTGAAAACTATTTTTTCAGAGTTACTAGCAGTTTTACCACTTGAACATCTCAAATTAAATTAAAAGAGTTAAATTTGTAGAAACTTTGACTTAAATTTTTGAAGGCTCCCATAAATGATATTGGGATATAGACAAACCGAAATCACAGGCTTACTAGCTTAGGTGATAAATTTTCTCACACATTTTACTTAGTTCATGAAAAAGATAGTGTCTTATACTCAGGGGTTCCAGCAGTGATCCTGAGCACAGTAATTGTCTATTTTGTCCTCTTTTTTTTTTCTGTCACATAGTGTTATTGCCTCTTGGCTGAATATGGGATTTGCATTATCAAGGAATGGTAGCTATTTGTCAGTGTTGTTATATAGTATTATAAATTCAAGTTCATGGATTTTTCTAGCCTGGCAAAATATATTGAGAGTATTCCACCCAAAATCCATGAGAATGACATTGCTGAGTTGCCAGATACATCTTAAAAATATTGCTTTCAGCATTAGAGAAAAACAGACAATAAAGCCTCTTCTTTCTCTCTAGACCTGTCTGAAGGATTTGCAGCAAAATGATCCATCTCTGTGTGTCCCAAGCTCTTATTCTGGGAGATTGCATCTATGGCTGTGTACCTTCTTTAGGAATAGTATGACAAAACACACAAGCTGTGGCTCTGTGTGATTATTGGAGGAAAAACTTTGAAAAACCTCCTGAGAGGCCAGATATTTGCTTTAGAAGCTTTTTTATTCAGACATCACGGTGTCCTTGCTGTATTAGTTGGGCTTTTCTGTGAATTTCCAGCGATCTGTTTGAAATGTTCTGTTTTGAAAAGAGAACAAAGTCATATTCCTTCCACTGGAATTTATTATTATTATTATTATTATTATTTAAAAAAATTATACAATTCTTGTTTTACCAACCTTTCAGTTTTCACATAGCACATGCTGATGTGGACCTCTCTTGTCTACACAGGAAAACCATACAGTTATGAACAGTATAAACAGTAACATCAGCTGCAGCTGCCAAGCAAAGCCTGCCTACCAGTGTAAAATCAGGGTCTCACTGTGCTAGGCATTGTATGAACAACTTGCTGAACATGATTTCTGTCTCAGTACTCACAGACTAAGTATGGAGAGGCAAAGTGTGATGAAGGGATGGAAGCTTTTTACCTGCCATACCCTCTAGATAATATTTTTTAGTCTAAGTGACACGGTTTAGAAACATTGAACCATGGTGAACTGTAAGCATTAAGGTTGTAAAGCAGACTTTAAAGGACTAAAAAGATCATCTAATTGGTTAGGTGGGACCTCTTCAGTCAGGTACTTTATTTTTGTTTTGCAGTGCGTGAAGCCGGTTTACTCAAGAGCAATAAGGTATCAGTTTATGGCTAGCACATACAGTGGTTTCAGAAGATAAAAGACATGTTTGATTGAAGGATTTGCTCTGTGTGAAGAAATAAATGTGTCAATTTTAATAGTGGTAAATTGTTGCAAAAAATTCTTGGGTACAAGCCTCCAAGTGCCAGGCAGGGAAATGGTGCCTTTCCTTACACTTGCAAGGAGATGTATTTTGTTACCCTCTTTGCCAAAGAGCAAAGATGAAAGAGCATGTTTGGATGATGCTATCACTGAGCTTTTGGACTCCGTAAATTAAAATGGAAACCAGTGCATGAATGATCTTAGCTTTTTATATTGCTTTAGAATGACAGAGATTTGACTTGAGTTTTTTTGAAAGTCACACTCAAATTTTGTGTTTAGAAAATATGAAAATATTTGTGCCAAGCAGGACAAGAAACAGCAAGAAAAGCCATGAATCACTCCAGAATAAGCAGGAGTAAATGTTTTTTACTGGGATTGGGATGGTATGGACCTGCCTTATTGCAGAATTGAATTCAGCAGTACAATTTTATTTTGATTTTTTTTCCAGCTATGCTGTGCAGAGATAGATTTGGAGCTGACATACATCTCAAAGCTGAGTATATAAACACAGCAAGTTTGTCTTTGTCTTTCTAGATAAACGATTCTGGAGACACAGAATTCTCCTGTGAGGTTCCTAGATCCCTGTCCTGGGATTGCAGACACAGTGGCTGGGTGGATTTAAGTGTTATTGATATGCTCGAAAGGAAAATATATTCCACTTCTTTTGATTGTGCTCAGGGATGATTGCTTATACTAAGAGGAATGACATAGCCATATTCATGTTTATAGTGCTAAAGTTAACTAACCTAATGGTAGCAAAATACACACTCAGATGTTATTACCTTCTTTCCTATGATAGAAACAATTTTATTTACACATCAAAAAGGATGTGGCTTGTTTGTCCAGTTGTAACCCTTTAAAAATGCCTTAAGGAGCCCCTTTCTTGCTGAAGTGAATGTTCAACGCATTTACTCTTTGTGCCATGGCAACACATGCTTTCAGTTTCTTGGAATGTGTTCTTCTGCCTTGGCATCAGTTGTGTCAGCACCACCTGGAAAATAAACAGCATCCTTGGAGACTGTAAACAAAACATGGGAACACCATAGAGCTTGTGTGATTGCATTTTGTGTTCTGGTACGTGATAGAGATCACCCGGGAATGGCTTGTCAAATCATAGTTGTTCACTGTTCAGTGATACAAGCTACTACCCATGAGATTTAGTCCAAATGACAGCACAGAAAAAGTTATTTGCTGCTGTGCAAGGAACAGATTGTTTTAAAATAGAAATATGACTGAAAACAGATGATAGAAGAACTGTGAGATTTTTAACCTGACTTCTGTTTTTCTTGTTTTCCTTATGCTTTCCTTATGAAATGCTTCAAATGAATAAATAATTGTAAAATTTCGTTTTCTATCTAACATGCACTTGTTGTGTGGACAGTTCAAGCAGATAATGCAAAACAAGGCTAAACTTGAGGACACATAGAAGTACCTGCTGATGGTTTAAAAACAGTTAATAAAAGAGAATTTATTTCCCAAGAATGTGTGCACTGCAGCTTTATTGTAGACACATCAGAGCATAATTTTAAAAACCATTTTAATCCTCATAATTAGTTTTCTGTGTCTGTCCTGCTCTGCTGTTATACTGGCAATAATCCTCTACATTTCATGAAAGCCTCTCCATTCAGTGGCATATTTCAGGAATTCTTTTCTGGTCCATTTAACTTCCCCCTGATTTTACAGGTGGGAGAGTGAGCAAGTGGCTTGGTTGGTGTTTGGTTGATGGCTGAGATTAAACCATGACAGTGATGCATCCTACACTCTATTAGAAACTGGTCTGTTCAGATCTTAAATATGGCTAATCCGGGGTGGTTTAGTTGACTAAAAGGAATAACCTAAAGCAATGGGCAAGAAAAGTAAACTAAAATAAATTCAAACAGGAATGATACTCAGAATTAATTACTGTTTCTCACAACTATGCCAATGTAGCTTTCAGGTAGCGAGTTTGAAAGGAAAATGTTGAAAGGTTGGGTTTTTCCCCCACAAAACTTGAAATTGTGAAAATCTTTATCATACTGGTCATGGATGCTCAAAAGCATAAATAGATAAAGGAAGGAATAAGGAAAAGCTGATGGAGAATATGCTCATCAACAACGGTTGAACACTATGATCTGTAAGCAATCTCTTAGGATGCCTCCCATAATTTGGAACTTGGCTAGTTGGATGGGCCAGAGAAAGGCCACAAATACAGCATCTATTACAGATACTTTCTCCCTAGGATTCTGATGGTCAGAGATTCTTGCTAAGCTGCTTTTTGGTCTGACTTAGCCCCAATGGTTGAAGTTCAAAGTTTTGGGTTTTTTTTAATCAGAAAGATGAAAACCTTGCTTTTGCCATCCTGACACAGGAGGACAGTAGCATGTAAACTGGGTATTGTTGCTGTGAAGGTCCAAATAAGTCATGGTATTTTAGCACAATGACTTAAAGCTAACACTCTTTCCTCCACCCCAGGTTTTGTTGCTGACACATGACCCAACAGTACTGTTTTATTCCACCATACACCCAACATGTCTGCTGCTGAAGGATTTCTGAAGACCACGTGTCAGACTGGAGCTGTCTAAGAGATACCTCCACCCACAAATAGTTAGGGTGAACTCTTTGAAACATAACACATTAGCAGGAACCTTCAGAGTAACATTCCTCTGAAGCAGCATGTTCCATATAATTTCTCTTCTGTACATGCCTTCTCTGCCCCTTAGCCACAGCACACTCTGCTCTGTTTGATGCCAGCATTGCTCCTTCTGATATATTCCTTTACCAGATTGTAGGTGACTCAGTGCTAGGCCTTGGCTTTTTAAATGTCACAAAGTTGTCATCAGTTTCTTTGGTGCCTCAATAAGAACACAGTCATCAGGACTAAAAAATTAATAGGAAACAATCAAACTGAGAAGATCAAAGATAATGCAACAACACAAGAAAATACATCCCAAAACTTCTGTATCTACTACTGCAGTTTCCAACAGCATGCCTGTGATACAGATCTTTTTCCCAGTGATTTACATTTGCCAAGCAGTGAAAATGTTGTACTTTTTCCAACTGTATGAATATGCAGGCCCACTCATCTTAAAAATAATTCAGCTTTGAGTTTGTCTTTTTGTTCCTTTGACAGCTCTGTTACAAAGCAGTCTTCTTCTCAATGTGAGGATGCTTTGGTCCCCTTCTAGGTGAGTATCTGCAGTGCATCTTTTGTTAGTCTCTTCAGTCGGCAAAGGTCCTATGGTTATGTAGCAATCTAGGTCCTCAAATTCAGACAGTATTTTCTGACAAATTCAGACAATAATTGTGTTTTGTTCTAGTAGGAGAGATGGCGTAATATGTTCAACATTATATTTGCACTTAGTTCCAAATATAGTTTGATCTTGGTTCTCTGCAGGAAGGTGCTGAGGCCTTTATTCTAACAATATATTTCACTGTTAGAATTGAGTACCTAAATTTCTTTTAAATCTCAAAATTTACAGGAAGAAAATGTCAAATCAAGAGCTGAGAACTCAAACCTCATATTTTTAAAAGCTTTAAAAGTTTATTGAATTTTCTCACTGTCATCAGCCTAAATTACAGTTATTTTCTAAAGAATAGTTTTATCAGCATCTCAGAATCACCCAAAGAGAGGATTCTCTAGTGAATTGTAAAATTTTAGATAAAACCATTCTATAATTTTTGCATTAAGATGTACTTTTAGAGCACCACTTTGTGTGCTATTTTAGTAAATAGAAAATACTGTCTACCAACTGTGTAATTTTCTCCTATTTAACAACTACACTTGCTCAGTTTAAGAAACTTGCTTAGTTTGTTTTATAATTATTCTGCTCAGGAATGTAGCTATTTCTCATTAGTTTTGTGTTTCTGCATAATATTAACTCTGGTTAGTTACCATTTGTGTAATCTTGGTTTTGAATTTTGAGAATGTTTGTGAATTTCCATTTTGGCATTTTTATGAAAAAAGTTAGGACAGAAGTGGTGTAGAGCTTCATTTATTGTAAATAAAATTACTTTTGAAATTTTTCTGCAATTAGAAAACATTCAAACCCTGCTATGGACAAACAGATAAAGGCATGTTTTATTGGAAGCCTGAATGGAGCAACATCCAGAAAAGTTTGAGAGGGAGACAAAGAATGTTGTAGAAAGCTGCTACACTAGATAGCTCATGCCAGGTTTGGTAGTAGTAGAAGGTGTTAAACATTGCGCACGATCTGCCTGACTTAACCTTAGGCTTTGATCTTGTTAATCACTTAGGAGTTTCCACCTCTTTGATTTTGACTTCCGATAGGCCAGGCTATAAACATAAATTCACTTATGTGCTTTAATCCACTGGGTCTTCCTGTCAGATCAATTTGTAAGGTATTATAATAGAAGCTGAACCATTCAGATAGCAGGAGCTCTTAGATCAACACTGGGCACAATTCTCTGTGTTTGGATCACTTATAGCTCTACATTTATTATCATGTTGCTCCAGAACACTGAGTAGTATTAGTTGGTGAATAAAATCCCGGGTAACTGAAGCAGGGCAAAAAGGACACTGGTGAACAGGAAATACTGAAAAGCTCCTTTATGCAGTTTTCTTCATATGAAAGATGCACATTTATAACCTTCCCTTTAGTTTTCTTGTTGAGAACTCCTTCTGTATTCACAGCTGATTCTAAATTTCTTGGGGCTTGTCAGACAGTGGCCTGAATGTTATTCTGTCTGTAGGCAAGTGATAAACGTAGACATCACTGCTTGGGAGAGTGGCCTGCTGCTGAGATCTCCCCAGCAGCGCCACTTCTTGTGAGCATGCCAGCTTTCCTTCTGCTGCCTTCCCACAGAATTTTCACTCAGCTTACCCAAAAGACATTTGATGGCCTGTTCACATTCAGTCTCAAATACAGATAAAACCAGTAACATCCTTTTTTCATGTGGAAAAAAGAGTTCTCCTAAAAAGGCTTGGATTGTGGTGGAAATAACATTTTTTTAAGACTTAGCTCAAATATGCTAATAGAAAAATTTCCACCTTTCTGACTTTTCATCTTCTGAGGACAAGTTTCAGTAAAAAAAGGCAGTTTGTTGCTCCAGTTGAACATTTACTAACAATTTGTAATGTTGAGTGTAAAACAAAAACCTGATTTAAAACCTGTCACTAAACCAAGAGCCTGTATCACGCACATTTCTGCTTTTGGGAAGAAGAAAACACCACGTGACACAGGAAAATCAAAGTATTCATTACAGTATTGGGGAATATACAGATACTGTCTTGACAAGTATGGTTTCATACCTTTGATATGATGGACAAATATGCACTTAAAAATTACATTTTGGCTAATGGAAACTTAAGGGATTTGGATGAGTCTTGACTATCTTATTCAGACAGAACAAATTCCAATTTTTGTAATAATCAAGTGGAAACTTAATGGAAAGGTTTTTTTCGTGTAATTCTTTTGCACCTAAAATGATTGTCGGGGTTGCACTTTCATCAAAATCCCAGAACATTAGATTTACTTTATTATACCCTTCTCTTAATGAATGAGAAATTCAAAGCATATTACCAGCTACACTTTTGGGCAGATATTTTGCTTGAAGTACATTTTATCAACTTATAGGCAAACTCAAGACAAATCAAAATATATTTTGTGTTTTAGCTTGTTACATTAAACTATTGGCCTTTCTACCATAGCAAAATGAAAAGAAATAAGGCTGTGACCATATCATAACAAAGGAGAGTACCCACTAGGACAGATGGCTTACTTGTGTTCAGATAAATAATTTTATTTGGAGCAGCACAACACAAAACAGCTTAGATGATGCATATTCTCCACTTTCCAATTAGTCTTTGCAAAACTAAAAGATCCAGGATTTGAATGTTCATTAACCTTGTTGTATGAGCTGCTCAGACATCAGTCTTTAAAGACTGGAACTGCAGTTATTTCAGTGAAAAATGAGAAACAAAGTGTTGTGAGAGTTGCCTGCAGATTGTTTAATGATGGCTTCAAAATAACAACAAGGGTAGAGAAAAACAAATTAGCTAATTTATTCAGATTCTGACACAGCTTTTGTGCTGTTCACAGACTGAGCTCTGTGGTCCTTAAATTCTAACAGCTGTTATACAAACTTATATCCCATGACAAAGCCTATCCTCATCTTTCTTTTTCAGGATTAAAAACTGTGAGTGAGCGTGCATTAGATATCTAATGTCCTTAATTCATGATTTTGTGTGCTGAAACCCCCAGGCAACAACACATAACAAATCCTACTGCCATTTGCACCTTAGTTTACTTGCTGTGTGATTAGGGATTACAATAAATTTGAGAGAGGATTATTTGGATTTCTGGAAGTGGGCTGGCCAATAGACAAGTTGCTTTTTTTTATATGCCAATGCCTTTTCAGAAGTCTTTGCATTCCAGTCCTCTGTCCAGAGTTACTGTGTGGAAAGATGTCAATAGGTAACCCCAGCAGCAATGGAGAGGAAGAATCTCTCCTACTCCCTTTCCTAGAGACAGCTCTTGCTTTTTAGCTGTTTCTGTGGCCCCGACATCTTGACCCTCATCTGCCACGTTTGCAACATAAAAGGACATGTGAAAATATTATTTTGCCTCTAGACTGTTGCCTGGATGTGGATGAACAAGTAATGCCTTAAAGCAGAAGGCTCTGCTGTGCTGGTGAGAATGCTTAATCTTTTTCCCCTCCCAGGCAGGAGTAATTTCATTACTTTTTGCAATGAAATTGTACTCATTGGCTTTCTGTAGCTAAAAGGGATGAAAGTCCTGGGAACAAAGTTTACTTGGTGTTAGTACATATTTAGTACATGAAAGATATGTTTCCAAATCTGAAGATAGAAGGAAAAAGTAAAAGAAAAACCAATTCCCAGTACAAGAAAGATGTGGACCTTCTGGCATGAGTCCAGTAAAGGGTCACTAAGATGATTAAAGGATTGGTGGAGCATCTAATATTTAAAGAGGGGCTGAGAGATCTGGGTTTGTTTAGCCTTGAGAAAAGTCAGGGGGAGGTTGTTAATGCATATAAATAGCTGACAGGCAGGGAGTGAAGAAGATGAAGCCAAACTCTCCTTCAGTGGTATCTAGAAAAAAAAAAAAGAAAAGCAGAACAAATTGAAATACAGGAAATTTCACTGAAACATAAGAAAAATTATTTTAATGTGAGGATGATGAAACACTGGTGCAGGTTGCTCAGAGACAGTGGTGTCTCATCCTCGGAAATATTCAAAAGCCATCTAGACATGGTTCCAGGCAACCTGCTGTTGCTGACCCTGCTCTGGGCTGTGGTTTGGATTACGTGACTTCCAGAAGCACTTTCCAATATCAGCTGCTCTGTGATTCCAAGTCAAAACCCTTACATAGTGTCTTAGTGGATCTGAATGATGTACTGATCTGAATGGACACCAATATCTGCTTGTCTACTTGTAACAAATAAATGGATTTTTGATGTACAGGCAATTTAGTCTGGATATTAAAGGACTAACTGGTACTTGCTTCCTTTCTTGTAAAAGAGAACAATATTCTTTGTTCTGTATGTGTAAGTCAGTGCATTTGACTGTATGCTGTAGCCTAATCTTGCATCTATTTTAGAGCAATTATAGGCAATAACTGCTTTTATAAAGCAAGAGTTTGCACAACATTCATAATCAAGAAATGGTCTGCGCAGGGATCTTGGGTGCTAAAATGCTGGAATATTTCCAGAAACTTATAAGATCTGGGGTTTTTTTATGATGTTCACATGTAGAATCATAAATATATTTGTAGTTGTGCAACATGAGTTTCTAAAGTCATCCTCTAAATTTTAACTATCAACTTAATCTGAACTGATGCAAAAAGAATATTTTCCTTTCTTTCTTGCCTGGCTCGAAACCCAGTATGATCATTCAAGTGAAACAAATAAATATCCGTTTGCACTTTAGGTAGTTAAAGAATAATGCTATCAATCAATTCTGAAAATTAGGCTTGCAGTTCTATGTTTGTGTCACAGAAGTATTAATTCTCTTCAAGCTAACATTCCTTCACTTCAGGCCAAGTCAGAGTGAAAACCATATGAAAAATGTTGAAGTTTGCCAGTGAGTACACAGGGAAGTGATTTATCTCAGCAGGGAGGGAGCTAATCTCTTTCCAGTTTTTGTCTGGAAATTGATGGGTTTGTTTCATAGATAAGGCTCTGGCATCAAAGACAAACTGAAAAGAGGCACTGCAAAAGGCTTATGGGTGTGGACAGTATTTGTCAGTTCTAGCACAACAGAAAATTTTATAGTCTTTTATCAATATCTTGATGAAGCTAAGTGATATGAATAAATTTTTATGGCATTTCAAAAGTACCCCTTTTTAGCTGTTTTCTCAGTCTGATATTGAAATATGAGCAAATACAGAATGACACATGACTGAAATTGCAATTTTCATATTTATACATTTTGAGGTTGTCTTTGCCAGAGGTTGGGGCTGACACAGAAAATTTCCTGAGCATTGTACAACCTAGAGCATTTTGCAATGGGATGTATGCCAGAAATATTGCAAACTTTATGCTTTAAAAAGTCAGTCTCATTCTTAGATGTTAACAGAGAGCTCTTGAAAGCACTTGCTCAAATTCACTGTTAGTATGGTTTGTTTTACTCAAATCTCTGCTTTTTAGAAAGAAACTGCAGGATTCTGCAGGAGAAGTCAAATGGGCTTGTTTCCGTTATACAGATTTTTGCATCAGTATTTCTGTTTGTTGAAATTAACTCATTTTAGCTTTGCCAGCCCGGAATGGACAGAGTTGGTCCCTCATCAGACCACAGATGGTCACAGATCTCTCAGGGGTTTATTTTTCTGTCCCTGTGGGGCAGCTTGTTTTGATAAAACCTTTTCTTTTGTGAATATTTGACTTTGCTATAGGAGTTCCTACTTTAGGACACTAATAATATTAGAAAAGCCTAGGTAATGCAATGCTACTATTTCATAAACTTTGGGGAAAAGATTTTTTCCCTCTGTATTTGTCCATTAACTTCACATTAGGATTCTGAGCTGAGCAGGGTGCAGTGGCTAAATTTGATTCTTAGATGGGTACACATTTGCTATGCAGTGACTTCAATTTTCTCAATTTTATTCAAATAGAAAAAGTTGCCTTTTAAAATTGAAATACATTGGCTAATTACTGACGTTGTTGCAAGGAGGAAAAGATTCAAGCAGTGATTTGACACATACTGTATATAAAAGAGACATTACTCTTTATCAGCATAAAGATATTAATCCTTCTTTCATCAACATGCACTAATAATTTCAAAGAAGTACTTTTAATACTGAATAATGTTTGCTGGTTTTCTTTTGAGCATCTCTGTTACTACACCTATGCTCTCCCAAAGGAACGTTTTACTTTTTCATGCTTTAGTAGTACTGAGTTGCTTGTAGACATTTGTGGAACAGCACGCTTATAATATCACAGAAAGATCCCCTTGATCTTCTGTTGCTGTAATTTACTGCAAATCCCTGGGGTTTTAGGAGAGTAAGGACAACTTCTGTCGGCAGCCATGTGGCAAGCTCCCGGTTACCCTGTTTTTATGTTCTTGTTTTAAATGTTAGAAAAAACAGCATTTACTTTTTAAAATGTGATGATAATGCTGATTGTCCTGTTAAATTCTAATCATGGCCTCTTTTGGGATTTCAGTTGGGTTTTTTTTCTCATTTTCTGTGAATACAGACTTAAAGTCTCAAAAGAGGGGGGAAAAATTGGGCACCAACCAAGACAAAAAGCTCTCATCAGCTAAAAATATTTCATTTAAATAGTTTGATATGTTATTTTGATTGTGATCTTTTCTTATTTTACCATTTTAAACATATGGTAAGTTTCTAAAATAAAAGTGTCTTCTAACCAAAGAACAGAAATTTCATTTAGAAAATAGCAGAATATGTTACTTGAGAGCTCTTTTTTTTTTTTTTGAGCATGTTAAGCATTGGAATGCACTGAATCAAATTTCCTCTGAATAGTTTCAATTTAGACAACTTTGAGTTCAAAACCTTTGGTCTCAGTATTAGTTGCATTTACTTGAGTGGGATTACTTGGGCAAAGGACACAGTTTGTGTCTGTTTTGGACAGAAATCGACCAGTACCAAGGCAAATATTGCTCTGACTAAAGACTTCCTATTATAAGAGTTTAGCTCTGAATCCTTTGAAGATAACTAAGGCAAGAAGTATTTTCAGCTTCATTTGTACCTTATCTACATCTGCTGCTAGCAGGCATTGTGTTTAGAAAAGGAATATTTATGAGGCAGTAATTCTCATGAAACACCTTGATTTTCATCTAGATGAGCTGCACAAGCCAGAAGATGCAGTTCCTGAATTCAGGGATCTGTGTTTCTCCTGGGGAGCTGCAGTGTGTTAGCCACTACTGAGAGCCAAACACCCACCCAGCTGCTCACCCACTCCTCCTCAGGGGGCAGGGGAAGAAAATAGGATAAGGAAACTGGTGGGTTGAGATAAGTTAGAGAAACTGCATACCAATTACTGTTGTGAGTAAAAAAGCCCTGACTTGGGGAAAATGAATTTAATGTATTGCCAATGAAAATAGATTCAGGTAGTGAGAAACAAAGGCGAGCAATAAAACAGAGCAGCATCTTTTCTCTCCCTCTTCCAGGCTCAACTTCCCTTCTCCCAGATCCTGCCACCCACCCCACAAGCAGTACAGTGAGGCATAGGGATGGACACTGTCTGTCCGTAGCAGATCCTCTCAGGCTCTCCTTCCATCTTATACCTTTCCTCTGCTCTAGTGTGGGTCCTTCCATGAGCTGAAGTCCTACAGGGAAAGAACTTCTCTTGCCAGCCCTCATTCAGAGGTCTTGCCAGCCCTCATTCAGATCACTGCTTCAGTGTAGGTTCTTCAAGGGGCTGCAGGGGAGTTTCTGCTCCAGCATCCGTAGCGCCTTCTCTCCTTCTTCTCTTGCATTGGTGCTTACACTGTTGTTTCTCACTCCATTTTTTTTCTTCCTTCTCTGTCGGTCCAGCATTTTTTTCTTTTCTTAAATACGTTATCCCAGATGTGTGACCGTGATGGGTTCATCTGTGTCCTGTGTTAGGTCTGTTGGAGCTGGCAGGAATCAGCTGTGTCCAGTGGAGCCTCAGCCTCCTCCCTTTCCTCCCTTTATCCCCTCTGCTACCAAAACCTTCACATGGACAACCAATGCATGAGCTTGTTTGTCTGCAACCCTGCCAATAGCGCTTTTAAAAATAAAATTTCTTTGCTATATGACATAAAAAGTAACATGGTCTAAGACAGCTGCAGAAGTAACAAGACTTTGAACGTGACAGAATAAAAAAGCCCTTGCACTATCCACTATCTGATAACAGTTTGTCTGTCTGCCTGTCTATCTATCTATCTATCCATCCATCTATCTTATTCTGAGTGCTTGTATATAAACAATTTGATCCTTTTAAAAGGACTGTTATTACTAGGTATTAAATATGCTTTTTGAAAGCAGATCAATTATGAGTCATTATTATTCCTTCCATGATTCTGTTCTCCAACTTTGAGATTTACACTTCTGTTCCCACTTGAATTGATAACAGAAACAAATATGTCTTGCATATTTGTGTAGTGTATGTGATGTGATGGGGAGCACATGCAATATAGAATGAAACTGAATTATTGATGATAGATGAAAGATAAAACAAAATGTATCAGTTCAACAAAGCTCTGATGCATTTAAAATTGGAATTAAGGGCCTGATGGTGTGTGCATGTGTTGAGAGGACTTGGGTATGGCTCTTGCTTAGCGCATTTGTTTGCCAAGGTGGTAGAATTGGTTCTCACAAATAAAAATAAGCCTAACTTGAATTGGCTCCTTTTGTAGTGTATTGACATGTTGCTATTACGTAGTACTCTCTCATCTTACCTTTTTGCTTCTGCAGCTATTTCAGGTTACATCTTGACAGGGAACTTTTTTTTTTTTTGAGTTGCAAACAAGTTTCTTGTTATTTATTGCAGTATAAACAACATAATGTATGTTAGGAATGATCTCTCTCAACTTATATTCTTAGTCTGAA
The DNA here is from genome assembly GCF_015832195.1 of Motacilla alba alba. Classification (NCBI taxonomy): domain Eukaryota; kingdom Metazoa; phylum Chordata; class Aves; order Passeriformes; family Motacillidae; genus Motacilla; species Motacilla alba. Next base: position 112,765,870 of record NC_052017.1, read on the forward strand.
ACAATCCTAGGAAGATCTGCAATTTAAGGGATATCAGTGGTAATAAAAACAAAGAAGTACCTAACTGAAAATATGGTTTTTAGCCATGTAGTGGGGTTTTACAAAAAATTATTTTTCACCTCTGTTCTCCTTAGTTTCTAAAAGGAGATAAAAGTTAAGGACTAGTATCCAGAAAATACTCTGGAGAACACTCCGAACGGAAGCATATTGCATTTTCTCTTTCTCTGTAGTTCAAAAAGGCAAAGGAGTAACTCAGTTCAGCTTGAGGGTATACATCTCATAAAAATGATGCAATGACTTTAATAGCCTCTGATATCATCAAAGTTCATGGACGATGTGGCGTAACATGTACTGTGTTTTTCAAGCAGCAAGTCTTCTTTCCAAAAGCAAAAATTAAGCCTAAAATAACATTAAACCACTAAGACAGTCTAATTGCTAAGAGACAGTTCGCGTGACCAGATTATAGTATGTCGCTTCTTTTTAGATCAGTCTCTTCTAAGTAAACAGACATCCTTCAGCAGCTGAGTATTTCCCTGTGGCAGTCTGCTAAGAAAAACACGAGAGGAGCCCTTCCTGACACGACTCTTTCCGCTCGCTGTGATTTATTTGAAGTCACGGGGCTGCTTATCTGCCCAGATAGAGCCGCAGAGCCTGCGCCTGCCCGCTCGCTCCGAGTGGAGGGCCCATTGTTCTGTCACAGAGCTGGAGAGATTGCCAAGAGTTGACCTTGGCTGGTGACCTTATCAGAGGTGATTTTGCAAAAAATTTACTGTTTTTTTTCAGTAACATTCAAATAATTTTCTGCAAGTAGCTTTCTTTTCTTGACTTGTTCCACACAGTAGCCACGATGATTGTGATTCTAAGCAGAGGTTTCTCTGGAGGGGGTTTTGTGTTTCTGAGGAGTTAGCTATTTTTTCCATTCTCTAAGGCCTTGTGCTGTCTTCTGATTCTTTGAAGACAGCAATGGCTGTGCCTGCAAAAAGCGAGTGTCAGCTGCTGCACCTCTGAAGAAGAGTATAACTGCATAAATGTATCCTATAGAAGCATGACCAATATTTTACTATAAAACGTGCCTTTTTTTGTCACTGTGATAAGTCATCATTACCAAAAGGTTTCAAGAATTGATCTGAATATATTTCTCTCATTCAGCATCCCTTTAGACAGTCAGTATTAGATCTATACACGAATACTGTTTTCCTTCAGTCTGAAAATCGAAGCATTTTTTCTTAATTAGTGTTTGAAATTGTCAAGACAATAGGACAAAAGGACAATAACAGAAATGAAATAATTTAAATTTATATTTTTTTAAATTTGGTAAATAATTTGAAAATAGATACTGCTCAATATTCAGTAGAGTGAAGACAACAGCATGAGTACATTTCACAGAGTAGCACAATATAATGTAGCTATATCCTGAAGCGGGATAGAGCATCCGAACACATCTCCTTTCCAGCTGCAGTCACATTCATGGAATCACAGAATGGGTCAGGTTGGAAGGGACCGCATTGGGTCATCAGTTCCAACCTCCCTGCTCCTAGAGCACATGGCACAGGATTGCATCCAAATGGTTCTTGAACACCCCAGAGAGGGAGAGCCCACAGCCTCTCTGGACAATCTGTTCCAGTTCATGGCCACCTGCACAGAACAGAAGTTCTTTCTTCTGTTCTTTCTGTACGGGTGGAATTTCCTGTGCCTCAGTTTCTGCCTGTTGCTTCTTGTTCTAATGGTTGTCACCACTGAGAGGAGCTTGACTTGAAAACCAACAGCTGATGGGAGAAAGAAGGATTATTTTGTTTTAGAGAAGAATAATAATAGTAAGGGGAAAGGAAGCTTAAAAACATGTCAACTTTCTGTTGCAATGGAGCAGCAGAAGTAGACACGTTATAAGCCTGTATTGACAGCCAGGCCTTTCCATCACTGACATCTCTTCAGTTTTTAATGATAGGTGATGCATTGTCTGCTAAGTGAACTCATCTGCTTTTTCTTGGCTTTGTGATATTTTTTTCACTGGAGAAACACTGCAAGAATCAGTCTGGGACTCAGTCTAATGAACAGATTCTTTCCCTTAAATGGAAAATGGACAGATCCTTTCCATTAAAAATAATATGTACTGGATTGTGTCTGTGTCAAGCACTGAGTACATCATTTGACTAAACTTGTTTAAGAGATAGAAAAAAAAAAGATAGTGGGTCACCTATTCTTTAACTTGGCCAATGCAAGCTTTTTTTAAAAAAAATTAAAATTTAAAATATTTTATCTTGTCTAATATCAGTGTCTCACATGACGAAACTTTGAGTAGTCTTTCTTATATTTTACTGAAAGAACTTGGAATCAGCAATGATACTTCTTACCACTCTGTGGTCATGTATTCATCTCACAGACTTCCTACTAGCAAATATTTTTATGGCTTTTGGTAATTTAATTATAACTTGATTAAAAATTAACAGCTTCAATACAAAGATAGGTTATTAATCAGAAATACATAATTTTGCAAGTGAACATTTAATTAAAATGAAGTAGTAAGTTTTTTATGTATAATTTTTAGTCAATATTACTGCATGTAGAAGAATTTTATTGAAAACATACGGGGCTTGATTTATACAAGGGAAGAAACATTGATATATGGAGAATTGAGGGTGATAACAGGTAATACAATTTGATTATTTCTGAAGGAGGTGGACATTGCCTTTCTCTTTTTTATTGACAATATATCAAAAAATCTTTATCAATCTAATGTAATTTTTTAGCTTTATTTGAGTTTAGAAACAAGCACTATGACAAAATTACAATGCAGAAATAGAGGCTGGAAATCTTCAAAAATTTCAAAAAACCCACACGGATCTAATTGGCTCAAAATTCCATATATGTATAAGATCTTTTGGGAAAACACCAGTTCAGCATATGAGGGAGTTTAGAGAAATCAACTTCCAAATCAAAATAAAATTAAAGGGGAACAACAGGTCTGGGAATTTACAAGAAAGACACCAGAAAATGACTTTTTAATCTAAAAGATAGAAAAATAACTGAAGATATTTGAGTAGAGCTTCTCTTTGGGTGTCGGTGTGTGTTTGTGTATCTACACATACCTACTTAGACATAAACATGCACATGCAGAAATAGCTACTTAAAATTTTTGTATGTAGGTGAGAGGAAATGCAGAAATGGCAAAACCAAGTTTCTTGGAGAGCTGCAGTAACAGAAGTGGTGACAGACTTCAGCTTTAATCTCAGTGTGGGAATCCTGGGCTGATACCAGGAGCATATATTTGGTTCCATTTTTTTACATCTAATGCTGGAAGTATGACAGCCAAAGAAAAGTCAGTGGTACTAGTATTTTCTCAGATCTGCTTCCTTGTGCCTACAGTTAACACAACCGAGCTAGACTTGTACGGGGGATTCAGGCACAGCGATACAGTGGCTGCAGGTGTTGGGTGGTGTCTTTCATTCAGGCATGCTCAAATTTGAGTTGGATATTTTGGCTTCTGAATCCTGGGCAGATACAGAGCCTTTAGATGGGGGAGGGGGAGAGTCTATATTTGACACTATTTTTATGTCTGCCAAAAAAATTGGTATCGAAACCAAGGCTTAAAATTAGGTGTGTCTTGCCACTGGGCACTTGTACCTGTGAGGTCTGTTGTGGAATTAGATGTTGTGCACCCATCAGTCTGTTCTCATACACAGCCTGGACAGGAGGAGGAGCAGTGAGATGGCTCGCTGACTCACAGGCTTAGATACATGGACTTAGAACCTTGCTCTAAATCAGGCACTGAACTGCATCTCTGGGGTGGAAAGATCCCTTTAACTACTAGCCAGAGGAATAGAGGACAGCAACAGTTGGCTGCCCGGGCTGGGAGAGGAGCTGGTCAGGTTTCTTCAGGCAAGACTGGCAAAGCAGTGATGAGCTGTGCATTGCACCAAAGATAAGACATTAAGCAGCTTAGAGTTGTCAGCGCCGGAATAGTTGTACACGTGCCCAGCAGCAAAGTTGTACTGCTAGCAATTTGGGAGCCTCAGGAGCCTGGGCACCTACAGGATTAGGCAGCAGATGTTTGAAGATGTAATTTTTTACTTTAAATTTTTTATTTTAATTTTGTAAGAGGCATAACTGTAAAAAAAAAAAAAGCCATCAAGGAAATAAGACAGATCTCAGCAAAAGGTTTTCGATGTCTTCCAGAAGGAACCAAAAGGTTCCCTCATAGTCACTTTAGTTTATGTTTCACAATGTCTCCACAAAATAGGAAAGTTGACAAGGCCATTGCATGGAATTTCAGGTAAACAAACTGAGGCAAATGGCATGGTAAAGTGATAACAACTTGATCAAGGAACTAATGTGCTGCCCGCTAATTCTTTTTTTTGGCCATTATCTTTGGGAGATGCAAAGAATAATAGTTATAAATTAATAGATTGTTAAGAAATAAAAAGGAGGGAAAAATCATAGAAAAGAGATTGTGTGACTGTCTTCATAAGTGAAATTTTCAGTAAAACATTAAGATTTTACTGAAATAAAATTAAGATTTTATGACCCATACAGTAAGAAATCAATCTTTGATAAGTTGACAGCACTGATTAGATTTGTAACATGACTTTTTTACAAATTATGGTGTGTTAAGGATGGTACAGAGACAACTGCTTTATTAGTTTGGTGAAAGGGCTGTGAGGGTCATGAAAGCAAATATTCAAGGAAGAAAATAAATTTTTTGAATGTTGTAAAAGATGAAAACTAGGGTTATGGAAAAATTTCTAGTCCCTTTTTGTCCTATTTGAAGAATTTGAGAAGCTCTATAGTCATTCACGTATCTGTACAGCATCTTTGTAATGTAATGGAAATAAATAAAATGCAGTCTAGGATGATTCTTTTTTCAGATGTTCACACAGAAAAAACTGAGATCATGGTTGACCCTTCCCTTCAGTTGGTATATGCTACAGAGCAGAAGGTACATGTGGATGGTTCAGTACATCTGAGGCAAGAAAATAAGGAAAAATAATCTGAGAATTATTATGCATTTACATTTGAGATAGTGATACATTCCAGAATTAAATTCTATCTCACTTAAAGCTGATGGGTTAATTTGTACATCTGGAAGGCCAGACATTTCCCAGAGGAATCTGTCTACTTAACACAAATGGGTATTCAGATTTGAGTTAAATGTAGTGGTGGTCAAAAACCAGAACAACTCAAACAGGAGTTTTTCAGTTCAGCTAACCATTCAGTCAAAGTTCTCTTAAAAGCAGAGCTCTGGTTTTATTTTGTTTTGTTTTCCTCCCCAGAGGCATACTTTTTTCCTCATTCTGCATCCTCAGCTGTTGGTTATCAAATCTCTGTTGGAGAATTTAATGAATAAAAGTCTGTGAGGATTAACTTGATAAGAAGTTCATGTATATCAAACAGTAAAATGCTGTTGTAATGTGATGGTTCAAAATCTTATCAGTAGTAACTTATTAATAGTGCCACATTTTTTGGAAAGCTTTGCTGGAAAGGATGTAAACAGGCTGGGCACACTGAAGGGAACTTAGCCCAGGCCCCTGCTTCTAATGTGATAATTTCCTTTTTAGCTTGATAGCAATTTCCTAGTTCCATACCTTACTGAGCAGTCCAGTAAAAAAAAACAAAACCAAAAAAATATCCCCAGAAATATAAGAGGTTGCAGGGATTTGGAAATATAAGGCCATTATCAGCATTTTCTTGGGGCATGAGATCAATAGTTTAACTGGTGTAGCAATTGCCCTTTCTAAAGAAGTGAGTCACTCCTCAATGATAAAAATACTCAAGTGCTCGCTGCTGCTCCATATGGCTCTGACACAAACAAAGGGTCTCCTTCAAGGGCTGTAGGATTGCCAGGCAGGGAAGTCCTCATTGCACACATGGCCCTGACCCTGCTCCCACTCAGGGTAATTCTGCAGAAAAGGCTGCTTATATTTCTCAACCTGGAATGCTGATTATCTGCTAATGAAAAAAGAATGTATCAGCAAGCATGCAAATGTAATTGCTAACATGCTTTTTCTTTCTCAGGCATCGGATCCCTAGGTATGATAGTGGTCTTGGAAAACTCTGAGGACTTGTAGAAGGAGGTGGAAAGGATAAGTTGTATTTAGGTACTTGTAACATTTAATCAATTAAGTTACTGAAGCAAAGTCTGTAGAAAAGGAGAGTAATTGGTCAAAACTCAGGAAGCGTAGTGATAAAAATATTTATTTTGATGCTGTATTTTTCTGGTCTCATACAAAGAATTTTGGTGTCAGTTAGAAACTTTTGACTTCGAAAACTTCCCCCTGAGCTTTGGTTCAGCCCAGACTGGGCTGAACTCGGCAGGTCATGTGTTTGCTTAGGGTGCTGGACTTAGGCCTTTTGCCTCATAGAATGGTCTTGCAGGCTAACTGCAGGCAGTGGATCTTCAACTGTCTATATCTCTTCCACTGCCTTCCTAGAGGACAACTTTTGGGAAAAAAAAAGGAAAACTTCCACTGATGCCTGCAGTCATGAGAGTAGATCCTTTGTACTTACCTGGTGTCGGGTCTCCTGCCCACCCAGGGACGCCAGATGTGGGGTTTCACGTCCCGGATTGTGGTGACCCCAAAAGATGGAAAAGTCTCTCCTCCAACCTGTGCCTTTAAAGAAAGACTCAGTAGTCTTCTGTTGTCTGTTCTTTAGGTTGTTTATTGTTGGTTATCTAAAAGATTCTTCTCCCTGAACTGCTGTGGCCCGTTCAGCAGGTCAGACAAAGGCACATTGCCCTCCCAGGGGGCTGGTGCCATCTTTTATATCATATATTACGTACTACATGTTTATACCTTTTCTCCAATGCCTACTATCTATATTGAATGGTGACTTTCTACTCTAAACCAATCTGTGAGTGCCAACATCACCAAAGACATGGAGGTTAGGAAGGAGAAAGAAAGAGGACAGGGCACACCCAAATCCCTCCATCTTAGATCTCCTGACCCCCATGTACAAAACTTGGACCCCTGCGTACAAGGCTTAAAACCCCCCTGTACAGCACTCAAAAATCCTTCCTTTTGCTTCGTGACTATCTCTACTATGCTATCTAACTTGTGTGTGTGGCTTGTAATTCTTCATACAGAGTTGGTAATTTGCTCCATGGGCTAAGATCAAAACCCCATGTGTGTCTGTGGCTGCATGCCAGGGTCTCAGAGCCCCCTGCCAGCGGCTCTGGCCATCCAGGGCACCCAGAGGGATGTTCTGGATTCTGACAACCTGGCACTACATTCACAAAGAGCCAAACAGGAGCTTTCTTCTTTTTGCTTCTTTTCAGTGAGAGACAAGACTTCTCACTGAAACTTAGTGACAGTCACACATTGATATGGTCATAAATTCAGTTATTGCCCAGTCAATAACTCCTGAAAAAATAGGACCAAGTGGGATATTGAGTGCAGGTTAAGTGCAAACTAACAATGTTTTGGAGATAAACAGGCTTGTCATTTAAAAGTGAGAATGACAGCAACAAAAAAAAAAAAAATTGTAAACGTGCTTGCCATTACAATTTTAATCAGTGATACGTTTTCTCATGTGGCCTGATTTTGCTTGCTTCAATTTTCTAGACCAATGTTGTATTCCCCAATTTTTCTATCTGAAAGGTATATATATAAAGAACTGTTTTCCAGATATTGAGGCTAAATTCTTATTGCAAAATTTTAATAATTCCATGGACGTCAGCCAAGCTGCCCACATGAGTGGATGAAAGGTGTTTCTGTGTTAATATTGATTGCTTTAGAACAGTGATAATTTTTTTTTTTTTGCGGCTTGTTAGCTTTAAGCCTGAATAAAGCATAATTCTGTTGATGCTATTTTTACTATGAAGTTGATGATTTCTTCTATCTTTTCAGAATATATGAAGTGTTTGTAGTGCAAGAATGAATGCAGTGGGCCTTTAAGCTACATAAGTCTGGACAGAAGCTTTGCAAGCCTTTTGAAGTCTTAGAGAAGTAAGAGGCATTTACACTGTCAAATGGTGACACTTGATTGTCATCTTCACCAGGTCCCAGCAGTATGATCTCTTGAGTCCCTAGTCCTAGTGATACATGAAAGTCACTGATGGATTAGCTGTTTATTGAAAGTGACTTTGCATGCACTGGGAAGTTAATGAGGGTAGCAACAATGTTTTAAATCCTGCACTGTAGGGATATCCAACCCAAAATAAATTCTTGTTATAAGCAGTTTAGTTTTAAGATATCAGAATAGAATTTGCACTTGTCCATCTTCTGAATAAGTGTAAACAACAGAATACTGACTAGAATAAAAGTACATTAGCTAAAATAGATTAAGGACCTAAATTATTATATTAATATATTATTTTAAAAAGCAATGTTTATAGCAAAATATCTGTGCAATGTTATAATTTAATCTTTGTTTTTACCTATGTATCTCATGAAAGTCGAACTGAAGTGGTATTTTGCAACTACTATAAGTGTTGAATTCTCTACTAAGGAGACTAGTTAAAAACTAATTACTGCATGTAGTGGTAGTGTTTACTGAGCAGTGTTTTTGTTACTGTTCTACACAGCTAGTTTTGAGAGCTTGGTGTAATCCTGATTAAGCAAAGAAGCTCCAAATCAGATTATACATCTGGTGACAATTAGATGGAACAGTCACCACCTGGGAACATAGTATTTCCACTGGAAAAAGAAAAAAAATTCCACATTCCATGGCATAACTAAAATACAGTTAAACATATTCCTCCTATCTCTTCCTGAGCTGTATTCACACATATTAATAGTCATGGCCTTTTTTCCAACATATAGAAATAAAAATGCCTCATGGACAACAAAACTCCTTCAGACTGTCGTGTTTTAGTGACTAGTGTTAGAGAAACTGTGTAACCATTTTCACTGTGTTATAATCTGAATAGAGAAAAATATGGGGGAATCTTTAGCACAAACAGAATCAACTTGAGGAAATGAATGAACAAAAGCAAGAATTAGGGGTAGATAATAATTAGAGATAGTTAATAAATAGTCTCAGAAGGTGTGTGGTAGAAGCTCCATTTTTAACATATTAAAAATTTTTATCACCAAAGATTTTAGTTTGGATGATAAACCTACTCTGACAAGAAGGTAGATTAGATAACTCACATTCGCCACCCACATTTTTATTTTATGCAGTTATGTGACTCTCTTGAGCAACTTAAGTAAAGAGAAAATTATACAAACAAAATATTTAATAGGTAAATAGTGTTTAACATCATATGAGAGGACTTGCTGGATGAGATGTTAGACATTCTGCTCTGAACAGTGGCTGCCTGTGGTGAACCTGGTCTGGTGATTCACATTAGCTGAGATTAAGCAAGTGGATTATGATGTTTTTCCTGGCTGAGCATACTTGGAATAAGACTAAGGATGTTGTTTCATGTGGCACAGACATGGTACAATTTATAAATCTCTGAAAACAAGATATCCTCTCTTTTATTTACATAGGACTGTGGGTGAGTATGATAAAATTATCTGCAATGCTTATTAGCTCTATGGCATTGAAGGTATTCTTATGTATTTAGAACAAAGTGCTCCAATTAGTGTCTTTATGGAATTTAGCTTTGTGCATAAACGTTGCATGAGTGGTTTTGTTTATAGAATGCAGCGAAAAGATTAAATTCTGATTCCTCTTTGATTTTATTGGAGAATAAATGTCTCAATATTTTAGTTGCCAAACTATTTTAATAGACATCCTATTTCATGTAATATCAGCTATTTCTTAATTTTAGAATATTATCATTTAAGTATGACAATTGATAGTATGTTTATGATTAAATTATTTTGTGCTGGCCTGTAGTATGAAAAAATAACTTCCACAATAAGTCGATCGTTCACTGTTGAAATGTTTTCTAATTGTAAAAGGTAATTGGAAGGTACCTAAAAGCAGCAGAAGAAATTTTTTCTAGATGCCAGAATTTTCATTAATGCTAGAAATGTGGTGTGCCAAATAAAAGTCTATCATTGTCTATCATCCATTTTGCTAAGGAAAACTTATTTTTCTTAGTTAGTTTTGTACATTCAAATTATTTTGTGTTTACACCGAAATTGTCTTTTTTCTTTATTGATACGTATATTCCCTCTTTGTCTTGGATTTCAGTATTTCCACAGTGTCAAGACTAAGTATAATAATTAGCTTTATGTAAAATCTGTTGCATTTCTCTTTCAAATGTTGATGCTTATGTAACTGACTGTTTTGCACAAGCACAAATATCTAGAACAGCTTCCGAGACTAATTCTAAAGTGATTAATGTCAGTGGTCTCATGAGAAAATCCACCTATTTTATCCTTGTAAGAGTGAATAATTGAATCAATTGAATTGAAATTGAGTTAGATGAAATTCCACTCCATTTTCACAAAGTGCATGAAATACAGTAGAGAGTAGCTGAGGAGCTGTGTCTGTTCTTTCCTCTCTCTGGCCATTGTTGACAGCAGTGCTTTTCCTCCAGAGATCCTGGACTGGACTCTCAAACTCCACTCTTGGCCAGCTGAAATGGAGTAACATGACATTCAGTTCACTCAAGAACTTCTGTCATTGCTGCTTTCACTCGAGAAGAACATTTGCTCTACAAAGAGAGTAGGAAAGTTTGTGTTGCAGCTAGCATCAAAAATGCCCTTATGGATTTCCACTAGGAACATCCAGCTGAGCAGAATGAGGCAGGCAGCATAAAATGCCTGGTTCAAATTGTGCCCCTAGTCTAAACTCACCAATCAACCTCTCAGTATAGAAGTACGGTGAAAATTTACTCAGCTAATGAGTAGATCTGCCAAAAAAGGATGAACAACTGTAGCTATCAGTGGTTTCAGTTGAAGTGGAGCTCCTCCCTCCTACCAAAAGTAAGCCATTTCAGTAGCTGGGTTGCATAAGTTGCTGCAGCCAGCCTTGAAAATTTCTTCTGGCATATTCCTTAATTAAATGCTTTTTTCTTTTTCATTTTTTAGGCTTTTAAAATTTATTTATTCATTTTAAATGAAATTGTGAATATGCAAATCAGTCTTAGTGTACATCATTCTAGTGCAGTCCTATTTGGCTATTTTTTACTTTTAGCATGTAGAGGAGTATATTTTACAGCATAAATTATTAGGAAATAATATCTCTTCTATAAGGAGACATTTCTTCCTGTGTTCTGATCAGTGCACAAAATAATTAACTCCTAGTGAAGGCAAAGCACCTGAGCTGAAGCAGTGCATTATCGCACTTCAGCTGAAGCGTTACTGGAAAAGCTGTAAGAACACAGTAAGATAAAATCTTATCAAATGTGACTTTATTTGAACCTTCACCATCCTGAAACATGACATCTTCTTATCAATTTCAGAACTGATATATGCAGAATTAAAATAATCAGAATACTCTTCTCCATAGCTTCATTAAAAAATACATGGTAGCCAGAGTTTGTTCCACTACTCAATATGGCAGCTATATTAGGGTTACATCATCAAAAAATTTAATTTATTTTATTTTGATGACAAGTATTCCATCAGGCTGCTATGTAGCTTTTCAGTAAAAGTCGACTAAAACTGTTTCCTTGAGGCTAATTAGTTGAAAGACTTACCCTGTATTCCAGTGAAAGCAAGCCAATCATTAAAATAGTTGTTTTAGTCACTGAAAGGGTTGTCATTACAGTGTCTACATTTAGATTAGATTAAAATGGAAAAATTGGTGCTCTATTTACAAGCATGAAGACTATCAATATGGTTGTCAGACATAATTTGTTGTTTATAAGACTACTATTTAAATGTTTTAATTTAAAGGCTACTTCTCCTGAAGAATATCTGATTTTTTTTGTGTCTTTTTGAGGGATTTAAAGTTTTTTTTCTTCACTAAAAATTCCTTATCATTAGTTCTTTTGTCTCATAAATATGACTGTTGTAGTAGGTATGTATTGTGAGATATAAAACTTGTAATAGAAAAGCAAGTAATATGTCAATTTATGATAAAATTTCACTCTAACACATGTTTTGGGCCTTATTATGGTATAGATTACAGTGCTGTAAGTCAAGAGACTTTTCTCTGACTTTCATGGTTTTGCCTTGGTACGAAACTAGTATATAAGAATTGCACTGTCTTTCAGTTTAACGATTTTGGACTAAAAAAGGCACATACCAAAGCACAAATTGCTTCCTCCTAGTAAGGACTTTTCTTAAATATCTTAAATGTGAAATGTCATCAGCTTCATTTCCAAGAAAGGATGGACTGACAAACCACCTCCTTCTAAGAAAAGGTCTCTTGTACCAAAATGATAAGAGATTTGAAATTACACTGGAGAGTTTTGGGAATACTTGCAAGGAGAGCTATGCTAACTTAATCTGACAGTATTGGAGTCTTTGTGGAATTTAGTGATAACAGCTTGGATCCATTTAAATCCAATGATTTTTGGCACAACACGCTGCTGTTGGTTTCTCATAAATCCTCTTCCTGCACCTTTCAAAATGTAGATCATATTTTTACCATGAGCAAAAGAGAAAGTTTTAGAGAGAAAGTTTTACATCCATCTCCTCTTTCTTCCAGATTGCTGTCAAAATGAGCGAAACACCTTCAAGCAGCTACTCGGCGAATCATCCAAACTCCTCTGAGAGTGAGCAGAGTTTATCCACGCGCCATTTCAATGTTACCGAACCTGTTGTGGCAAAGCGGATTTGTTTCTATAAAAGTGGTGATCCCCAGTTTAATGGAATCAAAATGGTTGTTAATAGCAGGTCTTACAAGACATTTGATGCCTTGCTGGATAGTTTGTCCAAACGGGTCCCGTTACCTTTTGGAGTAAGGAATATTAGTACACCAAGAGGGAGACACAGCATCACCAATTTGGAGGATCTGGAAGATGGAAAATCCTATATTTGCTCCCATCAGAGGAAAATGAAGCCCATCAACCTGGAACAGGCCAGCAAAAAGCCGCTGCCCTGGCAGATCAGCAGGCCTGTCAGCGCTCGTCGTCGAGCTGTGCAATTAGCAAGGCAGAATGAAGATGGGTTTGGCCATCGAGAAAGCAGAATAACAACTCCCAAAAAGATGCTTGTTTTCAAAAACGGGGATGTAAGACTTAGGCGCACCATAGTTTTGGGAAAGAAAAATACACAAACATTTGAGGCCTTTCTGGATTATATGAGTGAGTTAATGCAATATCCAGTTGCAAAGCTCTATACCACTGATGGCAGAAAGGTGAGAAAAAGGATGAGTACTGACTTTTTTTTGGTGATTTCTTCTAGATTATTTTAAATGAAAAAGAAGTTGTATCCATGATTGAAACATGGTCCTGATGTATGATCTGATGTGCTAAATTTCATCTGTTTACTTTCTATGCTTTTTCCCCCATCAGAAGGGCTACTGGCTTGGAAGAAATATACTGGAATCTTGTGAACAGAGAGAAGTTAATGAGCACACATTTCATTTTAAGCAAAAAACCACAAAAAACCAAAAAAAACTTCATTTTCTCTTACTCAGGCCTCTTTAAGGCATGCTGCCAATTCTGTACTTTTATCCATTTACACAAAACCTTCCTTTAGTCTTAATGCTGTTTATCTGGGATTTTTAATGTTTAGAACATGATAAGAGCATCTAATGTTCACGCACATTTTCATCATTACACAAATGCAGAGTGGTTTGCTATTAATGACTTGGAACTCTGACACCTGATTGCCTATCATAGTTTCAAACCATGGAGGTTCTGTACCTCTAAACCCAGATGGCACAGCACTAATAATTCAGATTTTAGTCTCATGTGCTGTTTATATAATTTTATCTCAGTGCTTTTTCTGTCTGTTGTTTAACCACAGAAAAACAGTTATGGTTACACTTAGCAGGTATCTAGAAAGAGAAATCTGTGCAGAACTCAAAGAGTTCAAAAGAAATCTCCTGTTTACACTTCAGTTGTTGAAATTGTGTATTAGGTTGGTAAACTGTCCATATTACCTACAAGTTTAAAGTACAGTTTGTACACATTAATTTGCAATATACTTTGGAACAATACACTCAAAACTGTCAGACAAGGCTCTGAGCATCTTGATCCATTAAGATCTGCTTTGAGTAGAGGGTTAGACTACATGACCTCCAGAGGTCTTTTCCAAAGTATAATGCTCTGTGATGGTGTCCTATTCCTTTGTGGAAGTATGAGTCAACTACATGTGCTGTATTCTGAATTTTTCCTCTACTTCTTCATATGCATACCTTCCTCCAAATGCATGTATTTCATGACTACGAACAGTCACTGTGCAACAATGAAACAAAATGACACGTGTAAACATTTAAATTTTAAGAAAATTTTGATGTGGATCTAAGTTGCTTCTTGAAGTAATTATCCAATATATTTATGTAACAAGATATATCCTCACAGAAATAGGAATTGCCTTACAGGAATTGAAAAATTAATTCCATGCTGTGATACATATTTAATAGTCTGCTGCAAGTGAATGTAGAGACTAAGGAGTGAAGATATTAAAGCTTGAAAGAGATGAACCTCTTACATTATTTTTTGGTGGTTACTAAGGCAGAGAATTTAATGTTACTTTTTTTTCCAGGTTCCTAATCTTCAGGCCCTGATATTGTGCTCTGGAGCTGTAGTCGCAGCGGGGAGAGAGCCTTTTAAACCAAGTAATTATGAATCTCTTGGGTATTTGCGACCTGCTAAATTGCTTGGAATTGGAAATCGTGTGTACCCAAAAGCAAATGCCAAGTCAGAAAGTGAAAAGAGTAAGTTCTTTGAATTAATTTGTATTTTAATAATTTGTTTATCTCTCTCAGCATAAGACATAAACAGTGACAATCTTACTAGGATCAAGGATATTCAGAAAGGCCAGTTGAAACTGTTTATATCTGCTGTGACTCCTCTATAAGCTTATGAAAGATCAAAGTGTTAATTTCCTTTTTAAAATGCAAGTTTCTGCTAAGTACTCAGCTACTATGCATATTTTGTTTCTGATAGACTTAGAACATGGATGAAAATTTATGAGTATATTTCCCTTAAATTCACTTGATTGTCATTGTTATTAAATTTTTGATGTCAGAATTAATAACAGCAGTGGTAAGGCTACTTCAGGGTGTCACTGAATTGCTTGGGCAAAACTTTTGTTCAGTTTTCAGAACTTAACAAGTGGAGGCTTGGCTTGTCATGACTTACTCTTCTTCTCTTGTTGCATAAATAGGAAAACTAGTATAGCATCCATCCACTCACAAATTCATCATGTTTTTGAAGCTGCTTTTGCCTAAACAGAGTGTTGTCCATTCCTATATCCTCATGGCTGTTATATATGTTTTTTAATAAGTTTGGGAAAAGATACACAAATATGAACTTTCTCTTTGTTCACTCATGGAGTTGCTCCACTGATAAGGTCAGGAAGAGTGTGAAGTGGCCAGTGGATGATCAAGAGCATGAGGAACTCTTGCAGAGAAGCCAGGCTAGATGAGTAACCTAAGGGAAAGGAAATGCTACAGTACCAGAGCTTTAAGTCCTGTGGGAATTCCTGACATTAGAGCATCGTGTAGGGCTGAGGTACTATGTGCAGGAACTTCCTTAAGCCAGAGTACTGTCTACTCTTGCTACAGCTTCATGGTGTACTGGAGAACCCAGGGAACACTGTAATTGTCACTGTACTGGGACTTTCCACAGTAACCCTGACAGTGTCATGGGGCACGTTAATATATGACATTTCATTTCCATTTGCTTGAGGGAGTTCCATTCACATTCCTTGCAGATTATTATCTCCCCACCAGGCTATTAATTTTAGTTTTTTTCAGCCTTCAGATACTTTGACTTGCACAGCTTGAGACCTGTTTGCAGAGCATAACTAATGGATCAAGAAAGGATGAATAAGAACATTTTGAGAATGAAAGTTCTGCAGAAACAAAAATCCTACCTAGATTCTGCTTTAACACAAAGACTGAGCCTTGCAATTGTAGAAAAGCTGAGTTGTTGAATATGATTATCTCCTGCTTCTAATTCTTAATCAACAGCAATCACAGAAGGAGGGAGGAAAAAACATTCCTCTTTTTGTCTTTAACCTGACAATTTAAAAAATATCAGGTGTAGGAGATATCACTGATGATATGAAAGCATGGAAAATGAAATTTCAGCTTCTTTGTTCCAATTCCATTTCCTGAGACAGAGAATGAGAAATTTTTACTTTGTGAAGCATAAGTTCTGTCTGTGTTAGAAGAATTAGTACAAACCTTTGTTTCTTATTCAGTTCATGGTAAAGCATATGCTTGAGAAGCTTGCAAGGCCATTTGCCTGAAGTTATAGACATGTCTCTATAATGTTAATATATTACTGTAAAAGTCTTGATGTGAAACCACTTAAAAAACCAAACAAACTTAAATTCAAGAAATGTTGTTCATACCTTTGTGTGGACATACCTGCACTGTTTCCCTTGCACATGCAGAAGACCTTGGAAGACAGCAAAACTTTGTTCTTATTCATGTTCTTTTAGCTCTCAACTCTCCAGCAACAACTATGAGTGAGAGATGAGATAAAAATTTTTAAAATACCTAAGTTATTGCAGAGTAATCAAAACGTGTTGTGGGAAAATATATTGTGTATGCTAACAAATTTTGGGCCACATTCAAAAATCACTGAAGTCTAGAAGTATTCTCATAGGCTTTGATGAGTTTTGCACCATTGTCTACAGTACAGATACATAAATGTGTTCCAGAATGTCATGATTTAAGTTCAGATTTTACAAGAAGTTCAAGAACTTCAATGTTTACTTCTTTATAGAAGGTCAGAGGATTGGATATGAACCTTTTTTATCATGTGTCAGTGACATTACAAAGAGTAGTTACTCATGTACTATACATTGTTAGATTAAGTCCAAGGACATATATATTCACCTTAACTGACATGTTTTAGTGATAACTGTAAGAACTTGTAGGAAGTGATATAATGATCACTAAAGCATGAAGAGGAAGTAAAGCTGGTAGCTTGAAACCCAAACAAGCGAGCACCTATGAATCCTTTGAGAAGCTCAAGGCAACCTCAGCTCTCAACTAAGTATAAAATGAGATCATCTAGTACTTTTTGTAAGCCTTGGAGCTTCAAATAAGACTGTAGTTCTGGCATTAGAAAGAACTTATTGTAAAATAAAAATAAGTGGACAAGCACTTAAATGCTTAATTCTTTATTAAGACTTTCTTATATTTCTTTCTCTGGAAACTTCATAGATGAATAGCAAGATTACCCATGGGTTTTTTTTCCCGTACTTTCTAATGCAAAATAAATAAAAAAAAAG
This sequence comes from Motacilla alba alba, assembly GCF_015832195.1. Lineage (NCBI taxonomy): Eukaryota > Metazoa > Chordata > Aves > Passeriformes > Motacillidae > Motacilla > Motacilla alba. The sequence continues at coordinate 112,783,071 of NC_052017.1, forward strand.
TATGTAAAATTACACACTTCATCAACATCTTTAATACTAATTTTTCTCCTTTCTTCTTTTCCTTTGTTGCCTGTCTGCTGTCTCATCATCTGGATCCTTATCCATGGTATTTGTCTGCTCTACTTTCTGTCTACTGAATGAATCTGTGTTCTTTCAATGTAATTATTGGTAGTGAGAACTGAAATGGACTCTAGTTCAAGATCTCAGATATTCTCAATTTCTTCTGATAAAGGATCCAGCAATGAAAACAACTCCAATGATAACAACTCAGAGTCTTCCTATGTTCTTGACAGTCATAATGGGATAGGAGGAAATCGGTCAGTTATTGGTGAAGACTTATCTGTGTCACAGTATCAAGATGACATTGAGAAATCTGTTCACGTTAACCAAGATGGCAGTATCACAGTGGAAATGAAAGTTCGATTCAAAATTAAAGAGGAAGAAACCATTAAGTGGACAACCACTGTAAGTCGTGCTGGCCTTTCTGATGACAAAAATATCTCCATCTGCAATTCTGCTGCAATGAATGTGGAAGACTGCTCATCCAATGTAAATACATCGGACTGTATAAATCCAATAGATGCTCCATTTTTGAAGAGCTGCAATAAAGGAGAGGAAGACTCATTACAGCAATCCAATGAGGAAGTGTCAGAAAAAGAATCAGAATCTGATTTGAAAACTGCTGATTGTAATGTCTCTGAGAAGAATAATTCTGCCAATTTAGATGTAAACAATGTACCTGAGGAAAATATCAAGCCTCGCTTTTATAGGCCTCCCACCCCTGGGCCAAGGCGTGTTAGACAAAAGAAAGCAGTAGTTGAAAGTGTCACCTTGGTATCTGAGAAAGAGGTTCAAGAGAAGACAATAGGACAGTTTTCCTATAGTGAGGAAGTACAGAATGGAGAAAAAACATCTGAGTATTGCATGGTAGCTCATTCAAGCAGAAAAAAATCAAGTGTCAGTAGTCCAAAGTTTAATGAGATTAGTGACAATGGTTTATTGAAGCTGTCTTCAGAAAATATAAAGGAAGAAATGCTTTTTAAAGTAAGCCACAAAAGTAGTGAATTAATAGAAACCACAAACAGGAAGACATTAGAAGTGTCTAATGAGGATGAATTGGTACAGAATATATTGGAGAAATCAGTTGTGGAACAAGGTACATATAGTAGTTTAGTATCAACCTCCAAAGCTAACATCAGTGGTTTCATGCCGTCGTCAAAAACTTACCAGACAGCTAGGCCAGGTACAGCAGATCACATCCATAAGTCATGTGATATTAAACAAATAAAAAGATCAGTGAGTTCTTTCATTACATATTCAGAATTATGTCAGGCAAAAGAAGAAATAAAATGCCAAGCTGCTGATTTAGTAGGCATTTCTCAAGATTCAGTGCATTCAGCCTGTGCTGGACATAGCCAGATGAAAATGATGGCACCTCCACGCAGTATGAGTCCTACTGAGAAAGTAAATCAAACAACTGGATTCTTTCCTACTGTTACTGAAAGTGAGAATCAAACCAGTGCCACGACTGAATCTGTGAGGACAACGCCCATTGAGAACAACCAGTCTACATCATCCCTCACCAAAAAGAAGAAGAAGAAAAGAAAATCATCTAGCTTTCTAGAACAAGGTACATATGAAGGTCAAAAGCATCAAGAAATTTCAGGCATAATTAGAAGTGAGGGACTGCATATCACACAGGATTCCACAAGAGAGGTTATGGGAAAATATTCTGAAATGCCTCAGAAAAAAGGATCTGAATATTTTGTAAAAAACAACGATGGGTTAGCCAATTCAGACAAAAGCATATATCCTGAAGATGAGTTTGATCACCAAGATTCAGTGGAACAAAATGGCTCATTGTCATCTAATAAAAAAAAAGGAAGTAATAACAAGAAGTTAGCTAAGGTAAAATTGAAGTCAGGCAAAAAAAGCAGTATCATTTCATCTGCAAAGAGTGAAGATGGTCTAAAGACAGCTGATTCAAACAATGAATCTGAGCACAGTCAGGATACACTTGGTACTGAGAAAGAAGGCGCACATCTTATGACAAGTTCTTTCAAACAGACACCTAACTCATCAGTGACTTCAAAGCCATTGTCAGAAGTGCCAAAAAATCTTAGCTTTGAAAAAGAAAAGGAAAAGAATAATTTGGAACATTTGCTATCAAAGAAAGAGAAAAAGCAAAAGATGATGAAGAAAAATCTAGGTAAAGGTGTAAATAAGAAAAATACGTCAGAGAGTACCATTACACTAGAGGCTCTAAACCAGGAGGGTTTTCAAGAGAAGGTTGTTGAGCATTCACGTGAAAACTATGTCCAAACTTGGTTGAAAAATTCATTCTCAAATTCTGTCTTACCCCCTATAAAGAAAAAAGAAGGAACTGTAGAGAACAGCAATGCCTGTTCTTTTCCTAAAGAAAATACTGATGCTTCTATAGAAAAAGAAGCTAGATTTATCACAAATAATGTGCATGTAACTGGAAAAACACATCTACTTGAAGATAATCTAACAAAAAAACCTTTAAAGCCTATTGGTAAATTGAGAATTTCAGAAGACTCAGCCAAAGATTCAGATGAAAGACAAACTGACTCATTGATTCATTCTAAGACATCTCTACTAGAAGAAGCCAAGTATTTACTAAAGTCAGAATTTCATCAGGATAGTAAGCTGCACTTGTTTCATGAAGCCCATGACAATGATAAAAAGATGGCAGAAGTTGACATTCAAGTTACCAACCTATGTCAAAGAAAAAGATCTGAGGTTGCTGTTCAAGCTGATTGCACAGTTTTTAGTGAGAAAATTGGAATTGAAGTTCAGAATAACTGCATGTCTAGCATGTTGCTGCATGAACTTCAATCAGCCTTGCTTGGTCTGCAGAAAGGACATAGTGGATGCATTGGAAAATCTTGCTGCTTTTCGGATCTTTCTCCTGCAGCTTTTGGTTCTTCCTCCAATGCCCTCCTCGCTTGGCTACTTTTACTGAATCTGAGAGAGAGTTTGATTGGGACAATCACAGATGATATGCAAAAAAATGCCTGTAGCTGTTCTGAAATATTTACGCAGTTAAAATGTCTGAAACAAACTGCAACTATAGAACAAGCTGATGAGCTGAAGGCTGTCTTCTCGCATCTCCAACAATCAACAGAAAATAACTTAATACACTTCAGGAAGGAACTTGAAAAACAGGGCTCCACACATGAGAATGTGTCCACATCTAAAATTCCTAATGATACACATTTGCATGAACATGAAGAATCAGTTGAGCCTTGTATTGCGATGGACTGTGTCAATTCTGAAGAAGCTCTAAAATTAACTGGGGGATCAGAAAGCTGTTTTGATATAGAGAGGGATCTTTGTAAGGAAACAGAGACTTTAGACATGACTGCTCCCAAAACACTAGATGGTCAATATGCCAATACTAATTCAAATACCTGTAGCCTTCCATCAGCTATAGAGACACCAAAAAGAAATGAAGAAATGCCTGGTAGCCTATATGAAAAAACTCAAGATATGTCATTCATTAATGAAGAGTCAGAATCTTCAATAGAACCTAACTCTACAGTTCATAGTCTAACTTCTAATGATAACAACTGTCTTTTAGACCAGGATACTTCTGAGTTAGAAGGAGAAAAAGGCAATGTACCTGTTAGTACTGATAAAAGTGAAGATGAGGATGCTGATCCAAAGTCATCAGATATTGACAAAACCCCCAAAAATCAACTTACACTAGATGCTGAAACCTCTGTAGAATATAGTAATGAGGATTATTCTGTACAGGGTGACAAAGAAGATGCAGAAATATCTGAGGAAACCTCTGAGAGGTTATCTACAGTCTCTCCACTATCATTTCGTTATGAATCAAAGCAAGTTACAGAATGTGACATGACCGAAGGAGAACAGAAATTGCAAGTAGAAGAACTGGAGAATAAAATGTGTTCTGACACCTCTCAATTAAAAAAATGCTTAAAAAGTCCTGCTACTTCAGACTGGTCAGATTACAGACCAGATACTGAAGAGAGTGATAATAACTTAAGAGCATCCAGTGACTTGACCAATGAAAGTGGGGAGGAAGCACTTGAAAAACATTATAATACTGGCTATGTCAAGAGAACTATTGAAAGACTCTATGGCAAGACAGAAGCTTCATTTAAGCCGGACTTTCACAAGAGCTTTCCTTATACGTCCAAGGTATTTCAAGCAGATACCGAAGGATTCCACTCTGCAGTGGGGGAAAAAATAATTTATTTTTCTCAAGAATCTACGTCTTGTTCTGTACAGAAATTTTCGCCTTCCTCACTACCATCACAAGAATATCCAGTAAAAGTAAACAAAGATGACAGTATATCAAGAAGAGAAAATACTCCTTTACCATCACCACAATCTGCTCTTAACAGAGAAGAGGGAAGTTATACTAATGACTGTTTAGGGGAATCTCCAAATCAGCATTGTCAACCTAGCATTCAGGCTAGTGAAGATGAAGGAATATTGATAGATAAAGGCAAATGGCTTCTGAAAGAAAATCATTTGATAAGAAGGTCACCACCTGAACGGATTGGAATGTATGGTAATTTGGATACAACATCAATTGAAAGTGATGAAGTCCCATACTCTCACTTTGGCAATCTGGATCAGTACCCTGCCCTTGATGAGATCCCTTCTTCAGAACTTGAAGACATGGTAAAACCCCCTGAAAATTTTTGCAGCTACTTCAATATGCCTCATAATAGTGATTCAGACCCCTTTCAGGATGAGTCAAACACAAAAGGCAAACCCAGTCGCAATGGCAAGATCCTTCCTGCACCAAACAAAGACAAGACCAATCCATCAACCATGGTAGGCTCTACTTCCACACAGGCTGACACCAATTTTCCAGCCTTTTCATCTGTAGAATTTAGATTGCCTGATAACAAGGTGCATCCATTGGAAAAGCCTTCAAATGCTATACCCATACAGTCTCAGCCAACTAGTGTTAGTAATGTTGATAGAAATGCTCTTCGTGAAGAAGATTCTCTGGATAGACTCCATGCGATATGCGGCCAACATTGTCCAATACTGATGGTAACAGTAACACCAATTAATGAGGAACAGAGAGGATATGCCTACCAAAAGGCATCTGATATTGAGAACCAGCTGGGTCCATATTTGTTGGCCAAAAAGAGCAAACATTTAGAATGGTCAGGTCAAGACCCGACAGAAAAAAATAATCATGTGACTTTGAAGAATAACTCTATCAATAGGATTGTCAATAATATCTTTAATAGGTTTTATGCTGATAACACCTTAGATTTTATTGGTAATTTTGGAATACTTACATCCTCAACTTTGAAAGACACAAATATTTTAGGGGAGCTACATATTACAGAGGATATGAATGCAAACCTCATGGAAGCCAGAAATTGTCAAAGTAGTGCATCCAAACACATCCACAGTGATCTTATCACAGGCACAAATACTGAGCTACCCAATAGAAAGACAAAAAAATGTCAAACCTCAAGAATAAATTTAATTTATATTGTTGGAGAAAAATGTTCTCCCATGTTGGCAGATGCAGCAGAAACCTGTCACTCTGAAACATTTCTGAAGTGTGACACTTCCTTAAATAGCATTGAACATAAAGCCTCTGAAAATCTGAAAAACAAAAATGCCTCTCCTACGGAAGAAGACAAAGAAGAAGTAGTTTGCTCTTCTACAATGAACAGTGGAAACAGTAAAGATGAGAAAGACTTGTAATAAAGATCTTGGAATTTTCATTACATTAGATTAGTGAAGACATCTTCAGAAAAAAAATCACATAATAAACTGCTGAACAGCACAACCAATAAAACTCCCAGTGTGAATAACTAGATAAAAATAAGTCACAATTTTATATCAGTGCTGAAATACAAATATTAATTAATTTTTTATGGGAACCACTATGAGAAAAGTTGTACTTCCAAGGCAATGATTTCTTGGCTAGGAAACAGTTTTTCTGTGAAATATTATCTTTTCAGAGGTAGTTGTGTACCGATCATCTAATTTTACAGAAATGCCGACTGCTTTTTTCAGCCGAGAACTGAAATTTGGAATACTTGTCCAAGACATAATATAAGGTTTTTATATTCCAGGAAATTTGAGATGGAGTTTGAAAACTGCCTTTCAGTAGAAATGCTTTTCCCAGAAGAAAATCAACTGATATGTTTAATTTAAAATGAAACATAGGAAATACTATTCAAATACTGTAATACAATAACAAGTAGGAAACAGAAGTCATGTTAATTTTATGTAGATATACATTATAAAATTACTGTTTGAGATTTTAAAGGTCAGCTGCAGAACATGTATGTGAGTAAATAGATTTTTCCATGTAGGATCATCCAGACACTAAATAAGGAGGCCTCTTGTACTCAGAGGACACTAGAAAAGGGGCATATTTAGGAACTGAGAACAGAGACTGTTTGCAATGGACTTCCTGACTGCTCTTGCCATATTTCCGTCTAAGACAACACCACTTACTCTTTAAATTATTCTACATATCCTGAAAGTTTTAGTTCTGTGTTCTAACTTAACCCTTGTCTGTACTTTAGATACTGTATTTGTGGTTTTGTTTTGTGTTTTTTCCTTTGTTTGTTTGACTTTTTTTTTGTAAATATGTTGTATTTTGAAAATCCAAGGCATATGCAATATGTTCCAGGATCTTTCATCTGTTGTTAGAGTTATTTTGGATACCTGTTTACAGCATTTTTTAATACTGCATGTATGTAGTAAGCACCTATATGTGGTGTACAATTTTCAGTAAATGATATAACCCACGAAATTGGAAAATATTTAATGTATATTGTGGTTAGGGAAAGTGTTTCAGTTTTTTGGTTAGATTTGAATTCCTAATACTGCACAGTACCCCTCTCCATTGTTAATGGTGTCAGAGATATATCTGAAAAAAGAAGGTGCCACTTTTCAGGTAGAGAATGGCCACTCTGTACTCTTGAAGACTCTAGAATAACTAGCATGTACATGCTGTGATAAGCCCTGGGTCATGATCTTTGGTCATCCAGACTGGGGACTTAATAAAAGACTGACGTAAATTCCTCTTGGCCCAGAGTCTTTGATTGTGCCTGTGTGGGACACAAGGCACGTGGAAGGGAATTAGAAGTTGGATGTAAAGCAAAAGGGGTTTGTAGCACAGGTAGGAAACCTAGAAGCATTCAATTTTTTCAGAAGTCTAGTGGCTGATATATTTCCCCATAAATAAATGTTATATTTCTGTTGTTTGAAGCGGTGTATGCTATGTAATAAACTGATGTTATAACTCTAAAGCAAGATGTACTGTCTAATGTATTTCACACCAGATAGCTGTGTGTTATTTCCTATGCTGCCCTTGTTTCTGACATTCTTCTGTCCATCTCCACTTCTTTTGGTGTCCTCATCCACATGTTTTAGAACTGCTCCAAGTGAAGAGTCTCAATGGCATTTTTTCATCCCTTTACATGTCGATACAGAAATAAAACCTTTGTTTGAAAAATATAACTCAAAATTGCTAGAATCCATCTGAATGTCATACAGCACTCTGTGCTGTAAATAATGTCTAAATTATAGGTAAATAGCAGCTGTATATGTCTCCATCACTCACAGTCTTTCTGTGGATTCACAGCACTCTGTGCTGCATTCACAAGACCTCAGCGTTTCCAGATCAAGGTTCAGGAGCCTTTAATCAGATCCTTATTACTGAATTACTGAGGGTTACTGAGCAAACTAAGCACTCGAAACATGAGATGTGAGGTACTCCCTCAGGATACAATTAGCAGAGACCACAGCAAGTGGTGAAATGAGTATTAACTGAAAGACTTGGTTTTGGTTTCTGTTAACTGATAGAGAAGGAATAAAATGTTCACCTCAGAGCAGAACAAAAGGTTGACAGTGAGATGTACCATACTGTCATAGGGTTTATATATTCATTAGTGGTACAGGGAAGATAAGAGAATCATGGAATCATTTAGGCTAGAAAAGATCTCTGAGTCCAACCATTAACCCAGAATTGCAAAGTCCACCATTAAGCCATGCCCCCAGGTGCCATGTCTACACATCTTCTAAATACCTTTAGGGTTGGTGACTCAACAGCTTCCCTGGACAGCCTTCAGTGCTTGACAACCCTTTCAGTGAAGTAATTTTTCCTATCCAATCTGAAAACCAATCTAAACCCTCCCTGGTGCAACTTGATGCAAAAATAGAGAATATCAGGTGTCTGAGATGCACAGATAAAATAAAATAAAATTGTTTTCATAGTTAATATTGGAGAAGGCTGAAGAGAGAACCTCATAATGCTAGAGGAACATACTGATTTATAGAGGCAAAAACACCATGAGGAGTAATATAGGTTACTTTAATAGGATAGAAAAGCATACAGCAAGCATTCTGGGATTTATAGAGAGTATGTCACACATCTGGAAGGAATTCAGTTTTTATTTTGCCATAATTTAAAAAGAAACTGCCAACATAACATATAGATCACAGTCCCAGGAACTCTCAGTTTATCTAGTTTAGCTGCTTGCTAGAGGGAAACTACACAATTAGGTAAGTAATTCCACGTAATTACTACATCTAATTTTAAATCTTTTTTTCCATAGTCATTACAGCTTCCACTAGAGAGGTGTTCTAGAGCTTGAGTCCTGCTTCTGATGTCTGTCTTGAATGTTTTGTAGTTTCCATCCTCAGCCTACTCATGGTTAGTTTATATATGTGTCCAAAGCCATCACTGTAATTTACTTAGAAAAGTCTTTTTCCTCTATGGTATCTATCAACAAAATCAGACATTTTCTCAAGTTTTTCTGCTATATAAATATTTTCTATATTTCCTCTAATGATCTGAAATGCACAAGGCATAGTCCTCTTAATTACAAGGATGTCAGAGGAAAAGAAGACCATTTAATTGTTCAGTGTATCACTATTAAACAAGTACCTTGACTTTTATAGCACTAATGATATAAAATATCATTAATCTAATTGCAATGTTGATCCACTGTAAGAGTTATGGGGAATAGTTAATACAATTTTCTCACCTTGTGTCACAGATTAGCCCCAGTCAGAACTAAACCCCACTCAGCTGCTCGTTTACTTCCCTACCAGTGGGATTGGAGAGAGTAAAAGAGAGAAGACTCATGGGTTGAGATAAAGTTTAATATGTAAAGAAAAAGGTGCGCACACAAGCAAAGCAAAACAAGGAATTCAATCATCAGCTAATTTCAGCTGAATGAATGGTTTGGGTTGCAAGGGGCCTTAAGACCCATCTAGTTCCAACCCCCCTGCAGTGGTCAGGGATACATTCCACTTAGACTCCATCCAACCTGGTCTTGAGCACTTCCAGAGATGAGGCATCCACAGCTTCTCTGGTCAACATACTCCAGTGCTCCACCACCCTCACAGTGAAGAATTTTTCCCTTACTTCTAATCTAAAACTGTTCTCTTTCAGTTTGAAGCTGTTGCCCCTCTTCCTGTTACTACATGCTCTCGTAAATAGTCCCTCTCAATCTTTCCTGTAGGCTCCCTTCTGTTACTGGAAGGCCAGCCTGAAGCTTTCTCTTTTCCAGGCGGAATAAACTTGATTCTCTCAGACTTTCCTCCTAGCAGAGGTTCTTTATCCCTCTGATCATCTTGCTGGCCCCCTCTGGATTTTCTCCAAGAGATCAAAGTCCTTCCTGTCCAGGTGAAGCTTCAATGGGTTCCAAACAAGCTGCTACATCTGTGTAGCTGATCACACCTTTGCAAAGATACAGATCCTTTCTTAAACAGCTCTTTTTCAGCAGAGCTAATTTGTTTCAGGATCCCGAATGTTTAAAGTGATGAGTGTCAAGGTCGTCATTACACAGCACTGCATTGAGTAGAGCTGATATATTCTAAGTAAAGAGAACCCCATATTTGGAGGTTTCAACATTTCAAAACTCTGTTTGAAAGGTGATCTACGTTCATTCAAATTTGACTTGGTCATATAGAACATTTAGAATAAAAGATATGAGTGCAACCTGACATTTTTTGACATGCCAAACATAGCAAACTCAATATTTGCCTGCTGTAATTTTGTGAAACACATATTTCTGTATTCATTGACACGCTATTACTTAGAATTTTGATTGCCGAAATGCATTTTATTTAAGAATATTGAGTTTAAGTAATTCAGCGAGCCTTTTTATCTTTTGATAGCTAGGAAATGGAATGTGTCAGTCCTCACCAGTGATGTGCCATCCGCAGGAACAAGCTCAAAAGTTTATATTGCATTGTATGGGGATCGTGGCAGTTCAGGTCCTATTTTTCTTGATGGAGAGAAGGGAAAATTATTTCAGAGAGGCAATGAAGACATCTTCACAGTGAGTAATGTGTATTCGTTGTGTGGCCCTCTTGCTTCCTGCCAGATCACATTTCAAACTCTGTGTGATAAAAGGCAGCTTTTTGAATGAAGCACATATCTAGAAATGAGAAACAAGACTTAAATGTAGAGCTAAATTTAGTATCCTTTTCCACTCACTTATCCAAAACTCATTTGATTCAACAGGTTTATTTTCTGTTGAAGAACTACTGTTTTATTTGCATTGTGCCCAAGAAAATACCAAGAAACATACAACAACAGATACGTGTTTAGTTTACAAATTTGAAACAGGGCTAAAATATTAAAAATTAAATGAGGAAGTGAAGAATTAGGATATGGAGTATAATTTAAACCTTGTTAAACACCTGCTGCTTTATTGAAATAGTGACAAAGTTTATACCTGTAATAAATCTATCTGAAACTGCTTCTGCTTCTAGTTACACAAACAAATTCTTCCTCAATCAGTCTTATAATGTGGTGATTTAGGTGAGCCAGACTAGGTCCTTTATCACAATCTGCATAGCTTGAGTGTGCATATAGGATTGTCAGGGGTTGTCTTCAGGTGTCTTCTATAGGGCCATATGACAAACAGGTGCTTCCATCATTAGTATCCAGTGCAGCAACTCCCCTTCTGAGAAAAGATGTTTGATGCCAGCACTGATGAGGAGCTCAAGTTTTTCAGTCACCCCGTAGATGTTTGGGATGCAGGAAGTGCAGTTTTTATCCCTTGTCTCAGAAGAATCCAGCACCCCTCATGCAGAACATCATTCTCCATCTGTGATATCAAAACCAGCCAGATTGAAAGGAGTGGATAGAACAAGTAAGCAGGTTCTGACAGATTAAAAGACCCTCTTCATAATAGATGTTGTTGGCTGTTTCCTGTTGCCATTACTAAAATTAATTTAACCATTTAAAAGTCACAATAACTTTTAAATGCAAAATATGGAGGACAGTCCCATTGTTTGAGATCTAGGATTCCCTTGTTAGGCAAGTACCCCCAGCACTGAATACAATTAAGGAGAACCTACTCTGAAATGTGTAGAAAGAGAAAAGGCTCTCTGAGTGCACTATATTTGCACATAACTGCGGTCTGTCCTTGCTGCTCGGCCTCTTTATCATTTATAACAGAGTTCAGGGAAATTCATGATACAGGTAACTCAGTTCACACCCATCCATACAATATCAATGAAAACACGAAAATTAATTCTACAGAAAACAACAGGAGAGAAAATCAAGCCTACATTATAACAAAACAAATTATATAGTGAGGAAGGAAGACTGATGGTGTACTTCCAGTTCCTTGAAGATAAGCTTTCTATTTCTACACTTAGGTTCATAGTAAGGTTGTTTGAATAACCTTCACACAAAGTTATTCCCTCAGTGCCCTGTTATCTGTACTGGACATATTCAGCCTGCCCAAAAGCTATTCTTTGAAATACTGCTTTTTAACTTGATTTAATTGAAATTTTTTGTAAAAAGTAGCATCAAAGCTGAACACAATTGTTTCCAAAAATTGTAAGGCATACACTCCTGGAGGGGTAGGGAGAAACTCAGAGGTATATGGGAGCAAAAATAATTTTGGAGCAGGTCACTAGTTTAGACGCTAAACTGACGCAGGTTTTATGGTCAATACACTTTTGCTTTTTACTCATGCATATGGTCTCCATTCATCTCCCACTAAGGCAAATATTCAGAATTACTACAGCAACTTCCTGAAGATCTGAAGATATTTAAATGGGATTGGCAGGCCAACGGGATTTTTGAGGGCTGTCTTTTAGAAGACCCACGTGTCTAAGGATTATCTGAAGCAAAATATGTTGGAAAGGCTTATTTAAATGTCAGAATATTTAATTCTTGGAATAAAAAGTCTCACTTTACATTTACTAAATGAATTTCTGTTACAGGTCTTTTCTTCTTTAACAAAAGTTCTGTTTCATTAGTTGTGTTTCTTTTACAGGTCAATACTAGGAACATAGGACATCTCTACAAAATACGTATAGGACATACAAATGCAGGAAACTCCCCTGCCTGGCACTGCAAAGAGGTAAAAGCAGTGAGGAAGAATTTTATCTGTCCAAAAGCAGTCACTATGACAGTGGATTCAAAATATGAGTAAGAAAAAAAAATCCTTTGGATTATATTAACCTCATCAAATGCTTTCACCTTCATTTAAGGGATTACTTATGAAGGAATGGTTTTGTGTGGAATTAAAGCAGCTTATGATGTCTGGGCTGGTTGTTTGCAATTTAATACATTATGTTTCTTTAAAAATGTGTGGCTGGGCAGCAAGGAAGACTGCTTAACTTAGCTGCTATAGTCTGAGTCTTCTACAATCTTTATGTACTACAAAGAATAGTGCCTGGAGTTTGTTTAACCCCAAAAAGTCACGGAACCCAGCCTAGCCAAGTCCTCCCCAAATCTGTGTCTGATGCCTGTGGGTCCCTATGCCCAGCACCAGATCTATATTGCAAATGTTTCTAGTTCTGTGTCTCTGACAAAAAAAAAGACAAGAAGGGGTCCCTTTCCCTCCTTATGTAAAAAATATCTTGATTCAGGTTAAGCAAATATAATAAAGCAAAGAGAATGAGCTGGTTGCATTTCAAGGTTTGGTTGAGAAGCATAATATAGAGGTTTCTGGGCAGGAAACTAAAGGATCTGACTTTTATCCTAATATTCTATGTGATACTGTGTGTGCCAAGTATATCCTATGCATGCCTGAAACCCTTCCATCCTTCTGCCAGAGCTTCTTATCTTTCAGTTAAGAGACTGCAGTTTATGAAGAGCTTTACAAGCTGCTGGTAAACTCAATGTTTAAATTATATTTCATGGTATATCTAGATCTATCAAATGCAAAGTGCCTACTGAAGTCAAATAAATAGTCATTGATCAGTGCTCAAAATCTGTGGCTATTTGATGATTGTCTTTACCGGGGCCTATGACTCAGAAGCAAGAGATCTGGGAAGTGTTAACTGAAGTTTAGGCAAGATCCTGTGAGTTCATACCTCTAGCCAGTTTATGTCTACACTGAAATATTATCTATCTAGGACTAAACTATTATCACTCTAAGAGATTTCCTAATATAATTATAGGGATTATATCTCTTTCAATTCAAGTGATGACTGACTGATTATAAAACCTAGGTATTACTTTTCCAGCTGCACTGAGTTTTGGAGACAGCCATTTAAAAATGAGAGACTGAGGAAGTCTGACAAAAAATAAAAGAAAAGAGAAAAATGAAAAGTTATTAACCTTCTTTCCACCTAAGATATGTTAAATGAAATCAACAGTAAAATTAAAAAAACCCAACACTTCAGTGTGTTCCATTATTTATTTATAAATTTTAATTGTCTCTTTATGGAATCTCAGCCAATCAGATAGAGTTTTTAGTTCATCAGCCAGGGCCATGATGAACCTCTTTGCAACTTTGGGCAGAAAGTTAAAGAAAGAAAAAAAAAAAAGAAAATACATTCGAACCTTACAGACAGTGTTTTTTGTGGTTCAGAGACAAAGGAATACAGTCATTGATTTCTAGCCTTCACACAAGAGGAACAACCTACAGACACTTAGCATTGCTGTTTCTTGGGAAACCTACATTTTTTTTTTCAGGAAGAACTAAAATGAAAAGAGCATTTTCTAGAGCTGCAGAGCTTTTCTGGTGGTTAGACATATTAGTCCTCCATCAGTGTCCTATGGTTTCTGTGTCTGTATCTGTACTGAGATGACATCAGTCCAGGAAATGTCCACAGAGGTACTGCTCTGCTGATGCCAATTTCCCTTTCAGGCTTTATCAGCAGATGTCAACAGGTTAAGGTGTGCCACATTTTTCAGACAAGATGAATCTTTGTCTTTAAATTTTAATATTCAAGCAGAAAAGAGATAAAAATGTTCCCAGTAAATCTGAGTTTGCTCAATATTCAAATTAAGGAGATTAGATTCTGCAAAGCACAGGGTGAAAACTGCTAGTAGGAGTGTCTTCCCTTCTCTCTGCCAATCCAAAATCTAGTGTAGATATGGGTATAAATTAGCATAATCAGGGACTATTAGAACATACAGCAGCCTCTGAAGTGCTTACTAAGGAATACTTTGAAGTACAAAATAACCTCTTTTCCTCCTTCAGCTGGTTTGCATATGGTCCTTTTGCTGCTACACGCTTGAAGCTGGGCATGGAAGAAAATAATGTAGGGCATTGTGTAGTTGGTGTTGGGGCTAGTTGGGGCACTTTCATGATTTATTTATGTCACAAGGAGTGTTGAAGAATCAAAACCTGTCCCTTTAATTCCTGTTCTGATAGAAGTATAAGGAATAGCGATACAAGCATTGACAAGCTGCCTGGTGAGAAGTCCTGTCTGTGGTAAGCCATGCCACCTAGTGCCAGCCCCCCTGGATTTACCAGCTGGAACAACAGCTGTAGCCTGTGGGAGTGCTCCTGATCTGACAAGAACCTGTTTCTCGGTTGCACTTGAGTTACTCTGTCCTGAGCTTTCAAATATGACTGAGCCAAAAGTCAGATTTGGGCAGTTGGATCCAGGGAGCAGAAATGCTCCAAACTCATGATTTGGTTATCCTCAAAGCTCTACCTGCACAGATTTCAACAACATCCCACACGTTTCATGTTCTGTTCCATCTGCTCTGAGATCAGCAAGTTAAATTGGAATTCTTGGTGCTATTTAGGTGCAGTTGCTGAACCTTTTCTCAGGGGAGCAGTTCTCTTTCCCTGCACATCGATGGCTGGCCAAGGACCAGGCTGATGGGGAAATATCTGTGGAGCTTCCTGTTTTCCAGCAGGGTCAGCCTATTCTTCCAGGTAAGCACAATACCACATCAGCAAAGTCAGAGCCCAGACTGATGTCGATAGAGGTGAGTTCATTGTTTTTCATCAGGCCCTCTATTACTTTTTGCCTGCCACAACACTTTTTCTGCTTTGCTTTCCTGTTGTTAGTGTGCAAACTCAGGTGAAAAGTTAAAAAGCAGTGGAAAAGAAATGAGAGAGTCTTTAATGCTTTGCATTTCACACATTCTTTGAGTGGATTCCTTGTTTGGTAAGATTTTCTGTTCTTATGTTTGGTTTAAAATAAAGACAATAGTAAAGACATGTCAGACATGTAACCAACATGAAGCCAGCACATAAGCCAGATCAGAAACTCTGTGTTCAATAACTGAGGATTATAGCTCCAGTGTTACTGTTGTAGCTGCTCTTTCAGGTAAGGTACTCAGACTTCCAGAATACTTTTAATTTTTGGATGTGGAATAAAACTTTCAGAATAAATATTTCAGGAGGCTGTAAGTGTTAAAATTTCCATTATTCACAGAGAGATGGTATTGTAATTCTAAAGATTAATGATTCCAAAGGATATGAAAATTATTGGGTGTTGCTGTTGTTGCACTGTTTTAGTGTCCCTGCTCTACCACACCAGCCCCTAATGTTGCTAATGATCCCTCTGCTTGATCAGTGGAAAGGGGGTAGAAAGTCTGTGCTTATTCCTCTCTTCTCTCCAATTGCCATTGTCCTTTTCTGGAAAATTTCTAAGAAAATTACAAGGGCTTAGCAAGAGCAGTGTGTTCTGGGAGAGATGTGGGTAAGGGAGCAAGAATCCTGCGGTAGATTCTTGTCCTATTGTGGTGTGATGCTAGAGGGGGAGAAGCCATGATACCACTGGTATTACTTGTGCTAGGACTTCCCTAGAACAAGATCCACCTGGGACATGTGCTCTTCTCTTCCCCATAAAAATCATATCAGCTGCAGGAGGACAAAATTAATGGGATGAGAGAAACTTCCATTCTAAGTTCTGTAAAAACTATGAAACCTCTTTTTCAGAATGTTTAACAGTTTATCAGTGCTTTACAGTGTGTCTATGGTTCCTTGTGTTGATCTTGCAAAGTTGGAATCATAACAGGTATTTCAGTAGTAACAGATATTGTGGGTGCAGGCTAGAGGAAGAGGATATATACAAATAAAACCGAAGGGCAGAAGTCTAGAAAATGGTCTATGGATGTGGGAAAACATACCTTGGGACAGTTCCTCTTGTAATAAAGAGATGACTTGCCTGGAGTTATATTTATGTTTCTCGGTGATGACTGAGCTCTGAGACTAAAAACCTTTTTGAGAAGATCAGAAAAAAAACAGGTTTGTGCCTCAAAAGTATGTTTTAAAAGAAAAAGAATAATGGGGGAGATTTCCCCCAGTACTTAGCAGATGTCAATGGCTCATAAGATGTTCTAGAGAGAGAGGGAGGCCCGTCCACATTAACTGCAATGATTTTTGGTCTTGGGTGGTCATGATCTTCATGACAAGAGAAGCCTCAGAGGCACTCAGCCTGCTTTCTCACAGGTTTGGTCTCTGGTCAGGAGACCAACACTGTTTTTATATGGGGACATACAAACACACTGGTATAAAAGTCAAGTGCCTCCTCCCCCCTTTGAATAAAAGCTAATTAATGATAATTGATATATTGTACTGAATATGCTCTATTACCCTATTTGCAGTATATTTTCTTCCCCAAATGTCCTCTTGTTTAAATATCCTGAGATTCAGACCTCAACAACCTCAGTTGGTTAGCACATGGTGCTAAAAATGCCAAGGTTGTGGATTCAATCCCTATATGGGCTGTTCACTGAAGAATTGTAATCAATGATCCCTATGGGTCCCTTCCAACACAGAATATTCTGTGATTCTCTGAACATCCTAATTTTCAGGCTCTTTCTGAGTAGCAGCTTTCCTTGGTTCTGAAATGAAGATACAATGAAAGATTTTTATTATCGAGTAATCTTCATGCATGGGAAGCACAAAGGCACACTTACAACCAACCTCTCAATCTGCATTTTGTAGTTAACAATTTCTCTCTCACACAAGGGAGGAAGAAAAGAGCTTCTGTGCATTTCTACCAGCTTCAGTGTAAAAGGGGTCATGCAGAAGGCTTTGGAGAAGGCAGTTTCATCTCTGATTTAGTAATTGAAAGACGGCCCCTGTGTCTTTTTGCCAGTGTTATATTTCTGCATGAGACAGTGTAAAGGGAACACAGCTTTTAACTTCAGAGAAGATAGTTTGATAACAGAACAGTGAAGGGGTCTGGATTCAATGTGAAAGAGAGATGATGAGAGGCACTTTAAAACCAATTTCTGAATAAAAAGAGGCTGAAGCACTCTCTGATTTAACATTCTTTTTTATTCAAAGCAAAAACATGGGAATTAAACTGTTAAGAAGTGTTACATAGAGACTTTGTTGCTACAATGCTGGAGGACTGAGCAGCATTCATTTGACGTTTTATCCTCTACCATTCTGCTTTTGTCCTTGTCTGCTCATGGTTTATGACACAATCATTAATTATATCCTGAGAATAAATCAGGGATACACAGTGTTGGTAGCTGGTGGAGCTTTGCTTTTCTTCTTACAGGAATTGGAAAGCAGGTAGTTACTGAAGGAGGAAATTGTTGCAATAGAGCATTGTTGTGGTCCTATGCATGGAATTGTTGGTCTAGAGAAATTAATTCTCTCCCTCCCTCTACTGTGGACTGTTTATGGGGCATATGTTTATGTGCGTGCTGCAAAGAAAAAATTGGGCAAGTAAATACATCAGGTGGTGACATGTGAAATTATATGGGTAAAATGTAGTATGAATTAACAGTTGCTAAATGAAAACTATTTTGAGTATTGAGACAGGTATACAGGGGGAAAGATATTGTCTGATTATGGTGCTAACTCAAGAGTGTCAAAAGCTTCTGTGTGTTAAATGTGGCTTACCTTTGCCACATATTTCATAGGAGCTCAGAGGCTTGATCACAAAATGAGTTAGCTCTCATGCCAGAAGGAAATTACCACTAGTGTTCTGTGTGGGCACATTAAAACCTGTGCAGGCTGTTTAGTGTTTTTGCTAAATGATTACCATTATCCAAATTGAATTATTTAAAGATAGCTTGTTTAGTAACAAGCACAAGCAACCTGTAATAAATAAATGAGAGATAGTCATGAAAAAAATTATGATGAATGGAAAAATTGTAACACTGACCAGCCACCTAGCATAACTGCAGATACAGACTGATGGTGAATAAATCTTCAGTGCTTATTAAAGGAAGGTGTTTGGCCATCAGAAGAGTGAGATCTGGAAGCAGCCTCCTTCAGAAAATTACAGCCAAACTTCATAACATGTTTCAAATAGTAACTGACAATTGAATGATGATAATGTTGATGTTGTTTCGGACCCAGTGGTTCAGAAACTCTTTCCTGCTTGCAAGACAGAGAAACACACGGACACCTACCCTTGTGTGCCAGAAAATGAGTTTTCTCTTCCCCTTTCATTCTCTCTGTACCTCATCTGGTCTAACAAAATATTGTTAGTGTATATTGGCATAAACTTTGCCTTTCCCATGTTAATACTGAAGATTATGACTGCATGTTTTATCTGAATTTTATGGAGTTCCTACATCTGCATTTTAAGGACCACAGTTTTATATTGGTAGTTATTTTTATGTAATGTAATCTTTAGTTTCATCATATTTTAACTCAAATTTAGTTTTACTTGAAATATCCATTCTTATTAAAGAAATGATTTATTGAATTTAAGTCTTAGTTATTCCATCCTAAATTTATATTCTTTAAAGAATTTCCATATGGAATATAGAGAGCTTAATTACCCCATGAAACATTCAAAGTCAGGTTGGACATGGATCTGAGCAACCTGATGTAACTGAGCATGTCCATGATCATGGCAAGGGCTAGATGGTCTTTAAAGGTGTCTTCCAAACCAAAGTATTCTATGATTCCATCCTGTAGCATTAATTGCTAAAATAATAAAACAATGCAGTGTTCTGAGTTTTGAGGTCCTAGAAAACTAAAATTATAGTGCTAGATTTTAGCCTATTGGGTTAACCAGTGCATTCAAAATGTTAATGGCTCCTATTGCTTTCTATAGTTTTGATTTCACCACTTATGGTGACACTAATCACTAATTAGTTTATGATGATTTCAAATGATGCTTCAGGACCAAGATATGCTACTGGGCATTTAAAATTAACTTCTCTTTGCATTCCCCACAAATGATGGCCTGGGACACAATAAATGTCACAACCATAAAAACCATAAAATCTTCTTTGCATTTTATTTTATTGAATAGGATTTTTTAGATTTTATACCCTGTCCTTGACACAGATGTCTTTGGACTCTACAGCCAGCTAGATGTTATTGTAACTATATAATAGTGCTTGCGATATGAAAAGTTGTCATCTTTTATTGTCAGTGACTGTCTACAAAGTGCGTGTGACAACAGGAGACCTGTGGAATGCTGGAACTGAGGCTGATGTCTACATTTCTGTCTATGGAGAAAGAGGTGATACAGGATCAAGACAGCTGCTCAGGTCACAGAAATCCAAGAAATTTTTAAAAGGACAAGTAAGTGAAAGGGCATTTTTTTTGATATGTTTGTCTGGCTTTTCTCTCTTGGGTGGGGTGTAATTTCAAGAAAGATGCAGTTAGAAAAGGGAGAATTACTACATTCCAATGGCTCCCCAGAATTCCCTGATTAAGTTCCAAATACTTTCTAAAGTTATACCAGTGCTTTTGGAAGTGAGAATTTTAATTTATAAATTTATATCTATGATGGCTTTATCATCAGCTAATATTTCAAATGATGATCTTGTGTCAGCACAACTGGCCAGGGCCAGGCAGTAATTGACATAGACTCCATGCATTTACAGAAGGCTAATCATCATCTTTATTAAGAAACCCATACTTTTATACCCTAGTTCACTACAGGTGGACCTGATTTGTCCTCTAATCAATAACACCATCACCATTGTCGAATTAAGAAACCACCCTTTGGTAAACAAATCTCCATAACACATTCAACATGTTTACAATACCAAATGCAGCAAGTTAAGATAAGAATTGTTTCTCATTCTTTCCTCTGATCTTCTGACAGCCTTTCCTAGAACAATGGCTGGGAAAGTTGTCTGTTGCTCTCTGTGACCAGAGAGCTGCTGCTACAATCTTGACAAAAGTTATGTTGACAAAGTTATAAGGGTTTGTTTGGATCTTCAGAATATATGTATATAAGACAAAGTTGTAAGGTTTGTTTGGATCTTCAGAATTTTGTGGCTGAAGAATGCTCTGCTTTTTAGATTTTTCTGAAATTTTGTTGGTTGATTACAGACTGACATCTTTGCTGTTGAAGCTGTGCACCTTGGATGTTTGTACAAGATTGTTATAGGACACAATGGGCTTGGATCAGGTCAGAAATCTCACCTGCGCTCTACTCCTCTTCTCTCAGCCATCATGTTAAGGACAGCATCTGATAGTAATTTTTTACTAATTCTTGTTAAAAACTGTGAGAAGGGGGAATGTTTTCATGTTAAACAATGATTGTGTCTTGTGTTAAAATGAGCTATTATAATTTTAGATAGATTAACATTATCAGTTGCACTGTAATGATGCAATTGAAGATTTTTGTGACACTATCTTGTCATTAGACTTCCAGTTAATGGTGAAACTTAAAATCCTTGCAGTCACAAGTTCTATTTTTCAAACTCTTGAACCTACATACTGTAAACACAGCAACTTATTTTGAGCCATCATAAGCTGCTACATAATTTTGTTGTTATTTTGATTGGCAAAACTAATAAGACTCATATGATGGCAATGTTAAAGGAGGGAGGGATGTAGCCAGGGAGAGACCCAGCTGCTTACAGGCCCATAAGGAAGCTCTAGAGCACCTAGGGCAGGTACTGTCTTCTCTCCAGCTGTGAGGGTAACTGTGACTCTTTCAACCAGCCAGTGGAACTGCAGATTTTGCAGCTCCAACAGAAGAGAGAAAACTATAGGAAGTCTAACATAATTAAACGCATCAATTTTTCTCTCATGAACAATGTTTTGTTTTTTACTTGATTTCTTCTAAGGAAATGGATGGTTTCTGGACAAAGTTGTAATCAAGGATCCTCTAACAGATTTGGATTATACTTTTCTTTGTTACAGGTTGGTTATGTTTGATTTGGGTTAGATTTTTAATAAATTTGTAACTACTCTTAATTTTTCTCCTGAAATGTCCTGTAAGGGGAAATATGTGTTTCCTAAGAAGTGAGTTGAGGTGGTCGGATGGTCTTTTTACAGCTCTAAGACTTGTATCTTGTCTTTGAACTAAGGAAAAAGCAATAAAAAGTTCTGTGTGGGAACTTTCCATTCTCACACTTTTTGAACTATTTAAGATAGGTTTTTGTTACACATTTTTCATATCCCACACTTTGTATCTGACACCAGTGGGTTCATCCGTTCTTCCATGTCGTTCCATGCAAGGCTTTTCAGAAGAGTGGCTTGCTGGCTCTCGAGCAAACTGTTCCTGATTTACTGAAGTTAGTATGGTGATTAGCTTGAGGTTCAGTGAGCTCAGGATCAGACTTTATGATCCTGTGAAATGACAATCACAAATGCAGCTGCCTGACCACATCCCCTTTACTCATTTGCTTTGCAGCCTGTCACTAAGCTGCAACGTAATTCGAAGCGATCCTAACTTCCCTGCCTTTTCCCCTGCAGATGCTGCTGCTCTGATCCTTCTCTTTTATCACTCATTTACAGTTTTATCTATGCCCGATTAATTCTCAACACCTTGCGGAAAATCTGAATCGATAAATATCAGTGCAAATATTAAGAATGGTAAAGTCCAGTCACGTAAGAGTCTAGCTGCAGCTTGCCAGTGGCACCCCAATTCTATTTCCTCCTCTCACTTCTCTGAGTGAATAAATAACTGCCTGAGACAGCCCAGAGTGAGCGATGTGCACACTGAAACTGATTTATGTGTGAGTAAGGGCTTTCTGCCTATCAGATACAGCACCTCATCCTTGCCTGACCTAATTTTGAGTCTGTATTCTAGATGAGATGAACTGCTATGAAGAGATCTATAATGCCGGCTTCATACATAATTTAGGGAGAGTTCAAATCCATTTCAGGCAGAAAAATACAGAGTATGTGCTAGTTATTGTTAGAGCTTGATGCCGTGCTTGCTATCTTGCTCTGAGTGTCTGAATGGTTTTGACTAAAATGGAGTTAGACTCAACTTACATAAGTAGATGTGTACAAAGGCATTGTGAAAATATAGTTCAGACATGGTGAAAGGGTTGCCACTGTTGGGTTTGCCTCCTCCTATAGGGATTTTCAGGGTGTAGAACAATTTGCATCTCGCTGTAGCCTTCTTGCAGACAGGAAGAACAAGCGTCGTGACCACTGCACAATTCGTTATTGATCTGGGATGAAGCTGAGTTCTCTGGCATGTAACAATTGGGTTATGCCCTTTTACCTCAGTCCAGGAAAACATTTATTTATATTTCACCAAGAACAAGAAATAAAAATATTTTTTGCCAATGTTAGTCTCTTTTTACTAAAGCTGGATATTTGTATTGCTGTTTGTCAGCCTTGAGACTTAAATGCATAGGACAGCAAGTATTGTATACAAGTGCCATGCATACTTTGGAAATTGCCAATCAAGGTTATTTCTGAAAGAGGTTCTGGTTCTTAGGTGGCTGGATCAGGGACAGGATGATGGAAATATTGCTCGAGAACTGCCTGTGACACATGCCAGCATGCTTCCAGGAAGTAAGTGAAAATTGGTGGGGAAGAAAACTGTCTCAAAGGGAATGAAGAATCTCTGTAAATTAATTACACTGTTTTTAACCATACAGGACAAGAGCTGGAACTCAAGAGAGAAAAATCTGTAAGAGTATACCTTTTTATTTTAATTTAAACCACTGAAATTATGCTTTGAGTGAAATCAGGTCAGTTGAATGCTTTGTATGACAAATTCCCATGTATCATCTTCTCATAAGTCTTTTCTGTTTGTTGTTTACAAAACTAGTGGGCTGCAGAAAAGTGGAAATTTCGGAAAGGCATTACACTTCAATTTTACAACAGGGTCACTCGTGGCTTCATTTGCCTCTACCCAGATAGCAGAGTTGATGCTCTTGGTGACAAGAAAAACAAATATGGTAAAGTATTTTCCATGTGGATGTGTGCATAAGAGAAAAAAAGAAAGACTTTAATATTGAGATTCCTAAAATGGATAATAGTATATAATCATACTAAACATTTTCCTTACTTAAAATACATATGTGTTAATAACAATAGGGACTCAGAAAATATATGCTTAATTTAAACACACACAAAAATTCTCATATGTGTCTTGTTGCTGGCTTTCCTTTACCAAATGGAAAAACTTCTTGTTATCTTCAGTTTGGTGCTCCCACAGAACTCACGTGGCAAGGACAGCTAGAGTCTTTTGAAACTAGATCCATCTAAAATAACAAGTCCAATTTAGGTGGAGTTCATTAATGAGGAGTATATATATGTGTGTGCATGTGTACATATATATATATATAATATATATATGTGTATGCATAAATTAATTTTATTCAATTTTTGTAAGTGATTTTAATGGCAGTCTACCAGTTCCACCCTTTATCAACTTTCCTCCTACTGCATTAGTAACACTTAACTCTAGTACATATCCTATTAGGCACATGTATTTTATTCCCTTGGAAGTGATGGAACTGTTCAGTCTTTCTGACATCTCACCAGGGATTTACACAGGGACCTTACACAGGAACCTTACGCAGACCTTTTTTGAAGCGTTAGAATCTTTCAGGACATACCAAAGAGTGAATCCGGACACCACAGAGTTCCTCCAGAGACAGCTGCATCTTACAAAACTGCAATATAATGGATTGGTAGAACAGTTGCTTAAAAAATCACTGTTGTCCCTGGGAACAATAAAAAATGGCAAGAATTTACCTTTCATCAGTATTTTGTAGCTATAAGAGTTAATTGTTCAGAAAATTGGCCAGATTTAAAATTTGAGAAGCCATGAGTTATGCTGCAGGATTTGTTTTACAAATTGTAATATGGGTATGGAGAAAATGAAGTCTCTCTTCTTACCTGAGAGCTTTATGTTCCCTACATCATCTGTTATTTATCATCTAAATTCATTGCTAGAGCCCAGTTCATTATGCTGGAGTTCTCAGCTCCTTTTATAGATTTTTTTTTAAACATATGTGCTGATAAAAAGAAATTTGTTCCTTATCATTACCTCTCAGGGCTTTTCTCCTCAAGGCAGCAAAATAGACAGTAGTCCCTAGATGCCCTTTCCTGAACAAATGAGAGAATTTATTGATCAGAGAGGTCAAATTGTTGAGTTAAACACTTAATTAATTCTTTTTCCTTGAAAATGATAAACCATCGATTGTAATTAAATGCAAATATGAATTAATAGACTTTCATATTTCTGACCTTTTTTTCATTTAACTCTTAGGTCTTTTTGATGTAAATGTCAAAAGGAGAAATATATGTATATTCAGCAGTCGTCAAATGCCATCTCTTGCTCTTGCTCTTGTCAGTGGCCGTGTAACTGGAAAGGTAGGAAATGCTGTTACTGATTCCTGCTTCGTAAAGACATGTCATTGCCTGATTAAAAAAAAAAAGTTTTAAAATCTGTCTAATAAATAATTGTACTTCCAATCAGATAAGGAGTGAAGAATTGAAGAACTGAACCCAGAAAATTGCTGATAACTAGGGGAATTTAGAGAGAGAGCGCTTTGTTTTCTCACACTTTTTATTTTTTTTCTAATTTCTTTTCTTTAATTCCAGACCATTCCAAGATGTCATTTATATTCGTTTGCCACATGCTGACAAGCTACCTGGAATGCCCTAACATCTCCTCTTTTTCGATAAAGAAAAATTCTCTGGCTTGATTCTAAATGAATGCCCCTTCTTCCTTCGTGTTTTTTTTCTTTTTTTTTTCCAAGTAACATGCCAGTAATAAGACAGCTGGTATAATCCAGGATTTGTTTTGATGCATTTTGATGTGCTCCAGCCCATCTTCAAAGTCTTACTATGACTTTTTTTTCCTCAGCACTTGCAGAATACAAGTAGGTAAATGGAGTTGTAGAATTCAGTTCCTTCTGATCATAGAATCAGAGAATATCCTGAGTTGGAGGGGACCCGCAAGGACCATGGAAATCTGATTCCTGGCCCTTCACAGGACAGCACCAAGAGTCACACCATGTGCCTGAGTGTGTTGACCAAACACTTCTTGAGCTGTGTCAGGCTTGATGCTGTGCCCACTCACCTGGAGAGCGTGTTACAGCGCCCAGGCACTCTCTTGGTGAAGAACCTTTTCCTAATATCCGACTGTTATGACCTATCCCAGGAAATGGGAGTAATCCAGGTTCTTGTAAAGGGACTCCTTAGGGCTGATTAGAGTGAAATACATGCACAGGGTTTAAATGAGGAGTGTAGGTGGGAATGCCTAGGTACCTCCCCTCATGCAGAAGAGCTTTAAGTCCTCTGGTGAAAGGCCTCAGAAGTGAGTCTGAGGGTGCTTTGGGAGTCATTGGTGTTTTATGATACCGTCTCTTAGGCACTAGAGGAACAAAAAGGCAACACAAAATTGCAGTTTGCCTCATAATACATACTTAATTGTACTGTGAGGATATGCTTACTCACTTGTTTCACAACTACTTCTAAAATCCATACAATTTTTCCTTTTATAGGCATATTGAATCTGATAGACAGTTCTTTTAGCTTTTTCTTCAGAAGGTAGTGCCTTGAAAATGAAAAATTTTCCTAGAAATATTGATTCTTTGCAGTCTTGAAAATCCTAAGATGATGTAAATCAGAAGTATTATCAATTATTAGAGGGATTCTTAGCATTTTACATTGATTAAAATGCTAATTTTATTTAAAAATGAGAATGATGATGAGTTGATAAAATTTAAAAATATGTATTATTATGAATTGATGAGTGTTTTGATAAAATATTAAATTATCTATTTTATACAATGCAATCACAAAGCCTACCAAGCTGAACAGGCAATCATGGAGTAAAGCATGTTGCTTTACTCTTTCATGTAAAACTTCTGATTCTCTGGGTGTTTTCTGTGAGAACAGTATAAAAGAATGAGGACAGACATAAAAGCAAGAGAAGGTGGGCTGCTGGCCGAGAGTTACCATGGCTCATTTGCAGTCTGTGTCAGCTTTATACTTCTTTGCCATCTTTATAGGCTGTGACACACTCTCCAAGTGGGGCACCCAGGTATCTTTCATATTATTGCAAGGTCTGTGTCATCTTACAATGAACTGTTTCTATCAAATTCCACAGAGCCCACAATTCCACAATTGCAAATCTGAAAAATGGAAAAAATTTTCTACTAGACTGCTAGTGTTGTGGGAACTTGAACAACACAGAAACTCTGTTGTGATACTCTCTCTGTTGTTTGGATTTTGCCATATAGTTCATATAATTTACCATTCCTTCTTTGACTATGTTAGAGCAAAGACAAGGCCTGCTGTGAGCTCCGTGTCCACCTTCAACCTAACAGTTGTGCCGTTCTTGAGTCAGCCAGCTACCCAGGTCACACTGTGGCTTTCAATCTCCAAGGCAAAGTAGCTGATGAAGAAACAGGATATGCTGGGCTTTCCAAAGAATTTGTCGTGCATGTCAAGGTAAGGTGGGCGGAGAAAGATTAGGAAGACCCTTCTAAAACTTGCTGTTGTAAAGCAGATGGTTTCTAACGGAGTTGCAGAAGTTTGCGAGGTAAAAGGGGGATCCTCCTCCACGAGGTGGAGCTCAACTACAGTTTAACAGATAGGCGGCCCTTGGGAAGGTTCCCTTCACTGCTCTCCCGGGGCGAGCGGTGCCGATAGCGCCGCTGGAACGCGCAAATAGAATGGGCAGAAACACGGGAAACATGAGATCCTAAACTTCCCAGCAGACCTTCGAAAAGTAGAGAGCTGCTGTTAAACAGGAGAGCTGCTGTTAAAAACAGACAAGTTCCTTCATTTGCCGCTCTCCTTGTTCTCTGGATGTTGTGCTGCGCTGCTGAGCAAGAAAAAAGCAAGGATGCTGCAGAGTAGGGAAGGATTTCCACTGCTCTGGTTAGTGCCTGCACAGAAAGCAGCAAATATGCAAAGACTGGAGGTATGCTTGAATTACTTGAGACTGACTCTTTTATGCAAGAACATGCATGACTAAGTGCTTAAAACTAAATGGTAGGAGCAGTATCAGTATCAAAATTTAATATGGAGAAAAGCTGTGCTGTTCACATAGGACTTTTTTCCCCTGATCTAAAGGGTGTGCTTCATCATGGTGCCATCATTCTGCTAAACACAAGTCTCTGCCAGGCTCTGTCCCTTAGACCTGATGGGAGCTGCAGTGGAGCAGGTCAGCAGCAGCAGGAATCCTACTGGAAGGTGCATAAAATCAGCTCTGGACTCTGCATGTTTGAAAGTGTGAAAAAACCAAGCATGTATCTGAAGATCAAAGATGACCAGTGTGATGGAACAGTAAGCAGTTGTTGTTTGGATTTCCCTCTGCAGATAGTTTGAGTGAATTGCCAGTGATAGGAGAGAATCTTTTTTATTTGCTTGACATAAAACTTTGTTCAGATTAAAAAGGTTTCAAATCTTTTCCTTCATTTGCCAAAGCAAAAGCAGAAAAATATAGTAAGAGAAGGTGTTGTGTCAATTTGGCAGTTGATGGAATCAGTAAAGATCTGGTTATATTATTAAACTATTGAGAATGTGGAGGTAGTTAAAACTTAAGTACTGTTAGATAGATGATGCAGATAAAACCAATTAAAGAATAACTAAGATGCAAGTAACTGTATACTTCACTGACTTTTAAAGTGTGATTCTGTTCATCTAAGTTAATAAATGTAAGAAATATTTTTGCATAATTTTTATTTGGGAGTTTAGGAAAACTGAATATGAAATTGAGCTGTGTAAGTACTCAGGGATAAGGTCCATGAGAGTTTTTTCATTGCCTCCAGTGCATTTTCAGAGATTAAAATATTTGATCCATATTTTGAATATAGGCTTTGTGAGTATCTTATTTTTCAGCAGTGCTCTCACCAATGGATCAGGACGTCTGGATAGAAAGTGACATTGGCTGAAGGTTTTGAAATTAAACTTGTAAATGTTATGAAATTGAGGGAAAAACAAATTACATCTATTTAATACATGTTGTATTATGTAGCATTAGCAAATCTGGGCTATGCATAGAATTTATGTAGAAATATCCTATGTGTTCTGATACAGATATTTTCACATTCCTTAATCCTCTGGAAACTGTTTAAGTGGGAAACTCCTTTGAATATATCCTAGCCTTTGCCTAAATCCTAACATAAACCAGAATACTTTCACTTGGTCTTTTACTTACCTAACTTATGTGATTAGTCATTCTGGTCATAAAGGAATAAATAGGGATTAGGAGCAGGTATGTCTCTGTGTTTGTAGTAATATATCATGTCGTGAAGAATGTAAAGTTAATCTGAAATATTACTGGAAAGTAGTAATAATTAAGACTTTTAAAAAGTCTTCAAGCTACATTAATTCAATTGTTGAATTCATGTTTCTGTTATCAATTTCTTAGGGCACAGGTGATGAATACTGTCATTTTAAAATTGAGAAGAATTTGGAAACAGGATCTGTGAGCCTGGAATCAGTGCGAAATAAAGGGATATATGTTGGTCTCCTGCCAGATGGCCAAACTAAGCCAGTTGTCAACACTGGAGGGAGAAATATCTTTTTCTACCCACAGGTCGTCAAATGTATGTGGTTTCTCAATAGCGTATGGTTTTATTTAATAATGAGTGTTTCTGATGGACAAAATTCAAAGCAGAAGTGTAAAAGATACATTGACACAATTTCTCTTGTGTTTCAATGGGTTTTAAAGTGAAAATTTTATTGTAAGCACACTTGATTTCTCCTACATATTCAGTTCACTTCATTCAATAATAATAATAATAATAATAATAATAATAATAATAATAATAATAATAATAATAATGATGATGATGATGATGATGATGATGATGCAGTAGATGTCAATTGTTTTACTACCAAGCTTTTGAAAATGAGAGTTGAAACAGGGGACAAGTTAAAGATGGCATTGGCTTCCTGGGTGTATTCCCCATTCTGGCCACAGATTTTGGAAGCCTGGGAAACGTTGTCTTGCTGCCAACTCTGCCACAGTTTTTCCTGATTTTATAAGGATATTAGTAGACTTTCAATAAGTCCTACTTGGCAGTGTTCAGTTTCTTTTGTAGTGATGTGAAATACATTGTACTCCCCACCCAGTATATTCATTATGTTATTCCTCTGTCCCATAGTCAGATTTGAGAGCTATTGCAGTCAAAATGTTTTCTCACAGAAAGAGAAAACCTAAAAGAGAGTTGACCTAGTCAACTAGCCAGGACTCAGAAATTTGGTCTCAGCACACTCTGGATCACTGCCATTGGGTGGCCTGCTTGTCTTTTTTCCCTTCGGGAGAACAAAGCTTTTAATTTGGTGAAAAACTGACTACCAAAGATAGCCAACTGACTCAGATTATTACTGCAGGAAACACTATTCTGCAGGAAATGTATTCTTATCTGGTGGACTTAACAACAAACATCAGGGAACGAAACAACTCGTGAAAAGGCTAAATGGACATCAGTTTGCAATGGAGAAGTTGCTCAAATTTTTTCCAAACACAAGCAGAACCAATTTATCTTAGCAAAAAGAGAGTCTCAAAACCTACGACTGCTCTTACTAATTGTTCCAAGTATACTGTGATTGAAGCATTATGAAAGTGACTGTAAGCACATCCCTACTGTTCTGTCCCTGTTTGCTACAGGTTGATAGGAATATTTTAATCACTGTGTCCTTGCAGAAATGAGGAAATTATTTTCCTTTATTACCTTTTGGAAGAGAAGTGTTTTAAATAGAAATTCTCAACAAGGCAGTGCGTACTGGTGTCATTAAATAAAGCTAAATGTTACTTTATCACAGGCTTCAACCCTCCTGAATCTGTGTTGCTCACTAAAAGGAATATCAAAAGAAGCTAATATTTTCTATGCAAACAATAAATATTGCTTGTCTGACATGTTCATATTAGCAATATCAATTTACGTTTTATTATTCAAATGGCTTCTAGCAATTTCCATTTCAGCACTTCCGCTCTTAAGAAAAAGCTTTTTGGGGGTGGAGAAGCTTATTTTGGGGAAAGCTACAAGTTAACAATTCCTACATCAATGTTAAATTTTTGCTTAGATTTTTAAAACATTGAATGGACTTTAATTGGTATGTCAGTTCTGTTCCCAGTTTTTGTAGCGTTCTGTTAACAACAGAAAAAGGATTTTGATGTCTATTGTGTGGAACAACTGTGAGATCTGTTGTTAGCTTCTGAGAAAGAAAAAGCAAATGGCTTCTAGCTAGTGACAGATTTCACATTTCATTGTTTTAGTTGGCCGGGAAAAGCCTATGGGAACATCTGCAGCGCCCAAAGAAGAGAAGAAAGACTTCAGAGGACCTCAAAAAGCCCAGGAGCCAGCACCTCAAAGGCCTTCAACTCCCCCACCCTCAAGTAAATAGCAGTTTACAAACCAGCTGTGGTACGTGTTTTATGCTTGTCCTCTGTGTGTGTTTGCAGAGACTTAGCTCAGGAAGGACAATGAATAGTTTTTCTAGATTATTGAACTGTGCATACAAGCACACTACATAAAATACATTCCGAGTTACTCTTTTTCTAAAAGGAGCATTGGAATGTGGTTTATTGATAAGGCAAAAATCAGCAGGTTGAGTAACTTGTTAAATAACTTCATTTTAAAAAATTAACTAGTAACATATTGATTGAATATTTCTGTGGAAATTAAGAGGTTGATATGGTGCAGAACCCTGTCTAAAACTCACTGAAAGAATGGAATATTTCTCATTTATGCTCTCACACACACGTTTTCTGCTTTATGGTTCACTGGAGGAAAGAGGAAGGTTTTGATGCATTGCATGCTAGGTTTATACCTATGATTTTGCAGGTAGGAGTTAGATAAACAATGTTCTGGTCTTGCTTCTGCAGTCATGGTCTAGCAGATGTGTTTATCTATAATAAAATGCTTTCTCTTTAGCTGAAGATGTTGCATAAATGGTCTAAGACAAGAATTTTTGGAATATTCAGCATCCTAGTAACCAAACTAAGGAAAACAAAACAGGGACTGATACATTTCTTAAAGAGTGGGGATGATCATGTTTGCTTCCTGCACCTCTTATTTCAATGTACCCAAAGACCCTGACAGTCTGAATCGTGTCATATCACCACAAAAAGCAGGTGGGGTAAATGGAAACTGCTGAGCTGCAAACAGCACATGGAGGCACATTCACATGGTGGAAACATAGCTGTTACTTTGAAAGAGCCTTAGAGGCAAGGTTATATTGCAACTTCCAGTATGGGAGACGTGCTTAGTCAGTTACAGGTGTTCTCAAAGGCATTTATGTAGCAAATAATTCAGGTGGGCTGCTGATTTGGTTTTGAGCTTGATCCTCAGATTGTTTCAAGGTGTACACGAAAAATTTGACTATGTGAACACGACATCACATCTGGTATCCTTGTTTGTAGGGCTTAATGGGAGGTTTTCAAGCAGGATTTTAATTAAATTCAGTTCAATCAAAGTGTTCTGGTTAAATTCAAGCATAGTTGTGAATCACTATAAATACTTGATTCCTTTTGGAATTTTTTTTCCATTTTTAGCTCAAAGTACCCAATTTCTAATCTGTCAGACTTCATCTTGTATCATTGTGTCACAAAGCCTTCCTGAAGTGTGGTGGGTTGTCAGCAGATATGCTGTGTCTGAAACCCATGACAACAATCCACGAGCCATCAAACCTGTTTTCAAAGAAGCTGGATGTTTTTAGGGTTGGATACAAAGGATCCTTTTACAGAAGCAATATCTACCGTGAAATTGGTTACATAGAGTCTATAGCACTTTGTAAGTAGTTTTTCTGGCATTCATAAATATAGATTCTGCTTATGGAAAATGAATAGAAATATCAAAGTCACTCTGTCTTTCAAATAAAATGATCGCTTTTTTTGGTAAGATACTTTTCACTCAACATATGTCTTTTGCCATGTACAGGTGAGCCTTGAGTTTTAAACTGATATTCATTAAATTCTTATTTTCTATTTTTCACTCACAGTTAGTATTTGGAAAAGGGTGATGGTTGTACTGAGTATGCAATCCAGCAGTGGGCTTAGCAGACAAACTCAGAGCAGATTAAGCCTTAGGCTGACCAGACCCTCCTTTCTATGTCTGTGTCTACCAACTGGTAGATGAATTTTGATTTCTGCTTTCACAAATAATAATTGATTTAGGATTCATTAAACTGAAAACCGTGCTACAGCATTTGAGACTTCTCCCATTGCAGTGTGAATTCAGTGTTCCTCAAGAAGCATCTTTCACTGTACAGAGATGATGTCAGGTCCCAGCTTCAACTTAATAGCCCAGATGTCATTAGCTTCCATGACAGAAATGCAGTCTGTGACCCTGAGAACACCTCTGTGGTTTGGTATTAACAAAGTGTATCTCTGAGAAATGCTCTCTATATCCTCCACATTCTTTTCCTGTATGTCTGGCATTATCAATTACTATTAATTTTTTAATATATTTTACTTAGAAAGTACAAATAAAATCTGATCTCATTTCCACCTCAGTTAACATTGGAAATGATGATACACAAAGGTGTAATAAAAAATACATCCACTTTATTGCCCAAACTTCTGCTCCAGAGATTAGTTTTTCTGATAGTTCATTTTAAAAGTGTCACTCAATCATACGGTTTTCTCAGACAAGTTAATTTTCCTTTTGTGTTACATTTAGGATAAGTAAGTAAATTTTAAAAAAAAGTTATTTCTGTGAAGTTGTGGAAAAGGTTGTGACTTCAACATTCTCATGCAGGCCTATTAGAATTAATTTTTGTCACAATAGATTTACAGCATGGTGTCATGAAGTGTGTAAAATCCCACAAGTAATGCAGGGCAACCACCAAATCCTCTTTTCAGACTGGAATATTTTTAGCCTGTAGCAAATCAATGCTACCGATTTCCATTTGTAAGAAGAGCCAGTAATTTATGAGGCAGAAAGCATTCCAAGCCTGTGAATTGTTTGTGCATTATAATTGTTCCAAGAGGTGGTAGTTTGAAGTTGCAGTAACTGTTTTGGGTAACAACTGCCCAAGTCTGGATTTCTTGTCCTAAGCACATGAAGCAGCATGGGATTCCTTATGTTTCTTGAATTCCTTTGCATTTTATGAACATTTTAATCTCTTTGCTGTAAGAAAGTTGTGATTTTGGATAGCTGGAAGGAACTCTAGCTTTCAGAGTTACAGGTGAGAAGTTAGGTAACTACAGTTACAGCAAATCTTATAGTCAAGTTCTCAGAAATATTTATCATACCAAAGCAATTTACTATAGTTCTGTTGCTTCAGGCACTGAAAGACAAATGTAATTAAGTTATTATTCAGGTAAACTCTAGATGTTTGCCTCTTGCTTTATTTTTGGGGTGTTGATTTTCTTTTTCCTGTCAGAATAACTTGCTCTCAGTCATGATGAAGAATAGAATAAAACCAGCCAGTAATGCCTATTCTAAATCACTATGACCATACCAAAGTCATAACTCTACTGTTAGAGGCACTGCTGTAAAAGTCATGATACTACAGTTCTGGATTTCTTAAAAATTGATTAACCAAATATTATAATCTTTGCCAGTGCTAAATTTCCTGTGATTCCAGAAGTCAGTCCTTATTTATTGTAGAACTTTGTATGGATTCTAAGTCCTTTGCAATTCCTTGTGTAAATATTTCACATCAGTTAAGATATTAATGCTAGTGGATCATAATTCAGTTTCAGTACTTTAGTTACCATGTTGATTTAAATATAGGACAACTTGATGATCCAACCAACTGTGTATAGCTTTTGAGTATAACTTTTAAGAAAAAGGGCTGCTGGTGGTGAGTGATAGCTTTACATCAATTGTTTTTCTGTCTGGTTTTGGTTTGATTTTGCTTGGTTGGGTGCTTGGCTTTTTCCTTTGATGTAAGGGTGGTATAATAAGTGAAGGGAAAAACTCCATCCAGAGAAACCCAGTACAGTATTTTAATCAAGCAAACAAAAAAGGAAAGTGTCGGAACTCAGAATGTCCCACAGACATTCTCGGACATTCCAGACCCAGGTCAAAAGCATCTGAGACCCTGGCATGCAGCCAGAGACCCCTGTGGCTTTGAATCTGACCCATGGAACAGTTTACCAACTTTGCAGGAAGAACAAGAAGTCACAAAAGTTTAGATATTGTAGTAGAAGTAGTCACAAAGTAAAGGGTAGGATTTCTGAGTGCTGTACAGGGGGGTTTAAGCCTTGCACGCAGGGGTCCAAGTTTTGTACATGGGGGTCAGGGATTCTAAGATGGAGGGATTTGGGTGTGCCCTGTCCTCTTTCTTTCTCCTTCCTAACCTCCATGTCTTTGGTGATGTTGGCACTCACAGATTGGTCTAGAGTAGAAAGTCACCATTCAATATAGATAGTAGGCATTGGAGAAAAGGTATAAACATGTAGTACGTAATATATGATATAAAAGATGGCACCAGCCCCCTGGGAGGGCAGTGTGCCTTTGTCTGACCTGCTGAACGGGCCACAGCAGTTCAGGAAAAGAATCTTTTAGATCACCAACAATAAACTACCTTGAGAACAGACAACAGAAGACTACTGAGTCTTTCTTCGAAGGCACGGGTTGGAGGAGGGACTTTTCCATCTTTTGGGGTCACCCCAATCCGGGGGTGAAACCCCACAGGAAAGGGCTATAATACCATGACATAACTTAAGCAGTGCAGCAGAAACATCCACAGTGATGCATTGGGAATTCTTCAACAAATTCATATTGGTGGCATATTAAAAATTCTTTTTGCAGTCACATGGAAAGTGCTCATGTGAACAATTTAGAAACCTCTGGAGGACACAGTATATTGGCAATGTGTTTGTTCATCTTTTCAAACTTGGGGCTTAGAACTGCCTCTTGTGTCAGAACATACTGTAAATTCCTGGCAGCAAGGAGTCCCTCTTTTGGAGAGGGCTCCATGGTCAGTGGTCCCATTAATGAAAAACAGTGTTCCAGACATCTGATGTTTGTAAATTCCACTTTGATTAAATTACTCAAAACTAAATTCTTTTCCCCTAATAGAGTCTGGGTTTTCCATATCTCCTGTGCAGAGGTGTCTTTGATGTTTACACATGTACGCGTGTTTCTCTTAAGGGTAGATGGAAGATCACTAGGTGTTGTTCTAAAGTGAAGCCTATATTTTACAAAATTATATTTGCTTAGCCACTAGAGCTGTGAAATTTATTCATAAAGTTCTACTATGTTGCTATTGTCTCATTCATGCAGAGCATGCCTTAATCCAAATGATGGCACTGCATAAGTATGGTTAAGCAAGGCTATATTGAGGTCTTTTTTGATTTTTTTAGTGTTTAGTTGATATTTAACTTGAAGAAAGTTAATTTCCTGATTTTTTTTTGAATTTGAAATGAAAATTGTCTGTATTCTCAGACACATGACTCTGCTAATGATGTCCCAACACAAGGCATTAGAGGAGAAATTCAAGTTGTTTCCAAATGTCAGACTAAGAAACCAGAAATATCAATTTACTGGTCACAGTTCTGCACCATAGCATCCTTGCTCTGCTCCAGAATATGTACAAAGAATATGATGATGGCGTGTGTGAGAGATAACTTGTTCTTTTCCAGCTGATTCTTGTAGCTCAACTAATCAGTACATTTTGGTCTAGACAAGAACCATAAATCAATCTTTTCAGACTATCTCACTTGCCATGAAAAAAATACAATCCCCCTGCTGTTATGGCCTCCTTATGTGCTGAAGTTACAACAGCAACTGGCAGTTTCTTTTCAATTTTCATCTCCCACTAACGTTCTGTATTTCACAGAGGAAATGAGAATCCCCAAGGTGGTGAGAGTCCCCTTCCTTTGGATGATGAATGGAAAGTGTCAACACTGACAGGAAATGCAGCAACTGAAGCAAGTGTTGCTCTTTGGATATATGGAGACAGAGGATTAACTGGACCAATAACTCTTGGCAAGGACAACAGGAAGCAGCTGTTTTTTCCCAGGCAGGAAGATGAATTTCAGGTAGCTAATGAAGGCTAAGAACATTATTTTAATAGGTACATTTCCAAGGATTATCCTGTCGTGTGAAAACAAAAAATGTTTTGCTCCTATATTTACTCCTTAAAATAAATCTGTATCTAATCTCCATGAATTCTGTGTTAAATCATCTTGTTACGTATGGTAAGCAACAGAAGAATAAATCTTTCTTTTAAACTCCCTCCTTCA
Organism: Motacilla alba alba; assembly: GCF_015832195.1. Taxonomy (NCBI): domain Eukaryota; kingdom Metazoa; phylum Chordata; class Aves; order Passeriformes; family Motacillidae; genus Motacilla; species Motacilla alba. The sequence goes on from NC_052017.1 coordinate 112,819,581, forward strand.
TACAGAAGATCAAATGGGACAACTGCAGAAGTAAATTGATTTCTTTAAGGCAATTGATTTGAAACTAGCTTTAAAAACTATTCATTTTGAAAGAAACCACGCCTGATATGACTTGCATATTGTTTAGGGATCTTCAGTAATTAAATTTTCAGGCATACAGTTTTCAAAGCATACTATAAAATGTATGCTGTGGAATCATTCAATTAAAGAAGAAAACCCATTTTAGAGCTGCCATATTATAAGTGATTGAAATGCCAGAAATATTTACCTGTGGAATAACTAAAAGTCCAATGAAATTTATGTGTTACCATGTTGTGAAAACACAGGGTTTCTGTTTTTATTTAAGGATAACCCCACCTCTATTTTAAGAAGGAAACTATGTCTAGGTCGGCTGAGAGGAAATCACCAAAGGAGCTAAAATTTCTGTTTTTCTTTAATCTTTGTCTGAGATGCATGTAACATTGTTGTTTGCAGCGGCTAAAGCAGAAGTTACATATTTCATGATTTTTTTCTGGACTCATCAACTCTTCTAATACATTCTTCGTACAATCCAAAATTTCTACTGTCAATGATATTAATAATAATAATTCTCTCTATGAATAGGGCATAGGCAGGGAGACGACCTACCATAATGTTTATTTTCTAAGCATGCAGGCTATAGATTATGATCCACAGGGAATCCTATTCTCCTAATTAGTAAATAATTTATAAGCAATGTTGGATAATGGCATGTTCGCAAAGTTAATCCATATGTTCAGAAGAGATGGACCAATTTTTCTTCTCTAAAATGGATGTGGCCCATTATGGCTGTGTGCTGCAGATATTGATCTTGTGAGAGAGCAGAATCTTTCTCTCAGCACCTGGGGCTGCTCCTAGGGTTTTTTTAACATCACATTGACACTATAGCTTTCAGGCATGAAACAGCAAATGTCACTGAAGTGCTTTTCACTCTGCAATGGACAAATCCGCAAAGAAAAAGCCAATGAGTAAGAGCTCTTTCTTCTCTTTTTCCCCTTAAACTTTATCCTGTACTTGTTTAACAGAACAGGTCTTGAAATGAGGACAGGAATGTAAGACATAAAAAATGTTACATCTTCTTCTTACCATTTCTGTCTTTGAACTTTTATTTTTTCACTGATATATTCTAAAACAGATGATACCAAATTTTATTTTTAAAGTAATCAATCATAGCTCTGGCCAGGAGTTCTAAGAAGAAAGCAGCTTCTGAAAGACTAAAATAATCCAGCAATTAGGAATCAGTTTAAAGTTCTTTAACCTTACATTTATCGCAACATGTGCAACTATGAAAAGTTTGAGTAGAACTAACCTAAGAATTTAAAACCATTCAATATGTGGCCTTCTCTTTCTTACTTTACCTTACCCATGTAATCATTCCTAAGACAGTCCATGAGAAAAATCAAGACTACCAGAATGTTACTTCTGGAAATCCTATAATTGTTTTAGGAAGAAAACACTCTTCCGTTATGACTTAGTCTACCACATTTTGTTTTGGGTTGTGTTGATACATGAAGTTATGTGCAAACCTTTTTCTTTATTAACTAAATGTCTGAAGAGGGATTTATTAGAAAAAAACAGACAACATGATAGCCTTGTATATGCAGTGAATGAGAAGACCATACCCCATATTACTTGAGAAGTAGGTTAGTTTGTTTGTGAAATGGGGGGAAAGAAAATGCATGTGGGGTTTTTTCACATTCAAGCTGAACATATGCCCATACTTTACTGCTGCTTTAATCCCAAAGTCTCCAGGTTACCTCCAATAAGACTACTGTTAGAGGGGAACATTATGCAGCATAAGCCAGGATATCACTTGACAGAACAAAGCAAAGCAATTTTCTTAAGCCAATGGAAAAGAAGGAAGCTATATTGTCACATCAGTGTTGCAAGCCTGGTGTTCACATTTATTTGGCTAATGGAATTCAAGTCGATGTAACAAGTATACCAACACAAATAACACGCGTGAAACCCACAGATTCTGTCTCAAACAACCATTAGGAAATTTCAATGTACATTTCAAAGTTCAGGAAATCCAGAGTAGAAGTTTTTTGTTTTTAGAAATCTTTGACTAAAGCACGTCATTGCTGTGACTATAACATAAAATTTTCTTGCATAAAAGCACAAAGATCCAAAAGCTGATACGAAAAATGAGGTAATTCTGGCCTCTGAAATGAGAAGAGTCCTTTTTGTTAATGAAAGTAAAGAATGAGTGGATAATATACTAGTGTTTCTAAGAAAATGATGATAATTTTTGTCCAATGTAAATAGCTTTTTGGATGTAAATGGTGGAAAGGAACAGGCTTTTACCGATCTTTTATGAATAGAATTATTATTTGAGAAATAACATAATAACACACTTTTCCTTTCCTAATGGTACATTACAAATTATCTAAAATTATTTATGCTTGTTTTAAATAGTGATTAAACTTCAAATTAACCCTAGATAAGTGAGGGTTCTTTAAAAGTTTTGAAGATAGGGTTGCATAGAATAGTTTTTATAAGTAAGAGCACACATAATGCTTGAAAGGGCAAATGAATGCAAATCATAGTCAGAAAGCAAATATAGCATCAGTGACTTCTGAAGTTTTGCAGATGTTCTCCCAGCCCTTGGGAGCTATTCTGTGAGGTCTCCAAAATTTTGTATCCTTCATGTTGACATATTAGGGTTTACGGTCCTCTGTGCAGAATTATGAAAGATTTGTGACTTGTAGTCAGAGGATGTAATTTTGTTTGTAGGATGTAATTTTGTATTCTTCATTTCTCTCATGAACAACTCTCACCAACTTTTTTTACTCTTGAAACTTTGAAGAGTTCAAATACCTGCCAAATCATTCTCCTGGCAAGCATTGTGATTCCACTAGGCTGTGATCTGACCAAACTGGTGCTCAGACAGTAATCTGCTTACTCAAAACAGAAGAAATGTATTTTTTGAATCCTATAACCTCAAACCTGCCAATCAAATATCATGCATTGTTCCTGAACACTCAGATATTACAATGGTTCAGATAAATCTAGAATCAATTGCAAAGATAAAGATGTAATTTTATGTAGTTTTGTACTATACCGTTCTGACTTTGTTCAGGTTAAAATAAACAGCATTGGGAATATTTACAAGATAAGAATTGAACTTGATGGATTACCAAATGAACAACCCGAGTGCAACTTACAGAGGGTGAGACTTTTACAGTGATTTTGTTCCCATTTTATTAAACTTACGTGAAATAAAGGCCCATCTTTTCATAAAGACATAAGTTTGTGAATCAATAAATGCTGATTGGGATAAATTCTTACTGAATTGTGTTCTTAGATTTCTGTAGAGATGACAAAAACACTGTTTTTGTCAATACAGTTCATCTCCTAAGGGATAGAAATATGCAGGATTATTTTGCAATTATTCCTAATTCCTGAAGAAAGCAATTTTATTTTATTGATGTGTTTGACCAAATTTTGCTTTCTGAAAATTTGTCATACTCTTTAGTGTTTCTGTACTCTTCAGTGAGTTAGGGATATTCTAGCTTTAAATTCCACCTCTGAAAAATTGAAAATGATGGAGCATCAATCATTCCATGACAATAACTTGCCAGGAATGAACAAAGTTTGCTGAAAACTGAACAAATACAAATTAAGTTATAGCAGGCCTCACCATTTCTCATAATTATGAATATTTTCAGGGGAAAACTGCTTTTTTTTTTTTTCAATTTGTTGAATAAATTCTTCTTTTTTTTTTTTTGTTTTAATTCAAATTTTCTCTTGATATTTAGAGATGTTCACTAGACAAAATTTGTTCTCAAGGCTTCCTAAGGCTAACACCCATGTAAAATGTATTTTAGAACTGGGATAAGAATTTTTCATCTGTTTCTTGTGTTGAATTTGTAAAGGAAACAAATTTATTCTTATTTTTTTGTTTGTCTAAACCAAGCTTTTTAAGATTATTCAATCAGAATTAGGCAATAATAGCAGATTTTTACATTAACCCAAAGGTCTTAACTGAGACTGTAGTAAAACTGAATATTCATGCATATCGTGCATAAATATTTCACTTTCCAGCCTGGTGGTTACTAAATATTTCTTTAACATTTTGCTCCAAATTTCATAGGGTAAGCCAGGGATTTCAAAAACTTCATTTCAGATCAAGAAATAAATAACGTTGAAAGCTGTGTTTTTCTGAAAAAGCAGTTAATATACGCAATTGTTATGAATCAGCAGGAGGGCACTGCCAATAAATACTAGAGACTAGGAATCAGTGCTGCCAAAGTATTTCACATTAGAATAAATACATGCTTTGGTGTTGAAAGCAGTGTTTATTTTACTTTAAATAATATTTTATTGGAGAAGTGAGATAAAGACATCTATTGCCCTGATTCCCTAAGTGTTAGAATTTGGATGTGAGTACTTGTTTTCATAATTTTGTTTGCAAGGCTTATGCATATTATATGAACACTCAGAAACACAACTGCAGAAAGATAATTTTTGATTTCCTTTTGCTAGTCCAGACCTCTGGAAAACTCCTGTAGTAAGAATTGTAATTCAAGACCAACAAAACTGCTTTCATAAAAGATTATAAAGAGGGCTGTAATTATAGGAAACAAATGAGGCAGCTATCTTACTGTACAGCAGCAAATAACTCTAGAAATTGGAATTCTAACCATCTTAAAAATATATAGATGGTGATGATACCTAGGTTGTTTTGTTGATAATACAAATTGATTGAATAGTTCAATGTATCCTCTACTTGCCAAAGTTCAGAAGGATGTAGATGATGAGTTTCATCCTGTTTTCATTCTAAAATAAAAAATCTGTGTCCATCTTGCCACATCTTCCAAAAGTTCAGTGTCATGTAACAGCAGCTACCAGAAGGTTTTCAGTCTTCAATCCTCCAGGCAGTGTTACACAGAGGTGGTTTACTCCCTGAAACCAGACTTGAGGACATTTCAAATGGCAAACCCACAAATTACAACTACAGATTTGTTTGTTGCATACTAGTGGCCAAAACAAAAATGTTTTCATACTGCCGTTTTGTATGCCATATTTACTGATTGTGTTACTTTTTTCTGAGGTGGAAAAAAAAATATATACAAAAAATTATCTTTTGATGTTGAGAAACAAAGCTCTGAAACTGAGTTATATTTGGAGCTGCATCTCCTTCAGGTGATACTGCAACATCTAAGGAGCAAGAAAACACTGAATTTTCCAGCAAATATATGGCTATCAAAGAATCGTGACAATAGAGAATTTCTGTGTGAACTTCAGTAGTGGAAGCTGGAAAACCTATCGATCCAAGTATGTTTGTACAGTTATTTATATATTGGCTACCTGGTTTTCAGTGTTAATGCCAGCTGAATTGTGGTCCTAGCAATCCTAAGAGCAGATAGTTTGACTGATTTCTGGAGAGTATCCTCCAGAAAACTGATTGCAGATCAGACATACTGTCATTAAGCTAAAATTAGTTGTGATTACAAATAACTTGAATTTTCTTCTTTTGGTTATTTCTGGAAGTTGTTTTATACCATGTTTATGTCCACACTGGTGACTTGGAGCAAGATGATACAGATTGTGCAATTTATTTGTGTATCTCTGGAGAAAGAGGAGATTCTGGTCTAAGGCTTCTGCATAAAGCTGGTACACCAGTGCCCTTTCAGAGAGGAATGGTAAGTCTGAAAAACAATTTGCTTAGCCTTGTGAATATAGTTAAGTAATTGTATTATACAGGTTATAGAGGTTCCTAGTAATAGTAATAAAGCAAACCACGTAACTTTACCTAAATAACTTGTAAGAACTAAGGAAAATATTCTTCCACTGACCCAGGATTTCTTAGGTTGAGTAAACATAGGCAGGAAAAGGGAAAGAAAAATTATTTGAGGACCTCACCCTCAGATGGTGAGAAGATGGCCTATGAATTAAAACATATCCTTTCAAAGTATGATGAGATATAGCTGGCTCCAAAAGAGTATACAGAAATTGTTCCATGATTTTAGATCTTAGTAGGTCTGTTTGTTATGTATTCCTTTTAATGTATAGTAGTAAAGTATTGTGATTAATACAGGACAGACCTAAAGTAATTTTTCTTTCAATTTATTACCTCCTAACTCTTCCAAAAATAAAATATACATAATCCTGATTTTCTGCAGTATGGTTAAATTACTGGAACTACTGAATTTGATGTTAACTCTGCCACTAGCCTTCTTGTGACCTTCTATTGAGCCTGTTTCTTCCTTTGTGGTCTATTGAGGATTAACAATTGTATGTATAACCAATGCCATCAAGCTGTTAGTGGAACACTTAATTACCAAATGAAAAGCAGTACCTAAAGTGCTAAATACAGCCATAACCCACTGGGAAACTTTAAATGATCTATACTATTTTAAAATAGATATTTTATGCTGTTACTAATGTATGAGAGATAAATTTCTATTCAAATTAAAATGCAGAATTTAAGTGGAATTTTCTGGGGGGCACTATTCTAGCCAGACTGATTGTCAATTCAACATATTATTTACACAAGGGCTAAGGGGACTGGTTCAAAGGGCACTTTGTTATGGAAATGGGTGAATAAGACAGTGAATTGTTTGGAGCAGCAGAGCAGAGACTGGGATATATCATTTTTGGCAGACATAGTGGAATGCTGACTTGAACAACTTGATTTTATCCCTGCCACAGATATTCTGCATTATATTGGGCAAACTGCTTAAAATAAAACTTTCCTGAGTGACCACATTTTTCATGCTTATGTATTGTTGCATAACCAGTTTAACTTCTCTGAACAAGCATAGCTGTAACTGTGTTCAAATAGAATTCTGCTCTGCACACCTCATAAGCTCTTTGAAATGCTAAATATTTCAGTAAATTAACCCCTCTTTTTCTCAGCTGAGCACCCACACCGCTCTGCATGTTTGACAGCTTTTGGCAGCAAACTCTGCTCTTTAACTATGTAGGGAAATTGAAATATTATGCAGATGGCCTTTCAAAAAAAAGATTAAGCAGTTGCAGAAAACCAGGGTGCTATGGGAGAAGTGCAAAGGTGAAGTCACTGGGGAAATCAGTTCTATTTCACTGAGCTCTTTGGGTGGTTGCAGTAAATAATGCATAGAGACATAAAGTTAATGAAGACAAAAGGAGATACTGAAAAATCTGTCGTCCTCCTGAGCACACTTTGAGGCAGGAATCTTTCAGAGAGACTAGCTTGTGATCATATTTTATCTATACACAAGGGATAAGCAATCTTGCACAGGCAGTCTCAATTCTGCCATTTGCTGAGGACTGAGAACTTTATAGATATGAATTTTCCAGTGTATTTCTTTCCTTCATTTTCTTTGTGCTGAGAAGAGTGATCTGCACCATTACATTTAGAGACAGAAAGCTGTGGGCTTTGTACTGGGACAGAAAATTATCAACCTGAACCTGATCAGCTTCATGCTTCTATGAAAACAATCTTTTCCAACTACAAGCATAAGCCTAAATGAATAACAAGGAGAAAATGGCATGTCAGATTTCAGTTTCTTTCAGTAGAATAAAATGTAAGTAGAGGAGGTGAAACCAAAAAGAGAAAATTATGAGAAGACCTGATTTACAGTAATATCAACAAAGGAAATAACAGCTTTAAGTCTTTCTTACCGAGAGCAGAGTAATGTAAATGGCAAGGCATTGAAACAATACTAAAGGGTTGTGTGCAGCATTTTGGATGATGGCTGTAAAAGCCCAATTTTTTGGGGGATTATTACTGCATCCTGGTTTTGGCTGTGCTTTCTTATTTACTGTGACACTTCCACCAAAAGACATTTAACTCTTCAGACTCAAACTCTTTGAATACAGTCCAGCTGTCATTAAAACCAGTTGAAATCTTTGTACATTGTGGGAATTGATCAGGCTTTTAACACACTTCAGTTTTTGGACTGCTTTATTGGTGGCAAATTGTAGCTTGCCGTCTCCTCTGTCTGCCAGGTCAGTGATTTTGCAGTGGAAGCTGTATCCCTTGGGAAGCTGCAGAAGGTGCTGTTGCACTGTGAGGCCAGTACCAAGGCCCAGCACTGGTACTGTGATAAAGTCATTGTCAGAGAAGCCGAGAGCATCTCAGAATATGTTTTCAATTGTGAAAGGTAGTTTTTACAGCAATATTTTAAAATATTCTCCAATATGTATTGCTATTGATGTACTAAATGTGAGTTTTTCGAGCAAAGACATTTTTTGATTATTTCACAGTTTCATAAAATCCACAAAATGTGTTATTCCAGAACAGATTGCTTGAATTAATGTTCTGTATGATCTGCAGCAAAGGTTAAACACTTACATTGATTCTGTGTTACTAGAATTAAGAACACAGCCTTATTTTACAGGATCAGCGCTGTAAGTGTGATTTGCCTTTCAGGAAGGAAAGACAAAGAACCTGAAATTTCTAAATTAAGTGTATTTCTAAATGGGAAGGAAACAAGGTTTTCTATCCAAGACTAGCATTTACTCTCTTTACAGCATGGCCAGAGAGACAAATATGATGCCTGGAACTATTTTGAAAATGTTCCATTTAAGTTATTAAATAAGCATCTTCAAAATCAATTGATAAATACTTAATTTTGCATTTTTAGAAAAATATTGTAATCCCACTTTTGGAGTTTCCAGTTTACAGTCTCTCTCATGGGAATATGCATGACTCAAGTGAAATAAGGAAAGTGAAGAGAAACAATATGAATATGTGACAGAACACCAGAATAAATAACATTCAATTAATAATATTGAAAAAATGCACGTTGCCTAGTTATTTTGTCTGGATTTTAATGAATATGTTACATAACCGTGAAGAGCTTCTTGCAATTCTTGGTGTCACATCCTCAAAAACAGAAATAAAGATGTTTTCTCACCTTGATTAACTCTTTAAATCTGAGATTTTTCTTCAACTGGTAAGATACTTATAAATAGTAGTATAAGACTCAGGATTTCTCTGAGCAGATTTGGATGAAGACCAGCTGTTTTTGCTAGCTTCAGTTGCTACCTTAAAAAAATGTAGGTGAAATATTCTTTGTGTCATAGCTATCTCTAGTGAGCAATATGGCTTAGGAATGATAGATTGCAGGGCACTTTGCTGTGTTAATTCTGTGATAATTAACACCAGATGTTTATTATTCTGTGATAGAGAGTGTTAAAAAGAAACAAGTATTTCTTTTTTTAACATCCAACTTCTCTACAAGGAGACCTTTCCACTGAAAAGGGATTAAAATAAGTCAGTGGTGGGGATCAGGTGTAACTTCCATGTTTGCCAATATGTGCTTTATTCAAGGAGGGAGAAGGTTTTTGCTCTTCAGAATTCAGTAATCTTCAGCCTCACATTTATTTTATTTTACAGAGATATTTTCTGATACAGGAAACGAAAAAAGTTCTGTCTTTCTTCTCATTTAACCAAAGGAACATGATAATTTTATTTGTCTTAAAAACCTGGTAATAGTTTCTGAACTTCTGACATCTTCTCGATTTCAATCATACAGTATTTATTAGTTACTGATACCTTTTAGCATCTGGGATTTCAGAAGATACCTTTGCCATCAGTTTTTAGCAGAAGTGATAGAAATAAAGAGTTTAGTAAGAGAAAATTTAATTCTTAGGGAGCAGTTATTAAATGAATTTGCCAAGTGCTGTTTTCAAGACAAAAAATTGGAAACTTCGTAAGTTGCTCTGGACTATTCTTGCCCAGCTTGTATTGGAATCCCAATAGGCTTCATAGCAGAATGAATGATTTAGGTCATTCCTGGAGAGTCCATGGAAGTGGACTGAGAAAATAAAAAAACCCCAGCTTAGGAGATTGCTGCATTTATTTTCTGGAAAAAAGAGCTGATTTTTATGAAGGAAGAGGAAATAAAAGCTGTTGGTAATCCATGTTCCCAATGAAAAGTTTTCAAAATTATACATAGCCTAGGGTAACATGAATAGGAAACCTAAAGAATATTTTCCTTGATTTGTCCTTTTTTGAGACTCATTTACCTGTCCTCAATTTATAGGAGGAATAAGAGGAATAAGAAAGAGAAGTGTTTGGTTCTGTCTTCATTTTAATGCTGAACCGTAGTTTTAACAAATACTTCAACAGATACATATAAATTATACTTACCTCTGAATCCATAGTACTGAAAAAATCTTCTGTGCTATATTCTTCTGTTGAGCTATAGAAACAAGTAGTGCTATATGAGTCTCTTAATCTGATACAAGTGTATTTTACACCTACATAGCTCTTACTTTTGCACAAAAGAAATTTCTTTGTTGAGTCAAATAATTTCTACTGTAACATAAATCAAATACTAAAATGTTGGGAGTAGAGACCCATTGCTGTTAGGTGTATTCAGTATGAAAATCAGATATGGACCATTCACTTATATGATAATATAAATAAAAATTGATTCCTACCTGCTTTCTTATTTTCTTTCTTATTCTTAGGTGGCTTCCATTTATGTCTCAAGGTATAATCCATTCAGAAATTGAGCTGTATGCTCAAGGTAATCTTTATTGTAACTTTATGGAAGTAAGAACAATATTTAGTAATCTTTTTCCTCTGAAGAAATCTGGGCAGATTTTAAACTGTAAATATCAGAGTTAACTGATTTTGCAGCTTGCTTTCCTATATTTCTGAGAGAATGATTTATATAATTGGTAGAGGTGATAATGAGAAAGTAGTGAGGGAACGAATGAGAAAGAGTTTTCTGGTATTGGCTAGAAAAACCAAATGTCTTTTTGATCTCTTCTTCAAACCTTTCCTGTGATATTAAAGGAAAGATCCTTTATTAATGGATTTTTTTTCTGCAGAGTTTAAAAAAAATCAGCAGCTGAAAATGCAAGAAGCAAATGGTAAATACTGTTCTTGTTTTCTGATTTTAATGAAGACTTTCTGTTTCAAAACTAATTGCTTTACACATTTGTTGCCACTTGTATTTATTTTAAAACATTAATTATAGCACACTATTTGAACATTTCAGTAAACTCTGAACTTCACATTTTAATTTAATAAATAACTTTGTTTATACTTTCTTTTTATTCTGTCATTTTTCCTTCCATAATGTTATTTTTTTTTTGCTTCTTTGAAAAATTCATATTCTTCTAGTACTTACTGGTGATCTATCTTAATTTCAGTTTTTATAGTTAACATTTTAAAACAGGATTTATTTTCCTGGCCTATATATAGTTTTGTTCTGAACAATAGTTTTTCATTTACTGTTTTACTTGTGATTTCATATTTCCTCAGGTTGACTTTTCTGTCCTGGCAACCAGAGCAGATTAAATTTAACTTCTTAATACCACATTAGAATTTCTCAGCTATGAGAAGTGCTTCATGCTGTAGGATGAACAATGATCTAGAAGGCGTTGTGAGAAAGTTTGAAAATATTTATTCAAAATTTGTTGCATGGATCACAATATCTATGAAGACTCAAATATCTTGTCCTAAACCTTGTTCCAATGGCAAGTGGTTAACAATAAAATCTCTGCTCAGTTATTTTAGAAAACATATTAAAATCCTGGTGTGTTATAGGCTTTCTTTTGAGACACAAGTATCTTTGTCCTTCCTGCTTTCTGTGCTTTTTCCAGCATGCAGTAATTTGCTCTTTGTTCATCTTTCTTTGTGCTTGATCTGTTCCACACACCTCACTTTTGCATGGTCTGTCCTGAGAGATCTTCCCTTCCATAATTCAAATTCTCCACCTACGGCTGGGCCTGTGTCATTTAAGCTGTGCAAGTCTCAATCAGAGTAAGGCAGCCAGAAGTGTGTGAAACAAATAGCTTCTTGTTTGGAGCACTTGGTAAAACATGGATCAGTGGGAAAGAGACTTGAAATTGTTTATCCTATACCTAGATGGACTGCTCCAATTCCTGGTTTAGCAGTTGATCTTAGAGTTTGTTCACTTTCCTTTTTTTCCCATGAGCTTTTAAATACATTGCATTTTCTTTCTGTATCACTTCTTAAAAGCACCATAATTATTTTCCTAGAACTTTCTAATGTGTTGTAATGTTTCTAATAATATAGCAAATGGAAAAAAAACCCCACAAACCAAAATACATGTCTAGACAGTTATCAGTGGCAAGGTACCGCTTTTTGATGTCCTCAGAACCCCTGGTGATAGGCTGTACCTTTCCTCTATGTATGCTAAATGAACGTGATGTCACAACACCTTTGTCTGTATTCTTTTCCTCTCAAAGTGTGTTCCTGTTCAGTCATTAAGGAGCTATCAGTACTCTACCTCATCAGAACAACCCAGATTTTTATGCCAACAAGAATTATGTTTTTATAATAATTTTGTAATACTGTTCCCCTTTTCTATTTGAAAGCATGCAATGCACTGCAATGAGGATTTCTGGCATCAGAGATATTAGAAATTTAAGGACTATTTTCCTATACCCACATGATCTTTCAAACACAAGTCCTTTCTACTTCCAGAACAAAGGAACAAGCCTCAAAGTCAACATAGAGGAGTTTAAACCAAAACTCTTCTTAATTATGTTTTTGGGGAAGTTTGAGTCCCTACTTTACCTTCAGAGGGGTAGTTGTGTGCAAGATAGTTTATAGATACTAAACTTACACTTGCGAGGTTGGAGCTGAACTAGCTAGAAAATACAGCCTCAATAGTAACAACTGCATCATTTCAGATTTCTGAAATGATGAACAAAAGACAGGCTTTGAGAGGGTAATACAATAGAAAGGGCCATCAAAATCACTTGAGGCACAATTAATCACTGAACATGTCAAAAAGAAAATAAGTTTTACCTGCTTTAAAATGAGGATTTGTTTCTGAATGATGTTTGAAATTTTAGGAGGAGTAGTGGGTCATATTTTACTCCTTGTCTGCACCCTTCTTCATAAACTCTTGTAAGTCGAATTGTCCTTATTTTCCAGTCAAATGGTTCGAAGGAACTTGGTCTTTAAGAAATTAACACTATACTGTTAGAAAATGGAAAAGGCTGAATTTTTTGTGAACAAGTTCTTTTTCTATGATGTTGGGGGCCCTTGCCTTATGCTCTTTGTTTCCACCATCAATGCATAGAGGCTTTTCACTCTTCTAATTGATGTCTATCATTTTGTTTTCTGGTGCTTTTTTTTTTTTTTTATCAAGGAAGTGAGTCTATAGAGAAAGCTGTGAAGATGCAGATTTTCAAAGGCACAAAAGAGTTTCTTATAAGCTGGAGTCTGACAATTCTTAGTGAAAATTGGATGCTTCATTTCCTTTATGGAATTGTAGAATAATTTGGGTTGGAAGAAATCTTTAAAGATACTGTACAGCCCCTGACATGGATAGGGACATCTCCCAGTAGACCAGGTTTCTCAAAGCCTCATCCGACCTGGCTTCAAACACTTCCAGAGACGGGACATCCACAACTGTTCCAGTGTCTAACAATCCTTACTGTAAAAAAAAAAATAAAAAATTCTTCATGTCTTATTTAAATCTACCCTCTTTAAAACCACTCCCCCTTGACATGTCACTACATGTCATTGTAAAAAATCTTTGATTTTCTTTTAAGTCCCTTAATATATTGAAAGGCTGTCAATAAGGTCTACCTGCCTGGAACCTTCTGTTCTCCACGCTGAACAACAACCTTTTGTCACAGGAGAGGAGCTCCAGCCCCTAATAATTTTCATGGCCCTTCTCTGTGCCTGTTTCAACAGGTCCACATCCTTATTTTGTTGGGGAACCCAGAGCTGGATGCGTACTCCAGGTGGGGTCTCATCAGAGCAGAGTACAGGGGACAATTCCTTCCCTCAGTCTGTAGGCCAGGTTGATTGGACAGAACAAATGAGCTATTGCTGCTTTCTGAATTTCCAGCTGTGCATTTATGTGTATTTAAAATTCTATCACCTTCCCAAACCAGACATCAGCCAGACCTCTAAAGACTTGGAAAACAGGAAATCAGACTTCCTGCTCCAGTTCAATTTTCGTGGGGCAAATTACTGAGTGATAATGAGGCTGGCCCAAGATAAATACTTCTGTCAGACAACAGATTTAAATCATGCAGGCATTACCAGACAGCCTTCTACGAAGAAAACTGCAGTGTACTCCATGGCACTTATTTATAAGATGACTGGGGGCTGGTATTTCATTTGTTGTTTGCCTTGAACAGAAGGAATTTAAGTCGCTATGTGAAACTTGTTTCACACAGACAAAAGCTGCAATCAATGAGGGGTGGAGAAGCGTGCAATCCCATATTTTCAGATGTAGAAATGCATTTTACAATTATGTTCTTTTTAAAAATAAGAATTATATTAAGCTGCTTTTGAATATTTAAATAACATGTACATTTTATGGGAGCAGAGATGACATTTTAGTGTCAAGGAGCTCTATATAAAATGATTTTGTAATGAGTCTTAATCTAGTTTAGACTTTTCTACAAAACCTTTTTTTCCATGCTGATTTCAGTATCATGTCCCCATCCAGGCAAATGGAACTCTGTTGATGTATCATATCACCGTAAAATGAGAGGAATTGCACTCAATCACGATGCTTTGACGTTTTTCATGTTGCCTTTCTTGGTTATACTGTTGTCATAATCCAAATTCTGGATGGTGGTCTGCTTCTGTGTTGACCCTCAGGGTTATCACTACAAATCTCACTTAGCTCTTTGTTCATATTTCTGTCTTTAGTGCAGTAAACGTCCTCAATCCTTGATCCATAACTTGCTTAAGATGAGTTTGAATGATGTAGTATTTGGCCAATCCTCTGTTGACTCTTCTGACATCATTACCTTTTAGGTGCAGTGTAGTCACAGTCCTTGGGCCAAACTATGCTTTCATTTACATCTTTCAAGCAAACTGCTTCATATAAGTAACATTTTAAAAAGCATTTAAATTAATTTTTTTACTTTACAGAAGGAGACTGGAAGATAACTGTAGTCACTGGGGATTTTGAAACATCTGGCACAACAGCAACAGTATTCCTTTATGCTTATGGAGAAAACAAAGCTTCTGGTCCTATTATTTTGGGATCTGGGAAACAGCAGCTGTTTAATCCCAACAGAGAAGATACATTTAAGGTACAGTATGGCTGGTATATGAACACAAGAGAATTCAAAACAAATGCAAAGTAGCTTTTCTCAAAACTAGATAATAGAGATAATAAAGAAGACTAAAAGAAACATGTAAGGATGATTAAGTATTTCTGAGGGAGCGGCTGACTTTTGCAACTCTGAGTTTTGAATCAGGAAATGTGCTCACAGCTGCATGGGGCAGATGTGTCTCTCAGAATCTGCTTCATACTTGCATCTTCTTAATGCGCTAGTTTACACTAGATGTTCATTTGAAGAAGTAAAAAAAAACTTTCTTTGCATTTATGTATTAAGATAGTCTTGGTTATGGTTTGTGTTGCATATCCATCTTTGGAAGGGTCCACCGTGAATTCTTCCACAAACTTCCTCAGACTTCCACTGAAGCCTACTCTTGTGTGAACTTTTTATTGGAGAAAGCAAGAAAGAAAGCGGGGGGGGGAAGGGTGGCTAGAAACTAGAGGTAAATCACATAGATTAAGTTAACTCATGTGAATTAAACTAATGTTGTCCTGTTCCTCCAAGCAAATGGAGATATTTCTCTCAGCTGACAAAAGAGTCTCTGAGATGTGCTTCAGAAACATGACATTTCTTGGGGCTTCTACAAGATCCTGTAATTCCTGCCATTTTCTCTACTTCATGCTGTTCCTCGGTTAGGACTGTACCTTTTGCAGTAGTCAAATCTGTGATATGTCACTTAGGTTTAAATAATTTATGCACAATAAACAGATGATAGGGAATCAGTGACAGATAGGACAGAAAGTATCTTTTGATACCAAAATCAGCCAGACAGAAACTTTCTAGCACAGTTTTTAAAAAAGGAAGTGTTAACTGATGAAGAGTGCTTGAAGAGACCAGCATAATATAATGGAAAAAATAAAACACAGTCATGCCTCACAAAAACAATCAAAATACCATATAATTTCAAAATCCCTGTAGTCACACATGCAACCATAAGAAATCACAGAGAAATGGCCCACAAAAAGAGAATGAGACTGAACTGTACTGGCTTGTCTTAATAAAAAATCAAGAATAGTAGTCTGATAGACAGCACAGTTAACTGTGTAGTAACTTGGATATGTAAAAGTATACAATGACTATTAAGTAAAATTAAAAATAATGAAAAAAGAAAGTTAATAAAACTTGAGTAAATCAGCTGGTGCTCCTTTATAGCCTCCTGAGATTTAATTCTAGAACTTAACTTGAGTGTTGCTTCTATTGCTTTATAAAGCAAGTGTAACTTCATTAACCTTGGCTATCTCTGATTAAGGTTTGTGTAAATGAAATTTAAAACTGGCCAAAGTCCATTGTAATGCAGGTATAATGTAACAAGGTTATTACCCTTAGAGATTTCCATATGATGGCAGTACATGAATTTAATTGAAGGTAATTTACAATTGTGTGATGGGGACAGTTCTTGTTTCTGACTGGGGTCCTGGGTTCTAGGTTTCCTCAAGACAGTCATACGTACTCTGCACAGCATTTTCTCTTGCGGCTTAGCAATTTTTCCTACCAGATGGGTATGTCAAGGATAAGCAATATGGGAGCAGGAAAAAAACAGAATTAAATCTGATGGATTTCCTTTTCTGCTCTGAATTGTCCCTGTGTGCTCAAAGAAAATACTTCTGGCCTGTGGATTTCTGCTTCTGTTACTATTCAGGCATAGTTTTTAGGGCATCATTTTTCTGTTGAGAGTCATTCCTTCTTCAGTAGAGGAATATCAATCTACCATAAGTTACAGCTTTCATCACAACGCTGATCAGTTTCCTTCATCTTTCTCTGGTGTCATCACAGCCCCTGAGTATTTCTCAGTATTTCAAAAACACTGATTTTGGCAGAACACTGGGTTCCTCAAGATGCTAGAGCCTTAATTGTATTGTAAATTATATTCTCTGGAGCCCTGTATTCTGCATCATCATTCTTTGAAACATGCCGAATTATCTCTCATGACTGTACACACTGTTTGATAAAGAAATTATTTTAAAAATATTCTTTTAATGTCTGGTCATGCTAAATATTCCCTTCTGTGTCAAAGAGAACTAAGCATAAGACTGTAAGCCTATTATCTTCTGTAAAAACCAGCTGCAATCTCTCAATTTTTATTACTTCCATACATAATAATTCCATACCTTCGGGTACAAGTTTTGCTGTTCTAGTAATAATGGAGCCAGCAAAAACACTGACAGGTTCAGTAGCTGTGCTTTCAAAATACATCTTGCCTTAGTGATAGTGACAGGACATAGCATTTCTCTAACAAGAATTTGTCCATGATTTGCTTTGTGAATGAGCTTCATAATCATCTTTTCCATCTTTTTAGGGTGGTGTTGGTCTTAAGAATCTCAACACATTGTCAATTAAAAAAAAAAAAAAAAACCTCTAAATTAAACTACTAGAAATGCTGGAATTTTTCCTAAGAAATCTTCAAAATCTTCAGTTTAACCTTAGATTATATTTTGGGATTGGTGGCTGTCTTTGTAAGGAAGGTAGCTGTTCCATGTTTGCAAGTACAGAACATGAAGTATGCATGATATTTTAGGAGCATTGGAAACTGAAATCTATCCCTGGTGTGATTTTTGCTGCATGAGCTCATTTTTCAAACTTTTAAAGCTGGTGCCACATCCATTTACACAATTTGGAGTTTGTTCATCCACATAAACAATCCTTTAAACACTCTATGGTCTAGGGTAAATACCAGAAAGTAATATAGGGAGATGAAAAGCAGGGCTCTTATAATACTTGAAGAGATACTTAATACTATAAAGCTTAATAAACAGTGTTCCCATGATGAGGCTGCTAAAGTGCTGCCATTTTCCTTCCTCTTTCACTGTACTTTGTTAGGAGTTGTGTTCATCAGCTGCACCTTCATGCTGTACTGCATCTCAAGAAAGTGCTATACTTAGAACTTTATCTGTTGTTTTTCATTTTGTTTTCCTCCTGTTTAATAAAATTATCAGTAATTTTAAATAACTTATACATGAATAATTAAAAGTCCTTTCTTTGGAATCAGTCCTAAAGACTCTAAGAATCTGCTGTGTTTCACTGTGACTCTTTCATTCTTGTATTCTGGATCCACAGTCATTCTTTCATCAGTCAAAACTGAGATCTCCAAAGTAAAAGGAGAAGCAGTGAGAAGAAAACGAAACGTTGCAAAAATAGGTTGAAACAAATCCATTTTCATGCTTTTGCTCATGATGTTCAAATAAAAGAGGCTGAAATGAGCTCAGTTAGAATCCTTCCAGAGTGGGAAGATTGCAAAAGCGAACAGAAGCACTGATGTAGCTATCCACACTCTTCACCATGGGACTAACAATGCCTAAAAGCTGGACACTGCTTAGGTCCTGCTACTTTCCAGCTGTCCCTGTTTTCTACAATGACCATTTAGGCCCAGAAAAAGTTGAATAAAACTTAGAGAAGCCCAGGCTTTAGTCATATCTGCTTAAGGCAGCATAAAACAGTCATACCCATTCCTGTTACTCCGCTTGAAATTGTCACTGTCTGTGAAATGCATATGATAACAAGATGAACCTCATCCCTTGCTGAGATAAAAGGGAGAAGTATGTAAAATTATCTTCATCAGCTACAGGCTGTACATTAAACAAAATTTAGCTTATTCCAAGAAACAACACAGGATTGTAAAGAGCTCACAAAAAATCTTGGAGAAAAAAACCTCAGCCTATCCCATCTTCAAGAATGTGGTGTCTCCTGTTCAGTAATTAGACAATATGTACTGCAGTATCAAGTGTATGATATACATACACACACACACACACACACATATATATATATATATATATATATATATATATATAAATATTTTACTTCCTGTTGGCATAATTTGATTAACCCCATAGTAAAAGTGAAGTTCTTCCAGAGCTTGAGTGCACTGGAAAGACACTGTGCAATGAGCAGTATTTGTTTACCCAATCTATTTTTGTGACCGAAGCAAGCATAAAGTAGGAAAAAAATAATACTGATCTTTGTGTGGCCTTTAATCCTATTCCTTACGTGTCTGTATACACTACTTTACTTTGCATAACTCCATTGTTATGTTTATGTGTGGGCACCTGTGACATATTCTAGTTCTTGAGTTAGAGTGTAACTGTGCCAAGTTTTTTGAGCACAATTAAGAAATTGAATTCAGACATCTGGAAAAAGCAATCAGCATGGATGGACCCTTGTACTGTACTGGTATAATAGTTATTGTATTTTTGGCAACAGTTATTAGCTGCATGTTCACAATTAAAAAATCTTATCTACTTCCAAAGATTTCTCTGTTGTATGCTGATGCTCTGGAAGTTAAACTAATGCAATCAATGATTTTTCTTTCTTTTGGGAATCCAACTGCTGTACATGTCTTCTCTGAAATTCTGTTAATGAAGTGGCCTTACATGAAATTAATAACTGTCTGTCAAGCACATTCTCTGGTGGGTGTGTTAGACATTAGGATTTTGGTGCAGCTGCATCTGAAGTGTTGTTTTATCCAAGTGATTTTCATGCTAGTCTGAGTTTATCTCAAAGAGAGTGCAGGATACTCTCTGCACAACAGAAGAACAGTGAAATTATTTTGCTTATTCTAGTAAATAAAAGAGAAATGGAGTAATTACATGTATTTTCCCCATCCTTTTATTGAAGTACCTTTCCACTGAACCTTTTCTTGTTCAGACAAGGAACTTCACTTTTCACTTAGTTAAACATCTTAAGTACATGAAAATAGGTCATACTGACTCCATTCAAAATATCACAGGTATGCTGGGGACCAAAAAGTGTATTTGCATGGCTCGTTTAGAAATGGAATTGAATTTAGTCCTTGCATCCTCTTTAGGTATAACTTCTTGCTGATAAACCTGGATTTAGGTTATGCTTAAAAACAAATGATAAAATATGAGCTTTGTTAAGCTTCAATTTCAAAAAGTAAGGCCAAGTTGTCAAACACATGATTTAATGAAAATGTTCCCATTGCCTATGGTAAGAAGATTATTTAGTCCTATAAATAGTAGCAATGAGCAAAGCATATAGGTGTATTGTTTAGCAGGTCAGTCTAGTTTAACTGCTTGCAAACATTTAGAATATGACCAAATCAAAGACCCTGTGTGTGAAAACATGGCCCTTTTGAAAGTGGTGGGCAGTTTTTTCAATAATTTGTACTGGTACTTGTGCAATGAAATATGATACGTTGAACATATTATTACCTGTAACGGTGAAGAAAAATGCTACAAAGGCAGTAGAATTACCACTATCATTGTAGTCACAATGATATTTTTAAGTTTATTAAATGCTGGAAGTCTGTCACATAAGCAAGGTCTATATGAGGCCCATCGCCTTTAGAGTTTATTACAGGACTTAACACAAACTGGTTAATGCAGCAGGAGTTCCACAATCTTAGGAATGTAACCAAAAAGTTAACTGAAGATGGTGACTCAGGTGTTTTGCAAACTCTTTTTCTGGGAAGAGGTTAGCATTTGTAGAAGATTTCTCTAACAGGTCATCCCTAAGAAGATCATCATACCTGATGTCTATGGTGTCTAGATCCCTTTACCTCAATCTGTGTTTCCATGCCCTTGCTTATGACCTCTGCAGTTTAGGTTTTGTGTTCTATGGGTGGCTGATGTAAGCCACAGCATATTGGAATTTGAATTTCCCTCCATGTCCAAACTCTATTACATCATTACAATTCATAATTTTTGATATCTCAATTGAATTTTAGAGAAGTAGCCACTAACACAAAATGAGGAGAACATTTTAGAAAAAAAAATAAAGAATTTTGGAGTTGTGCCTTTTTCTGAGGATCTCAAAATTTATGAAGAGAGAATTGCTATGTCCCTGTAAAAGACATGTAAATGTTGTCCTTGTATGGTTGAGAAAGTGGAGCAAAATGGACTTGTGAATTTTGTAGTTTCTCAGGAAACCTAAAGCAAATCCAGGAATAGAATCTAGCTGCCTGATTTTCAGAGCAATGCTTTAGTCCTGGAACTCATCCTTTCCTCTTAGGACATCTATTGCAGGCCTATCAGAATGGCTGTTTCCACATAAAAAGGAATGTTACTTTGCAGCTTTAGTGCTGGAACATCGTAGAGCAGCCAGACCGCAGGTTTTGTAAGCACGTTGTTAACAAGGGTGACAAAGTCAACTTTGTTTACAACTTTTTACAGAACATTCTGGCTGTGAAAGTAGATTTCTAAATGCCAGGTTGTGTTCAAGTCATGCAGAAGTTCAAGGCAATTTATTCAACACAGGGAAGAAAGAAGCAACCTCAAGACACTGTTTATGTTGTCAAAAGAATATCGTTAGCTCTACTGTGTTATGAGAATATTTTCCTCTGCATTTCACAGCAAGAGCAAATTTTGACACACATTTGACGGGATTCCAATTGACAAAAAATAACATGTTAGCAAGTCAATACCAATGAGAAACCAATGCTATATCTGATCTGACATCAAGACAAATTGTTCCAAGCCCCAAATATGCAACTGGTACTGAAAATAAGTTTCTAATTGTATTATATGTCTTTCAGAACATCATATACATTTGATTTCCCCTCTGCCATTGCCTAGTTCCTACCTAAGAATAAACATGACTTTTCTCCCCCAAGGTCACTAATAAACAATTATTCAGAAAAATAATATTATGCAAAAATTATAAGCATATTACCAAGCCTGTTATCAAATGGGCAGTGTTCTGTGTTTTGATTTTTGAGACTTTTCAGACTCAGAAATATGCCATTATCTGTAAGTCCAGCATAGTTTATCATATAAAAACCTCTTATTTTGTAAGTCAATTAGACAAGAATGCTTGATGCTGTTTCTCCCCTTAGCTGAAAGCAATCAAATATATTTGACTTGAAACTTTGGGAAAATTCCCTTTAGCACATGGTCATAACTTCCTTTCTTTGATTATATCATAACTGCTTTTAGAGTGTGAATGTTAGGGAGGGATAGGAAGTGTAGAAAGACACAAGGACATATATATTTAGAGATGCTGAGCAGGACTTGAACAAATATAATTGAACTAGTTGCAACTAGATACATCTCCCGGAGAAACCTAAAGGTCTGGACAGAGCTTTCTGTTCTCTACCTTGAAACTTCATTTGATTAGGTTTGATGGATTGCTCTCTTGCTTATCCAGTAGCAGGAAGTCCCTGCATGCTGATATGGTGACGAACGGCCTTCATAATTTCCCTCTCTTTTTTCAAATTGCCTTTCTTTTCTTTTTTCTTTTCTTTCTTTCCCCCCCAACCTTTTTTTTGGTCAGCTCACCTACATATGCATATTTTTGTGATATTTTCTCTGGTTGTATCAGTTGTCTGCCAAAGATCATCTACTGTGCAGGTGGCAGGTTGAGGGAGGTGATTCTTTCCCTCTGTTCTGCTCTTGTGGGACCCCACCTGGAGCGCTGCATCCAGCTCTAGGGCCTCCAGCACAAGAAGGAAATGGATCTGCTGGAGCACAGCAGGAGGAGAAGGACCAGAAGGACATGTTCATGGTCTTTGCATGGGAATTCACCTGGAAACATATCTCACATCTTAGACCTCCTTCTGGAACAACAACAAAAAAAATCCTCTTTAGCATAATATGATAAATCAATATAATTTAAAAAGTCTTAGCTTCACTTTTGAGCCAACTCATACGATACACACTATAACTCACATTATCTATATAAAATAGATATGCAAGATTTGCTTTATCAGTGTTTCAGTTTGCTTCATAGCCAAATGACTGATTAGCTGCTTCAAAAATTGAAAGGGGCTCTTTAATATTAGTTTCCTGGTCCTGACCAAGAATCATGGTAATAATAATTGCATACAATAATCCGTGAGGGCTGTGATGCTTCTCTTTCAACAGGGATTAAGCCAGAATTTAATCACGGACATAAGATCACAAGGTATCAGTGTTTTATTTACAAAATTTCCTTCTAACACTTCTGCACCACAAATAGCAGCCAGTGCCTCTGTCTTGGGAGAGCACCATCTTTGTTGTTCACCGACACCATACCCTACTCAGTTTGCAATAAAGGTTGAGAGTTCTAATATAATTTTATGTTTATTTTAGAGGTAATCTTAGCAGTCTCTTGCTTGCTGCAGAGGTCTCTGTTTTGCAGTTGGGTGGCATTTATTAGGGCAACTTAGCCTATGTCCCGGCTACATTTGTGGCTAGTGTCAGAGTGCTTTTTTTATCTATTGTAATTTCACTGTGAGTATTAAGAGCATATCTTTGAGGTACATGGTTTTATTGCATTAAGGCTATAATTGTATCTTCAGTTGGCACATCTTACTTTAACATACTGTTTTAATATAGCAAAACCTACTACAATGGTCATAAGTATGTTCAGACTTTTTACTACTAGCATACATGTCATGCCCTCAGCCTGTGAGACTGAATTGTGCCAGGCTTGCCTCAGGGATGTTTGTTTCCTTTTTTCCTTTCTGTTTTGATGTGAAATAGTACAAAATTTCTATAATAGTAAAGGAAGCAACTCTTTTTTGTTCTTTTTTACTTGGTGTTTTTTTTCCCAATTACCATGACCTTTCAAATACAACACTGATAAAAAAAAGTTAAAGAAATAAAAGTTGAAAGTGGTTAACCCTGCTTTTGTGCTTTGATTCCTGCCACCAGAATTGCCCAAAATACTTCTGTGACCCAAAACATAGTGGCTCTTATTTCAAGGCTGAAGTATTCAATGCGACATAGCCATGTTTTATTGTTTAAATTTGCTGCAGTGTAGCATCAGCACTCACAGAAACAGTTAACCCTGGCACCAGAGCACAAAAAAGAGGAGTCAATGAGGAAAGTAGCAGACTGATAAGTGGTAGGAATAGATAACAGGGCTCTGCTGATGGTAACTGTATGGACTTGTATGATTTGGTGTAGCAATGACTGAACTTAGCTCTGCTTGTTAAAGGATTTGTCTAGGAATAGAGATTTACATTATAACACCAGAAAATGGATTCCTTGAAGAGGTCTAGAAACAGATTGGATTCTCTGAGCCCTTTACTCACTTTAAATAATGCGGTAATAAAGTCAATAAAATTACACTTGCAGACTACTCCACATGTTTTCACTCTTTGTCTCTGGGATTCATTGTATTTTAAGGCTTAGCTTTCTAACAAAACTCATTACTCTTGACTATGCTAGCTGCACATTTAGCTTGCATGCCCAGTATAAGAAGGATGGCTAAAGATAACAGTGTAATTTGTTATTAAAATCTGGATTCTTTTTTTAACTTTTTTTTTGCAGATTAGTCTCAGAGACCTTGGGCAGCTAAATAAAATCCGCATTGGCCTTGACAACTCTGGAAATGATCCCAGCTGGTACCTGGAGGAAGTCAAGCTTGAAAGAGTAGTCCCTGTTTCTGCTGAAGAGATTTGTCTCCCCATAGAGAGCTGGCTTTCCAAAGACAAGGATGAAGGTGATACGTGGAGAGAAGTGGCAATAAGAAACTCTGCAGGGGAGCTTTTGCCATGTACGTGCTCAGTATTTTAGATCGTGTGTTCACTAACCATATCCTGTGAGTATATGACATGTTTTCATGTTTCCTCCAGAGCAACAAGAGCCCTCCTGCCCAAAAGCCAGTGTAACCATGAAGCAACATTTTCCAGACATTTTCTAGCTCCAGGAGAGGGAAGTGATCCTTTAACTCCACTCCTTTCCTTCCCAAAATCAGAATAATAGCTGTGGCCAGGGCATCCCTCCCAATAAAATGTTTGATTTCTCAGAGTGCTCATACGTCACTGGTAAATACTGCTCTTTAGAGAAAGACAGGGTAGGAAATCAAGGTATGTAATGTCATGTGATATCCAGTTCCTTTTAGCAAGTTTGAGATCATCCTTTCTTGTCCTGCATAAAACATGCTTTACCAGAAATCCATGATCTGAATCATCGCACACGTGTTTTTGAAATCAGGCTTCAGCCACAGCCATTCACATAGTAATTGTTAGCTGCAGGGTGACACCTTGGAACTTCAAAGTTTATGACAGCTTTGATGCACTTTGTTCCATTGAAGTGAAGTGGGAAATAGCCCACCATATAAAATTATTTTAAAAGTCCTGGGACTTTACGGAAGAATAGGGATTCAGTATAATCACTATGTGTGTTTTTTTTTTTTTTTTTAAATAGATTCCCTTCACACTAATAGAATGACAACAATGCAGCTGTTGGCCAATAATGTCTGACAGTGATAGGTCTTACCTATAGTAATAGGTAATATTACTATAATAATAGGTAATACTATTATTACTATAGTAATAGGTAATACTTACCTATATAGTGATAGGTGCTACCATTTAGTAAATTAGATTCAAGCTGATGGAGTGAGTTTTGCAAGGTATCTGGGATTTAACATAAAAAAGATCATGTATTTAATGACAATCAAATAATTTCAGAGGAAAATATCACAGAAGTGAAAACCCTTAAGTCAAAAGAATATAGCTCTCTGAAAAAAATATTAGGACTATGATATGTGAATATCTTATTGCAGAGGACAGATGATGTTGAAAAACATGTTTGAGCAAACTCACATTTCTGCTTTGCTCTTTTTTGCTTTTTATTTTTCTTTTTGCCAAATAGTTATTAATCTCAATAAGAGATTTCAAAAAATGGGACTGATGAACCAAGGATGAACCAAGTTTCATGATCATTGACAAGTACCACAGTACCATATGCCACTCACAGTGACATATATGTCATTTACTGGTGCACTAGAAAAACAGTGCAGAAACCAATTAATTTGTACAAACAATCAATTCAGCATTAATAATTCAAATCTGCATTATGCAATCTGAAAAGCATATTCATGGAAAAGTACTAATATTCTGGTCAGTGCAGTCTCTCTATATATTTATATATAAAAGATCAAATCAGTTCTATCAAATGCTGGAAATATCTTTAAAACAGTACATTTATGGTCTTTTTTCATTGTATTACTGCATATTTCCTTGTATTTGCAGGAACATTATTAAATTATATATTTCAAGGGTGTAAGAAAAGATACATTTCCAAAAGAACTTGGAAATTTCTCAAAAATTTAAGTTTTACTAATTAGTTATTGATTTTAGGAACATTTAAATTGAACATCAATACAAACTCAGCAAGGAGCCTAAAGGATTTCCTATTTATTTTCTCAAGAACAAGAAAATGAAACACTATCCATTTTCATTTCCCATTTAAAAGCTAATTGCTTACAACTACTGAGCAAGCCACATCAAGTCACTTTCTCCAGCAGAAGAAACTACGTGCTGGTAATTACTTAATGAGGATTTGATATGATTTAGGAGTTTGTATTCTGTACTTTCAATTTAATCTGTGATCGTCTAGTGATAACAGATTTGCTTAAGCATAAAAGTCATGTGCTCGAAGCTTTAAACAAAGCAAACAAATGTAAACTAAGCACAGAAGGCATTGGTCTTTTAATTGCTGTTCTTAAACACTTACCTCATTGCTCAGCTTCCCTCTCAAAAGAAATGGTAATTTTTCCTTATTCTTTTTCTCCCTTTCCTCAGTTGAAGTTTTCTCTGCAACCAATGTGGACCCAAAGCCTTGGAACAGTATTTTGACTCCTTGGCTTTCTTCTTTTCCTAGCCTCTTTTCTTAAGATCTGATTTTTTTCTGGAATCTGTTAGCTTTTCTTTACCTTCCTCTCTGAACTTGCTTCTTTTGACATTCAGATTTCTCACCCTGGCAGCCCTTCTTAGTTTTTCTCACTGTTCCTCAGATACCTCAAAAAACTGACACTTACCTGGTCTCCTACTCCAAGTATTGATTTCAGTTCCTTGTCAATCTCTCCATCACATCAGTCTCAACTTCCTTTCTTAACTCAGGTTTCTTGTCCCTCCAATGCAGGTCTGGCTTTGTTTTCCCTTTTCTTATTTTTTCCACATTGCCAAATCTTCTGGGTCCATGGCTTCTTTTTCTCTTCCTATTACATCCTCTCTTTTGCTTTTCCAGCCCTGGGATCTAGAAAACACCTGGTTGTCCCTGAATTCAGCATGCTGTTGTACTGTGTGATTCCTGGAGGTTTCCTCCAACCTGCTTTGGATTTAGTTTTAATTTTTTTCCTATGATTCTTCTATGCAGTCTGTGCCTTTTTTCCCCTTTCCAGCAGTTCCAGATACATTTTGTTAACCAAATTTTACAAGTATTGGATTTTTCACTTGTTGCTCTTTAGATATGGTTTCATCCCCTTGTTACACTGTGATGCACAACATAAAAGTTATTCAAATATTTTCTAAGGGATAGGTATTGGAAATTAGTAATCATGTCCTGAGCTGGGCAAATCTTAACATAAATCACTCAATGACAATAAGATAGAAGACTTTGAACGTTTTTGACTTAGCTTTATAGCACAGGAATATTAGGGGAATCAGACCAGAGGTGGCAGCTCAGAGTAGCTCAGTGAGGCTGCCACAGCTGCATGGCCTCAGGTCCAACCAGCAGCAAGGCTCAGCACATTCCCTGTCAGCACCCCCAGAGAGCACAGGTATGTACCACACATCAAGGCCAGCTGCACAGATCACCCAGACACACAGAACAGCTGCACAAACACAGCACCAGCAGCCTCATCCTGCCCCCTCCCCGGCTGAGCAGGACAGATGTCCAACAACAGTGTATGTGTATAGATGTGTACAAGGTAGATCCAAGAGCTGGGCTCACACACTCTGTCTAATCCTCAGTTGGCCCTGGATCCCAGTCTCTCCAGTTGCTGGACATATAAGCTCCTGAGGCTGCAGGCCTGTTCCAGCGTTTCGCTCACGCCCAGCCCAGCAGCTCTCACCCCTACAGATACCCACACCTCAGGGTGTCTCTCCAGCTGAGCAGGACTCTTATGGTCCCTCCAGCACTCAGCTGCTCATGTGGTCTTGCACTCAGAGACATGGGCCTCTGACCCCTGGTCCCACTCCACTCACTGACAGTTTTATTCCCTTCAGTCTCTCCAGTTGCTGCCATGCAGGACTCCAAGTCCAGATGCTGGTACTTGGACTCCCTACCCACACATGCACACACACAGAGAACAGATGTGACTTATTTTCAACACCACTTCCTCCCCAGATCACCTAGATCCATCTATTTCCCTGCCTTTAATTCCTCTCCTAATAGTCTTATAAGTCCTCTGCAATCACAAAATCTTCTTCTCTTCTGCCTTATATTGTATCTGACACCCTTGGGGCATCAAACCTCTTAAGTATGATAGATACTCCAAATTGCCTCATCATGGTGGGTTTTGTGCCCAGACTGAGACTCCTGGGACAGCCCTGCAGGGGCTGGCAGAGTATTCCCTTTCCCTAAGTCTCTATGGGTTCCCACTTGCCCTTGTGCACCTGTGATTGTGGAGATGGGCTGATGGTCCTTGTGATGAGTTTGGGAGAAGGCAGAGCAGGGTTTACCTGGACTGTCCCCTGCCTGTATTCCTCTGTACATGTGCAGATCTTTATCACAGATTCTAACATGGGTTATCTTCAGATATGGCTGAACTTTTGTTCCAAAGGTGTACCTGATGGAAGAGGTATTGAATTTTCTTACTGCTATGGTTATGTGAACATAAATGTCAAACGAGGATATAAATGGGCAAACGTGTCCTGTTCTTGTTCACATATTCAAAGGTATAACTACTGAAATGAGATAAAAGACAAATACTGAGACTGAGGCAGGAAAAATTCCAGCTCCAAAGATTTAGCAGTCTTTTCCATTTGGAGAAGTGTGCAGGCAAATACAGAAGGGTTAGAAGGTGGCCACTGACTGAAATAGTGCAAAAGATGACCAAAGCAAATAGTAATAACAAAAGTGTTATCTCTACAAAATTTTTATCCCTGTTTTATCACTCAGGAGGCACCAACTACATAAGTAAATAGTCAAGCTTCTTTATTGTAAAATTCATTAGCAAGTGTGTTTTTTCAAAGCTTATAATTTTCTTGCACATCATGAAGAATATATATATATATTTAGACTATTGCTCCAAATATTACTAGTGGAGATTAGAGAGCAGTTAGTGGAGATTGGAGTGAGAGCTATAATTCTGACTGAAATGTCCTAACCTGATATTGTTTTTGTATTTATGTCTTTTAAATTAATATATGCACCACTTCTGAGGAAGATAGTCCCTCTTAACCAGTATCAGCCATTAAGAATTTGTTCTCTTTTAGCCTTAATGCTGCACTAACCTATATCTTTACCCTCCTGTCACAGCAAAATGCCAAACACCCTTAATGAAAGCCAGGAGGTAAACACCAAGTGACAAAAGCAGAGATTCAACCTTGCTGTTAGACAGATTGAGCTAAAATGACCATTTCATTCAAGTGGGCATGTCATATGGAAAAAAGGCAAAACCTGGAGCAATACTGTGCAATACTGTTCTGGGACCTTGCTACGCCAGCATAAAGAGAGGACTGAATAGAAACAGTTGGACAATTTTAATGTTGTGTGTCATTTAACATCTCTCCAGGTTTTGTGCTCTTTGGCCAGTTTGTCTGTTTACACTGGCAGCCTGGTGGGAGTGAATTTGCTCAGTGAAGCACTCAGTGCTAAAATCCCACTTAGTTAAGTGTCCGATGTGCTCTTTGTGGGAGTCTAGAGGGAAGTTACTTCAGGCTTGTTCTAGCCTGTTCCCACAGACTGACTGCCAGTTTGTGTCGAGATTGTTGTCATTGTGTTCCTGGAATGTATTATCTGGTGTAGTTTCATTCAAAAAGGATCTAGTTCTTTGCTCTAAAACTGGTCCATGCTGCACACCAGAACAAAGGCAGTAGAGCCAACCAGGGGATTCAGCAGTTTTATAAGGAAACCTGTGTCATTAGGCACAGACAGCTGTGGATCTTCAATTCATTTGCTCTTATCCAGAATTCTCAAATAATGACTGTACTTTTAGTGGAATTACTTTGAAAAGAGCTGACAATGGGACAGCAGTTTGTACCAAAAGAAAGAGACCAATGTTTCTGCCATGAAAACTTTCATTTTCAGATTCTCAACAATAATTTTTTCTTTAATTCTATTAGGTTTGTTTTCTTCTCCCAAAATATACCAACATATTAACTTAGTCTTTAGTGCAAAGTAACTGGAGATATTTGTTTACTGTTTATATTTTCCAAAGGCAAATGTCATAAGTAATTGAGTTCTGTACATTACTTCTCCAAAAGGAATTGATAATTATATACTGTACCTGCAAACTGGGACCAAACTATCACTTGTCATTGGTGAAGGCTCAGGTATATATCAATTTTCTGTATCAATCAGTTTTCTTGGAAACCCTGATTCAGGTGCCCAGAATGGGAAATCTGGAAAAAAGGGTTCTCTAACTCACATTCTATTGCCGTTAGTATACCCCTAGGTTACCTCTTCTTCATAACCAGGAAAACATCCTTTCTCCTTCTCTTTTGTCCAAGGTAGTTCACTTGTTATGTTAACAACAGATGCCAGAAGCTGAAGCTGAGATTTAAAAAACTCCTGAAGCCTCATGATAGTATCTCAAGAAATAGCATTTTTATAGGCTGAGCAACAAGAAAGTTGATACTAGTACACTTGATTGCTCATATGACTCTACAGTACTTTTTATATATTTGGTTCTGCCATTTTTTAGCACAGTTATTATACTGCTTTAAAGTCTGCCTTTTAGAAACTCCTCACCTCTGTCTGAAAACATTTTCCATCCCTTTTTCATTGGTTTCATCCATGCATCCCTGTTGCAGATTTTTCTGTTTGATTTCTAGAGCTTATCTAAGGTTACCCTGTGAGCAATTTGAAGATTTCAATCACTTATTTTCTGAAAGGTCATTTTCTTTTTTACTGAAAGCTAGCTGAGATTTTTTCCCCCTACTATTCTGTATTAATTAATCCTCTTATATCCTTTATCAAAATTACTGTGTTTTCCAAGACATTTCTTCTATTACTTTGATGTGCTCCACATTGGACAGATGCCTAGATGCGAGTCTCACAGGTCCCTCTTAATGCTGAAACATTGTTTCCTGACTTCTGTTGAGTGGCTCGTTTTATGAAATAATTTTCAACTTTTTTTGCCTTTTTCTTCTTTTTTTTTCTTTTGCCCATAGGTTTACATCTCTCTGAGTGTTTCGTCACCCCATTTTACAGCTGGTGTAGTTCACTGAATCAGCTTATAGTAAAATGAAATTACTACTACAGAATAGGGGATCAGGCCATACATTTCTAATTTTCAGAATTTTGGGATGGCCTTTTCTTCCTGCAGTGAAGGAGGTCTCCACTGCAGATGGGCCTGCAGTGGGGGCCTTAGAATAGGTTGGTTACTCAAAAGAAATGAAATGAAAGCACAGTCACAGAGGCTGAACACATTATCTGGGACTATTTCGCTTTACTCTCTATGCAACAAACTGTGTTTTGTGAACAAAATACAGAAAACTGCAAATGGGAAAAAAATCACATATGGTGAGTCTTTTTGTCTCAGCAGTACATTCAATGGGTAGGTTTGTTCTCCAGATTTGGTTATATTGTCCCATCAGACAATTGGTATACCTTGTTTTATCTGTTACAGAGTGGCCCCATCACTCTTTCGCTTTGCTTTAAGCAATCTTTAGCTCAAGAGCCATTAGCACTAGCACCTTTTGTAGCTGCTCTGCAATCTAGAGGAACTGCTTGATAAAACTTGAACAATTTGAATCCTCTCAGGCTGGTCTGTGCCTAGGTTTTCATTTGCACAGAAAAGGCTTAATGTCCACAACCTATTTAGTGAATGTTTATTTGAATATGCAGGTGTTTCACCATAGTGGCCATGTTGTCCATGTTCTAATTGGCATGCATGTATTGGAGAATATTTTCCTTGCTTCATTTTTTGTGTGATTCCTATGAAATGCATTGTAACATATACTCAAATTAAAGGGTACAAACATTCCTTTTATTATCCTAATATAATAGCCTGTATTGTAGTAGCCTGTATTTGTAGAAAAATTTAGAGCACAAACTGGTCTTTTTTGTTAGGAAGGTTGCTGTATAAATAATGCAGATTATGTAGCTTAAATAAATGTCAGACCTAACATTTTACAGATGGTGAGGGATGTATAGATGCAAGAAACTATGGAAAACATTTTCCAGTTTTTTACATTTCAAGATGTGCATGCTGTCTACTTCAGACTGATTTATTTAGGTTGGTAGCAAAGAAAAGCTGGATTTAATGATTAGATCGTTATCGTCTCTCTGGTTACCACAGAGATGCACAGTGCTGTAAAACATAGTATAATTTATTTGTTAATATCTTCGTGTTGTGTTATAATTACCTCTTGTTCTCTTCTCCTTCCATGAAAGGACTTGTTGGTATTTTGCTTTTGTAAACATGTATTGTTAAAGGGTTTCTTAAAAAAACCCCAAAAACAAAACCCTTGAATATGCTTTAAAATTGTGCTTATAGTTACTTAAATTTTTTATTTTTGATCATGGAAATTACCTGTAGTTGTAAGCAATACTAGTCTTTCTATGTAAACAGTCATAACATAAACACTCTATACCCTTTCTTTTACTCCCACAGATAGTTTGCATTTTCAAAACTAAGAATGTAAGAGTGTAAAAGTGTGGAGGAGATTTTAAGTCAATATGTCCCTTTTTTTACCACCTGCAGCATCTTGCTTCGTGGGTAGCGCAGCCTCCAGAAGTGTCTGTTATTAAAATTTCTGGTCACAGATTATTATAATTTTAAGCTTTTTTTTTTTTGGAAATGCAAACTCTGTCCTTTTTCACTCCTAAAGGTTTTGCC
Organism: Motacilla alba alba; assembly: GCF_015832195.1. Lineage (NCBI taxonomy): Eukaryota > Metazoa > Chordata > Aves > Passeriformes > Motacillidae > Motacilla > Motacilla alba. The sequence goes on from NC_052017.1 coordinate 112,852,290, forward strand.
CGTTCATGATCAGCATGGCTCACTGCTTTTCTGCACGTTTTCTGTCATATTTTGCTGCCACCCCTTATCCTCTGCCCTTTGGCCAGTTATGATTTTATTAGCAGTTATGATATAAAATGTAATTTGGATATATAGCTTAATTATGCTAATTATCAGGTCAATTTATCTTTGCTACTTGCTATTCATATCTAGAATTTGTTTTATCATGTTTTTTAATGTTAAAAACCTTGAAACTAGTTTTTACAAGGTTCTTCAAATTTTTGAAGATATGTGTGTATTATCGAGATAATTTTTACTTCACAAGCAGTGTTGGTACATTATTGCATGGATGTGAGAGCTGCAATGAGTGCTTGGAATTACAGAAAATTATAAAATTGGTCAAGGAACACCACTTCTATTTAGAGTCCCAGTCATAATAGTGATAAAGAGCTGGAGACACACTGTTTTCAGATAATTTTACGTAGATTAAAAGAAATACTCTAATTTGATTAAGCATAGAGTCTATCCGTAAAATTTCTCCTATCTTAATACATGTGGTGCTATTTTTCTCCCTCAAGTATTTGCAGTATTATTTTACTACTTGTTTAGCATCTCATCTGGGAATCAGGAGTAGCTGTTTTTCAGTGATTGTGGACAATATGATGTTTAAGTTTTATAAGCTGACTTGGGAACCAGTGAACAAAAAATGTATGGAAATGTAAGATTCTAGTAGCCATCTGGTGGTTTAAGAGTAACAGTATTTTAACTAGTTTTTCTAGAGTATTGTCCAGTTTCAATTCTCTACATTGTAACTGTAGATTATATATATATATATATATTCTGTTTTATATGTAATGTTATATTCTGTTTTGTTATATTCTGTTTTCATCTTTGTTCCTTCTTAAAAGGAACTATTTGTGTTTGTTAGAACTTGCATTACCTTTCTCCACTCCCAAGAACTGTTAAAATTACAGATAAATGAAACAGTAATCTTCCCTGGGATCTACTACATAGCAACAGAAATGGCCAGCTGTGATTAGAATAGAAACACTGCATGGAAAAATTGCTATTAAAATGTAAACAGGATTTTTTTTTTAAGTCACAGAGGGAAAAACTGAAATGAAACATAATAGTATATGATCACTGCAAAGAATTTTTTAAAAACAAATTTGCACATCTGGATGGTTATAAAAATAATATTAGTGGGGCATAGAACATCTTAATTCTAATTCACAGTAATTCTAAATTATATTGCAGAATTCTTTGAAGATGTATATAATTTTTGTGTGTAAGACTTTGGTCTAGACTATGAGGAGAGGCATTAAAAAGTTGTAAATATATTTTAACTGAGAGCTGGTTTTGGAAGTCCTATCATTCACTAGTGATAGATGTTGAAACCTTCAAAAGCAAGGCTCAATTTTATAGGTATGGGAGCTGTTAATCTGTTTAGCCACCTTTGTATATGGGGCAAAAATATAAAACCCCTTGGATTCGTGGTTGTTATTCCTGTTTTAAGATGAAACGAAGTTTAACAACCCAGATAATTGTTTTGCATAAATCTGGAGGTTGAAAATGCTTTGGAACCAGTGAAAAATAGCTTTTATTTCTGATGAGGGCTCAATATAGTTTGGTGGTCTCCAGATAAATTGCAAAGAAAGACTTGGAACTAGCAATGCCTAGCAGTGCTCAGCATAATGTTTTCTTAAGCTTGGTGTTTTCATATTTTTTTGTGAAGAGAATATAAATATTTGAACCTAGAAGTGACAAATTCATGGATAGCTGTTGCTACTTGCAAGCTTGAAAATCAGTAGAGGTTTCTGGCAAAATTTTGATGAGGACACTTTAGAATCTTGTGCAAGCTGTAAGGATAATCTCAAGTTTTTTTCTTCCTGTAGTGTTGGTGTATGAGGTCCATGTATACACAGGGGCTAAACCTGGTGCTGAAACAGATTCCAGTGTTTATATCAACCTCATTGGGACAAGAGGAGATGCTGGCAAAAGGAAACTCCATAGATCTAAGAATAATAATGTTAAGTTTCGACATGGACAGGTGAAGTAAAAACAATGCTGCTTCTGATAAATAAGAATAAATTACGGCTAGAAAATGGTTTCAGCAAGAAATGTAAATATTTTTATCTACAAGGTTTATTTAAGCATTGAACATTTTCCTTATTCAAAATTCCTTACATAATTGCATGATATGGATAATTTTTGTCTGCTTGATCAACCATTTACTGAGAGCTTTAGATATTGGAATTTGGGTATTTCGGTTATTTGTATTGCACATATAAATAAAATGGTAAAATATCATTTTTGTTGTCCTGAACAGATCACTGTAGATTTTAGAATCAGGCTCTAAATCTGTGTTCCTAAGTATGTTTTCCAAACTTGGTGAGGCACATAGGTCTAGAAAATATAATGTAGACACAACTAAGTAATTGAAACTGATCATTGTGTCATGCCAAAGGTATCAGTGCTGTCTTTGGGGAGTAATTTTCAGGTGTTATTTACCTTAGAAAATTTTAAAGGATCCTCCCTGTTTGGCCAGGATGAATATGAAACAACTATGTTCATTTTGAAAACAATCAAACAATAAAAATATTTTAAAAAAAAGCTTTTCTCTAATGTTAGAGTCAAAGTAATAGCTATGTTTAAGACCTTTATCATTTTCCTTGTATGGTTCCACAGATGGATATTTTCTGCATAAAGACTGTCTCACTGGGAGACTTGGAGAAAGTTCTGATTAGCCATGATGGAGCTGGTCCAGGTAGGATTTAATTTCCTAGAGACCAGTCTGTTTTCAAGCCCTTTTAAAACCCAATGCACTTGTTTATGCTGCATCCTTCATAGAAAATGTGACAGAAGGTCTTGCAGTGATAAAAAGTCTTCCTGCAGGTTGATCACTGTGATGGGATGATGAAAAACTGTGGTAATGGACAGAAAAAAGGGCATGAGTTTAATGTCATATAGTGTTATTCTACTCTCTGTTTTCACAGTTATTTATAAGAAAGCACTATTTATTTGCATGTAGAAAACTCTCAAAAGTGTGGCTCACACTGGTAAGACAAACACTGAAAACTATCCAGGAAGGAATTAGAGATATTCAGCAGCTGACAAGTGCTACATATATACCTGACAAAATTTGAGTAGCTATAACACAATGTTCTCACTGCTTTGGGCAATTGTAGAAGATTTGATTATACATTTAATCTGTGAAAGTCAATGTGGAGCTGTTCCAGTGAGTGATATTGCATTCAGCTTGTAGGTTTTTGAGGAAAGAAGAAAGAATTTGGTAATGAGATGAATTTTGGGTACAGGCCCTAGAAGAAGTATGCATCTCCCTAGAATGATGTAAATGAAGAGAAAGCATTTAAAAGCACCAAAGATGTAAATACTGCAAATATGCTTGCAGATTAATATCTAGGAAGAAGCTAAGTGAAGAGAGGGATTTTAGGCAGTTCTGGGCTCCACTGATAGTAGATTAGAAAAGCCCTTTTACCCTACTCTGTTTTGAAATGGCCCCAAGCAACGCCCATCTTGCTGTCTGTACTGCCTGAGGCTGAGCATGCTTGTGGCTATTACAGAAATAGCCATAACAGTGCAGCCTTGGAATGGTGTGTAACCTTTTTTCCTGTAGTTCCATAGAGTTTACTGCCTTCAGCGACATTGATGATTGTACACTTGAAATTTCACATTGTGGTGACCCAAGACATAACACAAAAGGCACTGTGGTGGAGCCCACCTTCCCTCCATTCCCCACAGCTCCAAGCCATGCTCTCTTCCCTGATAGCTCCTTTAACAGGCAGCACAGATTAGCAGGATTAGCGTTACAAATCTGTAACCCAACTCAGCTATCTCAAGATGTTTTTTGACATTGGAGTTCAAATGTGTGGGTTTGAAGGACTGTCTAAACAGGACAATGGATTGAAATCTATCTGTAAGAAAATGTATGCCTTGGTAATTCAGAACATAGTTGATTGTACTCAGCACAGACAGATCCCACAGACATCTTTTAAATCCAAGACTAGCCCCACATAAACCTAGCCTGAGGTGGCTGGGGGGTTGAGATCTGGAAAAAGATGGTGGCTCAGAGAGACTCAACTTTTTTGGGGTTGAGAAAGAGGAAGGAGGATTCCTTCAGAGGTGGGGTACTCCTTTTTCTCATCACTTGCCTGACTGACAGGGCAGGAGGGTCTTAATTCTTGATTTGGAGTCTGTCTTGAAAGGATCCTAGAACACATGTTTTCTTTGGGGCTCCCAGGCTGCAGGGCACAGATGTACTCCCTCAGCTACTGTGAATGAGGAAAGTGAAGGACTTTTGTCCTAGAGATCAGGGTTTGCTCCATGCACTACCTGGGGATGCCCTTTCTATGTGACAGAAATTGCTGCCTTCTAGGGACTTCCAGATGCAGCCAGGAAGCAAAGCATAAGGATAAATAGGGTGGTTGATTCTGCCCAAAACATCCTAAATGCTGTTTTGCTGCAATGTGCTGATGGGTGATGGTGTTAATCAGGCAAAACCTCATAAGCAACATGACAGGTTGTGAGTGGTGCAGGCACAGTGAGAACAGGTTATTTGAGAAGGCCATTACAGCACAACCAGACCAATCATTAGGATGGTCATTGGAAGTGGTCTAAAAGATCAGCATGGATGTCCCAGTTGTTACTGCAGTTAGAGAAAAGATTAACTCAGTAGCTCCGCACAAGTGAGACTGCACAGCCCCATGCCTGCTGGTCTCATAGCAGCAAGGCTGAGTGTGTGTTCCCCACTGGCATGCGCACAAACACATTTCTAAAACACAAATGTGTGCACATAGCTGGCCATGCAGATCAACACAGGCAGGAACTCAGCATGTACACAAACAGTACAAGTGGCCTTCCCCTGTTACCCTCTCCAGTTGAGCAGAACAACAGTCCATCAATGTCAAATACAAAAAAATATGTACAGGATGGACGCGTAAGGCCTCCAGTAGCTGCCTTAGGCAGTCAGTCTTTCTGGTTGCTGGCTCTGGATCCTTGGATCCTCAGTTTTGCCAGTTACCAACAAAAAGACATAAAAATCCCCTCCAGGTCTGCAGCCCCACTCCATTTGCACATGACAGCATAAATTTTAAAGAAGTTGTTAATTAATATTTTTATATATGCAATAAGAAGTTCCTCCTCACAGAGTACAAAAATTTCTAGCTTTCACACAAATCTTGATTATGGGCATAAACGGATTTGTCCCAACATCCTTGTGCCTGATTACTGGGAATAATCAAAAGGTGTAGGCTGGGATGTGAATGGTGTTGACAGTTCAGAGATGTATATATGTATTTGTCTCCAAGGGGAAAAACCCACCCCTCTTAAAATTAAAACAGGCAAGGGCAGAAAAGAATTGCATCTCTTAGGATAGACAAAAAATAATAAAGCTTTCCTTCTGTTAATATATCTTATTTATTTAGATGAGATCTGTCCAAATATGATCTGTATTTCTCCTAGAAAAAGATAATCTGGGCTTTTTCCTTAAAATTTATTTAAAAAATAATATGATTTCACATTATAAACTTTTGTCATTTCGACACAGGCAGTGGATGGTTCCTGGATAAGATTGTCATCAAACATAAAGAAGGAGAGGAAGCTCACGAGGTTGTATTTCCTTGTAATAGGTATGTCATTCATGGAGAAAAAGAATTTGTTACCTGCCAGCAACGTAATGAAAAAATTTTAGAGCAGATATGTGCACACAAACTAGATGTTTGAGCAACGCCCCAGAGTTTTTCAACATAAAAGTGATGCAAAATTTTGCAGCTGAAGACAAGGAAAAAGTTCCTACATTGGCATGGAAGGGACTAATAACCTTATGCAGAGAAGTCCCAAAGCAAATGTTGCATAAGAGGAAAAGTGCATTGATCTTTTTTTTTTTTTTTTTTTAATCTAAATTATATAGAAGTCATGTGAAATTAAATAAGCTTTCAGTTTGCAGTCTTTTAAGAAGTATTGTGTGTAAAGATCTGAAATGACATAGTTGTCATCATGGAAATGTGGTGGGATAACTTGCACAGCTGCAGTGCTGCCATGGATGACTATAAACCCTTCAGCAGGGAGAGGCAAGGAAGGAGAGGAGGTGAGGCAGCCCTGTATGTTAGGGAGTATTTTGATTTTCTAGACCTTGGTGATGGTGCTGATAGAGTTGGGCGTTTATGGGTAAGAATCAGGGGGAAGGCCAGCAAGGCCAGCGTCGTGGCAGAAGGGTCTGGGTCTGTTACAGACCAGCCAGACAGGAGGAAGAGGCAGACAAAATTTAATGTGAGCAGCTGGAAGAAGTCTCACAATTGTCAGCTGTTCTTGTGAGGAACTACAAATACAATGCAGCAGAGGAGAAGGAGTTTTGGATGTTCCTGGAGCCTGTGGAAGAGAACCCCCTGATACAGTTGGTGAGGTAGCCAAGTAGAGAAAATACCCACTGGATGAAGGGAAGATTGAGCCACTTAATGCCTTCTTCCCCTCAGTCTTCAACAGTAATACCAGTTCTCCTTGTAGCCAGCCCCCTGAGCTAGAAGAAAGGAGTGGGGAGCAGAACGAACCCCACAATCCAAGTGGAAAGAGTCAGTGGCCTGCTGCAGCACACAGACATAGACAAGTCTACTGGGCTAGAAGGGATCCACACAAGGGTACTGAGGGAGATGCATTGGCTCACAGCAGCCCCGTGCAGTGCTATAGACTTGGGGATGAGTGGCTGGAAAGCTGTCTGGTGGAAAAGGACCTGGAAGAGCTGGCCAACAGCCAGCTGAACATGAGCCAGTGTGTGCCCAGGTGGCCAATGTGGCCAGTGGCAGCCTGGCTTGGATCAGCAGTAGCGTACACTGAGGATGTGATTGCCCCCTGCACTCAGCACTAGTGATGCTGCATCTCAAATCCTGTGTCCAGTTTTTGCCAAAAATTGCTTTCAGTGATCTTTTGCTAGTGATCTTTTGTTTCTTAGGTGGAATGAGGAGATAGGTCTCAAAAGTTAATCAAGCTATTTATTGCAAAAAAGTTGAAATACAGTGGAGTTTAGACTTCATGCATAAGAGATTTATTCATAGAGTTTTGTTCCATACAAGAAATGAAATGTGTTGTGGATCTTGGGTTTAAACAAATACAACATCAACATGGAGTCAATAGAATAGAAACTGATAGTGAGCACGTATTTATTTATTTTTAAATAAGTGATGTTGTTGAAGATTGAGAAATCTTATGTTAACAAGGGGGTTCAGCTTAAAGGAGTATGAATGTATGTTTGCAGTGAACTGATATTGCAGAAAGGCTCCTTAAATTCTTCAGTATAAAAGAAAATAAAGTAAGAACAAAAGTTCAGTTTGTTGCTGCAGATCTGCAAAAGTTTTAGAAACTTCTAGACCTGCAGGTTTTATATATAATTCTAAGTACAGTAACTATAACTAACCACTGCAGGTTTTATAACTCTCTCACATGTACAGCTGAGTCTCTGAACCAATACATAATTAGTATTTTACACAATGTACTCCATATAGTACTACTCACTTCATACAGCTGCCATGAAAATTCTTCTTTGCCTGGAGCAAATTGAACCAAATTCTTCTTATATGAATAAGTCCAACTGTGCTGAAGGTATAAAAGAAAATTTGATCCTGGAAGTAGTTTCAAGGTGTAACTTGATAAAAGTTGTATAAAAAATACTATTGGAGACAAAAGGTAATGGTCAGATGATATATACTATAGTAATAGTTTTTATTAATCTTATTATTTTTGTTTTTTGCAATGAAAGATGGTTAGATGATGGGAAAACAGAGAGGGAGCTAACTGCCAATAGTATTTTGTTAAAGTAAATTTGTTAGAGCATTACAGTATATACTTACTGCCTAGTTATTACTAAAGAACCCTTCCAGATAAGACCATAACTTAAGAAAAAAGTGATAATAAAGCTAGCTCACAATTATTTTACCTGTTCATATTTTACAGCATGGCAGTTCAATGAAGACATTTCTTAAAGGTAAGAGCTGTTTTCCAACCATTGTTTTCTATACCATAGTTTCTGCTGTTTGAATTTATATCAGTATTGCATGAAATATGTGAGCAAATGACCTCATTTGTATGTGTATTTTCTTGTATACCAGCTGTGAGAGAACATGACAAATTGGCTGGCAGTAGTCTACAGGAAGGACTAGACCTTTATAAGCAATTGAGAACAAACAGAAACCATTTCTGGTTTTCTTCCTACTTCTACTATTCTGTTCTGAAACCAACCAGGAATTCCTCTTCTCTGAGAAGAGATTCAAGTGTTTTGTTTACCCCAATGTCACTGTCATTTAATACCTGGGGACAGGTCCCCTAGCAAACATCAGCAAGTTGAAAAATGTGTTGTGAAGTGTCAGTGGAAACATTTTCAGGTCAAAATTCCAAAGTAGCCAGAAATAATGCAAGCTTAAACTCCAAATCCTCCAGCAAAGCTAAATGTAGTACGTGCATTCAGTTGGCTAAATCTGCTTGAATTAATAAAAGACATTATTAAAAATGTCCCCACCCAGCTGTTTTTATATCTACAAAGACAGTCTCATCCCTGTAATGCACTAGTTGCCATCTCCATGTTTCTTCCTAACCAGAAAACAGCAACAGACTGACACACGTATTTTTTTATGAACATTTAACTGTAAATGGATATTCTGTGCAACTCTCTCTGGGAATTTTATGGGTGCAACTAAACTAAAAAAAGTAATGTTTCCATTTGTCTCTTACAACAGTGACTTGCTTTCTGTAGGATGAGTCCTAGTCTCTCAATCTAGTTCCAGTTTCAGTGAAAATGGAATAATTTGCATTTAATCAAACAGTTTAGCTAACAGCTTTATTATTCCACAAACACATGACTTTGACAAGAGGAGAGTTATGAACTCGGGTAAGTAAAGACTTTCTCACAGAAAAAGTTGATTTTCATGAGTGACTTGGAATTGGATTCTGCATTCTGCTAAGTGCACAGTTCTGAGAAACAGCCATAATATCTGTTTCACCTTATGTTCAGAAAATAGGCTATATTTTACTACCAATTCAAAATCTTTTCCAGCACAGTTTCATTCTTCGTTATGTTACAGTGAGCAGGCACAGATGCACAGGCTGCTCATTGCCTGTGAGTGTCAAGAGTGATCAGACTCAATATATTGATTATGAGGGGAAAGGAGTGGCTTATTCTTAACCAGATTTTGAAATATCACACTGTCAAGATGTCCAGGACAACCCAGAGACTCTTGAGATCAGAGCTTCTTAAAAAGGAGGTTATAAAAGAGAGGAACATTTTTAGGAAGTTATCTGTCAGTTAGCTATATGACAGGTTAGCTTGAGCTGCTCTTAAGCCCTCTTTGTTTTACCCATGGGCTCACTCCAGTGAGGAACTGAGATAGGTTAAAATTGGACTTTTATGCCTTATGTGAAAAAGATAGTGGTTGGGACTGATTTTTCACAGTTTAATTTGTATTGTCATATCAGTGATCTCATAGATCTTGCATGATTGAGCTTTGTAGGAGGGCACCATCACAAGAGGTTTGGAAAAATATCATGTAGTCAGTTCTGTGTCATTGTATCATGACTCAGTGCCAATGTCAGAGCTGGTAAGAGAGCATTCCAGAGATGCAGAGTCCTGGGAGAAAAAAATAATTCCCTTAAATTCTCCCAGCACCTGTAGCAGTGAAGATTCTACATGGTAGAATAGTGATAAGCAGTCCCCTTCAGAGTGGAAGTGAAAACTTTCCATGTAGCATATATTTACTGAATAAGAGGCAAGTGGAAGTTCTGATGTCAGGGAGCCAATGTTTTAGGCACTCATGTGCTCATATTCTGTATGAGCTGCACTCTGCAAATGGGCTTCAGGGAAAGTCATAAAAGGTGATTGGCATAATTCAGTGTTTGCTGATTTTCAGGGTAAGATCAATGTGCTTAGGTCAAGTTTAAAGCACCAGACACAAAACAAATTGATTTATAAGTCATTCTGAAGGTTAGAAATCCCGTTCACTGTGGATGAGGCTAGTAACCTGTTCAACCACCTAGACAAAGAGGGAACTTTGAAAGTCATCATTGCTAGGTAGGTTACTTGGGGGCTCTCTGTCCTTTTTCAGCCAGGCTGGCATTATGCCAGCTCTAATGAAGCATAAATCCCAGATCCCTGTGACTGCTGCTGCTGGCTATGGATTCTGCCAAAATGCAGTCTGCCCACATCAAATTTTCTCAGTAACCTTTGTACATTTATACAATACAGAGAGGCTCTGGCAAATCAGGCATAAGAATAGATTTATTTGTATGCCTCTGATTCCTCCTTGTATATTTGATGCAAGATAAATAGAGAAGGTGTATTGTCCTAGTGGAGAAGGCAGATGGGTGCTCTGAGCTCTCAAATGAAGTTGATTTGAGGGATTTGAAGTTGATTAGAATGGGGCTTTCTGTTACTCTCTAGAAGTTTCCTACATGCTAGGGGTATTTTACTACTTTTTCCTTCTGTTTTCTCTATTTATTTTCCTTTTCAGCCTCAAAATAGATGAGGTATCATAATAGCAAATAGGAAAGAATTTTCTTTTAAAGCAAGGAGACAAGACAACACAGTATGTTCCAATGAAATCCTCGCTGCAGTCAGCTAAAAGGAGCTGGCTTCCTGTAATGTGGTGCCTGTAGGGTGTCCTGAGGTTTTGTGGGTTTTTGTGGGTGGTAAATAAAGTGTGGTTCAGTAGCAGAGTTCAGTTAAAAGATATTTCTCAGCTGGCTCTTCTTCTGTTGTGCAAGGTTTTTGGTATTAAGGCATTTAGAAAATTCATATCAAGAGAGAAAATATTCAGTAAGTTCTGCTGTGACTAATTTTGTTTTGGAATTATTCCCTTCCTTGCAAGTACTTGATAATGGGCTAAGAATAATCATAGGATTCCCAAATTTAAAAGGGAATGGACCCACTTTTAAAAAGCAACAACAGTGTGTTTCCATTGCCTGATGGAGGCAGAAATCCCTAAGAAAAAGAATTAACAGACTGACTGCTCTGCCTCAAGGCAACACAAATTTCTACAATCTTCAGGAAACAAGCAACCAACTCCTATGTCTTGCAAAGCGTGAATGTCCTTCTAGGTCTAAAGACCAACAAACACCAGAGTGAAAAAAACCTCTGAAATAGTGTATTGTAAAAACAGTTTTGGAAATCCTTAAAAAATACATAAATGGCTCATCTTTAAAAAAAACCCCACAAAATAAACCTTCCTTTTTCAGCTTTCTGAGTTATATGGTGAAATATTGACGTCAGGTCTTGCCATGCTCAGATTTTCATGTACAGAAATCATTATAGGTTTGATTTTTGCTGTTTTACTGAAGGAACTTTCAGGTTCCAGACTGGTGGTTTAAGGAATTTATGGGAGGAAACTGTTATGCTGCTCCCATTTAATTTCTGTAAGTCAAGAAATGATCCCAAATCCCTATATCTCTGGATAAATCTCTGTACTGTGAATCAGATCCTTGGTTATATCATTATAATAAAGCGCGAATTCTGAGACTTCTTTTCCCCACAGAATTTTGGTTTTCCCCTGCTATTCATTTTAGTGCTTCCTACATTGATGTGTCTAAGTAAATAGCTCTAGCTCTATGTGTAAGCTGTACAAGTACAATAACACATGAACACACTAGTCACCCTGAAAGGAAGTTAACACAGGTCAGTGATATCAGGGGAAAAGTCTTTTTAAAATGTGGCTACACAGATGAAACACAGAAAAATTACCTATTGAAGCCCCAGCTATCTCACTTCCACAGCTTCACTCCTGGAGAGGTATAGAAATCACTGAACACAGTAAATACTTGGCATCACTCTTCTGTCTCATGTAGCCATCCTCACCAAGTAGAGGTCTGAGTGAATAGAATATTAGACAAAGGATTTTTTGATTCTTCTGGCATGAGCAGGTTAAATGAATTTGTTGAACTGAGAGAAAATGCAGTCAGTCTGTGTTAGCTCATTTCATAAACTGTAGAAGCATTAAAAGTAAGTGTAGGAGAATAAAGAATCAGAGACACTAAAAAATCACAGCCTTAAAACTGTAACCATTGATTTATTCCCTGGAAAGCTCCCAGCTGGTGTCTTAGCCTTCCTACTGAAATAATAATTAAAAACACAATCATGGATATTAATTAAAATAAATCACCTTGCCCGAAATACCTTCTCTGAACATGCTGCCTCTTTGAGGAAGGAACAGCCAGTTATGCATCTGTGATTTCTGTTAACTTAGGGCTTGCTCTCTCCTGGAGCAGAGGGATATTACAAAGAGGAAAAAAAAGCTCCACTTGGGAAATACAGAACTGAAAAATTATCTTAATTTCCTCTCTGCTGTGTTCCTGGGACAGCCTTCAAAATGGAGCATGGCTGGACAGGATAAGAGATTCAGGGCTATGTTGGGAGTCTTTGTAAAAATTTGAAGCTCCTCATAAACCCTTGGAGTGCTCAGGAACAGCAAAAGCTCAAACAATGCTTGACTTCACCAAGTGTGACACCCTGAGGAGTACCACATGCCAACCTGGCACAAGGAGATAAAATTCAAAGCTGGCACATATATCAAACAGCAAAAGTTCCTCATTAGGCAAAGTGTGGATCTTCCACACACTACATCTGACTCATTGCTGGAGATGACCTTAAAAAAAGAGTTCAGATGGAGGGATCCTTTCAGCTAGTGTGTTACTCAGAAGACTGGCTGTGAGATGAGTATTTGCCTGCTGTTTTCTAGCTGAGCCCAGAAGAGTCAGGGAACAGTCAGATGTAAGGCAGAAACAGGTTCTATAACAAGAGAAAAAAACCCAAAAAACCAGAATTAACTAAAAAAAACAATAAGAAAAAAGAGGAAAATTATAAATCAAGGAAACCAGATCAGGTTTTTATCTAGTCTCCATCTTTAAGCAGGCAGAGGAAAACAAAAAGTAGGAAAAAAAGCATACAGTTCTGTAAGAAAAAGTCACATTCAATTTATTTCTGAATGAAATTATTCTAAAATTCATTTTATCAGCATATTGTATTGGGAGCTTACGCAAAATCACAAAACAGTTCTCTTCATATTAGTCCCATTAGCAAATTATTGTGTTATCACAATATTGGCCACAGTCTAAACAAAAGCTTTTAATTTGCTTCCACTCTTAAGTTCCTCTTGCCATGCAGGATCAAGTGTCTTTTCAACAAATATTTCCTTTGAATTCAGAGGATGATTTACCTTCAAGCACTTAAGTAGCTCCCTAAACTGCACTATCCATGTAAGACACTGTATTTTTCCCACACCTGAAACAGCTTCGCATACTGGACTTCTAACACTGCTATGAGCACAGGCGACTTACCAAAAAGCAACCTCTAAAAGGCCCAAGCCATGAAATGAAGTCAGTGTGAATATCTCTTCAAAATTCCCTGAATTTTGTATTCAACAGTAATGAGTGATCTGATCTGACAAATGAGCAGACATGACAAATTAAGTCAGAAAAATCTGAGAAAAAAAAAAGTTGAAGTTTTATTGTCTAGCTAGTTATGTATTAGCCAGCAGGTCTTACAAATGTATCACATACAAGTCTTTCAAAATGTTAATATTCTTTTCATGTTACATAAGAACATTCTAAGAACTGAAATTTATTAAAATTATTACGGTAATTAAAGTAACTATTTTGATACAAAGAATGCAAAAAACACCCCTAGGCAAAGTGTCTTTTTTTCTGCTTCCTAGGTATTAATTTCTGTTTCCATACCCACTTCAAGAATTGTATTGTGTTTATCAAGTTGGAGCTACACTTTAATTCAAAGATTTTTAAAATTAATTATTAATTAATTACTTATAGTAAATGGGGTGTAAACTTATGGTAATCCATAACTCTTCTTTTTGATAGTAACAAAGGCATCCATTGCTCTCTGCCATTGATCCTAAAAATGTTTAATTCGTAGATTGATGCTAAAAATGTTTTTCCTGTTTTAGCACAACAGTGGAGAGTGCAGGTTAAAACAGATGGAGATTCCCCAGAGCCACAGGAGTATAAAAGGACCCTTGTGATTTTTGGCTCAAAGGGCAAAAGTGATGAGCTTCTGCTTTCTCCACAAACCCCAGGATATGTGTGCTTTCTCCCCAGAGCCACTGATGAATTCACTGTAAGTCAGAAATATACAGTACTACAAAGAACTTATCATGACACTGCCCTCTAGGAGATGTGTATATATATATATGTGTATATATATATATATATATATATATATATAGCTATCAGTATGGATATAGATATATGTATATATGTGTGGGTGTGGGTGTACATAACTAGCATTATATACATATATATGTACGGTTGATGTGTCTGCTAGAAAAATTATGTAATTATTTACAAAGCTGGAATGACATAAGTATAGGTCTTGGGTCATCTCCTACTGCTAGTCCTGTTCTACTGCAGCCAGCACCATGAACTCTTTTGTGTAATTTATTGCATTCACCAGCTCATCTTGCATTTTTTTTCTGAATCCCTGAAGATTCCTGAGTTGAAGTTCAGACAAAAGGCAATATACAATTATTTGTGAATGCCGAAGATGAAGGATTGGGCAGCACTCCCAGGGGACATAAGTGGGCTTTTCTTTCCTTCATTTCCATCTTTGTAAAGTAGTATCCACTCTCCACAGGATTGTTCTGTCTCTCAGGTCAGCAGGCAGAAGATTTTTCTGGATAATCACAAATCACTGGAGAATGCATTCATGCATATCAAAGTGAGGTGAACTCTGAAGCAATAGCTTATATATGGCCAGTATTAAAATCAACCCTAACACCATCCTGACCGCCCATACACCTGACACACATGCTGATGATTTGAGAGGATTCGTCTGAGGCATCTTTTAAATCTTCAATTCTGTCCTGGCCTTCCAGGCTAAGTCATTGCAAATTCTCTTGATTGTCATGAAGTACAGCTTCTAGCCAGCAAGATGGGAGAAATAGCTTGCAATTTGAGGCAGTTTTATACAGCTCAGAAAGACTTTTCAATGACTACAATAAACATTCTGAAAACAATGGCAAAACTACATTTAGAAAATTATGTCAAAGCCTCATTGTAATGACCTGATCCAGGCTGAATTTTTAGTTTAAATAACAAGCTAGAGCAATTTGGGAACTTTATGGGGAGTAAATGAAAAGACAAATGGCATTTCTTAAGGACAAGGAAGCAGCTGCTTATCAGAAAACACGCAGGAAACACACTGAGCAACAAAACAAGCTTCCTATCCTATGCCATGAATATAAACTGAATAGATCAGTGGAGGCAGAATCTATCTGTGGAGCAGGAGCACCAGCTGACTGAATTTTGGCAAGCACCATTGCATAAAGTGTGATCCTGCGACATCCAGTGTGTTGGTAATTTCCCAAGTGGCACGTATTCCTTGTTAAGGCTGCCTAATTTCAGTGATTTGGTATCACACCAGGAGAAATTAGTATTTCTGTGTGTCAGCTGTGGTTGTCCCTCATAGTCTACTATCCTTGGTACACAGTACATTATGAGTTGTAGCCTTCCACCCCAGCAGCTTTCTGAATGCTGGTTCATGCTTTGGATAGACTTTGGGTTAGTGCCTGTATTTTCCCCACAGCTAAATGTGATCCTTGTTTTTATTGCTTTGTATGAAGAAGTTAGTACTATTTGAGCATTATTTACTGTGCATGACATTTTATCTCTTTGCTGCATTGCTTACAGTGCAGCTTACAGAATAGCAGCTCTGGTAGAGAGGGGCACTTGGGGATTCACAGGTATCTCCATAAACCCTCATACCTCTTTAGGTGATTGAGTCAATAAACCCAGTTTCATTTTGCTTTCCCTTTCTTTGTTCTTACTAAGACTGTGTAGAAGAATGCAGAAACTTTGCTTATGTTTTCTCACTGTAGCTGCAGGCTGGAGTCATGAACATGATATCACAATGAGAGCAAGCTGTGAATTCAGCTTTCCAAAAAGCACGAATGAATGAACTTTTAACCTCCCCCCAAGATCCTGGTCCTAGACAAACATCCTTAATAACATAGTGCAGTAAAAAGAACAACATGTTATATGCTGCAAGCAGCTCACATAGATTTGAAAGAGTAAGCTTAATTCTGATCTCAGAGATACATTTATTGCACATTGAGGACAGAAAGGCATGTAAATTCCTGATCTTCCAGGTGTTCTCACACAAGCATATGCACAGATGTGTATCATATTCAGAATGATTATTCCATCCAAAATATGTCCAATCAACTCCTATGAAAGAACAGGTGTAGTTTAATTGCACATAGCAAGCATAAAGAATAAATTAAAAGGGAGAAAATAGAAGCATGCTCTTAGGTAAAGTTGGGTTCTAGTAGTCTTAGAAATGTGTAGTATGGTAGTTGAGCTACTTAAAAAAGAATGAATTTAATTAGAATACCTAAGTTTCAAAAAATAAATTGAAAAATAGGTGAATGCATCAATGTTATGAAATCTGACAGGCCTAGTAACGCTGAAGGCAGCATGGCAAGAAACCAGTGAAGAGGTGGAATTTTTTTCCTTGGTAGTCTGGTGATGATTGGAATCAATCATTGATCTCACATGGAATGAATAGATTTGTAAATATATAGATCTTTCTCACAGTCATCTTTGTTTCTTGGTTCCTAGCAGAGTAAGTTTGTCAGAATGTGTCTTTGGAAGGTCCTGCTGCATTGAGCACATTCTGTTCTCCAGAGAATCTTAAAATACATGGGACAGAGTGTGAGATTAGGATGCCTAAAACTGTTGTCCAAAACACTAGCACAGGTAGTACAAAATGAGCAATAGTGTTCTTCAAGTAGGACTGTTGGTAAATACACAATAAATTCTGAATGTATTATCATTATCACCTTGTGTTAAGGATCAAAAAGGCGACAGAAAGTTCCAAATCACATAATACAATAATCCAATTTCACAGTATGAGACGATGTTCCAAACAACAAGCAGAAGGATTTCTAGAGTTTATGACAGATAGCTGTCCAATTGAATTTTAGTAGGTTTGACAAAACCGTATTAACTAGAATAATTTATGGGGTGGGTGGGTGTGATTTGCTTGGGGTTTTTTTTGGTTTTAATAGAGAATAGAACAAAAAGGAATTACATTTCAATATGCACCCAAACAGTAACATTTACAAGGCTTTCATTACCCTAGGCAAGATGTCTATGAGAAGCCCTGTGTGAGTTAAAAGGAAAAAGATTTAAAATGTTAGGAAATTCTCTAATCATCTTTATCAGTTACCTGTCTCTGAGATCTTAAGAAGCCCAGTGCCTCCTCCTAATTTTAGGAGCCTTGCTCCTAAAGATTCAGTCATGTAATGGAAAACATATTGTGTGGTTTAGTATGTGACAAATCACACCAACTCAGCTAAGATTTCAAGTTCTGAATATTAGAGAAAGCTGTTCAGAAGAAATGTGAAAAAATAATTAGGAAATTATAATAATGAATGAGGTGAAGTATCCTCTTGCAAATATTCAACAAATTTAAAACCAGGATATTCACTGGATATATGCTTTGTGATGGATTATACGTCTGCCTCTGCTTCAAAGTTCATGTTGCATCCATTAATAGACACTGGTAGAGGGAAGAGACAATTTTGGTACCCAAGATAGAATATCATATTCCAAAGGAAAACTGCTTGTACTAAACTGGTTAGAAAAGGATTGCAAGAATGATGTAATGGCAGCTCTGGGTACAATGATGGAGCTGAACAAAAAGGCTAATGCTGGCCACAGCTGTAAGTGAAAAAACAAATCCATGAAGAAAGGAGAACTATCTAATACTCTCATTTGAAAATAGCTGGTGTTTAATTCCATGGATCATAAACAGTATGATTATTAGTACTTGCTAGTTCGATGGCAGTCAGGGAATTAATTGAAATTGTGATTCTAGAAACAGAACAGACAATTGTGGCTTCTAAATACTCTGCCATGTATTCTGGAATTATTTTCCTATAAATCTCCTCTGTGCATTTCCTACAAAGATTATACCACATGTATTTATGACAACTTGGAATCCTAGAGAATTGCAAATTAGGGTAGCAGAAGACAAAGTAAAATGTGAATTACAGCTTGCCCTGTCGCATAAAAAAACCCAAGTTCTGTACTTTTGCAACTCCCAAACAGAGATCTTTATGGAATAAATTGTTCACAGCATTTAGAGTAGCTGTGTGATACAGTCATGGGATCCACGCATGAGAAAAAACCTGCAGGCAATAATTTTAAAAGTCGTAGTCTGGTTCTGAAAGAGAAGAAGCAATGACTTTGTTGTCTGGGAAAGAACTGTAGTTTAGATGGGTGAAGAACCTGTGCACTCTCCCCTCAATGAACCCAAATAATTCCTGTTAAGTTTAATCAGGTGGAATGCATATTTTGCAAGGAATTAATCCACTTAGTCCACATAGCTAATGATATCCTTTGCAACATACACAGCATGAATGAAAAATCTTGATGTGAAACTCTGCCCACTCATTTCCCTTTCCACAGTGCAGGAGTGGAGACCGAGTCAGGGACAGCTTTGATCTCTGTCAGTACGAAGGCACAGAGACAGGCAGGGCAGGCTAGGCTTAGAGAGAGGACAAGTCTGGTGCCCTCTTTTTTGGTGTATAACTACTGCTGTGTGGCCTTTTTGAGTACTGTGGAGTTACGGTTCAGGAGCTGAGAGGTTCCCAGCAGCCCAGGGCTGTTTTTTAGGCAATGGAAAGGAGTCCTTCCCTGCTCTTTAAACCATGCCCTGAGTCATGAAATTGTGTGGGAGTGGCATGGCAACCACTTATAATACTTACCTCAAGAAATTCAGACTGGAAAGGATCTTTTAATCCATCAAGTGCAATTCCTTCCTACCAAAGGGCTCTTTTCATAAGTTCTGCATCATAAACCGGTCATAAAATTCTGTAAAATGTTTGGGCAGGTAGCTTTATTTTCAATTAATTATTCCTCTTCATACTCTGCTATTTTACTATTTCTTATGTGCATAACAGTTACTAAAAATTATGTCCAACTCTCCCAAAATGACAAAAGCACATTTTTTAGTACCTCTTCAATTAAAATAAGGTAGTTGATACTTCCCAAACATGCTTGTGTTCACTGTGCAAATGCACATGAACTAGCTTTAAGCAAGCGAGGTCAGCAGTGAGGGGCTGTCATGTTCAGAGCTCTGCTGAGAAACAAAATAAATTGATCTGTTAGGTCTGTGCTCTGTCTTAGGGGCCAATTGCTTGTGGTGCTGTCAGAGCCAGGGCATGATTGTGTGAGGCTAATTTCAGTTTGTTATTGAGATGCTATAGGGTGCACCAAGGATTTATTCGCTGGAAAGTCACCAAATCTTATGTTGTGACTGATGTGGGGAAAAAAAAAAGCAGCAATATGGGAGAAGAACAAAGCCACTGGTAACATTTTTTTATTAAGTATTTTGATACTTAATAAAAAATTTGTTGCCTTTAAAAATTACTAGTTCTCAGTTTTTTCACCCAAAATCACTTCCATCCCTGTCTTTCTTGTAGCTGCCTAGTGCATGGCTGCCACATTACTTCCTGTTGTTCAGAAGAGTTAGCATGCAGTGGTTAATGTCGTGCAAATCATTATCCATAATCAGCAACCAGTTATTGAATTTCCACATGTAGTATGGGAACAGGGTTGTGTTGTCCTACGCAGTTATTTCTGGAACATAAATGGTTTCTTTTTATTCAGAAATATCCCTTTCCTTTTACGACGAATCGGTTGTAATGTAGTTTTATGTTATAGGCAAAACCATTTAGCAAATGAGAATTTGCTAAAACTTCTTCACCAGTAGGGTTGCCAAGCACTGGGACAGGCTGACCAGGGCAGTGGATGAGTGACCATCCCGGAGGTATTTACAAACATGCTGATGTGGCACTCAGGGACATGGTTTACTGGTGGACTTGGCAGTGCTGTGTTAATGATTGGACTTGATGATCTTAAAGGTCTTCTCCAACCTAAAAAATTCTGTGATTCCAGGCTCACAGTAATTATCTTTATTAATACTTCACTTGGCTGCTGATATTAGAATCTTTAATTGTAAGTTAATGCTCTCTTTCTCCAGTAGGGTCACAACTTTCTATGTTACCTTTTGTCTAAATATCCTAAATGCACAGAGCTTACTAATTTTAACTGTGACTCACTCCTAAGTTATCGTGCTTACAGTATATATGCTTACAGAGTATCATGCTTACTATAATAATAAAGGAGATAATCTCACGCATGATTATACCATGAAATAAAAATGATTGATTCTATCATAAACTTATCCCAGTCTCAAACTCAACTTTTCCTTTACTCACTGTTAAGTTTAGAAATTCTACACTGGGATTGTGTAAAATCTTTATAAGTGAACCAGCCTTGACAGTATACTCTTCCTCATGCTATTTGGTGCAGGTTGAGACTGGAGATCTGGGAGATGTACACAAGATTCGAGTCAGCTGTGATGATGTCCCAGGCTTTAAGGGCTGGCATCTGAAGTCTTTTCACTTACAAGTGCTGCATATGAAACAAGAATTGTAAAAGAATTCTCCACAGTCACTAAGGACCAGAAAACTTTACCAGGTAGAAGCATCAAGAAGACATAAACACTATAAATTAACTGCTTGAAAATAAATAAGTGCCATAGATATAATATAGTGATTTGTCTGAATTTCATACCTTCAGTGGCTCATAGGCACCGCAAGAGCGCTGAAAATTATATTTTAATTTTCCAGTTAAGTTGCATGTTGGATTTTACAGTTGCTAAGTCTTCTGCATGATTTTAAATGAGAAAAACTGAGCAACACAATTGGACATTTTAGGGAAATGAACACGTTCAAAGCCATGGAAATGATTTGTTCTAGAGTAACTATTGAATTACTTAGCTTATAATAGCTTTACTTGCTAATGTAAGTATCAGAAGTGTTGCACGGAAAGGTTGGGTTTTTTCCTAAGGACTACTTTTTTGCCATGTTGAGAGTTCTCAGAGATGTCCTTGGAATGTGAAGACTTACAGAAGTCCTGCATTTGTTCAGAAAAGTTAACAGTTACACGTGAGATAAAAATAATTAGAGACATCACTGCTTTGCTAAACTAAAGTTCCAGAAGTTTGGATCCCTGAATACTAAAACCTATCCGTGACCTTAAAAGAAAGTATTGTGTTACATTAATTAAATGTTAACTCCTCAGAACTGTACGTTAAAAACAACATTTGAAAAATTTTGGTTATTCTTTTTGTGTGAGGCTGAATATATATGCAATTAAATGATCTTCCTCAGAAGAAAATCTGATCTGACTGTAGAAGTTTATTCATACAAGATCAATATAAAGGCAAAGAATTTATAGTTTCCTTCTTTCGGTTACTAAGTGCATTTTGTAAATTTTTATACTTGTATGTCATGTCATGCATCCAGATGCTATGTAGCATCTGTTTCTAATTTAAATTTGCAAAACCTTATTCTTATTCTTATTCTTTTACCTGTGTTAATTATTATCTATTTCAAAGATAATTCAGTTTTTTAAT
Source organism: Motacilla alba alba (assembly GCF_015832195.1). Classification (NCBI taxonomy): domain Eukaryota; kingdom Metazoa; phylum Chordata; class Aves; order Passeriformes; family Motacillidae; genus Motacilla; species Motacilla alba. Next base: position 112,873,759 of record NC_052017.1, read on the forward strand.
TAGTTTTTAGTTTAGTTCCCAAACTAACTCAAAGGAGTTCTTACTTTCCAGATCTTGCACAATAAAACAGAATGGGGCAGAATTTGCCTAGATGTATAAGTCTAAATTGTCCAAGTCCAATTTCCATCAAATTTCTAAGAAAGTGAATGGAAAGTCTTCATTGAGCCTAGCATGAAGAGATCAGATTCATAAAGAGTAACCTGATTATTTCTTTCACTGTGTAGCAGATTTTTTTTTGTAACTGCAGAAATTAAAAAAAAAGGCTATGGTCTTGCTAAATATTCTGTGTTGCTGTTTTATTTTAAGTACAGCTTGTACTTAATCAGCTTTAATTAAACCTTTTCTTTTCTTTTTGTACAGTATATAAGTATGTTGTTTCTGTACATATTGGTGACCACTGAGGAGCAGGGACTTTTGCTAATCTTTATATCACTCTCTATGGCAAAAGAGGAGACACAGATGTGAGAAAACTTCATACATCTCTAATGAAAGGAAGGAAATTTCAAAGAAATAAGGTAATGGCACCATATTGCAGTCTTACATGTGCAGGGGTTAGCACTGCATTAAATATAGCTTAATGCCTGCTCAGAATATGTCTAGCTAAATAGGCAAGAATTTAGAAACATTCATAGAATTTATCTTCCAGATATTCACAATAGAACAATATAAATGTTTTTTATTTCCTGTACAAGAACATACCCACATGGGAATAAAGGCTTCACATGAGCAATACAAAGCAGATTAGTGGGGAGAAGCTCTGTGATCATGCTTCTGACTTCTTCTGTTCCAAATTTAAGACAGAAAAGGGAGTGAAAAATTTAAAAATCAGGGAAAAATTATTTACAGAAATTTCCACAAGACTTTTGCAGTCTATGATGCTTCTGAAACCAAAATCCCACTTTGAAACACCAACTCAATATCAGCAAGTTAAGACAAGAAACAAAAATTCCATTTAGAAAAAGAATGCAAAAAACCCCCAGTGTTTCTAGATAAATAAAATTATTATCTCGTGAATTAGACTTTCACTCACTGAACAAGGACACTTAGAAAAACTTATGCAAAAGTGTCCATTGTCAAGGAGAGGCTTAGATTTCTGTAAATAATTTTATTAGATAATTACCACCACACTTATTTGGGTAAAAGTGGAGTCAGTAATGAACTGAGAGAATTTCTAAATTTCATTTCAGAACCATGCCTGTATATGGAAGACAGCACTATATTGCAATTATTTTAATTTATGTTCATACATGGATTTATTTCCTAAAATATTTAATTAATGAAGTTAATGATTTCTGCTCACAATCTGCTGCTGGGTTCTGACTATTATTAGAAAAAAAAGATCCTTTTGTTATATGAAAATACTTTCAATATTAGTAGCAGAAAATATGCTTCTCCAATATTTTATTTAAAAAGTAATAGAGACAACACATAGGGCTTTGGCAACTACTGTATTCTTTTAGAGGTGAGCTTGCTAATATCTTGTTTTTTTAATTGTTTTGACATCCAGTTTAGTTAGTTCCTACTACTGAATTCTTTTATTTGGATTATGGTGTTAATTATATTCCTAGACATTGCAGTTCAAACTCCAGTTGTTCAAAACTTTTTAACCTTTAGCAGTTACCGTGACATCCATCTGGCCCTGGCTGGGCCTTATACAGAACATCTGACTTTCTTACCAAAATTTAGTGGGGCATACAATTTATTTCTTTGCATTTCTTATTTTTACTTACCTTGTCTTTCTGATCCCTTTTCTCATATACTACCACTTGTGTTTACTTCTCTCATGTCTTTCTCTGCCTTCTCCATTCTGCTTCCCTTCCCATCTCTCATCTTTTACTCTTCACTTTCATTTTAACGTCCTCCCTTACTCTTCTCAATTTGCTCCACAATTATTTTCATTTTATTAGGAAAATAAAAAGCCAGGTTTTCTGACTACTGGAGAAGAATTAGAAAGCTATCTTGGAGTAAAAACACTCTTTAGATTTCTAACTTTTGTTTAGAACTACTAATACGTACCTAGACTTGTATGATAAGCTTTAGAAACTAGATAACTGAAAAACAGAAATTTCATTAGAACCAAAATCTTATCATAACTGACTGTCAGAAAGTTGAGGTATATAGATTTTAATGTAATATGAAATGATTGATGCAGTGATACATATTGACCAAACATCAAATAAAATTAAAATGCATCATTAATGATGAATATAGGATTAAATGTTAGTTCTAATCCATGTGTGCTTTCATAGATTCAGCAGGGAGATGCTATGTTAAACTTTACAATGAATCAGACTTTAAAAATTTTGAATTCTCAGATGAATTCAGGCCAATATTTTCCCTGAAGTTCAAATCAAAATTCTGTTTTATTAAGTATTTCCCTGTTTTGCAGGTGGATTCATTTTTGGTGGAAGCTCTTTCTCTGAGTCATTTGCAAAAAGTGGTCATAGGTCATGATGGAGAAGGCTACAGGGTGGGGATGTACCTCAAGATGGCAACAGTCAAGGAATCACTGGATTCAGACAAAGAATGGGTCTTTCCACTGTGGAACTGGCTTGATACTCATCTGGGTTTATGTGAGACTGTTTGCGAGATTGTAACAGTTGGTAAGTTCTGCAAAACTGACCTGCTCACTTTTATATACATGTATTTGACTACAGCTCATTTGGATGTCTATAGTATCCTTCTTTCATTGAAAATGTGAATTTTCAGTTTGATCTTAGTGTTATAGCAGAGCCACACCTGGTAAGGTCAAAGTTAGTATAATTCTGTCTAGTCGATGTGTTGCATATGGAACACCTGCCTTCCAAATTAAACACAGCACATTTCAATGAGAGATGAACAGCCAAGCTTAGTATGTGCGCATCGTGGGTATAAATAGCTTAAATTTTATGCACTATTTTTCAGCCTAGAATCTCATTTGAAATCTAAAGAAAAATTGCTTCAGTGAAATGAGCCTAGTCTTTACCTGTGAGAGTATTCCACAGCACAAGGCAGCAGTTCTGGTATGCTCGTTTCTACTCATTTCACACCTACTACTATGCCATGATTTGCACAAATCTAAACCTGGATGTACTTGGCAAAAGAACATTTACAGCAGGACCTTTAGTCATTCAGAAGTAGTAAAAGACTTCTTTCAATCCTGTGGAAAGAATTCAATGCAAAAGAAATGAACTCCAGAACTTTGTGCAGAGAAAGTAAGACACAAGATGTCCTTGATTCAGTTGTGTGGTTTTTCTGAGTTGTAGAAAGTACATTTTCCTGAGCTGTTCCTCTTCATGAAATCCTTTTCACTTAGCTTAGACTGGTTAAAACAGAACTAAAATGAAGAATAACATCAATTAATGAAGAAAAAGAGAGGGAGATAGTGGTATTGATCTTCTGAGCATCTGGCAAAACACTTTGTGTGTTTATTATAGGTTACCTGTCAGTCTCACATTATTAAAACACCTATTATTTTGCTAGGTAACATCTGGTGACAAGCAAAGTTCATTAGAATTGTTCATTTTGCATTAGGTGCCTACATGCTACATATGGCTACATGCTCTTAAATGATAAATTTGCTTTAGTAACACTGATTGCTTTTTAAAGAACAATTACTTAGACCTCTAAAAGCTAACTGAATATTCTCTTACAAATGACTTCCAAACATGACAAGGAAAATACACTGGCATCAAAAAATGCCATTGAAACTAAATTTTAAACACTGAAAGAATATTAAGCTGCTAAATTCTTCACAAAAATATAATAAAGATATTGATGTGTTAGTCTTAGTGAGCAGTTGCTATAGATACAACATAACCTGCAAAAAGAGCTTTGTTTGTGTACTGTAAAGGCTGTGGTCCTGCAAAATTATGCCATTCTCTCATGCTGTCATCTTTCCTTTCTCTTAGATAATTTTTAAAGGTAGAAGGTCAACTCTTAGTCCTAAACTGCCTGAAATCAACATGAAGTCATCAGGTTTCTGGATAATGGATATCACTGGATCTGACTCGAGTGCTGAAGAGGATCCAATATGCCTTTGTTTTATCTTCTATGGCAACTTGAGTCACAAAAAGTTGCCACTTCAAGTCACAGGAAAAGCAATTCAGATCAAAGTACTTCAACCTTTCTCTGTTGCAAGAAAAGCCTACGAATCATGTAGCCAATAATCCACTTAATTCTGAGATAAATTGTTTCTTTAAACTGAACTACCAAATTGATTTTTAAGTCCTCTGTGTAGTTTGGCGCAGATCATCATTTTTGTTTGTAGGTAGCAACGCATGAAAAATGGTTTTTGAATGAACAAATTCTCCCAGTGTCTCATACTGAGAATGTTTAAGTGAGTGAATTGGTCCCTTGGTGCATATCACAGTGTATAGCACGTGGCAGGTACTGATTTACAGGCTTTGTTGATTTCACAAAAATCAGCAATTTGTAAGCATACAATATGCCATGGGATACTGTAGAGCTTTTGGGGCTGATGATAGAGAAGGAAGAATCATAAATGAGATTAAATGCACAGAAGGTTAATTTTTTTCTCTCTCATGTAATTTATTCATCCCTGCCATCAGTTTCTCTGAACTGCTTATTCTAGTATGGCTTCTCTTTTTCTCTCTGTTATTTATTGTCTCTTCCTTTTTCCCCTTAATGAATTGAATTTTATGATTGAGCTAAAGAAATAATTTGTTGTATTTTGATGCTTCTCTTTTCTTTAGTGAGAAAGGAGCTAAGCAGATGAGACTAACCACAAACATGATCCAAAATGAGGAGTACTCAGAGGGTTTTTCCAAGCTATTTACAGGAATCTCCGGTAAATACAAAAAAAAGTAGTGTGAAGATGGAGGTGCCCTGTCAGAGGAAAGGCTGAAGTCAGGTCACGTGGACTTCTACTTTCTGGGCATATCTAAAATGAAAGAGCAGGGGAAAGAATCCAAGAAGTATCGAGTAGGAAAACACAACTTCTCTTTTCTCCCTTTTTTTTTCCTTAAAGTGAAAAAAAATATTCATTTTAAACCACTAATTGTAATATATAAGGCCTCCTCTGCTTTCACCCACTCAAGCAATGAGATGGTACACCTAGAGATGCTGCATTATCCCCAATAGAACTAGACTGGATTTTTTCTCAAGTACGAATGCAAGATTTTAAAGTACAACTTCTATGTTCTACAGTGAGGATGAAGGAGCTCTTGGATATTTGCTCAAAACTGGATTAACTTTCTTTCAAATTTATAAATTATTGCATCATTTTTATTGTTGTAAGAAATATTTCCAATAGTATCCAAAATTTTAAAAATTGGCTAAATCTTCTGTGCCTCAAAATAATCTACTGAATCTATGTGATATATATGAACACAATGCCTTGCTCTGTGTACAAATTTCAACAGTGACTGCCATTGCTTGTACCTTAATATCAAACCTCAAGCATTCCATCTCCTCATTCATGTTTTTAAATCAATTTTGTATTAATTAGAAATTAGTAAAGTTGATTAGAAAATAGTACTAGTTATAAATCTGCCCCAATTTTTCAACTACTGAAGTTTGTTTAACTGTTGCATACAGCTGCCAACTATGTTTGTTCTGGCCCAATTGAAATGACATCCATTCATCTTCTCTTTCTCCTCACACAGGATGAACTGGCAGGTATTGGCTCAATATACAAAGTTCAGGTAACTGGCCCACACAGTGAGCTAAACCAGCCATGGCACTTAGATTTACTGCATATGAAGCACACAGGTACAAAGGAAGAGATGTATTTAACTTTTGATTGCTGGTTCAACCCTAGGAAGACAAATGTGTGGAGCTGCCAGCTCTCTATGCGGATCAGGAACCTTTGCATGGTAAGCTATGTCCTTTTTTGTTACTGGGGTCAAGATCTGTCTCTGAAATACCAGTATATCTCTTTTGGGCCAAAAATACTGTGTGAAGATTTCCATAAGAATTTGATATTAAGGAATTGTGATGGTTTTGAACATGCATTTACCACAAAAGAGAAATCATTGGTATAAGGATTATAAGAGATGCTCTAACTGATGATACCAAACACAATTTTTGGCTTCTTTCACATTAGATGGTGTTCCAGTTTTGTTTCTTGATTGTTTATTATCTCTTTAAATTAATGCTCTGTCAGCTGAAGATGAGTACAAAATATCATCTACTGTGTGATACTATTTGTCTCTTCCTATTCACAAAGAAATGTATGTGATCTGGAAACAAAGTTAAGAAAGAAAGAATTGCAGACCCCCTGCACAACACAGGTAGAATTTTTAAAATGCCACACAGTCAGCCAGCAAAGAGATATTCAAGAATTTCAATTAAACTAGTGTTTTATTGATGTCAATGAGAAGTTCATAGCACAGCAAGTGATATTCTACAAAAATACACATGAGGTTGCATGTTTCTCTGCTGTTAGTAACACATGTGAATGATATGATGCCAGAGAGATAATTGAGTGATTTCTGCCAACTACCCCCAACCACTTCCCCTGGAACAACCAATTGTATACTGATAACTTGATCACTAGTACTTAAGGACAAGCTTCCCATTTATTCAGCTCATTAGAATAAAGAGGATTGATGGAGAGAGTAAAGATCATATATTGAGGCTTTTAGTGCCAGTTAAGAGGTTTATTGCTAGAGGCTATAGTACAAAGAGTGTTCTGCTTAAATGGAAACTAATAGAAAAAGACGGAAGCAGCCCAGAAAAAGAAATAAAATAGACCACATGGACTTTTGCAGACCATGCTCTAAAGAGAGTTTCCTAAATATTTAATCTAACTTAAAGTTGAAACTTGAAAGAAACAGCAAAGACCTTTTAAATTTCTGGTTTGTTGTGGGTTTGCATAATTAAAAAAATTGTCACCTTGTATTCATGTACTGAAAAATCTTACCATTTTAGACTTTTGATCCTTCAGATTCAAAAAACATTGGGTGTTGGATGTAATATTTGCTGGATTTACAATCATGAACATAGTCACTCTAGACCTTATTAAAAGGCCCTATTTCCCTAATTTATTTAAGAAAAAATGAGAAGGACTGTATATATGAACAATTATTTTCTGAATTCAAACCTGTTAAAATTTTTACTGCATATAAAAAGTACAAAAATTTTAAAAAGTTAAAATTCTAGAGTACACCTCTCAAAGCCTCTATTGTGCTAAGAGCCAAATGGAGATACTGTCTGAAAGCATTATTCTGATATGTAAAGTAATTAATTATAGAGGTGTATTAGAAATTTAGGGTGTTTTTATTGGAAAATTTCTGGGTAAGGACATGTATATGCTCTCTCTCAAAAATTAATCTTTAGGTGGGAGTATCTACAAACCTAGAAAGTTTCTCCCAAACCATTTTGTGGAGTTCAGTGATTTGCAGCTGGAAGTGTTAATATCACTTTTATTCTTTGTGGTCCAAATACTACTTCAGTCTAAAATTTATTCTTTGTTATATTTTGGTTTTATTCATAGACATACACACAAGAAATTAATAAAAATAATAAAAAATAATATGTATTTACTCTTCTATCTTTAATTTATAGGTTTTTTTCCCTTTTTAAATTAACATTACGTGATTGCTTTGAGTTTTGCAATATGTTGGCTTACATCTGAAAGAGAACTTTTATAAATAGGATTGGGAAGAGACAAAGAATGAAAAGCTTGAACAAAATACCTTGTCTTAGTAGATTTTTGTTGTTTGGGTATGCTGTTCATGCAGACCACAATCAGAAGGCTCTCAAACTCAGCCTAAAAACTTTTACCCCATTTCCCAGCATCCCCTTTCTGTTACTACTCCTTTCATAGGGGCTACTTTGTATACTTTTATTTCCCTTAAATAGTGGAAAATTCATGGTAAATATTTGCTATGACTACATTGAGCTTTAAATTATGCATCAATAGATTCAGCAGATTCAGCTGAAAGTGCTGACTCAGCAGAAACACTACATACATTTCTAAGCTAAACTTGTGGGTCTGTATATTAATGATTCAAATATTAATGGACAAAAGCAGCAAAAAATGTGAGCACTGTGCTTTCTCATCTACCCCCACATAAGTGGACAGCCACATAGACCAAAATATTTTGATCTTATTCATACAAGTAGCCTTTTGACTTCAACAAATCTGCTCACGTGGCCCAGTTACATAGAGGAGGCAACACTTTGAACCAGCAACACAGAAACTTCGTATCCTAACTCCTCTGAAAGACAAATGCCATTGGCTAAAATGCTAACTAAAGTGTCACCTGAAGAGCTCATGTATTTTCAACCATCTGGAACTCCAGAAAGATCAAGTCTGTGTTGCTGAGCTGACTTTAATGCAGCTATGTTGTCCTTTACCTGGCAGCACATATTTAACTCCCTTGAAGAAAGGAATGAGATATGTTAGGGCCCCAGGCTGGGAAAACTCTTGGTTTACTGGGAAAACTCTTTATCATCAAATATGAGTGATACCATCAATTATAAGAATTTGCTCAGTCCTTAGTTTAAATTATTAAAAAAAATAAAAAAGTCCCAGCTGGAGTCCCTGAAGCAAATAGTGCTGCAATGAAAAAAAAATACATATAAGCAAACAGATTTTCTCAGACATCATCCTCATGAAGTAAAAGGTAAAGATAAATAAATACATTTCTGAAGTTTATTGCAATGAGCACACTTTCATCAGCAGACTTATGCAGCCCTTATTATTTATTGAATCCTTTTAAATATTAATGTTACGGTCTATACCAACCCACTCTTTAAAACTGTTAATCTTGTTATGGGACCTTTTCATTTTAGAAATAGAAAGAAATAGCTATATGAGATGTCACAATATTTGAATTCAGACCTTTTGATTATAACACTCAACACGAATAGCACCAACTTGTGAAAAGAGCTGTAAGAAAAGCTTAAAATAAATATCCTCAGAACACTTTTTTTTCCCTCCCTGTTTTCCTATCACCTACGCATAAAACTAAATGACAGCTTTAGCTTCTGGGTTCATTGAATCATTCTTAAACCTACTAGAACTTTCCCATAATTATAATATTTTTAAAGAATGTACATTTTAAATAGACGATTTCTATCTTGGAAAAAATTTGATAGAAGAAGAAAAATATACTAAGAATATCAGACATTTCCAGGATGTATACTCAGATCAGACATTTCCAGGATGTACACTCAGATATTCATGTATCCTATGATGTACATTAGACTGAAATACATGTTTCAGACTTGAATAATGTGCATTTCTGTGCTTTCTAGCTTGTACTGTCAGCTGTGAAACTGAAAGTGCTTTGTTTCTCCTTGATTTCATGTCTGTCTAAAGCACCACTCTCCTCCTTTGCACACCAGAGTTGCCTGGGAAAGCAGATATTGTAGAGCCAGCCAAGTTCCAGAGAGGGACAGGAGGCAGAGTGAGGCTAGAAGACATGTGGATGTAAATGTCACATAGTCTAGATGTTGTCTATGTTTTACTGCTACAGTGATGAAGGCTGTGGGAGAAAGGGCTGATAATTTTTGGTAGTCAAACATTGCTCAGGACTTGTAAAATGCTGGATTTTAAGGCTGCTCAGTTCTTAAAAACAAAGTCTTAATGTTTGTGATAAACAAATTTCAAGACATAATACGAATGTTTTCAGATACATTCTTGGTACATGTGCAAGAATCTTGCTCATCACCTGCATCCCAAATGTTACTGCATTTTACAGTGGAGAAAAATGTTGTCCTTATAAAAATATTAGACAGTCTTGTTTTACAAACATGTGTTGCTACAAGAGCCTAGCTTTTATTCTTAGGCTGAAGAAGGAGGAACATTTAGACCATCTAAATTTAGACTCGTGAGTTCTAGTGTTTATCTCTAGAATGTGTGGGAACCCATCAGAGGTGTTTTCTGTAGCACCTGCCTTCCCCTGCTCGCTACATAAGAATCTCAGTCCTAATATAGCCACCACAGTTAGATTCCTAAATTGACAGGACCAGCTCATAACACAAATGAGCCCAGATGAACACACTATGCAAATGATACTATTATAATCTGAATTAGAGCACACAACACCAGAAGGAAAAGAAAATCTATCTCCCAAAAACCTTTCTTATTTTGTCCTGGGCTCCTTGTTGTTAAAATGATGTAAATAACAGCAAATGTTGAGATTATGACCTGCTTCTGTTTAAGTGTTTCCTTGTTCCTTGTTTCCATAGGAAACTGAGGGACTAAAATAGGTCATTTAAAAAGTGAACATAGGAGATTTCCATGAAGTTTCCTTGTCATGAATTCAGTCTGGTCTCATCTGCATCACTTCCCTATGTATTGTGACAAAAAGAGGCAAGGAAGCAGAAGCTTCAAATAGGGGACATAGGTGTCTCTTCTAATCTCTGTGCTGTGACCACAGCTGAGAAAGTCAGGAATGATTTCCCTTAAACTCAAAATTCAGTTATCTGACCTGGATTTGTGGGCCATTATATCATTAATGGCAGGTTCTTTGGAGAATGATACAAAATGTCAGTAGGCTTTTCTATTTATGCGTTAAAGCTGATGTTGAAAGAATTTTTAATGAATTATTTTAATTTTGTATTAACATATTTTTAACTTATAAAACATTGTGATATTATTATGGTCTAACTAGTGATAAATAAAGATAGAGGGAGGGAAAATCAAAGAAATATTAGTAAATAATAGAAAGAAAAAGTTAGACTTTCTGAAGAGGATGCATGTATGGCTTTTTTCTTAAGAAGGATTTTCCTACCTTGTATGGAAGGGGACAATACACAGGAGATCCTGTGCTGCAACCAGCAACCAGTAGCACTTATTTTCTGGAAGTGGTGTTAGAGCAGAACAAATCTATATTCTCTAGATTGCCACCCTGTTCTGCAGCAGGAATGTGTTTTGGTTATGTGTTTGTCACCAGAACTGAAGGGACCTTGTTTGGTGGTACAAGAATTGGTATATAATGCGAGTGTCAGGCAAGACGACAAGTGTTTTCTCCTGCTGACTTTTTAGGTTTATTTTTGTCTATTTTTTCTGAAGTTGTGGAGTATGAAATCCATTTGCACATGGGAGACTTGAAGAAGGCAGATGCCACTGGAGAGGTTTATCTTCGTATACAAGGAGAAAAAAGTGACTCAGGGAAGCGATGGCTTAACTCAAAAAACAGCCTGATCACTTTTGCTAGAGGGCAAGTAAAATAAATGAGGAAAAATGTAACTGAATCTGTGAGTGTCTTTTTGTTAGAATTTATATTTTCAGAAAACCTTTCATGGGTAGAGTATCAAATATATGTTTTATATGCCATATGATGATTGTCTCCATAGCTAAGATATTGTTTTTAAGCTTCATCACTATTGTGCTACAGTAAGAGAGTTAAGGTGATAAATTAATTCTGAATTGGACTAAATTACCTCTAAGGGTTCTGTTTTAATATTCCAGACCTTTAAGGCCAGGGAGACATCATTGCTTTTTTAAAATATGCCTGTTTGTTAGAAGTGATAACATTTCTGTAGGGTAACTCACATTTGTAGCCTCTCCATCTAAAGTAGTCTATGAACTTCTCTTGTTAACTTTCCTGAACATTGTCAGTGTTCCAAGAAGACTCTTAATTTTTTCATGTTTCAAATTTTTCCACCCACTTCTTGCTTTTTGGTAAACATATTCTTGCTTTTTGAGATTAAATAGCTTTTCCTAGAAGAGTAATTCCTTGAGTTGTTATTGGCAAAAGAACAAAGTAACTAAAACAGACTTCAGATCAAAAGGAAATATCTCTTTCAAATCAGAAGAACATGTCTAGCTGATACTTTATTAGACCCTAGTGTTTAGAATTTCAGCTTGGATTTTTTATATATTTTTTTTTTGTTTTGTTTTGTTTTAAGGAAATCATGAATTGAAGTACCTGGAAATCTTCTTTTAGGGAGGGGGAGAGAAAGCATTTCACTCTTGCCAGCCAGCCAGTGTAGTTTCTTCTCTGGTGCAGAAAGCCAGAGAAATGTACTTGATATATGCTTCATTTATTCTTTATGCATACTTGTGTTTGTTTTATCTGCTTTTCTTACAATTTTCAAAGATTTTGGAAGATTTTAGAAGGTTTTGGTATGAAAAGAAACCCAGATCTTAGTCGTTATGTCCTCTGTATTTTCTTTCTCCATTGTGGAAGAGAATATGTCCAATGTCATGCTCATCAAGAGCTGATCAAGCTGGTAGCTCTGAGTTCACAAGTTAAATCTGAAAATAATAATGACAGGATAGTAGAGCTCGTCTTGTTTGAAGGAGTAATGTAGGAAGTTGTATAGATTAGTCTTTTTGATGATAATAGATAATAGTCCTGTGTAGTATGTCTTGAGGAGAGTGTCAGAGAAATCTGAACAGTAAGACTGCCTGCTACAATGGATAAGGTATCAGTACAGACCAGAAGAGGGACAGATTCCTGTTTCTTTCAAAAGCCCAAACTGTCCCAGCCTTTAAAAAAACTCTTTATTTCATAAGAATGTGTTACATTTTTGCCAAGAATAAAACTCGTAGAGAAAAGCCGGAACAATAGCACTTGACTTCTGTGAATACTCATTCCTGTGGAAGTACTACTCATCTGCAAACTCACAAGGATTTTTTCTGTATAATCCAGATTCTGTGTCAGTTTTTGAACAGGCTTGTTCAGACTTGCTAAATCCTTCCTCTGAAATTCTAAAGGGCTTTTCTATATCCTGGACTATAAGGCCCTAATCTTCTTCTTATAGGAAAGATTTCAAGTAGCAACTCTTTGGGTATATACTCTGTTGCAGTTCTCTTTACTCCAATTTACTCTCAAATGACAAATGCTCTGGTTTTAGTCATTGCTCTTTTTTTTTCTAGATGATTCTTTTGATCAATATTATTCTCACAGACATTGAAATTCTGGAACTGTGAGACAATGGGAACAATGCAAGGGTTTTATTATTTTTTTTCAAACCCACAAACTAGTCCCCAACTGTTATATTCAAACTTGCATTTTCAACCCAACTTCCCAAGACAGCTGCTTCTATGTTCAACAGAATAACTCATGAAGTCACCTGAAATGACAGTCTTAGCTGTAGAGATTTAATTTTGCAGCTGGTTTCTCAAAAGATTATATGAATCCATTCATAAATAGTATGTTTTCAAACCTAATTTCTCCAGGCCCAGTTAAAAAAAGCCAATGAATACGCATTTTAAGCAACGTGTCAGTGCACATACTTACGTGGGCTTTCCCAGAGATTATGAAGATGACTGTTCAAAGAAGAAGATGAGTATATATAGGTGGGAGGTGAATAAATTATAAAGATTTATGGTATGGAAAAAAGAAAAGACTCCATGAAGTCTATTGATCATGCAAGTCTGTTGTATGTAGAAAATTTGGCCTATTATAGAGATAATTTAAAGGAGACATCCTTATCCCAAAAGTACAGCAGTTGAAATCTTCACAGATACCATTCACTTAATTCCCATTTACATGCCTTATTCCCGCTAAATTTACTGTGAATTTTAGTGAAAATGGAATTTCTCCAGATTTTCGGAATTATTAGACATCTAGTATTTATCAGTTTCATTGCACATTAGGTTCTGGACCAAAGTAATTTTCAACACATGAGGATTCATTCATTTCAGTCCATGCAGGTATGAGAAATGAGAACTTTATTGCAAGTGTGTGTATCTGATTTTTCCAAAAATTCTTCCTACTAAATACAGAGGCATTCTGAAAATATCAACTGTATAAGAAAAGATGAGCTATAACACATAATATTTAATTATGAAGTCAAACGCAATTAAATGGCATAGATGAGATAAATTTGTTTCTATCAAGGTGCAAAACAGTGATCAGACACACCAGGCTAAACTGATAAATACTCAAAACCAGACCCATATTAAGTTTAACTAAAATATAATTTTGATTATTTTCATATTGCAGGTGGATATTTTCAAAATCAAATCTGTAAACTTTGGCAAGTTGAATCAAGTTTGTGTTGGATTTAAAAGTCTAAGAAAAGGTTGGTAAATTTTTGGTTAATGTAAGGTAATAATGATGTAGATTATTAGATTTAGGTGATTCTAGTACTTCAGAAATGTCTGAAATTTAACAAAAAAGTGTTTTTAAAAAATTAGAAAATATGAAATTGATTTCTATTTTCTGCTGGTTATTATTTATTTTGGATTATACATGCCAAGTATCCAGATACAGCTTGGTTTTACTAAAATGTGCAAGGGATTCCAAGGAAATATTGTGACAGTGTCAAATCATAAAATTATATATGAAATTGTTCTGCATTGAAGTTTCTATCTTCTTATAAGCACAGTCAACATAGCTTTTGTTTTTCATGAAGCAGTATGCCATCATGCTTTTGAAACTTGTAAATTTCTTCTGCCTGTACATTTTTAGATGATGGATAAGTCAAAAAAAGGAATTTATTTCAGGCCTATACTCTTCGATGTAAAGACAAGAACATTAAATTGGTTCATTAAATTGAGAAGCTGAATACAGCAGAAAGGCTGTACTGGCCTCACAGGTTCTTTCCTTCTAATCCATGCAAAATATTTTTTTAAGGGATCCTGCATATGTGAGGTTGACTGGCAGATAAAAAGGCTCTACTGCTGCAGCATTTTTCTCATCCTCCTGCTGACTCCAAAGCAGCTATTGTAGCTAAAAAAATGGCTTATTTCTTGAAAAAAAATACCAACAACAAAGAGAATCATGAATTGGTATTTTATTCAATCCTTTGGCTACAATTTTGGCCCATTATTTTTTAAAGACAACAGAATAGAGATTCTACAGGTATTTTACTCCTGCAGGATAATGTTGATAATGGAAATGATTGTTCCAGAATATGATAACCTGAGTCTCTTGTTCCTTCTTCTTTTCTAAAAAACCCCACAATTACAAAACGACTCTGTAGGTTAAACTCGGACTCAGAAAAACAGGATGGGAGACTATTTCCTAAATGGTAACATTAAAATGAATAATTAAACTTTCATTCACTTCAGCGAGACTGGGAGTGTAACCAAGTTTACCAAGACTCAAAGATCTGAGTCTACAAATGCCTTGTTTCCAAATAATCATGGTCTCAAATCGAGATAAAACTAGCTGAAGTTTGTTCCTTATTATCTACAATGGTATCTCTCCAGAAAGAAAGCTATGGGTTGAGTGGATTTTCTGATGGCTAATGTCATAGAAATCCTGATCCTTTTTCCATTAGGACATTAAAAATATAATTTCCTATTAGGGTTTCTTGTGTCTAAAGATTGCATACAAAAGCCTTACCATACTTTGAGATGTAATAGATCATTACAGCAAATCTATCCCTACATTTAATTTACCAAGATATGTAAAAACATTGATTATTTTGGAGTGCAATGGAACAGACAGAAACACATACACATAGCCAATATATTTTCAGAAGTTTTATTTCCTTAAGAAGTCAGTCAAAAGAAAACCTTTTACTGATTTGATGAAGGTAGAAACTATGACTGCATGCACAGAATATTTTGTTGCTTAAAAGGTATAAATTAATAATGTCCTGTTTATTTTCAATCAGATGGGTGGTTTTTGGAAAAAATTCTTATAAAAGAAGTCTTCTACCCTTTTTCTACACATTTTTTTTTTCACGATGGATGGGTCAATAAACGCTCCAAGGAAGATTTTGTGGAAGTCGCAATTCTGCTCAAAGGTAATACAAGCAGAAGTGTCCTTCATTTCCATGAATCACTCCTGCATGGTAGAGCAGTTCACAAGTGGTATAAGGCTACATCTCACAGTAGGAAGAACTTAGAATTGGTAGCCCAATGGTGGGGGGCACAGGCCTGGACCAAGGTGAATCATGCCTTCTGTGAAAAAAGGGGAAGAAATTATGCCTGGGATGGAGAAATTTGAAATGGCAGAATTGAAAGATTGTCCCCTGGCAGCACGTTTCCTGTCCTTGGAACAATACAAAGAGAAGAGGCATGGCATCTGTGTGAGTGTGACATAGATCCATGAGGCCACTGGCCTGGTTTTCTACCCCTCCACGGGGCTAAGATGAGTAATGAGGGGTTTGTGTCTTTGTTGCTGAATTTCCTGTGCTACATCCAGCACTACCAGGCAATATGATCTTTTGGTTTATACTGCCTTATAAGAGACATTGCCCTAAATATAGGCTTGCTTTTACTGCAGAAACATCTGTGGCATCTCTTCCCGTGGAAAATTTAGATACAAAAAGTAGAGGATGATGGCAAGCATGGGTGCACTGCACACAAGTACCAGAAGATGTTCCTAACATTCAAATTGTTGCATTTGGAAGAAAAGGGAAATCCCCTGCACAGGAAGTTCAAAATCTGAGTGATGCTCCCTTTTTGGTTGGTTTCTTTTCTACTTCATACAAGTCTTATCAAATAGTTTCAGTAAAATAAGAATTGTAGCCAATATGTGTGGCATTATGTGCACTGGTTGCTTGTCTATACCTGTGTCTTAAATAAACACAGCTCAGAGAACATCTCACTTGTGGGCCAAAACATATCACTTAGGAGAACTCTCTTGAGGAAATGCCAAATTTGATGGGAAAAACCTCATTAACTTTGAATTAAGTGGGGAGAAAAGAACTGGCCTTGAAAATGCAGAATTCAGTTGTACATTTCCTCCCTTTTGTTGAGTTGGCCTATGCTCTGCAACCATTTCCTTCAGTAAAAAATAGACATAATTTATGATACAAATGTGAGTCTGAATTAACTTGCACTCTTATTAGGACTTCCTCATCCTAACACTAACCTCATTGACCAATATTATTACCTGTTGAATTTATCTTTTTTTGGGTTTAAAGTATGCTATGAAAACCGTTGCATGCGACATATAGTTAATTATTACTATTTTTTTAACAGTTGACCATTGGTGATATTGGAGACATAACAAAAGTCTCCTTTGTGTTATGTGGTCCATCCTTGAGAAGAGGAATTAAACTTCACAAGGTATTCCAAATATAATACATATAAACTTGCAATAATTTTCAACATATCAGTAAGTAACTTCTGTTGACACACAGATGGTCTGTTACCTGGTATCTACAGATGACTGCCTACAGCTTGCAGATCTCTTTGTGGGCAGCTCGATCTTGTTTGCTCCTGCTGAAATGCATATTGCTACAGCTCTTCACTGGTGTGCAGACCCATTATGCACAGTTCATCCTTACATGGAAGGCAGTGTTTCCTGCTGATGTTAGGAAATCTTAATTCCTGCATGGAAGTACTGATGGTCTCCACACAGACCAACCTACCTGTGGAAGCCAATTAAGATAATATTCAGTGTCTATTCTTTGCAATATGGCCATCAGTGGGCCTCAAATCTCTGATTGTAGTTTAATACATCTTGAAGAATTCTCATAAAAAGGAATGGAGAAAGGACTTAATGCTGTCAATCTTAAAATGGAATTAGAATTTAAAAGTATCCTTAATACTTCAACTTGAAGGTTAATTCAAGGAAAAAATGTGTCAATGAGCTCTGCCTATAGGCAAGGGCAAAAAAACCCCACTGTGGACATAGCACTGAATTAATCTGAAGTAAAAGAATGATTTCTTAAACTGTGCCACAGAGTCCCTTAACCCTGCTATGGATTTGAAAGATCAAGGTGATTCCTTAAATGCATAAAGACTCCAGAAACTGTTCTGATGGGAAATGCTAGAGACAGCTGCATTCCAGACTAAAATGTGAATAGGCTTGTGGCACTCAAAGGAACATTGAGTCTGAATTTATGAGCTCCTCTCGGGACAGAGGAGCTGTTTGTTTTACATTTTCTCCCCAAATGTGTTCTGTGTCAATTAATATTGTACTCTCTATTTAGGCTATAAAAGTGGAAAGAACAGGCAAGCAAAGCTAATTTCTCATTTTAAATATGCATCTCCAGGCCATTTGATAAAGCATTCAAAAATATTTTGACACTACGTTTAAAAATCCATTATGTAATATAAGACTTCAGCCTTCAGACCTGGTGGCTCAAAACATGGCAGAAAATTCAAAAATTAAATAGTTTGCTTTCTGCTTTCTTTTCCGAAACAACCCTATGCAACTGGCGAAGTGATTTTTGTCTGTATTTTCAATTACTTCACAATTCATTTCATAATTGGTTTATTAGTAGCTATAAATTTTTACAATCTACAAGAAGTCAGTAGGTTGCTATAGACCTAAGTATTTCCTTGTATGCATGTGCAACAGCACAAGCCCCAATAACATCTATTGCTTTTTCCATTAATATGCTTATAATATCTAATACTAATTTACTAGTTTATTTATAAATTATATATATCCATGGAAGCATAATCTAAAATGTAACAAGCTGGTCTCACTTTAGTAGGATTCTTACAGTGCAGAAAAAAATAGAGGTGTTGTATAGAAACAGAAAAATGACAGGCAGCAGTCAGGATGTGTAAGCTTACCGTGAACCGGTGATCAAACACAACCCCAGCTAAATAAAATTACCTTCTTTGGTTTCTTTTTAAGTGAAAGAAGTAATATTCAAAGTTCTAGAAGTTTCTCAGAAACACAGATGAAACTGAAAAAAGGAAATAAAATCCCTACGTCCGTCTTGCTACTCTTTGTCTTCTCTATTTTGATGTTTACAGGGTTCTTCCAAGTACTGGAGTTTTTCCTATTATCTTCTACAGTTTTCTGTAAAATTCTGTGGTGAATTATATAACTTTAGCTAAAATTTATGTATTTTCTGTAACTTCTGAAGATTTATATACTATAGAATGAGTAGCTATTTCTTGCTCAAAACCAGTTTCTGGTCTTTCCTAAAATAGAATATAAACCCATTTTTTACATTTGTTTAGAATATAGAACACTATATGATTTGAAGATTAAGTTCACACTTAGATGTAATCTTAGAACTAGCAAGAATTTGTCAGGTATATTTTATTTTAAGGCCAAAATCTGCATAAATCTACACACCTCATTTTTATGAGTTCAGTTTCTGCAGGCTGTCTGCCTGCATATGCAGGTAAACCTTAGTGCAATTTTAAGACAGATAGGAGTTTGTGATATGTATTGATATTTGGGGTTGCACATATTGATAGAAGTTAGTGGGAAATATTTTTGTATAAGAAGAAGTTATACATTTAATATAAAACATTTTGCAATTGCAAGTGCAAAAAATACCTATTTTTTGGGGGCTGCAATTTTACTGGAATTTAACAATACCTAAATAAATATACCTTTTATTCAAGTAATTAATGGTTTAAGTTTGGAAATGGTTATGGGATATTGTTTACTTTCATCTGGAAGCCCTGTGACTGGTCTTGTAAATCACTGGACAGAATGAACTAGCAGTAATGGAAAATGTTAGGTCATTGCATTTCTAAGAACTCAAGGACAACACAGTCTGATAAAATTTTTGAGAGCGGAACTGTCGAATTCCCAATAATTTAGTTTGTCTCATTCAATTATATAAATATTTATACATGTCAAAGCTTGCAGTTGAAATCTGTGTGAGGACACCTGTGCTCAGGATTTCTAAACACTTGTATGTTTATTCTGTATGATGAGCACAAAGTTTTGCAGTTGCAGCTGCTGGCAGTACTGGAAGGAAGTGACCACAATAATTTTGAGAATCCTCGCCTAAGAATTCCAATTACTTAATGTCCTGATGAAATTAAGTTTTTGTTTCTTTTTGTTTCTTTTTGTTTTAAATGTCTTGGATGTGCTATTTCCATACAAAGAGATCCTGAAGACTGAAGAAACCATTTCTGCAAACTTGCAGTCATTGGCTATTTATGAAGTTCAATATTGCATGTAATAGTTACCACAAATGTTTCTAAATATACTTGATGGATTTTTACTCTGTTTTTATAACCTGGCATAGGATAGAGTACATGATCTGAGTTTACCTCCTGTGAATCTGATTTCCACCTTGACCCTCTCAGAGGGGATATGTGAGCTCCTAAGGCCGTGCTTCCTCAACTGGTTTGCATGTTCTAAGTCCACACTCTTGGAACTTAATTTCTTCACTCTCCAATAAATATTTATAGCCAAGTAGAATGAAGCTGCACCTATGTTTGCCCATTCTATTGAAATTCATTCTTCAAATAACTTATTTCCATAGGCAGCCCTGAAAGCCACTGGACACCTAATTTCTGCCAACTTTGAAAATCCTACCTGAGATTTAGCAAGACTGATTTAAAAAAATAAAAAGTAGCAAAGCAAATGTTTTTGCAAAATGGGCATATGCTATTAAGATTGATGTAACTGTATTCATTCATCTGACATTCTAAATTGCAAACACATACAGGTCAATTTAAGCTGTATCTCTCATTGATTCTTTACAAATGGGTTCTATGCTTGTGTTGATATGCAATAAAGAATACATCTAAAAGCATCAGGCTGCAGAATTAGCAGCTTGAAGAAGCTCCTCTGTTATGCAGAATCAGATAGCTGTTATAAAGTTTGTGCAGGAATTAGTAAAAGGAAGAAATGTTAGTTTCTATTGGGATGCAAACAGGAAATTAAATAATTCAAATAAATGAATTTCTTTCTCTGATCCTGCACGCAGCTTCAGCTGAAAGACCTGGACACTAAACAAGAGTTGGGCTTTCACACTGAAACCTCATGTCTGTTTGGAGAAGATGGATCTGAGACCGTGGCAGAGCTTGCTGTGGTCAGGCCAGACCAGCCACCACTCAGGGGTATGCTATTGAAATAAAAAATAAATACATGAGCAAATGCACGCACACACAGAGAATTGTAAACTGCCTAATAGGATGAACACAAGGCACAAAAATGCAAAGCATTTAATACATATTAAAAAAACACTCAAAATTTCTTTTAACTATTCTTTCAATAAACTGTGGGATCACAGAATCACAGAATGACTAGGTTGGAAGAGACCTTCAAGATCATTGAGTCCAACCCATGCCCTAACACCTCAACAAAACCATGGCACCAAGTGCCACATCCAATCCTTTTTTAAACACATCCAGGGATGGTGACCCCACCACCTCCCCAGGCAGACAATTCCAGTATTTTATCACTCTTTCTGTAAAAAACTTTTTCCTAATATATAACCTCTATTTCCCTTGGCACAGCTTAAGACTGTGTCCTCTTGTTCTGTCAGTTGCTGCCTGGAGAAAGAGACCAACCCCCACCTGACTACAACCACTTTTCATGAAGTTGTAGAGAGGGATAAAGTCATCTCTGAGTCTCCTTTTCTCCAGGCTAAACACCCCCGGCTCCCTCAGTTGTTCCTCACAGGGCTTGTGTTCCAAGCCCCTCACCAGCCTTGTTGCCCTCCTCTGGACATCCTTAAGCATCTCAATGTCCTTCCCAAACTGAGGGGCCCAGAACTGGACACAGCACTCAAGGTGTGGCTTCACCTGTAACAAGTACAGGGGAAGGATGACCTCCCTGCTCCTGCTGGCCACGCTATTCCTGATACAGGCCAGGATGCCATTGGCCTTCTTGGCCACCAGGGCACACTGCCAGCTCATGCTCAGCTGGCTGTCAACCCCAGGTCTCTTTCCGTCCCTTTCCAGCCACACCATCTCCAGCCTGTAGCACTTCAGGGGTTGTTGTGGCCAAAATTCAGGATTTGGCACTTGGACTTATCAAACTTCATCCTGTTAGACTCTGCCCATCCATCCAACCATTCCAGATCTCTCTGCAGAGCCCTCCTACATTCCAACTGATCAACACATGCTCCCAGCTTTGTGTCATCTGCAAATTTACTAATGAAAGACTCAATCTCCTCATCCATGTCATCAATAAAAATATTGAACAGAACTGCCCCAGCACAGACCCCTGAGGGACACCAGTGGTGACTGGCCACCAGCTGGATGCAGCACCATTCACCACCACTCTTGTCCAGGCCATCCAGCCAGCTCCTAACCCAGCAAAGAGTGCCAAGACCCCAAGCCATGGGCTGCCAGATTTTCCAGGAGGATGCTGTGGGAGACAGTGTCAAAGGCCTTGCAGAAGTCCAAATAGACAACATCCACAGGCTTTCCTGCATCCACCAGGAGGGTCACCTGGTCATAAAAGGGGGCCAAGTTGGTCAAACACGACCTACCCCTCCTAAACCCATGCTGGCTGGGTCTGATACCCTGGCCATCCTGTAAGTGCTGTGTACAGGTATCTAGTTAAAGCATTTTCTTCTGTTTTGAAACAAATGACATGTATTGTTTTCACCAAAATAAGTACCAATTTGAAAGTCTGAAAAATGCACAAAGCCTAGTTAGTATATTATGGCAGTTTTCAGAAAATGACTGATTTACACTTAATGAGGGACTAATTCACAGATTAAAAAAATTCAGGTGCAAAGTTGTAATGGCATGAATTGCAAAGAGAAAATGCAGGGTTTTTTAGGTTTTCTTCAAGCCCTATTTCTGCCCCCGAAGTCATATTTCATTTCATCATTGTATTTAAAATATGATAACATCTTTCTTTGTTCAGATTACATTCTATGAAATATGTAGAAAAGAATTCTAATTCATTACACTGTGAACAGAAGTCTTAGTTAAAATATTTAAAACTTTTTGCATGTAATATCTAACTGGAGGCTAGGCTGCAAATGGAAATATATCTTAAGAGTCTGTTATAACGTTTAATTCTTCCAGAACCCATTAAAAATCCTCTGTCATGCTGCCTCAAGGAATATGTACTGCATAACTCATCAGACAAAAGTCATGGCGAGCCATCCTTTGTTGTGAAGAATAATAACAATGCATATTTGTATAAATAGCTGAGCCATTTCTGCTGAACATATTAAATAATGTAGGCCATAATTCTCAAAATATGAGATTTAAACACAGTTCAGTTGATCCAGAACAAAAAGTGTTTTTCATCATCTATGTCTGTGTTTTTTCCTTGGTAGAATGTTAGAGTAGATAAATCCTAACTCAATTTAGGACATATAATTCCTACAAGAACTTCTGTTTTTTTTTACAAAGCATGATAAAATCAGTCTGAGTCTTTCAGGTGATTCCAGAATCCAGAAGTAGGATATTTTCTCCTTCTGTAATGCAAGCATGGATTCTTGCATTGATTTGTAAAAGGCATTTCATCCTTAATGCTGAAGTGTGTGCTGTGAGATAGCTAGCAATCTATATGAAAGTCAGAAAATTGATGTCAATTCCTATGACTTAATTCCTTGGTCTTTAAATTAATCTTGTACCTAAAATATATTGGTTTGTAATGTTTGGTAATTACATTGCTAATAATCTCATTTCATAATGTCTCGTGTCACTGATTTTTCATGGCAGAAGTCCTTAACTTCATCAATGTCCATACAGGAACACTGCCTGCATCAGGAACTCATACAGATGTATTTATCACAGTATTTGGAGAGTGGGGAGATTCCTGCAAAAGGAGACTAGGACACTCACATTTTGAAAGAGGACAGGTTAGTGCTGAGTAATTTTCCTTACTTTTTTTTTTTGATGAATTTATTTTATTATTTTCTTATACCATATTTCTTTCCAATTATGAAATACCAGCATGGATGTTGCACTCTGGTAACCTGTGGAAAGCATGTGTTGCTTGCTAAGTATAGGCATTTTATCTGAATTGAGATTCCAGTTTAGGAATAGTTTGAGTACAAATAAATTTAAAATCCACAAACTCTCAGTAAACATTCTCAGAATCTGGAACTGCATCTAATGATATATGAAATTCCATTGCTTAAT
This sequence comes from Motacilla alba alba, assembly GCF_015832195.1. Classification (NCBI taxonomy): domain Eukaryota; kingdom Metazoa; phylum Chordata; class Aves; order Passeriformes; family Motacillidae; genus Motacilla; species Motacilla alba. The sequence goes on from NC_052017.1 coordinate 112,897,334, forward strand.
TTTCACCTATTTGTGAAGATAATATAGAAATATCAGGGCTATTTGCTGTGACTGCTCCTTTAATTTTTATTTTTTTTTAAATATGCCCAGATAGAGTTGAAAGAAAGATTTTAAATGTGTTAGCTACTATATGTTAATTAATCCATTTATCTGTTAAATTGCAAACAGGTAAGCCTGATTGTAGACATAATTGTCTGCTCAAGATAAATACTAGGAGAGATTTTCTGGTTAACCTTTGCTTTTTACCATATTAATGATTATATCTGCACAGCATGTTCACCCATACCCTGAACTGAGAGCACTAGATCAATTCATCCTGTACAATGAAGCAGAATCCTCTGCAAATTTTCATACTGTTTCTTATGCTCTCTCATGCCTGAGATGCCATAACTTTCCTAGGCAACATGTTCCACTGCTTTCCTAGCCTTGCGCTTAACTCTTCCTTCACTAGATTTATTGGGTCTTCTTGAGCGTAGAAACTTAGAAACCAGACACATCATTTTGTTCCAGAGTCATACTCTAAGCATTGATACTTTTTCTTCCACGAATTTGTATAAATTCTTCTATAGACACCTGATAAGTGTCCATAGCCTCCTTTGTCAACTGAATTGCACTTGACCTGCTACCTGAGTAAAACTAAACTTTCACATACTACTTAAATCTCATTCCATATCTTTCTTTGGAAGACACAGTGAATGTTTTCTTCCACGTCACTTTCTCTTTGCTTCTCCCTTGCTTTATAGACCTCTACCCTCTGGGCACTGGTATTGCTGCATTGTTCTTTGCAAAGAAAAATGTCTCTGTAATCTTCCTATTTATAATTTTCCATATGTTGTTCTGACTCTTCACTAATGCTTCCTTTTTTTTTAAGATGCCATCTTTTTTTCAGAATCCTGCTGTCTTAGCCCAAACTGTGCTATACCGATGTAGGAAGAGCTTTATTATGTTGATTGTCTGGATAATATTATTAAAATACAGGTTAATCCTTGGCATTTTTGAGGGCAAATGTTTATGGACAGCTAGAAGGGTTAATCAAAGGTGTAAAGGCACATGGTAAGTGACATAATCTGGAAAAGAAGTCTAAAAACAAATAATTCACATGGCATTTCATACTGGATGTTAATACAGAGTCAGTGATACAGCTGTTAGTGATAAAGAACTCACAGCTACTATGTTGAGCTTCAGAGTGCTGAGTGTCTTCCCAAGCAGTTCCTTTGTTTTCGGGGAGCAGTTTTTGTGCTGCAGACAATGAAAGTGTTCTTCAGCTTAGGTGTGTTATGTGTTCACATTCTTCATTGTTCGATAGGATCCTGGGAAAGGGTTGAGCAGTGGGATGGCAAAATGTTCTGACCATACTGAGCTATTTAAGGTGAGAAATATTAAAGCTGGTGGCAGAGACTGCAGAAGAACCTCATACACAGTGAATGGGTAATAAAATGGCAGATTAAATTCTTTGTAGCTAAATGAAAAGCATTGGCTGTGAGGAGGAATAATCCCTTACATTTGTATGCAAAATGATGGGCTCTGAAATATGAAAGTAGTAGGAAATCATCTCCGTAAAAGCAAAACAAAATGAAAACAGAACAAAAAGTGTTTAGAAACTATTGAAAAAACAAAAAAACCCCTAAAAAATCCAGCCACCTCATGTCAGAAAACACAGTCATGCCTCCAAAGATGTTCACTAGTGCAGATGCATAATAGATGCTGTGTTTTGTTGATTCACTTGTCTTAAAAAGTGCAGGAAGAATGCGAAGTGATATGAATTATCTTCCATACAAAGAACAGTGAAGCCAACATGTATGTTTAGTCTGGAAAAGAGATGATGAGAGGAAAGGTGAGGGAGATAAAAAATATAAAATGACATAGAGAAAATAAACATTTCTATTTCTTTATGAAATACAAGAGCTCCAGAGCATTCAATGTAATGTGCAGGTGGCAGAATCAAAACAAAAGAACGTGGCTTTTTGCTCAATGTGTAATTAATACATTTTACTTTCTGGCACAAGATGTTGCAGATGGTAAAGACATATTGGTGCAAAAAGCCATTGCACATTGTCATGGAAGACAACTTTCCACTGAGGCTGTTAAGTGCAAAGACGTAATCTCTGCTCAGGCAATCTCTGAACCACAAATTGCAAAAGGCTGAGAGACTTTATATTCAAGAAGCATCTCTATGTATTTGCCTTATTTTTCAACTCTTCCATAGAAATCTGTTAGTGGTAGCAGTTGGCAACCCTAGATGAGATGGACTAGATGGTTCTGCAATTTAAAATACTACTACCAGTCTTACCTTCCTTTCACATAGAAGTACATCAATTAAAAAGTTGGAATGAGGTTTTAGTGAGAGTTTCTAAGATTAGAAGGTGAAAGGAAGGAATGTAAAGGGCAAGCTGTCTTGAGAGACAGGACTACATCAGCAATATCCCTGAAAAATGTGGAATGGACAGGCAAAGAAAACAAAGTTAAGGAAACTTGAGACACAAAAAAAAAAAAAGGATCTCTCTTCACTGATAAAAAACATGAATATAAGGAAAAGCTAGGAAGACGTGTAAGAAAATAGATTAAAATGGATTTGCAAAACAGTTTAAATAAAATCCTTTTGGCTTTCATTAATTGTACTTCCAGTAGTGTGTTTAATACAGTTCCAAATGTCTTTATACTGAAGGAAAAAAAAGAGATGTAATGACATCAACCAAAACTACATTCTTACTAACACTGAGGGAGTAGGCAATTTAATGTATTATTATAAGAATTCATTGATAACAATGGGTGATTATGACCACTGTTGTCTAATGAATGTTAATTATTATCACAAAGAATGAAACTAATGATAGGTCCCTTTCTCAATTAGAGTTAGCTGTGAAGGAACATGAGTGTTAGCAATACAGGACATTTCCTCTAAGTCAAAGGTCATGTAGACTGACAGGAAAATTATATTTGGCTTGGAACTACAAAGAATAAAATTAAAAAGCAATGAGTGCTCTGGAAAAGTTATTTGCAAGATGTTCCTCCCAGCTAGATCTTATTTTGGGCTACATATACTTACATGCAGGGGTATAACTTACCATGGTAACTGTTTGAGGATAGCGTGGATATAACAAGGTATGAATGCTGGAAGTCCTAAGGCTGTGCTAGGAATAATAACTTGGATGTTTTCTTTTTCTGATCACATTGTGGAGAATAGACTGACACAGACAGGGGAATGGACGAGATGACATAATTCATTCTAAAAATCATCTCTTCCTTCATTGCTTTCTGGTCCTCATCCTTTTTCCTGCCTGGTGGCAAATTGGTTGGCAACAAATAAAAATTATAGCGTCTGTTTCTACTATCCATCTGGGGTTTTTTAATGTCACCCACACACATGCCCATGTATCTACCCACCCACTTATATTATCTTGCACAGAACACATTCATTCTCTCACTCACATAATTTATTCATCCCAACATGCACTAGTGCAGCTGCCATTTAGCTTTTGTTTACTGGTAGCCGTAGCAATATTTAAACAGATGTCTATTTACATCCGAGGAGCGCATCAATTCTTGCCTGTATGCGTGTACAGCCTCAGTTATAGTTTCTAATGTCAGTATCTTCCTTTGTTTGCATAGTCATCAACAGTATTTCTGTTCAGCGTTGAATAATACAACATTTCCTATTTGAATAATAGGGTGTCTTAAAATGTAAAATACTTGGAAATGTTTTAAAATAAAATGTCTTATCCAAATAGAAATTTAAGTTACCAGGTCTATCCTGATTCTCAAAGAACTCCCCTTGTTTCCTTTATGAGGGATTAGTTGAACTTCAATTTCCATGAGCTTTCTCTAGGTTTTTTGATCAGAGGTTTGTTTCTACCTGAAACAAGCAGAATGTTTTTTTGCAAAAAAACCTGAACTGCAGTGGTCATGATGAAGAAAAAATGTATATATTCAAGGATCCCCATAGTTTCTGAACAGGTTCTCCAAATACAAATGTCAGCCTTTAACATCATTCCTTATTCTCAGGAAAAGATCCTTCAGCATTGAAAGGATTCGTCTTTCCAAATGCAAACTTTTTGGAGACAGAAGCTAAGATATACAGTCTAATCTGTTTGCTATTCTTTTTGCCTCTATCTTCTCAGGTTTGTATCTCTGAAATGAGAGCAGTAGACCTTGGACAGTTAAGCAAAGTGCTTGTTGAGCACCATAATGTGGGTTATGGAGCAGCATGGTACCTCGACCAAGAAGTCATCTATGAATCAGGCAAGACTGAAGAACAATATCTGTTTCTTTGCCAGCAATGGTTAGACATTGGAGTTGGTGATGCACAGATGGAACGAACGTTGAAACTTCTTGGAAAAGTTAGGATGGAGTCTTGACAGGAAAGATTTATGGTAAGGTCCAAAATCCTCAAAACTCCTTCCAGCTTTGGTTTTAATTGTAATCCTTTTTTTTTTTTTTTTTTGGTTACTTTTAAGGCTAAAACCAAACTACAGAAACAGTATAGCTTGAATGTGAACTGCCTCTCTCACACCAATTGTCTCTCCAAACATTTTCATGAGATGGTAAATGCAATTACAATGCTCAGGGAAGAAAAACTAGAGCATAAGGGAGATATTAAGTGACAGAGGCAATGAAGGTACTATGATTTTAGTTGAAGTTAGAAAAAAAGCTGAAGCAGAAACAAGTAGGTTGTTCCATATGGCATTCAATGCAGAGCAGAAGGCTCCTGCAACAGTGATGAAATCACAAGAGATACAAAACTCTTTTAGCAGAATGCGATTTTCCCTTATGTTCATATATTTGCAGAAAGCATTTGCTTTTATTTGCAGTTTTCTTTTTTACTTATATCAATGGCACAAGTTCTTGCAAACAGTTAGTTGACCTGAAGTCAATATTCTATTCAAATTGTTTAATTAACAACCAACCAAAATTCAGAAACAACTTAGACACTGAAAGCATGCTTTGCCAGGATACTGTATTTTTTAGCTCTCTCATGTGTCTTTCTTGAAGAGGTGTAAAATGCTGGTTTGGGTCCATTTATGAAAACTGAATCAGAACTGATAGACCAAACTACGTAATGTTTAACTAATCTGAAGGTCTGAATTTGCATTCTGTATGAGCCATTTTGTAAACTGGTCTCTATTAACTTCCATGGTCCTGCATATTTCCTTTTATGTTCAGAGAATTTTATACTATACATAACTGCAGATAAAACTAATAGATTATATCCTCATATTTAGTCATCTACAGTTAGTCCACTCACGAATATCTCATATCATCTAAAAAAACCAGAAATTATGTTACTGATACTACAGAAGAACAGAAAACCATGGAAATATTAGCATATTATGAGCAGCTAGAGACAATTTCAGAATAAGAATAGCTGTATTTCACCACTGCAAGCATTCTAAGTCTCTATTAAGTAGATTCCATAGGTGTCCTACATAGTCCATAGAGCAAGGCAGGTGTCTCCTGAGGGAAATTCAGATAAGATGCCCAAGATTGGTCAAAATCTATCACATCTTTCTTCACTGATAATATGAAAAGTGAGAGAAATCTTGCATCCTTGTTTATGCACGTTGATTAATGTCTGAATATAGCTGTGTACAAACAATTTCCTTCCTCGGTTTCCCACACACAGACATAAACCTCAAAAATCTGAGTACAGATTTGATAATAATTTCATGTATATGGTTGTTAATACTCAGTGCTATATCTATTGAAAATCATTTTTGGTCTGGGTGTACAATAAATCCAGAATTAATATGACAAGTAAGTAGAGGGCCTATGAAGAATGGAAAAATAAAAGACAAATCAGCAAAGAGCAATATACCTTAGGGGTCAGAAACTATGTGGATATAATGGAAGTTACTATCAAGCTAAATCAGATTTTGTAAAAGAAGTAAAAGAAACAGTAATGGTTCTTCAACCCTTTACTCTTTAAAAGAACCTTCAAAGATGACTAACTATTCAGGAACAATAGAGTGCAGACTGAAGATCATGTAGGTATAATCCCTAAAGAAATAGAATACCTCGTCTCTCTTCTCATTGAGGAACCATAATGTTGGCCAGGGAAGCCAAAATCACAGTTACAATGGGATGAGCTTACTGGAAATCAGAAAATCTGAAAAACAAATAGAACTTTGAGCTCCCTTTACTCAAACAGTGACAATCAGGGTAGTTGTTAGTCCAGTGGCAGATCTAATAGCAAGGATTTAAAACAATTTTATGAAGAGTTAACATCAGCAAACATAATGGCTCCATGTAAAAAGTAGAGGTAAACAGGAAATGAGAAGGAATGCACCATGCCTTTACTAAAGATAGACTGTAAAACAAGATGATACTACAGAAATATTTTGCAGTAAGACAAATGTAATGACATTTAATCTGTCTAAATTCCTGTATTGAATTTTATTTTCTCTATGGGAAATTATTAGGTAATCACGAGGAAGTGGAAAGTAGTAGTAAAAGGAAGAATTGTAAAGAGCTGGAGAAGACGCAGATGAATATGTTAATGATGTTAATGATGTTTGGTGCGACAAAATTGGGAGTGTTATCAGGAGATGCGAAGGTTGTGTGATAAACTTTGAGAACTGACAGGAATGGAACCGAATTCTGTGGCAAGCAGTTTGTATACAATTAGGTGTAAACTCAACTTGCTATATGAGCTCTTAATTCCAATACAGGGTCCTAATTTCAATTGGTTTTTTTTTGTTTTTTTTTTTAAGAATTAGGAGCTAGCTATCAGATAAGGGTCAACAAACTGTATTTGATCTGTATTGACAAGTTTTGTAACGATTTCTGCTATAAAAATTCATCAGCAGGAGAACTATGAGAAATATCTGGGTTTGTTATAAGACCACAGGATAATTTTGAGGTAGTAATGTGACATGGCTATAGGGTTACTGTGACCTCACAGTGCATGTAGGCATTATCAGTGAAAATCAGTGGCTTACTGGCGTTACAGAGAAACCGTGATATTTCACCGGCAACGCTGTGTAATTGTGGCCACCTCTGTCCAGAAGGACTGGATCAAGCTGGAATAGTTGTAAAGAAGATATGATGACTGAGAAAATGGCAACTCTGTTTTGAAAGGGTAATGAAAAAAAGTGACAGATTCAGAATACCTAATGAAATGCTCAGAATGGACACAGTAGTGATCTATCAATTTAATAGTGGCTTACACATCAAGAAGAGAAGAGAGTTATTTAAGCTAACAAAGTTGTCATAAAAATAAATGGCTTTTAGCAGTCCACTAACGCCTTTCCAAGAGAATGAAAAAAATTCTGAGAAAGAAAAAAAGAAACTTTAGATTTTTAGCATTGCACTCTAAGTTGGGTTGACCCTGGCTGGATGCCAGGTACCCGTCAAGGACGCTTATCCTTCCGCTCCTCAGCTGGACAGGAGAGAAAAAAACCACAACAAAAGGCTCGTGAGTCAAGATAAGGACACAGAGAGATCACTCAGCAGTTACTGCCATGGACCAAACAGACTTGACTAGAGTAAATTAGCTTAATATATTACCAATGAAATTAGAGTAGGATAATGAGAAGTAAACCCAAATCTAAAAATGCCTTTCTTCCTTTTTCCTGGCCTAAAGTTTGCTCCAAATTTTCTCTACATCCTCCCATGCAGTTGTGCAGCAGGACTGGAAATGAAGCTTGCAGTAAATTTCTCGTGTTGTCTCTATAGCTCCTTCCCCTTCCACTCCAGCACAGGGTGACAAGAGATAGTCCTTCCCAAACTTTTCCTAAGTGAGGCCTTCCAACTGGCTGCAGTTCTTCTTGAACTGCTCCAGCATGGCCTCCTTCCATAGAGTGTAGTCCTTTAGGAGTAAACCTGCTCCAGCACAGGCTCTCTCCCCAAGGCCAGAAGGTCCTGCTGGGAGTCTGCTCCAGTGCAGGCTTCCATGAGGTCACATCTTCCTTTGGACATCGACCTGCTCCATCATGGGATTCCCCCATGGACTGTCGATGGATCTCTGGTTCGCTGTGGACCTCCACGGGCTGCAGGGACACAGCTGCCTCAAAATGGTCTTCACCACGGGCTGCAGGAGAATCTCTGCTCACCCTCCTTCTGCACTGACCTGAGGAACTGCAGAATTGTTTCTCTTGCATTTTCTCACTCTTCTCCAGTTACAATTGTGCAAGTCTTTCTTCCTCACTTTCTTAAACACCTTATCCCAGAGGTGCTCTCACCATCACTGGTGGCTCAGCCTTGGCCAGGGGTGTGTCTGTCTTGGAGCAAGCAGGCATTGGCTCTGCTGCACGGGGAGGGGCTTCTAATGGCTTTTTACAGAAGCCATCCCTGAGGCCCCCCTGCTGCCAAAATGTGGCCATGCAAACCCAATGCACTGTTTTATACTTAACTAAGGAGAAGGAAGGACGCTGTGTTTAAATTGAGTATTAACAAACTTATCAGAAATTATATAATTTAATATGTGTTATAGCAGCCTATGGCGCTGTACTATCCAACTGACATAGTCCCTCCATTCCTGGGCAGCTATATATATATATATATATATATATTCATAGTTTAAGACCCAGTATTACAGTACTAAAGGGGTAAAATATCCTAGATTATGTCACACAGGATGTGATAAATTTTCATTTGATTCCAATTTTTTCATAGATATCATTAATTTCATTTGCATTTAATGTTCATAGGCATGAAAATAGATTTAGGATTATTCATGAAGTTGTAACACTGAAGTTATTTTGGATGATTTTACAGGTAGTGAGTACTAAATTTTTATGGCAACAAGAGCTGGATTTATGGCACAGATCCTCACCTGATCTAAAGCAATAAAGCTGAGCTTTACGTTAGTTATAGTAGGAGACAAAAGACTTTCCTGTTGTGGTTAGGAAGATGAGGTGACTGAACATTCTGAAGCTGAGGTAGGAAGCTGGAGTTTATGGACATAAACTCCAGGAATCTCTGATTCCATTACTCAAAGTAAAACAACCTGTTTTACAAAATAGCTATTTGAAATGATCAGATCCATACTTTGCCTCACTTTGCATAAACAGAGCTAAGTCATGTTATTTAAAAATTCTGTTCAATTCTGCAGTAGCCTGGGCGACCAAAAATTCTAATTTTCAGAGGTTTTTTTAAAATTGAAACCACGAATTTGATAACCTTAAATTTTCCATATGGTCTATTAACATGAATTAAAATGTTACAGCTAACTGAATCAGTGAGTTTTTTTGGATGAAGTTTCTGATCTTCAAAACTGTCTTGTTGATTGAAATTTTAACTAAATATCTGTTCCATATAAAGTTACCGAAGTTACTTAGGAGCCTACCTGACATCAGACTCTGCAGTCTTTCTGAGCCTTCAGGGATCTGTCAATTCATCTCCAGTGCTTAAGTGACTAAATGCTTCAAAAAGACCTAGTAAAAATTCTCCTGGAGTCTTTCCTGAGTCCCTAAAGTAGACAAATCTATATGATGTTGTATAGGACTATTTTTAGTCTCTCAGCTAGCATTACTTCTTCACAGAAGAGGTGGATAAAGTTTTGTACTTTTCTGTCATGATAATTGTGGTGAGGTGTGATAAAATATTCCTTTTCAAGCACTGAACCAGTTTATCTCACCACCATATTCTTATAGTATGTATACAGCACATTTTAATGTGTTCATTTAAGTAAATCCCCAAAAAGTTAAAATGAAAATACTCCCTGACCAAAGGCAAACCTAATAACTGGTAGTATATTGCAAAAAGTATGCTGGTTTTGAATGGTGACTAGTGAGAAAAAATTATTTAAATCATCAAGGGACATTTATAAGGGGCAGGGGAAGAAATCAACAGATTGTCATGGATCTTCACAAGTCTCTAATGTGGAACTCACAGTCTCACCTGCACATTGCTCTTGGTCTGGTGCATCTCTAAAGTATCAGCTACCACTATGAAAGGACTGATGTCCAAATTTGCATTCCAGTAAATCAATAGTAGTGAGTTAACCTGTCATGCGCCAGTATTTGAGCTCAGTACAAAGGTGGGAATGGGTTGCTAGTCCCTCACTAACTCAGCCTGTTACAATTTGATGTATTATTTTGGATATTCAGCAAACCAATTAATTCTTTCTGCTGTTTTATTTCAACAGGGACTTGGGATATCCACGTCACAACTAGTGGCATTTCTTCTAGTTCCACAAACCCTAAAATGTCTCTAACTGTATGTGGTGAAAAAGGAACTTGTACTTCAGTCACATTCCCCAAAGGATCCCTTAAAAAAGAGTAGATTTACGAGACTTCTATTGAACTAAGTAAGAAATTTAATACTATATTCAAAGTTCACCTAGAAATTGAAGAAGCTGGAGAAGGAGAGACTTGGCATTGCCATGAGGTAAAAACTAAAGCCTAAAGCAATTATTTATTGTGCCTCTATTAATTTTTTTTCTTTCCATATTATATTTGTTATTTCTTCCGGTTTTCAGTCCTATCTGAGATTCCTAAATTTTTAATTTACAGAAGCTGCAACAGTTGTAGAACACTCGCTTCAGAGACTGCTCAAAACACTAGGATAGCTATGGATAACAAAAATCTTGTGAACTTGGATGGATTTCTGGAGAGCCATATATACAGATGTGCTATCATCTTTAGCATATCGGTGATGTGTTTTCAGAACTGTACTCACTGGCATACATTGCAGTATTTACATAACTCCAAATGGGCTGTTACATGTTGTAGAGTCAGTGATCCATGGCAAATAATTAAGGCAGACACTAGAAATGCATTTTGATGAAACTATCTGCCTTTTAAGTTGGCATGTGAAAAAAAGAAGTGAATAGCAAAAGTGACAATCTTTCTTCTGATATCCAGCTAAAACCTGACATCACACTGAAATTGCAGTGGCATTTCTCTATACAAAAAATATCTTCATCTTCTTCTGCTGGAAAAATAAAAGCAATTCTAAAGGAAAGATTAATCTTCTTTAAAATTGCAGGCATGTTTTTTGTCCACTAATGTTTCTTTTTGTCCTTATTAAAAACTGAAGAAAAAATTATTTTCCTTTCCAACACATGGTATTACTGAGCTGAACTCCCTGACATTTAAATGGTAGGCAGGTTGTTAATTTCATCTTCATAGCCAGATGAAATAGTCATCCAACCAATCTATCAAAATTAAGACTGCTTCTGGAGTATTGTAGGAGACAGTAAATCACAGCAAAAATTTCAGAACAGAAACCTGGCAGTTGAGAACAGTGACATCTATTAGTCTGTTTTACTTCATTAGCTCAGAACAATCACTCAAAGCTCAGTTTAAGAGAAATCAGCATAATTTATATAAATAAGGAAAAGATACACCCTTACCTTAGGTAGGAAGAGGTAGAAAAAGAAATTATAAATTTCCCTGCTTTGGGATACATGTCAATTATGTTGGTTTTAGGGAGACATTTCTTCATATTCCATAGTTTTTATAGTAGGACTGGATGAATCCTTGTATAAAATAACTAGGTTGGGATAAGAGGTGGTGGATAATATCTGTTATAAAAGACAGCTTAGCAGTGTATTTACACAGCTGGTTAGAATCACCATGGTCATTTCTATGCTATTTTGTTTTGATTTTTCAAGATTGTACCTCCAGAGAGTCTGAGCTTTCCGCCTTCTATCAAAAGTAAATGCAGGTGTAGTTGGTTGAATTCTGTATTTAGATGCAGACTTCATTCTTATAGCCATAACTATAAAATAATAATCCTGATTTTTTGAGGAAATTGAAATAATTAGAAAATAATGCCTAGAACAAAATTAATTAAGGTATGCTGTATTTCTGCAACAGGTAATAGCTAATATCTTCATTCTTGCTTCTTTCACTTATTGAAGAAATAAAACACAGTAAATGAAATTTGAGTTTCAATAAACTGTTCAGGAATATAGATATTATTATGAAAGGAAAATTGTGCTAGCATTATATTTCACAGTGCATTTTAAAAATTCTTTTCAGTTTGTCATAATGAAAAATATTGAGTCTTTTGAAGACAAAATGATGCTACCATCTCCAGTGAAAATTCCTAACAAAAGTCAGTTTTGCTTACTGGCTTAAAGGTTTGGACTTTTTAGTGAATTAGGTCACAAAGAATTGAAATGAGTGAATTATATGTGCCCTTTTAATGCAGGGTTACTTCCTGCAAAATTCTTTCCAATATATTCACTAGTCTAGGTTTAAATAGTTTAGTAAATGGGAATGTATCTCAGTGTGGCTGGTAGTATCATACTCTAAGATATCTCAATATTAAACCATGTTTTCTTATAGAAAGAATAAGCTTCTTAGCTCAGGATCACCATTTTCTTAGTTTATACACAGAATTTCATAGCAATTGAAATTAGTATCAAACTCTATATATTCAAGTGATGCATATGTACTGATATATATATATATATATATATATATATATATATATATATACACATGTCAGAAAGCATTCTTAATTTCTGTATTTCAGTTTTTTCCAGAAACATTTCTTTTTCTTTCTCCTGTTACTTAGAATAAGAAAACATTCTGCATTGAAAAATATTGTGGCATATTGACATTTCTCACAAGCTGTAATGCGCCCATATCAACACTTTTTTTTCTTCCATATGCTGGATGAATAGATTACATAAAGGAAACTTTTTGAACAACTTCAAATATTTTTCTTCCTTCACTGCAGATTCTGCAGTAATAATGTTGACAACATTTTAATTACCTTTAATTGGGAAAGATATTTATTCCTTCCCATTTAAAAGGCTGTCTTCAAAAGCATTTTTGAAAAAATTATTTCCTCTTATTTTTAACTTTTGAAATGATGTGTCATAGCTGTTTAATAGTTTGTCGTTAGCTATAGTTTGCATTAGAGCGCAACAGATGCTGAAGTTATTTCTTTTTATTTCTTTGATAAGGTAAAGCTTCAACATAGAGAAACTAAAAATGTTCTAGAATTCCCATTTTGTCATAACTTTGCCAATGAAGAAGGAGGAAGAGTGACTGAGCATCCAGTTCATCCAGTTCTCACAGCTGGGTCTCCTTTTCCAGCAGGTTTGTCACAAATTGGAAACACTGGGAGAGATTTGGTCAGTGATGATGTCCAATTTTCAGAGCAGCCCAAAGGAATTTGCGTATATTTTCTGTTAATTTCCACCATGGCTAGGTCCAATCCAGTATTTAAAACCAGTATCTTACACCCTAAAACTGAGCATTGTGCAGTCAAGTCTGATTGGTATCAGTTTGTGACACATAAAAGAGCAAGCATATGGCATTGAAACTATCAAAAGGGTTTTGAACAGTACTCAGAGTTTAGCTTTTACTCAATGATATGATCTAGTTCTCTCACAGACAGCAAGGGAAATACAGAGGAGATAACTCTTGTACTGTAATTTCAGGCAAGAAGGAACTCCATGCCCTCCCCCCGCCCCCCCCAAATAGATCTCTTGTTTGTGTTCCTAGAATTGCAGGCTTTCTTTTCCTGTGATCTAGCAGTTGCATGTCATCCAACTCCATCAGAGTTGTGCTTTGGTCCCCTCAAGACTGGATATGTTTAGTTTGTTCTGTGTTTTTCACAAGGTTCTATAACTAAAGTTAGAGAAGAATGGAAGAACTCTTATCCTAAATGAATATTCTACCATGATAACATCCTAGGCTACTCCAGAAGTTAAGGGGTGAGATCAAGCACAGAAGTAATCTGTATATTCTTGCCTCTTTTGCTGTGCTTTTAAAGTTAGTATCAAACAAAGTACTTAGACAGAAGTCTCTTAAATGTGAATTTGAGGAAGTATTGATGGGAAATTCACTGGTAAAATTATTTGCTTTTAAATACTTCTTAGATTTATTTCTTTATGGAAGAACACAGATATTTAAATCTTTAAAAATGCTGCTCCTTTTTCTGAGGAGAATTTAACTTGAGGACAGGTACTTTTTCTTTACCTCTCCCCACATGTTTTTCTCCTTTTGATTTGAATGTTTATGGGGATGTTATCTCTTTCTTATTTTAGGGGCCATATCACCAGAGTGTTATGCATTTCTCTGGGAGTACAAACTGGTATTTTCCATAAGCAGCCTTTCAAGGAGTGCTCAGCTGAAGGGCTGTGCGTTCTCACTGTGTGTTCTCTCACATGTCATCTCCTCTCCTGAGGCCAATAACTCCAACTGGTACAGTGCAGAGTGAACAGCCACTGACTGGACCATGATCCAGAGGAAATACAAAAGTTGCTTTCTTTCTGACAGAATCCAGCTTTGTTTGAACTCCATGAGGCTCTGAGCACAGATGTACTTGTTCAGTGATTTAGTATCATCCGTAGCCTAGAAACTTTTTCATTGGAGCGTCATGTATTTAAATGCATGCAAGAGGTGATAAGAGTATTATTTATAGTCTTTTATACTAACTTGTTATGTGTTTATTTTTTAATTTTTTTTCTTCTGCCTGTGTTTCAGGCCCACTCAAATTATTTAGCTTATTATTCTTTATAAAAGTTGCTCTTAAATTCTAATTACAATGCATGTAATGTGCTTTTACAAGCATTACAACCTATTTTGGTCCTCTGATATCTCCAGATAGGATGAAAAATGAAAATATAATAGAAGTAATTAATTAAATAACATATATTTTAACTGGTTTAGGTGTGGTAAACCTTTGCTCTCTTTTACCCCACAGTGAAAATCTATGTTGTCTACATCATCAAAGGAGCTATACCTGGGTCAGGAACAGATGCAGATGTGTATGTCATGCTGCAAGGTTCCTTGGGAGATACTGGCAGAAGAAAGTTAATTAAAAAAGGAGATGAAAATTTCACTAAAGAAAAGGTATACTTATAAGTTCTGCAAGATATTTTTCACTTTTAGAACCCAGTCCAATTACTGTGGATTTAGTGGGAATAGGGAAGTCTACAAAGTCCAGTTTACAACACTCTGTGATTAAGTGTGTGTCTCTCAATATGTCAAAATTATGTGGGAAATACCAATCCTTATGCAGCTGATGCTAGCAACACTGGCAGCTAATAAAGTGACTGTATCAAGTACTTTTATATTCAATTTTACATTCAAATTTTAATACCTCTTTTCTGCCCATGCCACTCTTTAGACTATGGCACCTTTCCCTGATTTCTACTGTCTACCTCTCAGTCTGACTCTTGACTCTTTTCTGACTCAGACAGCACCCTCCATAGTTTTCTTTGGTGTACCAGGAGGGTCTCTCATCCACTGTGCGTGAGTGAGTCTTGTAGCTCATACACACAGACCAGTCAAAGTCCAATATTGCTGCCAGAGATGCATTTCCTTGATGCATTTTCAGTATAAACAGAAATTGGAGGGAATTTAGGTACTGAATGTGCTGCAGAAACATGGGTAGATTTACAGAAAAATGCACATCTTCAACATAAAACCTTGTGCCTGTCAGAAGCTCTGGACAAAGGGAATGAAATTTTCAGCTGAAAAGATCACAAGATATTTTGAACATGGAATAAAATAATTGCTTGTATTTACTCTGGCTCTTTTTTTTT
This sequence comes from Motacilla alba alba, assembly GCF_015832195.1. Taxonomy (NCBI): domain Eukaryota; kingdom Metazoa; phylum Chordata; class Aves; order Passeriformes; family Motacillidae; genus Motacilla; species Motacilla alba. The sequence goes on from NC_052017.1 coordinate 112,912,785, forward strand.
AATGCAAATTTGAAACAATTGAGGATTGAAACAATTTTTAAAAAAATCCGAGAAAAATATCTGTTACAGAAAATTTGGGTTGGAATAATTAAAGTTTAGAAAAAAATCCACCAGTGTCTTGCAACCATTAAGTTTTCTTCTGTTGGTGTTGGCTGCCAAAAAAATGAGACTTTCTCCAAGGATGCAAGTTTCCAAATCAACCTAGACTGATAGCCAAAGCAGAGACATAGTGTGTGTGATTAGGAGAAGCTCAGCTCCTAAGTACCCCTAGCCTCATCAATTCAATGGGAATTGAAAGTGGTCATTATACTTCTGGATTTCAGCTACTTGAAATACTTATTCATAAGAAAAGTTGGAGAGTTTAAATCTTTATTTTTAAGGCAATAAATACTGTGGATAAGGCTACTCGTTTTGATAAAGTCATGTTTGTCTTCCCTAATGCTGAAGTTCAGTTATGGTTTACTGATAAGCTGATTTAACTGAATTTTAGAGCTACAGTCCTTTTGTCCACATGAAATAAAGTTAGTTTAATTTAAGTTTTACTAGATTCCTCCTTAAATCATAGTCCCACAAGTGAGTAATCTGATTTCTAGACTGGTAGTTTTTAATGAAGAGGGACCAAGGATGCACATCTAGCAATGTTGATTAAGAAAGCAGAAGTGAACCACAAAGATTTATAACCTGAAGAGTAGTTTTATAGTATTAGCATCTACTTCAGTTTAGCTCAGAATTTTTCTCTCTTACAGAGTAAGATGCAGATCCGGCATGGAGCCATCTCTTCATTATTTATTTGACATTTTATAGGAGCAGCATGTGAATATAACACAGTATCCTTATATTTCTAAATGTAGATATCAGCACAGGAGGATTTTAGGGCTCTAAAAAGAAATTGCTTGTAGATAAGTAATAGAGAAACACATAAAAGGCTTGATTCACTCATTGTTCAGTGAAAACAAAGGTATTTGGTTAATTGAAAAGTATAAAATTATTCTGCAAGAAAGGGTCCTGCCTATGCTGCAGTATTTTTTCATTATATGTTTTGGAAATTTCCCAATGTTTTCTTCCCTTTAAAAGTAATCTCCAAAAAGACTCTCAAATGTAGAATGTCTCTTTCTATATCAGCCCAACCACATATTGTGCCAAGCACCCCAGCAATCAGAGATCCTGCACTTGGTGGTTTAGGGGATCTGGAGTATACCAGGCAGAATTTGCATTCAGAATCTTAACAGTTATTCTGACATTTTAAAATGTGCTTCTCCTTGCAATAATTTTTCCCCTGACTATACTGTAACAGCTAGTGAACTGGAACAGTGTTTCTGTTCGAAATCACATCAAAATATGGTGTTAGTCTCACAGAATGTCAGGGCTGTTACAAGCAACAGTTTAGCTATGCAGAAATACATAGAAATGTTTAAATATTCAGCAAAGTTTGTAGTGGATTGGAGATATTCTTCTCTCATTTAACACATTTTTTATTTTCATGAGCTAAGTTACATGATAGTAAAAGAGTGAATTAGCATCTTATGTCTGAAAAATTGCTTTGTGCCTTTGTAAAGTCCTCTCACACCTGTGAGACCATCAGAGAACTAGTAGGTAAAGTAATGTGCAGGATATTATTAATTCACCAGTAAGGCCCTGCAGCTCACCCTTGAGAGGGCAGCGCTGTCACCGTTGAGAGCTGAGCTTCTGGTGATCTACTCATACAAATGAGTGTGAGAACTTGTCCTGCAAGAACCATAGTCTTCAAATTGCTATGACATTGATGCCTTGTTTGATGTTCTCCTAAAAGCTGAGGACAGACAACGCAATCTCAGCACACATCCTCATGCAGTTCAGCTTTCATGAAATCCTAATAGTATTTATTCATGCTTTGTGAGTCAGTTTAAACCTGAAGGGTGTTGCCTGCTTATGAGCATTTTCTTGAACCAAGTATACTCAGTTCTGACATTCTGTGAAAACCAGGGCCCAGTTGTGTAAAATCCTTACGGTATCTCCATGTTGCTTCTGACACACAATGTTTTTTTCAGTAAATGTCATTCTTGATGCTCCTTTATATGGCCTTTGATAGACTTGTTGTATGCTCTGTCATATGGCTGTGAGTTATCCAAAAATTTCCTCTTTGAGGATGTGAGTTTTTTTCAGATCAGTTCCATCAAAACCAGTAAAGTACACTGAATATGTTATGACTGATATTTAAGAATTTAATTTAGGTTTTATGAAATTGGCCAGTATTTTAACTACTCCACTTCATAGAAGCACTAAATTCTCTGACAATTTTTGCTTCATTCTATTAGTATTTGAAAAGATGTATTCTTTATCCTGCCCTATATTTAGACATCAACTGCTCAGGTTGGTGCCATGGTAACTGCAGCACATACAAAAATTTTCAGTGAGAGGTGACTGTTGGTGCTCAGTTTCAGTACTCATTTACAGATAAGGCACTGACAATTAAAAAAAATACTTCGGTGAAAAGTCCATGTGTGCCAGGACACACTAAGAAGAATCAGAATGTGGGGCAGTGTCCTGATGTCGCAAGTAGGAAGCCAGTGATGTCCACATCCCACTACACTGACAGTGATGCTATTTTGTGACTGCAGATAAACCTTCTCTTATGGAAAGCATGCCTGACATAATGATTAAATAGGTGCCAAATGTCATTGATCCAAATGTATTAATCACAGTGGCAGGCTGTTGGCCAAGTTACTGTTATACAAAAATGAACACTAAATCAATCTGGTCATCATAGAATCATAGAATTGTTTAGGCTGGAAAGAGACCTTTAAGATCAAGTCCAGCCATTGACCCAGCACTGCTAAGTCCACCACTGAACCATATCCCTGACATGTTTCCCTGGGCAGCCTGTTCCAATTCTTGACAACAATTTCATTGAAGCAATTTTTTCAATTAACCAATCTAAACCTCCCCTGGTGCAACTCAAAGTCATTTCCTCTTTTGCTGTGGCTTGTTACCTGGGAGAAGAGACCAAACCCAATCTGGTTGCAACCAACCTCCCCCCCCAGCCTCCCTCCTTTCAGGCAGTTCTAGAAAGCAATCAGGTCTCCCTGAGCCTCCTTTTCTCCAGGCTAAACACCCCCAGCTCTATCAGCTGATCCTCATAGGATTTTTTTCTGCTCCAGACCCTTCACCAGCTTCGTTGTCATTCTCTGGACTTGCTCCAGCACCTCAATGTCTTTCTTGCAGAAAGGGGCCCAAAACTGAACACAGAATTCAAGGTGTGGCCTCATCAGTGCTGAGTACAGGGGGAAAATCATTGCCCTGGTCCTGCTGGCCACCCTATCTCTGATACCAAGGATGCCTTTGGCTGCCTTGGCCACCTGGGCACACACTGGCTCATGTTCAGCAGCTGTCAACCAGAGCCTCTGGGTCCTTTTCCAACAGGCAGTTTTCCAGCCACTCTTGTCCAGTCCTGTAGCATTGCATGGAGTTTTGAGACCCAAATGCAAGACCTGGCACTTGGTCTCACTGTATCTCATGCAGTTGGCCTTGGCCCTTTGATCCAGCCTATCCAGATCCCATTGCAGAGCCTCCAGCAGATCCACATTCTCACCCACTTTGGTGGTATCTGCAAACTGACTGAAGGTGCCCTTGATCTGTTCATCCAAATCATCAGTAAAGATATTAAGCAGGATTGGACCCATTGCTGAGCCCTGGGGAACACCAGTAGTGACCAGCCAACAGCTGGATTTAACTCCATTCACCATTGCTCTCTGGGCCTGGCCATCCAGTCAGATTTTACCCAGAAAGAGTGCACCCTTTGAAGCCATGAGCAGACACTTTCTATAAGATAGTGCTGTGGGGAATTGTATCAAAGGCTTTCTTAAAGTCCAGCTTACCAAATTTCAGAGCCTTTCCTTCATTCACTAAGGAGGTCACTCTGTCATGGAAGATGATCAGGTTGGTCAAGCAGGACCTGCCTTTCATGAAGCCATGATGGCTGAGCCTGACCCCCCTGATGTCTTGTGTGTGCTGTGTGATGATGCTTGAGGTGATCTGTGCCATGATCTTCCCTGGCACATAGGTCAGGCCTGCAGTTCCCTGGATCCTTCTTCTGAGCCTTCTTGTAGATGGGTGTTACATTTGCTAATTTCCAGTCAATTGGCACCTGTCCAGTTACTTGTAAACAATGGAAAGAGGTTTGGTGAGCACTTCTGCCAGCTCCCTAGGTACCCTTAGGTGAATCCCATCCAGCCCGCTATGTGTGTCTCTGTGTTGTAGCAGGTTGCTGGTCCTTTCCCCTTGGATTTTTGGGGCTTCATTCTGCTCCCTGTCTCTGTTCCACATCTCAGGTGGCTGGAAGATCAAGTGGTGTTGCTATTAGAGACTGAGGCAAAGATGGCAGTAAATACCTCAAATACCTCAACCTTTCCCTCAGTCTGCTGCCTCTGTTTGTGGCACTCATGGTTGCTTGCACTCCCTCAGGGCTTCTTCTGTACATGGAGGGAGCCTGGCCACCATTGGTTCAGGCCCTGCGTCCTGTCACCTGCTGTGGCATGAGCTGCAGGTTCCTGGGGGGCTCTCTCTGCTACCCCCAAGGTTCCTTTGGGAAGATCCCCCTTGTACCACACTGCCATGTTCAGCTGTGATTGTGCCAGCACCGGAGCCTTGACTGATTGTGCCAGCACCGGCCCACCTTGGCCACTTGACTGCTGCTTTTGGTTACACCATGTTTAAATCTATTGAGCAGAAGGATTAATCAGATGGGAACTAGGAAAATATGGAATACCATCATAGTGAAGGAAAAGCTGGTGAAGGTTCTCAGAAACTGTAAGGAGAAATGCAGAAAGAAAGAACATTACTAAAGCTTTATAAAATCCTAGGAGACAATGGCAAGTACCTGAGTCATGTGCAGCTCTCATTGATACCTACAGGATGGCATTTCCCAGTCTGTGGTTACAGTCAGAGAGATTTATAAGGGACAGAACATCCCCTTGCAATCACCCAGCTTGTCTATACAGCACTGGCCAATGTTGAGAGCTGTGTGAATAATTTATTTCAGTTTCCTGACATATTCTTGCAGGGCGAGAAGACATGTAAAACTTTGTTGCAAAAAATTAAAAACTGGGCAAAATTAATTACTGCTAAAATTAACTGCAAGAGGGCAGTACTTTATTCTGTCTATATAGATCTTACAAATAAATAATGTGACATTTCTAAAGCTGAAATGCATCTCACTTAGTTTCACTCGCCTGTATTGTACACATTTGTTCTAACATGATGGCTTGAAGCATCTGCAGCAGAAAGGGAGTTCTCTCTTCATTTGGATATTTATCTTAAAATGAAATTAGCCTCAGAGAGTACCTGCTGTTTTCTTTGAAAGAAATTGTCTTATTACATAGACTTATTTTAGATAGGCCAAGTTGAGTAAGTGAATTTTATGCCCTGTTCATTTCAGGGTTTTGATAAACAAGGTAATTTTAAAATAAAATGCAGCTAAATTTATAGGCTTGATTTATTAAAAATCTTAAAATAGTTATGGTTAATACAAATGTGCTTTTTTCAGGCAATAAAAAATTCAATCATTTTTCCTCAATGCAGCAAGAACTAAATTAAATTCAGTTCAAGTTAAATAGTTTAGAAAATATATCTAACTCCACATGAATGGCTACCAGTTATGAAGTTTAAATCTAGCTGGAAAGTTGTTTCAAAGCTTAAGGATACTTATTTTTTCTTTTAATTATTAGAGATTCACACTGTTTTCTGTCTAAATTTGTCAAACTTTAACTTCTTGGAATTGAATTTTGTCACACTTTTGACTGCTAGTTTGGCTAGCTCTCTTACACCGAATTTCTACTGCCTTTGACAGTATTTATGACAATAAGAAAATCAGTATGCCTTTGACAAGTTAAATAGATCATTCTGCTTGATTCACTGAAAGGAAGGCTTTCCAGTGATTTATTAACTCTCACAAATCTTTTCAGAGCACTCTTCAATTTAGCACCCTACTTCTTCAAGTGTCATAACTGGAGATTGTATTTGCATAATCTCTGAAATCTTGTTTTCTTCCAGATAGATCATGGAAATACTAAAGAGCATAAGCTTATTAACTGGCTTCACTGCAATGAGATGTGCTTGAAAATATTCTCTTTTTATGGCTGCGCTTGGAGACATACAAGTTAGACATTTTATTATCCCATTATTATATTTGATTATAGTGTCTTAATCAAAATATCATACAAGGATATGCATTTCTGAAGTTGAAGAAAATTACATTCATCCTATTTTCTTTGCCTGTTAAACCAGATCTCAGACTTGGACTGTTATTAAATCAATCCAACAATCAGACTGCATCAGATGGGATTGAATCTATCCAAAGTGATCACTGTCTTATGTTTGTTTGTGTTTTGTTGCTGTTTTTGCTTGATTTTTATATCTCTTCTGTTTGATATAATTTATGATTACATCTTTGGATGTGGCTGATGATACTGATCTATGTAGCAGTCCTTTTGCATTTTAATAAACAAATTTTAAAGTCTGATCGAAATGTCTTTACCTAGTTAGCAGGATGTTCATGGCTACTGATCATTATAAAATGTCCCTATTCTTTCTTACTCCTGTTGCTGTTTGTGCACAGAAATCTTGTTTAAAAATATTTCTTTCCAGTTATACTAAGATTGTTAACATAAGATCAGTGCAGGGCAAATATATTTGGGATTTTTTACTACCCCTATTTTTTCACTGATTCTTCACCAATCTTGTTGAAGACTATGATAAATGTGAGTTATCAGAAACCTCAAATGATTCATTCATTATAATCTATATTGCTTTTTTCATGCAGATATAAAAATTTTCAATGAATTTATAGCTGATAATTTAACATAATACTAAATCATGCTTGCAGAAATGGGAGTCTAGAAGAAAATTCAGGGTTGGCTTTTTCAGATGCATGAAAACCATCATTTTTAAATAAGCATTTTTAAGGAAGCATACAGAGCACTACAAGGCAGTGAGGGCACACTCAGAGGCACTGTCCACCCTTTCACTGAGCTGAGCCAATACAGTACTGCTACCAGTGCTTGTCATCACTGCTGCTTACCACCCAATATTTCCACCTCTGAAGTCTGCCAGCTCAGTGACATTTGCTCTGTCTAAATGTTTATTTAGTTTAAACAGTTCATATCATTAGTGATTTGGGCTTTTTCACTTGGTCTGTCTCGATAAAATTTTGTTGGAGCTGATTTTGTGATTATCCTGACCCAACTAAAAAGTTGATAATGTCCATCTGAGAGAGAGTAGTGATGTGACAAGCATTTGGGACAGGGTGCTGTCTGTTCAGCACAACTGGAAGAGCCCACAGGACCACAGTCTGAAGGGGCAAAAGTAATATTTCTCTATTTTCTCTCTTTCCAGGAATGTTCACACACTTTTCTGATGTGGCTCAGTGTTACAGTGGGGTCTTTATTTTGCCTACCTGTGTTAAAACTGCTTTGTTTTCAGTGGAGTTTCTCCAGATTAGCAAGTGAGATCAAAACAATCAGGCAGCAAATCAATAGGTTCACTAAGCTTAATAGAAAAGGTCCTTTATCCAGACACTCTGACTCCTTTTCCAATAAAAGCCTATTAAAATGATACTAACATTAGCAGTATGGGAAATCACTTGTGCATACAGGTTGATGAAATGAAGCATATGGTGTGTCTTGACTTGCCATTTTCAGTTCTTCTGGGAATATCGTCATTAACCAGCCATCAAGTCTCAACACCAAGCCTGTGAAATGATTGGCATTTATAAAGGTAAATATTGCACAGCGACTGTTCAAATGCTGCTTCTGTTACAAGAGCTATTGCAGCTGCTGCAGACAGTGATGTGTCGCCAGCACCGTCACAGAAGAGTACTGAATAAAGTCATAATAAACTGGGTCATAGATTCAAAGAGAAGGCTCAAAACGTGGGTCCCTGGAAAAAAAAAAAAAGAAACATTTGAAGAATCTGAAAAGGAGTTAGGAAAAAAACCCAAACTTTAAATATACTGAAAGGATTGCTGGTATTATTTTTATAAAGAAATTTTTTAGTCCTTATTTTCTTAGCCAAGAAGTATGAAAAGTAAAAATTCTGGTTTTGCTAGGGCAGCTCTGCTGGGTCACAGAAGATGTATGGCTCTACCATTGTCAGTCTTAGCTGCCCAGACTAGGAGAATATCTTTCTTTCTCCAGGCAATGCTAATTAAGAAAATTTAGTGGGCTGTACATACATACAAATTGCTTTAATGCTATTCTGAGAAAACTCAATATAAGCTCTGCTGAATTAGACAATATATATTATTATCAATATTTAAGGTGACTTCTCAGTTCAAACCTAATTTGCTAGTAGTAACTAAAAAACAATTAACATTTTTTTCCCTAGGGGAAAATGATGAAGATAAATTTCATATTCTATGGGTCTCCTATGTTCTGTAGGTTTTTTTCCTCTCTTTTTGCCAAAGAATTAACCCTTCAGTAATTTCAAAGGTCCCTATTTGCAAGTCAAATAAAAGATAGAGTATCATGTGACATACAAGACCTGTCAACAACTCGAGTATTTAGAAAATTTTATGCCTAATACATGGTCCCAGATGAATCTACAAAAATATGAGCTAAATTATTAATAATAATTGAATTTCATAACATTAGAATGAAATATATGTCATAATCTCTCTGTTTGCAGACAGCTTGAGAGGAGAAAAGTGAATTAAATTTAGCAAATAAATTATCTCTAGCCAATTGTTTTTAGCTCTAACAATTATAGTTGCTGCTCTTTCTCTGTTCTTTTTTGGTCTCTTGACTAAAATAAAGCTCATTACACTGTGTAGATTTTCAAATGTACACATTAAGAGAAAATGTAATCTTGTCTGTGAGGTGAGTTTACCCCAGACAACACAATTTCTAATCTATTTAATAGTTCCTTAACTTGCAGTTTATTAGATGTTTGAATAGTCTGCAGATTTGTCCATGGATTTCTGAGATTTTACATTCTCTAAAGTGAGCTCATTAAAATGGCCCATTGACAAAAGATTAAGTACTGTGTCTAACACAAACCAAACATCAATGTTTTCACAAATGTTTTTCCCATCAAAATATACTTATTTTCATAGGAAAAAGGAAGTGGAAAACTTTTTGTGTCTTAACTATACTTAACTTGCTGGATCCTCCAGCAAGATGGCTGGATCCTCCAAGTCACAGGTAACCCACAGCACATGCTGTCCCTGATTTATTAAGTCACTAACTTAATAAGTACTAAAAGTTTGTTAACCATCAAACTTGGTGCAAGTCAGACCCAGCTTTTCTTCTGGGGACAGCAAAATCCTAGAAGCCGGCAGAATATTGTCTGTAGTTTTGCTGTATTCCTAACTCTCCTTTCCAAGAGTGGATCACTGACAACAGATTTTTTTGGAGATGCTGCTGATCATGGCACTAAATTAATAATTCTCTGGAAAACTCTTTTCTCTTAAAAATTATTCTAACAAGTATCTGACAAGAGATTTCTCATGTGTTTCCAATAAAATAATTGTGCTTGTTTCAGATGGGTTAGAATTAATTTTCTTCACAGTGGCTGGTATGTGGCTCTGTTTTGGATTTGTGCTGAACACGGAGCTGAAAACACAGAGATGTTTTTGTTATCACTGAGAAGGGCTTGCACAGACCCAAAGCCTTTCCTGCTTTTTGTGCTGCCACACTGGTGAGGGGCTGGGGGTTCTTGGGAGGAGACACAGCCAGGACAGGTGACCCCAGCTGACCAAAGGGATATCCCAGACCATGTGGCATCATGTTCAGTATAGAAAGTGGGGGAAGAAGAAAGAAGGGGGACATTTAGAGTGATGGCATTTATCTTCCTAAATAATCTCTGCAAGTTCTGGGACCTTGCTCTTCTGGAGATGGCTGAACACCTGCCAGCCCATGGGAAGCACTGAATGAATTCCTTGTTTTGATCTGCTCATGCGCATGGCTGTTGCTTTCTCTATTAAACTTTATCTCAACCCACAAATTTTCTAGCTTTTACCATTCTCATTCTCTCACTGATCTTGCTGGTGAGGGGGCAGCTCTGTAGGGCTTGGATAATGCCTGGGGTTAAACCTCAACAATCATGCATTACTATAAGCATTATCATAAGCAAGAACTAGCAGCAATTTTAGGATAAATTTTCACATTTTGTGAACTTATAATATTTTTTTACTGACAGACACAGGGGTCTGTATGTTTCTTACTTCAGTCTGTGTTTTTCAGTCATCTAACTGCGTGTATTTTTAATACATTTCATTTAATAAGTGTAACAAATTCATTTTATTCAGGCATGATGGTATAACTTTACCAATCCAGTTAAAGCTGGAATAAAGGAGTGATCAAATTAATATCACAATTAATGTAAATTAAGAATTCAAATTAATGGTATTCAATAATCAAATTAGTCCAATAGGTAATAAAATAAAATGGTTGTGTTGACACTAAATCTTAATTTTTTGATTTAGCTAAGGAAAACGTGAAGAGGAGCCTCTTTTCCTGCAGTTCTGCACTCCATCTAGAATTTCAGCTGTTCCAATGTATTTGCTTGGCTGTTAAATTCACTGAGCCACGGATAACCTTGAGTCCTTGTGAGGAAGTATAGCTATTCAAGTGCCTCTTCCAGATTTTTTCCTTACTATCATTTTCTCATTTTACCCTTTCATATGACAACTTAAGAGTGATAATGCAGATGTGCTGATTAGACTGTACATTGCAGCAGTTTTTGACTAACATGATCTTTCTGTTTACAAGTTATAGAGTAATCAGTAACTCTGGTTGATTATTATTTTTAGGACACTGTTAAAGGTGTGGTTCCCAAACATGCACTTTCAAATTCACATGTACAGATATTAATGAAATGGAGAAACAAAAGTTGAACAAATTTAAAATTTTTCTGTTTCTGGCTATTCTTTTTAAAGTGGATGGTTACATCTAATCTGCAATTTTAAGCTCAATATTTGATTTTATGCTGTGTCTTATTAAGTTGCATGCTGGTTAGGCTCATCTTTGTGACACATATCTTTCATCAGTTCTTCAGCTGGAAAACCTGTCCAGGAAAGAAACTCTAAGTGGTGGAGCAAGAGAACTGCTATTCTGTGTTTCACCTCTGCATAAACCTTTAAGGGTTGGTCTGGCAGAGCAAGTTCAGTGTGAATTACTTTGGGAAGATTTCAAGACTTCTCAAGATTCAAGTGTTTTCATCATTGTTGCTACCTAGTCCTTTCAAAACCATCTTTGCATCTTTAAATCGTGCTGGAAATTTCATCACAAATAACACTAGATCTTAACAGTTATCAACCCCAGTAGAAATGAAATGATAATTCATAAATCTAGAAAGCAAAAAATGTGGAAAGTCTCTGTGACAAGAACTCAATGTCTGTTTTTCAGCTGAGGAAACTGGAAATAAGTGTAACACTCACAAAAAACCAGAATCAGATAATGTGAAAGTGTTGAATGTCTGATATATCACAATTCTCTTTAGGAATCTTACTTCAGTGTTCTAAACATTGTAAAATTATTGTGGCTTTTTTAACTGATAAAGAATAGCAGAATTTATTTCAACATACTTTTATTTAATATTTTTCCTTCCATTGAATTACTTATGTTGAAACTAATTCTACAAGTTAATCCAAATCTGGAACCATGTTTGTCATTCTTTCTTTAGAGATTCCTTCTGTGATGCTTGTTTCTACCCTTCTCATTCCCTGTATTTCACTTCTGAAATAGCCCTTGGGGTCTATTTTGTTGAGAGTAAGATATGTTTAAAATATATTCCCTGTAGATCATTAAACATCAATTTTGGGAAGAAAAATTTCTCATTAAGCGAGCATAGGCAACTGATAGATCTGTGTGGGCAAAGAGGGGGCTTAGCTGTAAATTGCAGAACCACAAAGGAAAGAAATACTTCTTACTGCAGGCATTTTGCATGGTTAAACTTGTCATCTCTGGTTCTGTTGTTATTTATTGAGTTAATAAAAAAATCCTGATTTTCTTCTCATTTTCATATTTCAAAATACTCTGATAATTTAGTTACATGATTCTGTTTCCATGTATGACTTCTGATTCTGAATTTTTCAGGTGGATATTTTGCAAGTGGAGGCAGTAGATATTGGTATTCTGCAAAGGATGGTTGTTGAAAAAAGGAGAGGCTCTGACTGGCTTCTGGAAAAGATTATTGTGAAAGAGTCAACATCTTCAGAGACAGAAACACTGTCTATGGCTCAAACATAGCTCAAAGACAGACGTGATGGAAAAAGATCTGCCTCAATAACTCTGGATGCCACAGGTCAATACTATCTTCAAACTATCATCTGCTAAGAAATTAATTCCAAACTGGAGAATGCAGCTATACAATTTGCTTCTACAAACAAGTTGTGATTTAAAATATTCCAGTAGAGCATTGTCATTATACAGGGAATTAGTGTATCTGAACACTTTGTGTTTTAGTACCACTTAATAACAACAATTTGCCAGAGGATAATTTCTGCTTTTTTACTCCAGATTTTCAGTGGTGTAAATGCCAAGAAATTAGTTCTATTCCTTTTTTACAAATTCCTACCTCTCCAAGTCTTACTTCTACACCTGCAAACTATTTTTAAGCTTCTAATACCAATTACTTGCTAGGCAGAGTGAAAACGAGGTAAAAAGCAGGGAAAATTCTGTTTAAGTAGTGGAGAAAATGTCTCCATCGTATTCAAGATGAGTAATTTACATTATTTATGCTACATTGTTTGGACGACTTTTGCCAGAAACTGGAGATACTTTTGACTGACACCACGTGAGTAATCAGGCCACAGAGGAGCAGTTCTGACCCCACTGCCTGTGGCTCTTTGTCAAGACAGGAAGGGAATGTACACCCTCCTCCCTGTGTCATGGCTTCAATCCAAGCACGGACTTCAACACAACCTGGTGTGCAAGCTGGGAGGAACCACAACACACCCCAACCAGATCAGTAGGCACCAAAGCCCAGAATGTACCTCTAAGACAGTATTTATTCTCCTGCCTCTCAGAGAAGTTAATTGACAGTACAGATGAGTCCTTGGATTACAAAACATGTTCTGGGTTTATTCTTCCTAACTCCCTGGGCATTTGCTGGCACTTGTCCAGCAATAGCCTCTTGAGACTGAAGAAGATTCTAGTTCAATCAATTCCCTCTGCTATATGATGTCTAATTTTCGATCATTTGAAACCAGAAATAAAAGGAGGAAACTCTTCATGTACAAAAGCAAATAATTTCAACTTTGGTATGAAATTATATGATAATTTCAAGTTTGTATGTTGGGACATCTCTGAAAAAAATAAAGCAATATTTAGTTCTGTTTCTACTAAACTTCATTGATTTGGACAAATGTTCCTGTGAGTTTCTTTATACAATAAGTGGCAAATCCAGTCTTGGTTATGAACTCAAAAGAAGTCTTCTCATTTTCAGTTCAGGTCACTACCTAATGTTTACAGGCAGCTTTGATCTATACCAAATCCCGATGAAATCAGTGGAGACTCATATCTGTGGGAGGAACATCAGCCTCTGGAATGGGCATTAAAGACTTCCAATTAGTGCTCATTCATCCAGAGCATAAATTGTACAAATGAAAGAAAAATGCTTAAAAATGAAAAATACCTGAATTTTCGTGTTACTACCATTTTCATAGTAAAGAGCCAGCCCTAGAGACGGATTATTTAATAGAATGATATTTAGATGATGCTTAAATAGAAAATCACACTGTACATTTCCTAGTTAAATCGTTTATATAAATTATATAATACTCAGTCAATTGCCTCACTAGACATGAATACAGACCTTTATTATCATATAGACACGGTTCTACAAAAATATGAATTTTATCTTTTTTTTTTAATTAGAAGTTCAGGAGTGGAGGAGTACATCTACCTGGCCTTTAGGAAGAGAGCAAATGAGTTCAGGTATAGCTTCTGTCATTACCTTGACTGTTTTATTAATCAGTTTTGAAATAATAATATGAGAATGTTTTCATCACAATATGTCATTATACTTACTAGTACTGACAATAGCTTCCCCTTTGTAAAAAATGGCAAAGAACTTAGGGAGCTGCTAAATACCCAGGTGACATGCTTATAAAATAGTGTTCTCCATGTACAACAAGGCATGTCTTAGAAATTTTATATCAGATAGCTTTGTTAATGTATGAAAACAGAAACATCCTTAATATTTTTTCCTTCTTATTTTCCTTATTTTATTTGTTCAGAAGGCAGATGGAGAATTTATTTCACAAAGCATCAAAAAGAAACAAAATCAGAATTTGAAAAGTTGTCAGAAAATATATCCGAGATGGTTATGGTTTTTTATGGAAGCAACGGCAAGTCAAATCCAGTTTCCATGGAAAACAAAGTGGAACATCAGACTGAGAACCAAATAGCATATGATGTAAAATAATATATAGATTTGCCTATATTTAAATTTTCTTTGAGTCTCCTTTTAAAGAGAAATAATAATGTAATGCTGTAAATATTGTTTTTATTGTTTGTATTACTGTTTAAATATTCGAAAATCAGAGCTGAAGTTTTCAGTTGCATACCATATTTTATTTTTAATTTCTGGCTTTCTCAAGTTCATGATGATCAAGCACATTCTTTTTTTCTCCCAACAAATAGTCATAGTTAATAATGCATATCATTTTAAATGACATTAATGTTACTTATTCACACTAGAAATCATTGGCGTATGTAATTTGAATTTGATAGAACAATTACAACGAATGCCCCTAGAGGATAAAGCTAAAATGTCCTTAAGTGCCTACAGTCAACCGGGTTCTGCTGCTTTTGAAGTGAATGGCACTTTTAGCACCAAGACTGATGCAAATGGGTGCAGGACTGCGCTGACTTCTTTAGAGCCAACTTCCTCTCTTCCTGTAAACTACCTATGCATTTATCTGCACACCTCTGCTTGGATGCTAACTCATTTTTTTGTTGGTTCTTAGATACATTTGCCATCTGATTTGGGAATGTTTTATAAAGTGAGGCTTGGTCTCCAGAGTTTGGAAAACAACATATCCCAGTTGTCTCTTCATCACTTTAAAATACTGAACACATCAACCCTGGATACCTTTAGTCTCACCATAAATAAAACACTTCCTCTTTCTCCTAATGGAGACAGATGGATTGAATTCCCTATACAGTGGCCATTAAAAGAAGCACTTTCTGGTAGGTATAAATCTACTTCAAAGCAGTAGAGTGGTTCAGGAGGTTAACATGTCCTAGTATTACAGTAGAAACCCTTATCAAAACAGAAATTTATATTGTCTTTATTTAATGATTCATAGACTAAGAAGGATAAGTTAAAAGGTATGAAGGAAAATATTACCCAGTCAGCTTAATTTCTGTACCATAAAGTGGGAAATGCAATATTCACTTGATTGCACAGAAGCATTATTATATGCTACAAAGAACAGTTTATAAGAAATATTCTTTTCTTGCATTATTGTAATATTTTTTTCTCTTTGTTTAGTCCTCGGCTGCTCATATTGCTGACATTAACAACATGATTTTTATAGTTCATTTACTATTAAGTGATTTTGTTGTTTGTTCGCACATTCCAAACAAATATTCGTAGTAAATAACTGCTCAAAACTACATTTAAGCTTCTGCTTTATTACCTTTATATACACCAAATATTTATGCCTCCTAAAATTAGCACAACAATTCTTATATTTGTCACCTTGGCTAAGTAAAATAAAATAAATCCTTTTACCTAAAACCCACCCTATTCCCTAATGTGATGCCTACTGAATGCTGCCATATATGGAACAAATACGAACTTAATTAATTAAACCAAATAATGATAATTAATATTCAAATAATTTGTGCCTGGGTTTTATGCAGAAGACAAATTTATTATTTGGGTAAAAAATAAGTCAGCTCATCTAAATTGAGCTGAAGTAGACGTAAAATGAACTACCCCAACACACTTTGGATTGGAACTTATGGCCCAGTTTCCCTGAGGACTCTGAATGTATCCGAAAGTAAGTATGTGAATAATCTCATTGGAAGTAACAGAGGTTGAAGTTTGGGGTTAATTTGCATATTTTGGATGCAATTGAAAATGCAAAATTTTTGTCTAGGCTTTAGATTTTATACTGCTTAGAGGCGTTATTTTCACTTGACCACCTGTGCAGTATGGGTACAGAACAGGGTTCAATATCCTACACACAAGATTGAAACAAGGAGGACCTTCAGATTAACACAAAGCACATGAGTGCACCCCTTGCAATGGACTGGTCACTGTCACATGCAGAAGTGTTCAGGATACAGGTACAAGCGCACAGAAATGAGGAGAGAAAAATGCAGCATGATGATAAAGTGTGGATGAGACTGGAGTCCTTGTGACCTTGGCTCTGTCTCTGTCACTGGCCTCTTTTGTGAAAAAATAATTTCCCCATTCGTTGCCTTTTTTTTTTTTTTTCTGGGAAGATTTTTGTTCTTTGCAACTATTCTGAAATCAAGAGACAAAAAACATCGCGAACATGGAATCGGTGTTATATTATCTATAAGTTTAGGTAAAAGAACAAACAAATGAAATAGCTAATTTCTGGGTTTTTTATTTCTTTCCACACATGCTTCAGATATTTTCAAGGAGAGACTTGTAAC
The DNA here is from genome assembly GCF_015832195.1 of Motacilla alba alba. Classification (NCBI taxonomy): domain Eukaryota; kingdom Metazoa; phylum Chordata; class Aves; order Passeriformes; family Motacillidae; genus Motacilla; species Motacilla alba. The sequence goes on from NC_052017.1 coordinate 112,929,395, forward strand.
CAGTGAAGAAAAAAAAACTAGGACAGTGATTCCCCAAAATCTTTGCCATTTATGTCCGAGAGAGCTTTAAGCAGCTCCACAGCAGGTGGTACACGTGGAGTTCAAAGTGATCTTTAGAGACAAATATACTCGCAATTTATTGTGAAAACCAGATATGCTTTTTGACACTTTCTAAACCTAATTTATTTTCTCCCTTTTATCTGCTAAAGGCAAAACCAGTATTGTATTAATTGGAATGGAAAGCAGCTAATCACACTCACCATAACCAGAAGCCATGTGATGTTAAATTTCAGATGCAGCTCTGTCTTTCATGGAGTGCCTTAGTATTTTATCTCAGTTATATTTTCCTTTTAAAAAAAATTATGCTTGGGATTGTGATGAAGCATTTGCTAATGGCTAATTGAAGCCATCAAAATGCAGACCCTTGAGATCTGGCAGTGCACACTTGTGCCTTTGGGTGTATTAATGAGCAGAGGCCTCCAGCTGAGTATATACATAAGTAGTTTCCCTTTACTGTACCTTCCTTTGAGATGTTTACACCTCAGGAATCCCCAGGGATGACGTGGTGTTGTCTCTCTCCTCTCACACACAGGGCTGTTCAGAAGGTCAATTTTGCACTACTGTAGTTTTTACGGCAAAACAATTAAATATTGAAAAGGTGAAAAAAACCCTATTATGTTACTTTCAAGCTGATTATTCCCATAAATTTAAAAGAGAGCCGTAATTCATATCAATCTTACAAAATAATTAGAATTTTATAAAATTAATGAAGTTGTAACATTCATATATGTTACCCTTGTATGTAATTTATTTTCAAAGATCCCTTTAATCTTTCCCTTTCCAATTTATTCAGTACACTAGAGAGATAAAAGCTTGGTGGCTACACTTGTGATCTGGTCATACTACCCGAACAAAGACCACTATTTAAGCATTTTAGCCCTCCTACCCTTGCCTACATTAATCTCCCTCAATTGCCCTCCTCTGTAGGATGGGTTCTCCTGATGCTATCTGCTGTATGATGTGATCCAAGGTTCATGAATGCAGCCTCTCCTTGACTCCAGGGCATCAGGGCCACGATGAGTCACAGATCTAACTTGCCTTGGCTGGACTCACCTGAAACCTCCAGCCATGATGGGCAGAGGATGCCCTGGTCAGATCATACCTGAGCCACATGTTATGTGCATCTTTCTCTAGTTCTCCCTCTGCCCCCCTCTCCTGCACAGACTTTGGATCTATGCTGCAGCCTTATTCTCATGGCTGCAGCCTTATTCTCTGGCCCTTTCTCCTTCTGCCCCCAACTCAATCACCAGGATGGATCCCAGGTCTTTTTCACTGTTTGCTGGATCTGGGACTCTGGACAGCTCTGCCTGCCTCATGCAGATGCTGCAGAACCTGGGTCGGAGAGGGCACTGCCTGAGCTGGGGCTGTGCTCAGCTTCTACCTTGTCCACTCTTGTGGAGCAGGTCCACTCTTGCTGCTCTTTGACACAGTGATCCAAGAATTAAACCTTCCAAATGCAATCCTTTCACTTTTGTTTTTGGCTGGTCCAGCCTCACTTCTCAAATGTCAGATATGGGACATGGTGACAAAAAAAATTAAGAAAAAATTGCAAAAATTTTGAGTTTTGCTATTATTTTCAAATGCTTGAATTTAAATTACATCTGACTGCAGAATGCCATGTTGTCAAATATCTGTGCAAGGTTGTGGCACAGTCTTAATAAAATCTCTTTTTACTTGCTATTGCAGTGGTTACATATCATCTAACAGTATTTTCAAGAAATATTTTGAATGAGAGAAATTTAGTGGATATGACTGCATATATCTATGGTACTCATGGTGACACAGGAGACAGATCCCTTCTCCAGTCATTGCAGAATGTACAGCAGGGAAAGAAAAACGAGGTACTCTGTCTTAAAGTATTTTTAAATTTACCCTTTAATCCATTCTTATATTTCCTATATATTATTTTCAAATTTCCCCATACAGTTAAGAAACATGGTTTTATATTACAATACTGAATAACTTTATTTTAGTCATTTCTAGTTATGGTGGATGCTGTTGACTTGGGAGAACTGGAAAAAATTGTTCTTTTGATCAGCAGTAAAACAGGGAAAATACTTTTTACTTTCTAAAGTCAGTCATGTAAACCACACAGCTAGCCTCCTGTTAAAGGCAACAAAGTCCCTGCCAGAGTTGAATCCTAGTTAAGTCTTTTTGGCTATTTTTTCTAAAGGGTAGTGTTTTAAAAAAAAATTAAAATCCTGGGATCTAAAGTTTATAACATCATTACATCAAGAAAGCAAATGAAGATGAATAAATTATATTCTACACTTAATACATGCTCTACTAATAAGTTATCTAGGAGAATAATTATTACTCAAGTAAGAAATTTGTATTGTTTAATTTTACTTCTGTGATTCAATTATTTTCACTGTTTTTCCGCCCAGTTCGGTTTTCTCCCTGTGACGCTCAGAGGGAATTTTTACCTCTGTTTGGCAGTCAGCAAGTTTTGTCACTGAACTTCTTTAAAATTGTCTTGACCTCAACATCTCTCTGCTTTATCCGTAGGATGGCTATCATGCTACTAATTCAAAGAAATAATTATAAAGTTTTTTGAAATCCATTAATGAAATTTGCTATATAATTGCAAATCAGTTTTTCTAGGGAAGCAAGGGTTACATATTTGCACTTTATATGTCTTTTTTTTTCGTTTGAGCATCCAGAGGCTCCTCTTAAAAACCTTTTAGGCGCAGCACCCGATTTCAACCAAGTATGTGAGGTGCCATTTGGGCACAAACTCCTTGGCTGGTCACACATCCCGTGCCTGGCACAGGCTGCCCCGGTCCCCCCCAGGGGGACACGGTGTGGAGCTGGGGAAGGGAAGGGCAGGGACAGCCCTGCCATGCTGCTGCGGGGAGCAAGGCGTGCAGTTCACTGCTTTTGTTTCCCAGAGTTGTGAAAGTTAACTGCAGCCATCTGTCTGAGTGACAGTCACTGAATGTGGCAATTGTGTGTAGCCAAAGGGCACCACAGTGAACGTGACAGGCGAGACTTTTCCATTCAGGTTTGAAAACACAATTCACAAAGGAGGGACATTGGGCTCATTGCCTCTGTGTGTGTTATGAAGAGAGGATTGAGACGATGTTTAACAGATATTTCTTCCAAAGGAGTTACTTAGACGATAAAACAGTTCAGATGAGTAAGGGTGTCCATATTGTAACTAGACCTGTTTGAACTGAGGCTAGTTTGGACCAAGACTTTGAACCAAAAATCCCAAACCCCATAAAATCCCTTTAAAATCAGATGTACCCTGCATGACTGCTCAGCCCAGACAATGTTCTCTAGTGCATTTATGTTTCATTCCTTATCAGAGCAAGTTTTTAAGATCAGACGGTTCATGGTCCCTTCCTGAATCTTCTGACTCTCTCTATGCTCTCATCTTGGCAGGTCATGAGTGTAACACAATGTCTTGGACTCCTCCACAGAAGCCTGATGATATCCTATTGATAAAGGGAGCTGGATAGTAGTAGAAGAGTGTAGGAATGTGCCCCCTATGGACAGAGTGACAGAACCTTCCTCTGTCCCCCAAAAAGGAAAGAGCCCAGAAGTTTCTCCCGGTGATCAGGTAGAAAAGTCACTGATAGGACCTTGGGGACTTCACCTCAAGTTTGGGGACAGCTAATTGGCCATAAGCCAAAAGGTCCGGCCTGGGCCATTTAGTAGAAAAGGACAGAACAAAGAAGCCAAATCGCTTTCGTGAGGTGTCCTTACCAGGAGCATAAGCTTGTGGCACCTGGATCACTTTGAGTTTGTTATTTTGCCTTTATTAAACCTTTTTGTTCCTGACGCTGTCACATCAGCCTCCTGCTCCTTTTATGCCTCCTAATGAAAGCTGAGCTATTCTGGGGTGTAGTGTTGAGGGGTTGAGAGCTTATCAGATCGGCTCGAAACCCCCCGGGCAAAACGCTACAGAAGAGATGCAGTTTGTTGAACAGGGTTGAAGTTACCAATAATAGAAGGGAAAATGAATAGCCTTCATGACTAACCAGTGGCAAGACGCTCCGGCTATGCAGCTGAAGCCCCCAGCAGAAAATTCAAAAAGCAGCGTAAGTCAGAGAGCAATGTTTCCCAAACAGCAGAGGGATACAGTGAGCTGCTGAACTCCCTTCCTACCTGCCACCTGATGAGATCCTTTGTGCTGCATGTGGAATAGAGCCCCACTCCTCTTGTCAACCAGTCACTGAGGAGGAAGCAACAGACCTGTATTTCTGCTCTTTCTTCTCAAATGTGCCTGCCCAAGTCATGCTGAAGCTTTTCTGCATGCCCATCCAAGGACAGTGAGGACAACAGCCCTTTGCTTCACTATGACAAAGGAAATGCTTACTTCTAAATTTCTAAGCTGAGGTTTATAAATAGGACCAAAATAAAGACTCTTGTAGTCATTCCAGCACTTTCAACTCAGTCGTTGGCATTCATAAATTAATGAAAAAATGAAGTTTTCATAAAGTAAGAATGCCATCATTACACCAACAACACTCTTCTTAATTTCTTGTCCTGCAATGGAACATTTTCACTATGTTCTCTTGCCTTCTTTGCAGACTGCAAGCTGGACATCAAAAAACTGCATGTGCAAGAAGCTGTGAGGGAGTATCCTATCAATATATTTGAAGTGAATGAGTGGGTATATTGTGTAAAGCTAGTAATATTTTTTTAATAGCATAATAGTTGAAACACTGAGCAGACACTGAATTAAAGTAAATGCGATAGAGTGATTGTCTCAATAGATATTTTAAAATTATGCCCATCTTTAGCTGTTCCACATAAATTAATAGGATTTTTTTCATTTAACATATTATTTACTTTCCAAAAAACATATGTGGTTCCGTTTTTCAGAGAATTTTCTGTGAATGCAAAGAAGCCCAAAATACAGAGAGAAATCCAATCCTTTTGTTACTCGAGGAAAGAAACAAAAGAATGACATGGATAAAAACTTGAATAAAGAAGGAAGTCAAGTAAAACATTTGACAGAGTATACTATTAAAGCGTACACAGGTGACAAAGGGGAGCAGGGACTGATGCCAATGTGCATATTATTTTATTTGGGAATGAGGACAAATCTGAGGTATTTCAACTCTCTCAGTCACTGGAGCATCAAAACCCCTTTGAAAGAGGAAAGGTGAGTACACAGATTTTATAGGTTGTGTCCATTTCTGTACTGGAAAAGCAAACATTAAATCTATGCAAGTTCTTAAGAAAACTTGAGGCATTTATTCTGTTTTCCACGTCACTACATGAGGTATAGTCTCAGCTTGCCCTGTATTTCTTCTTTCCACCAGATTCACCAAGGAACATTTTACTTCTATTGTATCTAGCTGTCTCTGCTGCTCTTCTGCCTATTAGTCCCAAATACATCTTCATACTGTCTCCCCTTACGTGCCCAGCTATGTATTTCCTCATTCTGAAATGCACAGCACGAGCGGCCTGTGCATGTGTGTGCACTACCCTGTGCTCTTGCGCACACCTTGAATATTGTGGATGAGAACACATCAGTCTCTTACATCCCATCATTTTACTTTGCCATGGAAACTGGTGCTGCAACCATCCCTGAATGTATAAGCCTAAAACCAGGTGAAATGGAACCATACCTATCAGCCTGATTCTGAGATCCATCATGCTGTAGGCTGTTATTCAGAGACCCTTAGTTCAGACACAGATATTTACATAAGAATGCAGATTCTCTGCATGATGTCCTAACGCCTTGGCTGGATGTTCTCCTAATTGAATAAACATATTATTCTGGAAAAGCAATTGCTCTGTTTGGTCACCATCTATGCAATGGAGTACAATGATGGTTACCCTTAAGTAAAAAAGAAATATATATATTCTCTGTAACTTTCTCTTGTGGAGTTATTAAAAGGTAATGACTAAATAATTAGAACTCCAGTGACAAAATATCCCTTAAGAGATCTACCTCATTATCTCCAGCAATATGAATCATCTTTTTACCTGGAATTAGTCTAAGTTTCTTCAGCCAGGTTTTCTGTGAGATAAAGATATTTACCCACAAGTTGTCTTCCATACTGAGGAGAATAATAAATCTAGCTACCTACAGGCACAAGGAGCAAGTAAAAAAGTGTCTTTAGTATGGTACTTCCTTTTGCCTGGTACTACACAGGAGGTGTCATTACCCTTCAAAAAAGAACAGTAGATATGTAGAAATCCTGTTAGCAATCCAACTAAGTCAATGGGTAGCCAGTGATGTCAAAGGTCTTAGGACAAAAACAATTTTTAAAAAAAAATCTGCAATAAGGAATAATGTAATATTTTATATTAAAGTATATGATATTTGAGAGGAATAATGGTTAGTGTAGTAAAAAGCCTTTAACTTTTATATCCCTCAATTTTTGTTTATGTATCATGTACTGAAAATATTTTAGAAGACTATATCAGTTGAGGATTCACGAGACCAAAAATGTTTTCACAGTAGATGAAAGTCAAGAAAGGGGCAGGAATTGTCATGCTACAAGTTGAAAAGTGAATCTTTTGTCTTGAAACTGAGACCTAATAGGAGAGGATATATGCCACACATCATCAATAGGGAAAATAAGCCACATTAGTGGTTCACTTATTCTCAACTTCTACTGTTACATTTGAATTGGTTTCAGAACTGTCCTAGACAAATATGTAAGCTTCCAAACATTAGTATAATATTTTTAATAACGGTATTTTAATATTAAAGGTTGATACCTTCAAGATTAAGACAAAAAAATTAGGCAGCCTACGTTCAATTGAAATTGGCCACAATGGGAAAGGATTTGGTAGGTATTCTGTGTTCAGTAGTCTTACAAACATCTTCTGCTTAAGGATCTGCCTGACATTTGGAAAGGTGCTTGAAGTTGCACTACTGCTGCATCTAGCTAATACAGATCTGTGTACAAATGAGGTCAGTTTTACTGCCTTTGTTTTCACCCCCTCTATCACATTTCCCTTGACTATACCACAATTCTTTTTCTAACAGTGATCTAGTTAAAATAAACCTCAAATAGTTTTATCCTTCAAACATTGCTTAGCCAAACCCCTTATTAGATGTCTTAAATAAGATAGGATTGACTTTTCAAACTGCAGGCTAAACTTTCCATGATTTGAGCAAGTCTGGGGACTCTGGTCAAAGCATGCTGTAGCTCCCTCTCACACCCATAGATCTCCTCTTGTGAAAGTCTGAGAACACCAGAGTGCACCAGGTCTTGCCCTGATGTTAAGTTAGGAAGTGGCTATAGAACATAACCACACATGATAATGGAAAATGTTTCTGTGAACAGTAACCTCTAGACTCTGAATTTTACAGAAAAATGAAACGGGAGACAAGGGCATATAATCTTTTGAGCTTACATTTAATAGGGCTAAAAACCTGCAGGGATATGCAGATATCAAGATATATACAGACATACAGAGATATACAAACACATAAACTGAATTTGCAGGGAATGCATAAATTGAATCAAAAAGGTCTGATTGTATTAAGACACTCTAGTCAGGTGAAGTTTGCTTAACCCATCTGAAAGAAATAGGTTTCGGTTTAATAAAATCTGATTAATCTAAGTTCATGAGGCATAGTAAAGTGCCAAAGGGTTTATCATTTCTAGGATGAACCAAGAAAAATTCTGCAAATAGCAATTCCCATTTGGAGAAAGTTGAACAGCTTTTTTATTTTCATAACCACCCAGTCATGTCGTATATTTCATGGTGTTGAAAACAGAAAAAACACCAAACCTGTTGAAATATCTATAATAAACAAGATTGTCCTGCTGACTTTCATCTTATTTGTGTTAACTGCTATACATGCACACAGTTCAGCTTAGATCTGATCTGGGAAGGGAACTCCACAATGGCAGACTTTTACTCACTGAGAGTTACACAGAAGTCTGCAGGCGAAATAATGGATTGAACTTTTATTTCTGGGTCCTGATCTATCAACAACATTATTGTTTTTCCTCTCTGTGTCCTGATCAACATCACATAGCTGCTAATAGTGTCTTCCTAGCACAGCTGGGGTGTGTCAATTCATCTTAGACATAACAACCGTCCTCTAAATATTTCTCTGAAATTATGTCCAAGCGTCTTTTGTCGCATCAGCTGTTATCCCCACAAGCTTCCTCAAATGTTACAGTACCTCTTTGATATGTTTCATCTGTTTGCTAATATATCCTAGCTACCTCTAGATTTCTCCACACCTGGAGATTTCAGTGAGGTCTGTTGGAGTTTTGTCAATAAAGGATGAAGCATTAGATTTTAATCTTTCCAAGAGAGCAAACTTGCCTTTCTATTCTTTTGTAAAGTGTCGTGTAAATTTGAGAGGCTGTAAAATTTTATTGCTGATGATCTTGACTCTGATTTAGAGATTTTGTGAAAGGTCATCTATTCCAAGTAGAGTCTATGATATATTAAACCATTCACAAGATTTCATTAAAAGAGTTTCAGAAGTACTTCACAATATCAATAAATGGATCTTGCAAATTGAAGGTGGAATACCTAGACACCTTCATGGCCTACTTAACCCAGCTATTTTTTTTAAATGTCATTGAATAAAAAGAAACATCGCTGTACCTTTGTATTTTATCCAAACTGACACAATTTGCAAATATTTCTATATTAAATTTTTAGCATGTACAATTAGAATTTAGCTTTTATGAATAAAAATATTTTATTGGGTTTTGCCTACTTAGTACTTCATGCAAATATTTGAAAACCAAAATAATTAGATAGGATCTAGTTCTTTATCTCTAGGACACGTAAAGAGTACCAAAATGTTGTCAGCTATTAGCAGTATGATCCTAATTAGTTTTAAAATGTTTTCATTAAGTATTTGCATTGGCAAACACAACTAAAGATATCAGCACAGATGTATATATAAAACAAAGTTTTGGTTTAAAATATTATTATTTTGGTATTCTATAAAATAAAAGTCTATATCACAACAATGAAGGTATTTCTTCACACAGCAAAACAGGAGATTAAAGTAGAATATTTCATATCTGAAAGCTGAAACAAATATGAGTGCTGGCCTAAATGAAAATGCTATTCTGAATCATGACTGCTGGAAAAATAGGGATATGAGAAGCATTCAGTTTCACCACTTGGTCCACATCCATATCAATATACTAATTAGAAAAGAGTAGTAGAATGCCCACTAGGGGTGCATTTTGAGTGCATTTCCAAGTACCTGAAAGGGCAAAATGGGTCTTCAAGAGTGTATTCAATATTACCATGCACTCTGTTTCATTTGTCTTACTGCCTGTTCTATCCAATCTGGAAAAATAAGTTAAGTCATAATAAAAATCTTCCATTACATTATCTGTCAAAAACATCAAAGACCTTCCCTGTAAAACTGTGAGAAGTTGGTAGTAATTTGAATCATCTCTGTTTCAGTTTCATAACTGATGTTGAATATACTTGGAAGTACTAAACCACATGGGGTTTGAGAAATGAAATTAGAAACCTTTCTTATGCTGTATTTGTGTTTTGTTTATATTAAATTTGCTCTTTTTTTTTTTTTTCCTTCTACAGCAAGTGGCTGGTTTCTAGAAAAAGTGGAAATCACAGATGCAGCTAGGAATTCAATGCATTGCTTCAACTGTAACAGGTCAGTAGATCAGTCTGTCATCCCTCTGTACATGCTGTTTTCTTTTTCACAAGTCTCTCAGTTGCTTCTGTCTGGTTTTCTAAGACAGTAATTATTTTTTTTTATACAATGTTGTGTTCTTATCAATCCATCCCCAATGACTTTTGAACACCCTGGTTAACTTGAAACTAACTTGTCAGAAGAATTGTTAGAGGAAGACACTAGATTTTTCCACTCAATTAAAACTGAACAATTGCAGGAGGGAGAGACATAATTTAATGCCTTTTCCAAAAGAAAGTATTGATACATATTTTGAATTCAAGAGGTAGAAGGTGTGTGGTGAACCACTATACACGCATTAGCACATAAATGGCTCTGGCAAACATATCAGGGATAAGCAAACAGATGTGGAAGAGAATCAGAAAAGAAGACAGTGCAACATGGCAGCATAGATTCAAAACTCGTGGAAGAGGTAGTGAGCAAAGGCAACATTAAAATATTAGAATCCTTCTGTTTCAATGTTTGCTTAGTATGAGCCCAAGACACATTCAGCAACTAGGATAAAGAAAAACGTTAATATAATGTAATGTAGAAGTATGTAATGATCTAAATTTAGAAATGTATTTAGGTACTGGGTTTCTTGGGTAAAGGGCTATTGGTGTACAAAAAGAAGGTGCACATCAGTCTGCGTCAAACTGAAACAACACAGTGTCACAAATTGGAAATTAAATTGAAAAGTACATTTGGAATGACTGTTCACTACAACATATCATTCACAGCTTGAAGAATTTCAGAATAAATAACTGATGCAAACATATTCATGTCCTTACAAGGGGAAATTAGCTTTTAATGCATCTGGGGAACACAGAAGTGTGAAAATTTACAAGTTCTCGGTATCTAGAAAGAGGAATGTTACCTGGTAATCTGAAAACAGAAAGGGTAGCCAAGAATATTTAATTTTATCCTTTCCCTAAATATTTCTGTAAGCGTGACAATTATTGGAAGCCAAATCCCAGCCCCTGTACCAAAAAAAGGTAACCATTTAAGTTCTTGGGTACTCTGTGTCTACAGTCTAAATCACAAGAGTGAGGTGTTACTGACATCAACAACAAACTTCTAACAACAACAAACTTGCCTTGCTTCAGCTTCCTCCAAAGGCATGCTCAGATGCTCTCTAATCTTCTAGATACCTAAATCTAAGTTAGTGGGCATAAGCAAAGTTCTTAAACCACAGTATCACTCAGATGAGCAACACAATCCATGACAGGATTTTCAGGATTTGATGCCACTTCACCTCTTTTGCTTGTAAGACTTTTCAGACCACACCAATCGGAGAAGATTCTTGCAGAAGATAGACTGCAGCAAACATTTTTTTCCAGATATTTGTTCTTTTTTTCAATTTTATTTAGAATCTTACAATAAAAGTGCAAAGGTATGTAAGAGACTGGCACAAGAACTTGAATCACATCATTGGTGTGGGGGAGTGACTGGCACAGATTGATTCTCCATGCTGCTGACAAGAACATTTAACTGGGGCCTTGGTGGGCTATGTGCCTACCTTGAAGTATATCAGCCTGCTCAAACTGGAAGTTATTTAGTAGATTAAGAGGTTAACCCCAGGGTACTCGGAGACCCAGAAGCTCCTCAGATAGAGGCAACTCTAAGTTCATGATCCTCTTCCAGCTGAGACATGGAGCTACTCATGGAGCTCCTTGTCTCAAGGCCTACGGAGTGAATGGGGAGTGGGCTCATTCTCTCACGCAGAAAAGACTCTTCCAATACAAATAACATCTCTTAAAGACATTAATCACTGAGAAACCTGAATCCTTTGCTAACCCATTTAAATGCCTGCTATCTAGCTTACGCATCACACCTTTCCTAGGCTCTGTGACTTCCACATAGTTTTAGCTGCCAAAATCAGTTGTTCTTCAGCCTGGACCTGTTTATCTTCGGCCATATCTCCCAGCTGCTGAATGGTGAAGCTTCAGATGCGAGCTACTTTGATGCTGTACTTACTGTCTGGGAATCCCTCCTACAGATGTTGATATCAAATCAGGTAGACTGTCATAAACCTTCCTAAGTATAGAAGATTTTTAACTCTCTTTGGAAATTAATACCACTGTATCCATTGTTCTAGTTAAATTCAGTCTACCCAAACTTTGGACTCAGGCCTGTTTCTCATATAATCAACAGTAAAAGCTCCATAGGCTCTTACAGAGATAGGATTGGGCCCATCATGCAACTTAGAATTTTGTGAACCAACAAAGAGATGTGGGAAAGACAGAGTTCCTAGAATTAATTACAAGGACAATAACTTGCTATCACAGAACATGTTTCCCTACTCTAAATTATCTTCATTTTATAGTCATTCTTTAGAGTAATTTACTAGTTACCTATATGACCAAAAAATAAAATTAATGTATATTTCATAAACATATGAATAAAGTTAATTATGCTTTTAAATGATGCTTAAAGTTAATTATGCTTTTAAAATTACACATATGTGGATACTAAAAAAAAATAAATTTAAAAGTCACTGTTTTCTTCAGGTTAGTTTTTTCTTCTCTACAAACCAATGTAATAACTCTCCTAGAAAATCAAAGGTGCAGAACCACTCTCTCACAAATTGTCTGTTTCTTAAGTTTTATATGTGCTGTGTCTGTGACAGGTCTTTATGTTTTCCCTTAAGGTGGCTTTCTGAAGATGAAAATGATTGCCTCACCATAGCACAGCTTTATCCACAGCTGCTTGATTTCTGATCCTTTCCGAGTGTGATGCTTCTCCAAATCCATGCTGATTTGATTTACTTGTCTTTAATAATTCTGAAGGCATTGTAATTATTGTGAAGAAAAGTCAAAACAATGTATTAAAAACGTCACAGTAAATTAAATAAGTCTAATGTGAACACAGAATTCTGATCCTATTATAGATGCTCAAAATCTTTGCATGACAGAAATTTAGATATCAGAAACTTAAATCTGTAACATGGCTCTGTGGACTTGAACTGAGCAATCATAATGAAGTATGTAGTTACATATGGAGTAAAATACTCAAATATTTGTGTTTCAGTAATGATTTGTGGGTAAGCTAAATTTAGCTCATTTCAAATCTGTCACTATGTATTCATTCAATGATTTTTTTTCATTTTCTTCCTTTATTAAAATTTAGATCTTTTCAAAATCATTTTCCAAACAAACTGCAAAACCCTTCAGCCTTACTATATATGGCTTCTCTTAAGACCATAGCAGAGAGTAATAAAGATCTTGTTATTCAGAAGTTCACCCTGTGCTGGTAAGCCTCTCACTGACATTTGATTGTAAAATCTTGTAGCTGAGCCAGAACCTCAGCTGAGAACCTTCAGATCCAAAGGGTCTCTTAAGAGAGGCTGTTATCAGTAACATTGCAATAGCTTAGGCAGGCTTAGGCAGCTCCCTGCTCAGCTTGATGATTTTTGCAGTGCCTCTCCTTAGTTATCAAACCAGCTTTCCAGTGCTACATGTGTGAATGCTTTCATGCCAAAGAAAAACAAACAAACAAAAAAAGCCCAGTTATTTTTTGCAAATGCACACTAAAAAAAAAATGTATTTAGCTGTAAATGCACAAATTAATGTTTGATTTGGTAGGCTTTGATATCGCCAGAATTGACTTAGGAAGGATTTAGGACACAGACAAGTCTGAAATGTAATCAGGACTTGCACACCACCTGAAGTTTCATGTGTGTGATCCAAATACAAATATTTTATATAAGCTATGTAAGGCATCCATCTCTTAATCAACAACTTCACCTTTTGTACCTCCAAAATCTAAAATCTTTCTGAAGATCTGAATTTTAGACTTGTTTCACCCTCAAGACACTACCGTGTTCTGTAGCAGCAATGGGCTTTTTATAATTATAAGAAATAAATGAGTTTGCAATCTGTGTTGATAAAACATTGTCTGGCTGTCTTTTTAAATATGTTTAATGTTTGTTTACTCACACTATTCTGTGAAATTGGGACAGTTGGCTGACATCTGCATGGGTGATGAGATCCCAGTTGTTATCTTGACACAAGAAGAAATAAAAAATGCCCATATTTGGCCTTGGTAGGTAACATAACTTTTAAATACAATTTTTTTCTACCTATGTCATCAAAAGGACAACTATTTTAAGGTGTGGATGTGGTCAGTGTGAGCAACGGAACACTCAAATTCTTCTTCTTTTCTTTTTTTCTGCTAACACTCCTACCACCCTCGCTGGAATGGATTTGAAATTGTATCCCCAGAGCCCACAGTTCACTTACTTGGTATCCGTATTCATTACACTGAATCACTTTGTTGTGATCTATTATGTGATTTGTTCCATTATTATGTGTTTCATTAATAGTTTGTAATACTAGCTCCCTTTGATGTCATTTCTGATTTATCAAGTGTAAATAATGCCTTCCTAATCTGTTTTTCTTTACTAAGAGTGGATACCCTCCTTCTGCAGCTGCCTTCCATACTTGAAAATTATTTTCTCTACCTACACAGTGTCCAAATCAGGTTTTGGATTTGCTTCCTGGGATCCAGAGCCGTGTACACAACTCTCTTGACACTTTCAATAATGGGACCAGCACTGCAGAGGGCTTCATTTCAAGAGCATCATGGGTGCTTGCAGCACACAATACCAGGGCCTTACACTTTGATAAGAAAATGTGAAATACCATTTAACCCCCCTGTTCAGGTCTTGCTTGGAAGACAAGCCAGTTAGCATATTTAGCTCGTGATTAGCGCCAAATCCCAAACGTGCTTCTTCCATATGAAGTGTGCTGTGTTTGGCACAGAAGTCACTTAATCTCTGTGCCTTGCCAGTGGGATGATTTTTTGAAAAACTGCTGGCCAAAGACAGGGACATTACAAAGGTGCCTCCTCGTGTGCACTCTGCTGTTCCTACACAGCAAGGGTGCTGCCCTGCTTTTTTCCTCCCAGCACCCTGCCCCACCTATGGAGAGCCTGGGCAGATATTGACACTGCTGATGCTTCCGTGGGGAACAGAGATGTAGCATGGAAAAAAGACTACCTGGGTCAAGAAGTAATCCAGGAATTTGACACACAGAGGAGTTTTGGAAGGAGCAGGGAGGTATTTCAACAAACTGGAGGAGGTAAGGCTGTAGTGGAGAGAAGGCTTTGACTTCTACTGCCTCTGTCTGTCGCAATCTGACTAAAGATCTGTGAAAGAAGGCAGGCTAGAAGATTTTGCTGCTATTTTTATTAAACATTTGATTATGCACTACAGAAAAAGCCTGAAATATTTACCCTGTATACTATATCATGGACTCCTAAAAAAACTGAGTCTGAAAATGTCCATTAGAGTCCAGTTAACTCCATCTTTTTTCCTCATCCGCCTCTCCTGGTGTGCTATTATATGTCTATTATTAGGTTGATCTAGATGATACATTTCTGCCCTTTTAAGCCCTTAAGTGTCTCAGTTTCTTTTGCTGCTGGTGTTAAGGGTTTGAAAAAAATATAGTCATGTTCTGACTGGCTCATTGGACCATTAAATATTCTCCCAGCAACTCCAAGTACTGTTTTTCTGAAACCCATCATACATAAGAAAGGATTCCTTCCTTTTAAGTACATATGAGCAGTTGTATTGCATCTATCCATCCTGTAGCTTGTCAGTTGTGGAAATGGCATGAGAATAAGAAAAAAGGAAGTACCAAGTGCTCCTTTGAGTTCCTTTAGATATCTTGGATGAATGTCATCTAGTCCTTCATTGTTAGTATTTATAAATATCTTTGCAAATATATCACATATCAGTTCTGAAATGGTCCTTTGCACTTCTCCATGAAGGAAGGCAGTAGACTGGAAATGTTAATAAAATCCTCTGTAGTTAGCAGTACAAAGCAGTGTCACAACTTCCTGTGCTGTCGCTAAACCCTTTTCTTTTGCTTGACTGAAATTAATTTTAAACAGTGAATCAAGAAGGGGAAAGAAAATGGGACTTTTCATTTTCTTTTCAAATTTTTGGAAATTCTTAATTACATCTTACAGTGTCAGAAGGCATGTTAATGTTTCCTTAGGCATTCTAGAAATGCTTTTCCCATTTATCATAAAATGTGATATGCATGGTAGTTGGGTTTTTTTGCATGCACAATAGCAGCAAAAGAGTTGTCAGCATTGTAAAAGGTTGCAAGCTTGCTTCTTTACTGTCTTTCTATATCTCTGTCTTCTGCTATCCTTCCTTATATATTTATGTCTATCTTTGATTATATATTTAAATATAAGCTATGAAGCAACTTAAAAGGTGACTGACATCCATTTCTAAATGGATGTCCTAAAGAAATCCTGAGTTAAATCTTAAAAAAATCCCAAGAAATAATTTCTTCTTTCATAGGTAATTTAAAAATCCATATGCTATCTTCAAAGAATGGCTATTCTCTGTCTGCTCAAACCTGGAATCTATCGATTCATCCATCTATCCATCTATCTATCTATCTATCTATCTATCTGGAGTGTGCAGTTTAATCTATTTATATGTTCCTAATGTTTAGACATATGGAAATATAATAAAACAAACTACAGCCACAATTCACCATGAAATTTAAGTATGTGCCTAAAATGTGTTTGCCTAAACAATAAGGATATAATAATCATTCCCACTGCTCTCATTTATAGTCCTCCTTAATTTAAGTGTACACCTAAGAACCTCACCACACCGGGTCTCTTCCTTTGAGATCTCATGTGGTGTGTGTGTGTGTGTTGTTATTTTCACATGAACCTTAGCATGCTACAGAAAAGAGCCTAAGGGTGTACCAAGTATATATATCAATATCAGGGTGTTATAAAACAGAGTCATTTCAGAAGCCAGGGAACCTTCCAGAGTATTATCTGTGATTGCAAAAGTGGACCAACATATGGAGATACTGGATTCATCCTTCTTTTGCAATTTTAAAAGTAATGAGTTTGAAAAATGTTTCTATATGAATCTACATGTAGACTTATAAATAAAATAATCTAAAGCTCAAGACAGAAACCAATTGCTGTTTATACTTTTAAAAATAGGTAGTGTTTTAATATAAATTTTCTAAACAGTGTAAGATTTACAAATGTATTTCTGATTTGTGCTTATGTTAATTTGCAGAAATATTGTCCTAATTGAAAGGAAATGTATCCTCCCCTTGCAATGAAGTATCTCAGCTATCAGAGCATACAGTGGCATCTGCCTGGTTGAATGAAGCTAGTTGGGCAAAAAGACAATTAAGTGTTTTAGTACATAAATGTTAAACACACAGCCTAGATTACAACTTCCACTGACACCTGTGTGTATAGTTTAAACATAAATCTATTGAAAATACCCAAAACCTATGAACATCTTGTAGAATGGTTCTTACTTGATGTTCCTAAAGAAATTGATTTCATGTGCATCTGTGCCTGAGGGCACTGTTTTAACATGGAAAGATAAAGCCAGTTGTGTGGAAGATGTAGGAGTGAGACTATGTCTGAATGAGTAAATAAATGTTCATCAGATTCTCCATCAAGTCAACCCAGTTTTGTGTCAAACACATCTAGACAGAGGGAAACAGTGCAGGAAAAGACACTGGGTGCCTTTGGAGAGAAACAGTATTAGAAGGTAGTTAGACAAGGGAGGCAGGGAGGGAGGGAGGGAGGGAGGGAGGGAGGGAGGGAGGGAGGATCACTAGGGAACCCCTTATGACTTAGGACTTCCTTTGTTTCTAAGAGGGGCTGCTCAGGAGCTCTGCTCAGCATTGCAAGCCCTGCTAGGACAGCAGGATTATGCACAACTCCTTCTTGATGCAGAACTACTCCCTAAAGGACTGACTAGAGTAAGAAAGGCAGGCTTTTGTGCCAGAATGCTTCCAGAGGGTGTCAAATCCAGGTACAATGAGCTTATTCTAATGCTTCAGTTGGTCTGAACTAGAAGAAAGTGCAAAAACTAAAGCACTAAACTGCAATTGACAAAAGTATTGCCAAACAAAAGAAAATAGATTTTGGAATCATTTGGAAGGATGCATGCAAGTATTGATTAGACCTGTAGAGTATAATGATATTCTAATGGTAAAATGAGAGATATACAAGCAAAAGTTCGAGTGTACTTTGAAAGAGCAGTCTGTACAACACAGCTAAAGAAGAGATGGAAAAACATCATTGTTAGGATGTGAAGAACAAAAAAAAAATACTTTAGAGTAAAGATAAGAGGATTGGAAGCTTGTTTCCTGGACATTTAGGTTTGAGTTGATAATGGTCTAGAGTGAAATGACAGAAGGACATGTACACACAAAAAAGTCTCCTAAAGTAGACCAAGATACTAAGGGGCAAAAAAGGGAAACAGTTGCAACTCAGAACAAAGCAAAAGCAGTGATACCCATAAAAATGTTTTCTTTAAAGAAAGGAGAAGAAAAAGGAAGCCATGAATAAAATCTCCTTCAGAGAAAAAACTAACTTTACATGAGAAATTAACATACTTGGTTGTCTGTACTTGGTTTATGAAATATGTATTTATGTCTGCAATCTCATTTCTGTCCTTCAATTATATTTTGTAATTAATAATTTCTGAGGTTTAGTAACAACATTGCCTTGTTGAATGCATGCTGGTTTGTACACAGTGTGTATACAAACACTTCTGGCCTTGATACAGCTTCACAGAAGTTATGCCAGTCTAACAGAGAGGAAATTTGGTTCTGTTGTTATTATCATTATTATTATTTGGGATCCTTTTCATTTGTTATCTTTAAAGTGAGAAAACAAACCAGAAGACATTCCTCTTATCAAGTATCAAACAGCCTTTAATTTAAGTTTAAATGTTCATCTATTGCACTGCCTTTCTTGACACAGACAGCTATTGTTAATATGAAAATCAGTGTGAAAGAATATTATTCCCTCTCAAATGTAACAGTAGCTGAATCCAAACAGAGCAAACCTAACCAACCAATAAAAAGAAGCAAAAGAGAGGAGAGGAGAGGAGAGGAGAGGAGAGGAGAGGAGAGGAGAGGAGAGGAGAGGAGAGGAGAGGAGAGGAGAGGAGAGGATGTAAACATATCAGAAAGAAAGCATAAAACTGTCCCCCCACCTCCAACAAATTTTCTTGCAAACTGAACACCTTTCAGATTTACAGGTCTGAGCCCACTGAGGTGAACAGAATTCTTCCTGGAAGATGGGCGAGCTCCTAGTTCTATCAAATTCTATCCTTTAGTGAAGTGGTTCAGGGCAAATATATCAGAAAATTTGTTTCTCATACGGAGCAGGGAGGGGAGGATGTAGGGACACTTGGTCCCAGCAGTTACTTTTTCCAATGGCAAGCAGTGGAATAGCCTCAAGCAGGATCCCATGACTTCTGAAGATGTTGTACACTGAGACTGATGCCATTTATATTCCTTAATATCTCCTGCATTGCTCAGAGCTGTCTTCTGCCCTTTTAGCATGCTGGACGTAGATCTCCTCCATTTTATTCTCTCCTTAAATCTGAAACCTTAGAGTTACTCTCTTACCCCACCTGCAGCTCAAGCAATTTAGGTTAGGATTTCAGCTCTAGGAGCACAGTTGTTCCCCTACTGCCACTCGTGTATCACACTATAACCTCCATTATAAGTTTGTGGCATCTTTTAGACCTGTATATGTCAAACAGACTCAATTAAAGTAATCTACAGTGTACACTAAACCATTTTATTGAAGACATAACTACAAGAAGGCTCTGGGGAAACCTTATAGCACCTTCCACTACCTGAATGGGACTACAAGGAAGCTGGAGAGGGACTTTTTCCAAGGGTATGTAGTGACAGGACAAGTGGTAATGGCTTCAACTGACAGAGGGCAGGTTTAGATTAGATGTTAGGGAAAAAAAACCAAAACAATTACTGTGAGGGTGGTGAGGCACCAGAACATATAGTTCCCCAGAAAAGTTGGGGAGGCCCCATCCCTGGTAGTGTTCAAGGACAGTTTGGATGGGGCTTTGAACAACCTAGTCAAGTGGAAGGTGTCCCTGGCCACAGCAGGGTATTGGAGTTGAATGATCTTTAAAGTCCCTTCAAACCCAAACCATGTTATGGAGTAACACTGAAAACTTGTTGCTTATAAAGCACAAACTTGCAGCTAAATTAGCTTTATCATTAAGCACCTTCTCTGCTCACAAGGTAATCCTGGAACCACAGAATGAATCATAGAATGGTTTGGGTTGAAAGGGACATTAAGTGAATATATTGTATTATATATAGGTGCTGACTGAATTATTAAAAGATATCTTGAGAAAGAAGCAATTTGTATTACAAGTCTCAGGCAAGAAAGATCATGTAGATTGTAATGAGAATAAAATACAGGGTTCCAAAAGGAATAGAAATAAAGAGCAGTTATACCATTGTAACAGAGACTGCATAGCAAATGTGTATTATTTAAGAACCATTATGTGACAATGTAATTAAAAGACTCTTGTGTGATAACATGCAAAATAACTATTCAAATTAGTTTCATGTGTGCTTTTCACCTTCCAAAGTTTGATTTTTGTGTGTTCAGCACTCTGAATACTGTAATGCATGCTGCAGTCTTTTCTTGAAATCTGGGGTATATATCAGTAAAAGCTAATTTCCTAAAGGCAATTTTATACTTACCACGTACATTTAAGAGTTAGAAGGCAGATTTCTCAGCTGTCCATATGACTTCTTCTGTTTAATTAATGAAGTTAAAGGGACTATATTTAGTCACAGAGCTTAATGTAACACTACCCTATCAGTCTCACTGCCGTTCCTATTAAGATATTCCAGCAACGTGGTTGAACGAACTCAATGCTCTATTTTAAGAAGGGAGAGGGTACGCTCATAAAATATTGCAGAGGCTTAAAAAAAAAAATTAAAAAGGTGAAGAGGTGAATTAGTTGCTCATCCCGTATGGCTGAAGATGCAGGAGGACAGAGAGAGGCAAGGGTGGGTGGTAAATGCACCTCCACCCCGCCAAGCAGCCCGAGCCCTGTGATTCCCGTGTGACTCTCAGATGCTGGTGGCCTCCCGTGACCGGGCAGCCATCGTTCACTTGTGTCCCCCGCCGGGCTCCGAGGGCGACGGCGGCCGCGGGCCGCCCGGGGCAGTCTGTGTTCCGCGGCGGAGAGTGGCGCCGGCTCCGCCCGGGACAGCTGCTCCCGACCTCAGCTGCTCCCCCCGCCCCGAGCTGGGAACTGCCGGCGGAGCCAGCTCTGCTGCCGAAACACGCGGGCGAGTTCTGAGCAGCGACCGCGCTCTGTGAGCAGCCGGGGCTGCGAGGAAAGGGGCGGGGAGCGGTGAAAGGCGTCGTGAGTTCGCCTGGTGAATTTTACGCCTAAAATACGATTTCTCCGGGTGGCGGAATAAAACGGTGTCTCCTCACCTTCCCCCGAACGCCTCTGAGGCAGAGTGAGTCACGGCACAACCCGAGAACTGCATCTCGCAACAGCGTTTCGCAAAGTTAGGGAGCGTCGGCAGCGCTTCCTACGGGACGGCCGGGACAGCGGCCGCCGCCCCGCGCGGGACTCGCCGTGCCGGGCGCTCAGCGCGGCTCCGCGGTGCGGGCCGGTCCCGCTGCCCCACGCGTCGGGCGGCACGGCGGGACATCGCCGCCCGGAGCTGCCCCCAGTCACCGCGCTGGGGCGGCAGCAGCGGCGGCTCCCCCAGCCCGAGAATGCCCGTTCGCAGGGAGAAGCCCGGGGGGACCCCCGCCCTCCTGGCCGCTCCGTCCGCACCCACCCGCGTTCCACCGCTCCACCCCCGTGCCAGCGGGGCAGACGAAACCCAAACTGTTCAGAGGACACCGGAGATCGGCAGCGGAGCCGGCGGCAGCGCCGCGACCCCCTGCTCCCGCAGCCCCGGCTCCGGGGGGAGCCGGCCACACCCCACCTCTCCCCGCCGACCCGCTCGCTCGCCGCCTTCGTGCCCACCTCCCCGGGCCGGGCAGCAGAGACGCCGCCTCCCCCCGCCGCCGCAGGGCCGTGCTCCGCACCCTCGGGGCAGCGCCGCGCCCTCCCCTCCCGGCCGCCGAGCGCCCCCTTCCCCGCCCCTGCGCCAGTGCCGGTGCCGGTGCCGGGCGGGGGGCGGTGGCAGCGAGGGAAGAGGGATGAGGTCATCCTCTTTCCCGGCGTCAGTCAGCTGGGTGGTGGCGGCGGCGGGTGCGGGCGGAGGCGGGCGGGGAGGCGGGTGCGGGATGCGCTGCTCCGGGCAGCGCAGCCCTGCCTGCTCCCGGCTCGAGCAGAGCGCGGCGGCGGCGGCCCCGGCACCGCCGGCCCCCGCGGAGGCGGCGGCGGGGCGGGCGGGCTGAGCGCGGCTCCCGCAGACAGGCGGCGCTGCGGACGCGGCCGCCGCGGAGGAGCCGCCCGCGGGCGCGCAGCCCGGCGCGGAGCGGGGACAGGGGACGCGGGGAGCGGCGGGTCCGCGGCGGCGGAGGGCGGGAGGCAGGAGTCAGGAGGCGGAGGAGGAGGAGCAGGAGGAGGCGCGGGATAAAGGAGCGCTCGCTGCTCCCGCTCGCTCTCCAGCGGGGCTGAGGGAGGCATCATGGCCGCGAAGTCGGACGGGCGGCGGAAGAAGAAGAAGGGCGGCGAGGTGGCGTTCACGCCGCTGCAGAACTCCGAGCACTCGGGCTCCGTGCAGGCACTGGCCCCGGGGCTGCCCGCCGGCGCCGGGCCGGGCGGCGGCAGCGACGACGATGAGGCGCCCGGGGGCGGGTGCTGCAGCGGCGGCGGCGGCGGGGACGGCTCGGGCGGCGGCTCCCGGTGCTGCTGCTGCTGCTGCAGCGGCGGCAGAGGAGGAGACGGCGGAGGGGGCGGTGGCGGGGGCTCCCGGGGCTCGGGCGGGGGCTCGTCCTCCTTGTGCCTGCGGCTGGGCAGGGAGCAGCGGCGCTACTCGCTGTGGGACTGCCTCTGGATCCTGGCAGCCCTGGCCGTGTACTTCGCGGACGTGGGCACCGACATCTGGCTGGCGGTCGACTACTACCTGCGGGGCCAGCGCTGGTGGTTCGGGCTCACCCTATTCTTCGTGCTGCTGGGCTCCCTCTCCGTGCAGGTCTTCAGCTTCCGCTGGTTCGCGCACGACTTCAGCACCGAGGACAGCGCCGCCGCCGCCGCCGGGCACTGCCCCGCCGCCGAGAGCAAGCTGCTGGTGAGCAGCGGCTCCGCGGCCGCGGACATCGACGCCGCTCGCCCCAGCACGCCGCAGAGACAGGCGTCCACCGCCAGCAAGGGCAACGCCACCAACAGCAGCAGCAACAGCAGCAGCAACGCCGCCGGCAGCGGCGCCGCCGGTCCCCGCGCTGGCGGCGGCCGGTCCGCGTCCTGCGCCTTTTGCATCTGGCTCCTGCAGTCGGTCGTCCACATCCTGCAGCTGGGGCAGGTCTGGAGGTGAGGAGCAGGGCGAGGGCGGTGGGGGGCCGGGGCTTGAGCCCCTGGCTACGGGGGAACACGCCCGGCCGTGGGCGGGACTGCGCCCGGCGAGCGGCCGCCTGCCCCGTCTCGGGGTCCCTCTTGGGGACAGCGCGCCCCGGCCCGCCGGGCCGTCGGGGTGACCGAGCTCCCGCGGGGCTGACCGGGCGAGGGGTGCCGAGGGGAGCCCCGCCGAGTCCCAGAGTGTCCTGTGCTGCACAGGTGACCGCCCCGGGAGGCGCCCGGCTGCCTCCAGCCCGCGCAGCGCCAGGTGCCCAGAACCTCCTGGGAAACCTGCGGAGGACGCTCGGTAAAATAAGGGAACCGGTGGGGAACAGGGGACATACCCCGGTAACGCACATCTCCTGGTGCCCTCACATGCCGCCAGCGCACCGTTGCCGCCAGCAGGGAACTTCACTGACAGTGAAGAGTTACTTTCCCGTAACGCCCTGATTTTTCCCGTAACGCCGTGTTTTCAGATTTATGTGTACATATGCTGCGAATAGTCGTCTCCTTGCTATGCACACCCATTTTCTATATACGTGATGTATTAAAGGAATATCTTCTAAATCAAAGTTTTGAGTAGCAGTTCTCAAAACCATCTGCAAGCGACGTACTGTGCATTATGGAAAAGATGTGCTGAAGTGGGTTGGGAAAGGCACTTGCTGGAAAAGGAGATGACATCATAGTTTTCAAAAGTAAAGTTTTCCTTCAGTTTTAGCAAATTTCTGGGAAAGATTCATACGGAGGCTGAATGCCCTGCAAATACATTTAGTGCTGCCTGAAAAGTGCAGAGTTCAGACGGCATAGTGTATAGAGAGGTAAAACTTTCACATAAAATTTTGAAAGATAGATGCTGTGTTGAAGAAGGTCATGCAGTAGGGCAAGTGCACTAAAGCAACAGTGGAAAATACCTTTTGTGTTTCTTGTCTGATGGATGGAAACAAATTATGTCATCCTTCTGTTTTGGAAACACTTGGGACTTTTCATAACTGCTTCATTAGGGAGTTTAAATTGTTGTCACTGTAAACTTCTGATGCTGGTACTTTTAATATCTGTCTCATCCTTTTGGGCAAAGTCTGTCTTTTGCTCTGTCAGCACAGTATCCAGTACAGCTCAGTTCTGCTCGTGGCCCTTAATCATAAAGGAGTCCAAGCGCTGCTAGTTATTTGACCAAAGATCTTGGAATGCCACAACTAAGTACCTTTCGCTTTCCAGAGTATTTGGTTCATTGTAACAAATTCAATTTTCTAAACTTGTGAAACTAGCTAGAAGTTACAGGTGTGCTCATATTAACAATGACATGACTTAGAAGCAGAATTTTGAACAAAAATTGACGCTTTGATTCAAATATTTAATGCTTGTATGCTCCTTTATCTTCTACCTTCAGAGCTGTTTAACACAAGTTAAGTTTAGGACTTTCTGACTGTGATGGGTTTTGTGTAATGTTTAGTCCCCACCCTGCAGAGGTAGAAAAGTAAGTACAGTGGCTTAAATTGTACTTAGAAATTCATGTTGATATTCATACATATAGAAGTCAAACAGTGTGGATCATGCTGAGTGATAGAGAGTTTTACAAGGTCTGGTGTCACGACTCTTTATTGGAGAACACAAAGAGCAGGGAGGGCTGTGGGTGGAGCAGGGTGGGATCCAATACTGTACAGCACTTCTGTCAGATGAGGTGTCTGGGATTTAGAGCTCTCCAGCTGCTTGCTTTTTGATGAAGCACAGTGTCTTTTAACATAAGATTTCCTCCTTGCCAAAGCACCTACTCCTCTATATTTAAAGCTAGATGAGTCTCTTTTGATCATATGTAGCTTTTCTTCATGTTTTATGTGCAGCAGTGTAGGACTACCAGAATATTAAACTGATGAGGCATGTTAGGACATTATTTATGGTTTAGCCTGTTACACTTTTAAAATTTTTTTCAGTGAAACAGAGCCATCAAATTGCCTGTCTGTCAGTAACTTTGTAGTATTTATTTGCAGTTTTCCACAAACATAGAAATTATATGATCAGCAGTATGGAGTGTTTCATATCAGCACTTCATAATCGATTATAGTGGCTCTATTTTAACTCCCAACATATATTCCTGATTAGAGAGAGCCTTTGGAGACATATACAGCTAATAATCAGCCCCAAAGAGAATAGGTCACATCAAACCCTGAGAAACTCTGTACATAAGCATAGTGTCAGAACTAACATGATCTGTAGAAATTTTCTGGAAACAGTATCTCTAATCAGACACTTAATAGTCCAGAACTTCTACTCTGCAGTGTAACATTGGTACTGCCTTGAGCAAATAGCTCAAGCTATTAGGTTGAAAGAAGATCTAAAGTGTTTTCCAGTTGCCTGTGTTTGGAGATTTAATTCTTTCTTTGACACAGCTGAACAGACCATGCTGGCTGTGTGAGCACCACAGATGCACACGTGCTGGGGTCACCATCCCAACAGGTGACAAAACCTGTTGCCCTTTGTTCTGTGCATTATGTTTCTTCTTAGCTTTCAGATTTTTCTTTTTTTTTTCTTTTGCCCCTAGTTAAAGCTCTCCTGTAACTACATTTGAATTTTCTGTTACTTATTGCACTGAATCTCCCACAAGTAAAAATGACAGGAATATGTCTTTCATTTCTCTATCAGAGAATGAGGAGAAAGTAGCTTGTACCTGATTCTCAAGCTACTAAAATTAGTGATCATTCTGTTTTCATGTGGTATTTGTTGTCTTCTGTCTCCTCTTAAAATTAATTGAATCCTGAGGTCTTCAATTTCCCTTTATTTGTCCCATTGCCAAAGGTTTTGGGGGCAATGGTGTCAACTGCTTATTTAAGAAAGCCATCCTGAGGAAAGAGCAGTACAACTGACAATCCCAGTGCTCTTAATATTCTTGAATTAAATAAAAAAAAAATTGTAAAAATGTGTTTTTAGTGATTAATTCTGTCAGAATGACTTTTAACAATTTCAAAGCTTTTCCTCTGAGATTAATTTTTTGTTTACAAACATACTGAAAGCCAGATCATTGAAAATTATTATGTGTTAATTTTAACTAAAATGTGCTAATGGGAAATGAATGAGGCCTTTAATGTGGTATGGAACAATTCTAGAAATAGGCAATCTAAAATTACTAAAACAGTTTTTATTCCTTGAGTGTGAAAAAGGGGAACTGCAGGAGCAGCTAAGCTACCAATCAGTTCTGAATAAAATCATAATTTTTTTTCTTTTGAAATTGGTGTAACTTGCCCCCTAAAAAACTTTGGAATATCAAATGGCTCCTTTTTAAAGAATATATATATATATATATATATATTTATTTTTTTTTAATGGACTTCCTGATAGCAGTGGCCACCTGTTAAAATTCCAGTGAAGTCTCTGAGGATCTGCTTGCCACAGCAGAGTACAGGAACTAGGCATTTGTTGACAGCTAATTTCATGGTAAAATGTGATCACTGATGAGTTTCTGCCTTCAGAGATAGATACAGATAGGTTTCCTTATCCATACCTCCATTGTGTTCTGCTTTTTTACCAATATTTGGCCATGGAAACTACACTATGGAGTCTTCTCCCAGGCAGGTGCTGTGAGAGACCTCTCTTATTATTAATAGACTTTGGGGGGTACAAGGAAGATGCAATGCCCAAGGTGTTTCTATCCCATTGAAAGGAAAAAATGAAAGTAGATACTTTAATTTAGAGTCTGTAAGGACCTCTGTGGAGGTATATGGGCCAGTAGGATTCAGATAAACTATTGCCCTTTGAGCCTGGCCTGACAGCGTGCAACCACTGCCCTTGAGCATCCTTTTGATTCACTAAACTTCACAGCCTTAGCCATGACTTTCAGACTTTGCTGTGGATAGCAAGACTTGGTGACTGGATGTAAGAGATCAGAGTGTTCATCTGGCATCTGTGCAGCTGGTTCATTTCCTTAAAAAAATTTCTGGCTGAGGTTCCTTTGGTCTGGCAGGATTCAGATGGCCATACTTCTGAAGCTGGGTAAAGAGTCCTGGGAGGAGTGTGGGGTGGGAAGTTGGGTGAACAAGAGGAGGAGACTAGAGGACTTGCTGGTGCCCATCTCGTGGTGTCTGGATAGCAAGAAGTATCTCCCTGAGACAGCTCCTTTGCCTTGCAGCAGGGTGGTGTGAGCAGGCTGCCTTAGTGCTCAGAGTGCTTGGGAGTTCCCACAGTGTCTGTCATTTTGTCTGAAAGGCTGCAGTCAAAGTGCCTGAAAGGGAACTGTCAAGTTTCTGTAGCTAACAAGGCCAGAGGAAGGGTGAATCATTGAAAAGATGAGGAGTGGAAATTACCCTGTAAAATTATTTCTGGATAGCTGAAGCAATACTGAGATGATTAAGTATATCCCTCTCAACGGAGTGAGGGGGTTTGACTGTGACTCCCTAGCTCTATGGGAAAGCACCTAGAGAAGGAGGAGGACACACCAAAGTTGCTTACTTGTCCTTCCTGGTGGCATTGTCCAGGACAGGTGTCTGTTCCTAAGTGGATCCTGTTCCCTGACAAATGATGCTACGGATTGGCTATATCTGTTTATGTGTAGTACTAAGAAGCTATTTTTTCCTCATCCTTCCTGGTTTTTATCTGGAAAAAAATGGAGTTATGGCAAGGTTGTAAAGGTGATGTTGGATTCTGAGACCAGGGTGAGTTGTAATTTCCCTGGTGCCCTGTGGAAACATTTTTCACAGGTCTGGATCATCTGCCAAAGAAATGTCATTGTTTATGCTCATAGGCTTCCCTTCTGCAATAACTTGACACTCTTAGAAGTAAAAAAAAAAAAAAAAAAAAAAAAAAAAAAAGGAAAAAGGGTGTCTGACCTACATGTGAGAAATTCTGATGACTTCTTCAGGTGCTCACCATTGAGCATAACTGATGCCCTAAACTGGAAGTCCCAGCAAAGTAGCTCAAGTTAAGAAAAAAGTCATCAGCCATAGCTCAACTCCAAACTTAAATAGGTTCATTTCTTTTCACACTTTTGATCTACATAGTAGTTTTTGACACTTTTGTTCAGTAACAATGTAGGAGTTTGGTGTAGTTATGTGGTCAATAATTCCAGCTGCCATTGGACTTCACACTAAGATGTGATAATATCTCAATCTGACACCAGTTTTTCTCACTGTTTTGAAATCTGTCAGATAATTTGTCACATGGAGTCCAAATTTATGAATCATAACCATTTCCTAGACAAGATTATTACATATCGTCCCCATCTGTCTCTTAGTGTAGCAAAATGCTGCCACTCAGCAATGCCATATTTCTTTTATTGAGTTACTGCAGCGCTTGAGTTAAAGTCCTACTGACTGACTATTTTGCTTGCTGTGTCTTTAGGTCTCAGGAAAGGTTATGGGCTGTCAGAAACAGGAAATAAAATTGTGGGGTTTTTTCCCTCTCAGCAGGATTAGAAGGGGCAGCCCACCCTGAAAGGGGCCTGACCACATTTAAACTTTTGGTGATAGATTCATCAGAATAAACATTCGAAATTTTTGACTCTTTTCATTCCCTTTTTTTTCCTTTATTTTTTCTCCTCTTCTCTGAAGATAGTGATATGCAGATGAAGTCCATGCCTTTCATATTTTTTTGAAACAGAGGAGTGAAGCTTTACTATGTTCTTAAAAATCTCTTACAAGTCTGCATATAAATCAGATTTGGTATTCAGTTTATTCTAATAACCTTAGCCATGTGTAAAAGATGCTGATGTACTTTAGAAGAAAGATACTGTACTTTAATAATTAACAAGCGTTTTCTCTGTAGAGAATATTTATCAGTTACATAAGTTTTCAGATTTTCAAAGGTCTGCTTAAGCACTGATTTCTGATTACACAATTGGAAAACTAATATTTTATACACAGAATGCTTTCTAGAATCTTATATATGTGAAGAATTTATATTTGCCTTTTTCCAAGAATGGAAAATTGGTAAGATTACAGGGGTTTGTGTTTCAGAGGATTTCATATCACCATATGCATACATTATTTTAGAGTCCTGTGGTGCTGTGAGCGAGTGACTATATGTACATACCATGAATTCAAAGTAATGCATCAAATCATATTTCGTTTCTAAATGTTATAACCTCACAGAAGGTTCTTGCAACCAGATGAGGGGTTTCTTTTCTTTTTTGTTTTGGTTTTATTTTTTATTGTTAAAATTTCTGTTACTTACATCAGAAAAAGTATTTACTTCTGAAAGGTCAGTTTGCATGTCCACATCTCTTGTGGGAAAGCATGAAAGTGTAACACCACAGCATAATCTGTAGCCTCAGTTAACCTCCTTCATTCATCAGATTATTTACATCACAGTTTAACTTGTTCACAAGAGTATTCTCCTTGTCAGCCGGCTTAGTTGTTAATATTTGTTCATAAGAACTGACTTGGCCACAAAGATACAAAAGCTCTAATAAAACTAAAATTAAATCAATTGCTCAGTCACCTGGTGTTACCTTGTTCTTCTGTCTCTCTGTTCCAATTAAGTAGCTTTTAATGTATAGCAAGCAGATAAATCACAGCAGTGGCTTACATTTTCAGTAAACAGGTTGTTTGGGAGGAATTTGTCAGGCACAGACAAAATCAATAGCTCTTTTGCTTGCACTTCAAGAAATTTTTTTTGTTTGCTAAAGTACATTTACAAAGTGGTGCCTTTTTTGTCAATTTTAGTTGGATGCATTGTGTCAAGTGGTTATAGGCGTGGAAGGGGCAAACAGGCTATAAAAAGAACTGCTTTGATTTACTTAATTTTTAAAATGAAAGGGGGCTGATATTAAAGAGAACATGAGGGAGCATGTAGAAAAGGAAGAAGGCTCTGAAAAAGCATGGGAATATCAGTTAATACTCCTAACTATGTACCTAACTCCAGTTTGTTTCCTTTCAGCCACTGACCAAAGAGGAATTGTTTGAATAATTTCCTAAATGACTGCTTGAGAAACTGTAGAAGCAGGCAGGCAAACAGAAGAGTTGTATGTCTGGGAAAATTCACAGTAAAAATGTTAGATACATGGAGAAAATGCTAGATAAACTCTCACTGCAGTGAGTAGTCTTCTGAACAATGATAAATAAAAACGTGAGATATCAGTCTGGCATAAGCTGACAAGAAAGAGAGTACTCTAAAACATCTTTTCATAAATTTTAGAATTAAAAAATAATGGGTCTTGGGTATATATTTTTCCCTGAGATTTTACCTGAATTTTCTGACAACCATAACATGAATTATCATCTCCCCGTGGGCTCTGGTTGCAGAAGTGGTTTCTTATCACTCTCCTTCTCATTCAGTTTCCCTGCCTGAATGGCTGAAATGGGTTATAATGTACTTTTTCCCCCAAGATAAAATAACTGCTGTATTATGTTATTATTTTCATTACCTTTCCTTTGACAACAAGCCTGTGCTGCTCGGTATGTTCATGGTAAAAGGCTTGTGTGGCGAGCTGTATAAATCTTTTTGATTGGCAGGGGTAATCAGTGGGGGAGGTTAATGTTATCAATTATAAATGATTTGATGTCACGAGTCGGAGCACATGGAGTGAGACTGTTTTGTGGGGTGTTTTCGAAGGAATTTTAGCAGGCAATGATATGACAGGGAGACTATCTACCTTTTGTTCTAAAGTTGGAAGGTGTGACTTAGACAAGACTAATGTACCAAGGATGGTGCCAGCTGCTTTAGAGAAAGATGCAGATGTTTTATGATTAATAAAAAGTGAATTAACCTACAGTTGGATGGACAATTTTCCTTATCTCAGCTGTTATATATCAGATTGGTTTCTGCCTTTAAAAATGAAGGTTAGCATCGCCACAGTTTTCAACATTACTTGCTGGGTAGTGTTTCAACTGACTTAATGGGATGTTTTCATGTAAAGATCTGATATATTCCAGGATCCTGCCAACTTCTTTGAGGGGTGCTTTCCCATGGATAGTACATAGGATCAGTAGATCACTTCCCGCAGGACCAAGGAAAGTACCTTTAAATATCAAGCACCAGACATCAGCTATCTGTAGAGAGATCTATACATGCATAGAAAGCAATGAAAGCCACTTTGCTGATATTTTCATTTTTAATAGTGGCTTGTGTGGAATGATAAGCTTTGTCATTATAAATGTGTGTGGTCTTTTATCTAAAGGAAGGGCATGGGTGCGATTGTGTCTTTTCTTATTATTCTTCAACCCTAACCTTTATAGTCTCGCTTTATATGGAAATATTTCTGTGAGACAGAGCTATAATAGGACTTTGCTCTGAAAGCAGAATTTAGGTGTTCTTCAGGCATACAGACCTGAAAAGATGACCTAGAAAATTTGGCCTAACAGCCTTGTGAGGAAAGCTTTTTTACAGTGAGGGTGACAGAGCACTGGAGCAAGCTGCCCAAAGTTTGTGAAGTCTTCTCTGTAGATATTCAAAACATGCCTTAATGTGATCCTCTGCAACTTGATTTAGCAGAGGACTTGGACTGGATGGTCTCCAGAGGTCCCTTCCCATCCCAAACATTGTTATTCTGTGATCCTGTGTGAAGTTACTTGAGGAACTTAAATATAATGGACCATAATGTTCAGCTTGAAAGCTGCCTAGAGGCTTATATTCCTGCCTTTTAGCTGCATCCAGAACCTCCCCAGCACACACAGCCTGAGTTCCTCCTCATTTGAGCCCATTGCAAATTAGGCTGCAGTGGCACCAAAGTCCCTTAGTGGATCCAGTTGGCAAGCATTGTTTAAATCTGCTTTATGAGCAATGACAAGCTTATATCCCCAAAAAATATTGCAGACTCAGCCTTGTTTTATAGCACTGCAGAAATTTCCCTTGTGATTAGAGTATTTGATCAGGTTTTAGGAGATTACAGTCCACTGCCCTTTTCAACTGTGAGGGGTCAGTTCTTGTCTCCCTGATTGGTTTCTGCAGTGATGCTTAGGCAAGGCTGGATGGGGGCATTTACTGCCCTTCCTGCCAGAGTTGTGACATTGACAGAGAAATGTTACATTTGTGAGGACACAAAAAAAGACCAAACAGGGCCTTGTAATGAGACCAAAACCAGGTTGCCCTGTTTTTCTTCTTTACGGTGTAAATAATTTTTTCCTACCTTTTTCCACCATTTGACCTTCTCTCTTTCTCTTACCTTAAAAGTACACTACCAGTATTTCTGTTTACAAACATTCATGTTTCATGTATAGCATAACCACAAAGGGCACCATAATACAGATGTTCATGAAAATGCCTGCTTAAGCTTGTAGGAGTAGCTCCAGATGAATGGAATTAGCTGAAGGATTGGTTTATTAATTTCTTTTTTCATCAACTTTTCTCTGTCATATGTGATCAAACTTAGAAAAAGAGATAGAAGAAAGCTGGCTTTGCTCTAGACTTTTTCTCTGCCATTTCTTGCAAAAGTGAATGAAATGACAACTTTAAAACTGCAATTTAAAAATTGTTTGAGTTCCTGGTTCTTGCTCTGAGTTGATTTCCTGATACCATTTTTGTAGTTGATTTTTATCAACGTAAGCAGAAGTTTTGTGGCTGAAATAAAACCTGATCTTCATGTCCCAGCTTCTTATTTCCCAATTCACCTCAAGCTCCACAGCAAGTGGAGCCCGGCTTTTCAGTATGCATAATTTTGGTTGTCTTTTAGTTGCCTTTAGTCTGTGTTTCAGAAATTAAGAACTACAGCTCTCTTTTACTACAGTCAGAGTGGGGCTTTTTATGTTATTTTTTCTTAAAGGAGAAGGATATTTAAAGGCTCAGTTTGGGTAGTCAAAAGCGGACCATACTTCTGAAGATGTTATTGTTTAGTTATCTAGTACATATTTGCAGTCTAGTCTATGGATATTATGAAGCCTTAATTTTGTATTGTACTTTGAGATACTCGGATGGAAAATGATCTAGGTAGAAACAATTCAAAATCAATTATCATTTCAATGTGTCTGTCAAAACACGTTTTAAGTTAAATATGTTGAAAACATGAGCATCTTTCTATAATGGACAGTATTGAGCTATTAAAGTAAGATTTTAATATTTTAAAGATTTCTTTCCACAAGGCTTTATGCTCATTACACCCAGAATATACTATATGGCTTTAAAAAAGTTCTGTCTTTCACCCCATTTCTTTCACCTTCTATTTTTGCTGCTTCAGGTTAGCTCATCCCCTCATCTTTTGAGCTGTTTTCCTTATTTGTTAGTTTGCTTTTTAAGCTGGATCCAGCATGCTGT
Organism: Motacilla alba alba; assembly: GCF_015832195.1. Classification (NCBI taxonomy): domain Eukaryota; kingdom Metazoa; phylum Chordata; class Aves; order Passeriformes; family Motacillidae; genus Motacilla; species Motacilla alba. The sequence goes on from NC_052017.1 coordinate 112,962,535, forward strand.
GGGAAACTGGCCTAAGGGTTAGGAATTTTTCTAAACAAAGTGGAGGAGCTAGAATCAACTTCAGCCTGAATCTTCCAAGCACCAGACCCTTCAGCTTCAGAAACAATGACATGAGTGGGTGATAGCAGAAAAATAGGCTGAGGATAGACCATTACCAGTAGCATTGGTGGAAACTGGACTCAATTCAGAATTATTGAAAAAAACATAAATGTAAAGAAAGCTCACAGAATATTAAATGGATATGTTAAGTAAAGATTGGGTACTTACAGAAGATTTACCCAAGTGAAGCCAAATACAATGCAGAGGATAATTAATGTGGCAGAGAGAACTCAATAATAATGGCTTTGAACTTTACAATAGTGTGTTAATGCATGTGTCAAAAGGAGGGATTGCATTTACAGTCAACAACCATTTGTTAGCAATTTTTACCACACAGGCAAATTAAGAACTCATGATAACATTGTATGAAAATTACCTATTTGAACTAAGGGCTTTGTTTAGTCCTTAAGTATGTTATTAATTATTTTTTTTTCTGTACCTAGAAAATAAAATTTTTGACATGTAAGTTTTTCCATAACCTGTCTTCATTCTCCTTGTGTCACTTCTGTGGAAGAGCTACTCCATTAATAATCCAATTGGGTTAGAGAATTAATTAGTTATTGGGAGGGTTCTCTTCGTGGTTGGATTAAATCAAGAAAGCTTCTGAGAAAAGTAGCATAGAGGGCAAAATAAGTCAGTTATTTTAATAATATAAAAATTAATAAGTCAGTGCAAAATAACTCAGTTCCTGAGTTTGTCACATAAGAGTCTTACTCAGCCCCTGATGGTTGGTTTGGAGAAGCAGAACATAAAATCCCAGGAGCTGTGAAGGCTGTAGTTGAAATGGACTCGTTCCCTTGTTAGTTTGTATCTGTTACTTGTGGGCTGTCAGGTAGACTGAGAATTTTGGCTTGTTTTGTGAGTTTATGGATGCTTTGCACTCATCAGTGAAAAAGTATAGCTCCTTTAGAGAGAGAATGCTGGTCTCCTGACCAAACTGTGAATTGGGCCACTGAAGGTTCTTCAAGTGGGACTTGCCTGAGACAACCCAGAGCAAGTCTTTAACCTTTGCGTATCCTTTTCTCTTCTAGTAGAGCTTATTAACACCTCCAGCCTCACCCATGTTGAAAAGGTGGCAAGCTGGAAGGGGGTTCTCCTGTTCTTATAAAAAATTCCTAGAACAGCAGGAGGATGATATTATGTGCAGGTTTGGGGATACTTCTGTAATAGAAGTAATGAGGAGCTGCTACTTTTTTTGGTGGTTTAAGCTCATGTTTAAGATAGAGGAGTATTTTTGAACAGGTGCCTAATTCATCCCAAAATCAATTTCAGACCTAGACTCGGTCCTTTTTCTTGAATCTAGCTCACTTTACACTGCCCTTATTTTTATTACACACTATGCACTCACAAGGGAGTCAACCCATTCTCTGCTAAGAACCAGAATTTTTCTACAGGACTATCTTTTATTAGGACAGGTTTGTGGAATATTATACTGTGTCAGAATTCATGTTAATAGGTTGTTATCATTAATTCTTATGTTGTTTTATGAATGAGAGATTTATAGAACAACAAAAAAAGAAACTATACCTTCATATCTTTCTATTTGTTAAGTATCAGGTACTCTGATTGGCTTTCTTGAAGTGCAGAAAGTATTGGATGGAAAGAATATTTTGAAAAATATTGACTGTCACCATAATTAAGTGTATTCCAGTAATGACATGAAACATTTTCCTAATGCATTCTATAGGTGGGAAATAGAAGTGCATTACATGAAAAAAAACCCATAAAATTTCAAGTTTTTAATGTAATGCTATGTCTTAAAGGATTTTAAATATCCACAAAATGATTAATTTAGCTTTGAAACAATTGGCATTTACATAATCAGTGTGTATTAACACAGGATATTTTCAATACCTCAGCAAAACCTATACCCCTAGTTTTTAATTTCATACCAGCACCTAAGGAGAAAATATGGCCAATAGCTTTATTTGACAGCTAGCACTAATGTAGGAGTCAAACTTAAAAGGACACTGTACATACCCATCATCCTAAGAAAAACCTTACAAGTATTCTTTTGAAGTTCACTTATGAATTCAGTTTGACTGTGTTAATGACTTGTACTGATTTCTGCAGCTTGAGCTTTATGAGTGCAAATACTTATGGAAGGTGTATTTTAAGCCTGAGTGCCAGAATATTAATCAAAACCTTAATTACATATTCAGTAGTAATATTCACAATTCATATGGGTCTTACTTAATTTCATTACTCATCCAATCAAGGATCAGAAGCAATGACATATGATTTAAATAGCAAATTGTTTTGGATATTTCTAATTAGTAGGAACAAAGGATTGGTTATCAAAGAAATTAACTTTGGCACCTTGAAAACTAAGAATAACCTTGAAATAAGAATAAACTCAACATTCAAATCTGTTCACAGAAAATTTACTAAATGTTTTCATGCATGCTTACTGTATATAAACTATTTGCAAATAAATAAATGACAGAAATATATCTTCTAATGGCATTTCATAAATCATTCTTTGGAGAATTCTTCATGAATAGCAACCTTAATAGATATGGAGAAGAAGCAGGATTTATGCTCATTTCAAGCAATTGTTTTGGGTATAAATATTGCTACTGTGACTCAAGAATGCATCTTATTTTGATACTACATCTTTGAGCAATGAAATTCTAATTTGTCCATAATGGAGAATGTCTCACACTGGATTTATCTTACTATGTGGAAGCCTGTCACTGCTTCATCTGTGCTTTCAATTTCCCATCCTCAAAAAACCTGTGAAGTCTTTCAATAGGACAAGGCTTTGAAAAGTCTGCCTGCAAACTTGAAGGACCAGTGGGAGAATTGGGTCCTCCTCTCTGTCTTGCTGTCACTCCATGCTCTGTTAAGTGTCCTTCATCTGCACTACAAGCCAAAGCTCTTTGATTCTGTGGTTTACCACTCATGATGCCAGAGGGAAGTTGCTCTGTGGCTCCCTCAAAGTTGTACTGGATTCTAAAAGCAAGGAAGTACAATGCCATGGGAATAGTTTAGGAATGATATTAATTGCCATCACTGAATGTGTATATACCTGGGATTTGTTGCAAGTGATTTCTTTACACAGGCTGTCCCACTTTTTTTTTTTTTTTTATATGAACTTAATTTTTGCCTATAGACTTCACAAGGAGAAGAAATCCATGATGAAATAAGGTAGAGTCTCAGAACTGTCAGTCGTAAAAGTATCTTCTTTAATTTCCTTTTTCTCTTGGCAAGTATTTTTATCATATTCAAGCATTAGCTCTTAGGGAGAAATAATGTTCACTTCAAAAGCCACTTCCTCCTCAATAAATAATTCAGAATCATAGATTGTTCGTGAGGAATTATCAACACACTAGTAGTAATTTAATATACCAAGCAATCACACTCACTTTAGCCTGCATATGATTTAAATAGAATATGACAGTTTAGGGTCTCCATTTGCCCCATGGCATGTTGGGATCAAACTTGGCAAGTGGTTGCAGTGTTCTCATATCTTCTGAAGAAGTGAATGAAAGTTGAATAATTCAGAGAGGATTTCTTAATTACATGCTAAATCAGAGTTTGCTTGCTTGTGTTCTGAATCCAAATTGTAGCCCAGGACCAGCATTAAATCATGTGAATATTTTCTCTGAACCTTGTTAACTAGCATCTCGCAAACGTTTTGCTTTTTTTTTAACTTGTTATTATTTGGAGGCAGTGTTTCAGTATATTGGTTACCTTTGATTTATCCCATGGATGAAAGGCTGAACCTACCCTTCCTGAACTGTCTGACACATGGGATCCATCAGCTGAGGACAATGTGCTTTCTGGAAGTTTTACCTTTTTTGCTTTTTCAAAGAGTCAGTTTTATTTTTTTTCCCTTTCATTCCCACTAGTAACCCAACACCACTGGGTGTTAGCTACTAGCTGAGCAAGATTTGTTTTTCTCACTGTCATAAATAACTGTGGTGGAAAAGAGACAAATTCCTTCTCACTCTAATGCTTTTGCCTGTTGATAGGAAAATGTAAAACTGGTAGTATATAAATGGCATACATATCATGTACGACTAGAACTGTCATATCTGAACTCAGATTTGGACTTCTCTTTTCATACTTTGCTTTTTCTGGAGTGGCTCAAATGTATTCACACTGGTTTGTCACAAATTTGGCATAAATTTTCTTCTGTTTTGGCCGAATGACAGTAAGTACTCCTACAAAGGTTTAGGGCTACAATCATTTAAACCATAGCAATTCATCTTCTAGCCTTGGAATTGGGTTTGTATGGAAGGCAAGGGATGCCTACAACCAAGAAATATTAAGTACAATTATTAATTTTATGCATTTGCCCTTTATGTTCTCTACAGTCTGTATCTCCTAGAAAGCCCCTTTTTAGGTAGCCTTCTATCTATGAGAGTGTTTATGCCAGAGATATATAATGAAATCACACTGAGAGACCTGTAATTGTCTTGGTGATAAGAGGCAGTCCAGGACCGTATTTCCCCAGTAAAATAGCAGACTGAAACTGAGACTGAGGAGTAACATATTTTCCCACGTTGTTATGAAGAAAATAATTGCCCTTCAAACTTCTACAGTATTCTCCAATTCATCTGGCTGATAAGGTAAAAAGATAGCCAGGACTTCTCTCACAACCTGTTTGCCTACAAGGAAGGTTATAGCTGGGTAATTCTTTCTCCAAAGTTCCACTACAATCTGAATAGGTTTAGGAATGGTTCAAGGGAAGCCATTTCATCTTCATAAAAATCCCTGCTCCCTGGAGGAAAGGTAATGTCACAGGTTTTGGCTCATTGCTGTGAATGTGAATGTAATGGTGGTCTTGTTATTTAACTTCCTGGTTAACCTGGCCTTTCATCAGAACTCTACCAGAGATTTTAATTTTGGAAACAGTTTGCTGATCGTATAACATGCATGGAAGGAGCAAGGAATATTAGGTCAGTGACATGTAGAAGTTAGGAACATTAGGTCAGTGGTGGATGTGTTTCTACTTTGATTTAAAGTGTCTTTAAGATGTTCAGAAATTTCCTTTATGTTCCAGTGGGATAAGAGATTGGATGCATGATGGAGCACTGGTGATCAGCACATAACTCAGGAGGCTACAAGGGATGTGTTTTAAAGCATCAGCTGTTATTGTGCAGCTAGATGAAAGAGACATCTAAAGATGTATTCTTCTTGTCTGACTTAGAAGCTGGTCACAGGTTGATGCTGACACATCTGGAAGAAGGACTTCAAACATATACATATACATATACATATACATATACATATACATATACATATACATATACATATATGCATAAAATAGGTGCAAAATGATGAAAATGGGAAAATGAGGAAAGAACAGCGGATCTAGAATTGTTAACAGGAATTTGGTTAGCAAAGAAAACTCTAAGGTGCTGATAAAGTGTCAATGGCACACTGCTCCTAGGATGGTGCTTGATCTGTTCACTGGCTGAATATTGTCCCTAAGGAAAAAGGTGAAACGTGGATACAGACCCATCAAAAGCAAGAAAAGAGAAGAAGTGGAAAAACCCATGCAAGACTTGAATCATGTGAATTCATGACTGGAAATAGGGACTTGTGTGTTGTATGCTACCAAGAAGAGAGAACTGAAATCAGTGACATGATGGTATTCTACTGAGTATTAATGACATAACTTGAAAGAGTGAGATATAAGGGTTTAAAAAGTAATTTCTTAGAATGTCTGGAAAGGTGGTTTGCATGGCCTAGCATTGGGCTGCTGGAGTAGTGTTGTGAAAAGTGAAGGGTAGGCATTCCAGAAATCGGTGAAAATGTTAAATCCTCATTGTGGGGGATTTAAACTGCTTGAATGGATACTGGAGAGCACAACATATTAGTAACCATCACAGATGTTTTCATGTGGAGTCTTCATCAAGTATCTAATGTATTATGATGTGTCACAGTGTTCTGTTTTTGATGGAGATATTTTAAAACTTAGAATGTCTCAGTAAGGAATGAGGACACTATGGAAGACTGATAACATTGAATAACCTTCAACAACATGATGACAGATAACTTCATTTTATGTTTCTTGAAGAAATAAAGTTGCTATGTAGTTTGTTCTGTTTTGTTTTGTTTTCCCCAAAAGAGCAAAATTTCGTAACTGAGGCAATCGGCTAGTAAGAGAAATTTGCTCCTGCAAGTATGTAAAGAAATTATAAATTTATTTGAAATTGATAATGCTAACACTATAGGGAATCTGAACATCAAAAAAAAAAAAAAAAAAAAGAGAAAAAATGGTAGGGTGCAGCTCTTAAACAAAGTGTGTGTTTGCAAAACCATTAGTAATCTGCAAATAATGGCTTGCCACCTTGCCTCCTTTCCTTCCAAGTTGTTTAAGTATCACTGAGGCTCAGAGGTCAAGAGGTTTACAGGTATAAGTGAGACTTTCCAAAACCAAGCTGATCTGGCCTTTACAGAAAAAAGAAACAAATAGCAAAGCATTCTTCAGCTATGTAATAGGGACAGAAAAAGGAAGAAAGACAACAGCTATTTTGTGAGAAGGGATATTAAAGATAATCTAGATAAACTTGGTGATTTCCCTAATTTTTCAGTAAAGATAATTCTATTGTCATAGTGGTAAAGGGAAGACAGATAATGTATATGATGATAGTAAATATAATACGTACATATATATGCATAAATATATCCAATATATAAATATATATATATGTATATATAAATATATACACATAATGTATATGGTGATAGTAAAACAGAAATAGCCACAACTGCAGTGAAATTAACAGTAAATGAGGTCTTAAAAAAATCAAAAGGAATTAATAATTCCATATCCAGGAAACTGAAAGAGCTGGTGAATTGCATTTGTGTTTTAAATGTGCCAATATAAATGTGGCACCATAAGACTGGAGAACAGCTACATATTTAGAAACCTGAGAAATAAAATAAAATTATTCATCAACTATCCATCTGTGAGTAAGTGCTATAAGTGTTCTTTCCTTTTTAAAAACTTTTATAAAGACATGCAGTTCAAAGATGAGGGGTGAAGAAATAAAGTGTAACAGGGTAAACCCTGTAACAAAGATTGGCACCGCCAGACTGAACAACCCTAAAGAATTGGCACTGCCAGACTGAGCAGGGAACTTTCCCAGTACTTTACTGAATTTTATAGGGAAAAGAAGTGCGCTGCATGTTTTCTGTCTGGTAAGGAAAATTTTGGAATGCACCCTGGAAGTTTTCAGTAGAGCTGGACAAGAAGGGGAATAACAAGAGACTGTAGAGTATGAAAGGAACTAATTCACTGGCAGGGGTGTTTAAATACAACCAGTGGAGCTGAATTATGAGGGGCACTGTGTGGCCACAGCCATGGCTTCACTGAGTGACCCAAAGCTCATGGCACACTGACAGCTTATATACCTGCTGTTAGTCTCTTCCTTCTCAGCCTCTCATCCAGGAGACATATGTTTAAATCACTTCAGTACCATTCTGCCAGAATTTCCAACCTATAGCTCTTTTTGTTTTTGAAATTCTGAATTTTATATCAGATAGGAGTTTGCATTTCACAGCCTAGTCTGAGCATATTGGGATTTTGTTTATTCTCCAGGCATGATCTGAACAGATAAAAAAAATTGCTGGTAGAAATACAGTCAAAACTAATTGAGTCTTTCTACAGTTTAATTTTGCTCCACAGAGATGCATTGTCACATGCTATGAAATCAGGGGGTTTAAAAACTTCAGAGTCAATGATTTAAGCTTCCGTTAAACATCTTCTCAAATAGGATTCCAGCTTGTGTATTTGTGGCATACCCTGACACCACAGTTAAACTGGAGCTTTCCATATGTTGTGGCATGCCAGAAAATTCTTGCTTAAGCTTTGCTATGACAATATATCTACAGGACCAAGTTTTTTCAAAAGGTAGAATATTCAGTTTAGATACCTAGTCTTGGTGAGAGTTTACTGGCTGCTCATCACCTGGGAGCATTCAAGTGTTAAGTTCTGTGTCTGCAAAAGTGATGGAAGAAATGCTGTCACTGAAGATTGAATAACTTTATGTCATTTAGATCCAATGTGTAGGGATAAACTACTCCAAACAAAAGCTAGCCTGAGTGTTTTTCTTGACTGTGTGCCTTGTACTGTGAAAGACTGCCTGCTTGGTGTTTCAGGGTACTTTCATCAGTTTCTGCAAACTGAGGTGCTTGTGAGTTTTGTGTGTGTAGAATTTTGTAGTATCCTTAAATAAAAATGTGGAAATAATGTCATATTACTGTGGAAATGTCTTTATTTTAATTGTAATTTCAATACTTTGAATCATTCTTACCTGCTGCTACAGAATAAGCATGACAGGCACGGAATGAAACTAAATGAGAAAAAGAATGGTATTGCATCACTGGGCCAGAATATATTTTCCTTGTCTACAATTTTAATGACACAGGTATATGTCAAATAGTGTTGAAGCACTTTCTTTAGACTCTGTTCAGTAGTGTTTGTTGACTGGTTCAAACTAGAGTTTTTTTAACCTCCGATGAGAATGTGTCTCCTTTCCCTTGTGTTATGTAAATCTAGGTGCTAGGTGATTCAGAAACAGAGTGAATCTGAAAAAGACGCTTATGCCTGAGCCCAGAATGCCTTCTCTCTTGTGCAGAGTGCCACAGCCCTCAGTAATTAGGTACTTTACTGAGTGCCAAACCAGTTTAAAGTACAAAAGGTGAGTGGGCACAGTACCCTGCACTTTGGTCTGCAGGCAGAGGCACCCCTGCTTTAGGCTCCACAGGAAGTCTCCACGGGCTTAACAACGTGTGTGACCCCTTTAACCAGCCTACTGACCCCAGTTCAGAAATTCACAAAGCACATAGTGTCTTAGTCAACCTAGAGGAAAAAAAATATATCTATAGAATCAGGCCATTAAGTTGTATAGTGAAGTTGCTATTAATAGTTGCAAAAGGAACTACTCAATCGCTGAGAGCAGTAGAAGAGTGGAACTTTTTTTTTTATCCAAAGAGCTGGGATTTTTGTATGGTGAGCAATGCTTAGCAGCCCTCACAGTGAGGAGATGTGTACAAAGCTCTGGTCTGCAAGCACCATGCCACCTGTGCTAAGCAGACATATAAGCAGATGAAGAATCTGGCCTGTGCTTACTAAACTCAGACAAATTCAGTCACATGAGTGAGACAGAGAAATAGATGACTAAATAAATCAAGTATTAAGTGTGTGCAATGTGAAAAAAAGTTGGGGCTTACATTGCTTCTTTTTCTGTTTGTTTTTCTGGTGGTTTTTTTTTTTTTTTTCTTTTTAGAAAAGTAACTATCATTGGTTCAGATACAGCAAAATATTGTTGGACCAAAAGACTTGGACTCATGAATAGACATGAGGCACCTTGGGTGGCAAATTAGTTTGCCCTGCTAAACCATCAAGACTTGTATAATCTGCTGATAGTCTGTATTTATATACTTCTTGATTATAAAAGTAACTTAAAAACTTTTAGAAGTCAACAAAACTTCTTCCAGTTGTGCTTTATACTAGTGAAATTTTTGCTGAAAAACAGGACACATTTCAATAGTGAGATTAGCTAGACTGTGAAATATTACCCCTCAGGGAAGTCGTAGGAGACCAGTTGCACGGATCATTTAAATGCAATTAGAAAAACCAGCAGAGGATGGAGCCAGGCAATTCCCCCTCCCCGCCCTCCTTTGCTTCCTCCCCAAACAAGTTTGAAAAATGTCATTTGGGGAAATATAATGGAGTCAGGTTGAATTTAGCAAGTAGTTTTGGCTGAGAAGGGACAAATTTAAAGATCTTTTATTCCAGTAATTTTGTGAAAATGCCTGCACATTAGGGAGGAAAGTTTCATGCTAAAAATGCAACTTGTCATTTTGAAATTTAGTGCTTTCATTTATGAATTGGGTCATACTTGTTCCAGGTTGATGCAAGAGTACATAATTATATTTTTCTTTTCCTGCTTCTTTTCTTTCCTTCTCCAACACGAGATTTTAATTAAACTTCTTTTTTCTTTTTTTTCTTTTTTTTTTTGGGTTATTTCATACAGACAATTAATCTGTTATTTGCACAGTTCTAGAAAGTATAATGAAAAGTCAGTTTCAGGCTGATAGAAGGACAGACTTGATGTCTTTTCCTGGGAGAGCTCTTTGGTTTAGAGCCTGTGATTTACAGGTTGAGTCGGCTGTCTCAGCTTAAGTAATGCCTTTAGTAGCTTTCAAGTTTGATTTTTCTGAAAATCTGGTGATGTGTATCAACAACTTCACTTTCAGTATGAGGTACATTTTTGCATTCCCTCTCAGAGTTAGGGTTTAAATATCTCAAATTTGGTGCTTAAAGCTAAAGCAGTTCTAAATAGAAGTAAAACTGTGATAGACCAAGAGGGTTTTTAGTGGTTTTTAAGTCTTAGATTGCTTTTCTGAACAGGGAGGAATTTTACCCACTGAGCCCTGGAAGGTTTTCTCCCATGCATCCATTGTATGGATGTCAAATTCTCTGACAGATGGGGAAAAATTGAAACCAGTGAGGCTTCATAAAAGTAAGAATTTTTTGCGGCTACTGAGACTAAAACTGCAATATTTAGCAATCTATTGTGAAGCAGCAGATGTATAATTTGATATACATAACTTCATTAATCTTATTTCTTTCTTAAATGGTGATTAAAAAGAAGAGCTTAGAAATGAAAGTTGTCTACAAAAGCTCGGTTTTGTCTCATTACTTCAGAAAGGTGGTGGTTTCCCCCCTCTGTTGCTGTCTGTTGTTAATTAGGGATGTAGAGATGGATGTGTAGAATTAGGTTGCACATAATCTCATCTGAATATTTAATCATAAATGATTAAGATGAAGATTTATAGCACAGATTTTGACATGCTGGCTGATAAAGCAAGGTTAATAGAGCTATATTCTCCCCAGTTATGGATTGTCTAGGAAAGCAGGCAAAACAATAGTGTCTACAGATATTAGAGGGCAACAAGATCTCCGAGAATGTTCTTTCCCTTTTTTATTTTTAGAAAAATTGCTGTTTGTTTGATGTAATACTAAAAGATCCATGAAAGAAAATTTAAACAGAAAAAAAAGCAAAATTGAAAGGCAAATTTGTTAATGAAACATAAGGCTGTGGATTCTAATAAAAGGATAAAAGCAGATCTGTTGTGTTTGAAAACTCTAGATGTTATTTGATGGAATAATCTGCTAAAGTGATACAGTATGACCAAGGTCACATATTTTCTTATCCTGTCTGGTTGTACTTTTTTTGGATTGAAGATTACTGAGTTGCATGTTCCACCTGAACAGAGTATAAGACCATTGATGTCTCCAGGACCACATGAATTGGGTATGGTTGCATGCGTTTGCTACAAAAACAATGAAAAGTTATTAGGAAGTGCAGTAGTAACACAATTATTAGTACATTATTCATACAATATATTCTCTTGTAATCTCCCTAACAAGAAAGAGTAATTGATTAATATAACACTGCTCTGGAGAACCTGAACTCTCATTAGATAATACTTGATTTCCTGGAGGAAGAACTGAGATAAGTAAAAATATGCCACCAATTAAAAAAAAAAAAAAAAAAAAAGAAAAAAAAAAGAAAAAAGGCAGTATCTTGGAAATTGAGCATCTACATCCAATCCAAAATTCAACCTGAAATTCAGTTCAGACACTATATCTCTAGAAATGTTCTGTCTGAGAACATTGTGGGCATCTTATTCTAAACTACCCTTTTATGACTAAAAAAAGAAAAATAAGGACATGTAGAAATATCTCAGCATTAACAAAGCTGGTCAGCTTGTTCTGGGTCACCGTAGCCCTGACAAGGATCTAGAAATTAAGAAGTGTTCCACAGATGCAGTGAGACAGAGAGTCTGCAAGGTTGCCAGTGGATATTTCTGGGATCAAAACCTCTGAAATCATGAGCTCAGGCATTGCTTCAGGTTCTGTGGTACTTTGTGCAGGTACCACTGATCACCTCATGGTTGTGATCACCTCATGGTTGTGGCAGAGTGGGGCTTAGGACAGGGTACCCACAAGTACCAGCCTTGGCCAAAGTGTATTGCCACTCGCATCAATTTTTACCAGAGGCTTTAAAATGAGAGCTAGGAGATTGACATTTTTGAAAATCTGTGGTATGGGAATTCAAAAAGACTGAATTTATCCAAGGAAACCTAATCTTGCATTCAGCTTGGAGGAGGGAGTCTCCCCCAGGAGGGGAGTTGATGGCAGGAGACTGGTTATAGCTGCTTGGTGCTTTGAATTATCGCCCTGGAAGAGCCCATCTCCTCTGCTGCCTGTAGGAGGAACCTAGGGAGCATGGGAAAAGTCAGGCTCTGTAAATATCTCCCCAAGTGGCTTTTCTTGCTGTCTTCCTTACTTGTGTATTTCTAGCCCTGGGCTGTTGTTGCTGTCCCTTTCTTGCATTTCCTGACATTCCTCCTGCCTACCCCTATCATTCTTGTACCCTGTTACCAGATTAGAGGTGGGAGTGTTACTTTTCCTGTTCACAAATGCCTTCTGTGTAACATTGATCCAACTCCGGTGGTCATATCCTATGATATTGATGATGCAATTTGTGTGGAGGATGGAAAGATAGCTGTTCTGTGCCATAGGTAGCTGTCTTTTTTCATTTTGTAGGTTGTGGAGAGGATTTTTTTGCCAGACTTCAAAATTTACAGCAGTAAATGAGCTGTTTAAGCCTTTTTGTAAAAGCCATTGTTCTCTCCCTGTAAAGTCAAAAGAATTGACATATCTCATTAGTCTATTAAGCAGTACAAAGATAAATGCTTTATATAGAAGAATGAATACAGATAATGATACCAGTTATGTGGTAGGCTTCAAAAATGTAAACTATAGTGTCTATTAAGAGCTTTTACTTATAAATTCTCATGATATTTTGATTTGGTTTTTTTATTATTTTTTTAATTTATTTTTCAAAGTATATGAATACTATAATATTAAGTGGTCACAGATGAAAATGATTTACAATAAAACATAAAATTGTCTGTTCTTGTTAAGCACAAACATATTTAACTCCCATTTTGTTTCCTTCTTAAACAGTTGGAGATTTTTATATACTAGGAGTTTTAATGACTCTATAAACAAGATAGGAGATGTCTGAAGTCTCATAGGCAAGTTGTGAGTTGTGATCACTGTTGCTTACTGACTACAAATTAATTATGAAGGTAAGACATGCTAAAATATTTGAGGTTTCTTTCTATATTTTGTTCAGCTGGATAGTTATTTACTCATGCAAAATGAGGTTTGATACACAAACAAAATCTTGGTATTTTTTCTTAACTATATATAGATGGATGTAAGGCAGAAAATGTGTTGTCAGCTCCCAGTTAATTTGAAATTCAGCGCTTTTCAGCAAATTTTGCTCCCTTATGTATTGGTATCATTTACCTCCCAAGTCTTGTCTTAGGATATGTTTCTATGGATAATTACACTAAGTAGTCCCATTTGAAAGCCTGCTGAGCAGGGCTGGACCTTTAACCTGTGAACTTTGTCAGGCAGAGACCGTAAGTAAAGTGCTTATAAAATTTATATCTTGGCAATGATGGGTAATATGCCTGGAATCATAAAATTATAGCAGAAGGTAATGAGGGGATTTCCCAGAAATTAACACAATCAAGTAGGGTGTCTGAGCTCCTGATGATAGAGATGCCTGCTTTTTTCAGTCAGAACATCATTTTGCATGGGAATTGTGTGATGTCGGGTGAAGGGACAGCATATCCTAATGATTGGCTGCTTTACCCAGTGTATCAACAGGACTAAGATATTTCCTACTCCTACAAGGCTTTGTGCCTTTTATCATGAAACATCTATCATCATGCCTCCAGCAGCACTACCAAAAGACAGTCTGAGAGATTTGTGTTGCATGCTTGGGAGTTACTTAACACCTGAACTAACAGCACTGACACAAGCCAGGGGTGAAGGTGTTGAAGGTAGGCAGAGGTGAATGGTCACTGTGTTAAGACATGGTTCCTGTAGCAGTCCTTCCTATGCAATTCCTGAAAGGCAGGTGTAATAAATTCAGATGAGAGAGATGATGTTTTGTATGCACAACACTAGATCCATAAGGGAAAAGTAAACACTTTTGTTTTTTCCTGGTGAGTTCACAAAACTGAAGACAAGTGATAGCATGATTTGGTAAAAAATAAATAAATGGTTCATCTGTATTGCCAGTGGTAAAAGAGCAGATGTGAAAGATTTTCCTGAAAGAACTTTCTATTCCTACGCTGAAGTCAGGAAGAGCATAATTAGAAGTTAACTAAAAATAAGAGCCAGTTTTCTTATTGACAGCTGTCAGCAAGCATCTGTACAGCAAAAAATACTTGACCCCAACATGTACTTCTAAAATTGTTAGCTTCTAAATTTGTTCAGATGGGTCATGGTGTTGTTGGTTCTTTTGCTGCTAAGAAGCAACTCTAACAATTACATTTCCATTTTGAAGCAATTTTTGTTGCAGTACTTAGAAACTTAAAATCTTTACTGGTACTATTGGCAGGAAAATTAATTTTTCAAAGCCATTCTACTAAATGGAGTAAATTTTCCTAATAGCTTTTGATTAAAATAGTCTTTTTAAAAATTTAACAATTCTTTGAATATTTTCTGCCAGTGCTTAATTGCATTACTTCACTTTGAATGCTGTCAATGCAAAATTTCTCTTTAAGGGATAGTTGAATTCTGCCAAGAGGCAGCACCTCTTCTGTTCTAAATAGTGAGGTAAATAATAGATTTTTTTTTTCTTTTTAAGAGATCTATCCAAGAAAAAAAAGCCCCATATTCATCTGTATCCCTGCAAGCACACACAGACCTTCCCTAGTTGATTGTCCTAAGAGAGAGCATAAGCAGAAGGATTAATGCACAGACCTACACAGGATAATATTAACCACGTTTAGATCCATTGTTTCTCACTATTTTTACAGCTCTTTCTGGTGCTGTGTGATGGCTTGAATTTCAGACAGTTGCAAATGTTGTCCCTTTACACTTGGACTAGTTCCAATTTCCACCACTGGTATCTTGAAGCCTAACAGCACTTTTCCTGCAGTAATGGCTGAAAAGACTAGAGTTGCTTAATAACTATGTATCATTTCAGTTGATGTAAGTTAAGAAGTTTCCCTATGAACCCCATTGATCCTGCCTGCTGTATATGAGGAGGCATGGTATGCACATTTGTGTGCCCAGAATGGTGTGCCCCGTGGCTCTTGGGACCATCAAGCTGTACGACACCGCCCATAGTCCTTCCTCCTTCTGTTTTGGTATAAACCCTTATTGGGGCCTGCCTTGAAGGAGAAATAAACTCTTTGGAAAATCATCTCTGCTGGTGGCTTGCTGGAGAGCCTGTGGGACCTGCATGTTTGTGAAGCTCACTAAATCCCCCTGTAACAAAAGCTTTCCAGACCATTTGCTCTCAGTCAAGGAGATCGATTGTTTCAGCCTGCGATGGCAGCCCGGTGCTGTTACTGGGGAGCTCTGCCTTGAACGACCCTCATGGAAGCAGGTGGGGAGCACGGATCGCCAACAGTACAGTGAAACATAACAAGACAAAAAGCATGGCAGATGAAGTAAACAGTCAAGAATGGGGGCAGGGAAAAATCAGTTAAATCTTATCTAGATCTGTGAATTATATGGGCTTCTGTCAATGCCAATGATAAACGGATTAATTTAATCTGAATTTAATTCCAGGAGGCTTTAAATATAATGTTTCAATGAAAATGTTTATCAAATTACTTCTTTTGTTTTAACTCATTGAGCTTAACACTTCATAAATGACAGAAATCAAATGAGGGTAGCTTTCTGTCATGAATTTTAATTGTATCACTGCTCCACAGTTTATTTTTAAATTCTGAGGATCCTGGCCCAAGTCCAGCATCTGAGCTACTGTGTACTGGAACCCTCCAAAAAGGTAATCCAAATTAAATAGAAGTGTGAATCCACAGTGGATTAATTAAATGACATTAAACTCTCATGTGGATACTATGAATCAGAATTAAAAGTGTCTTGATTCAATTTAACTTAATTTCCAGAGAAAATGAGTTAATTAAGTGTGCTGCAATTTTCAACGAAAGTGTCTACACAGACGTTTAATATGTTTTGGCTAATCCACTTTAAAATTTAATTCAGTTGACTTTCCTGAGTGACCCTTGCACTGGCAAACCTTTAGTAACTTGATAAAAAGTCAAAGAAAGGCTAATGCTCAAAAAAATATTATTGCAACTAGTAGTTGAGACTTGATATTTGTATTGGAATTTTTGTGCAATCAAGAGACAGCTTTATTTCTTCAGTCAGAAACTCTTCTTCATTAACATGATTAATTCTGTCAAAGAAAGGGAAAATAGTTGTGCAGCTCCAGAAGTGAAGTATACATGATGGTATACTTGGTTTTGCCACAGGAGGTTGCTATATATAATTTGTTTTTGCACATCAGAGCAGGGAGATACCAAATATTTCTGGTATTACAAGAACAGAGTAACAACATTTCTCAAATAGTGAGGAGGATAGAGAAGTTCAGTTAACACTTTTTTTTTTATTTTGGAAAGAAATAACGGACCACCATGGACCTAATCCACTCTTGACAATAAAATGGAAGGGAATCATTGAGATGACAACGTCAAGAGGAGAATACTGCCATGGTATAAAGAAAAAGCAAATTATTCAGTAGCTTTCCATGATCAAATAGTGAGTTAGGAGGGGTTACAATACTGCCGGGTGAATTGACTGTAGATTGACATCTGCACAACAAGGGAGAGGGGAATGAGGAGGAAGAGGAAGGTGCAGATTCCTGTGGCAATGTCCCACCTTAGTCTGGGCCATAGGTCTCCTGAATGAGCTATGAAGCATTAACTGGACCTGACAAGCTGAGGCTGGGGTGAAAGAGATGAAGAGTGACAAACCTCAGTAAGCCATGCCCATAAGGGCCTCCCTGAGTCACTATCTGTCCCATTTTTCCTGGCACTGCTGTGATGCTTTGGACTTGTTGACTGTCTCAGCTACAGGCATGGAGAGGGAGATGCTGCCTCTTCCTTCAGTTGAATATAAAGAATATGTAAGAAGAATCCAGTTTAGTGCCAGATAAGACCCAAGTACTATCAGGCAAAGAGCGGAAAGTCATGGTCACAACTGGGATGAGATGGGAAAAATATAAGGAAAGAGGGTCCACATATAAAGAAATATAAGGTCTCAGCTGCTGTCTTGCAGAAGTAATGCTCGCTCCACTGATACAGAGACTAACATATTTATCATGGTCAGCTTTTTTTTCCTTGATTGATGTTTTATCATAATTTTTGCGGTAAGTAATTTGTGGATTCCTGGAGACTTCAGGACTTGGTGCTTTGTAATGATAATGTGATACAAAGAAGCTACAGAGCTGAGAAAATATCTAATGCCTGCTTTAATTGTACTTTGAATCTTAGTTCCTATTACCCACTTTTGTTATCCTCTGTCCATTGCAAGAGCCTTAAGACCAACTATCATCCTCCAAGCACTTACGGAAATTACAGCAGCTATTGCTAGCAAAACGGAGAAACAGGTGCATAAGAAAATGAGATTTTGAATGCCTGTTTTAATTTTACTGCAAGAATAAGCTCTGGAAACAAAGCTCTGATTGGAAAAGTGTAGAGAATCAAAAACGAGTTGCAAGAGTGTCTTCACTACATCTTTTAATTATGAGGAAATTTTGCCACATTTTCATTCTGTATTATTATCAGAGCACAATTTTCATGCCTTTCATATTCTAAAAACTCTAGAGTGACACACACATTTATTTCTAGTATTAAATTGTGCTGCTAAAGCACATTCTGTTTGGCATGACGTCCTTTCAGTTTAATTTTCTCCAAAAATCCGTTTCATCTTTTCAGAATATAAATGGCATACCATTGACCCTTCAACTTCCTGCTATTCCCTCCTGTCTTCAGTACTCAGATGACTAAGTTGGGAATGTGTTCAAGTGGTGGCATCTGGCTCTTTGGGGAGCTCTGTGAGCAATTACGTTGGCAGCTTTACAGATGGCTCTTCATGCATTGTGGGGTGAATCTGAGCTTTTATCTTTTAGATGTCTGTGATTTGGAAGAACTTGCATGCTGGTAAATAACCGCGCTCTTCCCTTCTTGAGTATCCGTTCAAGGCTAAACCAAATGCAGCTGCATGAAAACTCATTGCTTTATGAACCAGACACAAATAAAAAACATACAAGTGTTCAGCTACAAAGTTGTTCTTAAAGGCTTGGATACATGAATATCATCCTCTTTGAAGACTCTGTTCTTTGTCTTCCATAAAACAGAAATTGACTCGGTAGCCAAGTATTTCCCAACTAGAAATTTAAGCACTAATCCTTGAAAGAGAAACTGTTAGCTGTTTAAAGAGATTATTTTCTTCTAGTTCCCTTTAAAGACTAGTTGATTCAGGTGTGTCTGGAGGATTTTAAACCTGGATGTTTTGGAGTATTTTTTTTCAATAGATCTACACGTTAGACATGTTTAGAGTAATCAGAAGGCAGTCTTATCAAAAGGTTGCACCATCTGAGAAAAAAGTCACTGAAGTACAATGTGGGGACCTTTGACTTTTTTAACCCAAGCTAAAATATAGAGACCACTTTATTTTTCTTTTCAGATCGTATCTGACCTGATGCCAAGAAATTTATTAATGTCTTTTGGGGACGTTGAGTTGTGTAGATAGCCAAGAATAAGGCTTGAAAATTTGTCAGGACAGGTTACAGAATTAGCTGGAGCATCTAAAAGACATCCAAGTCTTAAATAAGATGTCTTCAACTGAAGATGTCTAATTTGATACCCTTTCTTAGCTGAGTTTGGAGGACAGCAGTGAAAATGTCATGTCTGCACCTAAAACAGCAAATTCAGGGATTTGTGACATCAGAGCAGAGGGGCAGTCTGGTTCAGTTTTTCACTAGTAGCCTGTAAAGGGAATTGCTGATAGGGTTCTGCCTGCCAATCTGCCTGGCTTCTTCCTGTCTAAAAGCAGTGCTTTTAATCAAACAATAGGGCACAAGAGAAATCTAGACAGTGAGATTTTCTATTAGTGATTTCTATAGATAATGGATTTATAGATAATATCTGCTTCAAATAAATCTGGCCTGGATTATAGAAAAACATTTGCTAGTTGCATTACTGACAAGATTACATATTGCCTATTGGGATTAGAGATTGCTGAAATAAAGTGAGTGTTTTCCAACAATTAAGTTTTCTAGTTGCACAACTCCCTCAGGAGCAAAACAAGGTCCTTGGACTCGGAAATGAGGGAGAGAACTTCCCAGAAGTGCGGAGAAGATGTTTGAGATAGATGATGTAACCTCCAAAATCCTGGCATCAGGGTGCTGTATCATTTGAGATGATTCTCTAGAATTGTCACTTCGATTAAAACTGCTTGATTATAATATTTGATTATTAAAAAAATTATTATGTCTACTTTCCATAGCATTCCAGGAGCATTCCAGGATTGAGGAGTTTTACACAGCATTTCTAATGAGATGGATTTTGAGCAAATACACCGTATCTGAGTTGCTATGAGTCCCTAATCTCTTTTAATACTTAGAAACTTCTGACTAATCTTTTTCCAGTTGTAAGACTGTAATGTACTCATTTGAAAGATTAGCTGATATTTTGTAAGGATACTTAAAGTAAAATGTGAATCAGCTTAAAGGACTTAGCAGAAAGACAGATTTTTGTATATCCCATAGAAGATTGAATTACAGCCTTTGAGGATCCTGTATTCACGCTCTCTGCCAGAGCCAAGAGGCAGTAAAAATCATTACTGAACTATGAAGGTCCTGTGACTTCCTTGTGTCTTAGACAATTTGATTATTGAACTGTTACCTGGTTTTAAAGAGTTAATTTCCACCTGACAACTGGCACACAGAGGAACATGGCAATGGCCTTAGACAACCCTTCTGCTGGCATTTAAGAGAAAAAGTAGGAAACTAGCTAATTTTGAAGACAATCTTTCCATTCCTGCTCCCTGGGGGAGAGAGAGGAACAAAACTGTCCAGACTCAGAAGGGCCAGACAGGGGCCTGAGGGAGAACACTGAAGTTAGGGAAGGCAAGATGCAACCTGGCTTTTGTGTCACTGTTTTCTCCAGTTGCTTATTCTTATGGTTTCTAAAGAAGCTGTTCTGAGCTACTGTATTTATCATCCTGCCTTCTCTCCAGAGAGATGTCCCTTGCAGGTGTCAAACTCATTAGGACCTACTGAAAAATGAAGCTGGTATAGAGTGAGGACATCTAACTGATGAAAAACCCAGGATATTTTTTTGCTTTTAGGGTGCTCACCTTTGGAACACACCTTGATATTATTGTCTGATAAAACATGGATGTATACCCCTGGTGTCTCTGCAAATAAGGCTGGGTATGTGAGTGGAAAAAGTTAAGGTACACACCAGCAGATCAGTTGATGTTGGTGACAGAGGCCAAAATTTCAGACAAGATTGTGGTGTGCATTTCCCTCACGTGTTATAAGCACTTTGGTGCTCTAGCTCAATTGTCTTCAAATAGGGTCCACACTCCATTGAGGTGTAGGCAGAAAAAACATTTTGTTACATTAAGAAGTTAAATAATAATAGTTTGGGTTTTTGTTTATTTATTTAAAATATTTTAAAAATAGTATTTATTTCATCTTTAGCTCATCCTTTTCTGTTTTAATTTTTTTGTATGCTTTGCAATATGCATACTATATTAAAATTGTATAATTAATGAATGAATGAAATTTATTTTGATGAAAATGTTTTTGCTGGTAGGTGTTCACATCAAAAAAGTTTAGAGACAATTGCTGTAGCTTTTTTCTACAGGTGAAGGAAGATCAATCCCTTCCATAAAGCAGGAAAAGATAAATTCTGTATAAGAGGGCTGCCTTAGGAATAGAGTCTCTGTAAAATCAAATGTACAGTCTCTCTGCTGTAGATCTGCCAAGAACATATAAGTAATTTCTAAAGGTAGAGTGTAACCAGGGAAAGATTTAGAAGAAGGAACATTTCCATCAGCATAGAATAATCTTTATTTGTATAATGTTTAACTGCTACTTAGTAAAAGTTAGTTTAAGTCTCATTATAATTATTTTGAAATTTCTGCATTTACTCAGAAACAATGAATTACTGACTAAAGGGACTTAAATACAATAACTCATTCCCTTAGGAAGATAAGTTTCCTGATGGAAACTTAATTCCGAATTTGTAACAAAAAAAAACCAACAGAAAATGATTTTGAGCTATTTTATTTCTGATGCTAAGTATTATTAAAAGAATTATGTGTACATATGTCTGTTTTCTTTCTTAAAAAGTTCCTTAGGCAGATGAAATCTCTTGTGCTTTGAGTAGAGCAGAAGCATAACCAACTTCATGCAGTTTTATCAGTAGAAAAGAATAGTATGAAAGACAAATGGGAAGCAAAATTCTAGCATCAATCAGTAGGATCAATTTTGCAAGGCATCTCTCTGTACTCGATTTAGAAAACGGTATGAATGCCATGAAGACTTTAAAACTGCAAATAACTTACTATTGGTTCAAGTACTTCATGTTCTGAATGCCTGCTTCTTTTTGCACTGGAAAATGTCCAACAAAGCTCTCTATGCCCCCAGGTCTTAGGATCTACCTATAAAATAGAGAAAAACAGTGGGAAACTCACTTCTCATCTCCCTTTTGGGTCTTTATCTATGCCATTAAATTGAGATATGTACACATAAAACACAGGCTGACAGTAGCACGCCAAAGTCCACCACAATGTGTGTGTGTAATGTCAGCCAGCATCAAAGTCTATAAGCAATAATTGCTAAACTCTCACCTGTCATCTCAGAGAAGATTAGAGATGCCACAGCCTGCAACACACCCTGGCTTTGGCAGAGCTGGGTCTATTGACCTGCCAGAGAGAAAGGCAGGACCACAAAGGAAGGGAATGCTGGGGTCATGGCTTATGGAAGGGGATGCTCTCAGATTGTGCCTTTTAGCTGCTTCCTGCTGACATTGAATCATTTAGAGAAGTCAATTCTCTGGTTGTCTTGGCCCAAACCAGTTCTATGTCAATTTCCTTATCTTACTATTTGTATATGCTATAGTAAGAATTCACATTCTATGTTATATTGGCCTCTGAAGAGTTTCTAGACATACATATGAGGGTATCTGTGTAACGTGTGTGACACAGGCAAGTCTGTGCTTTACTAGCTTTGGTTTCCAAATGACTTAGAGGTATAATGTATTAGCTGTTTAATCTGCAGAGTCATGGCATGAATAGCTAGAATTAGTTGCTTGATGTTAGGTGAGCAATCTTGTTAATAAGGGGTCTAGAAAATTGAGGGCAGGCATCTTTTACGGTAACTGGAAAAACAATATAAGTGTAATAGAGGATGATTTTGGTGAAATACCCATACTTCCATGCATTCCATTATGTAACTCAAAAGAATTTTGGGAGAGGTAAAGAAGTCTGTATGGTGAACACACAGCACAGTAGCAAAACTGCCACTAGCAATATTTGATTAACTGAAACTACACAACACTTTCAGTAGTCACTATCTGCTGTCAGCCCAGCTACAGTCTAGCTTGTGCCACATAATTATCTTTTGGAGGTTTTCAGTCAATGATGCTTCTCTCAGACACCTCATGCAGTGAATTCTTTCCTGCTCCTTCTCACATTGTCAGTTCTTTGCTGACATGGCCCTTTCACTGACTTTCCATGTTGTTCCACTGAAGAGGGAGAATGCATGCAACCCTGCAGTCTTTTCTTGGTTAAGCAACAGCAGACAGTGTCCAGCTAATGAAAAAATTAAATTACTGTATTTAAACAAGATTTTCTTTCCCCTCAAAGACACATATTGAACTTGTGATGTGTACCTAAGATTAAAAAAAGCTCCAATCCAGAACTAATCAACATAATAAATAATGGAGAGGCGAATAGAAAATGTTAACAGTAGTGGTTTGGAAATGGGGTCATTAACTGTGCTGACATTCCTGCAGTACTGACAACTGGATCTTTAGGTGATCTCCATTGCTTAAAAAGGAAGAAATTTTAACTGTAATGAATTTCACAATTTGTTTCCATTTGTTGACTTTTTAAGATCAAGAACAATTACTTCAAGATTTTTCCTAAGCATATGGCTCAGAATTGTATTAGTTTTTAAAGACGTATTATTTTTATGTAATCTCATTATACCAGCCTTAGGGAAAATACCAATTATTGTGTGATTTGCATGAGTTGGCAACACTGAAATGGTAGTGTGGTAGGGTGCAGCGTATCATATGCTAATATCTCAGCACGGAGATGACTAATCTGCTGTGTTAATTCTCTTTCCGTGGGGGATAGCTTGAGAAACCCCTTTCTTGACAGCGCTAATCTCACTGCTGACCCTTTAAGTATATTAAAAAAAAAAAGTCTTAAAAGCTTACAGAGAATAATGTGACAATATTTAATGTTCTCTATTCTGGATCCCATGAGAAGTGATAAAAACAACAGATATAGAGCAGACAAAAGAAAACCCATAGGTGAATGCCTTTTTTTGATTACTTCATATTTTAAACATTACCACTATTCACAGAAATCTTTCTAGAATTCTTTTAAATTACATTCGTACCTCTCAAAATAGGCACCACAACATATCTTTCTTTACCAGTTCTGTTAACACTCATGAATAATGAGTTAAAGCTCATTTTGTATGTTCATTTAGTGTTTGAATTGGCAATTTGAAGGTTTTTATGGTGCTAAAGTATAGAGACTGAGTAGACCAGTGGCATGCAAGAGACCAAATTCTGTTGGCATTTACCCTCTCATAAATTTGAAGTATCTTTGCTGATTTTAATTAATAATACTGCAGGTTTGCACTGAGATCATGCCCACAAGCTTTCCTGATTAAAGCCAAACTGAAAGGGCAAATTATGATTTGTTTAATTAATAGTCTGTAGTTAAAAATATTTTAATTCAGGATGAGATCTCCAAGAAGACTCATCTATGAGCTGGGTTCCCAGACCACTCAGTGAAAATATTAATGCCAGTTAGTGTGAGACTAAAGTTCAGGGCCTTTGGAACCCAACTCCATTGGGTTTGTGTTAGTATTAAAGCTCTTGAAGTAAAAGCATCCCATGCCTGTGGATATTCAAGGCAGTGTAAGAGCATACAAGACATTCTGATGGTAGGTATAACATGGTATTATACCTTGGAACCGTGGGGTTTGATTTTGAAACAATAGAATTTGCCTATATAGTCATGGGGATTGTGCTGTGCAGGGCCAGGAGTTGGATTCAAT
The DNA here is from genome assembly GCF_015832195.1 of Motacilla alba alba. Classification (NCBI taxonomy): domain Eukaryota; kingdom Metazoa; phylum Chordata; class Aves; order Passeriformes; family Motacillidae; genus Motacilla; species Motacilla alba. The sequence goes on from NC_052017.1 coordinate 112,986,819, forward strand.
GCTGCTTGTGGGTCCCTTTCAACTCAGCATATTCTGTGAAGCTGTGATTCTGGTATTTATTGCATATGCATATTGCTGTATTCATGATTTCATTTCAATATTTACTTCACAGAAGTATTCAGGGGTCCTGTCAATATAAAGGAAAAAGAAGGCAAATGACTGTCTTCCAAATGGCTATTTTAAGACTAAAAGTAATCACTGGTACTCAGTGGCCAAGAGGACCAAGAAATCTTCAAACTGGAGCGGCTGTTAGAAAAGACTTCCTGTGCAGAAAGAGGGAGCAGCTGAGTGGATAAGATTGACTTGCCCAAGAAGTGGTGCACAGCCTCTGTGGTGGTGATATTTTGGGCTATGGAAGGGGAACAGCAGCTAGGACAGGTCAGGTGAACATTTTTTGAGGTGTTTGATCTTGGAAAATCCTCACAGTTCTGCTGAAATAATCATAGTATTCTGGTAAGAAGGACTAGGAAAACATCTCATTTCAGGCAGCTATCACAGCAAAATATTTATGAAAAAGTAATGCATGTTCTCCTGCAGTATCTTTTCAATTGAAGGAAGAATGATGCTGAATGTATTTAATTTGAAATTAGAAGCCTTCTGAATATTGGGATAATGATAGTTCTAGGGGTATATTAATGAATCTGTGTGAAGGAAGGCAGGGCTGAAAAATGGCTAATCAAAGCACAAGCTATTTTAAATGGATTCCAATTTTATCTCATGACCTTCATGAAAAATATGCAATATCTGTATCAGTAAATACTCTGCTTTTTTTTTTTTTTTTTTTGCTGGCTTGGCACTTCTAAAAATATTTTCTTTTTTATGCTCAGGAAATAGAGAATACATCACATTTTGGACTAAATAGGAGTCAAAATACTTTTCTTATCATCACCTGTATTTGCAGAGTTCTGCCAGTGGTTGAGTACAGCCAATTATTTTCAAGAAAAGTGGATTTGAGGCAACTTAAAAAAACATAGAATGCTTTGGATTTGAAGGGACCTGTAAATATCATCTAGTTCTAACCCCCTTTGATGGACAGAGACACTTTCTACTAGACCTCGTAGCTCAAAACCCCATCCAACCTGCTCATGTATTTTTCAGAGGTAATAAAAATAGGAAGGGAAAAGAAATCCTTACATAATATCAGTTAGGGTAATTTCTGACCCCCAACAAACATTTAAATATAGAAGCAATTTAGTTTTGTTTTATTAATGTATGAAACCCTGAATCACCATCATCTCCTAATTAGTGGCTACCCCTTGTGGCTCTTGGTGTTGTCTGGGGATGGAATAACAGTGCTCTTCCTATGAGGGACACTGTTATTTTTTCCCCCAGTATAGAATGCCATGGTGGTACAATGAAAATAACAGCTTTTGTTTCTTTCTTTTGTATCCTCATTTGTGGCTGTTAGTCACACTAATGCTATGACCGATGAATTAAATCCTACTTATGGTGCTTCATGAATCCAACAACAACAACAACATTGCCACCTCCTCACAGATTCACAAAATCCTTACCCCATGCAAAGTTCTGCATTCTGCTTAGTGTAACACTTCATGTCAGATGAAATGATTGAGTTTTCTGTGTAGAACTTGCAAGCATGTGGATATTTTTTCTGTTTGTTCTGTGTATCATTGAATTCCATCAACTCCTAGTCAACACAATAGAATATGAAAGTATTCAGCAACTTACAGAAATTCTTAGTTCCTCATGGAACTGGGTCATTTTTTTGTTTTGTTTTTTGCAGGGGCTTTGTTTGTTTGTTTGTTTGTTTTGTTGTTTTATTTTAATAAATAAAATTTCCTTTTCTTAGTTCTTTGAGTTTTGAAAGTGGGTGTGCTCTTCCTCCATCAAATTTCTGATACTTATGGCATTCCATGAACAGCCCCAAAGTGAGTCACAACCAGAAGATCAGTCAGGTGGTCTTTGCCTACTGTAACAAGGGGAGAAGAGAATACAAAATTATCAAATTGTCCAATTTGCTTTTTTTCTTTCACAGAAAGGGAGCTAAGAGCTAAAACAGGAAAAAAAAAATCTGTTGCATTAGGTGGCTTTGTATATACTATCCTTCATTCCATTCTATGGTAATGGGCTAATTTTTTAATAAACCTTTTTAGGAAACACTTCTCAAAAGGTTTTTATCTGAGATGCTGTTTTGATAAAATCTGGAACATTTTCCTAACCTGTTTGTTTAAAAAATAATTCTTAGTGATTTTTTAATGAAATCCAGAATAAAATTCTTGTTGAACAGCAAGAAAAGCCAGTAGCAGTAGTAGCAGAGTGATCCAGATTTGCTTTGGAGATGTGTGTTCAACAGTCTGGCTTGTGGTAGACACAGAAATAGTTCATATATATTTCCCTAATCAAAGAACTGAGCAGAGTATAGGCATGAATTTGGGTCTCCTTCACACTGTAGAATAAATCTCTTTCAATTTTTTTTTTCCCATCAGAGATTTCTTGCTTCACACAGATGCTGGGAAAGAGCAGGTTGATTCTAGGAGCAGTTGGAAGATCCTATGTGCTTATTTTTGGCCCACTGAAATGTTAATTCAGTAGTATGCAATCAAATTGTTCCAATAAGACTAGCAGAGGTTTATTTGGTGTCAAGCCAAGCTACAGGGAGATCCTTCACCTTCATTATCTTGTATACCCACTCCCTTTCCCTGCCTCCCCTGTCCATCTTTTATTTAGCATGTTTTGTTTGTATATAGGAATGGAATAAATATAATTTCTGAAGCTTTTTTTTATGGACTATTTTTACCATGTTGTTTTGGGTTTTAAGATGACAATGAAATGCATGTCTTCTTGCATATTTTACAGAATCATGATAAAAATAGTACTACGTTTATTTCAGGGTTCATCCCTTTGATGTCTAAACTGTTTTTTTCTAAGGATCACTTCCAAGAAATATATTTTATAATTAAGTCTAGTATAGTACTTTTATAACACCTGCTGTCTGTAAGCTCTTTAGCTAATTCACAGAAAGGACAAATTTTAACTTTATAACTTTGTAATAAGTAATAAAAATATTTTCTTGTATAGCTTCCTTTTCTTTTTTTTTTTTTTTGACTGAGACAGCTGAGAAGAGCATTTCTCCTTCTCAAGTCTTCACAGTCTCTGACTTCACAGTGGTCTGGCTCCAATGATTTGTTTCTTTTGGGCAATACACAGCAGGGCCTTGGATTTTGGATCATAAGTTGGAATGAAAATCAAGATCATTTTAACCAAAAACCACAGGCACTTATTACTGCAAATCAAATAGAATTTCCAATAATGTGTAACAAAATTTGTCTGTTAGACTGTATACTAGAGGGCAGCATAGCTGCTGCAAACTCTAAAATGTTATCAACATGGGATTCAAAATGTGCAGTAGCCTGTTCTGGATGAAACAGAATAAATAGCAGCTGGTAGCAGACCTCTATAGAGGGACTTATTCCAGAGCCAAGGAGAGCAAGCTTTTACCCTGCCTGATTAGCTCCCACTCTTGATTTCCTTGGTCTTGAATTGTCCACAGAGGGATCACTGCTGCCCATGGAAAGGAAAGTCATGCTGGTCCATGTTGTGTTACTGTTTGCAGTCACCCATCTCCAAGCATCCCCAGCCAAGGTCCCTAAGCATCTCACAGCATCCATCACCTTGAAGCAAATCTCGAGGATCTTTCCTGACTTCCAGGATCCCTCCTCCAGCCAAGATCTTTAACTGCTTTCCAGGCTGGAAAGTGTCCCTGCCAATGGAAAGGATGGGGAACATAACTACATGAGCTTTACGGTTCCTTCCAATCCAAAACATCCTATGATTATATGATTCTTCTTTCTGAGACCATCTCCTCTGTTCAGCAATCCTTTCTGACAGCAGCTGCTTTATCCAGAACCCAAATCCTCAATTTCCCAGTCTGTACAGTCTCTGTGCACAAGCACAAGGTGCAACCACCCTCCTTATTGGTGGCTCTCATGTGTCCTTATTAATAGGAGGATTTAGGACATGCCAGCTCTGTTTAGCCCAGGTGTTACTGAATTTTTCTCCCAGCTTGTACCAGTTATAGCTAGCAAGAATAGACTTCTGCTTGAGGACTCAGAAGTTCAGTTTTGGACATTCACACCCTGCAATGTGCCATGCATTCATTTCCCAGCTGCCTGTTAGTGTCCACAGGCCAAGCAATTTTTTCACCTACAATACCCATTTACGTTGGGTAAACCCAGGGAAAGTCTAAGGATTACAGGCTCCAGGATCCCACTTCCTATTTTCACTGTAACTATTCTCCTAGATATAACATTCTTAAACCAAATTGAATTTGTATCTGCAGAGACTGTTAGCACCAGCATTTCTTATCTGTAAACAATCTGTTGTCTCTTTCTTTTTTGTTCTCATCTCAGCCCTTTATAGATTATGACAGAATTTGAGTTTCTCATACCCTCCTGGGTCTGTTCCCAAATCAGCCTTCACATCCAATGTTCTCTTTGCTCTGCACGCCCTTTTTTAATCTCAGCATTTAGCTATGTTAAGATAGCTTTTCTGGTCTGAGAAATGATTGATATTCTTGGGTGCATTTTAACTGCACTGTACAAGGATGGGATCATGTGATTCCCATTAACATTTACAGGAGTTGTATAATTAAATCCCTGTGCAGCACAATGAAAAAAATGTACCCTTCTATCTTATTTCCTTTGTTGGACTGTTGTATGCCATGTAGTTGGATTATTTACAGTGTGTTAAAAGAAATGCAGAAGTACCACTTCTTTCTTCCTCTCTTTCTCTGCCACTAGAAATTGCCCCTTCTTAACAGGGGAAATTCTTCCTTGTCAGTACTTATTATGCCAGAGTCAGGATGTGAGTTTTGAGTATAGAAGGCTGTTTCTTGCAGTTCCCTGATGCTGTCATATTTCCAGGACTTGTGCAACTTGGATGTATTCCCAGCAGCTGCCATGTAGCTCCACAGATAATGGATTAAGTTTAATTTAGCATCCCTACATAATGGAAGGAGGTCAAGGTTTTCACTTTATTTTGGTTCTTGGTTTGAAGCCACCCAGGCTGACAGTAGCCAGAATCATTACTAATTTGCAATTGCTTATGAAACAAACCCAATATTCTGAATAGAGCTCCAAGTGGACAGGTGTCCCTCTGGCAATTAGCAGTGAAGGAATTATTAGGGTCATTGCAAAGAAGCCAAAGGTGATAGAGATCCTTGGATCTAAGCAGACCTGCAACCCAAGGCCATGATTGCTCATGGTAAATGGTGAAAGCAAAATACTGGTATTGTAAAGGTTTTAGTGTCATTGCATAGGCAACCCTGATATTATGGCTAAATTAGATTCTTTTGCTTGTGCAATTATAGGCTTTCAGAGACTGTCACTTTATTATTTGTATATTGCAAAGAGAATGGGTAAATAGCATTTATTCCTTCTCATTGTAAGAGTCAGACTGGTCTCACTGTGATTTCTCCACTTCTGATTAGCTAATTGCACGCTGTACTGTGCCAAAAGGAACAGTTTTGTCCACTGCATAAAGAATATTCCTATTTCTCATCTACATAAACTATAACTTGCCTTTGGATTCAATGCAATGGCTTAGCAGTCATCTGCTATTAAATGCTGAGTCATTTGATTGCTGTTTCTGCAGTCTTTTGCTGACTCTAGTAATGCTTCAGCTCTTTGCTTCCTGGTCAAAACAAAGACCTGAATCAGAAGTGGCAGCAGCCAGTAAGTACCATGACTATATTTTTAAATTAGAGAGGTCCTCACTAAGAACAAGTTTTCACATGTTCTGAAGTCAAAACAAGCTTCAGAGAATTCGAATGCATCTTTTATTTCCACCTGATTTCTCAGGTCTTTTCACGTCTTTTCATATTTATGTGTATGTGTATATATATTTGGGTTAATAACTTTTATCTCAGTGTTGACTAAAATGATTGTTATATAAATTATGATTCACATTAAAAAATAGTAACATTTTTTAAAAAAGGTAATCTCAAGACTTAATTCAAAAAGAGCACCTACAATTCATTTGCTAAGCTAGAACTGACCTAAGGCAAAGTGGATCTTGGTCTCTTGAAAATGCAGTTCATAATTTTTAAAGGTTGTAGGGATTTGTCTTTCCTTTAGCAATTAAGACTGGAAGTCAGGTTTACATAAATTGCATACCTTGATATGAGAGTGGAAAAATCCATATGGACAAAATATTCTAAACCTATTACTTTTTTTATTAATTTGACTTAACATTTTGAAGCAATACAGTGTAAAAAACTAGGCTACTGCAGATGAAAGCATTCCTAGAATGATAAAAACAAAATGTAAATTCCTGAGTGAATGCTTAAACCTGAAAAGGCTATTAGTAAACCCATCTGCTTGTTTATTCTGCCTAGATTAATGTAAAAGTTGACATAAATAAATTTAATTGTTTAAGTTACTTATTGCAATTTCTTTCAAATCCCAACAGAAATATTTACTATCCTGATAATATATCCTGTTTTCTCTGTGTGTTGCTATAGCCACCAGAACAGGTGTGTATAAAAATCCTCCTTCAAATACACAGCAATTCACTATAGGTGTTTAATTTCTGTTGATTTTCTGCATTAAATCATAATCAATTTTTATGACTGAGATTTTTATATTTTAAAAAATGTCACTAAACATTTTTTGCTCAAGCTTTTGACCAGCTGGTAGGAATCACAGCTCAAATACAGTTATCAAAACATACTGGTTCTTTAATATAAGGCAGTACATATTACAGCAATTACTGGCATTTCATACATAAAGCAAGTCTTGCCCTCTGATAACACTTTTACAGTTACTTGGACACTAAATTTTGGTCTTAAATTTTGATGGATAGGAAGTAAACTGCACTTTCAATCTTTTTTTGTGAATCAATCTTTCCTCATATGAAGTGCATATATTGTAAAGACATTCTTAGTGTGTGTTGTCTTACTATGAGTTCAATAATTGTTTTGAATTGAATTTTTACTGAAAGTAGAAATGTCTGTCAAGCCTGCTTTCAAAAGCCTCAGAACTTAATTCACAAGTCACTTAATGATTTCAGTGCATTTAATAATCCAGTTGGTCACAGAAGAACAAATGTATTAATGACTAGGCATTTTATTTGAAATTTCCTCTTTAGCCAGTGTTCATCTTCTACTTTTAATAAACTGTAGTTTATTAAATAGGGTTTAGTGAGTTAATGGTCATTATTAAGAAAGCAATATTTGCTTTTATTTTGCAAGCATTGCTGTAAAATATCTCAATGATATTTCTGGCTTGAGAAGGCTTTTTCTGTGAAAAGCAGGGAGTGAGTGTTCATCCTTTAGGATTTCCTTTCCAACATAATGCACATATTGTTGCATAATAATTCCAGCATGGAAATAATACTCTTCTCTTTGCCTAAGACCAAAATGCGTGTGCTATTAAGCATAGTAAGATCAAAAAACATCCTGTAGTTATGTCTTCCATTAACACCTTCACTGAACACAGGTCAGCAGTAGTTATGCTCCTGCTAACAGAGGGAGATGCTTTTTTAAAAATGTTTTCACACTTAAGCAGTTCTCTTTTTCCATGCAATAAGGCATTGTGTAGTGTGACTTGGGTACCTGAAATCTGACTGCCAACAAGAATCAGTTCCTATTTGTGTTGAGAGGAGATGGATAAGATGAAAACTGCCCAGCAGCTCTGAGGGCGTGTTCTGTGAACACATGGGCTTGTTAGAGCACACATGCAAGGTAGTTAGTTTTTGGTAATTCACTTCTGTTTGAGGATGTCTTCTACAGTAGTGCTGCCTTTGTTTTTTCCTTGGAAAAAGATGAAAGAATAAGTATAAAATATGGTAAAGACTAGTTAGTAGACTTGCTACATGCAATGCTGCCAGGACTCATCTGCTTCTGTTACTGAAATAAATTTGTTGCTACAGTTTGTGCTAGCATCAAAGTACTGGTTAAACTACAAGGGAGTGTATTGAATTCTGTTATAGCATAAACAGCTTGATTAACTATTTGTTGCCAGATGCACATAGCTACGCTTCATTGCAGTGTTGAGGCGCTTGAACTAAACTAATTAGCAATTAACTAGCAATTCAACTAACTACAAAAAACCCCAAAACAACTAAATAAATATATAAATATGGAAAATGCACAAAGGCCTCACCTGCACGATGAATGACAGTTTACTCCTCTTCTTGGATAGTCTGCTTCAGAGCAGGGTGGATTTGGCCCTGCTGTGCCATTCCCCCTAGGTAGCTTAGTACCCAAGCCACTTCACTGCACATCTAGCCTGGGTGTCTTAAGGTGCAGACTTATCCTGCAGACTGCACTGTAAACTTCAAAGGAAACAGGGAAGATGTGGCCACCAGAAAAAACTAAATTTGACTTTCCAAACACAGAGTAACTTTCAAAGGCCAGAGCTCTTGCCATGTTAACTTCCATGTAACTAATCTGGAGACACTTAGCATTTAACTCAGTGCAGTCATCTTTCTCTATGGGAAAAAAAAATAAAGATATGAAACATATATCTTTTACAAAACAAGAGACTCTTACAAGAACTGAGATGTTCAATTGATTGTATGGCAATGGTTATTTAGCTCAAAAAGGAAGGGCGAAAAGGAGTACTGTGTGCACAGAAGGAAAGGTGCTTTATTTAGCATTCCTGTGATACACAATAGAGTTATCTGCTGAACTCCCAAACAACCAGTTAGCACCTCCCAACTTGGCCACAAGAAGAAGAGGCAAATGAGCCTGGCAAATGCACTTCACACAGATGCCATGCTAGATATTTAGCAATGCTCTAAAAACGCTCAAAATTATTGCTTTTAAAAGAAAAATAACTTTTCTTGCTTTGCCTGACAGACATTAACTGAGATAAAAGCAACTATGCCCTCAAAATGTGTTTTATTTACCTTTTACTGCTAGATAACCAGTTAAGCTCTCAGAGTTGATGAAGGTGGGAGATAAGCAGTTGGGGTTAACATAGCTTCAAGGAAACCTTAAGATAGATGCTCTCTTGTATTTACCTACTCTAAATTTAACAAATATAAAACATTATCATACACAACATTGGGTTCAGTTAATTTGTTTGAGAAACATAGATCAGTTTCCTTATGTAATGTCTCTCTCCTAAAAGTGACAGATACCTCTGTAAAAACTATTTCACTTCTGCAGTGTTAAAAATAAGGGTGATCTGGGGCTTAGTGTGACTGCCTCCTAACTCCACTGTTGCTTTCTGCCAGTGAAGCAGGACAGCCGTATCTCTTCTGACTTTTATTAGCACAAATGAAGTTAACTGGAAGGTTTGATCTCTCTAAAGCAGTGTGTGCATATTTAGTAACACAAATCATTTAGAGCTATTGTTAAATCTCCTGAAGCATGCAAATTTTTGTTAAGCTTGATTAGTATTTGTTAGTTCCATATGTTCAAAATCTTTTCATTTTAGGCTGTCTGTTGTTCAGTGAGGAATTAATTTCCAATTTAATCTTTCTATCCACAGTGTGTCCTTCACAGGTACAGTCCTACAATAAGATAGTATCAGTGCTTGTTAGAGACAGTAAATTGTACTGTGCATATTAAAGTAAAAAGTACATATTAAAATACAAAAAGCAGCTCTTTGCCATCTACACATGTATTTTAAGTAGTGTTCCCAGGCTTTCATAAATTACATCTGGAGGACTTAATTGTCATTTAAGAACCCTCAGTGTCTAGGGGCAGCAATTCCTCTTTCAGCACAAAGCATTTCTCAAATCTCCAGTTACGTGAGCTGTACATCTTGGAAAACTTCTGCTTTGAATTTTAGCCATTTCTGTTGCAGAAAATCTCTCCAAAAACAATCTTTACATGAAAATTAAAGACATTTAAATTTCACCTATGTTCACTCTTACTGAGCACCTGAAGTTAGCCACCAATATTTCCAAAATTAGTTGGCAATTTTAAAAACTCGAACCCTAGTGAAGAGAGGGCTTTGCTGTTCTGCTTCTCTCTATGTAGAATCCAGGTCTGTACATTGCTGGAGAATGCAGCTTCCTTGTGTCCAGTCCTGTAGCCATTTACAAGAAATCTGTAGTTCAGGAATTTGGGCATTACCCTTTGCTAAGTAGCTAAAGGCAATCAGCAACTTTGGAAAGAAGTTTCTTACCACAAGGTATGAAGTGATAAAGTCAAGCCTTTCTTTTATGATTAACCTGTTCATTGATAGCAAGGCTTTGTATCAGTTCATGCAATGCAATAGAATTATTATTCCTCTGACCAATATTGAGAGCAGACCTAGGGTTTTTGGCTATAGGCTCAATAAAACCAATGGAGAACTAATTGTGGGAAGCAATTCTTCTGCTTGCATTTTTGTTGTAATTAATAACAATGGATAAACTTTTCTGTCTATTGGACCAATACCCTTTTTAATTTTTTTTTTTACAGAAACTCTCTTATTCAGTCCACAGTTACAAAATGATTTATTGAAAGGTTAGAACAATGACCAGATTTGCATGAGCTTATAAATGTCAGACATAGGTCCAGTCTGGGTTGCTATTTGAAGTTATTTTTCTATTGGATTTTTTGGTGTTAAATATCTGCATTTTTCACTCACAAGGGGTCTTGGGTTGATTGGTTTCCTTGGTAACAGCTCTTTGCTCTGATTGCATAAGCACACTGGAGTGGTGCAGAGCAGATTACTACAGAAACACACTGGAATTTGATGTAATGGGATGTTGTCTGAGCTGTTACTGAGTTCTTAATTCCATTATCCTTTATGTTATTCCCATTAATAATGCATTGTAGTGAAATAAAAAGTAACTTAAAGAATAATCAAATTTCCTTTAACAAGTTAGCTGTTGGTTTCTGAAAGAAAATTTTTAAATGAATGAAGTTAACCTCAGAAAACTATGAATAAAATGTGCTGTCATGACTGGTGCAGAAGAACACTTAATTCTTGGCAAATTAGTTTGCAAGATAAAAATATTTATACAGCTTAAATTTATGTTGATGGATTGTCTCAGTCGTTCTTTCTTCTTAGTCCACAGAAGAGCTCCCTTGTGTAGTTTTAGCAAATACTCTTTGTCAGTCTTTGATAGTCTTCAGAATATATGTATTTTAATAGAAATTGTATTATTTTGAATATTATAATTAAATCTAAAATGATAGAGAGTTATTTCAATCAAGTGAGCTATAAACACGGCAATGAAATTTTTGAAATGGGTACGTTTAAAATTAAAAGGCGTTAGCCACAAAAATTAGAAGAAATTGCATGGACGTGTTGTCAACTGCCACGTGCTAGGTTGCTGCACTGGAGGCTTTCAAGTTTTCTGGAATCTGGTGAACCTTGTCAGACACAATCCCCAGCTGAAATATCCCCATCACATCCCCTGATGCTGAAATAAAGGAATCTGTGATCCTTTAGGTCCTAGAATATCTGGCTGTGGAAATGTGTAAGGATGTGCTTGCAGTAGCTAGCACCGTCCTCTGGAGTGAAACTGGCTGAAGCCCTCATGTCCATGCTGCCAGAACTTCCCTTGATTTTCTTTGGACTAGCTCACTAAAAATTCAAGTGGGTTAGGTGTATTTTATGTCATGGCTTTGGGGTTTTTTATGTCCAAAAGAAGAGTGGTTACCTGAGATTTCATTATGACCAAGAGATAATGTGCCTTCTTAAAATAAATGAGAACAGCTGTGGGGTTTCCTTTGGAAACATGCCACTGATTGAAGCCAAAACCCCCAAGGAAGGACACCCTGAATATCCCCCAGAGCCCCAGGAATGTGATCATTTTAATGTTTATAGATCAGTAGGCCAAAGGACATCTGAAAGCAGAACTGACCAGAAAGAAAACCCTTGAGCAGGGAGGAAGGCAAACCTCTCTAACTCATACAGGAAGTGTATACATTTGAAGAGAAGCAGATCCTTATGTATTTTCCTAATTTTCTTCACCTTTTTTTAATATAATTAGTTTAACGAGAGTCATGGGTGAGATCTGTGACTGGTCCCTTTATTATTCTCTTTAGAGTAAAAGGACACTTTCTTATTCCTTTGTGTAGCCATTTTACCTCATTCATGGTCTGATAATTACAGTAGATGCTTGTGTGAAGGCAGCAGAGCTGTCGTCTTTTCTTTTCCTGTGACATTGAGAATGTCAGTTCCTTTCAAGTTGTTCACGCTTTGAGGCCTCTGAAACCCAGGAATATGTCTGGTTTTTGTTTTGCTTTTGAGGAAATTCCACTCCTTATAGCCCAATTCCTTCAAAGAAGCTCTCCAAGGGGGATTTTCTGAAGTATCTCATTATTATGGGGTACTTCCACTCAAATAGGTAGTTCATGCAAGGGACATTCCCTTATTCCTGGCTACAAAGAGACATGACACAACATTGGTCAATTCTATCTCCCCAGAAGTATTCAGTAAAACAGCAATTTCATTAGCACAGACGGTATCTGTAAGCAATACCCAGGCAGCCATACCACCTCTGTCACGTAGATGATCCTGAAAATCCCTCAGGTTAGATACTGAAATTGCTCTTTGAGTCAGCTTCAGAGAGTATTATCAATATGCAGGATAACGATGGCATCTGTAAAAGCACATGTTAGAAGCTCTCCCAGCACCCGAGTTTATTCAGAAAGTTTATTTGCAACTTTATATATCTCTTGTGAGCCCCTTCCTTGCTGCAGTTGTTGAAACAAGGTTGGATATGCTCTGGTTGAGTTTTGTGACCCTGTTTGTGGAGCAGCCCATAAACAGCCCTACTGTCACTAGTCAGCAGAAAACAAACTGTGCCTTAAGGGCAAGAAACTAGCTGTGGGCAGAGACAACCACTTAAACCCTCTTTATCATGCTGAGAAATGTGGAAATGCCTATGTAGAAAAGGAATGTTGACTTCCACATAAAAACACTATGTAGAAGCAAGGCAAGAGACTGAACTAACTCTGGCTATCTACTTACATATGAAAGATAATGGAATTCCATTTTGTTATTCCAGCTCAGGTTGTGTGTATTCAGAGAGGAACTTTCTCTTTAGGAGAATATACATTTCAGACTGCTAAGATGTTTCTCAAATCTCAGTTCATAGAATCACCCTAGAATCACAGAGTGCTCTGGGTTGGAAGGGACCTTCAAGCTCATCTAGTTCAAACCTTACTGCCATGGGCAGGGACACCTTTTACTAGACCAGTGCTCCATCTAACCTGGCCTTGGACACTTCCAGGAATGGGGCATCCACAAATTCTCTGGGCAACTTGTTCCTCACCACCCTCACAGTAAAGAAATTTTCCCAGATGTCTAATCTAAGCCCTCTCTCTTTTCTTTTTAATCTTGGTTTTCCCGTTCTTCTTCCATACACACTTAATTTTGTTGATTTAGCCTGAACCTCCTTGAGTAGAGATTCTTCATACAGGGACTGTCTTGTGAGAATCCTGGTTTTGGTTGGTATTTCTTGGTGAAAATGTGTTACAAATAAATAATGACATTGTACCAAGCATGCAGAAAAGCTGGAAAAGTTTGCTTTGAAAAGTATTAACAAACTATAAACTGTATGCAGAATTCAAAAATGTCCAGCTTATAATTATTGTTACTATAATAATTACTATATAATTACTATTAATTATTATTACTATTTAATATTGGCTATTATTGTTTAAAGTGATGCAGCATCTGATGTTAAAAAACCAACTTTTGGGGAGGTTGCAGTTCAGTCAGAAAACTCAACTTTTAATGAATATCAATTTTTCTGGAAAAATCAAATGGCAGTTACAACTTTTTACAGCTAACGCTTTCCATGTTACCCATTGTCACATCAGGCTGGTACTCTCACATAGACCAACAAGAATCCAAAGCAGCAACAAGTCAGTGGACTTAGATCTGCTTGCAACTTGTGAGAGTGGATTTAGCATATTTCTGCCAGCAGAGGATTGGGAGTCTTAAGCTGCCTGGAGGCCATCGGCTGTGCAGTTGTGTTGCTGAAAGGCAGATGGCCTGTACATGACATAACTCTGCCTTTTCTTCCCCTGTCAAGTGCTGGGGAGACATAGGCCTTGAAGCTGGAGGCTGCAGCACAGTCATTTCCTATACTGCCCAGGCAGAACAAGCAGGGGAAATGTCTTCTTCATCTGAATTCTTCCTCTCCTTTCTTGGTTATCAGATTTTGCACATAATTATTGAGCATGCAGGGTGGCACCTAATCTCTTCCTATCCCTAACGGTGTTTAAATATCTTGAAAGACATCAAATATCATATTCCTGATTATTTTTCCTTCGTAATAATTTTGCAGAAATAAATATTAACAATAGGGAGTGTGATCAAGGTTCATGTGAATGGTCAGAGTTAGGAAGGAAAAGAATGGGTAACCCACAGGAGGAAGTGGGTTAGTTGTTCCAGCAATGAACACTGCAAGTTCACTGTGCCTTCCTTTCTGCGTGATAAAACACGTTACATAAAATACAGCCTCTTCACAGGCAAAACCAAGGTTTCTCTGAAGGATTGTGGAAGGATTAAATAGCCTATTCAGACATCTTGATGTCAGAAAAAAAATATAATGGCATAAAGAATATAAAAGTAAATTGCACATTTTAGCTGTTAGACATACTTAAAAATGGGAGACAGTCATGTCTGTAGCAGTGAAATGTACCTGAAAAATTATTTGTCAAGTCCCTTCTAGAACCAGCAAGGTCGGCTATAAGGATTGTATTGTTTGGCTCAAAGGGCTGGATAAAAAGTCTGCTATTTAAGGATATGAAATCTGTCAATGCCCAATGTTCGTGAATGAGAAATTGCATCAATAATATAACATTACTTGATACAGTATGTGACTAAGAATAAAGATATTTGAACAAATATTATTGTAGCGTAATAGAGAAACACAGACATTGCTTCTTAAACATGTTATGTGTCCATTAGGAGTTCAACAGATTTTAATGCATCAAAAGAACACCTTTGTGTTTAAAATGTCTGTCAATACTAAAAATTGACTGTTGAAATTAAACAGAATCCGATTATAGCTGCTGTCTCTCAGTGACTTCCAAATCAACATTAGTCATTCTATAATTAAAAGTTTTACCCTATGAAGCTTGTGCAGACTACTAATTACAGTTGTGTAGTCTAACCACCTTCCAAGAGATTTCTTATTGGAGAGCTCCCTAAAACAAAGATTCTTCATCAAACTTTGCCATGCTCTATTTATCTGTACTAGCATAAACAAGCTCTAATAATAAGCCAAGGAAAGTATCATTATTCAGTTGATGTATATATTACACTTTATCTGTGCTTAGGTATATTGTGGGACCTTGGCTGTCTGCTAGGTGCCCACCAAGCCACTCTCTCACTTCTCCAATGGGAAAAAGAGGGAAAAAATAAAATAAAAAAACTCATTAATTGAGACAAAGGCAATTTAGTGAAGATTTAATCTTGGCTTTCAATCAGCAGGTGATTCCACCTAAGATCTCACACGTGTAGTGATTGCTTCAGAAGACAAACACCTTAATAGTTAATGTCCCTCCTCCTCCTCCTTTCTCCTAGCTCTTACTGCTGAACACCATGTCATATGGTATGGATCCCTTGCATGGGTCAGCTGCCCTGGCTGTGTCCCCTTTCAACCCATTGTTCACCCCCATCCTGCTGGAGGAGGGGAGCAGAACATTGGAGAGACATTGCTGATGCTGTGCCAATGCTGCTCAGCAGTACCAAAGCACTGGGGTGCTACCAATGCTTTTCAGCTGCCAAGGCAAAGCCCAGCCCTGCAAGGACTGCTGTGGGGAGGCTGAGTCCATCCTAGACACAGCCAGTACAATTACACTAAGCTGGGCTCCAGCTAAGCTTTCTTTGCTGTAGCCAGGCTGGCTCTGCAGTGTAGACACGATTAAAAGTGATTTTGTGTTTAAAGAAAGGAGTGGTATAAAGAAACATAGACTGGGATAAATTCATGCATCTGCTCCTACAAATTCTCCATATATTCCCTCTGTTTTTCTTACTAACATAGGGACAATATCCCCTTTCCTGTGCTTTAATTACCAGGTTAGATTACAGACTGGGTGGCACAAGGAGCTGATTTTGGTATGTTGCTATGTACACAGAAGTGCTAAAGGTGATGCTCCTCTCTTACTGCACCTCTGCACTACTGTAGCAAAACTCATCTTCACTAATGCTCTTAATCATATCAAAATAATCACTTACAATTCTGAATAAAGTGTTTGAATAAAACATTGATTAAGAATGTGGCATTTTCACAGGTTTAATCTATGGGTTGACTTTTTCTTGTCCTTGTGCCTTATCCCATTCTCTGTCCCTCAGTTTCCTTGGCTGAACCATATTGGTTTCTGGAAATTTAACTGTACAAATACAGACCACTAGCAAATCCAACTTCACAGCTACAAGAAATTTTTCAGGCTATTTTTACCTGTAATATTTACATTCGAACTTGCATGCAATATCAAGTCAACATTTGTAACTGCAAAAATATTTTATTTCAAAGCCCTAGGTACCTCAAAGTTAAGCACAACAAAATTTGTTATACTTGCCTATTATCAATAGGGTTTTAAAAAGGCTTTCATCCACTAAAAGGAAAGAAACAGCCCTTTTCTTATTAAATATGGAGTAACAGTGATTGTGGTCTCAGGTAATTTTAGGATTTGGTGGGGCTTTTGACCTAAAAATAGAAAATTAGGTTATTCTAAAATACAAGTAGGAGAAGAAAGCCACTTCTACAGTATTTTTCCCCACTGACTTTTAAAAAGCCTCTACTACTTTTAATGAAAATCGTTTGAAGGGAGTCATAGGAATTAAAAAACAATCCAGATTTCAAAGCTAATATAGCCACAGAACCACACGAGACATTTCAGTGCTGACAGTAACCAGAAAGAATCATCTTTAATGCTGATTTCAAAGATATCAGAAAAAATGCTTTTCTTTGAGGGAAGAATATAATTTGATAAAACATGCTGGTAATATGAGTTGCTTCCCTTAATATTGTTTAAAGCAGATTACAACATGCAACTGAAAATTAGCATCTGTCTTCTCTCTGAATTGACAGAGAAGGGTA
The DNA here is from genome assembly GCF_015832195.1 of Motacilla alba alba. Taxonomy (NCBI): domain Eukaryota; kingdom Metazoa; phylum Chordata; class Aves; order Passeriformes; family Motacillidae; genus Motacilla; species Motacilla alba. The sequence continues at coordinate 113,003,790 of NC_052017.1, forward strand.
AGGACAGCTATGGCTGCTCATCAAACAGGGATGCAGTTGTGGCTCCTAAACTTTTGCAACTTTTAGTGGAAGCATGGGCTGTAGGATGCATCAGAGAGGTGCTCCCACCCAAAGAATCATTTGTCCCTCATAATGCCAGTAATACAGGTTTATTTCCAAAAAGACAAAATGTCATTTTTAGACATATGAGGTTTTTTAAAAATAAGGACCATGTACGGTTTAGTGATTGCACACAGTGTCGGCTCATATACCTGGTGTCTTCTTACTCATTCCTGACCAGGGGTTCAAACCAGTAACTTTGGCTTGGATAGAATATACTGAAAAGATATCCAGATACAAGGAATACTTTTCAGGAGATACTGTCTGCAAACCTCTAGATCCATCCCCAGAATATTCAGTTGACCAGATATGCAATAGCTTTGTCCTCCTGGTCATAAAGATTGCTATATAACCTTTTTTACTCAACCAGCCAATAGCTTTCATATATGGGACAACAAAAAAATGGTGGACAAAACACCATATTTTTGTGGCTTCTCATCTTTTTAAAAAAGTATTGTACTCTACTGCCAGCAATGTTTTGTTTTCTAATGAAGTGAAATCTCCATGCAGCTGCTCCTCGAGATCTTTCATGACATTACTGTGTTTTCTCAGTGCTAAAGAAGCACCATGGGCAGCCCATGGTCACAGAAATTTGTGAGGTCCTGCTCTTGGTTCTGCAGTGCTTTTACAATGCTATAATGATGATTAGGTGATTGCTGAGGCAGGATTTTTGTGGTTACTAGAGAACATTTTGATAGAAAATTATTATTGTTCTAAGCCACATTTACAAGTTTGAATTGAGTTGCTCCTGAATGGGAACTGTGCCTGGTTTTCTTTGTATTGATCATAATAAAAAAGCTGCCAAGGGAGTATACAGGGTTTTGTGTCGATTCTGTGAGATTGTACAAAGTTTTTATGGAGTGATTAAAATATATGATAATTCATTATTTATCTATTATTAATTAATCAATATGTTATTAAATATTATAATAAATTATGTATTATAATAATGTCTTATTATTATTAAAATTTATTATTTATTAATTAATATATTAGCACACCCATTGGAACTGTGGATAAACATTGTTTGTTGTTCCTTTTCCGTGGTGTATCACAACACTTTCTTGCATCCTATATAATGGATTGGTGCATAAAGAAGCAAAACTTACTTTTTGGATAAAATATGACATAATTTTTAAATGTGGTTTTTAAAGCAAAAATATGTTTGAATAAGTTATGCTTTCACTTGCTCTTTATTCTTAGTTTTGAAATGCCCTTAAATATTTTTTTTGAAAATCAAATTCTCAAGGTTGCTTTGCTTCAAGAGCTGGATTTGGGTAAGGAATGGATTCTAGCAAGAAAGGTCTAGAGAGAATATGAGTGAAAATAAATGGAAAGCATTTTTACACTGTCTACAGTTCCATTTCTTTACTCTGTGTGTTGTTTTGAGGGACTTTTCTTGTTAACTTTATTTTATTCTTAAATAGATATTGACTTTCTTAAACAAACTGGACATGAAAGTTTTGCCTATTAGGTCTAGCACCATTTCTCCTTAAATTTGCATACTAAATAATGCCATAGAAAACATGTCAACCTTTTCTAGTTAGCAGCAAATGATGATCAATGGTTCTATGGTAATTAGTATGGCTGACAGTCAATCAAAGTGATGAAAATAAAAAGTCTGATCAAAAGACCTTTTCTTCTGTGCATTGTAAATTAGCATAAGCATAGCTATCCCTTCATAATGCCAGTAAATCAGAAAACACTTCTTTGACATGAAAAGAATTCTTAATATGGTTAAAGGACAATGAATTTAATCCACTGCTATATTAATATTTTTTTCTTATTTTTTAAAATGTAGATAATTAAAAAATAAAAAACTTGTTCTTTGGGTGTGAAAGTTTGCATTGCTAGTTTCTAATGGCTGTGAACGTGTGTAAGTTGGCTGAACAGTTGTTTATGAACCAACCAAAGTTTGTGAGGTCTTAGGAGCCAAATGACTATGTCAGGAGAGAAAATAAGTTACCTTAAAAACATTCACTCCCTGCTTCTATCCCTGAATGTCTGAGAAACTATGGAAAGGGAGCTTTGGCAGACCTCATGGACAACACATTTTTACCTTGTAACCATGTCTGTTTTCAGCTTAGCACCTGTGACTTGGATTTATTTAACTTCACTTCTGCTAGTGGATGACTCATGATATTTTTAAATACTCACATGATTGAATCCTGCTGTCTAACAATAGCTTAATCTTGTATAATAATAATAATGAAAAATACTGAAGCAAAACCTTATTACAAGATCCACCTTGGTAGGAATTTTACTTTTGAGACTGCGGGGATGAATCTTTTATGAGTAGTCCTCATTTAGGACAGGATTAGAGTTAGGCCCTTAAGAGCTAAGAACATTAAGCATGGCAAAAGATCTGTTTTACCTGACCTTTATTAATCTGCAGTGCATCCCAGCCCATCCCATAATTAAGGTACTGCAATACACAGAGAGATGCACAAATGTTAAAGAATAATCCCCATTTCTGAATACCCAAGTATTTGTTTTCCCTTTGTTATTATTAGTTGCTCATTAACATGAGCTACCAAACATATATATAAATAACTCCATCTCTCTCACTCCCTTTTGTAGCTTTTGTAACCATTACATGTTGGGGTTTGTTTGGTTCTTAATAAAATACCTGTGCCCCACTGGGGGTATTTGGTACATGAAGGCTGACCTTAGCAGCAATGAAGTCCTGTTCTGAAATGTCAGGTGTCAGTTATGAGTCAAGTTAAGTAAGAAAATAGGGCAGTGTCCTAGAAAATTGCCTTTCACTAACTACATACTTTGCTGTATTTTTCTGTTAGGGATGGGGCTGCCCAAGAAACAATAATATTTTCATTTTCTTAAAATATTTGTTCTTATTTTGTTTAGAAGTATGTGATCAGGTGTGGTCAGGTATGGTCAGGTTCTCATTTAATTTCTTTGCTTCTTTTTGCTTATCATCAGTTTATCTTTTTTTGTTGTTCTTGCTTGGAAACTGGTGTGTAACTGAGTAGTTAATGAGCGTGTAAGCTTCAAAAATTTTTTTCTCTTAATGAATATTCTGCATGCTTTGAACTTTTCTTTATGCCAGTGAATATATGGGGAGTGCAGATCCTGTGAGCTCTGGACTTCTATATGTCATTCTAGTCAGTTAGCTTTGTGCCTGAAAATTGTGAAAATTATTTACAAAACAGAGCAGAAATAATTTTATCCTCTGAACATGATTTCAGAAGTGCAATTTACCAGCAATTAAAACCCCCCAAAATGTAAACTGAATTACTCTTCTCTTGGGATTCCTAACACCATTTAATTTGTGTTTGTTTTATCCTTTGGCATTTTATCTTCTAATAAGCCTTCAAGGGAGAATGGAGTATTAGATTTCTATTTAAAGGAAAGGACAAATAAAAGTAGAGTAAGTACATTCTAATGGCCAAAATTATTCAAGATTTTTGGCTTCAGCAGCATGCAAACAAACATCTGTATTTACTGTGTTGGAGAGGTTTGTTTGTTTTACAAAAGCATTTGCTAGAGATTTATTTACAGGTAATATTTATTTACTGTCTCTTCTCCGTTTGAGTAGATACAAATTTCCTAAGGTTATTTATTTGTGGAACACCAGCTGTGTCACTATACTTCTGACTCATCTTTCAGTATTTCTGTTCTCTGATACTTTGAATATTTCCTCAATGGAGAAACTGACATTTGCCTTAAATTCTTCCAGTTGTTCATTTATCAGGTCTCCCATGTGTGACCCACACAGTTTATTGACTTGGTCACCTGATGGTGAAAAGTAAATAACCAACATACTACCAAAACCTGGCAGTTTTGTTTTAAAAAAACAGATAAACAGATCTGTTAAAAAAACCAAAAACAAATAAAACCAGAATTGTTTTTCTAAGATTCTTTTGCCTTTTTCTAAATTAACACGTCTTAACTGGCTTTCTATTATTTTATCCCAATTCCTAATTATAAAATTAGAGAGAAATGCTCTCAGAAATGCTGATTTTATTTTTTTTTTCACCAAGACACTTCAATGTATTAAGAAATACCCCAGAAGAGCACAGTCTCAGCCTGACAGTGTTTGCAGTGTTATTAGTTTAGAAGGGTTTGCACTTTGTTTTACATTCTTTATACTTTTGTTGTCTTCAGGTCTGATTTTTATACATCAAAGTCCCAGGGATTATTCTGTCTTCTGTTTTCAACTGTCTTCTCTTGAGAGACATATTCTGAAGAGAAGACTTGGAAGACTGAAGCAAACTCATTAAAGCCCCTAGTCTGCAAATATTTGCTTGGTATCCAGCAATAAGTTGCTCTGTTTTCTCCCAATAGCAGGGTGAAGTATTTCCATTTCGTTCAGTTGGGGCTTCCCTTCAACACGCTCCTTGCTGATGGAGTCTAACTTAGGGCTTGCTTCATTATGCATTAGCTGGAGGTCTAGATATGGAGAAGTTCTTGTCCCCATATATATCTTCTATGTATTTGAAGGATGCTGGTAGGTTGGTTCTTTGCAAGCACATGCACTTTAAAAATGACTGTAGTGTAAAGCTCACAGGCTATAAACTCCTGCTTTTGTGACATACCTCATAACACCCTTCCAGCATGGTTCCTGCACAGCCACATGATATCCAGAGGTGTATGGGCCAGCCTGTGTGCATCTCCTGTCCTGGTGGAGGGAATGAATCTTCCACCCAACCCACAGTCAGGAGCTGCCCTGGGTGTCTGTATGGGAGTAGACTTGCGCTGATGTACTGTTTCAATTTGAGTTTGAATCTGAGCTCTTGCTTGGATTGTATTCAAAATACAACCAGAATTAATTTTTTGTGCCTTTGAGGAAATTTACATAAAATGGTGCCTATTTGTTGGCTCGTTCATTATGCTTACCTTGGAAGAGGCTCATATGGCTACCTAGGGCCTGGAATGAGAAAAATTTCTGCCCATACAGAACAGCACTTGGGATTTTGGTGCATTTCCCCAAGTGACTACAGCATTTCCTTTATAGTGCTCAATGTGTTTTTCTCAAAAGAGAAACAAAACTAATTGCTGAGACCTTTGTGTCCTGGGGGATGTGTCACGGACAGAGAAAAATATTCTTCACAGCCATTACCTTCTCATAGTTATTTCTTGCCAGACCCTCAAGGATAAACTGTCAGTGTCCGTACACAACAGATTATATAAGATCATCATTTTTCCACTCCATATAAGATGTTACTGTGAAAGCAATATTCTGATATTAAATAAAAATACTTTGTACTATATTAAGTCTTTCATCCAAAGACATTAAGGAGCTCTCCAGTGTTATTATTCATGTTGAACAGAAGATGAAAATGAGCCATGCAAGGGTGAGGTAATCTGCCCAAGGTTACAGGGCGTCAGCAGTTGTTATCCCAGTCCAAGACCTTTCCTGAAGTATAAGCAAAAACCGATGTTTTGGTTGTGATTTAGTGCAGGAATAGTCTCCTTCTTGTGTAGCATTAACACAGCAGGAGGCGTTGGGGGAGCCTGCATGTCAGTAGTTGGGATCAGATTACAAGACAGGGCTTTAATAAGCAGCTGTGGTGTAAATCCAGTAGGTGTAAAAATATAATTGTTGGGCAGAAGTTTAGCTAGGTTTTACAGAGCACAAATTAATACAAGACACAGATTCAGGCAAAAGTTTTTTCAGTGGTCATTTGCCAAAACTTGCAGACTGGGTTTAGGCAAAACTCTTTGCTAATCTAGCTAAATTTTTTTGTGCAATTTTTAGTAAATTCTTTTATTTTGACTAGTACTATCCTCCCTTCAAATGCTCATCTGAGGTTTATACTGTGTTTTCTGTACTTACCCAATATTTTGGATCACCAAACAGAAAAGACCTATTCTTTTTAGTGTAGTAATTCAGAAAAAAAAAAAATACAAGAAAAATTTTACTTGGAAGTAACCAAAATAATTGTAGTATATTTTTGGCAGATAACCAGCAGATGGATTGTAGGTGATATAAATAGATTTATAATATTTATAGGTATACTTCAAGCAACATTGCTAGCATGGTGGTATAATATCTCTGAAGCAAAGATAAAGAATTCTTATGAGCGCTGAATATCAGTTTGGATGATATTGCCAAGAGCTTTCTAGACCCTTTTTTCTTTTTCTGTTCCCACTTATTGCATGAGACAGTTGACCCCAAACCCCCTTCCCTGTTCCTTTGCTGGCAAGGAGCCTTGCGCAGCTCAGGAAATTGCCACAGCCGTCACCAGCTATGATGGCTGGCAGAGCCAGGGTAGCTCTTTGCTGTGACCTTCCCTCTTCCCCTGGGTTTTGGGAAGTTTGGCAAGGTCATGGTTCTCTGTGTGTGTGTGCCTCCTCTCCCCAGGCTGGCATCATGCTCAGAAGGGAGCCATCCTCCTCTCCCCACACAGAGTTATGTCCATATACATTAGCTGACTTACCCGAATGGCTGTCCTGATAATTTACTGTGACTTTTGGGCTTTGAGAAATGTATGCCACATAGCATGCTAATCTGCTCTATTAATGTGAGTGATAAATTAGGCTTTCAGTATCACTCTGCTAGCTGGAAAAAGACCTTTCTCATGCACTCAATGCATTCCTCTTTACCTAGCCTTTCAAACAACCTCCATTTAGAACATTTCCATAATTCTGAGGTTTTTAGGGTAGTGGAATTTTAAGACCTCTGCAAAACTTTTTCACCAGCCATCACATGTCCTAAATTTCAAGATAATACATCAATTTTATGAAGTAATAATCTTAGAGACGTAATAGCTGTAAAACAAACAGATATTTCTGGAGAAGGAAACAGATAAACAAAATAAAACTTCTTTTCAGTGTTAGAGAGTGGCTTCTGGCATCCACACAGGTCTGTCTTCTACAATGTTAGTACTAACAGAAGATAACAAGGCTCATCCACAGAGGGACTTGAATGCTTGTTATTACTGTAGAGATGAAATTGCAGCATTTAGACACAATTGAGATTAAAATTTGCTGAACTACTGCTTAACTTACATCAGGTAACTGATACATTTACATTCCTGCCATAGAATCTGACTATCCTCCTCCTTAAGATGCTAGCCTTGACTTGTCAGACCTTTTGGAGGATTGTCTGTGCACTCATCTGCAACTTCTGCTTTTCATTATGATAAAGGGGTTTAAATAAATAATATTTTTACTGAAGAATCTGACTAGTACAGAAATAAATATCTGCAGTAGTTTTGCAGAATAGTTATGTGTAGGACAGAGAAAGACAACTTTTATAATCCAGTGATGATATTGCTTAGTAGTACTCCTTGTCTTAGCTTAAGTTACTTTTTAATATCACTACCATTGCAGCCTTCATCAGCGTCCTTTGCCTAGCAATCAATACAGAAAGAATTACAAATCCCAACAAACTAAGCAAAACCTGTGCCTGTTATTACCCTGGTCTTTTCATTAGCCCACATGGTCTACCACATGCTTATGTGCTCATGTCAGGCTTTGTGCACTTGAGGACGTTGCCTCCTTTGCTTCCCATTTTCCATTTATGACTTTGTTTTTACAGCCTGTGGACTCCTCAGGTCAGGAACCAGCACACAGCGTGTGTAGAGAACAGCCCAAATACTTGAAGAAGCGCACCTGTGTGGGTTAGGAGATTATAGAGTCCTGCTAATGCAATTATAGTGCACACACTCACATCAGATTTAGACCATTTAGCTCTGGTTTGGTGTCTCTGGGTGATGCTGCATTGCTTTGCTTTGGCTTTCCAGTGTTCATATGACTAGCATAGAATAGCCTCTGTATGAGGTGTGATCATAATGCATAACAAAAGGTTGATCTAGCATACATTGACCAGGTATGATTTGTAGGTTTCTTAAAAGAATGTGATTCAATGCAAGATGGAAGCACAATGACTTTTTAAATTAACAGAACTTACAACAAGCAAAAATACATTATTCTGTGTAACACTGTACCTATAATACAATCTTTTTGCCAAGGACCTTGCCACGTAGGAGCCCAGTCCCGAAAACTGTACTGAGGAAGATACTTAATAGTGGTCATACCTATTAGGAATGGGCTGTACACAGATAACCTTGTAAATGATGGTATATTAAATACCATGCATTTCATTTCTACATTTTCTTACTGGAAAGAAAGAACAACAATTTATTGCCTATTGATTTAATGAGGTTGTACAAGCCAATAGTTATTACTATGCACTGCAGTGCATTGGCTGTATACAGGAATAAACCGTGAGGCATTTGTCAGTTAGACTATTCCTTGCTTTAGAGATTTGAATGCCTTGAACATTTATCTAGAAGTTACCTAAGTATGCTCAAAGAATCTAATCCCTGAAGGTGAGGTGAAAAGAGCTTTCTGTTAGATGTCATTCAGCCAGAGCTGCAGAATGAAGGGTGACAGCATCATGTGAGAGCCATTCACCCGAACTGTCATTTTACATTTCCAGGAGGAAAAAGATTTAAACATCCACTTTATATGTGTGATTGTTTTCTTATCTTTTTTTCTCTTTTCTCTTGACCCTTCTGGAATATATTTTCTCCACTGTTTCTTTGGGGCAAAGCCTTAGCACCCTGCAGGTTTTCTGTCAGACACTGTGGTTTGCACTTGAGACCCAGCTGAGTGAACTGTGAATGTGTAACTAGATAAACGTCTGTATCCTCACTAAATAACAGCTGTTCTCCACTAGTATAATGCCAGTTACTGAAACAGAATTACTGCAGGTTTCTACTGAAATACGTGTTGTAAGAAAATTGATCCAAAAATTACCCATGCCAATACCGTACCTATTAGAATACAGCAAATTATAGTAAATCTGTTGACTTGTGACTTACATTCCATTCTGCTCTCTCCAGCCTGGAGAGAGGAATGCAATTCAGATTGAGTAGAGAATGCAATTTCAAAAATCTTCTGGAGTTATAGTTTTGCATATTTTTGCCACAAAGCACATTCTTGTGGCTGGTGGTGATACCAATGCCTCTCTTTTGGCATTTAATAGTTAATGATTTGGAGAAGAAGAACGTGCTTCTTTGAGAGTGTGGGTTCAGAAAAAGTGGCTCTTACCCCTTTCCAACCTGTGCTACCCCCTCCATTATGTACAGCTCACCACATCTGGTTCATTAGTGAGGTAGCCATAGTAGATGAGCCCTCTCTGGTAGTATTAAGTGGCAATGTAAGCTGTGACAGAGCTGCTGTGACCCTCTTCTCACCATGCAGATGTTCTGAACACATATGATGTGACATGGAGCCAGTTTAGTGGATTTTTATCAAAAATGCTTAAAAATGTCTTTTAGCACCACTTCTCAAGTTGTGCACAATTAAAAAGAGAAATATACTTGCCAATAGCTAAATTTACAAAGAAAAATTATTGTAGCATTCAATCTGTGTAATAGTTTGTAAAATGAAAGCCACAGGTTATGTTTTAGTCACTGGGGGGTTCTAAATAAATTGCTTTGACCTGACTAGGAAAACCTGAGTAAAGTCTGAAAATGTTTTCTGAGTCAGATCTTATTCCTGACCATGTACAGAGACCAAATCTGCATTCTGATTTCAGATATATACCATGGTAGATGACAGACTCAGAGGTGTGCAGTGAAAGAATGAGGAACAATGGATGCAAATCCCTGCCAGGCATAAGAAACAAGTTCTTTGCCTTAAAGGCAGTCAAACAGGAGGGTGGGTTACACAGAGAGCTTGTGAAATCTCCATTCTTGAAGATATTCATAATGTGACTGGAAAAGACCCTGAGCAACCTGATATAAATTCAAAATTGCCCCCAGCTAGGAGCCTATTGACCTCCACTAGGCCTTTTCTACTGGCATTATTTTCTAGTTCCATGATTTTGACTTCTAAATAGAATTTTGAATTTCAGCAGATATCTCCATTTAGCTCTCGTTAACACTGAGCACCTCATGTATGCAGAAATGTGCACCATGCTGTGCTTGTGCATGGTTCATATGTGCAAGGTCACTTGATGGAGAAGGCTCAGGTTGTAGCAGAGGAAAATTTGGATTCTGCTGTGGTTTCTTCAAGCACAGAGCTGGCAGTTCACACTCTGCTGCACTTCAGCATGGCAGGCCCCATCTGCCAGGGCCATGAACTTTTGGAAAACATGAGTTATGGAGCATGACATTCACTGAAGAGCTGTGTCTGGCATATAGGATTCTTAGATGAGCATGAGGAGAATTATTACCTCTATTCTGTGAGCTTAAGCCAGTGAGCCATACTCAGCATGCCAGAGTGAGCCTCATGCTCCTCTTGGTGACTGGTACCATAGTGGGAAACTGAAGAGGTTGCAGTGAGTCTCTTGCTGAATGCAGACTGCGCAAGCCAGTTTGCTCTGCCTGTGTTTCACACAGATATATGTTCTTCTCAGCTGATCCCAAATATTTAATTCAGTCACTGGGTTCACTCTGGAGCAGCTCCACACTCTGTCAATGAAGAGTGTCATGCTGTAAAGTGCTTGGCCCCAGTTACCCTGGTTAAGACATTTAGAAGAGTTCTGCAGGTACAGAAGCTGAACTTCTGTAAAGCTTCCATTTGGCACAGGAGACATGGCAATTTTTTTTCACAATTTTTACTGATGTTTGGTGTAAGAGTGGACTTATTTTCTCCTAAAGTCTCGTTGTAGATAATTCTCATTGTGTTCTTACCTAGTCCTGCCTGAAAAGTTAGCTCAAAATATTATTCTATCTCATGAGCAATATGGGAAGTGGAGAGGATCCACACAGGTGTACTTAATTTCTTTTCTCCCATACTTCCCAACCGGTTTGAAATTCAATGGGGGTATCAATTGCACATCCTTTTGCATGTGTCCTCTTGTATTTTTGAAGTCAAAAATAGTGGCAATTTAATCACAGAATGTATATCATACTAAGTTGAGATATTAAATATGTCAATGCATTCTGTTTTTAGTGTTTTGTTCAGAAATATGTTCTATGATCCAATACCATATCTGAACTTGTAAGTGTGTATATACATATATATATATGTAAATGTGAATATATAAAATAGCCTTTAGATCAGATAAACATTTTCACAAAACATTTTCTCATCTTTGAATATTCTGAAAAAACATTTGATTTCATTTGGTTCTCAGAGTGCCATTTCATTATAAATCTAAGACAGATATGAGAATCATATATGTTGTTGTTTTGAGTTAAAAATAGGTTTTATTCATGGGGTTCTTTGGTCTGCCTTAGATTGTAAACTCCTTGGGTGGGAGCTGTCTTTAGTAATGTCACAAAAAAGCTCTACTGGGACTTCTGGTATGTGATTTACAATAGGAACAAGATTAAATAATGCCTATATTTTTAAATGAGGCTTAGACTGGTGATGGTGGCTTTTTTTTTTGCTTTCTAAAATGATCTTTTCTTCATCAGTCTGCTCTCTGTGTGTATTCAGAACTGAATTGTAGAACTTTCCTTTTAATAAGAGTCGTTCTTTTGAAAACCTCTTACGCTTTCAGTGATGCTGATAGTGCTGATGCCTTGCAGGATAACAAGAACATTGGTCTATCTTCTGTCATGGATAAAGTTATTTAATGAAGTTGTGAATGTCAAAATCTTGCTGACAAATGATCACGATGAACACAGCTTGCTTTTCAAACGCCAGGCTTTATTTACAGGGCTAACAATAATAACTGTCTCCCCGACTATGATATTGTTCATCTGTGATCACTGAGAAGCAATAAACATGGGCAAGAGGCATCTTTTGAAATATTATAGGATTCAAAGTATGAGACACATGCTAGAGTTCACTCTGTAGCTCTTTACAACTCTGTAAATCAGGGCATGAAATACTGTATATTTTCAATACAGTGCTGCATGGCTTGCTGAAAACAAACCATGGCAACAAATTCTTTTTAGATTGTTACTGCTCAGTTGTGAATCTGTTTGTCATTCCCACTATCGCCTAAGGAAAGTAAGACTCTTGTAAAAGACACTGCATGTCTTTAGGTAGAGATCAGACACAGCATTCATTGGTTCTTCAGGAAGTGTAAAAAGATTTCTGGAAAGGATGAATGAAAAGAGAATTATTTCAATATTGAAGTTAAAAACCTCACTACTTGGGTAGTATCTTCTATGCTTCAATCCCTTAATCAACTCTCTTCCTTACCCCTTTGTGTATCTTGCAAAGAAACCAAAGAAATCAGTTTATCCCATGCTTCACTGTCTCTAAGAATAAAGAGTTAACTAAATGCCAGTACTGAAAAGTTCTTTGAGATTTACCAATAAAAGGTTCTAGAGCAAGGTTATGTTTATTTATATATAACAACAGTCAAGAATAGGGGTGTTGGTGTAATGGGTGAGTAAGCAAGCTAATCTGTAATTTTACATGTATTTGGTCTAGCAATTCCAGAAGGCACTCTGTCCCAAGAAATCTGTGGTAGGCTGTTACTACTTGGGTTTTTGGTCCTACTGGATCTTCAGCTGTTCAGATTCACAAATGGGCAAAGATCCTTGCACTAGTGGGAAAAGGAGCCCTGTTTCAGTAAGGGATAGACAGCACTCCCCTTTCCTTCTCAATATTATCCCATGTGGTCTGTATACCTCAATCTTTGAAGAATGCTAAAATACCAACTGGCTTAAAAAGAGATAGTTTTGCTACCTTCATTTATGGCAACATATGAGTCTTAAAATCTATATATTTGTAATAACTGCTCCTGCTTTAAAATATGCTTTATCTGTTGACAAAAAAAAAATGAAACATTGCCTGTATAATCAAGCAAAGATGGTCTAGATCTTCAAGTAACCCATTAGAAAACAGGATGTACTATGTCCTCTCTCTATTTCTGGTACACCACCAAATTAATTTAGGATTAGCTTATATATCCTGCTACAGCACTGCATTTTCATCTTGCCTTTTGATGGTGTTTCTTTAAGCAGTGTACCTCCTAATCTGCCACGTAGCTGTTTGTTTGCTAATTTCTGGTTGAAACTCCTGGAGCTGTGTTGATTGGATTCTCAGGTAGTGTTGATGTTCTTCAGGTGGGAATTTAGAGCACCGGGTTTCTAGCAATGGCCTTTGATTTTGGAGTGCTTTTTCTTCTTATTTAGTACATCTTCAAGGTGGTGGTGATCTTCAGGGTATGCAGCCTCTGCTTTATCATCTTGTTTCTCAGGAAAGTTTCAGGACAGTTTATAGAAAATAGGAAACCAGAAAATTATTATCGTGGGTTATTTCCTTTATGAAGCTTATAACAATGCATTGTTCATGGTAGTGAACTTATGTGTCTCAAATGTGAGAAATATTAATTCTTTGCTGCTGGCGATCTAGGTACCATGCTTTATGATTCTTTGTGTGCTTCCCTGAAAACCTCTCCAAGAGGAGCCATCAAGGCAAATCAAGCCAGTGGTGTCTGTCCCTCTCCAGCAATAAAGAAGAATAGCACTTCATGTTTGTCATTCTAACAATGGAATTTTTATCACAGCATTTTGTACTTAAAGATAAAACTTTAATTATGTACTGGACAGCAATTTTGGTCTTAGCAATACAGCTAAAGGATTAGATGATAGAATTAAATTTGCTTAAAAATAAAAATCAATGTGAGCACCATACACCTGATACTCCAGTTAAGTTAGTGAACTGCCCCCTATTCAGCTCCATTAGAAGTCGTAAGTGGAAAGGATATTTTATTAATGAAAATATATTGGTTTTAACTTTTTCATAATTTCATGCTAGAAGATTTGACCAGTTAGGTTTTCAGAAACCAGTGTGTCTTTTTCAGAGAGAAAATCAGACCTTGAACATTTCAATGGAATGAAAGGAGCTTCGATAGAGTGTTCCAAAAAGGCTGTTGTTTTTAAAAAAATAAACAAACCCAAACACTAGTTAATTAAACTTCACAGGATGATGCGTGTTCATCTGAGAATTTATTTTGGGAGCTGTAGAATGCATTTCCATATTTAAAGGGAGCATTTATCTGTGATAGTACTAAGTTCCCTAATTTGCCCTTGCCTCTCAGGTGGCACCGAACAGAATGGAACAAAAGGAATGTTATTTGGCAATGCAACACCAAGAGAATTTTCTGGCACTCAGTATTGTTCGACCCTGTAAAACCTTTGGTATATATTCAAAGAAGGGTAATAACAGAATTTCGGAACCTCCTTAACAGCATATGGTACAGAATACCAATAAACCGTCTCAGTTTTTTGGAATATAACTTGAATTTTTCTCATTAGTCCCTAGACTATGAATGTATGAACTGAAGTTGAACTGCTTTTGATAGTGAACTGTCCAGCTCTTCAGTGTCTATTCAGATATTCTTCATACCTCCTGGGTTCCTATGAGACTTTTTGCCTGAAATCCTATATTTTGCCTTCAGTTTGATGCATATTTCTTCTGCATTGCTCATTATCAATAAGTATTCTGTTTCATCTATTCATCCACAAGAGATTGGGGCTCATTCTAACTCTTCCTCTACAAAATTAGGAAATTTAACCTAAATAATCCAGGCATCTAAAACACTTGCACTGAGTAATGAACCTCATAAAAGCATAATTCATTTAAAGGAGACACCTATCCAGTGTTCTATGTTTATATTTTAAAAGTTATCTATATAAGGAAGAGTGATGGAGGCAAATACTTTTAATGTCTATGATAGTTTTATTGAAAGACTTCAGTGTGCAAGAGAGAAAGGAAAATGTGGAATTTCGGGAAACCAGAATTCTTTCCTCATTGGTAACAGGAGAACGACACTTTGTTATGAACCTTTTTACTTGCTCAACTTTTGATGTCATCTGATAGCATTGGCTGATTTTAGAACAGTCGGTTTTGGTAGGAAAATGTTGTAGACTGAGTCATCAATTGGTCTTAAATTCATCTTGAAGATAAACTTCTTCCTTTGAAACCCTGTGAAACATTCTTGTGAAGTCTTTAGCTCATTTAGAAGTAAATTAAATGCTAATCTTCTGAATACTTCTCTTGGAAGATTGATTCAAGTCCTAGAAGAATTTTTTATAGCAAAGAAAATTTGTGATCCTGAAGTTCTTTAAAGATGATTCAAATTTTGCCATTCATATTGACCAGCTGTGTTAGCTCAAAGAGCCAGCTCTGACTTCCTCTCCTTTCAAACAGTATTTCAGAGAGTATTGATTTTGACACAAGAAGCAGTGGTGCCTCCTAGACTACCTTCAAAAATACCAAGGCACAATAGAAGGATGTGCAATGAACCTTCCCTAAAATTGTTGTCTTTCAGGTGAGGTGACAAAGCCATTGAGACTTTAGTTGAAAAAATTCCTGCAACATCTAACATTTGTTGGTTTTCTGTCTGTACTTGTTATTTTCTGTCTTTTTTTTTTCTTTTTTTGAGGGTACTAGCTGGAGTATTCTTTCCTAAATGGTTAATAGGTGTTAGTGAATCATCTCATTATACTGAATGATCTTTTTCTGTATCTGTTGTCAAAAAAAACTGTGAAAGAAGCATCATCTAACTCATTCTTGGGGTCCATTAGATAATTCTATTGACTGAATGCTACAAACAGTGTTTCTTTGTAAAGATTGTGTAGCCTGGTTAAAGGAAGATTCTCCTTGGATTCTGCTTGGGTGTCACAAAGGAGATAAGTGTTTAGGGAGAGATGTATTTGGCAAATGTATTCCACAGTGCGTCATTTTACCTGAGGTGTTTTTATAGGCAGCTTATTAATGAACCATATTTTTAGAAGGATCATTTTTAGAAGTAGTACATGCAAATTAGATTGTCTGTGTTATGCATTGGGACAGGAAGGGCCAGATTCCCCTTATGTGGCTGATGCTACCAAAGTAGCTGGACTTACAGCAGTGCCAAATGGACTCACCTCTCTAATTCCACTGGTAAATGGAGGTATGAGTCAGAACAGCCAGTAGATGTCAGTAAACACAAATCTGAATGAGAGAAATCTGAAAATATTCTGCCTTTTGGGGAGTTAGGCTATTTAGTCTTGTAGAGTGATTTACATGGATGGTAAAAGACCATCAAGTGTCTCATAAAGGACCTGATTAGTGCATTTCGTGTGTTTTGGAAGTGTATATGATAAGAATTTTTTCTTTTCTTTGTTAACCATCTTTTCAAGGGTAGAGGAAAGAACATTCAGTTTGTGCGGGCAAATTCAATTTAGTGGGTGGGCAAGATTACCTTTTGGGCCCTTCCAGCTCACTGTGATTTTATGATACCACTGCTTGGCTTCAATGACTGGAAATGGGGAAGAGGAGCTGCAGCAGTACCTCCCCAGAGCTTTCCCCTGCCCAAGCCTGCACTTCTTTGTTCAGTCCTGGCCTTCTCTTCACAAAAAGAAGACCACTGAGGGAATGAACCATTTTAACCTACATCACTTTGAGGCACAGACAGGAGTTATAGGAATATTTGACTCTTAAATTGTTTATTTTCACACTGACCACTGACACAGTTCAAGACAGGTTTTGACACTGGCACCATTCAAAACTGTGTTCAGAGATTTCAGCCTCTAATGCTTTTCCAGTTGCAGGGAGTGAACATCATCAGCAATTCTTCTGCTGCTAAGAGCATTTAAATGACTCTGATTATGAGAAAAATACTTTTCAAAAGGTTTTAAGGAGCAGCTGAAGGATGCAGCATGGTAAGGCATTTGTAGTACTTCCACCAGACATTACTAATACACTAGTATAACTGTTGAATTAATTACTAATGGATTCAGACCCTTCCCATGAGGAGATAAACTATGCACTCTTTTAAATGGACACATCAGAGAAAGTAATGATGACACCTGTCTTTTATATAGCACTCATGTTTTGAATAGGAGCCATGCTGGGAGGACTCAGTCCTGGAGGCCTCAGTCTCCTCTGTGGATTCATTCAGGGGTCTCCACCTCAGCAAGAAAAAGATTATTTTCAGCCCCATTTAACCGGGTAGTTGCAGCACATTCTTAGCTTTGAAATGCCTCATGCTGGAAGAGGAAAATTGGATGTCTCCCTTGTATAAGTGCCATTATAATCATGAAGATGTTACATTATAGACTGGTCTCAGCTGTGGTTTAGGATGTAATTCAACATACTCCCTCATTGGGAAAAGGAAGAGTGTTGGATTTTGGGGGCCGGTAGTTTCTTCAGCAGAGAATGAAGCTTTCTGGGTTTTGGTGGCCTGAGATCACAGAATCACAGTGATTCAGCTGAGTTGAAAGGACCTACAAGGATCATCAATTCCAGCTCCCAGCCCTGCTGGGAGTCCCCAAGAGTCACACTGTGTGCTTAAGATTATTGTTGGTGTAGCACTGAATCAGGTACTTTAACCTAGGAGAGAAATAGGGCATCAGCGAGAACTCTGCAATAAATGCTTCTGGGAAATTAAGTGCTTCAGGCACTTAATTCTTTAAATTTGTTTAGTTTTTGAATTATTGTGCTGAGACATTTTGCCCTGTATAACATACTGCATATGAAACCTGTATGCTTAATGCTCAATACTGTATTTCCATGTTGGCTGTTGAGTGGAGGGGCTATGGAGCAATGGTGTGTGATTGAGGCCTCTGAACAGTGGACTAGGGCCTGTGAACTGTAGGATTTTTCCTGTGATGTTAATAGAAGCCATCCATCCATCCATCCATCCATCCATCCATCCATCCATCCATCCATCCATCCATCCATCCATCCATCCATCCATATGTGTTAAATGGCAATGAGAAATGCCGAGGAAATTCCATTTTTTCTTGTTACTGTTGATGCTTACAGCCTTTGAGAAGGTTGCATTATAACTGTACATTAGATGTGCTTCAGTCACTTCAGGTAAAAGAAGAATGAAATAATATTTTATGTGACTTTTGAAGGCCTTCACTTCTGATGTATGCATCTTTTACCTCCATATGCCATCTCAGCTATCTTTGCTTCTTTTATTTTCATACCTGCAACTAAATTAGAGCAACTCAGATGTAATTTATACAAAATAGACCATTATTCAGCTGCTTGCTTAAGGGTCATCAAAACAAATGGTAAAAAGCAAAAAAGCTTCAAATCACACCTTTGCTTTCACATAAATCTTAGTCTTTTCTCCCAAGCTTTGGGAAACATTGTTCACCTCAGCCGCTTTCATGAACAACCCAAAAACCATAGATATTGTGATTTTTCCTTTTCAGAATTCTCTCAGGCTTCTGGTGATAGCCCCATTCATCTTCATCATCAGTCTTTCATTTTTTTCTACCTTCTTCCAAAAGGGAAGGGAAGAAGAAAAAAAAAGTATTTTCCAGAGTAGTTATAGTCAAGAAGCAATATTCTCCAATTAATAGCTCCAGGCACCATTCAGTGAAAAGACTTTGTCTGTGATTTTGATGAGTTTCCCGATACCTTCATCTACACTAGCCTTCTGTGCTTTAAAACTATTGGACCACATAAACTGAGATGCCTATGGTCAATTTTTTTATGTCTAATGTAAGTATTTAAATAATGGAAATATTGTTTTCCTTTCTCCTCACTCTTTCCTTTCTTCTCCCCGTATCTCTTGCTGATTTGCTTTGATAGAATTCACATGCCCTTTGCATGTATTTCTGTTAACATATAGTTTCAAAGATTTAAACTGTATAAGCAAATGTCTGCTTCTGGTCCATCAAGATTTAACATGAGAGAAAATCCTGGCTGTAGGTTTTTCCATGAGTCCCATTAGCCATACTAGAATTGAAACGTGCATGTTGAGTTACATTCATGTGAAAGCAAAGACAATTCTCTTTCTTCTGCTTCTATATTTTAATTCATCTTAAAAGGCAAAAAAAAAGGTAAAAAATTATTACCTCTGTGTACACGTATGTGGGTTTTCTATTTACAATGTGTCTTTTACTTGTAATTTTACAACAATATAGTAGAAAAAAAGAAAAAATGCCAGGAAGTCTCACAACATATTTTGATGCAGACTGCAAATTGAACTCACTCAAATGAACACACGTCAGGTAGGATTGCGTTGGATCAACTGCACTGAGCTGAATGCAATGCAAATGTCTGTTTTGGTTCTGTATTACCCACTTCCAGGCAGATGGAAGTGTGTCTTGTTGGGTGTCATTTGTCGGGAAGGGGGAATGAACGAACTTGGAACAAGGGTCATCCATTAGAGCTGCCGAAGAGAGTGAGGAGTAGATAAGAGTCTCAAATGATTGAATGGTGTGTGATTACAACAGCAGTGGAAAAAACATCCAAGAAGATTACATTTCAGTCCAGGGAGGTCTGAAATAATGTTGCAGCATAAAGAACAAGTACAGTCTATTAAATGCAGAGAAAGTAACAGAGACTAAATTCACAACAATGCTTTGTAATTGTACACATAACTAAACCAGCAAACTAGCTAGTTCTGTTTGGAAAAATGCGTGTAGCTGAAGATTTGAAAGCAGCAAGTCAAAGGTATGCCTATCAGTTTCTGAGTTTCCCTATAAATTACAGGCTTTTTATTTCTTTTTTTTTTTTTCCTGAAATTGATATTCTAGTGGTAGCACTGCAAATGGAAAAAAAACTTCTCTGCCTTTTGTTCAGGCATGAGGCAGCTGCAATCAGTATTTCAGCAAAATACAACCTTTCTTCAAACATGAGAGCATATTATTTATGTTTTGCAACCATCACAAAGAAGTTAACTTTAGATATATTTCTTACAAATCTTCTGTTTTGACCATTTATCAGTTCAAAGAAGTACTTTTTCTTATATTTAAGCTGCTTGCATTTTTATCACTTGTTGCTATTTTCCCATTGAGACAACACAGTACACCAAAAAAGCAAGGCATTCTTGCTGCTAACTGAGTCACACTGAAAATTAATTTTGTTCTCATGGTATATTTGCCCATAGAGAAATAGAACCAAACTTCAGAAGTAATCAGGATTTTTTTTAAAAGAGGCAAGTGAATATGTGAATGGAAGTTCCAGCCTCTTATTCACGCACAGGAGGTCCTATTAGCCTTTTATTCTCTGCAGGTAAGACTGCAATGCAAGAAGTCAGCAGTGCAACACGGCCAGCCAGGCTCCTCCCTTAAGAAAGACTGCAGCCATGGGTTGCTCTCTGAAGACGCAGCTGTAGAATGTACCTCAAGAACTTCAACAGAAGCTGTAAAATGATCCTGCCGCCTTTGCTGGAGGGTTTGAGTTCTGCAGCTGGCAGTAATATGCACAATAGCACAATGAACACCTGCCCTAGAATGAGGGCCCTTCTTGAGGTGGTGATGCTCCATATTTTGAACCCTTTGTATAAGACACCTTATGGTTTACCTTCAACAGCCCAAGCTATGTCTGAATATAGCACTCATTTATGGGCCTCTCTCTCCACACTCCTCACCTACATCTTCCTACTGTGAATGCTGAGGGTTAGTCCTAACCTCAGAAAACCTTCCAGGAACCTTTTTTATATAATTCTATCCAGGTGCTAGATAGAAGTATTTCAGAGTCCTGTATTTACATGTTTGGGTCTTTAACTAGTCAAGGAAAAAAAAATAGCTGGAAGTGCAGCCTTCTTAGTGGGTCAGTACCCACAATTGAATTATTATTTATGTGCATAATGTATCAATATTGTAGCAGACTTAGATATTTTAGTATAACACTGTCCTTATTTTCCTCATTAACAACTGTCTTTATATGTGCACTATTTATGTGCTCCTTTCTGTCCTTAATCCATGTTCACCAACATAAGTGTTCCAGATTTTCCTCACGACATTGTGTTTTCAAACACCATATCTAACAATTTTCTGTGGCTGTCTTCTGAATTCTCCCCAGTGTGCCTGTCACTGTCTTAGTATGTTTTGGGCAACCACAGACATGGTATTCCAGCTGTGTCAGTACTAATTAAGCAGACCAGAAGGTTTTTTTCTGAATACATGTGTGAAACATCAT
The DNA here is from genome assembly GCF_015832195.1 of Motacilla alba alba. Classification (NCBI taxonomy): domain Eukaryota; kingdom Metazoa; phylum Chordata; class Aves; order Passeriformes; family Motacillidae; genus Motacilla; species Motacilla alba. The sequence continues at coordinate 113,024,646 of NC_052017.1, forward strand.
AATGCTCTTAGTCCCTATTTGTCTGTAATCTGCTGTTATTCCTGACGCCACTACGGTCTAGCAAGCTGTTACTCATTTATTGATATACTTCATATTTTTTGCCAAGCATGCTGGGATTTCATATCTTGGATCTCATAGGATCGAATTCAGGCTATTCCTTGAAATTCCCAGTACCACTGAGTTTTCATCCTTCCTGTGATATATCTGCAATTCCTGCTCCTTTTGTTCCATCGTCCATTGAAAAAAAATGATATGGGTTTCAGGTGAAACCACACAGAGGTCTCTTTGGACAACCATTTCATTTTGGCCAAAACCTATTTTAAGAGGTCTTTGGGACAGGTTTTTTCAAGCAGAAAATGTGCCATTATGAGGATTTCATCTAAGTTTTCTATGTCTATGGGAGTGTCTTACTGCTTTCTTCATATTAGGGGTGGCTTTACATAAAGTTAACTCTAATGACCTACTAAAGAGTGGAATTTATGTTTAGGAGATAGAGAATTCAGTTGTATTTTGGGGAGTTAGCAAGAAATGCTCTGAGTGCTGAAGTACTAAGCCACAAATTGAATGTTCTATTTAAATCTTTCTGCAACAAATCTGCTGTAACCCAGAACCAGGACATGCATATTCCAAATCTTGTCAGAGTCTGATTCACTCAGAAATTTTAAAACTTTTCTGGGTTTTTTTTGGAAGTCAAGGGAGGCTTCAGTCATTTTAAATTTATTTTATTCTGGAAGTATTTTAGACACTCAGTGAAGCAAGTGCCAGGTTATTATTGTGGTGCAGGCTATACCAAAATAGAAAAAATATTGAGTGCTGAAATTTCCATAAATCTATTTTCTTGAATGTATAGAAAAGAGTGACACTTTTGGGAAGCCAATGTTTTGAATACAAAGTGAACTAAAAACATTTAGTTTTTGGTTAGACAATTATGTCTAAAAGTTCATGTGACTATTTTTGGCTTTTTTTTTTTTTTTCTACAAGGCAAGTGTCATTAATTCCAGCACAGCATTTTCAGTAAGTCCTTCAGTCAGTGAGATCTGTGTGGCCCAACAGAAGAATTTAGATATAATTTATAAATAAATCCAGCATACAGCTGACAAAACCACCAGGTAGAGTAGCAAATTGGCTGGAATTCCTGGATTCAGATCTCTGAATGAGGTAATGGTTTTTGGCTTGACAGTCTATGCTGCAGAAGTGACATTTTTTTGCTTTCAGTGTATGCAGAGCTATAGCTTTAATATTTGCAGAATATTCTTACCTTTGTCTCTTAAAAGTGTCTTTAATTATTGTTTTTTTGGTCAGGGCCTGCTTCAATCAGTTTTACTGGAACTTGAAATGCAAATTTTTTGAGACTTTTGACAAATATTTTTTATCAAAGGGCATGAAGGTACATTCAGAAAGTTCATTCATGGTTACATGCATCATTCATGATTTTTATTCACATATAATCTCCTATTTGTTTTGAAAGCTTGCTTTCAAATATTCCATTGTGTGGAAAATGCCCCAGAGCACATTCCTTTTACAAGTAATACAGTCTTTTATAGGTCGCTTCTAATTTGGACACTTCACTGAACACAGCTGCCACAATTAGAGTCAAATTTGTGATTTTCTTCATTGTATGGTACAAGTGTGAATGATACATAAACACAGCTGGCCTGAATGCAGATTTCTTCACATGATAATGCCTATCAGCAGCAGCAGTATTTCTGAGGCACTGACCCACAGAGGCCAAATTAAAAATCAAATTAAGCATCATAAATGCAACTTCATTACTATTCATGCTTTGAAAATTATGCACTGATATGATTTATATAAGAAAACTGACTCAATGTCCCCAACTGAAGAAGTGCATAAGTCAACATAAGGTTTCCAAAGCAACCAAAGGAATACCCAAAGAAATTTAGGCATGAACAGTCCCCAGCTCCTGCAGATGTAAGTACTCTTTCAATAAAGGACAATACTGTAAGAAAGTCTCCTTCCCCATTTGTGCGCTGTTGAATAAAAATACCAATTTTCACTAAAATGGCATGAAAGTTCTGTTAAATTATTTTAAAGATGTTTATTTGTGCATGTGCCAGGTTCTACAGTGACCAGCAGAAATTGCTTATTCTGGGAACTTAGTGTCTACAGATTTGTCTACAGATAGTGTCTGTAGCTTGTCTTTCCAAAATTTCAATGGGGTTTGGACTGTGCTTAGGATAAAATTATTCTGCCATCAAAAGTGGTGGTAGGGGGGGAGACTACAAGGAGAATCAAGAGTAAGAAATATAGAGCAAAAGGAGTCAACCAATGAGCACATTACCAAATTTCTTAGAGTGAGTGAGGGAAATGGAGTGAATTTGTGCAGTAACAGAGCTTGGGTTTTTTTCTGGAAAATGCCTTTTAATCTTCTGTGAAATTTGAAAGCTTCTGAATGGCACAAGGCAGCTCATAAAAAGAGTTTGAGGTTCAAGCCAGCTAAATTTTCCTTTGTGAACCTGGATTCTATACCTGCCATAAGTTCTGTGGAACTCTAGATAAATCTTTAAAACAAGATCTTCACAAATGGACACTGATTGCATCTGTTCTGTTTTTTCTGGGTGCTCAGCTGAATTCATTAACTCTTGGTTTAAGCTCACTCAAGGTGAGTGGAAACTTATACCTGAATTTCCAGGCAGTTCCTCACATGCTGAATAGGAGGAGTTATAATACTATATATGTATGTATATATGGTATTAAATATATGGTATATATATATATATATATATATATATATATATATATATATATATATATATAAAAAATCAGACAAGGGCTCAGAAAATAAATCAGTTAATGTATGTGAATCATTTGAATATCACAGTGAAAAGCACTGCTGAAAGGGGAGTGAGAATGCTGACCCTGTTACTGGAGCAAGGATGGTCAGGAAGCAGTAAATGCAGTGACACAGGACCACATATCAACCCTGGAAGATGAAACAAAAGAGAAACTGAAGCTTGTCCAGCTGATTTTTAGCAGAGCACTCTTCTTTCCTCTTAACTGAATACAACAGTGGTCCTGAGGGAGAAAACAGTGCATGAATGTGTAATTACAAGCCTGTACCATAATGGGTATAACCAAAGGGACTAAATTAATTTTGTACCGGCAACCTTTATTCTGACATTGCCAAACTGAAATGCATGATTAGGAAGGGGAAGCACAGGAACTGCTCTTTTGGTATTTCTCCTGTGTTAAAAAAAAAGAAAAATACCCACTCAATAACAGCTCTGAGGCATTTATTTATACGTAATATCCCTGATCGTTTCAGTCCTGAAGTTTTAAGTTTATTGGTTTGTTTTACTAATGCTGTAATATTTGTGTCTAATGTAGCAATGTATTAATTATTTCAACAACCTGAACTGCAGGTTAAACAGGTATTTAGCAAGGGAGAAGCAATGTATGTAGGGCAAATCAGAGTAATGCAACAATTTCCTTCACAGTCTGCAGGGCCAAGCAGAATAAAATTGCTTGCTTAATATTCAAATCTGCTATGAGATACTCTTAGCAGTCCTTTCTCCAATAACTCCTAGAGCTTGCTCAGAGACACAGGATTCTCAGGAGTGGGAGGAGGCATTTGTATTTCTCTTTGTTATGAATACTCTGTGAGGTTACTGTGTGGAGCAGTGGGTATTCCCATTAGGGGAGGCCAAGTGGGAGGATCCCACATCAGAGCCTGTTTCTCTTGTAGCTTCTGTGTGTCCATGGCTCTGTGCTCTGAAATCCTCCAGGGCTCTTTCCCAGTCAGAAGTGTCAATCCAGGAAGATCTGCAAGAAGGCCACTTGATGACTGTGAACATCCAGGTGACTAAGCCTGGGTTTTAATTTATATCAATGTCTTACTGTGCTACCCTGTGCTTAAAATTCCAGACAATCAGCAACAGAGAATGGCTTAGGTTTTGTTTTATTTTTTTTTCCTTTCACCTGCTGTAGGGATCCTCTCAGCAGCACTGTTGGCCTTGTCCAGAATTCTCCCCAATATATTCTGATGATCCACTGAGTTCATTACATGTCATTCCATGTAATTCTTTTATACCTACACTTTGGGCCAAATAGTTAGCAAGAAAATAAAAATGTTAATAAAAACCCAGAGCACTTAATGTAATCACCTTGGTTTTGCAGAGTTGTTCCTCTAGAAGAGGAAGATTTTCTTTATTTTCAGTTCAGAATTAATTATGATTTTTTTCAATTTTTATCAATACAATGTTTTTAAAAAGCAATTTAAGGCCCAGTTAAGGGAACAACAATGGTAGCTCACACTGAGCTACAACAATTGTAGCTCACACTGCTATTTGCTTTTTCTTAATGAAGAAAAAAGTGCTGTGATAGGGATTTCTTCCCATTATCACATATTTATAGCTTAGATTCCTCCATGACAAGAAAAACTTTCCTCAGATTACCAGAATGTCTGGCTTTTTCATATTCGAAACTTAATGTCCCTTGATTTGGTCTAGCTGCTATAAGATCATATTAGGAACAGTCCAGCCAGCAAAGGAGAGTGCCAGGTGGGGTTTGTGACATCCATAAACATTACAGCCATTCTATCCCACAGAGGGATGAGCAGGATGGTCATATAGACTTTTTCCTTTCTGGGGGCTCTAGGGTCATGCAGTACAGTGTGTGTTATGGAATAGATACCTTTGAGATATCTTGTGAAGATGCTAAAATTATTAACATTTCAACAGAGGGATGGAGAGGAGCTCTGTAGAATCAAATGTGCTTCTGTGGTTTTCATTGTGCCCAGCCTTTGTCTAGCCTTGCCACAATCTGGCTTCTTTTGCATGCATTTATATTTGGTTCAGAGATTTTTATAAGAAGTACCATATAATATTCTGTTTAAAAAAATGCTGTGTCTAAAATCTTCTATTTTAGAAAAATATTTTTTATTCTTATGATCAGCGACATTTCAGCATTTAAATTTATTAATGGTAACTTTGTAAGATAGGAAAGCTTTATTGTTTCCTCTTAGGGATAGCAATGAAAAGCAAAATGACATGATGGCAGTCAGGCTTGAATACAGAAGTAGAGTAGGCTGAGATATGTAGCAAGCCAAAGTTTTGACTTAAATCTGAATTTGCATTCTAGTATAACACTGCCAAACAAGATCATATACTTAAATGATAAAAGCAAATTTGACTACAGTCTCATCTACTTTGTGATGTGCTGACTATAAATCTGTTTCAGGTGTTTGATGGCTGGAGTAAAGAGACAGGCTCCTTTCATGAATAGATGTTTGTCTTCCCAGGATAATCTTTCCATCATGCTTCTGAAAAACCACTTTCCTATGAGAGTCTCCTGAAAACTAAGCACTCTTCCTAGTGGTCATAGCCTTCTTTTTCTATCCTTTGCACATTTTTTTTGGCTGTGTTTTTTTGGTGGGGTGAGGTTTGGTTGGCTTGTTGCTTTCTTGCTGTTTTTAACTACTGGTTGTGAGCAGACCAATTGGTTTCAAAAAAACCAGGGCTGTGATTATAGTTTGGCTGCATGTACAGAGAAGGTATTTAGCTCAAAAGAATTTGGCTATTAAAATAGACTAGAAGTTGTGATGTCTTTGACAAAAAAAAAAAAAAAAAGGAAGGTAAACATATTTCTTTTTACATCAGACCCAATATTAACAAAGTCTAATTATTGTGAGAATCTTTCTAGGGTTATTTTTTGTTTTGGTTTTTTTGTTGTTGTTGTTGGTATGTTAGGTTTTTTTGTTTGGTTGCTTGGTTTTTCTCAGAAAAAGGATATAAGAATCCAGGAAAGACAAAGATTGAGACCTATTTCAATTTCCTTCTGAAATAGGATTTTGACTTAAATCTGGAAATTTGAGAGCCAATGCTGCTGCCAAAAATTACAGCAATATTATTTTTTCTGTTTCACTGAGTATCCTTTCACTTCATGTTTATGATTTCTAGCTTCTGTTTTTGCACTTCTACCTGAATTATTCTTTATATTTGTATATTTGTATTCTCCTCTGCTTTAATTAGTACAAATTGAAAAGAACTGAAAAAAGGTTAATTCAAAAGCAATTATGCTTAATTTACAGGTGTTTTTTTGCAAAATAATGTTTCTTAGTTACCACTGACAGCAGTATCTGCCATTGAGAGCAATAGTTTACAAGATCTGGGCAAAAGTCCCTCTCCTTATTGGGAGAGTTTGAGCCCATGTCCTTTGCCATTGGAAGAGAGCACCTTTAACACCAGTCTGCACAAGACGCTGGGAAGAGCTTATCTTAGTCTCTCTTCTTGAAAACTATTCCTTAACTTAACCTGATCTACACTGAGAAGAAAGGAAGAGTCCAAGGCCTGAATTCTTTTTATATCAATAGCAGAAAATGAGGAATGAGCTGAGGTTATGGGTCCTTACCTGTTTCTCAGGTCCTGTCAATGTAACCCTCTGTTCAGCAGGCAGAGCAAAACATCTCTTCTGTTTTAGTATTCCTGTTTCTTTCACTGAGCTGAAAGTAACAGTATTTTCCAATTATACTCATGGACAGAAGATTTTTTCTTTTCTGAAAGGTGTTCTCGTTTCTCTTCCATGAGCAGCTCCATTGGTTCAGCAATGTTCCTTTTGAAAGGAGTAACTAACTCAGTGTACAATGTTGCAGTTGAGAATGACAAAGTCATAGAGCAAACTACATTTGTGATCTCTTGGAAGCTCATGACACTTAGGTACCATGCTTCTTGTCTTAAATGGGGTAGGTTCACAGACTGAAATAAATTCAAGCTGAAATTTTCAGTGGCTTTTGTAGCAAAGGTGCTTAAATTAGCTGGTTTATTACTTGATTTTGTGCTTGAGAGTCTTTTGTTTTGGAAGGTGTGATCAACAAAAAATACAGTACACCTTATTAAAAGAAAGTACCATTAGATTTAATGAGTGGGAGCAAGGCATAAGATCAGAGGTTTTTGAAAGAACAATAGACCTTCATGTATAGATCTGGTTTATTGCCTTGTCCTACACTATAAAATGTTAACTGGTCAGGAGTTCTGTCTCAGGCAGTAGGATAACCAGTATCTGGCCTTTCTGGAGAGAATTTTTCATTTGTTTTTATCCTTTTGATATACAAGCTTCTAACCATGGCAAACGTGCTCTGCAGCATAACTAGCTGAGTGGGAGCAAGCTGCTCATGTTTGATAACTCTGGAGCCTCTTAACCCTTAAAAATGTGTCAGCTTATTTTGAGTTTACATCAGATCTCAGATGACTACTGATAATTTAAGCAAACATATATATGCATATGAAGTCAAAAACTTGACTTCTGATGAAGCTTGTCTCTGTGAACTTTTACACTAGCTTGTCTACTGGAATTTGGAGTATTTGTGGCTACTTCTTGATTTAAGGGCATGAAAAAGAGAGGCTATGATCCAGCCTGCCTAAATCTTGCCTACAATAGGATTAGAATGCTTTAACCCTGCTGAATCCTAGACACTGATCCAGCCTGCTTACTTAGTAAGGCTATTAAATCCAAGAGGCATTGAAATTCATTAGGTGCCTCCCCTGTAGTCTGAATACTCCCTAGGCACTAACATTTTGTCAGTGTGTGTGCACAGAAGAGCCTTTCTTTCTGGGGAATTGAGTGACAAAAGGTATATTGCAATCTAAGACAAGACAGAAAGGTACCAGAAGCAAGAAGCTCCAAATATTAGACTGTGTGATGTGTCCGTCTGGCTTCTTCCTATACGAGGAGAGTGCTGGGAAGGCAGAAAGAGATGGGATCTAAGTTACTGCCCCTGGTTATCAGCAATATGACAAGGATGTGGTTTAATGAGAAATGCATAAAGAAGTCCTCTCACAACTGAATGTTTTAACTAATAACTTGGACTTGGGCTTTTCCAGCATTTTTTCCAGCTCCCCTTCAATGTTCTGGACACAGTGACACAGTATTTGGACATAGCTCTTGGTAGAGCAATCACTAGGCCATTTTTCTGAGACATGACCTCAGCTCTGAATCAGATAGCCTGGCATCCAGATCTTCACTTCTTTCACACATTTTTATTGCCAATGCAGTTCTGTGAAGTGCCACCACTCTGTGGACTGAGTGAATGGAGCAGTGCAAAATTTTCCTTTAGTTTCCTGTGATCTCAGGTGAAAAGATGTACACACCATTTAAGCAGACAGCATTGATGATATCTGGAAATGCCTGAATTCTGTATATTGGCAGGAAAAAAGAAAAAATAGGTAAGCTAGGAAGACTGCATATACTTTTGCAAGTCTTCAAAGGTATCTGACTCCATTGACTTGTAGAGAAGCTGGGCAAGCTAAACTGCCTTCCCTCGCCAAACACGTAAAACTGAGATGATGCAATATCCAAATTTGAGCAGACTGGATAATACCCTGAAAAACAAAGTTCTGTGGCCAGATGGTTGAATGAAATGGCATGAGTCTCCTGCGGTATGAATATTGCAAATGGCAAAATTTCATGTCACCCTTGCCAAGGAGAAATTTTGTATAATGAACCTTATTGCTGGAGGGAGGAGTCACGTGTACAACCTTTTCTCAGACGCCACATGAACTCCTTCATCCAGAAGGTGCAACAGTCTATTTATTCCTTCTGCACTGTTTTTAATGTATTGCTCAGTTTGAGAAATACACCTTGAAATTGTTTTGGTGAATCCAGATACATTTTTATATTTCACCACCAATACTTTATCATTGTGTTCAAGGACATGAGCAGCAGATCTGTGTCTGACATATTTTGATATATTACCCTACCTCCACAAGACAGCGGGGTATTTTTATTGTTATTCCTAGATAACTGCTAACCTAAGTTATAGACGAGTATATGCTTTAAAGTGTGAACAGCTCGCACGTGGAGGGGGCTCTGAATTTTTAGAAGGGTTGAGAAAGAAGGAGTAGTCATATTTGTTTGGGAGGGGGAGAGAAATGCTTTGTTTTTCCCTGTTGAGCATCACATTTTTGCTTCTGTACTAAGGAACTGAAAAAGTCAGTGACATTGAATTGTACATACCTTATCAAATTTGACCTATTTGAAAAATCCCACATGGACCTCACAAAATGTTTTCTCACAGAGGATGTTTTGGTGAAAGCATATCATAACCTACTGAACAGAGTCTGTTCAGATTCCTAAGAAGTCCTTGAGCGTTTGCCAGGGTCACCAAATGCACTGTCACTGCCTTGAGCTGAGCTCACAGATGCTGCTTTGTTTGTGTTCAAATAATCTTTAAATTATTAAGTATGGTGATCCTCCATACACTGAGGAAGAGCTTTGTCCTTCCTGTTCTCAGGTCTGTTTGGATATGGGTGGTAGAGACATTCCTTTTATCTGTGAATTGTTTGTGCTGTTGAAAACATTTACCTTTTTTGTCCGGAGTTATCTGAATAGTAGTGCCCATGTGCAAGAGCACATAAAGATTTTGAGTTTGTATCAATTTTTATACGGTGAGATTCTAACCTGTGAAGACTTTATTAAAATCTCTTTTTTATCCTAGTTCAATATAACAATAGTGTTTTACTTCCAAGAAGGGAGATGCAAATGAATTTAAGTTTATAATAGCAATGTCTAACACTTAAAATCGTTATACTGGGGGTGTTTAAAAAATCGTTATACTGGGGGTGTTTTTCAATCAGAAAAAGGGACTAGGCTACTATTAATCTGCATATACCTTTCATTTCGTGGGCTTATTACTCTAAACTTTAACAGGGAGTGCCTATATCTTCTCTGAGGTTTGGCCTTGTCATGACATTATGGAGAAGCTGTACAAAAATTTCTACTTTTAAGACGTATCACTCCGGTTTTACACTTTTTATCCTTAATGGTGGATATTAACCCAAAGGTTTTAATACTGTGTTTTCAAGGCACTTAACCACTCTGGTATAAAATATTTGACATCCCTGTTAGCTCTCGATCGTTTGTTAATGTAAGATTTGGCAGGCTATGTAGCCCAAGACTGAACTTTATGCCTCCTGAAGATTTTAATGTGTTTTTATGGAGGTGGAATTCTCTTCTGATTACTGGTTAAAATAATTTATTTGTCTACACACTTAAAATTAATGTTTTGCTGATTTTTTGACTTTTGTATAAAGTACTGATGATGTTGCTATGAGCCTTTAAGTAATTCTCTGTGTGAGTTCATTTCATCCTTAACCTTTTGATTTATGATATAAATAAACTAAAATGACAGTCAGAGAGGAGTTATGAAAAAAAGTTCATTGAAAACCAAATCACCTCTTCCCTGAAGACTTCTCCGGTTTGCTCAAGAGCTTCTCCAACCAAAAAAAAAAAAAAAAAAAATCCCTTTCCACCACTGAGGGTTAAGAGGAAGGTCAGAGAAGGCTGTTTGCTGGAACATCGTTTTAAAGGATTGAGTCAGTTCATTTTGGTGATCACCTAACCAGTGGGGCTGGTCTCTTCCTCACACTTTGCCTCACAGAAACCCTTCCCCGTCACTTCTCTGGTCTTCTACTCAGAGGTGATCTGAGCCTGAGAGATGCTTGGGGAGATGCAGGGTCAGCCCCACCAAGACCTTGAGGTGTCTGGGAATCAGGGCTGTGTGGAAGCTCCTGGGACTCGGTTGTGCACATGCTGGCTGTGTGGTGATGGATCAGGAGGCAGTATAAACATGCCAAATGAGTCAGAACTAGGTGATATGTAATTTAGGACAGCTTTGTAGCCTCAGGTCAGCTTATGCCAGCTTCATAAGGACAGGTGATATTAGCCTGATAAATGTTTATTTCCTTGTATTTTCTTAACAGGATGAATGCTTTATGTGCTTTATTCATTTATATATTGATATTCCTAATTTGGGATTAACAGGAGATGCAATGCCAAACTGTCAGTATTTATTCTTTATAGCAGTTCATAACTGGGGTCTCTACATTTCTCTTAATTTTTACAAGTCTGACTAATGTGTATAGTTCCTTCCCTCTCCCCAGTAGGCATTCTGAGAAAGCATCCCTACCCAGAAACATTTATCTTTCCAATTTGAAATTAAACTTTTCTTTAATATTGACTTTGTTAACAGTATGGGAATTGTGAGTTCTGAATGTCTCTACTGATGACGTTGATAAAATTCATTTCCTTTAGGAATGCCATGTCACTGGTTTTAAAATCTAAGCGTTGTTTTGGAACAAGGAGAAGGTGCTGCTCTGTAATAGCCTGAGAAATTCAGGGTGTTTGTTTTTTTCTTTTTTTTATTTAATACATTATAGCCGTCCTGTGGTAGAATTACAGAAACATGGCTCCAGCTGTGCTACTCAGCTTCTGGAAGCAGAATTAAAATTGCATCAAAATAGTTTAATTGCCCTTCAGTTTTCAATATTGCAAACTCAAGCTGTGACTTAATTTTTTTTTTTTAATCTGTAAATATAAGACCTACAGTTGTTAATGCATAAGTCTTCTTATTTATGTTGTGGGTTGTGGGCAGAAAGATAAGGTGAGTACCTCAAAAGACCTACTTTTGGTGGATGTAGCTCTTCAAAGCTGGTAATTGACACAATTTTTATACCGAGGGTGACTCACTGGATTTTGATTAATGTTTAAAAAGAAGCCAACACTCATTAAATACAAAGTAACTGTGATCAAGCTACTATAAATGAACCCTAATGGAGGTGAATGAATTTCATTTTACATATCAGCAACAGCTGATCCCTTCAGAGAGTTCCTATTCAGCTCCTTATGGCACCAAGAACCTGATATTTTTAAAATACAGCTGAGGGGTCGAATCTTAAATGTTTTCAGGAGTAGAAGCCTCCTGGAGCCACTGGGAAATTATTAGATGTAGGCAAACTCAGGGATAATGAATCGGACGACTTCTAATGTATAATCTGTGATTTTGAGTAGAGTTCATTGAGTAGATTTCTTCTATTTTGTGTTCAAAGAAAGCCTTCTCCAGATGAAAAGGTGAAGTCAGGCTCTTCCTTTATAGAGGCTGGTCCTTCTGTGAAGCCCTAGATTAAGCAGATATTTTTCTGTCTTGGATGAAAGACATTTTAGTTATTGCCATGAAGAAATAATGTGCACATGGCCATACTTACATATTTATTTTGACAGGAAATTATTCTGACTGCTATTCTAGTTTAATTTTCTCCTGAAGGGAAGGAAGGAGACAAACATCTACATTTTCTCTCTTCTAGTGCTCCCTTAAAGTTGAATGAGTATTCAATGGTGGAGCTTCTCATTGCTAAATCAGCAAAAACCTGTTCAAAATCTATGCAACTATGAATTTCTGCCATTTCATAGCCCAGAAGATATTATTATTCTTTTAGCATAATGGATAGAATGTGATTGCTTATGCTAAATAACCTAGACATCAGCCAGATGCCACCACAGACTTCACAAAGTGGTGTAGTGAGCGTAACATAGTGCTTCTATAATGGAAAAGCATATGTTTTTCAATTTTATTGCTGGATGAGGAAAGTGTGTTTAGCTCATCCTATCCTGTTTGCAGGCTGAGATAAAAGCATAGGCATTTTTCATGGAAAGAAGCAAATACCTGAATGAATTATGGCAATGTAGTGATTGGAGTTTTCTATTTATAGTTCAACAGTGCCCTAAGGACTCAATAGACTCCTCTCAGGGAATCATCCCTTTTGCTTACAGTATCATTACATTTTTCATCTCATATCTTCATTAAAATATAGAGTGGTAGCATACTCCTCCTGTCAAAATGCTATTCAAATGAGTCTGATAGTTGTTAAAATAGAAGACTCTTCAACAAGAATGTAGCTGCTGTTATTAATAATATGATTTGCAATTGCAGGCTAAGGTTCATTCATGTTGTGTACATCAAAGGAATGATGGCAAAATGGAAATTCAGTGTAATCAGACAGCGTTGTCTTATCTCTATGAATCTGTGTTGACTTTCTCTTTTTCCTTTCTTCCTTTTCCCTCTTTTTCCCCCTTCTGTCTTTGTCGTGCTTTCAGAAACAAGGCATCACAAGTGGTTTTCTAAAAACAAAACCGCTAATAGTGTCTCCCTGCTAGACCTGTGTGTTATTTAGTAGCTTAGAAAAGACAAAAGTACAAGCAGCATTAATTTTACTTCTTATTCTAAATCACCACTCAGGTGATGGAGAAGTTTCTCATCCTAAAACTACATCTCTCTGCAGAAACCTAGGATCATAAAAGCAATAAAAACATGAGAAACTGATTAAGAGGAGATTATCATTCCATATCCTTGGAGACAGTTTTAAAATCTCCATCACACTGCAAGAAGCAAACTTGTGCTGAGCTTCTCTCGATTGCTCTCTTGATGCAAAAACTCTGCAACGATCTCCAGTGCTTTCAGTGAGGAGAATATAACTCCCAATAAGTGATTCCCAACCAAATTCATTCTTCAAGTGATGAGACAAAAGTCTTTTTTTCCAAATAAGGGTTCATTGGATATAGTCCAGTTTGAGTAAACACAGTTCTCTGTGTCATCCTCATTCTACACTCTGGACACTATTTATCTAATTTGTGTTTATGATGGAAGATTAGCAGATCAGTCCAAAGATACACACACAAAATATTTTACATTGTAAACCATCCAGGAACAGTTGTTTTCTGCTCTTGACATGAAGTCAAGTTTGATGACACTAAATTATAAAAGGAGATAAAAAGAAATGAGTGATAAATATCATTATTGTTTTATTTTCATCTGAAGATATTTCCCAAGTGAATATGCTTTTATCTTAAATAGAAATGTCAAATAGCGTTAGGACAATTCACTTATCAGACTCCTCAACAAGGCAATATTTCTCCTTGTTTTCTGTTCCTCTTTGCAGATCCCCTTGTGTTTAATTGCATTCATAGAAAACTGCCTAAAGCTCTTAATTTAACAAATTTAGTCTAAGCCAGGTAACAGCTCTCAGCCTCTAGATAATGAAATGTTTTGTGGCACTGTGTTATTTATGAGGGCAGGGCTGAGATGCAGCTCCTTGCTGGGTAGACTCAGGTGATGCAATCACCCTGGAGAGCAAATATTGTCCTTCCATATCATCTGCACTTCCACATTTCTACATCAGGTCTGTAAGAGCACGTGCATTTCATAAAGTGAGAAGCCTTGGTTATGTACAAGTGTTGCATTTGAAGTTTGGATGAGGTGACAATGGCAGCTTGCTGGGTTTGGGGGGCTCTCTGCTCTTTTTAAATATCCATGATAAGCACTTCTGCTAAGTGATTGCACCTTACTGTACAAGATAGTTCTACTTAAAATAATCGTAAGCCGAAGGATATCCAGGAAAACATCCTGGTTTAAAGCACTGTCACACACTGAACTTGTCAAAGAGTGCACTGATGCCAAAGGCAATTTTGCAAGCAGTAAGGTTCACAGAACATGTTACAGCAAGCTGATTGTGAGGACTGCTTGATCTTTGCAAACTCCCATTTTAAGCTGCCATCTTCTTATGCATTATATGTGAAACATCCTGGATTTTCCCAGAAGAGATTGTATTTCAGTATCAAATTACCTGGCAAATATACTACATAATTATGCAGTAAAAATAGCCTTGATTAAAAAGTCACCAGGTAAGATTAAAAATCTCTAGCAAAGCATACAGCAGGATGCCACATCTACAAAGGCAAAAAAAAAGGAATCAATTCCTAGTTACATCTCCCTTTGAATGCAAATACTCAAAGGGTACTGTTTGGGTCCTGATTACTGAAAAACTTTCTTCCTACTCATATGATGCAGCAGTTGCTGAGTGTCTCTGAGTACCATGTTAAGAAAATGTCTGACAGAACAAGGATTCATCCTGAAATTCTTATTCCTTGGGGCAAAATTCTCTGATTCAGAATGTGCTATGTTTGATTAAATCTTCCACAAAACCAAAGCAGAGTTCAAAAGAGGAGCATCTATTTCCCTGATGGCATCAGCAGTGTCTGATGGAAAAGCCTCTTTCACCAAGCAGCTGCAAGGCTCAGGGGAATTCTGGTTCTCTGGAAATACAGAAACATTTGCATTTAGTCTCATTTTGGCCAAAATGAGACTCAGTAACAACAGGAAAAATATCCCTTTTCTGCCGTCAGGAAATCCTGCTTGTCAACAGCTCTGTCTGCCTCTCATGCTGGAGATGACCCACTTGTAGTGTCCAGAGGTAGGGCTGCAGGGAGTTTCCAAAGAGGAGCTGGAATCTGTGTTAAGCCTGTAGTTGAAGTCCGATTGTGCCATCCCCTGTTACATGTGAAAGTCTTGGTTATTTCTTTCACAAGGCTTTTTCTTGTGAAGGGAGCAGCGGTTAGCACATTGAAGGCTTTGACTGACACAGTAATAGGAACCAGAGTTGGTAGGAAATAGACATTTCAAATCTGTGCATAATTCCAACATTTGGAGCGTAGGTTGCTGGCAGATTTGTGATAATGTGAAATGGAAAGAAACCCCAAATTTCAGGTTCCTATGAAAAAGACATTCCTTTTTCTTCAGATTATCTCCAGTATAAGTGCTGATGGTTTGGAGGGTTTTTTTTTCATTAGTGTATCATCCATATAAAATTTAAAAATTACATCAGCTGTAGGCATCTAATTAGTATTAAAGTTTAATAGCTTAAAAGCAAGAATCAAGTTCTATTGAAACTTGGATTTTGATTTGCTTCCATTGAAAAGCAGCATTGACAGTCAACATAATTTCACAAAACTGATAAGTTTCTTATAAGTGCATTTTTGAAGGAAAACTGTGTTCCTTCATCATAACAAATATATTCTTGGCAGTTGAGAGCCAATTTGTCAACTACTCTATTTCTAAAAGGGATATTGCTTGTTGTTTAGCTTTGTATTTAGCCAAGGCTTCCATTTGATATGCCTAGTGTTTTATCTAAAGATGATTTAAAAATCTAAATAAATGTTTTTGTGGGCAGATATTTGTCAAGAAACTGAATGTTAGAAAGAGTATTAGGAAGCTCCGTGATTTCTGCCAGGCAGCAAATAATTAATGTCTCCTTGATGTGACTAATGCTTGTGAAAATGCAGGTTTGCAATATCAACTTGAATCTTCCTGTTACTGCTTTAACAGGCATTTGTGCACCAGAGACATCTCTGCAAAGATGTATGCTATGGGTGCATAAATAAACACAGCAAAAAAAATGATTATAATACAATCATTAACAAAGATAAAGCCAAAAAATCTGGACTACCACTAATGCACAACCTCATGAGTAAAGGATTGATTCCTACTTCTTTTTTAAAACATGATGGAACTGAGAGAAGGAAAGATATGGAGGACCGTATGGAAGTGGAAATGAAAAATAACTGAAGGCGATGAACAAAAAATTCTTGATGATATGGCAGTCAGGTTGGGTCACTTCCCTCCTGAGACGAGCCAAAAGGACTGCAGGGGAGGATGCACTAGAGGCAGTGGCAGACAGTTTGTACCCTGAAACAAGAAACAGTCTACTCCAGTCAAATGCTTGTGCTATAGTATGCTCCTCAGTAACTCTCTAAAATCACTTTGATGAAAAAGAACACCCATTTCCATCTGGCAGAGGATAAAAAAAAAAAAAAAATTAAAAATCCATACTGACAGCAGTGTGTCCTGAGAGTTCTTTGATTCTTAAGCATACATGGTGCTCATGCCTATGTTCTGTGCCTGGTGCCATATTTATCTCACTCATCATGGGCTCTTTCTCTTTCTGCAGCTCTGGGGTAGATGTGCCTGAATAAAGCATAGAATAGAACAGAATAGAATAGAACAGAATAGAATAGAATAGAATAGAATGCTAAATAGTATTCAACTTTAAGACAAGTGCCAAATACACATTTATACTAAGGACTCTGTCACAGCCTGACAGTTCATTATTATACAGAGGAATGTATTTACCCCAGTCTTGCCTTTTTTTTTTCTGTCTAAAAAATCTCAGCATTAAAATTTCTCAGCACAGCAGTAGCATTCTCTGATTTAATTTATTCTAAAGGATTAATTAGTTTCTAACAGATAGTCTGACAAAATTCCTTCCAAGTTGCAAACCTCTGCAATTTGTCCAGGGACCAAGGTAAATGAAAGCCAAGGCATAGTGATCCAGTGATCATTTAGCCCTACAGAGGGTTTTCTGGTGGGAGTCCTCCACTGCTGGGATTTCCTATTACCTTTGTGATGCTCTTACCCATCATGTAGAAGTTTCCTCTGGCTAGTGTGTAATCACCTTCAGATGTATTCCTGTGAGGTCTATGATCACTTAGTCCAACACCAGACATATTTTACCTTCTCAGGGTTTGCAGACAGCATGGTTGCAGTATGCCTGCACCAGTCTTTGCTCTCAGGCAGATTCATTACCCTGGGCACAGCACCACAGCAGCCCAGTGGCAGTGAAAGATCTCTTGGTGCTGTTTCTCCCTTGTGCTTTTTCTCCCAGAAGAGTAGTACATATAGAGGGAGGTGTTGGAGATGGAACAGAGTGGACAAATTCGTTCTTCTGGGAGCCTGATGACCAAAAAAAAAAAAAAAAAAAACCAAAACCTCAAAAAACCCAAAAAAACAACCAAACAAAAAAACCCCAAAACCAAAAACAAACACAAAAACCCCCAATGAACCAAACAAATTAAAAAAAAAGAAACCACTCTGAAAATACCACAAAAAGGAAAAGTGTAGGTTGGATTTGCTCAAGATATTTTGAATTCTGTAGATGAAATGCTGTGGATGTCTGCACTGAGTCAGACGGCCAGACCTAGAGGCATTTGGGAATTATGTGTGTTGTCAGGCGCAGATCTCTTTCCTCCAGGGGAGGTCTTTGACCTGGAAGTGCCCTGGGAGCCTTGGTATTGCTGCGTTAGAAGGCAGCTGTGCTGGAGTCTTCACAAACATCTGGAATAAGGTTTTGAAATTACACCTTTTAAGCACTCTCATTCAAGTCTAGTTTGTAATTTTCTAACCAATCATTTATTCCAGATTTTCAGGAAGCATGTCAGCCTTGACTTCTTCCTTTGCTCCTTCTTCAACTTCCAAGGAATGGAGTTTTACCAGTGACTTATTTCACTGTTGTGAAATAATATGTCTGAATATATGCAGGGCTGTTGTTTAACACAGCTGAAGATCTAGCATCACAAATAGACTCAAATAAGATTGTATGACTTGTTCGACCAATGAAGAGAAACTGCACTGGTCAGATATCAAATACAGCAAATAATTTAATGATTAATCCACAGGAGAAAAAAAATGCATCAGATGTATTGAATTCTAAACTGAAGGGAATCACCATCTGCTTGCAGGTGTTTTGGAATGTGTACATGGGAGTACAAGTTGTACCCTAAAATTATTCACTCACTCATAATCACAGTCAAGAAAAATACCTTCTTCAAGAAGAATAAGTGCAAGAATGGCATTAATCTTAAGGAAGGGTTGAATCACTGAACCTGGAAACCAGATCAGTAAACTCGGGTGATGGAAGGCAGCCGTTGTTCTTTGGCACCGAAGTGCTTCCAGATTGCATCAAATTATCAAAATTCTGCAGAGAGCTGGGAGGATGGCAGTGACCCTCAAGCCATTCTACACGCAAAGTTCCAAAGCTTCTCATGTTTCTTATGATCGTTTTCTGATTTCCTCTCACCTTCTACACAAGAGGAAAAAAGTACAAGAAAAAAAGTCAAAATAGGTTATGTGCTTTTGCTTCATGATAAATTAAATTTTGTATTCTTCATTCCCTTTCAGTTTCTGTTAACAATATTTACTGCTCAACTCTCATTTTTCATTAAATATCATTTATGCTGAAACTGGGTTAGTGGTAGGAATATCTATGCATGAATATTTTGTCAAATTGGAAATTGCTGAGTGCAGCTCTCAGAGTAAATTTGAGTTCATTACTAAATTAAGCTGCCCTGATTACAGTTTTATTTTGTGATGGTTTCTGCATTTGTACTAGATATGAGGCTAACCTGAGTGCCACACATTTTCACAGTGTAGATTGGGCCTTAGCATGTGTTGATTTCAATTGCTTGATCCTATCCATTTGGTCACATATGTGCACATTGACTGCACAGCTCCTTGCAGGTTGGTTCCCAAAGTCCATATTTACTGGCATTTAAGTGTTATTTTAATGCCTGTTGCAAAAAATTACCCTTGCTGGCTTCAATACAGTGGCACAGTATGTGCACAGGAGGAATTCCAAGGAAAGGTGTTCCAAAAGTGTCTAGCTGATGGAAGTCCTGTAAGTGAGTCAGAAGTGAAATGGGAGAGATGTGCGCAAGAGAGGGGGCAGTACCTCAGTACCTGAGGTTGTGAGGGTGGCTGGTAAGCCAAGGTGGATGTCACATCTCTTGTTTTCACATCTTGTCCTCAACCATCTATAACTGCTGGTACTGATCATCTAACTCAGATCAAGTATTGAAGTAGCCCATGCTCTGTTGTCAAAACCAGTTCAGTTTCATGCTCTGCCTTGAGTGGCAAGCTTGCTGTCCCTCCTCCCAGCTGTGACATCCTCATGCAGGATGTTAAGATCCCCTCAAGGCATGCATGCCCATAGGAGGAGTAGTGATGACTGGTGTTGAAATATGTGTTCCCAACCTCAACCATGATCCCCTTCCAAGTTTCCCTGGTTCTCTGTGTCTCAAGACATGGGGCAGAGCTATGGAAGCTGAAGTTTAAATGGCTTTCAGCTTATCAGTGGTAGAGACATAGGTGTCTGGGGAGTATTCCTGATCTAGGAAGCTGGACAGCAGGTGTGTGACAGCTGAAGATGCCAGTGGGATGTCCTTGTCAGACATCAGGAGCTGGATGTCAGGTTGCTCTGGCTGCGTACATACACATAATGAAGCAAGGCCAAAGCATGAGCAGGGGATTGCCCTCACCCTGAGCCTCATTCCTGAGAGATTTGGCATGGGCCAGCTGTCACTCCCAGAGAAGATCAAGGACAGGCATTGATGTGACTGGTCACTAACACAATGCCAAAGGACACTTGACTTATGGATAAGGTCTCAGACCACATTATTTGCTAGTACAAATGTAGCCACAGGTTCTCCAAAAGGAAAGAAAACGTTTCTAGAGCTCCCAGCCCTGATCACTCAGTCATGCTCTCACACTGTGCAGTGATGACACAGAGCTGACTGTTATGAGATGACCGTGCAGCATCTTTTATTTTCCCTATGAATACTTCTTTCCAGATTATTGGCCTGAGCAAATCTTCTAACAAAGTGGAAACACATGAGTCACTGTTACTTACCTAGGTCAATAGATAATGGGACCCCCTGTTTAGCAAATGTATTATTGAAGAGGCTTTTGGTTAAAGATTTTTCACAGATCTATGATTTCCGTGAAAATATAGTTACAGAGAACAGGTTCTTCAAAAGAAAGCTTTTCTCCTCATTAGACTATAACAAGCAGGAAGGAACAGGTCAAAAAGGCAGAATTTTACATCTATTGTTTTTCCTAAAGGTACTATCTTTCTCATAGAATTAAATAGCATTGTCTCAGCCTTGATTTTCTGTGTCCCTTCAAGGTCTCCTGAGCCTGACCTTTTAACTTCTTTTGGGACTTGTATTTGAGGAGTACTTATCAAAATAATTTCAGGGTTGCAGTTATCAAAATACTCATGCAATCTAGCTGAAACTAAGCTCTGAGGAGTCATCATCTTGGTTTTCAGAGCAATTGAGGCTAGCTGAAGATGTTAACTTTTGGATCAAACAGGTAAAAGCTGCATGTAGATCTAAATTGTTCTTTAAATGTTGACACAATAACTCCCAATCTATTAACTCCCAATTTAGCAAGACAATTTTTTGTATCACATGCACTAAAATATACATAAAGTCAAAAAGTAGAGGTATATTCCTTCACTTTTGTTTCTCAAGCAGGGTTTGGGGTTTTTTTGGTTGGTCCGTTGGTACTTGAATTGTCATGCAACCTTTTCTAATTCTCACCTCCTCCTTCATTAACTCCTTCATTCCACTGCTGAAGTTAATCTGTTCATACTGAGTTTAACTTTCAGCTGAAGTTTCCCTGGCTCTTCAGATTTGGTGTACTCTCTGAGCTAAACGCTGGCCCAGCAGGCAGATGCAGGGATGCTGAGAAGCAGCCTACACTGCTTCACTTCAGGCTGTCCCAGGAGTATCAAGCCAGTCTCCAAAGGTTGCCTCAAGGGCACGGCTAGGCTGCAGTCTTGGGCCTTAGCACTAAAATGTTACCAGGCAACTGTCCTGTCAGGCATACCATTTATTAATTGCAGGCTCTATCTCCCAAACTGGAGCCACACTGGAGCTATTTTCAAGCCACATATAGCTGAAAAATTTTGACTTGGTGATTCTGAAGTGAGACACATTGCATAAGCCATGTGCACTAATATGTGTGGGAGGAGATGTGAAAGGGTGCATACATTAAATTCTGTTGTATTTGGGTGGCGCCTATGACGAAATCTTGTCTGAGAATAACTGATACTACAGGGTCTCTCAAAGCTAGGTTTTGGGTGCAAGATACAGCTTCATGCTGGCAGTTGAAAGAGAGGCTAACCTGGTTTTTAAATTTATAGCAGTATTCCCATTGTCTTGCCTGTAGAATGATTTTGCAGTCAAACTCTTTTGTTTTCTTTCCTTTTCTGTTTTTTCCCCTCCCCCACACCTAACCCTGATCAAGATTTCAGTCACTAGAATTATGAAAAGGCTTCCCAGAAACTGACATGTCTGTTTCAGATTCAGATTTTGGCCTATATATAGAATAAAGGATGACATTGAACATAATGAAGAGTGCACGTAACATCACATATTTAATCTGGTAATGGTGCTGCAAAGGGGTAATTGAGGATTTGTAACATGAATCATTTACAAATGTGTTTCTCAATTCTATGAATATTCTTATGGGCTCCATATAGAGTCAGTGCAAATTAACAGGGGCACCTGAGCTCCAAGACAAATGTGTTTGTAGGTATCTAGGACATGAGCATTCTTCAAGTTAAATCTTCCTCATTTAATGACTGCTATATTGGGAGATAAGCTGTTCCTTGTTGGTAGCTATGCTGGGAAAGTATCTGCTATCATGTCTAGTAGTAAATCTGACTGATCAACCATGGGAATCTGATTTACTTGCTTATTTATTTATGAGTGCTGGACTCTTTAACTCTAGATGAAGCTGAGGGAACTCAGCCACTGTGAACATCAAGCTTAAATTAATACAGACAGTCTGAGCCTCACATGAGAAAGCTGAGGTTGTGTATTCAGTCCTAGACTGAAAATACCTGACATAGTTCAGGTCTCTTTACTGTGTGTAGAGAGGTATAGGGAAGCAAAGTATGTGTGCACTCAGCATAGAAATTTCAGGTTTTCTTCTCAGAAAATATTTATATCTCTGCCTGGGAGGCTAAGCCCAAAATTCATCTGTGATTAAATGGTAAGAGCTCCTGTTGGCAAAGTTGTCAGATGTGTGTTAATATATGGTACCCTGGTGGAGTTATTTAGGCTTTTGCTACTTACTAAACTGCAAAGGATTTGTTTCTCAGTGGTCAGATGTCATCTTTGATCCAGGAAGATTTAGCTTAAAGACCTTTTCCTCTGTTCTTTGGAAAGCAATCGAATCCAGCTTTCTTTCATGGTCTTCTGAGAAACACATCAAGATTACCAGGATTTCTAATGCTTCACATTTTTCCCTTGTATTTATTGAACCCCACAGATTCCAGCTTGCTCTGCAGAAGTGTATGAGGAGCTGGAACTTCATGTTGTGGCAAGAAAAAAGTCAATTTCAACTAAAGTATAAAAAGTTGGCAATTAGGAGGTATTCCTTGCTAAAAAGCCTGTGGAAATTCTCCAGGGTTCTGTTTCTTGATCAAAAGAGCAGAACTGAATGTATTAAATGGTATGGGATATGGTTTGCAGTGCTACTTTTCTCAGAAATTTGGAAGAGGACTTCAAAATGCCATGCCTTTTTCTCACCTGTCTTGTCTCTCAATGCAGTATTCTATCATTTCATGGTGTGTTTTGGTTTTCTTGAGGCAAAATGAAAAGTGGGGCAGTCCATGGCCAGTGTATTTGACCTTACTATCTCTGCAGTATTTGAGTCTCCTCCTACCTAGGACTACTCCAGTCTGGCTGTCAAATTCCCCTTCTGCTCACTGCCTTTCTTTGAAAGGGTTCAAATTCAGTGTCTCCATTTTAGCACATTTTAAGCAGCAGTTTCAGTTTTCAAATGCTTTCTTTCCCTTGTGAAGCTTTATCCTTTTACACGCTGATGTTTCACCTAATCCTAGCAGTGTAAACTCTTTGTGCCCTGACTGTTTTGACTGTCCATCCACAGGCCAAAATGTGATTGGAATTTATTTAATTTACTTACTCTGTTCTTCCTGTTGGCCTTTGGAACACGTGGCTGGGAGCATGGAAAAAGGAGTTGATCCAAAAGGAAGGCTCTAAAGGAAATAGAGAAGTCCCTGTGAATATATGATTATCTTTTTCCATGTGTTAATTCAGCAAAATCATCACATTATGTGAAATAGGGTTGGAAACATGTTCATTGCCTTTAGAGGGTCTACAGAATCCTCTCTTCTGACCCACACATTGGAGGTGATGGGTACAAATACAGGAAAAGTGTAGAAATTAGTGTAGAAACCAGTGTGTTTCCTTGGCTGGCATTATGTTTCTAGATAAATGAATGACTTAAAGTTGTTGGGAGATGTAGCAAAGCTTATTTACAGCTCTATTGATTTTTGTTATCATGAGTGCCATTATTGCCTTTCCAGCCTTGGATGAATGATCAGTAACTTACACAAATGAAAGCAGCGTATGTTCGTGCTCAGGGGAGGAAAAGAGCTAGTGCAAGATGTATGACCACTGACAATCAAAATGAAATTTTTAAACATTTCTTATTAAAATTATGTACTCAATTCATAAAATCAGCTATTGATGTAGATTCTGTAATTCATTTAAGCAGCAGAAAAGAAAAAACAGTGCAAATAAATGAGGCAGGAGAGATGAGATGGTACAAGCCTGGAGTGGGGTGTAAGAGAGCTGAGGTCTATTTCCAACTCTGCCAGCATTTGGTCTGATGCCAGACTGTTTGAATTTTTTTCTCATTGCACTTTTTTTCTGCCATATACAAGCCCTTGTGGACCATAGTTTACTTAATACAGTTTTGAAAAATTGGTGAAATGGATCCCAGTTTCTGTCAGCATGAGTTAAAATAATATAAAATTAAAATCCTACACCTATTACTCAGCTTTATCTTAAGGCACTAGATTAAGATGGAGAGATAGAGTTCTACATATGGCAACCCCTCTAATTAATCTGGCACAATGTTCTTTAAATGTCTCCATTAAATCACTTTTAAAAGGGCTTATCAAGATGCTGAATCTACCAATTGTTTTAGGACTGCAGTAGTTCTTTCATTTAGTGTTAGCATTGCACTCTTTTTCCAAATGCATCCCTCCACAATGTTATTCAAATATGTTTATCTGCCTTGCATCTGAGATGAGCCAATAGTGCTCTGGTTAGAGATGGAGCTTCTTCTGGACAAGCTACCTTCTTAAAATGAGATTTTCATGGTCTTAACTTCTGTTCAAGTGAAAACTTTATTAGTAAACCACAGGGTAAAAGAAAAACCAAAACTGTTTCTGAGGAAGAAATGACCATACAGGGGAAAAACCAAAATTAATCATTCTTAACTATAGAAATAGCATAATTAGGAAATAGCTACTGCAGAGTAGAAATTAGTTGTTTAATTTAGAGTATAAAATGTATTTATGTGGTTTATGCTTGATTAATTACTAAATTTGTAGATTAGGAGAATTATATCACATAAAATATAGGGAATGAGGACAATTTACCTGGAAAACCATGTACAATCAACTTGAAGCAACTCATGTTCTGAATGGGCATTGGTATGAAGTGATAAACAACAGATGGTCTTTGAGACAGATACAAGAGAAACACTGTTATCTCCCCTTTTTTCCCTCATTCCTGCTGTAGAATCCTTTCTTTCAGGCTTAAAATGGATTTTGTACTTTTTAGAGCTAACTTAGGTCACAGAGCTTAGATCCACCTGTCCACTCAGTGATTTGAACCCACGGGAAGCACAGTCATGCATTTTTTCTTCCAGGCAACAGCACACAATCAAAGAATTGAATCATGGAGTCATTAGGATTGGAAAAGACCTCCAAGATCATCAAGTCAAACCTTTGGCCGAATTGATAGAAACAAGCACACAAAATACTTAATGTATCTTTAAAGAAACACAGTTGGGTTAGATTTCTTGGATTCATAGTTGTATTTGGCAGCTTTCCAGTTTTTAATTTATTTCAGCTAGTGGAGCCTTCTCCTGCTCCAAGCCTCATAAAATTGCAGTGTTTATCCTTGCATTTTTCTGTACAAGGAGACAGAGCCATGGCAGCACCCGTGCTCGCAATGACACAGCAAATGCAAATCTGAGACTCAACCCCAAGCCTGCTCCATTCCATAGATAGTTGTAATTATTAAAATATGGCTTAACTAACGTGACTGGAAAAGCAGTGTTATCCATGACTAAGCAGCAGAGTAGAAGTGTGGAGAATGAAGGACCAACACAACCACGCAGTGAAAGGAGGGAAGCCCCCTCACAGATGATGTGTTGCTTAAGTCTGAGTTGTAGGCAGGTCTTCTGTTAGTAAAGCACATGCTCAAGGTTATGTGGTGCAGAGCATTCAAGTGCTTGTGAGCAGCCACTCTCCAAAATGTCTGTTGGCTTCTTCCAAAAGTGTAGTGCTCTGAATAACCCCAGGACACTAAGTGCCATCAAGATATAACAAAAAATTACTAGAACAGCTCAAGGCCAGACTGGATGGAGCTCTGTGCAACCTGGGGGAAGTTGTCCCTGCCCGTGGCAGGAGGGCTGCAACTAGACAGTCTTTAAGGTTCCTCCCAACCCAAGCCACTCTATGATTCTATGAAAATTGGGTCAGGTTGGGACTCAAGTACAGCGCACCAAAAATGCCCCATAGATAGGTAATACTTAATGGAGTCAGCAATTAAGATGGACTTATGGAAAGGGAAAAGAAAAAATTTTGAAAGGCATGGGAATGCAGCATTTAACTCAGGCTGCCTGGTGTTTCCATTCTGAGGCCAGCTTTCTCACATAAAACTTTGGAATGCAAATTGACAGAAGAGTTCTCGGAAAACAAAAAAGCACAGCTAAGTCAGGGAAAAAAAGCATGGGAAGATCAACGCTTTTGTTCTCCAAAAAGCTTCATTTAGTATTTTGCTGGAAGAGAACAAGGCTTTGTTTTGGTCTCTCCCTAGTATGTTGTAATTTTAGCATTCTCATAAAAGTTCTTTTCACCAATTCAGAGCACCAGAAAATATGTCCAACACTAGGTTACTGCTGTCTAGGCTATTTTACCAAAAATTTTGTGCACAAGAATTTGCACCGGGTGCTAGGTTGTGATAAAACCAATTCCCAGTTACGGGTAAAAAATAGTACAGAAAGATGGTTACAATACTTTTTTATTTTTTTAATAGAAACCTTTAAATCAGATATTTATTCATTTTCTCATTGGAGGCTACTCAGAATTGTAGTGACTCACAACAGGATTATGCAATAAAGTACAGGATGATATAAAAATGACAAAACTATAGATTGAACTGAGAAAAAACTATACCCTTGTTCTTTTGGGAGCAATAAGGTTTTGGGGTCATGAGGCCTTTTGTGTCCATTCCTTATTGGAATTTCAAAAGGTGGGTCTGGGAAAACGGTGAAGTTACTACAGGCAACTTAGCAAAAAAATAAAATAAAAATTGGTGCATATGTCAATGAATGGCTTGAATGGTCTCTGTAATTAGCTATGGCTGGCTGAGGGTAATCACTCACCAGGTTACTGACTTCTGACCTCTTTGGAGAGAAGCTGTGCCCTAAGCACTATTGTCACAATAAAGACATGCTGGGAACTTGTGGGTTGCCTGGGAATCTGCTCTGACCTGTTTCTTTTGAACGTCACAAACTGCCTCTTCCTCCTCTTGGCTCCTTATCTTGCCTTCTTCAAGTGTTAAGATAGATCCGTTACTGCCTTACCTCATTTACCCAGGCTCTGCTCCTTTTTTGGGATATTCTTTCCGATTTGAGGTTTTGTGAACAGCAGGTTTTGGCCTGATGGCTGACTGTATTCCTAAACTTGGTTTGTATACTGTGCTTATGGACCTTGACAGCCTCACTTTCTCATTGTATCAGTCACTTTTTCCCCTCATCTACTCTAGGATTATTATGCATTTTTTCCCCCATTTGTTTTGTCACCACATGGGACAGTTTCTCCAGCTGAACACTTCAGCAAGTGTCAAGCCAGGCAGGCTGTGGATTTCTCCATCTCCTACTGCACAGAAGGCACATCAGTATGGCATTAGAGTGTATATTCCGATTACAATACATGTTATTACCAGTTAATTACATGATATTAGAAGTTAATATCCTTTTCCTATATATTCTTTTCCTATACACAATATTGAACCTCTAGCCCATAGCACAAATCAGATGACGGTGATAATGTGAAAGAAGATTGCTCCACTTTGCTACAATTTCCACTCTACATTAATAAAAAACTGTTGATTGATAATTCTACCTCATTTTCAGAGATGTCTCTTCTCAGAGGGAACCTGGCATGTAGTTATATATTTGAAGATGTTCCCATGAATATTGCTTACAGGAAGATGCCTTCAGGACATTCATGGTGGAAAGGAGATTGTCTATGTTCTGCATCTGTATCAGCTTTCTGAATGATCCTCATTCTTGCTTAGGCTCCCTTTTGGCTATTACAAGTGGTTTACACGCTTCATGCTCTGAACTAAAAGCAGGCAGAGTCCCAAGGAAACACAAATGCTTTTGTTCCAGTAAAGTAACCTGCATATTTTTAGGGCTTACAAAATGTGAATATGAAATCTAAAAGTCTGCCAAAAATGCTAGGGAAGGTTTGGTCTGTTAATATAATATAAATCTTCTTTTTAAATATAGCAATTAACACAAGGAAAATTGGAAATTTCAGAAGTGGTGTGAAGAGAGGTATGCATTTCCCCTGTGCATTAGAGGGAGCTATATAGACACTCAGGAGAATCTGCCTAGTAATATTTTCTTTTCTCTTTAAGTAGTAGCAGTAGAAAAATTTACAAGGTAGTAATTTAAAAAATAGTCTTATACTAACATAATTTACCATCAATATAGTCTGTTTTGCACTTGGTACATGGATTCTCATCCCATGGAATATTCTAAAAACACACCCGAGAGAAGATCTAGACTTCTCTTGTCTTTTTTCTCATTTGCTTTAAAACATGTTTGATTTGAACAAGTTGCTGATGATAAGAGTTAACTGGAGTAATGGAGTAACAGGTAATGGAGCTGTGAGCATTTGTCTCCAGGTGAGCATTTAATAACAGCCTCACAGTGCCCTAGTGTTACACAAGCTGGTAAGTGGCCTGAAGTAATTGCTCTTGGCTCTATTCCTCTTTCCTCACTCATGATGAAGGGGCACCTCTATAGGACTCAAAGCAACTCTAGCGGCAGGGAGAAATTATGAGGAGGACTCCATTGATATCAGAGGGCTGATTAATTACTTTATTATACTATACTATATTACACTACATCTAAACTGAAACTGCACAAGCACTCAACTCAACCAGATCTCGTGGCTGTCTCCTGACTGACAGGACACAGCTTGCAGAGATTGGTCAAGAAAACAAAAACACTGAAACCAGAATCCAATTACCACTTCCCTTCAGGTAAACAATCTTCCACAATGCATTCCACTTGTGCACAAACACAGCCGCAGCAATTGAGATAAGAATTGTTTTTTCTTTCTGTGAGGTTCCTCACTGCGATTCCCAGAAAATATCTTTGGGAAGTTGTGCCTTGCTTTTCTCTGTGAAGAGAAATGCGCCCACACACCTCCTTCCCCAGACCTGAGTATGTTGCATCATCAATACCTGCCTGCTCCTTCTCCTCTGTGTCCCAGTTCCTGCTGGGTATGCTGGATGTGGGTTGACCTGGACCATGGATTTCATTGTCCTGATTCCCTTTGCTGAATGGCTGACCCGGGCAGTGGCAGCAAGACTGAAGGGAATTGAACAGCACATCCTGCCCCAGAGAGGTGCTAAAGAGGAAAAGGTGCTTATATCAGCAAAATCACCACTGTTGCCAAATATTGGGCTGCAGTTTATGAGTACAAGGAAGTCTAGCCATGTGTGAGAAGGTATGATTAGGCTCTAATTAAAAAAACTGTGGGGGAATAATTGCACAAGTCAATGTGCAACACCCATGAGAGGAAAAATCAAATTAAGATGGAAAGGTTTTATTGAGGCAACTGAGACCATATCTGACATGCTACTTAGACTGATCCTGCTGTGCAGGAGCCAGAGATTTTTTTTAACACGAGAAACATTATGAGAGAGGTTCCCGGACTATCTGAAACTTGTGCCTCCTCTTCTCTGGTAGATTCCCCTATTTGAAAATGCCACAGTAATTAAAAGTACAACCAAATGAGACCTTGTCATTTGGACACCCTGAATATCCAGGGGCAGGCAGATTGTGATTCAGTGGATTGGTGGGCAGGGCATTCCACTGGGAGGTGGACACATGTGTTTGAGGTTTTGCTCCAGGAAACATTTGTATCCTTGACTTGACACATAAATTTGAATCTTAAATTTTGGAGGTAAAAAAGCTTTCAAACTGGTCCAAGCTGATAATTTTTTTTCATTGTGTGACATAAACCTCATTAATATTACTGCCCTAACTGCATATCTTAGTCTCCGATTTTAGATCATAGCAGATCTTGTTTACATTATCAGTCCATACACATCCTGAAGCAAAGTTCAGGAAATGAAAACAAAACCTCTCAGTAAAATACATTTTGCAAAATTTGAGATAGCGAAACAAGTGAAGTTTCAAAAAACTTTCATAAGTAAAATAATAAAATATTTGTATTTTTCCATGATACATTTAAGAAAAACTGTATACGAAAGCATTATTTTTAATCTTAAAAGTTCAGTTTCAGGGGTAAGTAGTAACTTATATTCTATTTACTGCTCTAAAAGGCAGTAACAAAACCCAGTCAAGAATTCTAATTTTTAAATTAGCATTATTAGAAAGCAAAGTAGCATTGAGGAGATTGTTACACTTGTCTAGTTGGTTTTAGATGGAGATGAATGAGAAAATCCACTTGGAGTAGCCTCAGTGATGATCAGACCCTACCCCGCAATGCCCATGTCCTGCAGCTGGATCACTGAAAGGAGAAAGCCTCTTGATTTGCTGCTACACATGACCATGGTTGACACCATGCAGCTTTTCTAATAAGGGAGCTACCTGAATAACAGCTAACTGCTGGGTGATCTTTTAGCTTCTGTTATCCAGGAAACAAAACTAGGTGGGTATGGTGGTGTCTTTAGGTTTTAAAATATACATTTGTCTATAGCAAGGCTGAGGGGTAATTAGAAGTTTTTCTGTAATTCTAAGTTCCAAAAAATTCAAAATTTTATTTTTAAACCATTATATTACCAGGTATAAAATGTGACGGAAGTAGAGTTCATGAAGCGTATGAATTCAGGTTCAGATAGAGATGGTGCGAGGTCTATCACTAAGCAGAAGTTCTCCTGCCACCAATTGGTACACCAATATGAGCAGACTGCTGCAAATTCCACCTCAATCACAGGCAATGCAGTGTATCAGGGAAAAGAGAGGTTGGGACTGGTTCTGGTTACTCTAAGCAAAGGCAGGGGATAGAACAAGGTCACAGCCTGAATGCTCCTGAGGGAAAAACTATAGAGAAACAAGCCTGTAAGGATGGTCAGCATGGGTGAGCTTTCTGATGCCCCCCTGTCCTACAGCCATTCTTTTGTTCTCAGTGTGTTCAGACAATACATGAAGAGTGTAGGGATATCACTATGATGTAAGTGTACGCAAAACACCACTGCCTTCCTGGGAGCCATGCAAAGAGAAAAATGGCAGGATTTGGTTTGAATCACTGAAGAATCATTGAATCATCATCAGTCACAGAATGCTTTGAGTTAGGAGGAATCTAAAGGATTATCTGGTTCCAACCCCACTGCCATGGGCAGGGACACCTTTGACAAGACCACTTTTCTCAAAGCCCTATGCAGCTTGTCCCTGAACTTCTAGGGATGGGATATTCTTTAGTCACTGTGATGATTTCTTCTTTGAAATGCATGTGTAAATTATGAGTTACTTTATTTTAAAAACGGGTATTACTATGCATGACTCAGTTTTGCAGTGCTTCAGAGAGAGAGTTTTCCTTTGTCTTCAAGATACTATCAGTGCCTGTTATGTTGTCAGTGAAGTGCTGTAACTTCTTAAGTCAGAAATAGAACATGATTAAGCTATGGTGAGGATAGGCAGAGGAGAGAGAAATCAGACTTCATCTACAGCAATTCCCAAATTGCCATGAGACTCTTTGTTATGTAAGGATGGAATTGTCTGAGATTTCATCTAAAAAGTGAAGCTTTGTCATTATGTGTTAAGAAATCTCTTGCATGCACTTTATTTATTCTTTGATATTTATTCTTGAATCACTGAAACAATCAGGAATAGGGAATAGACAATTAAAGGGAGAATTGCACTACTAAACCCTGTGTAGTGATTATTCACTCCAGTAAAAAGATTTTTTCCCCTGATATATTTGTATTAGACGGTACAAATACATCTAACTTCTAGGAGACTATCACAGCTGAACACTGTGTTTCCAAGATGTTCCATGGAATTAATATATCTCTGAAAACTGTTTACAGTTTTATAGGTGAACTGTGAACCATCATCTCTGAATCTGTTCATAAACTGCTATAGACACTTACTCCAATGCCTCTCAAATGCCTCATATTTTGAGGGTTGTTGCTCATATTATCTCTAAAGTTGCTCATACTCCACCAAACCTAGTATCCCTCTAGTATCCCATGTACCTTCTCTGTTATGAAAAACTGCTCACTGTAATTAAGAGATATCAAGGTTCATGTAAAGAAAGTTGGTTATGAAGAAGATATGACTTGCAGAAGATATGAATTTTCTGGGTTTTGTTGCTTCCTGCACCATTTTCTGTTACACAGAGCCTTAACCGCAGCAGGGATGTGTTCAGTTCTGTGCCGCACAGCCTTAAACCCTGGTGTACGGACCTGCCAGGGCACAGGGTGACTGTCTCCATCCCAACTTCATCATCAGCCTTGGGCTGTCACGTAGCCAAGGTGCACAGGAGAGCCAGCAGATGGAAAGTGCTCCTGGGCTCAGAGTTCAGCTGGACCTGTGATGTCTTAGATTAAATTTTTTGATGTGAGATTTTGATACTTGTCACTCAGATTTCTGTCAGAAGTTAACTGCTTTTCCTGGTGTCTACTGCTGTAATTTTATTTTTAGTATGTGCACAAGTGGCCAAACCAAACCATGACAAACTTGGCAGTGTTCAGTGTGTTTAGAGCCTCCCTGGCCAGCAGATCATTCCCTGTGCTGTTAATCATAACGTGCATCTGGCCACATAGCCAACACAGATTGTCCTGAAAGCTCAGCTGTGGGTGCTGCCTACACATTGGCTGTGGCCACCAGCAATTTAGGCGGGACCAGAGGTAATGCAGTCTGTCAAACCCTGTTATCTGAATGATAGGCTCTCAGCACAGAAGCAGATTGGAACTCATTTTGTCTGCTGGCAAAATGCTACTGTGCCACTAAGAAGTTATGACATGGCTAAACTGACCATCAAAGAACTTCAGATTTAAGATGAAGCAGGAGAAGAGAGAAGGGAAAGAAAGCTGCAATGGGAAGTTAAGGGTGTGTTGTTACTCAAGCTGAAAAACCTCTATGATGGATGTGCAGCAGAGTGATGTTGTTGAGTGGTGACAGCATGGAGTTAGGATTTGGGTCACACAGTATCTGAGCAGCATGGTTGCACACAACTGCACTTTGAGCATAACACAAGTGGACCTTGACTGGTGTGGTGGCAAATAGCAAACCAGGCAAATATCAGAAGGGTGTGAGTGTTAGTTCCCTCACCAGATTAGTAAATTTGACTTTTACAGTACTTCCCATCTTGTCTTGGTAGCAAATTTTATCAGCTGGTGGTAGAAAATCAGCCTTATGAAGTCAAATGCTGAGATGTACTCTCTGTGCATTAGAGCCATCTGTTGCCCTGTGCCCGTGACACAGAAGCAGTCGTGTACACCAAGGACACTTGGGAGATGATTTGAAAGTGAAAAGCACACACAACTGGTTTAAAAGCGCTCAGCAGAGCAAGCACCATCTATGGTTGTATGGGATATAGCTGCTAAGTCCACACCAAAGAGGCAGTGACATCTCAGAGCCCAAGAACAGAGACCTGAAAATAAATGCCTGAACAGCTAAACAAACTAATAGAGGAGTTCCAGGTGGATCAGGGAAAAGTTACACACAGTAGGTGCTGAAGAAGGTGACTGCTCTGAAATCTCAAAGAATGAGTTGAGTGGACTAATGCACTCAAAACCAGCAGCATGTAAAACAGCATTCTGCAGTGCAGTCAGCAGTGGGAGGAATATTCTTAGAGTTTCCCAAACAGGTTGCTGGGCCTAACCAATGTACCTGATATGGCCACTGACTTCCAAAGTTGCATCCATAGCTCAGATTCCTACCCTCATGTGAGAAATTGCAGGAATGTAGGCTCAGTGCTTATGCATCCAGCAGTTGGCAGGGAAGGTGAAATGGAGAGCAAGTAGCAAACTCACTACCCACCCTTTCTTAGCAATCATTAAAGTGTCATTTCACACTTTTTCCCGTAGCTGCAGGCAGAAACGTTGCTGCTAATTTTCAGCTCCCTGCTAACACTTAAATTAATGCTCTAGAGAGACTTGGTTGGGTTTTTTTAACACCTGAGTGGTTGTTTGACAGCTTGCAAAGTAGCAGCTGAATACTGGCAAGGCTGAGAACTAGGTGTAGTCCAAGGGTAAATACATGTGGCAGGGAGGCAGGGTAAATTCACAACAAAAATAGACTGTACTGACCTGGGAATGAGGATACTTGAAACAAAATTGCTGCAGGCAAACCTGTTCTGAGAGTATAAAGACCAAAACAAGCTCCTTTGCCTTGCTGATGTGTTTGGTAGACCTTAATATGACCTTCGAAGAGTGGTGTGCTTGAAAAACAGGGGTTGAGAGACAGGGGTCTAGGCTGGGGGACTTGAATAAAAGCCAGGATGGAGTTCAAATCCTAGTTTTTAACCTGGCATAACACACAGAATGAATGGCACTATGGTTTGTAAGATTCAGATGGAGGATAGGACGTCTTCACCTCTTCACAAAAAGCTGCTTTGAGCATGAATTATCAGTGTGAGATCACACACATTTGTGAAAGCTGAAAGCTGCCCTGTTGACCTGTTAAAACGTTCACTATTATGGGAAAAAAGATTTGCTGAACTTGATGTTCCAGAAGCTGTGGTTGACAAAAAGCAGTAACACAGGCTGATGGTACCAGGAAGCCAACTAATTTCTGCATGGATTTAATATGAGCTGCCACTGATACTGCAGCTTTGGACATACAAATTATAGAGAACTTTGGATAAAGTCATAAAGGAGATGAGAGATTATCAGAAATTTGCAAGTTGGATCACATAATGGGACTACATGTGCTTATTCATGGTCACATGTTTTCTACAGGGGTTAAGAAATGAATTTCGACCCTATTGAAAACTCAAATGAAAATCCACAGTGTAAATTTGGGTAAAGGTTCCAACATATTGAGAAACTGGGGCTTATCCAAATCAGTGATACCAAGAGCCCTGTGTGTAGCTGTTGGACTGTTATTAAAACTGTGTTAATCAGAAGCCAAAAAGGTAGTGTGTGTAAATGCAGAGGTTTACACTGCTTTTCTAAAAATTTAAATTTTAAAATTATTTGAGATGCAAATGAAAAATCTTCAGAAATTTGACATTTGGGTTTCTGCTGTCTAGACTTTTTCATTTATGCAATAGATACCTGGAGAACATGAGAACATTAGGTGCTTCCTCATCTTGGGAAGAGAGGAACATAATTTTAATACGTTTTTTGTGATATTAGCATAATGTAAAATATGACATATTGAACCAAAAGACACATCTGAATTTATTTAAGTGAAGATTTAGCTCATTCATCATTACTGCCTGCCAAAATAATTTATAAATTACTAAGCAGACACTGACAGGAAATTGTACTTTTTTAAGCTCTTGTTTTGAGTTATTGTAAGCAATTTCCATTTTGTTCCTTTTCTAAATAAAGCAGCACTCACCTACCCCAAAGCTGAATGCAGCCTGCAAGCTCAAGTATTAAAAGCACAAGGGAGAAACTTAGGGCAGAACCGTATCTCTGTGTAATTTGTAATGCATTATTTCACTGCTTCTTGGCTCATCCCTGCATGTTAAAAATAGCAGTGCTGTTCTAAAGCAAGTTGATTTATAAATTTGACTCAAATACCCACTTGGCACCCTCTTTTCCTGGTGATGATTGTGCAGAATATAGTCCCCTTTGGCCTCTTTTGCAGCTCTGAATGCTCCCTTGCAGGACTAGTGTGACAGCTGCTAAAACAGATGCCAGACTCTGTATGATACCCTATTTTTTCTGTGTAATCCTGAAGTAGTTTGTGTTAAACAAAGCAATGCTGCCGCTGCACGACCAGGCCATTTCCTCTGTGGTTAAGCAGTAAAACCAAGTTATTCATGTCTATGGGTGATATGGTGGGAAGTTCACCTCTTTGCTTTTAATGTCCATGTTTGTAGCAGGCGTTTTCTCTTCCCTGGTAAGCTCATGTCTCTGCTTCTCATTTTTTTTTGCATTGAAAGAATATGTCACAGTACTTCACTGGTTCTTAGCTAGTTTGTAACTGTTTTTTCGGAAGTACAGGTGAAATCACAAGACATTATTTGTCTCACGACCTTCCGCTGGCTCTCTGAAGGTCTCTCTGAAACAGCATTTCCAAATCTACAGGCACTTCAGAGCTGAAGTGGGGTCAATGGGTGTACATGCGTGTGAGAATAATTTCTGCTTACTTTGTTTTATGCTATTTTTTTTTCCTTCAGTGTACTCAGTAAAGTATTTAGCATACATCCCATTAGCATAAGTAGGAGCACATAGCAGTATATCACTGTTAAGCAGTACTTACTGAGGCTTTTATAACTATAGTACTTAGAGCATCTAACTTTTTATGATACTTTTTCCAAAATATAAAAGTGACTATTATTTCCACATATTGTTATTTAAGCCTAACATTTTTCAAAGAAAAATCTTTCCTATTAACTTACCATTTTCAGCAGCTGTTTGCAGATTAAATATTCACAGGTTTTTTCTTCTTAAAACATAAATTGAAACAGTGTTCCTAAGCTTTTCAACTTGGCAAAGTCTTAATCAATTCTTTATGATTTCTTTCTACTTATTGTAGATGTAAGAACAAAGAATATATCCACAGTAGCAAGAAGAACATATAAGCTTATGTTGATGTATCTGTTTGGAGAGGTTAACAGATTATTTGACCTTGAATGACTGGGGTATGTGCGTAGAATTGGAAACCAGCATTCTCTCTGCTTTATAATATAATAAAATTTACAGTACTTCAAGTCACCCTGATTTATTTTCACTGTCCTTCTGTGTTTGTGACCCTATGGTTCAGAAATAGTGCCCTAAATCCTTATTAAAGTATCCTTTTTATCAAATTGTACTTGAATGCCAAGGGACAAATGACATTGAATATAAAGGAGTCAAAGTGAAGGACATCTTGGGTTTAGACATTTTGCAGCGTTCTTGGCAGTATGTCTTACTGAGTAACACCTTAAAGGCACAGTTATGCATTATTTCAAAATTATATTCACTACCACATGAGAAGGATGAAACCCTGAAGTCTACTTAGAGGTTGTTGTAGAAGAGTTAGATCGAAGATGTGCTCACTCTTTGTGTTTTAGGGCAGATATCAATGCATAACCACTGGGGGAGAAAACCATACATACATATTGGTATCTTGAGTAGACATACATGAGGAAATTTAAGGAAAGATGAATTTTTCTGCATAATTCCAAGTCCAATTTTATATGGGTGTGGGCCTTTTTACTGCCTTGGAATATAGGCAAACTAAACTGATGTCAGCTTGCAGCAGAAACAAGCTTTCATCTGTCCATGGAATGTGCAGGCCCAACAAAAAATATTCACAAAAATCTTCTGTGACCAGCTGAGGCACACTGAGTAAAACACAGCTCCTGGGTCAATGTTGATGCTGAACTCTACCATGATGCTTGGCTGTAGCTCTTGACTGTGTGACAGTGCTTTTTACAATAAGGCATGGAGCAAACTCTAATATCCAAAAGCAGCTGTACACATTCAATCTCTAAAGTGGGGAATCTCCTTTAGCTCAGGTTTGTAGTGTGGCTGCTGAGACATACTGTGCTCTCTTTGAACATCACAGTTTACTCCAAGGATCTCCATACTGCAGTGTAGCCACCAAGGCCCTTTCTGCATAACCTGTGTGTAAAAATTCTTGGCATTACTCCCATATGTGGTGGCTTCTGAGTGCACCTTTTCAATCCTCAGCTTCCTCATTTTTAAAACTGTTTTAATGATATGTATCCACTTCAGAGGCCAAAGCACAAATTTTTAATGCTACATTTATGCAAAGTATTATTAAGATGACCATCTGGCAAAGGACATATTCTGGCTCGCAGCCTTTTGTTCTTTCATTGGGCCATTCTGTTGTTATTTTTTCAATGTCTCTGAGTTTCCAGACAGGTCTGCAAGGCTAGCAAACCTTTTAACACCTCTGAAAGCTGGGGAAGCTAAAGAATTCACAGCAGCTCTTGCAGAACACAGGGGAAATGAAGAACAAGACTCCCAAATTCTCTAAAATCACAGAGGTTTTTTTACTGTTATCCCCAGTTGTTCCCCATAGGAATGGATGGCAGTTCATGGATCATTGAGCTTGTTGCCTGCAAACACGGCCAACCATATAATAGGGAAATAGTCCAAAAGAGGCCAGAAGAAAAGCCAGCCTGTATGTGCTACACCAGCCACCACAAAATTCCTGTCTGTAAGTTAAAAATCTCCCAGAATTATGGTGTCACATGAAGAGAGTGTTACACAGATGCCCTGCATCCCCACAGCACTGTGGGCTATGCCAAAGGGCCATGGTGCAGAGGGAAGCAAGTTCCTCCATACTGACTGCCTCTCAAAGGATGATGGTCGACAGCCTGGCCTTTACTTCTTCCTCCTCTCAAATCTGGTCACAGGTGCTTTACCTCTAAACACACAGGTTAGAAAAAACTGGAAAATGAGAGATTTCTCAGCTCTGCCAGGTAACCTGCACTTCCTGCCCACAAGTCCAGCATCCTGCCTAAGCTGCAGATACATCTTCAAAGGATGTTTTCCTGCACCCAATGGAGAAGTAGAGAGAGTGCAGTTCTTTGTTCCGTCGTTGCTGCAGTCAAAGCCCTGAGTGAGAGGAAGGCAGGTTTGAAATGTGATTTCAAAGCATCTTAATTATGACTTTGCATTAGTGCCTATCATAGAATATGAGATATATTCTCCTACTATAACTCTTCTTTTTTCCAAATGAAATCTAGGCATAATGGGAGATGAGGTGTTCAAAAATTGAGCAGTAAAATAAACTGCAATTAAATAGTGGGTCTAGCCACTGTTCATACAAGAATTACAGGAACGTTTGAGAAGTGGCTGAGCTGCTGATGAAAATGTAGCTTAATAATGGTAGAGTCAATTACTTATCAACAGGCCTGATTTGTAACAAATACTACACTCTTTAAAAAAAAAATAAATTAGGGGGTCACTTGAGGAGCATAAAGCACTTACATTAGGATCCAGAACAACAGCTGAAAAAGCAAGGCACAGCCTATAAAACACTAAACTAAGCATGATACAATAGATACAAATCACTCTGGCTTCCATGAAGAAAAACAATCTAATCTTACTAATTTCATAGAATTTTAGCCTGCCATTACAATTGCAGAAAATGTTGTGTCAGTCAGGTCTTTATCTAGACTTTTGAAAAGACTTTGCCAAAGTTCTCTAAACAGGATTCCATGTCTGGCATTTGTTCTACCATGAGGCTGTCTAAGGCAGGAAAGTATTATTGGAGATATAGGAAACAAGTAACTTTTGTAGAGGATATGCTGAGGAGGAAATAAAATAAATGCTCCACATACCTGCATGATACTTCATGGATCTTTTCTGTTATCTGAATTACTCTTTCTAGGCTTCTTAGAAAGCAACTCTCCCATCTCAGTGCTACTGCACCTAGAGAGTGGACAAATCCAGCTGTGGCCCCGTGATCTTGATAAGGTTTTGTCAGTCGTAGCTAAAGCACTCAAGGCAGGTCAGTCCAAAATAGACTATAAACTGACTGAGTGTTATAGACTATAAACTGACTGAGGGAAACAAAGAGGAGCTATAGATGGCTTCTGGTCAGTATGGAAGTAGGTTAATTACCACCTTTCTCCAGGGCATTGCACAAAGACTGATGACCCACATGTGCTTTAATGACCTAAGAGTGAAATGAGATTGTGTAAGATCTGAGAGTAACTAAATATTAGATTATTCCCAAACAAATAAGACAGTGAAACTCTCTCTTCTTTTTTAACTTAAGTAAGGTCAACACCAAATGTGCAGAAAACTGATTAATATATAGCGTTAAGATTCTTTTCCCTCATTATTATTCTATCTTAAATCCATACCAAACATAATAACCACTTCTCATCTTGATATACACTGCCAAGACAGTGGAAAGAGCTCTCAGCTTAAAAGACCCTGTTCCTGATTTCAAAGATACTGAAAATCTTGTCTTACCAATGGAGAATTCAAGTCAAAAGTAAACCTGAAAAGCTGGTAAATGTTGGCATGTGTGAGCAGCTCTCTGTAGAGACAAGCTGGCTTAGAAAGCCCAGCAGAATTGGGCCATTTTTTCCAGAAAAATGC
This sequence comes from Motacilla alba alba, assembly GCF_015832195.1. Classification (NCBI taxonomy): domain Eukaryota; kingdom Metazoa; phylum Chordata; class Aves; order Passeriformes; family Motacillidae; genus Motacilla; species Motacilla alba. The sequence continues at coordinate 113,064,390 of NC_052017.1, forward strand.
AAAGTTAAATATGTGCACAATATAGTATTCATATTCTTCTCCTGGAAACCTTGCTTCTAAAGACTTTTAAAGTAACTTAATTGAATGAATGATCTTGAGGCTTTTTCGCATTGTCCCAGAGGAAGCAGGAAAAGAATCTCTTGAGTCTGTTGCTTTCCAGTATGTGTCAAGATGATCACAAATGCTCATAAGGCTGCTGCCTGGGTCTGAGTGTTTTTACTTTGGAAAAGGCACCAAGACATGAAGACTAAAACCCTGGTAAGATGTACTCTGAGACAGAGGACAGTAATGAGGTTCAGTTGGTAGGGTTCATTCAGCACTTTATTGGAATACTTGTGGTAAGGTAAATTCAGACAGGCTTGTATGAAATAATGTGTTTCGGAAGAGAAAATTGCACCAGCTCACTCAACTGCCTGAGTTCTTCATATTTTTAGCAAATGATGGTCACATTAGTCACCACAAAAACTTTTGAAGTTTATTTGGAAAATACTTCAGCTTTCAAGATTCAGTGAAAGTCAAGAATACTGATGTGTCTGTGTGCGTGGATTTTATTTGGAAGAGGGAAGAGTTTGTCAGTGGCTTCTGGAATAGACAGGCAAATTAGACAGTCTAATCAATGGGGCAGTCCTTGGTGTATGCTCTGTATGCACCAGCTGGGTACTCTAGCAGTTTAAATATTTGTATCATAAAATAAATGAAACGAGAAACCAAAATGTTCATCAGTGAAATGAAAATTTCATGCTTCTAAGTCCAGAATAAATAATAATTTAATAAAATTTGGTTTAGTTATACTTATTTTCACAAAGTTTTCTGGTCTGGAATATGTAGGATAAATGAAATTTCTGGGAAAAAAAAACAAAACAAAACTAAACAAAAACAAAACCAAAAACACCTAAAAAAGCACCAAAAAAAGCACCCCCCCCAAAAAAAAACCAAAAAACAAACCAAACCGAAAAAACCCCAATCAAACCAAGAAACACTAGCAAGCTAAAAAAATAACTAAACATCTTTAAAATACTTTTCTTTTTCCTGAAGAAAAGTATGTAAGAGTATAGTCTGGAAATTATTTTAAGAACTTGGTGAATAAATAGATCTGAATCATAAATCTACCTGCTGGTGCCACTAAAATCTGAACACATGGAAAAGCTACATGATATATGCAAGTGCAAAAAAACAGTGGGATATCTCATGCTTTTTCTGTAAGCCAAACATGGAATATAGTCTCTGATATGTTTTTTTGACCCCACAAGCTAGAATAGTTTAACTTCTGCCTTAGAATTGAAGGCAATAGTTGAAAATGTGAACTTGACATTTTAAATAGTAGAGGCAGCTGCTGAACATAGCCCTTGACTGTATTTTCTTGCCTGCAGATGGAGTGTGTAAGTTCCCGGGTTATAAAAGAACAAAATAGAGGTGCACTAGTTCAAACAACATTTTTATTACTGCTACCTGAATTTTCAGTCTCACCATGTATTGCCTGGAGGAGGTTGTGGAGTGCAAGGGAGCAACACTCCAGTAATGTCCCTAATCCACTGCCTCTGTAGCTGATATATTTCTGTTATAAACTGAAAAATATACAAGTGATGCTGGTCTTTTGAACCATCAAGATTATTGACAGCACTAGACCTTCATGCTGACTGTAAGACTAATCAAATGCATTATGAAGAAGTCACATCATTATAATGGTATTTGAGGAAAAATTCAAGATATTAATAGTGGTTACAAACTAGGAAAGTGTGATTTAAAAGATCATAGATTGATTCCCCACTGAGATATAAAGGTGGTCAATGTATGCTAATGATCACCAAAATAGAACTTTGGACTTAATTTGGGCTTAGTGATGTCACCTTAGGACCTGGTTATACAGAAAGTATGGGGCAGAGGACAAAGGCAAGCTTGCACTCATGAGAAATAATTTAGAAATAGAAAAATAAGCATAAAATAGGAGAGTGGGATTTAATACTACTTCTGCCCTAGACTTCTGCAAGTCTAGGTCAAATATTGGTATAATTGCACTGATATGGATAGAGCTGCTAGAGATATAATAAATCTTTGCATAATAAAGAAAATCAGTCAGATTTTTTGCCTATTATTTTGCACACAGATAACCTGTGTCCATTTTTGTCAAATAAAGCAAAACTTAAGCAAAACTTCTTTGGAGGAGATACTGATACTTCTGTAGTTCCTGATTATGTCAGTTTAAGGGTACTTTACCTCTAAATGCATTAGCCATACAATGCATCAATAGATTTTTTTCTCTGGTTGCCACAGTTTGGGTCTGGTTTATATGGCCTAGAAAAGCCCATGCTACGGAGAAAAAGAAAGGGGATGTAGCTGCTGGAAATTCCTGACAAATCTACTCTGGATATAGCTGAATTCTCTTAATTTTCATGAGTGATTGCATTTTAGAAAAGCATTGCTCGTTTTGGTTCTGTACCTTCATTGCCTGCAATTTTAAGAAAGGTTTTAATGAAATATAGTAATTCAAGAGTACTGCATTCAGGAAAAACATGGGAATTAGCCTGTCCAAATTAATTAATGAATTTTAAGTAAGCCTTTTTAATATACAGAGGAACCTATGTATTTTCTCAGTCTGTTCACTCCTAAAGGTACAATATCAAGTATTGAAGCATCTTACCTCCATTTATGTCAGACGTTGTAATTTAGCTGTCAGGAATCCTAGATTGCCCCTATAATTGCTTTCAGCACTTCTGTTAATGCACAGTCATTCTTGAAAGGTACACAATTACAGGATTTTTTTCTATCCTTTGAAATGGAGGGCTGAAGAGTTTCTGTCTGTAGTTATGCTGCTATAATTCCTCCTGTATCTGGCACTGTTGAGGCCACACCTCAAACCCTGTGTTCAGAAAGTACAAGAAAGAAGGGGAGGTATAGATTGGATATAAGAAAAATTTCTTCACTAAAAAGGTTGTCAAGCATTTGATCTGGCTGCCCAGGGAAGTGGAAGAATCACCATCCCTGGCAGTATTTAAAAAACACATCTTGGGGAGATGCTGGGGTAATGGACTTGGCAGTGCTGGGTTAATGATTGCACTTGATGATTTTAGCGGTCTTTTCCTAAGACAAAACATTTCAAAGAATTTTACTACGTAGAGCCTCATTTGTTATGTGAAAGAAGCTGAAAAAGTAATTTTTCAAGATTTCATTGCATTTAAGACAAACAGTAACAAATTATTTTGTTTATGCATACTGCAGTGCTCAAGTCAGTACCTTGCCCACTTCCCAGTTTAAGCTTTGCAAGACTAATTTTTCAGGCTCTTTCCTATTTGTTGGCATCTCAAAGAGGGTAGTAATTGATTACTGCATTGCAAGCCTTTTCAAGAGCAGGATATTAGTTTCACTACCTGTTCTGAGTGAATATGAGCTAACATCAAGTATTAACACAAAGTTTCAAAACCAGAATATTTTTATGTATTTGTGTGTCTATGTGCATCTAGTGTGTTCTCTTCTGTGTTGTCTACTTATAAAAAAGCAGAACAGGTCTGCTTTCACAACTTAAATATTCAAATTAATGTTGGAAGAATAAATATTTAAATGTTCAATATCTGTCCAGTTTCCATGTAGCTCTGATTTTAGAATTGTAGTCCACAACTATCTTGCTTTGTATCATATTCCCAGATTTTGCTAAGAATATAAGTGGAATGAGTATCATGATGTATATGTAGTGAACAGTATTGTTTTAATTTATAAGCCACTGCCAAAGCCTAAAAAGATATTTAGGATAAAATCTCTGGATTCAAGATGTAACTTAGCATTTTTGAATATAGAGGCCTTTTTTCAGTGTGTGCATTAACAGTCAGTTTTACTGGGAAGAGGCCAAATTTATTTGCTGCAGCCAAGGGGTAAGGTGGGTTTGGATTTATGAAAAGAAAACAGAGAAAAAGGAAGTCTTTTACTGTTCATAGCTAATGAATTTCTCTGGTGCAAATTCAATATTAAGTGCAGATTGCAGCTGCAATGGTTCTTGGGGGAATTCAAGAGGATATTGTATCTTATGGGGGATGCTAATTTAAAAGAATGTCTGGTCAGGATGCATTTAATAACCATTGGAAACTGTAGTGTACATTAAAAGGCAAGAGAGATAATAGTGCCTAATGTGCTACAGGTAGCAGTCTTCACTAGGAAGTATCTGTGATTGCCATGAATGGAATGGACACGTGCAATTTTGATTTATAATCGGTATCTACTGTGAAGTAATTATTTTCTTTGTCAAATTTGAAATGGTAGGAGCCTTACTTGCATCTAGCTCTTTCGGAAGAACTAGAACAGTCCTCTGCTAACTCATTAATTTGCTGAGTAGAAAATGAGCTTTAAAAGAGTTCAAAACAGAGGAACAAGGTGGGCTGAAGTCCTCAGTCATTTTTCTTCTGCTTTGTTTCATTTAACTGGTAATTGTATTTCTGTGCATAAATTTATCTATCAAGCATGGTACATAGGCATTCTGTGAGTGTGTTTGTTCATACACGTGTTTGTGTATAAGGGTACGTGTGAGACAGGGAAGCCTTTTTAGCTCTAAAAAGAAGTGAGCTTCATGTTGCTTACTCTGATTCTTTTCCTCTTTTAAATATGCCAGGTTTTCGTTTGCCATTCTAGATGCCTCAAGATGGGTGGTGTTCTGAGGAAAGAGTGGGAGAGAAAAGAGGGGTTTGGGAGGATGGGCTGGTGTTGACAACTTGCTAATGAAATTTCGGCTTTAAAACTCATCAAGCATTTCTGTGAGATAGTCTTCTGAAAAAAAAAAAAAGAAGTTTCTCTTAGCATGACATTTTAAATATAATATCTTTCACTTATAGAGCACCTGTTTTCCCAGGAAGCTAGTATTTTGCAGATTCTAATTTAATTAGTCTCTGAATATACCTACAATGTTACTGAACAGTACCATTCCCACATAGACATGATGAGAGAGGTAGAAGGAGATAAGGCTACTGCATTGAACTAGACTTAATGACACATCTTGTGTCACCTTATACACAGGAGAATTCTTGGGATGAAATGCATACTGAGGAGGTATCTGAAATTTCATCTGCTTTTTAATACATAGTGGATGCTGAAAATTAACTGCTGGTTCTTGTAATTGTCTAAAACCTGTAGAAATAGTAACTGGACCAATGTAAAGTGTGGTGGGTGGAGTACAACTCAGGGAATGCATGGGCTTCCTGCAGGTTCTCCCCAGCCTGAGGGATCCCAGCCCCAGTCTCACACCTCCTGGGAGTTACTAGACAGAAGACTGAGCTCATAGACAGCACTGGGCCTGTATCAGAGTAACAGGCATGTAAATTGTGGTATATCCTGTATGGATGGACAAGGGCAAGGAGAAGATTTGGAGCTATGCAGCTGGGACAGAGTGGTGGTAGCTCTGGGCATTCGCATTGTTTTGGTGTTCCTATTGGGTGAAACTAGAGATATCATTGGTTGTTTTTTATTCAGAGGAGTAGTCAAGATTTTCATCAGTCTTCAGCTAAAGGTGTTTAAATTGAGTTGCATTCAACTCTATGAGCACACCTGCTTTTTGTGTACCTCTGCCTTCTCTTTTATATTGAATATGTTGTTAGCCTAGCTCCATGTAAGTGATTCTGCAAGCTTATGAGGAATATACAGAATGAGAATTAGGAGTGGATTTTTCTCACTGCTGAAGCCAATCTTTAGAGCATTTCCTCCCTCCTGCTTGAAGTGTTTCCCTTTGTCATCAGGATAGAGTTCAAATCAAGCCAGGAAGATAGAGATGGATGAAACCACAGAGGTTTGGCTTGGAACAGCAGTCCAAATGTGAAAAGCTTAACAGGAGCTTAGTCAAATTCCTCAGCTCATTAAAATTAATTTGGAGATCACAAGAGGATCATCAGTCTTCTTTATGACTTCTGGCATTCCCTGTGTCTAGTTAAGGTCCACCCGTTGGAAACATAGACCAGATTCCCAGACTGCTGAAATTTTTTTCATCAGCTTCCAGGCCTGCTTGATATACCAGAGTGCCAGAGTGTGGGAAAAAAAATGTTGAGACAGCTAAATGAAGGGATTTGGACTGGCTTATTCAGGCCAGCTTTTCTGTTTGTTTGTTTGTTTGTTTATTTGCTTTTCATTTTGAATAGCAGAGACTAAGTTCACTTCCTTTTAATCTACTCTTCTTTTAGACAAAGTAGCCGAAGCCTACCTATGGCAACTTAATGCTAAATGCCAGATTCACCCCTGTGGGCAGTGAGGTGCAGCAGAAACATTCAGAGCCAGACAGTGGATCACAGCATGAGAAAGGTACCACGAACTCTGTTCAGTCCAGGCAAGTAGCACATGAGCCTGGGGACCACAGGGAGGGAAATGCACTCTGCAAGGTGGACTGGCATGAGAAACAGCCTGGGGCCTGTTTTTTGCCTTTGTCTGAACTTCCTGAATTTACCTTTTGGTGGATTTAGGAGAGAGAGCTTTGATTGATGTCAGGTCAGTTCTATGGCTTCATTTACCTTGAAGAGTTTTGTTGAAGATTGGGGAAAAAAAAAAGTCAGGACACAAGCGTGCAGAATCCTTTAGACGGTCCAGTAGATGTATAATAGCATGGTAATGGCATGGCAGTGTGTATGCATGGCACATGTTCACACATATATGTGTATGCCTGTATATACAATCCTGAGTCTGTCCCATTATATCAAACTGTCTCAATATTTAAAGAAAATTAGAGGTCTCAGTCCTGGTGATTTCAGTAAAACTTGGGCTTCTGCCAGTGCTTTCTGGGAAGTGGGATGTTTCAGTGTTCAGTGATGATGTAGCTATAATGTGCTTCTAACTTAAGGTAATCTGGAGCCAGGTTTAATCAGATACACTTTAGTGAATGGAATACACTTTCCAAATTATTAAATTCTGGTTGGACCACTCAGTGTAAGATAAGAAAATCAGAGCAGATGCTACTAATGCAAAGGTGGGAGTTGAGGGCGGAGACTGCCAAGAAGCAGTAAATGTGTTTTGCAGAAAACCCACTGATTCTTTGTCAGTAGCGTTTTCTTTGCTTGCCATCTCTCACAACTAATTTTCCCCTAGGATATTGTAAGGTCACATTGACCTGTATGTTCAAATCATGTGGTCAGGAAAGAAAAAAAGAAGATAAAAACACATTTGTGAAAATATCTAAATAGTTGGTACAAAAAGAACAGGTTTTCTGCAGTCTTTTTAAAACTTAATTTTAAAAGCAAATTAAAAGAGTGAATGATGGTCTTTATCTTGACCTAGAGTCTCAGTGCTTCACAAGTATATCATGCCAGTCTGCAGCTTGGTTTAGAACTTGCACAACAGTATAGAAGAAAAAAAATCACAAATCCTTAGAGACAGCACTGATCATCACTGTATTTTACAAGGAAAATAAGTATTCTTTTGTGGAGCTCTTTTTGGTCTTTTTGCTTTCATGCCCATTTTGACAAGGACAAGATGGAAAAACAGAATGTTAGAAGAAAACCATTCATAAATATATCCCAAAACCAGAATGTTTTTATCTTCCTTTCAAGTCATTTATACCACAAAATAAGAGTTTTAATTCTTCAGTTAAAAAAAAAAAATGCCGTGCACTGAATTAATCAATTCAGCAGAGACCTTTATTACCTTTATGTGCCTGGTATAAGTTAGTTAATAAGCAGATGGGGCTCTCTACAGCACAGTTAGCCATATTTGACCAACATGTCAGCTCAAATGCATTTAGTCACCTGTGTTTCAAATGTCAGCAAAAGATAGGGGGTTTCTAAGAAGAAAGAGAAGTGAAGTATTCCCTGGGGAAATATGGCAAGGAAAAACTGCATCCTAGGACCCACCAAGGTCTTTCCAATAACTGAAGATGCCCTGCCATGGCACTGGGACTCCATACAAGTGCTGGTTCCACTTGGTTCCACCCTCCTCCTCCCTTTGACCATGGCTTGTTGTTCTCTTGCCTCTCCCTGTGATTCCAGGACACTGTAATCCTCATGAAGCCATTTCAGCCTGCTAAGATGACAGAAAAGAAGCCCAAATTAAATTAGAAAAACAGGGATAGTGGTGACCTGCCTGACATGTGGAGATGGCTTAGCTCAGGTTCAGCCATGTTCTGGGGCTGCCATGAAGGAAGCTGGCATGTTGGTTTGCACAGCCAGGATTCGTGGATGGTAGACATCAACAGACAGATCAATGCAGGTGTCCCTGCAACCATGGCTTTAATTGCTTTTTTTGAAATGGCCTTCAAAGCACAGGATCACCTTTGCTACATATCTTTGTAGGTGCAAACACAATTAATGTGACCAGAGAAATGGAGGACAGTAGCAGGAAGCCTTACAGGTCATTATAGTTGTCTTTTTACATGAAGAGATGCTTTAAGAAAGCAGAGAAATCCTGCCAGAAGCAAACATGTCAAAGCCCCTAGAAAAACAGTGGAAACAAGCATGTCTGGAACTGAGACAATTGTCTTTAAAAAGTGCTTCACTTCCTTTGAGTGTTTTTTTTCAAAGACCAGTTCTCAAACTTAATTAGTATTCCTAAGACATAAAAGACCTTCTCTGACATGAAAAATGGTAAAAGACATGTAGAAAGCAAATGTGGTACCTTAGCTACCTGTTGGGGGTGACATTTTAAATACAGAAAATAAAGCTGACAGAATTATAGTGACCTTTCAGCCTGAACAAATAAAATAACATCTGCCAAAACTAAATGGCTGCCTCTAGCTGTAGGAAATGATACGCATCTTTGAACACTAATACACAGGCCTTTGGTATAGTTAGCTTTAGTAACGCTTACTAGGCCTTAGAAATCTCTTTTGCTGCAGAGCAGGGAAGTCTTAAAATCCCAAAAATGTGGTGCAAGTGCCAAGGGACTCACAGGGACTGGCCATGGCTGTGGGTGTGGCGAAACCATCTTCGTGGTCTTTCACCCTTTTAATCCCTCATAACTCCCTTGTTTTCTTCAGAGGACCCAGAAGGAGCTGTTCATCGCATCACTGTATGTTTTCTTTACATTCTCTATACGTGCACAATTCTGTGTATAGAAGCAGTCGTATGAGTTACATTACCTCTTTTTGAATTTCCTCTGGAAACCAAGGACATATGTGTGGCCTGGGAGCCAGCAGCAATCAGGCAGATTGCTGTTAGAAAGGAAACTGGTAGGTCTAAAAAAGGAAAGCTTCTCTTTAAAATAATTTGCATAGGAAAATAAAAAAAGAAAGTAATTGCAAAAATTACTTTTTCCTGCTTTCCCAAGCTCTTTTGGCTTCTGGTCTCATCTTTACCAGCAGATAAAGCAAGTTCTTAATTGTGCTTTTGAAAAGCTGAGAAGAGCAGTTTGTAGTTTTTAATGCCTCCTTTATCAGGCACATTTACATCCCTCTCCACCTTCACCTCAAATACTCCTTAAATTCAGAGTGATCTCAAATGTGGGAAAGCCAGTTCTGCATTGGATAACTGGGATACGCAGAGGAAGAAAATGTCAGGGAGACAGTGGAATTTTACCTAGCTAACTTAGAAGGCAAGCAGGTCTCATGAGTTGCAACTGCATTTAGCCAAAACCACTGAATTTCTTAATGGTTTCCAGAGGTTAAAGGAAGTTCATGCAGTTTGCTGTCTGTATTAATATGAATGGTTTCCAATTTAAGCAAATAATGCTAAGCAGACATAATTAATATTATTATTAATGATATTATTATTACTGTTATGTATTACTTCAGTTGCACTTAGTATTCTGAGAGAATTTTTATTCATTATGCGAAGATCTAGGAAGACATGTCTCATATTTTCCTTGAAAAAGTCATAAAGTAAAGTCTAGGCTGAGAATCAGACTTCCAGTATGTGGCATTTTGGAAATGAGGTGTCAGTCTAAATAAGGAATTTTATCACTGGCATCTGTCATATGTCTGAGGGATTTGCAGTGGTGGGCATGGATAGTTAAAAGATCTATCTGCTTCTTAAACATACTTTTTAAATTTTTTGTTTATTTGTAAGCTTTCGTTTTCAGCAATGCTGTACTTACAAATGTGACCAGCAGTCTTGCCATACCAATCTCATCTTAGTTTTTATGGAAACCTTCTATGGTGAAATGACTGGCCTAGAACGTGAGTGGAGAACAGTGAATCTTTTCTAAATAGACTTGAGCAGGGCTTTAAACACTGTCTTCATATGATCTTTGTAGAGAAGCTGGTGAAGTGTGGCCTGAAGTAAGTGAAGCTGGCAAGGTGGATTGAAAACTAACCAAACAGCTGATCTCAAAGAGCTCTGACAGCAGTGTGAAATCTATTTGGAGCCCAGCAACTAGCAGTGAACCCAAGGGGTCAGTGCCGGCTCTGCTGCTGTTCAGAATCTTGAGAAGTATTACATGATCTGGATGTAATCCAGGCACAGTGTGTCCTCAGCAAGTTTGCTAATGTCACAAACCTGGGAGGGACAGCTGATACACCAGAGTGTCCTCTACAGGTTGGAGAAATGGAACCTCATGAAATTCAAAAAGGAGAGTGCAAAGTCCTGCAGCTGGGGAGGAACAACCCCGTGCATCAGTAAATTACTGGGGAATGTACTCTGCTGGAGTAGATCCTCTGCTGGAAGGCAGCTTGTCAGAAAAGAGCCTGTGGGTCCTGACTGGCACCAAGTTGAGTGTCAGCAAAGAAGGCCAATGGTGTCCCATGCAGCATCAGACAAAGTGCTGCCTGATGGTTGAGGGAGGTGATCCTGCTCCTCTACTCGGCACTGCTGAGGCCATGCCTGGAGCGCTGTGTCCTGTTGTGGTCTCCCCAGTACAAGAGAGGTGTAGAGTACTGGACAGAGTCTGACACTGGGCCACAAAAATACCTAAGGGACAGGAGCATTCTCCTTCTGAGAAAAGGCTGGACTGCTTAGCACAAAGAGATGGCTCAGGGACCATCTCACATCCCTGGAAGGAGGGTGCAAAGAGGGCAAAGTCAGGCTCTGGAATGTTGTGGAGTCTCTGTCTTTGAAGATGTCCAAAGATCTCTTTGGACATGCTCTTAGCAACCTGCTCTAGGTGATAGCTGATAGCTCTCCTTGATCAGACAACCTCCAGAGACCCCTTCCAACCTCAGCTACTCTGTGATTAAGATTGCAATGGAAGGGTGAAGCAGATCACACCAAGTTTGCCAGTTTGAATGGATATACCATGGGCAAAGTACGGATTGGATATCCTTTATAGCTCTTTTAACCTTCATTGAGTTTAGGAGAATTAGAACTGGGGGATGTTTTCTGCAGGGTGCAAAGGGGTAGTGCCAGATGCTTTGTGGAGCACAAGTGTTCTCTCTAGAAGTCCCAAAAGAGCCTTCCAGCTCTGGCATATCCCTGCTCACCCAGGTGAGAAGCAGATGGCCTGGTTGTTCCTGGCAAGTCCCTGTCCAGTTTGACCACCTTGAAAGCACTCCCATTCTACACCAGACTCTTAACTTCAGCAATTTTCATTGTGATGATAGTGAATTCAGACATGATACTGAAAGTGCTGCTCTTGTTTATACATGCACATATGTCCATTTGGGACTTACAAGACACAGATTTTAGGTTTGATTAGTTGTATTTGTAGCATTTCAACAGTATGGTCTCCCAAGTTTTACAAGTCTTCTATCAGATATTATATCCTTCTCTGCTGGAATTAGATGCCTAAACTGCGGGGAAGTTACAGATTATACATATGCATATATATGCAAATCTGGTTGTGTTTTGCACTGCAAAACTGATCTTACATCCAGCTAAAAATAGTATTAAAAAATGTTCATAGACCAAACCTCAGCTGAACCTTTCTTCTATTCCTGCCATAGCAAAAAAAAAAAAAAATCTTAGTTCTTGTTTCATGCCTGTGTTATCTCTGCCTTCTTTTCTGAATAAGTTTTTAAACAAAATGGCTGGTGAATTCAGACTCGGTCTCAGCACATATAAATTCATGCCCTTTGATACAAGCCATTCCTTGAAGCATTTTTCTTGAAGACACTTTACTATTCTTCTGTGCTTCTTGGACTTTATGCTATTTTTTAAGAGGGAGCTAATATTAGAATACAGAAGTTTAGTTAGACTGAAAACTGTAGATCTCTAATGACCATGGTTTGCTTTCAAGTCCTAAATGTAATTGCTGTTCTTGCCAGCTCATGTTATTTTCTCCATTGGCTTGTATGCTGCCAGCATGTCACCTCTTATATCCCTTCTTCTTTTTCTACAACATATTGATAAGGGCCAATCTAGGAGGTTGTAAACTCACAGAATTCCCTCTAGATTCCTCGGAGTGTTTTTTCTAGCAGACACCCTTTGGACTTGACCTATGAGAATTGACAAAAGGCTAACATGAAAATGCTGTCATTTGCCCTAGAGCTTTCTCACGAGGCAAAACCCAGGCCAGAAATTTTATTCCTAAGATTTCTGAACACTCGATTTGCAAAGCATGCAGATATAGTGCATGGTGAGGTGCTCAGCTTAGTATTCAAGACCATTTCTTTGTGAGATGCTTTTCAGCCCTACTAATGCTATTTGCTGGGAAATTTCTTTTTGAATTGATTCTTATATAAAATTCTTCAGGCAGGCAACATTTAAAGAACATTCTCTATTAGTCCAGACAACTGATAAGCACCAAGAGGAAGTTAGCTTGAATTCCTGTTAAATAACACTGCCAGCAATTTGAATATCACATAAAGATCACACGAGCACTGCCCATGTATATCTTAATGAGTGACTAATCCCACATTATTTCCTGAGTGTTTATAGATTGCTCCATCCAAACAATGACCATTCAATTTATTAGGAGTTTTCTGCTGCAGGATTAGCTAATGGCTTCTCCTGAATACTTCAAAAGAAAAAGCTGAAGCAGAGACTGCTATATAAATAGGATGGATAAAAAGTTACTTACAGCGAGATATTTCCAAACAGAATTCTCAGTTGTGTGTTTTCTCTGAGCCAGAAAGAGCAAGCAGGTCCTATAAAAGCTCTTATAAGCAATTTGGAAGGTTTTTTGGAGGAAGGAAAGGGAAGGTTGGCAATAGTTCAGTTTTACTGGTTAGTGGAGGCAGCTAGCTCCTGCTATTTCACAGTGTGAAATTACATGCTAGGCCCCCAGAGTGACACAACCCAGATCCATCCTGGCGCACACCAGTGGTCATGAAAGAAAGATGTTTATATGGAAGGAAACACATTACATTTTGTCTGTGGGGATAAAATATAGCATCAACCCTAGCCATTCTGACTCTCTAGTGTTTGTACTATTGCTTCTCTTCACTTTTGCAAGAGATAGTGCAGGCATCTCCACAGCTTTAAAAATGCAATTTTTTTTCCTTTGCTAGATCAAAGAAACTACAATTGTCTTCTCTTGTTCTGTGAAAGTTGTCACTGGAAAATTGCATAATCAGCAGGCAGATTAGTCTACTTAGTTTATCAAAGGCATCAGGGAAAGTGAAAGTGCATCAGGGAAAGTGAAAAACAACGTGGGTTCTTGTGAATGGGCATGCAAAGGTATTCCCTCTTCCAGATGGTGAGTTTGACCATGAGGTTGAGAATTTGAACAGTGAAGGGTTCCCTTACAGAGCAATTGTGACTGGCACAGGAGTGCCAGTATTTAGCTCACCAGCTTCTTTGCTGCTCCACCTCTGTGTTGAACCCTCCCTTGTGAACTGTTGAGATCAAAAAATAGCCCATGTCCCCGTGGATCTGGGCTGAGAGACGGATGCTGGGAGAAACTCAGCTGTCCCAGAGGGGCCTGGGCAGCTCCCTGTGTGCAGTGTGAATGATAAACACTGGTACCCAGGGGAAGAGCCTATCTCCAGACTGCAAAGTCTCCAGCCACAGAACACAGGTTTGCAGAGTGTGCTCCCGTGAAAACAGTGGTAAGATAGGCAAAGGGTCTTAATACCTTTTACTAGTCTTATCCTTTTGTGTTGATGGGAAGCTGCCCGGCTGCTTCTCCAGAGATCTGACATGTACACCTGGTACCCCAAGCTGAGAAGCCAGAAACACTTCTCTCCATCTGTGCCCACTCTTACCTCCACAAGCAGTCCCTTCTTCCAATGCAATCAAATAGGTGATTGGGACACAGGTGCATCTTCCTTGACTGTTTCACATGGCAGGTCTCAGGACCATTTCCAAGGGCTATCATCATAAGTCTGTCAGAGCTGGGAGGGAACAGGGAAACAATTAAATTCCGGCTGCAGCCCCAGGGGCTGGTGAAGTGAGGATGCCTATGATAATGATTATATTCCTGTGACAGCTGCATGGTACAGATCCTTGGCCATGACTAATTGCCTTTCCAGGGAATGCCTGGAGCTCCTTGGGGGATTCTGTGCTTTTCTGATCCCTGATTCTTCTTGATATCTCCCAACTGAGACAGAGACAAACCAGGATTCACTTCTTGGGGTCCTTTAGGATGACTAAGAGGCAGACAGGGTTAGAAGAAAATGAAAAATATGACATGAGGAGGAAGGGAGGAGAAGGGAAGAAAGAAAATCATTTTAAACCACTATTGGTTGGGAATCTCAGCTCTTCTTCATAGGACAGATGTAGCCTTCCACTCAGTCACCCCCAAAACCATGTAAGGCTGCAGGGATGAAACCAAAGGGAGATAGTTGCAGAGCAGGCTGTGAACTAGGATTTTAACAGATCTCTTTAGAGTGCCCTGACATTTACCAGCAGAACCATGTTTTCCTAACAGCTTCAGTGGACTATTGCTTCAGGAAGCCTGTAAGGACCCTTTTGACAAAGCAGGAAAGCCCTCAGTTTCTCAGAGGACACAGAGCAGGGCAGATATCTAATCTCTCGGGAAGCTGCTTGCCCTTAGGGGTCTGATCTCACATGGACATCATTCCCAGGGCTGCAGCCTTGATAATATATAAGAAACTCCAGTGTTTCCTGCAAGTGGAAACCAAGGGAGCCTCTGAGAACCTCTGAGGTCCAAAGCAATTTCATCAGCTTTTGATGAAACAGTGCCTGTAGTTAAAGAGCACACAGGTGTGCAATGCCATGCAGGAAATGACAGTGCAGTAAAACTTCTTAGTTGTGCTGCTGAACATGTCTAAATGGCCTTGTCCCATGATTGAAACAGGAAAGGCAGCTGTTACGTAGCACCAATGGCAATGCCTGGTGAAGGAGCTGTGAAAAACAAAGCTATACACATCTGCAGCAGACTGTGAATTTTTTTATTATTTCACTTCTGCATTCTCCTTTTCAATTCTAGTTAATAGTGCAAAGAAAATGCACCGATGTTTACTCCTGAGAAGTATCTGGGCAGCATGTAGAGGAGCTGTGGCCAGTGGCTGTGTAATACTTCCTGACAAGGTTCTGCCATCCCTATCACTGGCAGTACCACCATCAGCTGCCTGTCCGATGGGTCCATGGCCACCAAGCTCTATCTGCCCCCTGCCCTTGGTCCCCAGCACTGTACAAGGGGAAAGCTGACCCAGGGATGAGCACCACAGGCATGGCTGGGGCAGCCTTAGCAGCACAGGACTTCACAGACTGGTTGGGATGCAACAGAGTCTCAAGGCTGATAGGAAGCCCTGTGAAGCAAGTGCATTCTGGGAATATCACAGTTTTGAGACGAGAAACATGGAGATGATTAAACTAAACAAATGGCAGGGGTACTTCCATCTGATCTGGCAGCATGCTGGGGGATGCATCACCTCATTGTGTGCAGAGGTAAAGGGTTTGCTGCCTGCCTCACCTGAGTCTGCAGGGTACAGAGAAAAGGAAGGGACAGAAAATTGCTGTAAAGCTAGAGGGGTCCTGGCAGAGGACAGCCCAGCATCCGTGCTGCTCAGTGCAAGCATCCAGGCTGCACCTCATTCCAATACAAGGAGATTTGTTTCCTGGAGGTTTGTCACCTCACTCATGGTAGAATCCCACAGTGGGCTGAGCAGTGGGGCTGAGCAGCTGTACCCCAGGGGTGAGGACAGTTAGTAGGGGAGCAGGCTGCATCAGAGATTTCTTTAGACCAGCCTGCCTTCTCCTCATTAAACCTGGACCTAGTCCAACTTAGTCCTGCCATCTCCCTCCATCACTGGTTCACAAACTGGAGGTCTGCAGTTTGCACATGGCAGGGAAGGAAGGAAAGTGCTGGGTATGACTGGCTACAGCTGGGGAATTCGTAAAGTAGCTAAATTCAGATGGCTATAAAAATTTAGATGACTATAAAATGCTGCTGTAATACGACTCATGGCCATTTGAGAAGGACCACCCAGTCATAGAAGATGCTGGGGAATGCTTTATAGGTCATAATGAAACAGATGTAATCATTTTGTTTATGCTCATAAAGTGCCTTGCTTTATGTCACAGGAAGTAAAGCAGTTATTTTTCTGATATCTTAAATACTGCAAAGTAAAATTAAATAGAAGGAGTTGGATTTGGTTTTTATCTTTGTAGGGTATGCATATTCTAGAAATCAGCCTTTTAATGTCTCTTATGATGAAATATTCCCCAGAGGGATCTGTCCTCACATGGATATCATCTCAGTAGCACAGATGAGGATGCTGCACTCATAATTTAAAGTAAATTAAGTCCAGACTTTTGACTGCTGGTAAATTGCCAGAACCATGCTTAGTTGGACAAGTTTTTGTCACTGCTGTTCTCCAGAATCTATTTCACTTTTCTTTTGCACATTAAACCTTAATGGTTGCATCAAAAATAATTTGATTAGAAAATTAGAAGTTGGCTGGTTTTCCTTCGTAGAATAAGGAATCAAAACTGAAGGGATTTGTTTGTTTCTTCAGAACAAAAAGAATAAGCACTAGCATGTACTGCTAATGCAGTAAATACTCCTAAAGAAACTTTTTTTATTTAAGTATTCAGGCACACGTAATAAAAAGGCACATAAGAAGTAAAATAGAACAATCTGTTGTTATTTAACATGGCAAATACTGTTGAGATACAAACACAGTTAAGTTTTCTCTGGTAACTAAGCAACAGAAGAAAATACCACTTATCTGAATTGCTGTTTATTCTACTGATTTTTAGCTCTGCAGTAGTGATTTTCATCCTTTGCACCTCAAACACAGAAAGAACAACTGTTTATTGTATGGCCAAATTGTTTAATATAGTGTTAGATGTAGGGGCAAATTAGGCATCAGAATAAATGTCTAGGACTGCTCCAACTAGCCATTAATGACTTTTGGTCTTCTCACAAGTTCTTCACTGGATTATGCAACATAAGCAGGCATCCTCTACAGGCTTAAGCAGTTGCAATAAAATGGACTACATGAGGCATGAAATCAGAATAATTTCATTTTTCCAAAGAATGCAAATGGTCTCTTATTCATGTGTAGCATCCTAAGGACTTCTTAGATAAAACACATGGTAACAATGTAGTCTTTGCCACTTCTAAATTGAAGAATTTTTTTCTAGAGCCGTATATATTATCATCAGATGGATAATTTCATTATGGTGAAAATCTGTACAAGTGCTCAGAGCCATAGTCAGACTGGACTCACATATGGCTCTGAGCTTGCATACGCACATACTTGTTGTGCACACTGTCTAAATGAGCAGCAGATGAACATAACTTTTCCAAATCTCAAAAATCTAAATTTATAGCTAAAGATTTGCAAAAGTTATGGGTCTATAAGAATGGAGGTAAAATCAAATAGCAAAGTTTGGGGTGAGAATCTCAGAGGAGCCACCACATCCCAGATGGTGCCACTGCCAGTGTTAAATCACTGCCAAAAGAATCTTCAGTTTCAATGATACCAGGATATTCACCAAAGATCTTTTATAAAGAGTAGATGAATTGTAGGCTGTTGGAAATCCTTAGCACAGGCACCAGTGGCACCTAAACACTCTTCCAGAATAACTGACTCTGAGGATTTGTCTCCTATTTGGTAGGTATTCTGGGGGCCTCCTTGCCTGCCTTGTACTGGAGCAAGACCTGGGGAGAAGTTGTTAAGAGTAAGATAGAAAGGAGTTAGAATTTTCTTCACACATGAAAAAGCACATCCAATTATGGGCTCTTGAAATATCAGCTGGATTTGAGTGTGCTGACTGAAAGTTACACCTTGCCCCTGCAGAAAGCTATTAGGTTGGTCAGCTACCAACTCCTGAGGAACAAATTCTGTAAGATTATTTTCATTCATCCTAGTTGATCAAGCAGTGGTCGTACAGCATAAATATTTGGTATTATGGTATAATTACACTACCTCATCTCAGTTAAATACACAAGTGGGTATGCTTTAATCATAAGTGAATTGTTACGAGAATTATTTCAAATGTATGTATCTCAGTCTATGCTGACCATCTTCAAGACTGGTATGTGAATCTGGACCAAAATGAGGTCTCTTGATTTTGGAAATACTGGAGAGCCACTGTCCTGTCAGAATTAATGTCTCTTTCCCCATAACCAAAATACATTTTTTCCCCAAATACAAATGTAGGCAATGTTTTATTTCTATTTGTCTTGCATCTTGGACCCTGTTGTGGACATAAGGAGTAGCCTGGTTTTCTGTTTGTCTCTTTTACTCTACTGCCTTCCATCATGAATATAATGGAAAAAGAATGTCACTTGTAGTCTTGTCTCAGATTCACATCCTTAAGGGTTATGCTTTAGCAAGATCTGTATACTGTGCTGTGAGATGCACTGAAATAAATTAAGACAATTAAATGTTGAAAACTTCTCTACTTCCCTCAAAGGTTAAGACATTAAGGCACACATAATGATATATATGTTGCCATCTGATTATCAGTCATATAGCACTTTTCACTCCATTCTATTAATTCTGAATATAAACTTTTTAAAATCATCATTGAGATCCCAAGCAGTGGTCTATCTTCATTAAAAAAAAATAAAAAGTTTTGATATTGCTTTTTCATAGTACATTTCTTAGAATCACAGGCTGGAAGAATGGTTTCGGTTGGAAGGGACCTTGAAGATCATCCAGTTGCAATTCCCTGCCATGGGCAGGGACAGCTTCCACTAGACCAGGTTGCTAAAAGCCCCATCCAGTTTGGCCTTGAATACTTTCAGGGATGGGGCATTGACAACTTCTCTGGGCAACCTCTTCCAATGTCTCACCACCCTTATAATGAATAATTTCTTCCTTATAGCTAATTTACCCTCTTTCAGTCTGAAGCCATAACCTTCAGCCTCCTTCAGGTATTGGTAGCCCACAATAAGATCTCCTTGGAGCCTTCTCCTCCCCGGGCTGAACAACCTCAACTCTCTCAGTCTGAATTCACAGGAGAGGTTTCATAATCCTCTAACTGCAAAATCTCTAAGAAAATCAGTTATGTCTAAGTTCTTCTACACAAACAAGAGAGCCATGAAATTGTAGGGTCTTTTTGTGGAGTGGGTGAAGTGGTGTCTTTTTATGTGGTTTTACTCTTCTAGTGGAATAAGAGACTTTAAGATAAACTTGATTTATTAGACAAAGTAGTTACTTTACTAGATGGCAGTATTATTACCTCACTTCCCATTTCTGCTTATTTTCCCTTTTTTGTCAGGTGCTCTAACTCTCAATTCTTCACTCTTCATCATCTCTTTTCATATCAATTAAATGCTTTTTGGGAACATGGATAGGCAGCTTTTGTATATTTGTAAAGCACCAGCAGAAGACTGTAGTTGACTGAATGCAGTCACAACCAAAAGAACAACATTCACATCTGCCCTTTCAGGTTCATTGACATCAATTTACCTAAGACATTTTGCAATGCAGAACTCTGTACTACTTTTTCCTATATCTTTCTAGAATAACTGTATATAAAGAGTCACAACCTGGATTCACATAAAAATGTGAATTTCTACTGAAACAATACCAGAACACCAAAATAGAAAAACCCTTTAAACCAGGAACTACCTATGACTGTGTCTGTATGGCATTTGCTGACAATAGGCCTCCTGTGAGGGTTTCTGAAGTGGAATTACATAATGCATATATATATAAAATGGAATGTGTCATTGCTGCAGTGTTAAGCTATATTTGGAAGCCACTACAACAAAGCACTTTCTCCCACTTTTTTTCTTCTATATTTCACAATCAGAAAAAAAATGTCTTTGATATATGAATCATTTTATTAGGCCTTCTTTTTATTTTAATAACTGCTAATTTGCACACCTAACATCAATTGCTGGTGCAATTAATTGTGGATGCAAATCAGAATGTTTAGCTGTCTAATCACCTGATTGTGCCTATAAATCAGTGACAGTAATTATGTGTGTAAATGTTCATTTCAGTCTGCAATTAATTTGGCCAAAATTGAAAGGACAGAAAAAAATACCGCCCTAGGCTGAAATTTGGTCCCCAGTGTGTAAAAACAGAAAGTATCTTCCTCCTCTATGTCTTGTGTTTAAATTGCAGAGAGCTAAGTAGACAAAGAGCAATGATTCCCCAGTCCCCAATAACTCACTGACAGTGTTTCACAATAAAGTGCAATGGGAGAGGAAATATTTCCATACGGGTTCATTAATCACAACATATTTGCCATGCACAACCACTCTGCAGAGCAGGTAAAGAACCCTAGGGGTCCTCACCTGCCACAGTATGTCATTTCTGTAATAGGAAAAGTATTTTTTGTACAAATGCTGTAGAACTGAAGTTGCAGATGGCTCCACTGGCAGAGCTAGAGCCTCCTGGCACAACTTTCAGCAGCCACAGCTCCTTTAGGAATTTATAGCAAAGGTTAGTGATAGCTTAAAAAAATGATGCTGAAAATGTTGTCTGGTCCCACTATGTGCAATATTCCAAGGTGTGACCCTTGGGAGGACATGTTAGGCAGGACAAACCAACCCCACCCAAACAATAAACTGCAGAAGGACATAAAAGCCTTACCTGTCCCATTAAAGTCCTGCAGGACTTTAATGAGAGGTCTAGGAACAATTAAACGGATCGTGACTGAGAACCTGTGGGTCCAATGGACCCCATTAACAGAACTGTGCAGCAAAAGATGCCTTTCCAGCTCAGTGGCTTTCAGATCTGGGCAGCAGGCCATTCCACTTTACCTAACCCCAAAGACACCAGAGAGGCCCAGTTATCCCATCACACACTGACCCATCTAGACCTGCTCAGTGTTTTGCATGAGAGTTGCAGTTGGTGCCTTGTTTACTGCACCTCTGTGGTCTCAGTCTTTGAGCAGTTCATTGCTGCTTAACTCCCACATGGGACTTTGATAAAATTCAAAGCCACCTGGTGTGATTTTAATTTAAATGTGAGTTTAATGTGTTTTCCTTTTATATTGCTGTGATGTGCATTGTCAAGAGAAATGCTGCAAGCTCAGATCTGTCCTCTCAGCTGTTTCTCTGTGCTACTCCCTGGTTTTGTCAGGTGAATATTCCTGAGTAAAAACTGCTGCTCTGCATAGAGTGTGCATTGTGCACAAGGGTGCATTTGGTCATTCTTCAAGGGAGCAACCAAATCTTGGGCTCTTGGCCAGTTAGAAGCCAAAAGTCTTCTCATCAGCATAAGACACCTCCAGAGTTACAGCTGAGCAGACATTAAAGGTTGCATGCAACCTTTGTGAAAAGAGATTTCACAATTCACCATGCTCCACCTGTTAGGAAAAGGATTTTAAGACAAGAACTTGCGGAAAGAATACTGAAATACTTTATCTTAACTAATTAAAACAACTCATATTGAAAGTGGTTTAAATTTACTAAAATTTTTCTAATTATAAAATAGGATCTCACTTTTAAAAAATTGCTGTGAAAACATATTAAAAATATCATAAGAAAATTATGTCAGGAACAGGATATGAAAGATACCTCAAGAAAAAGAGAAACAAAGATCCACATCAGCTAGTAGCCCCCCAGGCTACTACTGTAGGACACAAGGCACCCTGATGCAAGACAATACCTTAATCTTCAAACTTTTTCATTAAGTGAGACTGGGGATTTTTTTTCAGCCAGACTTAATTAGTTTGGAACTAAAATTGTAAGAACAATGTGGGAGCTTTTCTGACACAGAATATCTGAGATCAGATCAGAATAACAGAGCGGATCAAAGGCCACCCAGAGTGAACACTGTGCTGTGACTCAGGTGTGTCATGGGAGGCTGCTGCACACTCTGCAAGGGTCACCACAGGCACCACAGCATCTAGGTACTAGCCTTCAGAAGACCTCCCTTGCTTCCTAAAACCACTCATTACTCCTGCACCCACCAAAATCTACTTAATGAGCTGGTTGCCAGGTGTTTTTCCTGCTGGTTGCACAGTGCACGAGAGCTGGTGGGCTTTGCCTCTTGCTCCCTTTATCTGCTGGTTACTACGGAGAGCAGCAGCAGCCTGCTGGGTTCCTGGCTCCTGCTGCTGCTTACTGCTACTGCTGCATGGGAGCTACCATAGTGAGTCATTTCTGATCTCCAAGGGAACCCACAGCCACATCTCCACGCCTTCTAAAATAGGAATTCACAGCTACATCTTCTCTCCAACTAAAACAATCAAACTATGAGAAAAAAAACCACAATACAGTTAGCAGTATCTGAAATACTCAGTGTGTCAGATGGGTGGAAAAGCAGGACAATAAGGTCAGCCATAGCAGAGCTATAGGCTAAGACCCCCTCAGAACTGCAGTGCAGGTGGTCCTCCAAGTCCTAATAGAGCCATGCAGAAGGAGATTAGTTCTTTGCAGGTTCTTATTAAAGAGTCAGTTTTGTTCCTCTCATTATTTGCAAAACCTCTGAGGAAGGCCGTGTAAACAAGATATCACCCATTTATTTCAAATTAGAAAACTGAGTCCTTGAAAGAAATACTATTTAAAAGTAAGACAATACTAAGCTTTTTTAATGGTCTTATAAAGGCTAGTCTTGTCTTCAGTTTAGTTTATTCTTATCACATCAACTATTATAAATTGAAATACAATTATCTTTTTAAATAAATGTTCATTATTTTGAAGTACATTGAACAAAACATTGTTTGCAAGCAGAAGTATAACCCATAAAATATCATTCTGTGCTTCTATAACCACTCTCTTTAATTTCCAGGTATTTTCACACAATGTACTTGGGTATCCGGAGTCGACAGAGTGGAGAGAATGACAGATGGCGGTTTTATTGGAAAATGGTGTATGAGTATGCAGATGTGAGTATGCTGCATTTGCTAGCCACCTTTCTGGAAAGTGCACCACAGCTGGTCCTGCAACTCTGTATTGTTGTACAGACTCGTACACTCCAGGCTCTCCAAGGTAGGGGTTCATTTAATCTATTTATTTTTTATAATTTTTGGAAGATGTAATTTCCACACATACATATTTATCCTTCGTTCAGACTGCTGTGTGCCTTGTAGTGCTGGCACAAGAGCAGATCTTGCCTGCTAGCTGCTATTTAGCTGTTAACAATAACTCTGTCAAGAAAGCCTGTGTTATTAGAGGTTTTTTAGCCTTTCTTAATGGCCCTGGGTTGGGGATAGGATTTAAAATGTTTTGCTTCCTGCATGTCCTTGTAATGGAAGAGCTCTTCTGATTATCCACTGGGCCAATGTGAAAATTGCATCAATCAAACTATTACTCTTCTCCCTATGCTTTTTTTCTGTGAATGTTCAAAACCCTGCAAACTGCAGTAATGAGGTTCATATGGCATTATGCAAAGCAGGAGACAGCACAGAAGATAACAGCAATTCTGTGAAGATAATGCCAATGTTTATGCCCATCTGCTCTCGGCCGTACTTACCTGAAATAATACAAATCATCTCTCAAGCAGTACTCATTCCTTCACGCTCCAGGTTTCCTTCTAAGGCTGACACTTTCAGCAAGTGTGGTTACTTCTTTAAAATAGTAAATGCATGCGTATGTCCTGCTATATGGCTTTGTCAGTCGGTGATACAGATATTAGGATATCTCACTCACTATTGCTTTTTTCATGCTGCTTTTGGCTACCTGACAGCTGCCCTTTTGTATTGTGCCATTGTTTTGCCTTATGGCTGCACCTGGATAGAATTTTTTAGCAAGGGAAGGAAGAGAATGAGAACTTGGAATCCAGAGGGTGACAAAAATGCCATGAGGCAGTGAGGAGTGAAGGGAGGAAGGGAGAATGAAAGGGACAGAGGGAGGAAGAAAATGCAGAATTTTGTCTTTTGCTTCTAAGGAGCAGCTCGTGTGCTTACCACTGTACAAGAAGACAATGTGACAGCTCCTTGCTCCAAGAAAATCTTGGGTCTGGTTAGCTTATTATGAGTAACATGTAGTGTGCCTGATTGGATAAAAAAGGATGGGGCACAAAGTGGGTAACTGTGTGAAGATCTTGATCCTGAGCAGTTTCCTGTGGATAAATCAGAGGCTTTATTTTTACAAAACTCTGAACAGTCATGTAATAAAGAGCTGTACTTCTTCCTGTGTTTTTGTTTCATTAAATCTAAAACTCTGCCACCTTGATGGGAAAAGAAAACCAAAGTTTCTGTTTTAATTAGTTGGTACTCTGTACAAGGAAGTTTGCCTATGCACTTCCTACTGCAATTTCTCATCATGATGAGGCCCTGCACCAACAAATTCAAACTGTTCTCATTGCGAAGAAGGTATTACCACTTCAAGATTTGTCTCCCCAGAAAAAGCAAGTCCAGAGAAAGACTTAGGAGAAGAACATAAGCAGAATACTGTATGGTCTGTAATTTAGCTATCTTCATAAACTATTAATACAGAATGCCTCTCGTCCTCATTTTAGTGCAATAACAGATCTCTCTCTGAGAAATGAGCCTGTTGAGTAGACACTAAACCTGTGATACACTCTGCTAGTGGTTGTTAATTAGAGAAGACCTGAAATGCCTCAATTTAAAAGGCAAAAGTGGTTCCTGCACACTGCAATCAGCTCTGTGAAGCCTATATATCAGAAACCAGAAAGTAATAAAACTATAATTATGGATTTCAGCTGAGAAGGTTGACGGTGTTTACTTATGCTCTCTTCCCCCATATTTTTCCAGCTTCCACAGAGAAAAAGATCCATTTTAAAAAACTAAGAAAATTAAACAAGATGCTAGATTTTCTTAAACAGTAGTACCATTATACTCTCATGATAAAAGATAATATGTTTTAGCATCTTGCCAGCTGTGAAAATCCTTTCTCTCTTTTCTCTCCTTTCTTGAAGAAATGATAAGGCTAATGCATTGCACCATAGGATGGTGGATTAGCTGTGAGGCTGCATAAGAAGAGCATAATTTTTCTCAGTGATATCATGCTACAAATGGGTATTTTAAAAGGCCCAGACATAAAGTATTAGCTTCAGCTAGCTGTCCACTCACTGAGCCTGTTAGAGAGATTTCCAATATGGATCAATAAACAGGGTGTTTGATTGATTTTCTTTGTTTAGGGAATGCTATTGGGTTTTTGTTGTTTTTATTGTTCTTTTAGTTCTCTGCTCACAGGACAAAGTTATTATGAGAATTGTTAAGTGACATCACTGGTCCATGTTTTTAAGAGTTTATGACTTTCACAAACCACAAATTTGGTATGGGAAATGAATTGTCTGTAAGCAGGGTACTTCTAATACTAATGCATTAATTAATGCAAGAAAAACTTTTAAGTATTTTTATTTATGAAATTCTGTATTTTCAATTCCAAATGCAACAAAATAGCATTATTCCCAACAGGACAATGCTATCAGCATTACTGAAGATTCCAAGTTTTGTAATGGGTGTTGGCTTGGTTCAGACTATTTATTCAGTTCAGACTATTTCAGTACCTAAGCCCTGCTAACCCCTCATGCTAAGGGGTTAAGAAGAAATATGTGCAGACCTGTACATGGATCTTTATGGGGATCATGAACAATATTGTTCAATATCTGTAAAACCTTCCCCGTCAATCTCGCATGCACTGCAGTAAGAACCACTTCAAAATCCCCGAGGATACACCAAAGGGATCCTTTAGCACTTGCCTGGACTCCCCAAGCATGAATTTTAAAACTACAGTGTAAGCTTCTAGCAAGGATTGTGTACCCCTGTATCATGACCCTGCAGCAGAGCAAGGCTTGTGAGGGAGGCCATCGACAGACCTTACAGAGTGTCATCTCTCTTCTGCATCCTCATCCAGAGATATCTGAGTAATAGTAAAACAATAGCCAAATTATCATCTAAAACCCTGACTCTTCTTTAAGATTTCATCAAAACTGGCACATTTAGAGGCAATGTTTGTTCTCATTCTTCCTACAACCAGCACTCAGGTCTCACCTGAGTGGAAGGAGTGAAATTGCTTTTGTGGGAAGCTGATGATTTCTAGGTGCAAATTTCTCAAGAAGACGAACAACTTCAGTTTGACAGTGGACTAAACTGGAGCTGTGCTAATACCCCTATTACCTCCACCTTTTCCACTCTGGTGATTCCTTTGAGTTTGAAGAAATATCTGCTCTCTAGAAGACTGACTGATGTGCCTTGAAATAGGTAACTCCTTCCTCTTTTCCTCACGGGAGTCTGTTCCTCCTGTCTTTGCTCTGAGCACAGCCAGGCTTTCTGGGACGGGATGGGATATCAGCAAGGGTAATGCCAGCCCTGGGGAGGCAAGGGAGGACATGGCATCAGGGTAGGTAAAGAAGGTCAGGGTTGTCCCTTTATGTGGCACCTCATCTTGGAGTCCTGCCCACAGTCTAGCCGTCATCCCTCAGCACTCTTCTTTTGCTTACTTCAGTTTTCCCACTCTGCCGTTTGTTTTTAGAAAGGCTTTTCATCTCAAGATTAGTAAACTCCAGCAAGCAAAAGAAATCTTGCTGACCATCTGATTGAAAAGAGACTCCCATCAGTTATCACACAAATACTACTTTCCTATTCAAGGTATGGTGTTCTAACCACACCTAGATGAGCAGATAGACAAGATTACTCCCTGGATTTACCACAGATTTCATTATTTATACTGTATTAATTAGCACATTGCTTAAATTATGGATTAGCTTCTTATTCCTGTTTACTGCATGGACAATTTTTTTTATCAACCCCTGGGAGGTTTGTTCTGGCTTCTCCATACAGTGTTATTAATCAAAGTCTCTATCAAAGTTTAATCAAAATCTAATCAAAGTTTATGTCATATAAAGCTGCATTTCTTAATGGGGACTGACAGTAGTGCCAGAAGCAAAACGAAAAGTTCAGACCAGTTTATAAATTCATCAAGTTTCCTCGAAGTCACCACACACCACAGAGCTACTGGTTCTGCTGAAAATGCATTTCCAGGACATCTCCCTGGCCAAACAATTTTCCCATTTTCTACCAACTCTGTTGGAAACCCTACACTGTTCATGTGCTGACACTGCACCCAGTGCACAAACGTTAACAATGCCACCAAACACCATTCTCCAGTGCTTCTACTCCAAACAAATTGCTGCTGCTGCCTGAGCTGAAGAAGAAGCTCAGAGACTTGATAGCAGTTTATGACATGGCTGATAGGTTCTAACTTTATCTGGCAGAAGCAAATTATGTTGTTCACTAGTTGTTTATAAAAATCCTCTGGCAAAGCTCAATGTTGTGCATCAGGAATTCAGACTTTTCATATCAGCACAGTAAACTGAAAATCATTTAAGTCTACAATTTTTCTGTGAACAACGTTATGCTTTTGCACAGCTTTTCTTTTTTGCTACCTTCACAGGAATTTTGGATTACTCTGTAAAATGCTGCCTACATTTGCAGTGCCCTATAAATAAATAAATAAAATACATAATTCTGATGCAATATTTCATACAATTCAATGTATATTTGTATGGAAATCAGGCGCAGCACTTGAGTTCTGGGCAAGTTGCCATTACTTTTCTCTGTGTTGTCAAGGTTCTGTACCACTGCAGTCCGGCACCCAAATTTTCCACAGAGAAACTAAAACAGAGCAACCTATAGTTACAGATTCTACTTGATACTTGGCCAAACAGATTTCCAGTGACAAGGATCAACAAGTATGATGTACTACAGAGTAAATGTGTTTTCTGGAAATGACTCTTAAACTGATCCACAGGTCCTTTTGCAAATTTGAAAAATGTTATCTTGTGCTCATTAGGCTAGAGGATATTAGCATACCCTTGTTTTTGATAATGCAGGAGAGGACTTCCTGAAGGCGATCATGTCATATGATCTATTTCATAACCTGATTACAATCTTAAAACTAGTTATACCCTTAGTATCTAATATACCAGTTGAAAGTTTAATTCTCTGATTGATATAGACCTGCTGATGGCTGTTCTGACTTTTTAATTTTATCAGCAGTCTGCGCATATTTATTATAGTGTCATCCCTGTTTTTACACTTGTTCCCTAAGGAAATGGGGTTCGTACAATTATATAGCCCATTTCTGTCCTTCAGTCCTGCTTTTTAGAACTTCTGATCCACTGCAGTATTTCAATCAGTATAAGAGAACAACCAACATCTCAAAGACAATTATGTTTTCTTAAATGTAGCAAAAAAAAGCACTCAATACAAATAAAAATAAATAAAAATAATTATAATTTTAAAAGAAAATATTCTTTAAAAATCGAGAGCCTCCACTACAGGGAAAAGCAGTCAGACTTCAGCCAGTATTTTTTTATTACCTACCAGCCACCAGTCATCCCAAATATGCATCCTTCCAGACAAGGAATTGTACTGCTTTCCCCTGCCCAGTGGGACTGTTGTGAGTGACAAATGGGATTGGGGAATAAGAGATACTTTGATGGAAAAGTGGAATCATTCCTCCTGCTGTGCATTCTTTCATCTCATGATAGGTTCTGAATTCTCTTCATAGACTTTTTCTTCCTCAGACCCAGTCTGAATTCATCTTTGGTGTATACAGATGACCAAGACTGCACAGAAGACTCCACATGGCATTTATCCAGATCTCCCATATTTCTCATGGCAATATCTCACTAGGTATGATCTAGGGTTGTAATTCCCTGTTCACTCAGGTCTTGGACTAGGTAATTCTAGTTATTTCATGAACCTTTAAAACACACAGGCTCTTCCAGCATCATGACACTCTGATGAGGCTTTAATTACATTATAAAAATGTATTAGCAACTAAATAAATTTAGTCTCTTTTCTACTTTTGCAGCCTGCAAGGTCCCCCTGATTTTCCCACATATCACTCTCCTTTCCTATGTTGACAATATCTCCCAAACGCTTACTAGTACGTTATGTTTTAAACAAAGGTCATCAAGATAAGTGTTCAGATGAGATTGGTTCCAAGTGTAATCAGTATTGAAAAACTAAGAGTAACTCTACTCCACCTCAAGGGTTCCTTAGCATTTCAACATAAACTGCAGTGTCTTTCTTTAATTAGCTCCTTTACCTGCCTTATTTCTCCTCTACTATTCCCTAACCTCTCAAGCGTCACCAGCACTTTCCCATTAGCATTGTAGTCACCATTCTGCTATTTGATAGATTAGATCTGCCACATTTTACTTGTTGAGAAAGGGATTATAAAAGAAAGCTATTGAGCTGTTCTAGACTCTAGCTCTCTAATGTTCTGCTTCATTTTTAATGTATGCACTCTTTTTTCATACACTTCCATGTTTCAAGGCCAGGTTGGACAGGGCTGTGTGGAATCTAATGTTCCTGAAAGTTGTCCCTGCCCATGGCAGATATTTGGAACTAGGTGACCTCTAAGGTCCCTTCCAACCCAAGATATACTATGGTTCTAGATTTACCTTTGTTTTCAGTTAGTCATTGCTTTAAAAGCTGCTCTAAAGCTTTGTGTGGTATTGAAGCCTGCATTTTAGCCCTGCTTCAGCCAGGTGCTTGTGAAGTGCCTCCTTTTCAGCCACATGGCACCACTTCTGGGTGGGGATAGTTAAGATGCTTCTCACCAACAGCAGGATTTCGTACATTGTCTTATTTTGAATCCTGAGACAGAGAGGTTTTGGTTGTATTGGGTGAAAACAAGGAACTTCCAGTTTTGCTTCCATCTACAGTAATACAAATTTCCTTTCTGTTTTTATTTTCTATCAGTTAGCACTGTCTTTGAGGTCTTATTTCAAGAGCCCTTAGGGAAAATTGTCCTATAAAGTGCAGCCTTTATTGCTCATCATTCTTTTTTTTTTATTTCCATCAAAGAACCATTTCTGAGGTAGGTTTTGAGGGTTTTTTTTCTGAAAGTTTTTGGGTTTCAGTGTTGAAAAGCTCCATAAATCCTCCTGTGCTTTGTCTCAAAGAAAATCCAAGTGTCCCCCACAGAGAAGTGGGGAACAGAGCAATTAACTTCTGCTGCCATCACTCATTTCTCTAAAATTCTGTTAGACTTACTAACAGATCTATTTTTGTTTATCCCTCCATTGTATATAAATTAAACCAACATTTATATGATTCAATGTTATTTTGCTACAATTAGATGTCCTGTAACAACCTCTATACTTTCCATAACTAAGTTTAGAAAGAATCCTCTCTGCT
Organism: Motacilla alba alba; assembly: GCF_015832195.1. Classification (NCBI taxonomy): domain Eukaryota; kingdom Metazoa; phylum Chordata; class Aves; order Passeriformes; family Motacillidae; genus Motacilla; species Motacilla alba. Next base: position 113,094,593 of record NC_052017.1, read on the forward strand.
TTCTCTCAGAAAAGCTGTCAGTTGTCATATACTGGAATATCTGGGCTGCCTTCAGCAGCACTCGTTCTCCAGCCTATATCTGACAAATCAGAGGCTGCCATAACGAGACAGTTCTGCAGAATTTCTCCCTGTAAGAATGGTTTGAACAGCTCAATCCATATCCAAATTTAACTCTGGAATTCTACAGCAGGCTCTTACAACTACCCACAATCTTTCCCCAAAGTGATTTTGTATGCAAACAGAATCTGTTTTATCAGGGAACCCTTTCTGCAACATCCTGCTGTCATTCCATTCACACACACTGCTTTTGCCATTATTTCCATATTTTCTGAATACCAGCTCCCTTTCAGCCCCCATGTTCAGGGAGTGATTATGAGACCGTGGGTGTTTCTGTAACCCTATAGCTATTTTTGTAACCCTATGATGCTTTATGTCCTGTGTTTATTTCCCATGTTTCCTGATGTCCTGTCCCTGTCCATTCATCTAGCTAAAAGTATGATGCATCAATACAACTTGAAAAAGCAAGAGGATATGTACACAGGTACTGTCTTCTTAACAAACCCATTTTACAGGACCTCAACCCCTGAAAGTCAATCAGAGATGGCTAGTGAACATTTTTATTTTTTCTGTTTAGCTGCAGTAAAATAACCCTAATTCCTCAGGCAGCCTTAGTAATGAGGGGAGCTACATAAAACGTTTTTTTTCATAAATAATGTGTTCTGGTGACTATGTTTTTACTGAGTTTATGCTGATATTTTATCCTTGTTTATTATGTATTAACTGGTTGTTAAAAAACCCAGAGGATCACACAACACCATGTAGACATATAAATGTGAATTTGCATTATGATGCAAAAAATATCATTTGTGAAGCCTTGCCACTCATTGAACATTTTTTTCCAATCATTACATCATAGGAAAATGAATAAACTATTCAGGTCATTGTGAGTGAATAGCAATAAGGCTTCATAACATAGCAGCATAACATCTTCATGTGTAATTTTAATAGCAAAGAAGTAATTAAAAACAGTATTAAGAAGATTTAGTACACATTTTACTGCTACTCTTTTTGTCCTCATTCTTCTCACATTAGCTATCCTGGCTACCTTTGCAGTAGATGAGTATCTAGCTAAACTTCAAAAACCTGTTGGAAGGTCTCAGTAAATCAGCTGGTTACCAAAGAGAGTAGGTAGGTGCCTCCTTCACTAAATTTTGAAAAATCATGACATATATTTGGATTTTCGAACACAACTTTAGGTACATATTTTGTCATACCTTAGAGGCATTATGCCAGCCTGGAAGAAAAGAATTATAAATGGTTTTATAAACTTACGTTTATATAGGAATATAATTTAAAGATTGGTTTCTCAAGGCTTTTTGATGCAGTTTGTTCAAGTACCAAGATGATAATCTCACCTCTGGGTGGTATTTCCAGCTCACACCAACTGAGTGTCTTGTCACAGAATGAAAGAATAAGATAGGTCAAAAGGTTCTCAATCGATCATCTTGTCTAAACCCTTCTGGAAGCACAGCCATGCTCAAAAATCGATCAGTTTCCTCAGGGCCATGTCTGTTTGAGTTTTGTGTACTTCTGTGGTTGCTGAGCCCACAGCCTCTCTGGGTGAACTGTACCAGTGCTCACCACCCCGGCAAAAATCTCTTTTCTTGCAGCAAATCAGATTTTCCCTTTCTGTGATTTTGACTCATTGTGTGACTCTGAGTTTGAGGGGTTTGTATAATTATCCTTTTAGGCAGGAGAAAATGGCAATTAGATCTCTCCTCTTGGTTCGTAGTCCTGTCTACCAGTCCTCCCTCAGGCTACACAAACCCAGCTCAGGCACCATAGCCCCCAACATTGTGGCTATGAGTGGAAGGGTTACAGATGTTATATACCTGGACTTCTGCAAAGCCTTTGACATGATTCCCACAACATCCCTCTCTCTAAATTGAAAAAAGATGGAGTAGACAGCTAGATGGACAAGGCAGTGGTTGGACAGTCACATCGAGAGGGAAGTGGTCAGTGGCTCAGAATCCTGATGGACATCAGTGGTGAGTGGTGTTTGTCAGGGGTTTATACTGGCACCAGTGTTATTTAATATCTTCATTGAAGACACAGACAAAAGGATTGAGTGCACCCTCAGCAAATTTGCAGATGACACCGAGCTGAGTGGTGCAGCTGACACACCTGAAGGACAGGATGCCATCCAGAGGGACCTGGACAAGCTCCAGAAATGGGGCCATGAGGAGCTCATGAAGTTTAATAAGACCAGGTGCTGGTGCTGCACCTGGATAAGGTGGGGTGATACTGAGGTGTCGGTACTCCCAGTATCAACATGGGCTGGGGGATGAACAGATCCAGAGCAACCCTGATAAGGACATGGTGGGTGTGAGGCTGGACCTGACCTGGCAATGTGCACTCACTGCCCAGAAAACCAACCATATCCCATGCTGGGTCAATAACAGAATGGCCAGCAGGGCAAGGGAGGGAATTCTGCCCCTCTGTTCTGATCTGGTGAGATCCCACCTGAAGTGCTGCATCCAGCTCTGGGGTCCACAGCACGGGAAGGACATGGACCTGTTGGAGTGAATCTAAAGGAACCCATCAAGTTGGTCAGAGAGATGGAGAACCTCTCCTACAAGGAAAGTATAGAAAATTAGGTTGTTCAGCATGGAAATAGGGTGACATAGTTGTGGCCTTTCAGGCCACAAAGGAGGCCTACAAAGCAGATGGAGATGGATCATTTACAAAAGTATGGACTGACATTATAGGATCCTCTTATTTCAGAGGCCCTTCACTGGCCTTGGTCCAGTTTGTGAAAGTATTTCTAGTACTGGTGGCCCGAAGTGATATGAGCATGCAAGAGTTTTCGTTTGCCTTTGTAAGTCTTTTTGTCATTCCTCTCAGTCTTCTGAGATCCCTCTGCAGAGCAGTCCTGCTCTCCTGCGGATCAGCTGCTCCCCTCTGACGGATCCAGGCTTTAAGGGCGTTAGGAGCCTGGAGATATTGTGAAAAGAAATTCTTTACTGCTGCAGGGAATGGCAAAAAAAAACCCCACAAAAATTATTTCCACATTATCTACAGCTTTTTAAATTTAATAGTGCCTTCACAAAGCTGTTAATGTATACACAGTGGTAAAGACAGCCTGAGACACAAAGTAGCGCATTTAATTTCTGCAAGCGTGATATATTGCCTACACACTGAATTTTATTTGTTGGGGAATGTCAGAGAGTTGGTGGCATATCCTTCTGCTCCCTTTTTGTTGTGCTATAAGTGACCTTGCCAAGGAAAAAATTTCCAATTTCATTTTTGGGTTCCTGTGTTTTTTTATGACTGGTACGTTTGCTCAGGGATGGGAAAAAAAAGTGATGCATGCTTGGCACAGAAAAAGCTTTCCTGTGTCTAATATAGCAGTGAGAAATTTTAGTCGTGATTGTGTCTTACCCAAAGACTGCACAATACCTCAAAGATAAGAATTAATGTGAATTCTTCATCATGCAGTGACCTTTAAATCCTCAGTCACAGAGCCAAAGTGCATGTCCAGCTTCATGCCAAAACCACAGATCTGAAATTTTCTGTCATTTTCATTGCTAGTGCATCAGTGCATGTTAGTTTGTTAATCTGCAGATTTTTTATTTTTTTTTGCCAAAACTAACCAGAAAAGTAATCTTTCCTGATGGTAGTGATTTTAGCTGTAAGTTGCATGTCAAAAAGGGAATCCTGGTTTTAAAATGATATCCACATGTCATGTGCCCCACATGATATCCAAGTTTAGTGGTATACAGAATATACTACAAATGATGAAAATTGTATGGGATTTCAGACCTGTAACTAGTTTTATACATATTAGTATTTTTCAGCTGTGTGTTAGAGGAATATCAAGCTGCAAATATAAAAACCCCATTGTATTTTTGCTTTGTGCTAAGAGTTTTGCCAGTATCAGTGAATAACCAGTGTTACAGTGAGACTCAAACAAAAGGTCCAGTCAGGCACAGGAGGTTCACCCCTGTGGACACCTTCTCACTGGACTCAGTGGAACTGTTTTAATGAATAAAATCTACTTGCTGGGCTGGGATTTATAGGAGCATTGTTTTACAAAAAGGTATTAAGTAGCTGTCTTTTATGTTAAGCATGACATTCTACCTAACCTAATGGGGATAAAAACCTATTAAGTGTATTTTATTAGTTTTTGGTTTCCTAACTAAATTATAATGAAAATGAATTTAAAATATTTTCCTTTTTCCAGTGGGTGCTATTTCTCACAGTATGTCAGTTAATAAAGTGATAAACTGTGTTCTGTTCTCTGTATATAATGAATACGGTTTAAAAACAAATCATTAGCAGCTTTTGTGTTACTGCTGAAGAGAGAATTTCTAGTTTTAGTTTTGAGTGGGGCTTTTAGTGTATCATTTATGCATGGGTGGCCAGTGTGCTCTTGGGAGTTAAATAGTTTGGGCAGGAAGAGTCTCGTGGTATGAGCTTACCCAATTACTATTGATCCCAGGCTCTTATAGCTAATACACACTGCCTCTGCATGTTCTTCTCCACCCTTTGGACATTTCAAGATGCAGAAGAATTCTTCCAATTGAGTCAAAAGTGTGACTTGTATCCTCCCTCAGTGTGACTTTTCTTGACACAGCCACAAGTATTGCTCCCTGTCATCCTCCAGCAGCCCTCCAGGACTGTCACAGAGTTTTGCAGGAGCTCTGACAGCTGCAGCCTCCCTGGAGCTCCTACCCAGTGAGACAGGGAAGACCCAGGAGCCCCGTGGCAGGGTCAGAGAGCAGCCCAGGGACTGATTGGGAGCACCCTGCAGGTGCTGGGCCCTGGGACCATGGGGCTTTCAGGGCTCACATGTAGCAGAGATCAGCAGCAGCAAACCCCTTCTGCCAGCTGCCGTATTGCTCTGAGCAAGGCTGCTGCCGTGTCCCCGGCTGTGGGAACAACAGAGTGACTCACGAAAAACCTCCCAAATTGCTGCAGTTTTCAGTCTGCAAAATGAAATAAACTAACCCCCATCTCATGCTTTATGCTGTACTAAAATCTGCAGTAGCTCAGGGGCTGCTTCATGAGCTGTGCTGTCGTCCCCATCACAGGGGCAGTGAATGACGGGGTGTACCCCTCCTTCAGCCATCTGCTGCCACCCCGGTGTCAAAGCCCTCTGAAAGCTTATGCAACTTCAGGCTGTTTTCAGGTTTTAAGGAGTGCCCTTGGTGCTCTCATAGTCTCTTCCTGCTCTCTGGATAAATATGTATTGAGTCAGAAATGTGTATCATCACCAGAAATGTGGATGAATAGACAGATAGATAGATAGATAGACAGACAGACAGACTGAAAAGAGCTGTTTGAGCACCATCTAGCTAAGCTGGATCTTTGCCAGGTCTCCTGTGCCATAGAAAGGTATTCAGAGATCATTTTGAGCTCCTAGGTTAGTCACTCTTTGTAATGATACTAAATAAGTAAGACACCCCAAAGCCATAAAAAAATTGAGCTCTGGTGATCTTCTTGATCCTGACCCTAAGTGACATGGTAGCATTTACTCTCTGTATATTCATAGCAGCTTCTCATCCTTAAATATAGCTCAAAATGTAACTGCTTTCCTCAGTAACTGGCTCTATGCTCGTTTTGCTCAGCAGAAGGCAGAAAATGTGCAACTTGAGTCCAAGGCAGCAGTAAACCGAAAATGGCTCCCCATGCCTTTTCTTCAGACCCACTCTAGTCCCAGCAGAGCTCTCTCATGCCATGAGACCAGGACTGTTATCTAGAGGTTTTCAATGATGTATTTTCACCTGCAAGAACAGTAGACACTAAAATAATTTACAGTAAAAAGAAATTCTGCTAGGGGATGAATGTATTATTTCTTTTTTCTTGTCATTTCCTTTAAAAAGCATGATTTTACTTTCCACCCCTATGGAGTCCGTTTTGTTATAAAGAGCGCAGAAATGCCTGAAATATCTTGAATGGTGATTCAGTAGGAAAGAAATGGGGTTATAATCATTTGGTTGAAAAGAAATCCAAAGGTGTTCTCTGTTTTTTGAGGGGTTTTCTTTCACTTCCTTGATAATGAGTGTAGCAGCAAAATTGGGAAAACAAGCTGGGAAATTTGCATGATGTAGCCATACACCTGGCTGACTCATTGCCACACCTGCTCTGGGGTGGTTCACTTTCAGCCACTTCAGTGCCATTCCTTGAGAGGCAGAGCCATGCAAACAAGGGCAGAAACAGGTCTTTGGCTTTGCAGCAGCACCACATCCTGCGGCAGCAGCCTTTGGAGCCAGATGGGTTTTCTGAGCAGAGCATAATGCATTGCAATTGAATTGATATTTTAAGCCAACACATGTTTAGATCAGAGAGGCTCACAACACAGTCACTTACAATACACGGCTGATTGCTTCATGACAGAAGCAGCTAAATGCTGTAATGCGGAAGGTGGTATCAGCATTTCACTTCTAAATTTTGATTCTCAATTACTTAAAGCAGCTGTAAGAATTCACTTTTAGCTGGGGCTTGAACAAGGACATGGGCCAAGACCCAGAGCAATCTAAAAAGCAGTAGGAGTTTATTTCTTTATGAAAGGCTTCCTAGTATGAAAAAGTTTAATATGAGGGCAGCAAAATCTGCTGCCCCAAAGGCAGGGTCCTGTGTTGGTTTCTGAAACTGAGATAACGATTGAGGCAATGAGAATGAACTGAGCTTTGAAAAAGCTCTTCTGAAAAGATCCGCTGGATAAAATGTACAGAGCTGCAAATGATCTCTAAGAAAGCACATTAGCTATACTTCACCTAACATGAAAGCTGAAGGACCACTGAGTTGAACAGTGGCAAAGTGTGTTGAGGAAGTGTTGTCTTTAAAACATTTGCCTGTATAAGGTATCCCTTTGTTGTCAGGCATCACTGAGGCCAAGCACAACCCATAAAGGTGGCCAAGGATTGAAGAACATCATCATCATCATCATCATCATCATTATTATTATTATCGTCATTATAAGTACTATTATTACTATTCAGCATTCTAACAGCAAATGCTTACAATCCAGCCATTGTGTCTTTCAGAGTTCTGCTTTCTGAGAGAGAAAAAGCATTTTTCTTTGTGGCAGGCTATTCCTGAACTGTTTATTGTAGAATTTTTTATACCATTCAGTGAAGTGTCTCGCTTTAGTTGTTATCAGTAAATGAAGTAGCAGGTCCATCACAACTGACTTGTGTTATGTTTGTTTGTTACTACACTTGGGGAACTCTTATGCATTAAGGGCTTTTTTGTCTCTTACTCGAGATTTCATCAATAGCAGTCATCAAGACCAAGTCTTTCAGATTATATATTCAGAAGTATTTAAACTGGCTCTGCAGAACAAATTAGGAAGATCAGAAACTTTAAAGCTATCTTCTGCTTTGACAGTATCTGTACATACTGTGAATCAACTTCCAGATTCGATTCTAAGTAGAGCATTCTTTATGCAGTCGTGAAACAGAAGAGGCAGAGAGCTGCATATACAAAAGTTAAAAGTAAGATTGAAAGGTATTATAGAAGATGGTTACACAAATATCTGAACATGAGTAATTTGTAGAACAAAGTCTTCAGCTAAGAAAAGCTTCCAGTTAGAGACTTTCACACATTTTTCTACATATGAGCTGTACCTGCTATTAAGTAAAATAGTCCTGCTGGGAAGGCTATAGAAAGATGGTTCTCAGATACCAAATTTCTGGTTCCACAAACTGTATATTAAAACTTGCCAAGTCTGTAAAGAGTGAAGATAAGATCTGAGATCTTCAGAAAGCTGGAATGTAATGAAGAGAACATCAGGCTTTTAGATCACATCTTTGGGGTGATATTTTGGTTTCTTCCTACGACACACCAATAACCTGTTGCTTTGAAAAAGCTTTAAAAATTGTGTGTCTAAAGTTAGGAAAAGGGATCCATAGTTAAACACATAAATATGTAATCTGCTTTCTAAATGGATAAGTAACTTAAAGAAAAATTTGCTGTTATGTGTTTGTAAATACCTTGAGGCTACAGAGGAATTTTCTAAATACTTGTTGATCCAAATGACATCTTAACCCACTAAAAGACTGAAGTCATATATCATTGAAAACCATGAAAATATTTGAGTCTACATTTTTATGATATCCTGTGAAATCATTAATATCTTGTAGTCTTGTAAAAGTAATAATCCAATTACAAGATATTTTACAACTTAAAGGGCTTTCATGACTTCCTTAATAAGCCCTATAAAATCATTACCTAATTTTGTATGTATATATTTCTTTAAATAAATAGGTTTGTCTCGAGTACAATTAGGTTTTCTTTAATTTTTTCCCTTTTATTGATGTATCTTGTACTTATCAGACTACGAACTTACTTATGAGTCTACATTTTTGTTGCCTAATAAGATGGCCAAAAGGAACAATTTTTTTCCCCTAAGGATAGTATAATAAGTTAACTAATGTTTATTTTTTGATTGCTTCCCCCATAAGGACACAAAAACACACATACTATTTCATTAGCACCTCGCCGATGAGTGCTAAAATGTTTATTAGTTCTTGACAGTGACTATTTGATGCTGGTTCCACTTAAGCACTGCTGCCTAAATATTCATTCCCAGGCTTATTAATCCATGGTGACAAGTCCTCTTTCCTCCTTTTTGTCCTCCCCTCTATTCCCCCACCCAAACACAATTTTTCCTCACTGTTGTTTGCAAAAGACAATGACAATGTTTTAATGACAATGTCATAAATTTTGAAGAAAAGGGAGGTAACGCTTTCAACCAGTATTTCTGTTGTTTTATCTTCTGAGTGTCTTTGAACACAATCATTTAAATATGTTCAGCCTTCTAAAGCCATTACCAGGGCTGTAATGATACAACTCACGTGGTGTTTTTATTATGGCCTCTCCCAATTGTTAATGTCAGATGTCAGATGATGAGGAATATACTTGGATCACAAAACTCACTCTCCTGCTAGGAAACACTAAGAAACTATATTATGCAAAAATAACACTGAGAAACTATACCGTGCAAACAATACTATGCTACAAAATGCAAAACAATAATCAACAAAAACTAGCATTATGTCATTAACTATGTCCAAAGTGAGGATAGAATAGACAAACTGTGCAGAGTAGCTCATATATTTGTGGGTGGAGGGATTTAGGACTGAGATTTGAGGTTTCTGTGCAAGGTGGCACTGAATTTGCATTTTTCCCCAGCAGGGGCATGAGAAATGTGCCCTCTTCTCCTCACCCAGGACTGAGAATTCATGCTGCATGTAAGTATCGTAAAAGCTACATATGTTTGGCAGGAGTCTGCATCTCTGCTAGCATTTCCTTTAAACAACAGCAAGAAAAAAGAAAAAAGTAGTAGCTACGTGCATGATCATAAATTGCTCTAGCCTGTTTGTTTCCATGTCCCAGTAAGCTTCAGGGTTTCACCAGGGAATGCAAATTGAAACTGACTGCAACAGTTGGCTCTAGATTTTGTTGTCAGGGAGCAGTATTCATTTTCCTCAGTGCCTGGTTTCTGTTGCCTTTCTGCTTAAGAGGAAAAGAACAAAAGGAGATAAGGAGGCAGATTGGGAGAGCATGGCTTAGCAATTAAAATACTCTAAAATTATACCTTCTTCCTGTTATGAAGTGCCATAACCCCAGGATACAAAAAAATAGATTTAAAATAGCAGAAATGTGCTGTTATGAGCAGGGAAGAAAGAGGCAACAGAGAAAGGTACTGGCCAGCAGAGTGCAAGCATGCAGCTGAGCTGCCAAACCTGAATTTACATTTTAATACTCCCCCTACACAAGCTCTGCTCAAAGCCATTGTGAGGCACCATGGATCTGAATCTTTCTGCAGCACTGCTGAAGAAAAGCACAAGGCCCATATCTTTTCTTCCAGCCAAAATTCCATCTTGGAACCATCCCAAAACCTGCACCCTGGGTGGTACCCAGGCCTCACAGCAGCCTTGCAGAAGCATGGCCTTGACTCCTGCTGAGCACTGCTCATGGGGATCCCATTCACATGGTGTATGGGATCATGGATGATCACATCATGGGTGATCCCCTCCCACCCTGGTGTAACTCCAGTTTTAAGACCTGCAGGAATCATGGGCAGCCTGGTGTTCCCTGAATGTCAGTGCCAGCAGTCCCGTGAGCCTCGACGGGCACACCAAGAACAGCTGTGACCTTCAGGACAGCCAGTTTCACATCTCCCAGGGACAGGCTGCTCCCCTGCCACACTGGAGCTCTTTGAAACAGTCCCGGGCCCCTTTCATGGGTGTCTGACAGAGGAGAGGGAATGACACGAGGGAATTCTACTAAGATTTTACACTAGAAGTTCAGTTTCACCTTCAGTTCTTGATAGACAGTGATTTGCTCTGGTTTTGGCTCAGGTTCAGGTTTATTTCAGCTCAGTGATTTTCACTTATGCTTCTCAGACATCATCCATGTCGCAGGGTTACTGTTGCTGCCTTTTTATCAACCTGGAAATGGAACTCAAGATAATTTTAGTGAGGAGGTAATATGAAAGGGGATCTTTATTTGAAGATGAAGGCCTTCAGAGGGAGTTGTGGAAAGATGTCCACAAAAGTCCCCCCCACCCAGGGGTGAGTACATTTTTATAGGTTTTAGGTAATTAGTATAATTGATAAAAAGCACCAATTAGGAGGACAAGTGGTGATGCAATTCCCCCCCAGGTCAAGCCCTTTTCTGAAGCCCCCCATTCAGCACTAGCTGTGCTTTGTCCACAAGAATGTATCTCCAAGAGTTGTTCTCTGCCTCGGTTCCCAGGAAGAACCAAGATAGCTCAGAGCCTTGTATCCCCCTGGGCTCGGAGCTCTGGAATTTGTTTTGTCTTTCTGCCTAGGGAAAGGCAATGGGAAAGTACTGGGCAAACTAGCTACTAATACAATAGGTGACAGAGTTACAAATATATGTGCGAAGAATACAGAGAACATATAAAAGAAAAAAAGGCAGAACCTAAATTACATCACTGTGAGCTATTATTTAGAGGATTCTGGTGGAATATCCAATGCTCTCAAATAACCATCATCTGGCTCAGGATCTTCTTCTGACTTGTATGTTAAATGAGCTGAAATTTGCTTCAGCTCATTTTGTTTTCTGCCAGAATTTAAGCTATCTCAAATGAGCTTGTTTTAGGAATGTTCTTCTTTCTGGTCTCTGCTTGGATGGGGGCTTCATATTCCATTGGTGTCAGTGATCCACTGTTCCTATAGATACTCATCTGCATATCCAGTTCTTGTCATCAGGGTTTTGTGCAAGAGCATGCATAGTTAGGTCAACAAGAGAGAAAAAGTGTCATAAACTTAGTATTCCTCAGCCAGTTGTGGAGGAAAATTTTGCCTAAAATAAACATTATGCCAAATGGAGGCACGTCAACTGTCTGAGCATGCTTCTTAGATTCTCATGTAAAGAAATTACTGGAAGCTGCTCAAAAGCTAGCAAGGTGTTTTTGTAATTTTTTTTCTAATTTGGAAAATAAAGTATCAACCATGTCCTGCTTACACTATACTGATACAATTTATGGCCCAGTATTTTAATCTCTACCATCAGCTGCCATGGGAGCTGCCCGAACAATGGTTCTTTATTATGTGTGGAACATTTCACACCATGAAAGTGTCCCCAAACACTTAACAGAGTTACATAAAACAGTCTCAGTAAATAATAGTGGAGAATAAATAAATTTAAAAGATTTAGGCAAAGGAAAGCAGAAATAATTCAAACACTTAGTCAGACATGCAGCACAGAACAAGGTAGTAAATGATGCCTTGTATTTCTTTTGAAAATACCTAAAACGGTTGTTTTGTTTTTTCCATTTGCTCTCTAAAATACCGACACTGCTTCTCAAGAAAGCTAAACAGAATTAGTGTCATAAACAAGCAGCCTGAAGTCTAACAGAGGCAGCCACAGAGTGTTAAGCTTTCTTTTCAAGAAACCATCCAGTCCTGGTGTAACAAGGTACTTAAACCAGTCCATGTGATTAGAGTTATTCAGCCGTGGAAAGCTGGGCATGTATTTAAATACCTTTCTGAATTGTGAAGATGATACTGGGGAAACTGCATGTTAAGGGTGGAATTAATCTTGCTGAACTACAGTTGTGTTTAAAAGTTAGATGTTCTGTTTAATCTACTTTTATAACCAGTTAAGAGAGAGAGGCACCTGAAGGACATTCTTTCTTTCTTGAGGGGCATCTAATATCAATGGGATGACTTACCCTATAGATAATCTCACATCTCTCATTGGACTAGAAATTAGCTACCTGGAGCTCAGGTAATTAATTTTGTTTCAGTATCTCACTTAAACATGGCTAAAACTCAGGGATATGGACACACATTTACTTCTTCTATGTCTTTCACTGCAAGATAGATGCTTGAAAAATTTGTGGAGAGAGATTTCTCATGGATCTGTGCACATACCAGGGGTTTGCATGGCTGTGGAATCTAAGAAATTTTAAATTCCTTCACCACAGAATTTTTCTTTCGTTATCACACAGGAATAAACTAAAAGTTTGTTGAGTATGAAAAAAAGATGCTGCACTTAAAAAAATTACAGTTGAACCCATGGCAGTTGTGTGTCACACCTGCAGCAATAAGAAACACTGCAAATGTTTGTGACATAATGCTGCTACAGGACATACAGTGAATTACAATATCTGTTGTGCCCTAAAAAATGACAGTGCTGCTCTTTGAGGAAGGAACAGCTTGTTCCACCTGCTACAAGATCAGCCTTTCAGCCTTGTGCAGAAAATGCTCCAATATGATACCTTGGGATTATCCTCATGTAACTGGTTTGCCTAATTCAAACTGGCAGACACAATCTGAATTCAGTGAATCAGAAGATACAGGGGATTTCATCAGTGAGATCATTTGAGTAGATTAACTCAGGCACTACCAGCCTCTGTCAGATTCTTTGGAGAACTCTTGGGGCAAAGGAGGTGAAGACAGAGGCCAAACAAAACTGCTTGATTGCAAGTGCCTGTATCATCACGTTGTATCAGAGGCATCCATAAGGTAACTGGGTTTCTAGAGATGAAATATGAAATGTCTGGCCCATCCTTAGAGCCTGGGTTAACAGGTTCTCACAGGCAGACATGTCATTTGCAGAGCTTGCAGTACAACTTACAGTTCTTCTTCTAAGAGTTATGAATGCCTTATTTATACTGTAGACATAACTTCACTGTCTCAAAATCTTAATAACAATTGAATAACAAAATGCAAACATTATACTTTGTCAGCATAAACAAAACAACAATTATAATAAAGGTCCTACAGGCATTGCTCATTTGTATTAATAATTCCTGCTTTTCAATCAAGCTGTACAAGATGCCAAGTTAATTATTTTAAATACCGTTCAGTCTTGGCACTTTATTTGGACTTCAAATGGGGAAGTGAGGAGAGAAACAAAGAGCAGAGAAATGGAAAATCCTTCACCATCAAGTAATTGAGGCATATGACAGAGGAGGATTTAGGAAGAAAAAGGCCTAAGGAGATTTTGGGAGGTTTCACTAGTTTGCTCAATGGTGAACCATTCAAAAATGAAATGCCAGAAAAGCTGGAGGCTGAACAGCTTAAGATAGACTGTGCACACAGAAACATTGCAATGTTAACTGCTGGAAAAGGCATAAATTATGCATTTCTGATGTGTCTCTATAGGCCTTGTAACCTTCTTTCGACCCTTAGGGTGCTCATTATCTGCAGGAGCAATTAACAGACAGTATCTTGCAGCTAGCATGATTTCTTACCTTTAGAGTGATTTCAAATCAAATAAAAAAGAGGCTAATAGAGCCAAGGAGGTCTGAGCTGTGAAGCTGCTTCTGAAGTATATTGGATAGAAATAATCAGTGAATTGAAGGTACATGGTGCCGGGAAGGCTGGATTATGTCTGTCTGGTTTTGCTTGCTGAATCTTTTATGTTTGGGATAGATATTGTTGTTCCTGTGAGAGATTATGCAAGTGACACAAATAATGGAAAATGCCTTCATTAATTCTGAAAGGAAAGGCCTAACTTACCTTACTTCAGCAACTTCAAGCTGATTAATCAAAAGATCTGGTTTTTTAACTAGCCAGAATAAATTACAGGCAACAGAGGTAAAAAAGCACACTTCAGACTGGCCTTAGAAAAAGAAGTTCTAGTGACCAGCAATCTGGTTAACTCCCCAAACCCAGCAGAAATTTTTCAAAATTTAAGATATATTAATAGCTTAGGAAAAAATAAAGATCAAGTACAAACTACATAATTCTGAGATAAAATTTGTTCAAAACTAATCATTTCAAGTCTTCAAAAATCTAAATTAAATGTTTCTTATCTGAAAGAGCAGATTGTTGGATACAAATCAGTCCTATATTATGATTTCTCTAGAGCTGTCCTATTGCAATATGAAAATCCATGACAATGTTTAATATACAGAGCCTGGCACAGTTCTATGTGATGTCATGCACCATCATTTTCTTTAGCAGTAACACACTTTATTTTCAGTTCCTTCTTAATGCATGAAAATCCTTCCAAAGGCTACCACCTTATATGCACTGAGGTATATTATAAAAGCCACATAAGTTTGAAAAAAATACTAAATTTCTGGTTTAAAAAAACAAAACAGATTTTTAAAATACATACCAAAATATTTATTACTGCCATATCCCATTAGCCCACACAAGCCACCGTTGTCTAAGAGCATCTTTTTGCTGTTTCATCATGAGTTTATGCTGAGTCTGGAAATGGGATTTGTATATCTTCCTATACAATACAGAACTGCTGATTTCACTGAGGATCCAGGTGGAGTCGGGGATCTGGCTTCCACTACAAGACTGAAGTTTTAAATTTCAAGTTCTTGGGATTTAGGACATTTTTCTCCTGTAAACTACAACACCTTGGAAAATGCTTACAAGGAAAAGCTTGGAGTCATTCCATTCACCTGAAGTTTATCATCACTCACATGTGGCCAGGACTTCTCTTCCAGGAGAAGCAAAACCAGATAAGAATTAAGACTGGATTTGCAGCAACAGGATTTTATTCTTATCAAGATTATTTTTTTAGAAAATCTATTGAGCCTAAAAACCATGGTCAATTTATGATAAAAAGTGAAATTTCATCTTACATGTAGAAACACCAGTATATTAATTAATTTCTAAAGTGTAAACGATAACGCGATTTCAGAAGCAGAAAATGAAAGGGTGCTATTGAGCTTGTAAGGAGGGGATATACTTTGGCAGACTGGTTATCATTTAGCACAGCAAAGTCAATCATCTGACTCTGCATGTTGCTCCCCTTCACTATAGGAGTTAGAGAACACTGACCAGGAAGAGGGCAGTCAGAAAGTCACAGCTTTGGTCTTGGGGGATTTCAATTACTCAGGTATTGATTAGGATGACAATTATACAAAAGGTGTAGAGAGGAACACATTTGTAAAGGTTGACCAGGGTTGCTTTCTTTAGCCATCATTGAGGTGACTACATAATGGGAGCTTATTTAGAAATTTGTCCTAAGAGTTGTGAACGCTGATAAATAGAGTCCAGGATACAGCAAGACCTTTCTGGATCTGAAATGTGCCTTGTGGCTGGGAAACACAGCACGGTTTTCCTATCACAACTGCAACCATTCCTTCCAGAAACTCCCTACAAACTCCCTTGTGACAAATGACCATATGATTTCCAAAGAACTTTTGTCCCTCCTACATTATGTCAGAATGTCTCTACCCTAACTAGACTCCTTAAAAAGTCGTATTTACATCACAGGCATACTACTGACAGAGGCTTGCAGAGAAAAATTTATCTCTGTGTGTGTATCTGTGTGTGTGTAAATACTAAGTCATCTTCTTAATACTATAAGATTCATGGGAGCAATGCTTTATATTCCTTCAAAAGAAGACCCATAACTGGGTGGAATGTCCTCAATAATTACCATAATGGCAGTTAAATAACCAGTGTGGTATGGATGTGAAATCATCAAATCATAGCCTTTGCCAAATAGGTCAATAGAAATGGAATCACAGTCAGTCAGAATAGGAGCCACCTCTACTATTGAAGAGTTTACTCACTGTAAACAGAAAGTGCTTCTTAGTCATCACAACAAACACTTCCCAGGAATTTCATTAAACTGAGGGCTGCTTCAAGGCCAAGAAGCCCAGGTCACATGTTCAATTAATCCCATATAATTTTTAATACTTAAACAGTGTGTTAATTTAAAGCTTAATGCTACCTTCAGATATTCAGCCTCAAAGCTTCACTAATAGACCATGTTTATTTCTTCACTTTGGGGAAGTAGAATATGAAAAGGCTGATATTGCTTCTAACTCTGCTGTTTATTGAGCATCTCTGTGCCCCACTTTAGCCAAAGGTGATTCCTCTGCAGTTAAAATGGAATTTCCTCCGTTTCCAGCCTGTCATTCATGCAGCTTCTCTGACTGAGTCTGTAATGAGCAGTTTGGGTCCAACCTAGCTCATTTGTGTGCAGAATCAAGATCCAGGTTTTTCCCTGGTATATGAGGAATGCTGGTGTTTTCCAGCTGCTGTTCAGTCTGGGAGGGAAATTTCTACAGAGGCTACAACAAGGTCTCGGTTACAGGTCAGGTCTATTTTAGGGGATTTTGAAAGATGCAAAGCATTTGGGAACACAGGGATCTCCTAAAACACATTGGCATAGCTCAGTGGTACAATTCAAAACAGAGCTGTGAGGTATGATTTCCCACTCCTTCAGGCCACACAGATTCTTGTGGGAGAGAAACCAGCCGTCTCCTCGTGCCTGCTGGAAGAAACGGCCCAGAAAAATCCCTCTCGGTGCGTCATTCACGCTGGAGAGAGGGAACAGCACTATTCTGCCGGCAGACTCTGCTTTTCTTTCGCTGTCAAAATATACGGAAAAGCCTTCCTAGCCCGCTTAGGCTTCACTGAGACGAAGGCAGCGGCAGGGAGCGCGGGGTGCGGAGCTGCCGAGCCGCGGTGCCGCCGCAGCCCCGCAGTGCCACCTAGCGCGGGCGCGGCCGCCGGGAGCCCGCGGCGCCCGGGCAGCCCCGCTCGGGTCCCGCTGTGCCTGCGGCCCCCAGGGCTCCCTAGGAACCTTCCCGCTGGGCAGAACAGCGCTGCGGCTCCGGCTCCTGGTGGCCTCGAGGGGCTGAGGAGTTGTCGGTGGTGTTGTAGCGCTGCTGATGAGCAGGGAGGAGGGAGGAGAGAAGGCGGCTCCAGCAGCTCAAAGCACAGGCTTTGGTGTTTTAAGGGCTACCTGAGAGAACTGCTACATCGGGAGAGACTTGGAGGCTCGGACTTGGAAGTTCTTCAGTTCCGGTGGCGTTCTGCAGGATGGCTGGGGATTAAATTGATGACCCTGGGCACATAATCTAGAGTGTATCAAGATGAAAAAAAAAACCCAAATAGGAATTCAGGTCAAACTTCATTCCTTGCGTCTGTGAAAGTGAATATACCCCCAGAAACCAGCAATACAGCTGGGTGAAGGGGAAGCTGAAAGCAGCTGTAAACAGAGGAGGATGAGCAGGAGGATCTACCAAAGGAGTAGTCATGTAGGATTGCAGTTGTTTGGATGCTCCGTTCATCCTGTTGGCTTCTTCAGCTTTCTTGCTGGGGCTGCTAATATATGGTGTGCATATAAAACTGTTCCAAACTGCCAAAAGAAAGCACAGTGAGGCACATTTTTTTATATTGCTTGGCAAAAAATAAACCCAGCAAACTCCACACATAGTATATAGTCAGTGCATCAAAATTCATACCTGCTGTTTAGGAACAGATATGCGCACATTTATTACCAGTTTTAAATTCTTTATAATATCAAATGTAGCTGTATCAAATCCCAGAGGAACTCCCCTGCAGAAAAAGGGAAATATATTGCATCGGTATTTCATTATACAGTCCACTGATCACAAAACACATCTACTCTAGGTTTACCCCAGAGTCCCTACCTAACGCACTGTTCACTCAGAACAAATGCAAGCTCCAGAGTCTCAGGAAAGGGAGTTTAAACCACAATCTTTCACTGTGGCATCTTATTCCCTGAAGATAATTAGCACACTTCACAAAGCTCTGATTAAAGTTGTCTTTTTTCTTCTTCTTCTTCTCCTTCTTCTTCTGTTAAACTTATCCTGTCGTTTAATGGTCTGAACACAGTAAAAATGAAAATGCATTCATTAAGTTAATGGTTTTGTGGACTGAGGTACAGCATGTCTCCTGTACTTGCTGGCTTCCCTAAGAACTACCTCTGCAACCAGGTGTTGTCTACCACGATTACATTTTAGAATATAGGAGACTTCAACTTTGCTATAACAAGCTGGGAGTAAATGGTCTAGGAGCACACTGGCAGGGTATTCCCTCATCCCCAGAGGTGCCATCTGGCAGGTTTGAACCTCTTCATGCTCCCATTATGATGTTAACATGGGGAAGAGGGGATGGCTGGTGCAAGAGTCAAGCAAGACAACTTATTTTTAAAATGGCAATTTGATACATCAAGGCACTAGTTCCTGAAATGAGTATGGTTTTATGCTTCCAAATATTGACAGATTTAGTCTGTTAAGAGATCATGATGTCTACAGTAATAGACATCTGGAGTGACATAAAGTTTGTTCTGTTCATGCTGCACAAAGAAGGTATGAAATATGATTAAACCAAAAGAGTATTTTTAAATATCCACTTTACACAGGCATAAAACACTTCAAGAGGCATAAAGCAATGAGAAATTAAACTCTCGGCAATGGAGAGAGCAGTGGTATGCAGGAACATGACACTATTCAGCCACAAAATGGTTACAGTACAATGTAAATTGTTCCCTTTAACATTCAAGTTGCCTGCTCTTGCCCCTGGTTGCATAACAAACTCAGATTCAAATACTGATTGCTTTCTACACTGAAACAGTGTTCAGCTAAAAGATTACTATTGTTCAGACTTTTTTCAGGAAATTTAGAGAGGTTTATGCTGTTAAATCAAAATTCTAGTTTCCTGTTTTGATTTGAACTATACGAATTCAGAGCAGAACAGAGCATTTGTGTCAAATAAGTTAATACATGAAAGCATTCTGTTTTCCTCTCACAAATAGTCTGCTAAAGCTACAATTTCAACAGTGTCTTTTTCATGATATCTTGTCTTTTGAAGCTGAAATTCAAAGTGTGACTTTGAGAACACAGAGATGAGAAATTGGAATCAGAGGGTAACCATAACAGTTTTTATAGAAGAGCAACAGAAAGCTGAAGTTTTAAGTAAGCAGGATTCTGCCAAGGCACATACAGAAAATTATTGTAAGAATTCCTTTCCTTCTCTTTCATTAGTATTTTGCATTAAGATAATATTTATAACTACTTGTCAAATTTGCCAAATTACGCTATGTGCCATCCCTACGTATACTAAAAGCAGTAATTCATAGGGAATTAAAACAAGTGGAGGTCAAAGCAGAAACATAAAAAAATGTAAAGGGAAGATAAGCAGTCCATTTGCCACCTCTGAATATAGTAAAGTTTCATAGGTTGTCATCTCCTTACCTATCCAAGGAGATGAGATGGGAGGAAGCACAAAGAGGAGAACAAAAAAGAGGATAATTTTGTTATGGATCCAGGCATTTTATTGAAGTAAGTGAAAGAGCCTGGAGACACTATAAAAGAGCAACAAGAAGATGTGGGCTGATGGACAATGAGGAGCTGTATTCTGGGGAAAGCAGAGGCAGAGAGACAGTAGATAAGTGTGATGACAGTTATGAGGAGGGTGTGACAGGTTTTGTCCTCAACAAGATGGTAAATTTATTGGGATAGGGAGCAGAGTATTTGGGGTTTGCAGTTAGTATAAATAATAATGACAGAGATTTTCTTTAAAATGGCTCCAAGTGGCAGTCTGCTCTCTTTTGTGGTGGCTGGTGCTGGCTAGCACAGTAGAACTCTTGACCATAGCTTACTAGAATCTGGATAAAGGAACAAAAGTCAAGAGCCTCTTACAAACTCAACACTGCAAGAGCTGAAGAGCTCAGTGCAAGATCAAGTGCCCTGGAGTACCTCCCTCTGTGACATGAGTACTGCCACAAGGGCTGCTTTCCCACCTTTACATTTATTTATTCAGCCACAGCAGCCTTAGATTTCCCTCTATCATACCTTGGTAACACAAAACACTTTTGCTTTTGTAAGCAAAACTTAAGAAATCATCCCAACCGAGACACCTGGGAACTAGAAGCTGTTTGTTGCTGCATTACAGCTAGGTCACAAATCTGGAGGTAGCTCTGTAATAGTCACTTAACTGGCAGCATGACTTTGAAACAAGCATCTACTCTCCTCTTTGCATTCCTCAATTTCCCTTTGTCCTACTTGTGTGAGTGTCACAGTGTAGGGCAGCCCCAAGTCTGACAGGAGGCATTCCCCTGTATCTTTGTCTGAAGCCCCGCTGCCCTGCATTCAGGAGGGCAGGAAATGCCCTGGGTCATGTCAGCTACCTAAAACCATGGTGGGGATGCTCTGCCTTGATCACAACAGGTACACTGCCTGCTGCCTTCTGCTTCCTTTCACTGGGATGCCTATTATAATTGTAAAGGATGGTGCTGCTAGTATGGAAAAGACAAGCTGGGAGCTAGTTCTGTGCATTAAACACAGGCAAAACAGGAGTTTATCACTGACGGTGTGGGGGGCTGAAATGCTAGTTGGTGGACAAGCTCAAAAATGACAAAAAAACCCAGGGTGACCAGGTTGTAATGTGAAAATCAGTGTTGAGAAGTTGCAGGCCATGCTCAAGAAAGAGAAAAACAGGATTTGAAACAGGAACGTGTCAGCATTCGAATCATTCATGTAGAGAATCAGAAATTAATCCATTGGGAGAAAGTCAGAAAATGAGATTGCTAATTTAAGAAATGGCTAAAACATCACCAAATTATTTTTTGAGAGCCAGTATCTGGCAGGTATGTATGAACAGAAAGCAACAGCAAGAATTATTCATGGCTGGAAATTAGGATATACATGGGACAGAAACATTAAAGATTAGCTTTAAGCTGTCATGGTGACAGTGAAGCAAATGACAGAAAGAACTTAGAAGGAAGAAAACCCCAAGGAGAATTTTGAAGATTTTGTGCAATATAGTGGCAAGTATTCCAAGCTGAGAGGTCTATCGGAGGAAGACAGGCTGTACACAGGGAAAGATCTGTTTAGTACAACATCAAGTAGAACAGCTGCTCAGCTGCAGCTGACCCAGCTCTGTAGGGACCAGACACCACAATACAAAGTGAATCAAAAATGCATCTGAACACTGTCAGGAGGCTGAAGCACTTCTGGCCAAAGAGCTTCATTTCATTCATTGAATCCAGGCGCAAACCAGCTACAATGAACCACTGGATCTACCATCTACAAGGTAGCACATGATCCCTTACTGATATCAGTCATGTAAACAGGGTTAAAATGCCTCCTGAGATGTGGAAAGAAATGACTGAACACAAGTCAGGCCAAGAGAGGGGTCCTGCCATTTCTAGTAGTGCAATATTATGTTACAGTGCACCATTCAGGAGAGGAGAAAAGGGTCCAGAATCAACCAGCGGAACATCCACTGCAGACACACAAACCTGCATAAATTCCTTGTGGGGTTTGTGAATCCATGTTTGCAGATTTGTGTGCCTTGGATGGCTGGCTGCAAAGCTAAATTAAAAGGAAGGGTCCAAAATTTCCTCCCACAACTGTTAGAAGGAGAAACAAACAGGAAATCACAGCATCACAGATCAGATGAAGATGGAAGAAACCTCTGGTGATAATTTAGTCAAGTGCTCTTGCTCAAATTAGGACCATCACTGACAGACCTGGACCATTTTCAGACAGTTTTTGGGTATCTCCCAGTATGGAGACCACAGCTTCTCTGTACAACCTGTTCCAATGTTCCATGGCCATCAAAAAAAAAAAAAAATTAAAAAAAATTGTTATCAGAAGGAACATCCTGTGTTTCAGTTTGTGCTCATTGACTTTTGTCCTGCTAGCAGACACTGAGAGTCTGATTCCATTTTTTTTACCTTCTCCCCTCGGTTATTTATATACATTAATAAAATTCCCCACCAAGCCTTCTATTTGTCAAAATCCTTTATGCAGAAAACCTAAAGGATTGTCATAAGTCTACATAAACTCAATAAAATATCTAGAGTGTGGGAAAAGGAAAGGATGTTGGGCTGGACAAGGAAGAAGAGATCCTTGCCATCCTTTGAGAAAGATAGGAGGATGTAGGCAGCACCTTCTACAAGACAGGAAACTTCTCTGGTTTCTGGGATCTTTGCAAACCACACTTCAGTAATATTTCCCTCTCTCTTCAACAACATCATGCTCAAGCTCGTGCCCAAAGGACCCTGGGAGACAGAGGCTGGATTTACTTGCACTGTGGGCAGAGAGCAGCAGGACTGCTGCACCAGTGATGGATGAGCAGGAGTCCATGTGCCCAGTGCCACCATCAGGGCTTCGCATGTTAGGGAGGAGAACTTCTTTGTGGAAAGGCACACCCAAAAGAAAGTGTGCATTAAAGAAAGTGTGCATTAAGTTTGTTTGCATTAAAACAAACTTCCGTGCAGGTGACCATGGTAAATTAATGTAATAGATAATTTTAGAAAAAGGAAGCTAATTTTTGTAAAAGGAAGCTTCTGAAGACTATTTACTGTTATAATGACTGTAATACAATGTATGAAAATCTGTGACATTTCTTTACATTTTTTCCATTCAATTTTTCCTGAATTGAAAAATTGGATGTGAGTTCCTATGCCAATACAGCTTGTCTAAGAACAAAATATTAGGTCATAAAATTCTTTCATTGCAGTAATAGAGAAATTTAATTTCCTTTTCTAGAGGTGTTTTAGCTTTCCTTATCCACTCTCTGAGACATGGCTTGCAGATGATGCCTGTGTTTCCTACCACACCACGGAGATGCAGCAATCCAGCCTGGTTCCAGAAGTCATCACCAAAACAGGATTGTGAAAGTAGAAAATA
The DNA here is from genome assembly GCF_015832195.1 of Motacilla alba alba. Classification (NCBI taxonomy): domain Eukaryota; kingdom Metazoa; phylum Chordata; class Aves; order Passeriformes; family Motacillidae; genus Motacilla; species Motacilla alba. The sequence continues at coordinate 113,117,505 of NC_052017.1, forward strand.
ACATTAGTGAAATTGTCGTACATTAGGGACATAATTGAGCAAAAGTATATTACATACAAACTTAATTTCACAAAGATTATTAAAAGACAATGACACTATGCCCACTCCAATAAATATGCCAATAAATAAGTCTGAGAAGTAAAATTTTCAGTTGAGGAAGGACATTCATTTTCTCTCTTTTATGCCCGAGTCTTTATAGCAAGTAGGAACTGGAGTGAAAATTTATCTGTGTCTTTAGATATTAGAGGGTTTTTTGTCTCTGTAGAAAAAAAATACTTCAGACGGTTCACTGCAAGATTTTTCGATACAGTCATCAAAATAAGCTGGCTATGCTAATTAGTGCTACAAACATAAAGGTTAAAGTTTGCTTAGGAAATATAGTTTTTCTGCAGTTTTCTGCACATTTAAACTTTGGGATATGATTGAAGACCACTTTGGTTAAATGCACATTTCAATGTTAAAATTTACAATCAAGCTGGAAATTAAATCATCCCTTGGTTTTTCTTTTTAATTAACAAGATCATATTTTAAATAGATATCTCTTGTGTTTCTATGCATGACAGAAAAATATGCATAATAGTCTTTACACTTTTGTAAAAGTTTTACAAGGTTAGGGTAAAATCCTAGTGTGGTGGGTTGACCCTGGCCAGCAGCCAAGTGCCCACACAACCATTTACTCACTCCTCTTCCCTCCTCCAGGAGTACAGGGAAGGGAACAGGAGGAGTAAACCCAAGAAAACTCCTGACAGTTGAGATAAAGACAGCTTAATAAGTGAAACAAAGGGGAAAAACCTATACTGCTGCTGCATAGACAATCACTCAGCAGCTTCCAAAAGCAAAGTGATACCCAGCCAGTCTCTGAGCAACAGCCACCTTGGAAGCCAAAATCCCTCCAGATCCCCATACTGTGAACTGTCCTCTTGTTCTGGCGACATCTGTGTTGGATAGCTCTATGCTAGAGGTAAAACATGGGAAAACAGCAAAAGGCAGGTCCATATTGATAGAAGTAAGGGCTGTGATGGAGCCCTGGGAAACTGACACCATGTTTCTGTGGGGAATAGTGACACTGAAGGCACATTTAATCTCTGGACAGGATTTAAATGGGGGGACAAGGTGCAGTGGTGTTAGAAGCCAGGGGAGGGAGTCTGAGCCCAGGAGAAGGAAAGAACAACTGGAAGAATCCTCCTCACCTGCTTCCTTGGTGATGGGACCCATGATGGGGGCAGCAGAAAAGCCAGACTCAGGTCATTCCCCCAGAGAATGTGCCTGTGGGTCACCTTCCACACTTACCCAACAGCCAGGGTGGCAGCATCACACCTAAAACCAAAAACATCTGATTTTCAGTGGTCTCATCAGCCATGCAACAGTACGTGTGTTTTACACTTGGGCTATTCATTACTGTGACCCTTTTGCTTGTTAACATCGGATGTGCTGTATTGAAGTGCGTGCATATCCACTGCAATTTTAAATCTTTAAATAGTTTGTGTATGTATCTATATATGTATACACACGTGATTAATTGTACCAGTGACTAAATAAATCTATTTTTATCCAATCCTGTGATTCAAAATGCACCCTCAGTCTCCTGCTGACATACACAGATGTAATCAAAATGAGAGCAACTCTTTGCCCACCTTTATAAAGGAGAAACAGTGCAGGTTGTGGATGCATGTAATTGGCACTGCATTTCTTTAATTCTCTGTACTAAAGCTGTGAAATAATGCCTAAACTGTTCATGAATTGAAAATAGTATGCATAGTGTGGTAACTTTCAGAAAATCAGACCAAGACCAAGGAATGGCAATTTGTTCTTTTTTTTTTTTGTATTTGTTTTAAACCCAAATTATCTCAGTGGGGGCATTTTTATGTGTTCAATGTAAGTTCAGGCCAAAAGCCTGCTTTTGAAAATTCTAATTTGGTTTTCAAAACAGGTATCATCCCTGTGTCAAATTTATTTTGGGACTTGAAATGTTCATGCACTGATCTCTGGAACCACTTTATCTTCTTTAGTTGCTCTACCATTCTCCTTCTTGAACCCTCAGTGATAGTTATCTTTTCCCTGACATCAACATGTGGTCCCTTTGAAACTATGAGCAGCTTAAAAAAATCAATTTTACTGGTGTCTGGGTGAGGGTTGAAGAGCAAAGAGGGAGCAGTTTAAAACCAGCCTGAGAAATACCTACAATCGGTTTCTAATCATCTTTATCTTGTCTTCCCCCTCACAAGACAGCCATCATCTGAGTGTCACATGTGTTTTCCTAACAACTGTTGTAAGTCCACCACAGATAATGAGTTTGACCTCACTTTGGTCACCCTTGTGATGGTGATGTGGGTTTGTTGAGGTTTATGAGGTTTGTGGGTTTGTGAGGAGCACACCCTTGTCTACAAGCAGAGGTGGGAGGGAGCTCAGCTCAGGATACCAGCTGTAGGCCCTCTAGGGCAGGCTCCCATTCCTGAGCCAGCTGGAAGGATGTGTTCTAAACCTGGCTGGAATGCTTTAGCAGTGTGGTTAATGTACAAAATCATGCTGTTTCATTATGGGGGACTATGAATCATGATATTTAATACCACATTTCACATTTATTCTTACTGAATGGCCCCAATCAAAACTAGCTTTATTCCCAGCAGATTAGGAACTGAGGCACCAAGATGCAGAACAGCTGACCTTTCAGACATGCCCACCGCTTCTAAACACAGATAATTACTCTCAGTTGAAGAGTGGGTGTACAGAAATGGTTTGGGTTGATGCTGGCCTTTGCAGAAGTCAGGTGAAGTCAGTGTGGGGTAAAGGAGTGTTTTGTACCCCTTCACATATGATAGTTTCACTCATTTCTTCTCTATGTCCCTTAAGCTGCTGAGGAATGTGTTGCAGTAAGTTGGATGTCAGCCTTGGAGCACTGCCTCACTACTGGATTTCCTAAGGTTTCTATGACTTTGTTGGTCTTTTGCTCTTCAAAGAGGACAAATTTTCCTCATTCCACACCTTCCCCTCACACAGCAGACAAAAATAAATGAAATTCTTGTGTTTTGGTAGCATTTGACACCTGCTGCAGGGTTATGTTGGGTCACCTTTGAAAAGTAGCGACAGCAAAGTTTCCAGGAGACTGATGTACTCAGGATTTTTTTTAATGTCATTTTTATTTAATCTCTATTTCCCATCTACCATTTCCTCTTGGGCAAACCTCAAAAAACACAAACTTGTCATTAGCCCAGAAGGCCTATTTCAGATGAAAACACATATTAAATGTTTTGGAATTACGATAAATTGTGGAGCTGAGGGCAGACAAATGTGCACATAATGTTTTGATTATTTTTTGTCCTCTTTAAATTAAAGCTTGATGAGAATCAATGTCAGTGTCCTCACCCTTGCAAGAAGAAAGACAGTACTTTACCCAGCAGAGTGAAGGTAGTCAGTGCCTCCAAATGGGAAAAGTTAAGACACACTGTATATATGTGAGAAATACCAGACCTAAGGCAAAGGCACATTGTGCCCACCCACTCTCTGAACACAGATAAATATGTGCTTTTCCACCTGTGTTACTTTGTTGAAAGGATGTAAGAAACTTTCAGTGGAAGGCAGGCTAAACTGGCTATACTTTCCAAAAATGATGGAGAGAAAGTGAGTAAAGTGTAGCCACAGGGAAAAAAAAAATAAATAAAAGGAAGAGATCGTTACATGCATATTAGATTAAGCTCCTACATTGGTTTTTTATTGATTGAGCAATCTTTAAAATTTGCCAGACTTTTAGCTGGTATTTTTTCATACCATAATGTAATGGTATCTGGTTCTCTGAATATGTTTTATATATGAATTATCTCTTAATGTAGTAAGAAAAATTCTGCCAAGTAGATTTGAGTCTTCTTTTAATCAAACACTTTAGCTCCTGTTTGATACAGAAGTATCTACACATGATAGTCTGTTTCACATGAAAATACATTGTCTAAGTATATTTGCTTAGCCTTGGAGAGAATGAAGAAAAGTAAATCTTTGGTTCCTTTCTTTATTACAAATGTTCCAGCTGCTCTGTTAAGTTGGGGGAAAAAAATCAAGTGAGAAATGTTTAAAGTCCCAAATATAGCATCTTAAAAAAAAGCTATGACAGTTTAAATTAATTAAATTGACAAATATTAATAGCTGTTTCTGTGGTGGTGTACATAATAAAACCTGTGTATCTGTTTCAGAATGAACTTCGAAGGTGTTTTGCAAAAGCCAGGCAAAGAAAGTGTCGTAAAGCTTTTTGATGCTGCCCTTTCCACGTTATCATGCAATACAGTATTTTGAGTATACTTTGTTATGGATTTGTTTTAGGAGATGCAGTGAACCATACAAAAAAAAAATTCCACTTTGTTATACTAAGCATAAGTTTGTCTCCAGAAAGTTTACAATGCAGATCAGGCTGAACTTTGTGTGGCCTGGTGTGACTGTTAATATTAATCTTTCCTTTTCATATTTTAGTTTTTCTACTACCACTTGGAAATTAGGGCTGTACTAGCTCAAAAAGGTGTTCCCTTTCTTTCTGTTTTTTCTCTCTTGCTCTTCCTTTCCCAAAATCTCTTTTTCTGCTCATACAAAGCTAAATTTTAAGATGGTATCCAAGGGATATCAGCATCTTTCACAGCAGCTCCATTCCAATTGCGGACGCTGCCTACCAGGGTAAAGCTGATGTTCATGTTTGTGCACAGACAGAAACAACAACTTTAAGTTAAGGAATAACTGAATTAATAACTAGTAATAAGGTAAGTTGTAATTGGTGGTTCACATACAGGTAAAAAAAAACAGCTCCTGTGAGCCTGTAACTTCTTATTTAGCAGAAAATTATGACCAAAGATAAGCTTAGAAAGACACAGGTCATGCTGCCCTTAATATGCAGGTTTTCTTGTGGTTTCATCAGAGATTTAACATGTGATCCTGAGCAAGCCATTCAATTTCAGTTCATCTCTTTCTTCATCTGAGAAGGTGAGGATAAAGCATGCCTGCCTTACAATACAATGGGAAAAGAACACTGGTAATTCATATCTCAAACATCATGGAATAGTCTGTTAAAATTGAAAAGGATTGATATTTATTTTTCTCTTAAATCCAGCATTTTATCCGTCTCTTAAAGTACAATGCACACAAGCACAACAAGCCAATTATTTCCTAATATATCCAAGATAGTTATATGCACGTGTAATACTGCACAAGTGTGTCTGTAGAGATCAGCTTCATCAACTGTCTAATCTCATACGATCAGGGGTGCATAATCCGGATCTCTCCACACCCTTATTATTGGTTCTGGCCCTCTAAAAGCTTCTACAACATTTAACTTCTCTCACAGTGGAGTCAGCGAAGAAATGTAAGCACCACCATAGCAAACACTCTGTACAGAGTAATTTTTGCTTGGGATAAACCTTTCAAGCAGTGATATCTTTGCATATTCACAGATATAAATACACAAAATATAGATGGTATATATGGAGAGGGATAAACACAATCTCTAGCAATGAAGTTCCTTGTGTTGCTTATCAAGTGGTTATTAATGAAAAGAGTGTAATACCATGGTATTTCATAGTATTGTGTTTCATTTGCTGACACAATACACCCCAATTGCATGATCCTGGGGATAAATAGCACACTTCAATATCTGTTTCATCCATAGCAGAGCCAGTTCAAGCATTCCCTGACTTTCATGTCAATCACAGAGTCACTGGGGTTGGAAGCAACCTCTGCTCAAACAGAAGTAGCCATATGGTCACACCGGGCTGCTGAAGATTTTATCCAGTCAGATATTGAACATTTCTGGAGGTGAGGACTGTAAAACCACCACCCTGGGCAGCCTGTGTCACTGCCTTCCTGTCCTCATGGACAAAAAAGGTTTTTAGTTCCGTTCAGTTTGAAACTCCTGTGTTTCAACTTAACGTCATTGCCTTCAACCTTCCCCCTTGCACTTCTGTGAAGAGCCTGGCTCCATCTTATTGATGTTCTCTCAACCTAAGAGGTCTGAACAAGCTCTGGTTCTGCAGCATCTTCTCACATAGTAAGGGCTCCAGCCCCTGGCTATCTCAGTAAACTTCTGCTGAACTCAGCCCAGTTGAGTGATGCATCTTGTACTGGGGGCTCCAAGCTGGACATGTAGGTATGTAGGTACATATATGTGTATATGTACATGTGGCTTAACAGATGCTGCATAAATGGGGTCACTAGCTCCCTCAATTTACAGGCTGTGCTTCTAATGACACTGCTCAGGATGCCATTCAGCCAGGAAACATGGGGTTTTTGTCCCACTTATGTCTGCCATGGTCCTCTGGGCCTCTTCATTGGAGTTACTCCCCCACCAGTCTCTCTCCAGTCTGCATTGCTGCCAGCCATTCTTCCTTTTCAGGGGCAGGACTGCGCTGTTGTCACTGAATTTCATAAGTTTCCTGTTGTCCTGTTCCTCCAGCCTGTCCAGGAAGCAGCCCTGCCTTGGAGCACATTGGCTGGTCCCCTCAGTTTGGTGCCATCAGCTGATTTGATGAGTGAGCAGCGTTGCATCTTCCATGTGATTGGCAAAGATAAAAAGGTCCCAGGACAGACCCTTGTGGCGCTCTGCTTCTCACCAGCCTCCAAGGCAGAATACAACCCACTAACCACCAGTGTCTGGGTCCAGCCGTCCAGCCCTCACTCTCTCTTTGTGCAGAAGAACATTCTTCCTGCTGAAGAATGGACATGGACAGAAGCAGCTTTGGCTGGGTGACATAACTGATCCAGTTTGCTGCAGAGCCATGATTTCAGATGTGCCACGACAACACTGGGGGAGGTGTGGAGGTGTAAACCAGTTCAAGGCAGGGAGGGTGGCAACTTCTTAAACCAGTTTAAGTGGCACCACTTAATGTATGAGCTAGTGACATACACTAAATGTTGAAATTTGAAATTCCTTACACCACACAAAAATGCATAAGAAGCTTGCTTATCTGTCGGCTTGTAAAAGTTTTCTACAGCTTCCTAGACAAAATATTTGTGTATTCAGGGAGAAAATTACCAACTTGCAGCAATTAATATTTTAACCAACTGGCACCATTGCCAGTCTAGCATATGCAGTTGCAGTAATCAGAGGATTTAAACATTAAACAGGATAAACAAACAGAGGATTTGCATTTCTCTTGGTCTGTGTGGTACTCTGCCTTCATTTGTTACGTTACTGTTTCTTCTCAAGTGAAACTAGTATGCAAACAGACAAAGTTTGGAGGAGAAGGTTGTTAGATTTTTTAAACATTTGTCCAGAGTAAAAGAGGAAGTCCACAGCACACCTGTGAAGTCTATACAAATTTCCCACATCCTACTTGCAGTGCCTTAATGATTATTATTTTTTGTAAGTGCTGAAAGATATGTTCTTCCCTGCACTACTTCAATAAGAAACAAAACAAAACAAACCCCCATCACTGTTTGTTTTATAAACCAAGCCTAAAATGTTTTAAAACCTAAGAAATTAAAAAGAGCAAAAGATCTGCCATGCTTTGTGCTTCTAATGAGTTACTTTGTGTTAATAATAAAATATTAAAATATTAAAATAATAATAAAATAATTATAAAAACAACTAAATAAATAATAATAAAATAATAATAAAATAATTAAAATAATATTTTTAATAATTACTCAGAATTAGATTTTGGCTTTCTTTTAATTTAAGTAAATGTTCCAGAAACTTTTTCTGCATAACATGTACTTCAAATCTCTTTTTTTTTTTTTTTTTTTTTTTTGGAGGGGGGGGAGTGTCAATTGAGGACTGCTACTGTATGGTTTGATAGGGCCTATGAGGATCACAGTTCTAAGAATGGCATGCAATCACTTCTTTCTTGTCTAAATGAATTTCAAATAACATTGGAAGCATGATGCTCTGAGAATATAAGTGGTATTGTTGTGTATAAAGGTATTGTTTTCCTCTACAAACTTACCCTAAAGTAAATTGTTTTCTTAAAGAAGTAGCAGGTTTTGCTTACAGCTACGTACTCCGAGTATTAAGGAGATGAAGGCAAAGGTTACAAGAGTATACTAGGTAGAAGGCAGTGCATGCATCACTTCCTCCTTAAGCTTTAGCATAGAAATTCCTGTGCCCCACGTGCCTCTATATGCAACATAAACTCAGAAATTAATATGGCATATTTAAATGGTACATTTGAGCTCACTCTGCTAGTCTATGTGAACTCTCTGAAGAGATCAAGAGCGTGTGCTCAGATCATAAACTCAATACCAATACTTTAATGCCTGACAGCAGGTCTGCTTAAGTCCTATTGATCTGTCTTGTCATGTGATAGCACTCCACTGTATTACCCAAACCCTTTATGGTACACGTGCTTCTGTTCCATGCTAATAAACTTGTCAGGTCACTTGTTGCAACAGCTTCAGCATCACCTCCAAAGTGCACTCCTTCAGGTCTAAACCTGTTGTTTCTTTCAGCAATGCCTGGGTGCCTCCCAGAGTGGGGGTGGTTGTAATCATGCACCCCCACCTCCATTGTACCACTTGCAATTTCTTCTTCTTGCATATTTATGTAAGGACAGAGGTGCAAAAATGTTACAGCAATGGGAGATGTAACTTTCCAGTTCAGAATCATAGTGACATATTTGCTAACAAATGCAAGTTTGGAACCTACATGGTTTTTTGCATGTTCTTTTTCAGTGCTCTTTCCCATTCCTCATCCCTGCTCTGTAATTCACCAGGTTCTGTTGTTAAATTATGATTCCCATATGTTGTTTTCTCAAGAAAATCAATCCAGTTTTCTAGATTACATGCAAGGCATTTAATGACAAACATCTTTTGTAATATCTGTAGATTAGACCCTTTATTTTCCTTCATTTTTGGATACATTAGTCATTAGCTCAGCAGAAGTGTTAAAAACTGGTAATTATTTTTCAGTGATCTATGTAGAAAAGTGATGAGGGTTCCGTCATAGGAACCTGAGGCATTGCACCTGATGAAACTGAAGGTCATGTTAGACCAATAATTTGTTTCTGACAGTGGCCAGTAGGAGATATACCTTAGGGAAAATATGTAGGAAATATTGTTCCCTCCTGTTGGCAGGCTCTCCTCTGTGTTGCACAACACAGGAGTATGGGAATCAGGCATCATCAATTGAAACGAGAGGTGTTCTGGCTGTATGAGGGAGGGAACAAAAAGTTCATCAAGAAGACAATTAATCATGGAACAGATTGTCCAGAGAGGTTGTGAACCCTTCCCCTCTGGAGATTATGAATAGGTTTGAATCTTCTGGCTTGTATTCAGTGTTGATGCTGCTCCAAGCAGGAGTTTGACTAGGTCACCCACATCCCTCATTGGTTCTAGAAACCTTGTAGGAGTAATTGTCCCTTTTGCAATCAGAGAGCTATCACATCTCTGAGCAGTTCTCGCCCTGATTGCACGTGTCTAAATGTGTTTTTCATGAAATGAACAGCTGCAGTTTTTTTTTATTCTAAAGGCAACAGTATTTAGACTATAATTTCACAGAATTTTATTCAGTCAAAGACCATGATTATTTTTATTCAAACATTGTCTCAAATGTCACCTTTAGATGCATGGACTGGCAGCTGTAGCTATACAACAGAAATCAGTGACATTTCAAATACATCTTCTGTGGAAATAAGTGTTCTTGGTTAAAAAGTTTTAATTATAGCCCCTTGGGGCAATTATTTTCAGTAGTCTTGTCAGATGCATCTGCTATAGGTATTTGCCCTGCTTTCTACAATAATGCAACATCCTTTTGTTGATGATATGAACACCCAGTAATTGCATCCTGTTTCTCTCTTTATCCACGTGTCCATGGAATTTAGTAACAATAAGTACTTAAGTATTACTGAGTTCATTGCACATTGAAAATAATCTACAAACATTTTGAGGGATTTTTTTGTTTGTTTTTGTTGATTCAATGCTTTGAATTTCTAGACCAAGCTAGAAAATAACTGCAGAGAGGTGTCTTGGCAATTACAGCTAGGACCAGAAGCCCTACTCAGTATGAAAAAAACATATATGCCCCATCCAGTAGCTCTGGCAAGGCTAAAGCAGAGCACGACTGAGTTGCGTGTAAGCACAGGATGTTGTGAGCCTTCATTCCAGAGGACACCACTTCAAAACATTTTTGCATTGTGAAGGGAATAATTTAAGGAAAGGATTCTGTTCATATATATTGATTTCAGACTTCAAGTAAAGATGAGTATTTTCACCTATTATTTGTGAAAACAAACAATGAAGCTAAAGGGATACAATGCTTGCCAGATCTCAAAGGATATGAGCCCACTGATGATCCAGGTATAGTTTCTTTCTTTTGGTAGAATTTGACTTGAGATAACTAAACTAAAAGATTTCCTGTCACGTTTGGTGAGCAGAATGCAAAAATCATTTGTCCTTTACAATGTCCTAGGAGGCAAAGAAGGAATTTTAGAGACTGTCCAACATGGCTTTGATGAGAAAGTAATTAAAGTCACTGACTGAGCTGTCCACATGTTTGAGTCAGATAACAATGTAATTGACTGTAATGGTCCCTGTGCTGAAGGACAGTAATCAGAAGATAGATGTGGCCGAAACCAAATTTGCTAAGAGAAATTTTATTGGCATTTCTAGCCAATAGTATTAAGTCAAAAAGTTAATTTTACCTTACACAAGAGCTAAGTAGGCTGTGCTGCGCTGATTTTTGAAGAGAAATGAGAACATAATATCTAGATGGTTTTATCTTTTTTCATGTTAATAACTTTCTATTCTTAGTTTACAGTTATTATTATCACCCCCTTCGTTTTGCAGTGGGAATCACATGTGCATCATGTACACACCTCAAAAGCTCTACCAACAGCAACTGACTTTGCAAGTCCTGCTGATGGGCCATCAAGCCTACAACACAGACTCATCACAGCATACAGTGGTTTTTAGGAGCTCATCTCCTCCCTCTCCAGGATGATTAGAAGCTAATTTTAACTATAGATAATTTTGCAATTTGCAGGCAAAGAAGTCAGTTTGACATACTCCTCTTAGCCTGATTGAATTAATTTTAAATGCTTTGGCAGCTTTTCACCATGCTGCTGTTAAAAGAATTGCAGATAATGACACAACTTACAGCTGATCTCAATCCTTCCTTGAAAGGAAGAAAATAGCAACCCCCTACAATAACCACAGCCAACCTAATTCTTTGTGCAGCTTTAATTGCTTCTTTCCTCCCCCTAGATTTTTGTCAATTTAGGCTCACAGGGATATTTTGGGATGTGAAGTAACCAAGCATACATATTCTGACTTTTTAACAGCACTAGGTTTTCTGGGTGTGCTTAAAAACCACAGACATTTTCCAATTCCTACATAATTTTTTATAAGATTTGATGCTTGCAAGTAACATTGAGAAGTTCCTTCATTGAACTACATAGATAGTCCATTTCCTTCTCCAATAATATTATTTTAAAGGAGTCAGGGTGACACAGTGTGAGTTTGACTACAAACCATCTGTCCTGTTTTCCTTTATTTCAGTTCCTCGCAGCTGTCATTCATGACCAACCAGTCTAAGCTGAGCAAAGAACACAATTCCTGTTCCAGCAGAAATCTCAGTAGATGACAAAGCACCAGGTGTCTACTGGAACATTACAGCCTTTACCCAAATGGTCCTTGAGCCTCTAATAAACCTGCAAGGAGTGGTGCTTTTTCAGCTTCTGCATCATCTAAATAATTGATTATTCCTTTCTCAGTCTTCAAGCACCTCTAAACAATGGCTAGGAGGGCACAACAAAACAGGTTACTGCTCCTCATTCTTCCCTTGTATCAGCTGGGAAAAATATCTGGTTTTGCCCCTGAACTCGGTGCATGTTGGAACGATGGTCGTAGTTCTCTGTCAGTCAGAAGTCTGTCAGTCCTAGGAGAGCTTTTGCCCCTTATGAAGTCAAAGAGCAGCAAGAGACTATGAACCAGAGTTCAGCCCTAAATTTCAGGTGCACAATTCTCATGGTTGCCAAAGTAAGACAGTAATGTCACTTTTAAGGATGTCCAGAATTTAAATTACCGGCAGCAAAAGCAGTACACTTCTAATTTGTACATTAAGTTGATTGGATTGGAAACAAACAAACCATGACCCTTACTTTTCTTGCAATATTGTTCTTCCATACCTTTGCAGCAAAGAACCATTCTTAAGGCTTTTCAAAGAAATCCACAGTCAGCATGTAAATAGTCAGCATTTAATTTAATTTGCATATAAACTAATCATTTGCACACCTAAGCAGTAGAAAGGCACACACACAAACTTTCGTGTATCTTAAGTGATGCTGACAACTGCTGGGTTCATAAATTTGTTATTCAAATTCAGCCTGTAACCACGAAATAAGTTTCAAAGCAACCTATTCATTCCTGCCCCCTCCTGAAGTTGATCACTCACATTTGTATTGTTATAGCTACTTATGACATTACCCTCAAAACTGGGTAACTTATATGATTGAGGTTTTTAAGCTTCTGTTTCTCTCAAAGCCTTCCTTCTTAATATAGATATTTCTGAAGAAGAGGTGAAGATCAAGGCGAATGGGGGAGACAGAAGAGATAGAAGCCAGCATTACTGCTGAATAAAAAGTACGTGGGATGAGACCTTTCCCCATTAAAAGTATAAGTTTGGGAAAAAATAGATAACCAATTAAAATATAAACCAAGTAAAGAAAAAAAAAATCACCCTAGCACTCCATGGTCAGATCTTTGTAGATGACCGCATTGATCTTTCAAGTCTGTATTTCTTCTTTAGACTCTGCTTCAGCAAAATCCTTAAAAAATCATTTGCCTTAGGTACTTGAATGCTTTTATTGGAGTTTATTATAAATAAAATACACCTCACTTCAAATACTTTCCTAAATGTGGGTACATTTGATTGTTTAAAGTTATCTATTCATCTATGCATTCAGCTGAATCTGGGCACTTTTAACTGTCCATGTTAGGGACTATATCGCTGATAAATATATTCAATCATATCTTATGGAATGAAAGCTCCTTGTTCATTCTTAAGGATAGCACTTTTAAGAGTAGTGCAGGACAAGATGGGAAAGACAACACCTTTTGACATAAGAAGGCCACCAGTAACATTTCTAATGTTTTACTTAGTAAAAGTAATCATAAAATAAGGATTTCTCAGTCTGTCAAGAGTTTTAAAAAATCAGCATTTAAAATTTGGTTAGATGCGCACATGACTGCTACCTTGAAATAAGTGTAAATGACATAGCCTTAGATGAGTAACTTGGCAGAGATTAATTCTTCACTTAAGATTTCATCAGCAACTCTTAATATCTGTAGTGACCATTACATGACTGCAAACTATTGAGTCTGTCTACTAAGAGCCTGGTTGATCAGAGTCTTACCAGTACTATCAAAAAAGCTCTTAGAAATAAGCCTGACATTCCTTTAAAAAATGCACTAGAGAGATTAAATGTTACCTGTGAATGATGTAACCTTCATTTAGCAATTCCAGCATTCTGTCTGCTGTATAAATCCTCTTAACAGCTGCAACGGCAGTGCTGATTCAGTCCATGACGCGTTTATCTGATCCATGCTCAACAGGTGCATTTGAGCTGTTTCAAATCCATGCAGTGCCTAAGTAGTGCACTGCCTAACTGTGTTTACATCAACAGGGGCTGAGAAAATCAAGGCAGCTTCTTTTGTTACCTTTCCAGAGCAAAGAAAAGGGTTTCCTTTGCAAAGGCATTGCTAACCCACAGTGGGCAAACTGTAGAGGAATGAGGGGAGGGAGAACTTAGCCAGTTCTCACACACGAGTTGGGAAAATGGCTAATCCCTAGGGCATTATTATTGAGCCTAGTGCAACACCCATTTGTGCCAACTTAACCTCTGGCATGGCCTTCACAGGGAACCTTGCTATTAAAGGGGATTTCTGGGGATGGAAGAATGGATGGATGGAGGCCCCAAGGCTTATGCCAGCCAGTAGATTGCCCCAGTATCGCAGTGACCTGCAGAAAAGTGGGCCAGGCTGTGAACACAAGACAAGACAACATTGCCCTTTCTTCTGCTTCTGGCAAATGAAAAATGGTTTATTGCCACACGTACTAATCAGGCATTCATTATGCTTATGTACCAAAATCTTGCTGTGTGTCCACTGTATCCCAAATACCTTCCATGAATCAACTATACTTGTAACTGGGATTTCCAGAGGAGTCTGAAGTCATTTGTTTGAAATTGCACTGAGTTATTTCTAACCAAGTAGTGATAGCAGAACCTTTTAACATTTGTGGAGAAACACCATACTTTCATTTCAACTGCTTTTTCTACTCAACTTTCAAAAGTTAGGAAAAGTCCTTTTGAAGTCTCTATACATACTCACTGTTCAGCTTAATTGAAATACTTGGATAAAAGTGAGACCAAATCTTTAGCACTGAGACATTCAACCAGAATGTCTAAATTTTCATAGCACCTTTGCTTCTAAATCTGACCTAGTCTGGCCCTACTTAGCTTCTAAAATCTTCAGAGGCAAGTGTGAGAAAGATCTAATCTCTAGTAGGCTGTGAATAAATCACTTGTAATAAAGTTCACTTATAGTTATGATGTCAGCTTATGAGTTGGGAAAATGGATTCTTTAGCTGAGGTTGTACTGTTGTAGTATTGTAGCATGTTCTTTTTTGTTTGGTTGGTTTTTGTTGTTTTGGGTTTTTTTGGTTTTTTTTACTATTGTGTTCTTTAGCTTAAATTCTCTAGATTTTGGCCAGCATGGATATTCTTTTGGCAGTATCAACATACTTCAACTACATAGCACTTCAGTGATAGATAATATATGAAATTTTACCATTATGAAATGCACAGCTTACATTTTCTTCAGAAACTATTACATAAGAATGTAAACAGGACTCATGCACAAATCCAGCAGAAAACCCTTAGGTAAATACTTTCTAGTTCTGTCACTAAAACAAAATGAGTTTTTAGACTCTAGGGTCTCTTGCTGATATACCTTACCGCAAGTAAGGTTGATGCCTGTCAACTAATGAAAGGTGACTGTTATTTTAAGAACATTTTTCCACACCCTGATGACTGTCTGATAGCCAGAATCTAAATCAAACAGAGCTTTCTGCCTTGGGCTGTGCCTCTGTAAACCTTACTGTTTAATTAAGCAACAGTATCACAGATCATCCACATCGTGTAACTTCTGTATTACTTCTTTTAAATACTTATCTGGTACCCAAAGAACATTTGGGAGTTTTTGAATCAAAGAAACATCAGAACTAGAAATCCAACAGCTGTTTGTGAGAAAAAATACTTATCACATGCTTAATTGCTCTTTGAATTTAACTCTTCTTATCTAAAAAGCTGTTTGGCAGTTAAAATTTGCTAAAACTACAAGACTGTATTAATCCAGAGCAGAGAAAATAATACAATTTACCACTACAGTACTGTTTTTCACATTGATATGTATTTGATACTTGTAGGTAGGACAACCCTGGAATGAATATCAGCTTCAATTTCCATTTAGTATTCCCAATGAATGATGTTTACAATCCAGATACACTATAATGCTTCCCCTATCAAGCCAACTGTTGTATTTTGTGCAACCAGAGGCAGAATTTTCCCTGAGACTATGCTTTTTTTCTGCGATTTAATTAATTCAGAAAATCCCAAGTTCACTGGCCATGAAGCAGCACTACAAGTTTATGCGTTTGTTGAAGTCATATTCTTGGTGAATTATTACAATGGCAATTGGGAATGGTTTTTCTATTGCTGTTGCTTCAACAGCAGGCAGTCTGATGTTATCTTGAATATTTCTGCAACTCCTTACTGTCTTTTATTCTTCCTCACAGACTTGCAGATGAATAGTCAGAGAAACTCTCATATGCATTGACAATTCCCCACATCAAAAATAGTTTGTTTTGCTGCTCACAAATGGACTTAGGAGGCTGGTCCCAGCGGTCGTTAGCTGGGCTTTCCTCATTTACTAATTTTGTAGGTAAAATATCTCAGATCTATACTATCCTCAAAATCGTACCGAAATGATACCAATCTGATTGGAATCTGAATATGGAAAAGATGTTGCATGATCTATTCACCCATTCCTGGCAGCAGAAGGGGCAAATTACAAACACTGATTCTTGTAGGGCCATGAGAAGCCGTGAACTCTTACTGTGAAAGGTCTAACAGGATAGGTGGCATGCTCCTTACATTGTTCCCCTTTTTGTCCTCTGGTAGAACCTAGTGAGTTCCTGAGGGTAATTGCTCTCCTGTCATGAGGTCTTTTTAGTATGGCTTGCAAGCAGATGCTCGCAGCTGTGTGGTGTTCTGTAAGAGGCATGCATAAATCCATCCAGACTGAAAGGTGATAAATGGAGAAAAGCTCATAGAGATAGCAAGGGATCTTACTGATAGCAAACAGGGACTGCACGATTTGTATCACAGGCATATACAGCAGTCTCCTTCTGCTTTGGCTGCCTATAACCAACTGCATTTCCTTGTTCTTCTAGGTCATTTAAGCACAGTGTCTAATCTCACATTGTCATTGCAGAGTTCAGTCTCTCACCACACAGCAGGCACAAATACCAAAATAGCTCAGGAAGCAAGACTTCTCCATGTTCTCCCTTTCAAGTAACACGCCAAAACAACAGCTGTTATCACTTCTAAGTTGAGTAATTTGGTACAAGCCATTTCTTACTGTTGCAGCTGGTATTGCTGAAGTACTGCAACTCCATTGATACAGATTCGTGCATTTGGCAAAATGCTCTTCATTATGAACTTCTGAGCTCTAGGCTGCATCTCCTATGTGATTAAGGCCTGAGTTGTCTTATAAACTCTCTGGAAAACTCGTCTTTGCATAAGTTTCTTATAGAGGGATCTAGGCATAGTGATTATGGTTTTATTTAATTTATTTGTCACAATATTTATTGTTGGCTGGGGGAAACACTAGATTGATTGTGAGATTAAATGACATAAAAATACCCAGACCATGGGACAGAAACTTATTTGCGCTAAGAATCTAAATAATGCAATAATTAGTAATTCTTCACAACAAAGCAATGAATCCTGTGTATATTTTTGATAGAAACTTGTTCTATCAGCTAGGTGAAAGATGTATTTATGACCCATGAATCAGAGCTGGCCTGGCCATCAGTTACTGACAAACAGGGAAGCAGAAAAGTTAGACTTTATACAAGATATTTTTAGTGATATTATATTGAAATGGTTTAGGATTTGTCTGAAAAAGAATCTAAAGCTCCATTAGTGCAAAGGCTCCTGTTGTCCCACTTGGTCACCATAAAGAACAAAACTTCCACTATGCATCTATTAAAGCATTCAGGCAATGCAAGTTGATCAGAAACGTGCCACTTCCCCTATTAAAGAAATATATTTCTTTATAAGATGAAAATTGATGTGCTGAGCAAGGTGCTGCCATTACTGAGGTGAGCATTGTAGTCTATTCAAATACCAAACCCTTCAGCCTCCATACAATAGAGCTGTATTATTTCCAACAACACAGGTTTTTTCCAGTTCCAGGTAGATGATTCCTTCTTTTTTTCTTTTTTATTTCCCAAGTTGCAGCCTAGGCTTACTGAGGTAAGGTGTTTTTAAGGTGTTTTCTCAGCATTCGTTGCTACGTGCAATATGGAATACTGAATATGTCTTTTCTTCTGTATATATTTTCAACTGGTGGTGTACACTACAGTGTACATTGCTCTCATTGCAGAATGTTCCTTGTCATGAAGTTCTGCAAAAGCCACCACCTTTGCCAAGAAAACAGTGACAGATTCAGTCTCTATGGCATATACATACATAGCCCCTCTGTTAACCAGTGGGGAAATTTCCTATACAAGCCCTAGAAATATGTGCATGGAACGGCTGCAGGGAAAAAAAAACTTGTTGCATGGACCCTCATGCTGAAGTGCCTGTCACTAATACTTGCCAAAGCTAATTGGAACTGCTGGTTCAGAATACAATACCATGACAGCTCTCGGGCCAACAGTTGTTTTTTTTAAATGCCTAATTGCCAAAATTGAACGTAGAACGATTGTCCAAGTAAGAAGCATTTAGGGATTTTGAGGGCAGTAGGCCCTGCACATATCCTGTTGATTTCACCATCAATTCGAAATAATCAGTTCTCTTACAAGAAAATGTCAGTTCTCCATTCTTATTTCCTGGAGGAAGCCAGAAAAATTAATCTAGTAATGAAAGAAGTTCAGTTAAGCGGGTTTAACTGCTTCTTTTTTGCTTTCTATGCAAGGCCACTGCAGAGGTACATGTTGAAATTATATGGGGTTTTTAACAGTTTTCTTAACTCCTTTGATTCTTGCTACAAATGACGTCAGCAGGCCTCATGCCTCAGATTTCATTGGTTTATAAACAGAGATACTGTGTGACTGATATATTGAAGTCTTCCATTTTGTCATGCTATTTCCTGTGTCTATAAGACATACATGCAACTCTTCTGACTTTAATCATCCTGGTTATCTTCCAGTTTCTTCCCTCTTCAACAGGATGTATCTGACATATTGGTGTGGGCTGTGATAATTGTACAGTCTCAGAAAGTGAGACTAAAGTAAGAAAAATCTCACCTAAAAGCTTCTGTTGCTTCTGCCAGAAGCTCAGTTCAGATGAGTTGGAAGGTAACTTGGTTTTGTTTGATGTTGGTATTTTGTTCTCCAGAATCTCACTTTAGTTATATCTAAACTAGTTCCTAATTCCTCTAGTTGTTAAGTAAATTGAAACAACTCCAGATGAAGAAGGTGATGTGTGCCTATGTTTGCAGAAATTCTAAATAAATCATGTTGAGCACCGTGAAATATCTTCTTTGTGTCGAGGTTTGTTGTCAGGTTTTTAGTGGCAGTTATTGAACTGAGACCAGTCTATAAACTATTTCACTGCTCTTCACAGTATATGCAAATGAAGACTGGCAAATAAATAGAAAGTATTGTACAGGCAGAACTTTTGGGCAGGTCTCATCCCTAGGGAGTTTCTGAAAAGCTATGTCATCTTTCTCCTTCATCTTTCTGACTGGAGGAGCCCATTATGCAGCAGGAAAAAACCTAACATTGGCTTTTGTCCACCAGGAATGAGTCAATCACATGGTGCCTGATTCAACTCTGCAGTCTCTTTGTCTTAGTGGCATCTCCTCTTCTCTAGAGAACAAAAGTAGATGCATTATTACACTGAAGACATTCAACACATATGGGTCGTGTTTTCAGCCTTTTCTGAAATCTGACAGCTCACATGGTGTATATGAAATAAGAACTTAAGAGTGCAATGAGAGCTAACCAGTGGTTTGCAGTTTCATTTGGTACATTGTCTGATGACTAAGAAGGGAATTTAGCAGATGGTGCATTAAGAATGAAAAAAACAGATGTGGTTTTCCTATAGAGCATATTTAAGGTGTGAGGATCTTCCGGGTGGTAAATGTTAAACAAGTCCAGAGCAAAGCTGAGAACAGTCATGAAAGAGAAAGAGCATTGAAGGCAACTGACACAATATTCACATTTGGGGAAAGAGAAGAGTATAGCTGTCCTATTTGTGTACCTTTCCTTAGGTGACTGATCTGGGTCATTGCCAGAGGCATCTTTGCATCTTGCATATGAGGCTTCTTGCATCTTTGCCTGAGCCTGTGTGGCAACTCTATCTCCTTAATCTTTCTCCATTGCTGTTTATGTTTTTCTCTTGCTATTTTAATAATAAAAAATAATGACTCATCAACACTGTTCTTCACAGGTAATTAGGCACTTTTAAAATATTTTATAGAATTGGGAATTGTCACAAGATGATTTCTTTGTCTGTTGAATCAGCCCTCATAAATATTATACCTTTTCTGACACTTCTCTCAACTAAGCAAAAAGCCACTTCTGTAGGACTCATCAATGGCTATCATCTCTCAACAGCAAGGCCTAGGTTCCCTTGCCTCAAGGATAGCATGGACTCCTGCAGAAATTACATCAGCCATCGAAAATTATCCTAACCTTAAATGATAGTCATGTCAGGACCATTATCTTTGAGGATGCTCCCTCAACACCATCATGGAGTCAATTACAGTCACGTAAAGTCAGGTGAGCCAGCACAGCCTGTGCCATGACTTACCCTCAGACAGGCACCAAGCCCCATGCAGCCCCTCTCTCACTCCCCCACCAGCAGGAATAGTGAGAGAATTAGAGGCGTAAAAGCTGGAAAGCTCATGGGTTGAAATTAAGGCAGATTAATGATGAAAGCCAAAGATATGCGCAAAAGCAAAACAAAACAAGGAATTAATTCAGTGCTTCCCATGGGGAGGCAGGTGTTCAGCCATCCCAGGAGACCGGGGCTCCATCGCATAACAGCAACTTGGGAAGACAAACACCATCACTTCAAACATCGACCCATCCTGCTTCTTCCCTCCCTTTCTATAGTGAACATGATGCCATAAGGTCTGGAATATCCCTTTGGTCACCTGGGGTCATGTCACCAGGTCTGGTCACCTGTCCTGGCTGTGTCTCCTCCCACCCTCCCAAGCACCCCCAGCCCACTCACCAGCGTGGCAGCACAAAAAGCAGTAAAGGCCTTGGCTCTGTGCAAGCCAAGCCATCTCTGTATTATCACTGTGTCCAGCACAAATCCAAACCACAGCCACTGGGAAGAAAGGCAACCCTACCCCAGCCAAAACCAGCACAGCCTGCCAGAAGGAATAGGGGATGTGCACACACCGGGACATGGTGCCGCAGAGCTGTGCAAATGATGCCCACAGAACCACACACCTTAGCAGCTGGTCTGGAAAGAAGACACTGGAAATGACTTAGCTTCACTGGTAAGCCTGCACTGGCCTGTATGGAATTTGCTGGTTCTTCTGTTTTAGCCTGCACATTTTTCTTCTGAACTAACTTTCTTTTTTTAGTAACCCTTAAGGACAGTATTTTCTTTCAAGGCTTCTTTCTGACAAGACCTTTTTTATTTTTAGACTGTTATAAAAACACTCTACAAGGAAAAGAAGTGTGTAGATTTAAAAGTGGGTGAATGAATTTTCCTTAATTTTTGGTGAATTTTTAAAATTGACATCTTCAATGATCAGATGCTATTGCTATTACATTTTTATGTATCAATCAAGTTGAACAATCTGGTTTTGCAGAGTGATATGGACAAGTTGTTTGCCTCTCTGAATTGTACTTTTGTGATCATCACAACACATTTCTGTGAAAAAGAACATTGCATATTCTCAAACCTATTAAGTGTCATCAAGAACAGTTCCAGGGGTCCTTACAATGACCCCGAACAAGGCTTCTAATGTAGGAAGAGGACAATTCTACCTGGTATGAATAAGGATATATAAACAATGGCCTTTAATTCACCGGACATTTAAAAAGTGGTGTATTTTTATCTTGAGCTACATTTGACTGGTATAAGTTTTGCCTTATCTGCTGGGTATGGGGTTTTTGTTCATTTCATTCTTTTATCTTTGTCTCCATGGAATATGCCTTCTAGAATAACACAGCAGTGCATGTATTTGCAGATTATTGAAGGGCTTAAGAAAAAAAAGAATGATGCTTTCTGTAAAATATTCTTGACCACAGAATTATCTGTTCTTAGCAAGGGAACATAGAACCCTGTAGAAAAGGAGGGACCTTTTCTACCTGTCTCTATGGGAAGAGACATGGGAAAATGGATTAATCTTGCAACTTCTCCCGGAGGCCATTACGCTGGTTGGGACAGTTGGAGTTTCATAGGACTTAAGGTCCAGCTATCTGTATATCTCCAGACATTAAATTTTACCTAGATACCTTTTACCAAGGACAAAGACTTGAGTCAGATTGCATTTGTTTTCTAAAAGTAGCTAACCTGGCTTCATGGAGAGAATTAGATGAACTAATGGTTCATCAATGCCAAACATTAAAAAAAAAAAAAAAATGAAGGGAGTTTAAACCACATTTATTAAAGAAGTCTCTCAGTTTTTAATTTATAAAATGAGAATAGAAATGATATAATACTTTTCAAGGATGTATGAAACTCAGTCATAGTGAGGGAACTTTAAGTGAGAGAGTTGTTTGATAGTGTAGGCTCTATTAGCTGGAAGAGGAGTGCATACCAAACTGAATTTACTGACACTCAGCTCATATTTGCTTAGGAGATTGTCTCAGAACAGATGAGTGTGAGACATGTTTATTTTAAGTCTGCACAAAATTAGACCTTGAAAATCTTTTTGAGAATTTTTGCGTACTTGTCTAGAGTGACTAGGTGCCTTGCCTTTTTAAACTAATACTGTATTTAAAACATATTTAACATAAATGCACTTGTTTGCTATCTAACATAAATAATTGACTACTTAGAATAAATATTCATGATCTCAGGCATAAAACTCACTGAGGACTAAGTCAGCCGTGAGCCTGTTCCCGGTCTTAACATCCATATCATTGACCTTCCTACAGTACCCTGCAGATTTTCCATCCTACCAGTTTAAGCTGTAAATTTTCATCCCAATAAGCAACTGTCCATTTTTCTGACATACACTCAGCTCTTCCTCTTGTGTTCAGCCAGTTGGCATCCACAGGATGTCAGATAATATCACAAGTGAGGAGGCTTAACCTTTCAAAACTGTTTACCTCCATATGTGACCAGTTTTTGCAGCACTGCAGTATTGTGGCACAACCTCTAAGTATAGCCTTTAGATGTGTTTCTAGGAACACTGGCTTATAAATAAATACAGTTGACAGTCTGCTGATCACAAGCCTATATTTACCACAGAGAAGTTGACATGATGTCATGAAGGATTTGACAATTAACCTTGAAAATTCCCCGAGTATTTTCAGCATCTATTGAACTTTTCTGAATAAAAAAAAAAAAAAAAAAATTAAAATATGAAACTTATGGCACAGGGTTCATTTGGATTACAGAAGATAATCATAAAAGGGGTAAAAAATAATTTCACTTCCATTAGAATCATGGATAGGAATTTTAAATATTTTCTGGGCTTGGTATTTGATGTTTCAGCTGGGTAAACATTAGTGAAGCAGTTTGTTATACTGGTGCTTCTTCTGAGCATTTATGTTAAGTTAATTCAGAAGAAAAGTTGGCCATATCTACTTTCCCTTCTGGAAGATCATTCTAATGGTGCTTAACCCTTATCTTGGATTTTTTTATTGACTTTTATTCTTTAAGTAGGAGCTTCAGCACAGAAGAAAAGCAAGCTAGTGGGTGCATGACTGACCAAAGTAAGAAAAAAGATACACAAATACCTTAGCAGGAGAGAACCCTGGAAACAGCATAGGAAGCTTTTAACAGTTAGCAGAAGAACACTATTACTGAAAACATAGTTCAAGTCTTGGGAAAACTAATTTTCCCAGACAGACAGCGAAGAAGTTCTCAGCAAGGGACTGGGTCAATATTCCCTCAGGTTACATTTCTGAAACTGTAACTGAATTGGAGCTGGCACTAAGGATTCAAAGTAAGGGTTTATTTTGAGCTGTAGTAGGAGTCTTATAGCAAGCTTAATATCAATGATATTTTTAGATGTGGAGATCTTGGCCCATAGGATTTCATCTGAAGTGCTTTAATGTCTAATTCCCACTGACATCAGGGGCGTTAAGCACTTAATTATTGCTGAAGCTTAAGTTACTTTTGAAACTGAAAACCAGACATTTCACAAATTTCTTATGATGGATTTAACATGACTCAAATCCTATTGAGTTATGCATTTCCTTTGCATCTTGTTGTACCAGGGGTCAACAAACAAGAAGTTCTACCCTAAAGGTGAAAAGTTGGCAAGTACAGCCAGAGCAACAGAAAATTGTATTAAAAACCAGCTCTTTATGTTCCTCAGCAGTACTCTTCCTTCTGTGTGACTGTGGGCTCCTACTGAAAAGCAGTTCTGGTGAGCCTTCCTTTTCCTCACAGAAAGACTCACAGGTGTTTTCTGGTTGCTTACAATGCATTAAACCTTTGCTCAGCTTTCCTCCCTCCCTTACTGCCTTCTCTCACAAACACTTTACTTAGGTGGTTCTCTAAGGCTTTGATACTTTGCAGCTGAGGAAAGAGCCGTGCATTGCTCGGCAGGCTGACCTATTTCACAAACACAGGCAATTACTCCCACTGTGGAACAGCCCTTAATTCACAGCCAGGGACTACAGAAGAGCTTTCTGGTGTGCAGCAATCCCCTGATGCCCTGGAAGGCAAGCAGCTGTTCCCTCCCGTGCAAAGACTGTGGCCTTGGGAAAGGAGACGTGGCTACACTCCTCCAAAGCTTGTCAGCTGAATCAATAATCCTTTAAAACTGTCGGCAGCAAAGGCAAATGACAGCCACCTTCAAGCTCCTTTAATTTATGCCAGGATAATGTGTTGGCAAACTCCCTCAATCCATCCTCCTACTCTGAAGGCCAAGGACCTACATTTCCTATGGCAAATGTGTGTGATTATGTAAGTGTCTGTCTTCAAAAGTGCAAAGGGTTCTTTCATTAATTTCATCCTGGTCCCGTGAAAGGTAAAATGAGCAAGCTAATTATATTAGCAACTTATTTAATTAATTGAAAATCTAGCCAAGGTTTGTAGTGTTTGCCTTTCAAGATGTAAAGGCATCCTGTGCTGTGGATGCCTGCTGCATCCAGCCCACCTGGATTGGCAACCCATTTTTCCTCAGTTCTGTTATCATGCGTGCCTTATAAAGTCATTTATTATACAAATTGGCTACTTCAATTCCTTTTCCTGGATGGTGTTTGCATTTTTAAAATGCAGTGTGGAGTGTTTGCTCATTAGTCAGTATTCTTTAGCTGTCACTCAAAATAGCTGCATGACTTGACTCCCTTCTGGTTAAAAAAAAATAACAGAGAAGCTGCCAGTCAAGTTTACCAAACAGTCCAACAATAGAGAAACTGTAAGCCCAGAATATTCTCCAGTTTCTGTAATTATACACTGAGCAGAGTAATAAAATAATTGGCATTCATTGCATGAGTTTAAGTGTTCACATTATAGACTTCTATTTTGAGGACATTATTCCATGCTGTAATAATTCAGTTCAGCTTGGGGATACCTAGAATACTTTTGTAGAGTTAGGGAAATTTGTTAATATTCCACTTGCAAATATGTCAGTAAAATTGCTGTTTGATTCCTAAAGATGCAAAAAAAGTTTTTAAAGGCAAGTGGCAAATCTTGATAATTTCATAAAATAACTGATTTAGGCAAATATCCTTATTTAGACAGTGCTGCTATTAAATTGCTATTTAAACATCAGATTATATACCCTGTATAGATCAGAAGTTCCAGATGTGGATGTGGAATGTGCCATTGGCCAAAAATGATGAATTCAAGTTGCAGTGTTTGATTGAATAATTGTACTGAGTATACCAGGTAAGATATTTTAAAAAGACCCATTAGGGTTTAGCGAACCAAATACCACTAATGACCCATAGAATTTATGCTCATAAATTTATGCTCGTAGAATTTATACTCAGTCGTCAAGTCTCCCAGATGAGGAAAGCCATTGGAATTTTATGCCTCTGCAAAACTAATCTAAGAAGAATTAATTCACCTAACAGTCGTTGCCAGTGAATTGGCATGAAACCCGCTAGAAATTTGCGTGCACAAATGTGAAGTCTTGAACAAATATACCACCACTGTGATAATCTTGTGAATGACATCTAAGGTTGGAAAAGGTCCAGGAACACGTCTCTCAAACTCACCCAAGGCATGCCACTGTTCGCAGCCGGCATTCTCAGCATGCTTGAAACACAGTGGTTAAACACTTCCTTGGGTGAGCACAGGCACGAAGCATCACCTCCAGTTGTAAGAAGATGAACTAAGCCCTCTTGATCTATAGTGTAGAAAGCTGCTAAGTTGGTAAGACAGCTTGATTTATATAGCTCTTGAGAAATGGCAGTTGTGATAATTCTGAATTGTAGTTGCTAGCCAAGTGCTTGAAAGAGTGAAACAAATACCTGTCACTGCCCACAACTGTAAAAACGTCATTCAAAAAAATTCTCTCCTTCATGCTTTCACCTATTTTCAAAGCCCAGTTGCTTTTGATAGATTAAGTGGGACTCAACTGGCTCTCAAAATATACAAGTTGTATATCTTTTCAGTAAACTGATTGCTCAGGAAAGAAGTTTCCAAAGATCCAGCTCAGTGCTGATGAGCCAATGTCTGCAGTGCAGGCACAGATTGTAGTGCTGGCTCGTGGGCAGGGGTGCTTGACTCCTCTGACAAGCACAGCACTGATGCAGGCAGATAATTTGGTGGGTGAGAGTTTAGCCAAGGAGTCTGCTGTCCCATGGTACTGAGGTGCCATCGAAGCCATGCTCTTTGTGCCTGGGATAATAGGCTCAGCTTTAAAACTCCTGGGTTCCTACTCATGAAAAGGCTTTGTAGGTTGGTATTTCAGGCAAATCATTCAGCTCCTTTTTCTCTGGTTCATGCATCAGGAAAATGGATGTCATACCGACATTCTTCATCAGCTATTTTAAGAATAATGCAATGACTGCAGAGAATACTAAAATATTTTCAGAAAAGGTGTTAGATCTGCAGAGAATTGTTAAATGTCCCATTCATGGGAACATGCATATCCTGGGAGCTAACATTGCTCCTCTTGAAGAGCTTAGATGAATACAATGGAGCTATAAGGGGAAATTTTGTCACCTTTTCAGCATGGATAAAGGGGAGGGAATCTTATATTGGGGAAAGAAATTATGTGTTTTTTTAACTGAATATTGTCAGACAGAATTTTTTGTACAAACATCACTTACATTTCCCAGAAGCCTCTGAGGTTCTCAATTTATGAACTCTTTGCACTGAGAATAGACTGTGTTGAGATCATGCTTATGACTTTATCTATTTTAATGTTAAATTATGAATTTATGGAACTGGGTACTCTGTGAATAGCATACATTATTTTAATGCAGACAGAAACACAGTGTGATGGCAAATAATTACAAATATATTCCTGCAGTCTACGGAACTTTACCTGATTACTTGACTATTGTATTCAGAGTTTCCTCATCTCATTCTGAGAAAGAGATGTAATAAAATGTATAGAGGCACAGGGCAGGGGTTATTCTGATGACATAATTTAGGAAACAAGAGTGTTAGTCAGAACAGAAGAAAGTGAATTGAAATGTCCTAGATAATAATGGCTGCTTTGGAAAAAGTAAGAAGCAGTGAATTTCCTTGCTGACTTGATAATTACTCACACAAGCAGACCTTTGTCCTCAATATGACATCTTGTATTAAAATATGAGGCAGGTAGCACTCGTAAAACTTGCTTTAAAATTCAGAAAAACATTTGTTTCCTATGAAATTCATTGCTGTAGAAGGATTTTTTAACAAAAAAATATTAAAAAATAACCACATTTACTAGGACTTTAAGAAAACCTGTCTGCTTAAGGAAAGCAGATGAGCTGGCTTGGAGGGAAAGCCTGAAGAGCAGCAAATAGGTGCTACCTGTGTTTGACTACATGCAGGCTGGAAACCAGAGCCGTGAGTTGCTGGGAGAGGATGCTGCTGCCAAGAGAAGTGAGCATGAGAGGGCAGCTGTCTGGTTTGATTGTGGACCACAACACATTCCTGAACCAGACTGCTCTGATCTCAATCCTCCAGCCATCAAGCGCTTTTATCTAAATGCAGATACCTGGGTACTCTGTCCCAGTGCTGGGATGGGTACAGGGATGTGGAGATACCAGATGAGATGGACATAGGAAGGGAGAAAGAGAGCTAAGAATCTGGAGCACCTCTATAGAAAACAAATATATGAGCTCTAAACCTGTGGGAAAGCAAGAAATATAAGGAACATTGCAAAAAAAAAGCAGTTTGAAAACCTTGCAGATTATTTGACAGAGAGAAAATGAAGGTGTCTCAGGGAGCACTTGGGAGGGAGGTGATGCTGAATCCTTTTGGGGTCAGAAAGAGTAGAAGGAAAATATGTAGAACTGAAATGGGCAAGATGTTAATTATTTCATCAGAGGAGAAGAGTTGAATATCTCAGATAAAGATAAATCCCACTCATTCCCCTTGACAGGCATTGCTTTTCAAGAGCAAAATAAGGAAAATATCTAGACAGCTTTGTATTCACATACTGTTCTAAACATAATCAAAACAAAATTTCTGTCTCCTGTTTCCCAGATGAGGTTAAGATTTGGAAAAAATGAATAAGTATGCTAGGTTATTGCAAAAGTGTTGTTTCATTCCTTGCCTAATATCAATGCCCATAATATGTTGTTTCAAACCAGTCAGAAACAGCGATAGAAAATCTGAAACTCATTACAGTGTAACCAGGCCAGAAGTGCTAAGAGTTCAAGTTAAAGGCTAGGAGCTCAAACTAGAATTAATCTTGGTATCTTAATGTTAAAATTTGTAGAGACATAAAGACAATCTACATACAAACTGGATGGATTTCTGATTAATGTGAAATATTTTTTCCCACCAGTGCCAGAGTGTTTGAGGAAAGGTATTTTGTGTGTGCTTTAGTAAGAACCACAATTATTTAAAAAAAAATAAAATTTCCTTACCTATTTACTTCATCTCTCTGTGGAAGACCATTTACTCAAATAGATCATGGCACTTTTTTTCTCTAACTGGGAATCTGAACTCTTTGAAGTGTATTTTCATATCACCTTTCAAATCTCAAAACGGTATATTAGTTTGTCATGGTGTTGATTTTGATTCTTTGCTTGGCAGTGTGTTTATGGCATGGCTAAGAGGACTTTCTGTGAGCTTTGTTTCTAAAGAAATAGTTATATTTCTAATTGACTGAGAGGGATGCGTTATCTAAGTGCAGTAGCAGAGATAAGCTACTTTTCTGCAGGCTGAATGAAGAGTCATTCACAGTTGCACATCCAAACAACTACCAGAGCTTGAAGGGAATATTTCCTAGCATTCCTTCCCCCAGTTGAGGGCATGCACACTACCCTGTTCCTTTTCCAAATCAAAGTTAATAGGGTGGACCGGAGTAACCATATTCTATTACTCTAGTATTTTTTACCAATACATTTAGAACTACTGCTTCTGGAATTTTATCAGTTGTTACTGGATTTTTATATCAAATTGTTTACCTAGGTACCTGTTATAGATTGAATGCTTTATTATTGTTATTCTGTTTGTTAAAATGTCCCAGTGGTGTGAATTGATAACTTATTGACCATCAGTATCATAAAAATGCCTTGCAAATCTGCTGTCACACTGTATAAAAAAAAACAATAAATCAAATAAATATTAGGCATGCAGCTGACTGTCCCTTCCTCCTTTGTGTCAGCAGAGAATCTGATTTACAGTCACACTGGTGTAAAATTAATACTTATTTTTCTGCACTTTGAGGTAGATGTTCAGTAATCTTTAAAACATGGTCTAAGTCTTTGAATTCCATTTGCAGACCCTCTTTGTGTTCTGCGTCCAGCCTGAACTATTTCATGTTCCAGCCTGGAGGACCCTGCCATGAAGTTCTGGAGACACTGAAACATTACATTTTAACAAAATAATGGAGAAGTAGATGAGTTCAAGAAAAGGAAAGCACCTATTAACATATACTCTTCAAGCAGCAAAAATAATGAAGCCTCATTTCCTGCCTTAAACACTGCCCTGAGAATATATGCATTTTTTTTCTCAGATCCCCTGGGTTGTCACACTGTGCTGTTCACTCCCTTCTTTATTCTGAGTTCTCTCTCATGACTTTGGGTTTGGATGGCTAAGAGGCAATATCTGCTGGGATTAGCTCAAAGTTACATCTTTGTGAATTTGCCAGCTGCCAGGGACATATTTATTCACTTACTAATTGGTCCCTAGCTGTTGCAATAAAAATGCCTGAAGGCATAAAAATGCCTGAAATTCAGGCATAAAAATGAAATGCCTGAAGTCTGCTATACTTTAAGTGGGAACATTTCTTTGGGCCCTTCTCTAGCTGCCATCTTCCCTAAACCTCACAGAACTCAGCGTCTTTGAGACATCTGTTTCTGTGTGAAATTCTGTTTAAATCATTTGGTCATTCTTAAAAATTGCCATAGAGCACACTGATGTGCAGATGCATAAAGAAACAGATCTAAAAATTTTTAAAGGAAATGTGCACAGAAATAAATATCAATATAGATTATCCTGACTTTAATTCAGCAGAAAATAATAGAAATGTCAACTGTGTACTCGGGTAACAAAGAATTAGAGGTGAGACAGTAGAATTCTGCAAACCTTTTTATTTATTGGATATCGGGTCTTGTTACCCAGATGTGTAATCGTTCACTGACAAGCTCAGAAGTCAGAATGATCACAGCAACTATAATGAATAATGTATAAATATTTTTTTAAGTTCATATGACTTAAAATCACATGAGATCTTGAAGCAGGAAGGAGTAGAGTTCATTTAAAGTGTACTAAAACCTGTCATCTAGATGGATATGGAAATTAGGAAGGAATAAGTGAGGGAGTGTTCAGAAGCACCTACTAAATGCCTGTCCTTGCTCTCATCCTGTTTGGTAGCCTTGTGGATAATGACATGTATCACTTGCCAGCTGGGTTTCCAGTGACTGGCATTTCCAGG
Source organism: Motacilla alba alba (assembly GCF_015832195.1). Taxonomy (NCBI): domain Eukaryota; kingdom Metazoa; phylum Chordata; class Aves; order Passeriformes; family Motacillidae; genus Motacilla; species Motacilla alba. The sequence goes on from NC_052017.1 coordinate 113,147,898, forward strand.
CTTTGCACAGAGATGTGAGGGTAGCTGATAGTGCTTAGGACAGCTGCCATCACAGGCCTATCTGACTGACTGGTCAAAACTCATCACCACCAACTAAAAATGGTTTAATACAGGAAAGTGTATTTTACAATCAGAAACAGACCCACAGGATGGGAAATGATCTGTCTTAGAAAACAGTAATTCAGAAGATGGCATAGCAGGAGAGAGAAGAGCTTTTTTGTGGGATCTTAGTGTCAAGTTGACACTTTGAACCTTATATTGATCCATGCATGAAGAGGAAAAAAATATACAGTAGACACATTAAAAAGATCAAACCACTTCGAACAACACCAATAAGACCACTGTGCCCTGTTCTGTGACTCACACCTCCTGGAGGAAGGAGCTACTCAAGAAATTCAAAGAACAGGAAAAAAAATGGTCTCAGAGGCCATCAATCAACCATTGGGATATAAGTCTTTTAGGAACTCCTGAACCTAGAATATTGGGGAAAGGCTGAAGAAGTAATTCAATCACTCTCTCTGGGTACTTATACATTTGAAAAAAAAAAAAAGCTTAATGACAGGATCCAGGGGAACTTTTTCAATTTTCCAGACAAGTAGCAGAAATGAAAATTAGATTCATTTAAACTTGCAACAAGGAGCAAATTTTTGGCACAAGCCACAGATAAATATTGGAAAAGCTTTTCAGAGGAAATTTTGAGTCATTATTTTGCTTGGTATATTCAAATTGTGCCAGTTTTTCTGTCTGCATGTAGTGTATAACTCTAAATATGGCATACATACAGAATGTGTGCAATATTAACCTGCATATATGCTGTGTATATATTCCTACTATATCAGACATAGGTAGATTTATAGCTGTAGATTTTTCTTACTGATAATGAATAGCTTTGCAATTAATAATGAAGGCAAAGACGCAAATATGAGACCTAAAATAATCCAAGTATGGCATGAGCTGGAAGCAGAACTAATCTTCAAAATGCACTGAATATTCTTCAAAACAGTTTGTTAGGCTTTGCTTCAATTTACATTATCTCCACAGTAGGTGAAAATATAGATTTTCTTTAGAGATGGAGGAGAAGAGGTTAGTGATTGCTTTTTCACTAACAGAAAAATAAGTCTATTTAATGAATTACTGTAAAAATACACTTGAACTTTTATTGAAGTGAAATAAACATAGCAAAGAGTTTGATCCAAAGGAAACTTCTTCATGTACTAACATGAACTAACATCTCCACTTTTTCCTTTGCTAAGTGGGATTGAACAAATACTAAATTGATTTCTTTTTCAGAGTGACACTAATTGTGTTTTGTCCCTGAGCACCATATCAAGCATTATCCTCAACATCTCTTGTGAGCTTAGAAAAGTTTAAAAGACAAACACAAAAAAATGCTACGTATACAAAATGTTTCTTAGACAAATTGTGTCAAACAAGGTACTAACTTCAGACCGATTTTAATATGCGAGTGGGAGAAATATCAGTTCCTTAATGAGGGCTGAAATTTATCCCCTTTCAGAAAGCCAATAAGAGCCTATGAATTACTGAAAACCAACCCTAAAATCATGATTTAGGGAGATTTAAGGCCCCCATGCTATCTTTGCATGGAGTCAATATTTTTTTTGCCAGTGACCTGGTCCCTTGTTATTGATTTTTAATAAAACTTAGTATAAGATATTTGGGATATTTTTCATGCCAAAATGCATCTTGGCTTCTAGTCTTGTCTGTGTTGGATGCTGGCCACAGCTAGTGCAGCATCTTAAAAAAAAATTAAAATCTCTGGTGTATTTTAAATACTGATTTAGCCCTTCCTTTTCCAAATCCTCACCAGACATTTCTAGAGCCAGTGTGATAGTATTATTTGTAGTTTAGGATAATCACTATGTCTTGAAAAAATACTCAGAAGAGATAGCTTGGGTTTGCCAGATACTATTTCTGATACGTTCCACCAGATTGCAGCCAGTATGATCATTTCAAGATGCTTGCGGAAATCACATCAGAAATCTTGGTTAATAGTAAAAAAATATGTCTTTCATCAGCTCATTTCAGGCTTAGGAAAATTGTCTTCAGCTATTTACTACTGAGGGCTTCTGAGTAAAAAACTGATGCCCTGAAAAACTTTATTTCTTTAAAACTTTGAAGGTCCTTAAAATATTATGCTTAAGTCATTTGAATCCTACACAACTTCAGCCAAATCAATGGCTGAAAACCAAAGGAAAATAAGTTCAGACTGAAAAATGTGCTTATTTAATGGCAAAGCAAATGTCCCTTGGAAGGATGTTTTGTCCCTTGTTTGAAACTTTTGAATTCTTATTCACTTCTTTGAACACAATTATAAGATTCACTCAGTGTTCAGGATGCAATGCTCTGTGGCTTGTATTTTACTCTGATTGTTACTGTCCTGTCTCACTTTCAATATATCTCTGCATCTATGAAAGGCATTACTGAAGTATCAAATTTTTTACGTTTCACTAAAAAAATTAAGATGGTGAATTTGTTGTGACTATGTCAAAGTAAAACATAAAAAGTTTATAGGTGCTTCCTTTTCCAGAATTTGTACTTTTCTTTACAGGCACTGAAAAACTCTATTTGTAGTAACCTTTCAGTTCTCCTGGGTATTCAGTGCATTCTTCTCCCACCTCCTCTCATTAAATCTCAGGAAATAATGTGACAGCTTTGATATTCTCAGACATTTTTGAGGCAGCCAGTACATTGCAGGTCACTGGCAGGTGGTGAAACATCCTTCAGAGGAGGGAGGGTTTACAGTATTTTGAGGAATGTTTCATGTATCCCTGTGCAAGGAAAAAAATAGTTTTCTTGAGTGGTCCTGGAGGGAACAGATACAACCTGGCCCCTAAAGCCATGGCCATATGTACAGTTTGTGCATGCAAAAATATATTGGCATGAGGTGATTCATGTGATGGGTTGACCTTGGACTGCAGACAGACACCCAGCTGTTCATTTACTCTGCTGCCTCAACAGGATGGGGTGAGAAAAGAGGATAAAAAGCCTTGTGGGCTGGGGTAAAGGCTGGGAGATACTTCACCAGTTACCACCACAGGCAAAACAGATTCAACTGTCAAAATAATAACTAATATAATTTATTGTCAGTGAAAACACATGGGTAGTAAGAAACATGGACTAATTAAAGCAAGATTTCCACTCTGTATTCCTTTTTTACCAGCATAAACTTCATTCTTTCATCCCTGACCCTTCTGCTTTCTCCTTCTATGTGCAACAGGGGGATGGGGAATGGGGAGTCAGTCAGTCCATACCATCTTCTCTCTCCTGCTTCTTTCTCCTCACACTTTTCCTCTGCTTCAGCATGGTATCTCTCCCACACAGTATAGCTCCTTCAAGAAAAAAACTGCTCCAGAGTGGGATCTCCAAACACCATATTTCCTTCAAGAAATATCCAGGGGCTGCAGGCTGTAAATACTCTCCATCATGGTCCTTCACTGGCAGTGGGAAATTAGCTGCTCTACCATGATTCTCTCTCACAGTTGCCCAGAGAACCTCATCCCCTTCCTTCTTCTCTCACCTTAGTGCTTACATGGTTGCTCTCCCATCCTTATTTCCCCCCCTCCTCTGCCTATTAGACATTTTCAAATGCCCATTCTTAAATATGTTTTCCAGAGGCACCGACAGATGGGCTCAGCTGCATTTTGTGATGTATCACTTTGGAACTGGCTGGAAACTGGCTGGAAACAGCTGTGTCCCACATGGGACAGGCTCTGACCTCTCCTCATGGAGGTTACCCCCTATGTCCCCCTGCCAACACTTGGGCACCTGACACCCCGTTAGAAAACAATTAGAAAACAGTTTCATGGAAAATTGATTAGGAAATGAATACGGTTGCAGCACCACCATGTTTTCAGTTAAACAGATTTATGTCCAATTTTTGTAACCATTTCAGTTCTAGTTTTGTATTGTTGCTTTGACAGTTGTTAATACAAAGTTTTCTTTCTTGCCCTTTTTTGCTGTGTGGGTTCAGTCCACACCTGCAGCAGTGCCAAGCTAGCCACCAGCATCTGGCAGGCCCCTGCCCTGTGAGCTGAGGATGGCATATAAACCTTGGGGCAGGTGACACAGTGACTTTGCAAAAGAAACAAATGCTAATACTAATTTTCTCCCTATTCATGCTTATGCACTCTCACAGACTAAGTCATGTATCTTTTTTTTTTTAATTTTGTGTATTCTTTCATAGAAGACTTAAATAATCTAAATGGCATTTACAGTGTATATCATCGGGAGGATGGGAGGTTCACTTTAATATTTTTCCAAAGCATTTCCCATTAAAAACATTCCAGTTGATCTTCTTAGATGCCATGGAATGAAAATCTGTGTGGCTGGTTCCTCCAAATCAGTGAAATATATGAGGACAGAATTTGCACAGAAGCTGCATAGGCAAGAGCAAATAAAAGCTTGACAGAAGAGTGCCAGTGAAGTAGCAGAAATGTGGGCCAGCAGAAAGGCATTTCCTCAAGAGTTAAGTTCTAACAGGATTTTTTACATGTCTAGTAAACTCCATCTTTTTCTCCTTGACCTGGTGGGTGGCAGAGAGAAGGGCTGCTGCTGCCATGGGTGCTGTGGAAGGGAAGGTGTCTGTGCATGCTGTGCATTGGACAGAGCAGTGCAGGTGGAGCTGTCTCCCGTAGATGGTGCCCTATATTTAACTTAGTATTAGGTTGTCATGATGTTTCTTAAGAGCTAATGGCAGGGGGTTTGTTCTGCTTGGGGTTGCTGTATCATCCAAATAATCCCTTGATTTCTTGCAGCAGGCTCAAGGCGTTGAAAAGCCCTGAAATGTAGAAATCATGGAAATGAGCCTGGAGTCAGTGGGTATGTTTGTGCTGCACATACTTCACTGGAATAAAAGACACCAAATTACCTAACAGACAAGGAGTCTAGCTGTGAAAGTACAGAATCTAAGTTTAGACTCCTAACAGGCAAAATGATCTCATGCTGTCTTGCCAAGCCTGGCAGCACACAGACAGCTCGGCACACATGAGTACCTGGTGGTTGTCACTGCCAGTGAAGGACTGGACTTGATTGGTGGCTAATGAGGACTCCTAAACTGAAAGTTTTAAGTTTAACACATCTTTAGTAGAGCAAGAAAATAACAAACCTTAGAAAAATGTAATTGAAGAGGAAGAGATCACCCAGCATGTGAGCTAGTAACTGGCCTTAGCTGGGGTATTCTGACCGTGAGACTTCCATTCAAGCATCTGAAACAACCAATTACTTCTACAGATAGAGGAGAAGGTAGTGGAGCTTTTGGTGTCTGTGAAGGAAGAGAGATCTCAATTACTTACTGTGGTCTTTTGAAAGACAGGAGAGAGCCAACTTTCGTGCTTCTTGTGGTCCCTGCATACCAAGTTGCCTCTCTCCATCTGTGGTGATTTGTATTCATAGTTTCTAATAAAGTTCCTAAAATATTGACAACAAAAACTGGGTAAAAGAGTTTGTTTGGATTTAGGGACAAGGCAAAGGGAATCTGTGCTTGATTTTATCTTGAAATAAAATTATGATCATTGTCCATGTATTTAAAGCTATGACCAGGGTTGCTGCTCAGCATAAGCTTCTCAACACTGTCTAAAAGTTAGATTTGCTAAGGTGGATAAGACTCTGAGTGCAGCAAGAGATAAATCATTAGGCAGGTGTCCTGTACAGAACCTAAGAGACTGCTAAAGATATATACAGTAAGCCAAACTTTTGTCATTTAACCTTGGTCCTCTACACAGAGTCCAAACCACTGCTGGTAAAAAATTAGGAGTAGGTAAAATTAATAAGTAGGTAATTAATTAATACAATACAAAGAGTATTTCTTGATTTTCAGGGCAATGACAATTTGTTGTGGAGAGGCAATTTAAAGAAACAGCTGGAAGTTGTAACACCAGAAGCGTCTATTGAAAGCAGCTGAGAGGAATCATGGGAGATATTATTCCGATATATATGCTAGCATGTTCTATGAGTATTGTGTAACACATAGGAGGAGTAATGTCAGGTGTAATTCTGACTTACATTTCAACAGGGAAGAGTTCCTGACACACATTATGCTGCATTAATCCCCCTTGGTATGCAGTGGGAGAAAGTTAAGCTGAATGTTGGCAAGCTGATGAAACCATATCTGTTGCCTTGAAAATCCCCAGCTGTGAATGAAGCCTGTGGCAAAAACTGGAAATGTGAACTACTGGAGACTCATCCTAAGACACTGACACTCCCATGTTTGTGGGCAGGAAACAGTCTGAGTGTAAAACCACAGGAGTGGAACATTTCAGTAGGGTGCCATTTCAATCTAGTCACAATCAGATATAGCGGGAGTTAAGAAAAAAGAAAAAAAAGTGCTTTTCTGACCTCAGGAAGCTTATTTCAGTTGAACAGAAAGCCTTTGATCTTGGTTTATGATAGCTAATACATGACAAACTTGTTGATATAGGAAAGTAATAGGATTATTTTGGCAATATGCTTATGGGGAAACAGCCCAGGTGAGGGCAAGAGTTTATATTGTTATCCCTTTAGAAAATAGGAACACATGAAACAAAAATAAGATTCATCTTTAACTTCCATCTCACAGTATTGATCAGGGAATGAGATCCATGAGCATGAAATCGGTACTGACAACCTGGACATGCAGCCCTTGGTATGACCAAGAGATACCCTTAAAGCCTGCAAAGCTCCAGTGTACTAAACCACATATGGAAGCACAGTATGTACACCACGACATACATTGCTGTCATAGAATGTGTTTGGGAACAAAATTAGTGCAGAAGCACATAGACTGTTTTCAAGCTGCCTGCAAGGCTGCCTCCATGTGAGTCTTTAGCTTGTGCCTGTGCTTGCAGAGCAGTCTGGAAAAGATGTGTAAATATAGTAAGACATTTTCTGAAGCTGGAGGGATACAGTCATGCTGTTTCTTAAAGGACTAAGACGTGAATATTAGAGATCCTTGGCTGTGGTTCAGAGAAGCACCACAGCCACAACAGCACAACTGGAAGCTTGGATGCATGTAATGTCACTTCTCCAGCTGAGAAGGAAAATAAAAAAATAGGCTTTCTTAAAATAATGTTTCAAAGTCTCACATCCCAGGCACTGTTGTCACACCTAGATGTCCTGCTGCATTTGGTACTCCTGCTTTTAGATGAATTTGCTCCTGCAAATGGTGAGATGAGTACAAGTTTTAAAGGAAGGATGAAGCAGACAGACGCCTTGGCAGCAGTTTGATTTCTGAAATCAGGTTGAATGTCAAGGAGCACTTTCTCAGATCAGTTTGTTCATTTGTAGGGTTTCCAGCTGACTCGAGCTGTTCTGTCCTTATGCTACATAGGATTTATGTACTGATTTGATTAGAAAAAAAATGTCATTTATGGACCTGGATATACCTTTAATCTTTCAAGTCCAAATCAAGTTTCTCAAAAATGCCATTGAGGAGAATTCCATTGATTCTCGTCTAGTTATTCAAGCTTGCTTGCTTCTTTGAAACAATATTACATTTGTGAATGTATTCATCTCTCTGTACAGTACCTTTACCTTCCTATGCATTTGCTTTCACTTGTGAAAGTCATGTGTGTTAGTTTTTTATCTTGTCTTTATTGAGCTGTAGTTCATTGTAGTGTATTATGCATTATATTTGAAGTATACTTAGAGAAATGCCACAATCTATAAAATGCAAGAACATATCATATATGGGGAAATTATTAATTTCAGGGAAAAAAATAAAAAATATTATGGAATCAAAGCAATTGTGTTCTCTGTTTATCAGACAGAAAGTCTGATATACCCTCACTATGTTAAGAACATCCAAAACTCATTTGTAATTAAAAGGATGTCATTCCTTTATACAAATAATATAATTAAGTAATGCAAACCAGTCTCAGAATAAAAGAGGTTAAATTGTATTTTTCACTCAAAACAGATTATAATTAGTTCCTGGCAGAATTATAATTAGTTCCTGATACAATGCACTATTTTTTTTCTGTGGAGACTATTGTGGATGGGCAAAGCTGCAAAGGCTGAAAGTGGGTATGTACCCTCCCACTCTTTGCTATTTAGGGTATTTCAGGTGTCCACTTTAGAACCACTCAAAAGCATCCTTTTGCTGATGCAAATTGTGATGTTTTTTCCTGTACAAAGCCTGCATTTCTTTCCTCTTCAGGACAGAACTTCAGAGATCAAATCCTATACTGCGGAAAATGTTTAAAGGTTCAGCTTTAGAAAATGAAGAAACAGGAGCATGCTTTCATGCTTCCTAAGGCCATTTTAGAGAATTCCTGCTTTCTGCTTCTTGTAACAGTCTGTAGTGGATGAGCATATAGTGCATGTATAGCTTGTGTACATATTCACTGGGAATGGCTCTTTAGTCCTAATTTCCAAGATCAAGACCCTAAATATAAGACTCATAACACAAGAGAGCCAAATACCAGAAAGCTGCTGCAGTACCCAAAAAGAGTGCAGAGACTGCAGATGAACTAATGGGAAAGCTGATTCTTATTCTTCATGAAGAGTGGCCCCACAGATCTTGTCCAGTCTCTGTTCATTTCTGAGTGGCAAATAAGTCTTCCTGACTGCACCTGCATTGCTACAGTGTTTGTTTGATAGCAATAGAAATTTATTCTAGTTCCTCTTTGAAATGGGGATAAAGAGGTTTGTATGAACATATACTCAGCAAATACGTCAATATATTCTAATTAATGAATTATCCATTTAGCACTACAATAATTCACTTTATTTCTAACCATTCCCAGTGAATTACTTATACAGTGACATTTATTATCAAACTGCCATTTGCATCACTTCTACATCATTCTTCTCATTATAAATTTACCTTCAATAGTTCTTTTGTTCTTGCTCTCATCAATAAAGAAAAATGGATGGAGCCCATGAAGCATTTAACTTTATCTTCATTCTATATCCCTAATACCATTGCCAATAGCCAAGAGCAGATACATAATATATTAACTGGCAATCCCTCCCTTTTGTACATTCCCTTGTCTCCTTTTCTCTCCTGCATGCCAGTATCCCTGAGTTTGTTCTGTAAAAGCAGATGATGATTCTCTATTAATGACTATTTAAATAACAGAATTACACAGCTATTGTACTTGCTTCTTTATGTCCCAGACAGTGACTATGAATTAATTAGCATTAGAACAGTGGATATTCCTGTGAGTTTAACATTGTATTTTGTGTGCATTATTGAATGACTTTACACTTCCTAATGCAAAACTGATGATATCTCTTCAAACCTCTGGGGGAGTATGTGAGGTCATTAAAGTTAGATTTGCAAAGAAAATATATGGATTTGTCGCTCACATTATTTTTTCCTGCGCTGATAATGCTATTCTTGAGTTCTTGTTCAGAGTGGCTTGTTTGTATTGAAAGATTCTTTATCCTGTTCATCCACCTTTCCCAACTTTTCATTTCATGAGGGAAATGAACTGTATTTTTCAATACTTAAAACATTCCTACAGGAAAACAAGAACTTACATTTTCAGCTCCCAGGGTTGTCATTGGGGATAATGGATACAGAAAGGCAACTCAGTGTGAAAAAGCAAATATGCGCATCAGAAATGAAAGCACCAATTTATACCATGTCTCTTTCCTGTCTGCATTGCTGATAGCTTATTTTCTCTGTGAAGGAAGATTCCAGAAATAACTTTGGTGCTTTTTCATGCAGGCATCTGCATGGGAAGAAAAATTATGAAGTTTTATTAAAAATTCTCCCTGGAATCCCAAGTTCACTTTATATTTCTGCTGATTGTTTGTTATTATTTTTATTTTTAAAATGAGGGGGTTTTCAATTCATGGATTCATGGGAGCTCACAACATTATTAGCACCCTGCCAGAGAGGGAAAAACACTGGCAAACAGCATCCCTCCTGAAAGCAGTGAATCCCTCTATACTACTTACTGAGCAGAATTGTAGTGTGTTATGCCAAGTGAATTGTTTAAATAGATTTTATCTCCATAACTTACTTTTTTTTTCTTTTAAAATAATAATTTTTTTGGTTTTTTTTCAAAGTGAATAGCAACATGTATTTAGGCTTAATTTTAATATTTTCTATCAATACAACTTCTTAAAATTTATAATATTTAAGAAATATATTCTTGATTGTTAAGTTCTAAAGAAAGATGTTTAATTGGGAAGAAAAATACTGGCTATGCCTTCAGAACTAAAGCTTGTTGAACTGATTAAACAGCTTTTAACAGCAGACAAAAGAAATGTTTTCTTCATGCCAGTTTGATTTATTTCAATAACTAGTTCAAAGTTAAGGAACTGCTTAGAAATAGAATAAGCTGAAACATCATTATCATTAAATGGCCTATGAATAAATTCTCAATCCTGAGACTTATGAATTCATTCATTAGCTGTATATAAAATTAGCTTTGGTAGTAAACCAGTTTTAAATATAAAATGCTTGATACATTTTTTCCTCTGTATACAATGTTTATTGCAATTTTGTTTAAATAATAAATACACTTGAAAGGCAAGGATTTTGCATTTCAATTGCTATTCCCATTTCCATCCAAAGCAGCTGGATACAAGGCATAAGTAAATAAAACTTAATCTTCTAGTAAAGAAGAATTATTATTAACATTTCTACCAGAATGCTATGTAAGTATTTATCATTTGAATAATTATGCTGATCTATACCATTTTTGAAATGGGAATGTAAGGTGTTTTTCTGGTAGTGTGTGGAAGCAACAGATTCATTTAAAAGTCAGATTCATTTCAAAGAAGTATTTTTTTCCTAAATTTACCTACTGACAAGAATCAAATTCCCTTGATGAGAAAAGAATAATGCACATTTAAAATAAGTATAGAAAAGTCTATTTTTTTAACAATTGTTTTACATGTTTTGTATTTTCACAAAACTAATGTTTTAAATCCTATGAGAAATAATTTCATATTGAATGCTTTAAATATTTGTTAAGTTTTACTGAAATATTATAGTTTAGGGCCTTGTAAATAGGCAATTCTGTGATATATTTGAGATAGAATGGCTATATAAATTAAAATATATAGCCCCCTACTTTAGTAGCATCTTTACTCTCTATTTTAATTCTGTAAAAACATCCAACATTTTAAAAATAAATTTAATTTCCAGATGGAAGGAAGTAGTTCTGACATTTTCTGCGTATTACAATACTGTTTAAAAGAGGTGAAAGTATCAAAATGGGCATTTTTTCCCTCAACAAGAGTAAGGCAGTCAGTTTAAATTTTGATGTAACAAGAGTAACATAAATTTGTTTTAAATAGATTTTATGTAGATTTATGCTTACATTGTCACTGATTTTTTTTTATATGTAGATGATGCTGGCATTTTAATTAGAAAGTCTTGGTTGCTTTATATTAGGCCTCTTAAATGACTTATCAAAATCAGAAAATTCATATTCTTTCTTGAAAACATAAACCAGAGTAGGTCCCCTTCAATCACAACAGCTGACAGAAGAGACACCTATTCCTGACTTGCTCAAAGTGGTGAATTAATTTATTTGTTTCACATATGTGATTGCTAGAGAGGAGGTTCAGAGCATGGTTTAATAGCTGCTCTTGTTTGTGTGTATCCAGCATTGGGCAATGAAATCTCAGCAGCAGAGTTTCATTTCTCGGAGCTAAAGGAGAAGGAAGAGGTTTTATTGTGCCAGTGGTGGAGCACATATTTAAAGCAACAAGGTTCTCACTGTTTTCAGCCAAGTGCTGACATACTAATTATGCCTTAACTGCATCTCCTGTTTCCTCCTAGGTCTTACTGCTGCAGCGTCCCTTGTATCCCTCGCTTGGGCTTTGGCTTCCTACCAAAAGGCCCTCCGTGACTCCCGCGATGACAAGAAACCCATCAGTTATATGGCAGTTATAATCCAGTTTTGCTGGCACTTCTTCACGATTGCAGCAAGGGTCATTACTTTTGCTCTGTTTGCCTCGGTTTTCCAGCTGTACTTTGGGATCTTCATCGTGCTGCACTGGTGCATCATGACCTTCTGGATCGTTCACTGCGAGACAGAGTTTTGCATCACTAAATGGGAGGAGATAGTCTTCGACATGGTCGTTGGGATAATCTATATCTTCAGCTGGTTCAACGTCAAGGAAGGGAGGACACGCTGTAGGCTTTTCATTTACTATTTTGTCATCCTTTTAGAAAACACCGCCTTGAGTGTTCTCTGGTATCTGTACAAGGCCCCTCCAATCTCTGATGCATTTGCCATACCAGCACTGTGCGTAGTGTTCAGCAGCTTTTTAACAGGCATTGTTTTTATGCTAATGTACTATGCCTTCTTTCACCCCAACGGACCAAGGTTTGGGCAGTCACCAAGCTGTGCTTGTGAGGACCCTGCCGCTGCCTTCACCCTTCCCCCAGAAGTGGCCACGAGCACACTGCGCTCCATCTCCAACAACCGGAGCGTCACGAGCGAGCGGGATCAAAAATTTGCGGAGAGGGATGGGTGTGTGCCTGTGTTTCAGGTGAGACCCACTGCACCATCCACACCTTCCTCCCGGCCACCAAGGATTGAGGAGTCTGTCATTAAAATCGATCTGTTCAGGAACAGGTACCCAGCATGGGAGAGACACGTGTTGGACAGGAGCCTGAGGAAGGCAATCTTAGCGTTTGAATGTTCCCCTGCTCCTCCACGGCTACAGTATAAAGATGATGCCCTTATTCAGGAGCGCTTGGAATATGAAACCACATTGTAAACAAAGCAAAAACACAGCTTGGAGCAGCTCCAATGTCCAAATTAAGGGTTGACAGTAGGGCTGTAGGAACAACTAAACTGCATACTACAAGTAGAGCAGCAAGCTATAGTGTTCTTAGTCTGGCTATCATCATGATTATCATTTGATCCACTGTGCAGTCTATCTGCAGGACACTGATACAGCAGCATTGTCTGAAAGCCTCAAAAAACCCCAAACCCTGACCCACACATACCAATCAGTTACATCAGCGGGGGGAACTCACCCACCACCCCTCACTGCTATGAAACTCTGACTGCACAGCACTTACAATCAAACCAATATAAAGGCTCTGACCAGAGCTTTCAACTTCAGTCAGTAGTGCATTTTATTTTAGAAATGAATGATTGATATTTCCATAATCAGTGGCAAAAACAAAAAAAACCACACCTTTTCAAAAATATCTAAACTGTAGCACACAGTGTTGCTGTTAGGAAAACTGTTTTCTGGGGCAAAAACCAGGAGCTTAGTAGTCTTCAGCACTCCCACAAATCAACCATTCAGGTTACCATAGGTTTGCAAAATAGTTCTTAATTAAAAAGAAATGTCATCATGTTTATAAGGCTGTCAGTGGAAAATAAACTAAATTCTGATTAACTAGGTCATTAAAATTAACACTACCAGAACTGTTTGTTTTCTGTGGAATTTCAAAGTCTTTTTTAAATGCAATTTAACTCCTTGATATTATTTTCAACAGAAACTCTATGCAGCTCACTTCTGGTTTTGAGGAGAAATAAGGAGCTCTAGCACGTAGTGATATTCATTAAATGATAATCATGATTCAGTGTTCAATTTGCAAAAAAAAAAAAAGTAAAATAACAAGTAAGTATAGTTTTCATATTCTAAACTTTTTGGAGGACCCCTTTCAGATATTTCAGAAGAAACCACAAGGAGCTGAACACGCTGAAACTTCTCTGTTTCAGGACTGAGAATGCATGATTCAGTGTGTGAATGTATGCAGGTGTGACAAGAGACTGACATGCCATACCCTTCTAGTGCCAAACATTGTATAACTGCAAGGTTGATACTGCCAGAGGGACACAACAAGTGGCACAAGCCCTACCAGAAAAAGAAGCAGGAAAGACCAACCAAGCTCTCAATGTGTAGAGACAGCTCTGATTTTTCCCCCTCAAGGTGAAAGTGATGTCTTTTTAAGGCTTTCAGCCACCTCTTAGTAAGTATGTTCAGCGAAGTATAATAAAAACAAGTTATGTGGAAGAGCCTCTTCTGCCTGTTCAAGACTGGTGTCCAGACATGTCTAAAAATTAGAATCTCTTGTAATAGAGTGCTTTTGATGCAAGATTTTGCGTTTTAAATACCTCCCTAAATCTAGTTAAAGGTATTATACTTTATGTTAAAAGTATCCCCTGATGGTGCTTTCAGATGCATTAAAGGTGCAAGTCAAAATTTGATAGTATTTTTTTTAAAGCTGGTGCAGAGTGAAAAACTCATGGATTATTTCAATATTTTTGTAAAGTAAAAATATGGTATAAAAGGTTACTTTTTATAAACCTCAAATCTTTTAATACATTTCATTCTCTTTATAGCTTAGATTTTAAGAATTGGTCCATGAATTTTATCAAATGGCTTTTGCAGGTTGACATAAACCTGGTTTTCACACATTATGGATTTGTTTTGCAGTGTAATGCCATATGAAAGCCTACATGGGTACTTTTAGAATACTCTATAAACTGTGGATCCTGCTTCAAATGTAAGTGGCTTGTAAAGACACCAAGTGAATTCATGAGAAACAATTTTCTATAACTATTTCCATCCATTTTAGGAGAGCAAAGCAGAACTGAAGAGTTACTGTTGTAAATGGCATTGTCAGGATGGAGAAGACCTGATAACAGGACTGTCAGATATATCCAGTGTAGTCACTGCTGTGTATGCTGCTGGGTAAATTTCTGTCTTTCCTACTACAAATATTTGTACTATGAAATGGCCAAGGTTACACAGACTATGTTTATTTGTATGCGTTCCATTAGCCATTTTTAATGTTGACTTTTTTTATTGGTGAGATATTCAATACCTGTTGTTCTTTGCTGGGGCAAGTTCCTCTAAACAAAACCCTGTGGAAGTACATGAATCTGCAAAGCAGAGGGAACTTTACACAGAAGAGAAAAAACCTATGCTTCAGGGGTTTCTTAGGTATTTTCAAATTAAGCAATTGCCAACTGCCTCTATAAATTTTTTTTAAATAAAACAAATCTTTGATAGTCCAGACCTGAAGCTTTTTACAAAGTGATTACCCTTTTCTTCATGGAGATACAGCTGATTATTCAGAGAAAAGCACTCTTTTTTTTTTTCAGAAAATATACCACTGCAAGAACTGCTATAAAAAGATTTTGGAAGCAAGTCATTTGTCCTGTTGTATTCAACAGACCCTTCACTCCAGAATCAAATCCCAGTTCATGCAAGGGAGTTGCTGTTTTTCTTTACAACGAAGGCAAATGTAAGCTCTAGGATCCAAGATGTGAGGGTTTCTCTTGGAGACAGTTTGAAGTGTTTGCTGCTGCTTTAACAACTCGGAAATTGAAGCCTGAGTGAGGCACAGCGGGCAGCCTTCTCAAGCTTCAGTCTCCCACCAGCAGCTCCTGGGGAGGGGGGCAGCATTGTTGCTGTCAGAGAGGCTCTGCCTCTTCTGAGGTTCCTCTCATCCTCTCACTCCTCCTCAGAGATGTGAGCCCTTTGGCCAGGCTTACAGAATTGAAGTTGCTTCATATGGAATTTAAAGGGTTAAGATCTTCACCAGTGCTTGCATTGCAAGGTTTCTGAAGAAGGTTTGGGATGAGGTTTTTTTATTTGCTTTGATTTGATTTTGGAAGGAAGGACACAGAGGTGTTATTCATCCATGTGGTTTTTCATGCCTAGCACTTATTTTCTTTACACTCTCAGTATTTTTAATTTTTTTAACTAATGTTTACAAAAATGTTCATCTTAAGGAAACTACTGCAGAGTGACATATATATGTGTGTTTGTGTACATATATTTATATATATGCAGCACTACATATACATACCTTGTCCTCAGAATTCAATAGAGCGGTTTGAGGCAGGGGTAGAAGTCCTTATGCACTAAGTCAAAATTTGCTCTCCAAAATCTTGCTCTCTTACAATCATACCACCAGTGTCAC
Organism: Motacilla alba alba; assembly: GCF_015832195.1. Lineage (NCBI taxonomy): Eukaryota > Metazoa > Chordata > Aves > Passeriformes > Motacillidae > Motacilla > Motacilla alba. The sequence continues at coordinate 113,163,757 of NC_052017.1, forward strand.
CTGCACTAAGAGGGCAGTGACTGAGATCTAAACACTCTGATGGCTGCATGGACAGTTTCCTAATTTGCATTGCTGTGAATCGTCACATTAAAAGCTGTAAGAATTTTTTATGGAAATTGCCAAGAATAAACATAGTCCATGCTGAAATTCCATTATGACCTTATGGACAGTTAGTAATCAATATGCACTCTTCTTTTTGCCACAGTTCTAAAATCAATAAAGTTCAACTGAGACAGCAATAGCAAAAGTAAAATTTAATAAAAAGGACTAGTAAAAGACCTGAACTTTGGTTTTGCAAATAATGAAAACATCAGGCCTTTTAAATTTTACAGCAGAATATAGGAATAGAAAAAAGGTCATATTTTCATATTTACATTCTGGCAAAGAAAAGCAATCACATCTATTTGTTAGCAGTAAGACTTACGGGAACATTGTTCTAATGAACCAAACAAACTTAGCAGCAGACTTAATGGTAATTTATCTGGTTAAAAACTTGGTCCTAAAATTTTGAGAGTTGTGGATTTGTCTGTTGCCGAAAAGACAATTCAACTACTATCACTAATTAAATAAAAGTAATGTATACCCATGTTCATTCAGAAAATATGTAAGAAAATGTAAGAGAAAATTTTACTTATTTTAAAAGCTGTTTATTCTGTAATGGGATAATTTTTCTTAAAAAGTTCTTTACAAATATGTGCAATACTTTCTTTCCATGCATATTTAATAATGAAAATACTAATTTCCAGTTTTGTTTATGTCAATTTAAATATGCTTCTTGTGACAGAACAATGTTTCTTTGCTTGGGTTATATGGAGTTGATGGCATATATACAATATTTTCATTGTCAAAACAACAAATTTTCTATTAATTAATTTTTATAAAATTGGAGAAAATTTTCCTTCCAAAATTTAATGCTAGGTCTCATCTGCCTGATTTTGTAAACTTTTAAGCAAAGGAGGAAAATTACAATTTTATTGGAGATTTAATTTTAATATGTGGTTAATACTTATTAAACCTGTATTAGTTTAAAACATATGATGGTCTTTCCAATACATCATTATCTCCACAAAAGAGCAATTCATAAGTGGTACTAAAAATAGAAGTGCTGCTTTATTTGGAAAGGGACTCCCAATCATGCAATATGTTCATTTACTTTTTATTGGCCAGCAAAATATTCACAGCTAGACTGTTGGGGTTTTTAGAACACAAATTAAACGAGTTTGAAGTGTTTGTGATTTTATCATATCATTCCTAAGGAGCCTTAAAAGTGGCACTGTACTGAGTTTTAGTTGGCTCTGCCAGTGATTCAGCTTCCAAAGCTGCCCTTTCTCTGCTCCCTGCCTGAAGCTGTGCAATCCAGAGTGACTGAGATGCTGTGATTTACTCTGCACCCCCTGCACTGCCTGCACAATGCCAAGGAAAAGACTTCAGCAGATTCCTGGAGTCCTACTGCTGCCTCTCTTACTCCTGTGCATGGTGGGAAGCAGAGTAAATTGCATCTGTGCATCCATCTAAACAAGCCTGTGTAAGTCAAACCCCTACAAGATGTGTGTGATGAAATTAATGGCAACGCTTGTCCATAAATCTACAAGCCCAACACCGCAATTACTAATTCTGCAGTGTAACAATGCAGGACATGGGAAGAATTGTCTAAATACAAAATAAGCCATTTAATTTCACTATTTGTAGCAATTATACTAGCTCACATAGAGCCCATGCTCTCAGCAGAAAGCCAAATGGAGTAAGTGCAAATAGCCGTTTGAGTATCAGAGACATTAAGCTATAAAATCCTCACTTGATTGTTCATACGACTATGTCTTTTCATTACAGCATCAAATCCATTCCTCTTTATTCTAATAAAAGAGATAAAATGCAAAATGAAAACAGATTCTTTTAAATCTGGGAATAAAAAAAAAGGCACAACAGATTACTGCATTTCCCCTGTAGTGATTTCTTAAAACACATTCTGCCATCATTTTCACTTGGCTGCAAATTGCTGAGTGATCTGCTTCTGAGATGATTTCTCACATCTGGTATGAGCAGACTTCATTACAGGAGAGACAGAAATGACATTACAAGGCCTTGTTCATGCAAAGTTAGGGGAATGGTGTCACTGATGAGATTTTTACAAGGCTGTTTTAACACATGAGGAGTCTCCTGGCACACTCAGTGACCTCAGTTCAGGACTTTGGTGAGATTTCTTCACTGGTATGAATATGTTAAAATCAGGCCCTGGCCTAGAGTGAACTACATGAATTCAGACCATGGTAGTGGAAGTCTTCACCTCTTCACTCCAAACTGAACTCAGCTGGAGGTTTGCTTAATGCCAAAAAGCCTGCATGGCACTTGGCTCAGCCTGAAATTCATACGCTAAACTTAGTGCTGACTCAGCATGAATCAAAGATTTCCTATTATTTCCTTTTTAGTTCAAACATTCAAGATTATACCTGCTTTAACTGAGTTGCTATTTTGTGATCCTTTTGAGAAGACTTTGAGAAATGTCTCTGAAGCCAGTCATTTCCAGTGATTCTTACAAAAGCCAATTCTTGACCAGTACATTCATTAAAAGGAACTTTTTCTAACTCTGTAAGCTTGGCTCCTGTACTTACATTTTGCTCTAAATGCTTAGCATTTCATTCTTACACAGAGGATCTTATACTAGTAAACCATATGCCTACCCTGAATCCTTGGGCAAAGACAACAGATATGCAAGATTCAGGGCAAAAAGTCCTCTTCAGCACACTTATGGGGTGATTTTCATGAGCCAGAGAAGTCAAACAGAAGCTTGTGTAAAATTACAACAGACTTATATCTATAGTTGCTATATTCATTGAGAGAGATTTTCAATAAATTGTGATATAAGTAACCAACTAACAGAAAGATCAAATCTCAAGTTCTACATGCAAGACAGTGTAAAATAAAATCAGCCAAGAAACTTCAAAGTGTAACCAAAAATTTCATTTCAAGGAATGGTCAGAATAAATTTTAAAACGTAACAGATTTGTCAGTGTAACAAAATGCAACATTCATTGAAAGAAAGATATGACTGCTGTTAAGTTTTCTCTATCTGTAGGTTTCAGCCTCTTATTTCAGATAACTTTGGAAACAATTGCTTCTGGCATGCTGCAGCTCTAGGAATGCTAGCGGTGTTTCTACACAAGATCTGCTCTGCTATAGGAAAGTCCATATCCTTTTAACAAAGCTTTGAGTTTGGGGTAGTTTTTTCCACTGAATTAAACCTCACAAAAGCATTTTAGCATGAAATAGGTGTGTCCACTCAATCACCCAGTGTGTAACAGTACTGCAAAACAGAATTTCACAGATAAGTGATTTCCTCAAGGTAAAAAAGCTGCTAGTTGAATGTCTAGAAGAGCCTGGAGAGACAAAAGACAGTGCTAAGGCAAGGTATAGACTGTGTTTGTGTGCTACAAGTCTGCTCAGGGCAAGGCCTGCTCACACTCCAGCACTCTCTTCCACACCTCATGCACCAAAGAGCTCACAAAAGAGAGGAAAACCACGTGCACGGGCTGGATGAAAGCCACAACACCTGGGGACCAGACACCTGGCCCATTGCAGCACAGGTGCAGAGGCCAGACAGGCACATTGGGGGTCTCAGGCTCATACTGTTCCTCCAAACTGCACTAACTAGGAGCTCCTGAACACTTTTAATGCCAGATGCTCAAGGACCTAAAGTTTACCTCCTGGACTTGGTCAGATACAACTTGGTCTTCACAGCACAAGGTTAGCTCAGCTGCTATCTCCCAGCTAAGCCTGCCAGGATCCTCTGAGCAGGTATTCTCCTGCCCATTTTACCTGAAAAAACTGGGTCCTCTGTGGTGCTATCAGATGGAGTTATGCTCTGAAATGCTCATGAGGGCTTTTCCATCAGTAAATTGGTGGTAAGCAGAGACCAAGGGGAGAGCCAGGTACAGTGATCTCTTCAGCTAGCAATGATTCACATCTTTAGCTGCTATCTCTCAGGGGAGGGAAATAGGGCTGCACGCTGGTGAGGAGAAGGGCAATGATCTCTGCCTCATATTTGGAACTGTTCTTCCTCTTTGTGGAAAATGTAAATGTGGACATACAAATGAGGACATGTGCAGTGTAGACATACTTCTAGTATTTTGACATGTCCTTTTAGTGTTGAGGACTCTGAAATTGCTGAGCATGTTCAGTGCCACGCCTACACCTAGCCAGGGTAATGTCTGCAGTAAACATCTGGGGCAGAAGCAAAAATCACTTTGCTCACCTTCCAACCTGACCAAGAGCTGTATGAACATGGTTAGCACTGTGACAAAGCCTGAATCTCTACATGCTGCCTTGAATCAGGTCTATTAATGCACTGTGTGCTGTTCTTGCCACATTCACGTGGTTTTTCCTTGGAGCTCAGCCAGACTTTGTTTGGATACCAGAGCTACACTTGTAGCTTATCTGTAGCTCCCTGAGCCCAAGTTTCATACACTTTGATATCCAAGCTACTTTGCCAAACAAAGATCAGTTTGGGCTGAGCAAAAGGCAAACAGGCTCTGTGCTATCTAGCAAAGCATGTGAAGCAGACATAGCTTCTCTGGACAGTTCATTTGGAGCACAGTTGTGTGCAAATTGTCTAGGTTGTGATGAATGCAAGACATTCAGTGTCCACAGCACACTACAATGAATACTCTATGTGGAAGTGTTCAGTTTTATCATAGCAAAAATAGTAGGACCTTATCTTATGCTTGGGAGCAAATTTACAGTCTCAAATGCATTATTTATATATATATATATAAAACATGTGTATATGTATATATGTGTGTGTGTGTGTGTGTGTGTGTGTGTATGTCTGTGTATATACATGACAGTGAATCCTGAGATTCTATTAAGATTCAATCTTACAAGTCATTTAAATTTTAAGCCTAAAACAAAAAAAGAAGGATCAGGAACGTTGTCATCAAGGATATCCAAGCGGCAACTGCAAAATAGAGAATTATATTAGTAGAAAATACATTCTAGTCATTATTGGAAACAGCCTTGTGATTTAGTGTGCCAGCACTTCAAGAAAAATTATGGAGAAAATATGTCTAATGCTATATTTAATATCTTAAATATTTTGGTAAAAGAATAGAGCAGGGATACTTGTGTAGAATAAAAAAGGATTTATCAGATTTACTTAAATGAAAAAAAATCATATAGAAAAATGGCAAAGGGATCAATTAAACTTTTGTTTCATGTAATGTAATGTTGGTTGTATTTGTTTCACTATCAGTTATCATTGTCAGTAGTTCATGAAGGAAATAATCTGCAATAATTAGGATGGTTTACTTGCATTTTGACTGAAGAATGCTAATTGGGTTTGTTATCCAACACATGTGCAGTTTCCTGATGCAAGCTGTTGGAAGGAAAGACTTGCTCTTGCACAGATTATGTACTGTAGATAAATTTCAAATGCATGTATTTGAAAATGATACTCAATTTAAATTTACCATATATATGCAGTAACTATTTCTGAAATTCTAACCACTGATGCTGTTTTCAATATGTTCTGCATTATTATGTGTTGATCCCAGACTGTTTCACAGAAAATATTCGATGAGAATTAATTTTAAAATTTATGCAGCTGAGGAAGAGACTACCAGCCAGTGAAGACCCTTGCTTCTCTGAAGTTCAGATACATGTCTTGAGTTCCTGACCAGTGTCACCATTCAGCATTAAGGAAAATGTTTGTAAAAACTAGTAAGTTTCCAAGGAGACCTGTTATATGGTCAGAGAGATCTAAAATTGTCATGACTGGGTAAGATAATGGCAGCAACTACAGAGGAAGATTCAAAAGTAGTCAGTAATGACTTTCAACATCATTCCCTGAATTTCCACTTTGGGGCACACATCATCCTCCTGTCAGCCAGTATCCATGTGTGCTGGGATTACTCCTGGCACCTGCACTGTGGTGTTCACTCTGGCTCTAAGTGAAGATGAAGTAGGCAGCTTGTTTCCAGCTCCAGTTCTCCCTGGGTTAGTGGGCTGGCCCATGGGACATATTTCACTGAGAACACTTAAGCTATCGGTGAGGCTGCCACACCAATCTGGACAGGATTTAGCCTTTAGGTAGCACTGTATGGACAATGAAAAGTCTTCTTTTGTCAGCAGAGAGGGCAGCTGCCATTATTTATAGTCACAAAGTGCCAACATATTGTCATGTATTTGTGGTTGCTATCGATTTCTTCTTTTTCATTTTATTGGAACTGCTTAGAACTTGTCGAGCTGCGCCTAGGTTGATTTGCAGCTAATTAATTCAGCAGACACTTTTAATATTGCAAATGTGTGGCTTGTAATACAGTAATCAAGGTCCTGTGAGCAAACATTAATCAGTTCAGGAGAGAAAAAAAAAAAAGCCATCGTTAGCTGTGTTCAGTGAGGTCCCCACACTGGAAAGAGAGATCTAGAAGAAACACAACATTAGTAAATTCATACTAGCTAAGTTTTCATCATTAATCTTGTGAAACATTTCTCTATTTGACTCATTTCATATATGCAAGGAGCTGCATTTTAAAGAGGATTGTAGGGTTGAGACAGCTTTAGTTACCATCTGTGTGAAGCTGGCCAAGTTTCCTTCTGGTCATTTATTCATCTTATCAGCCAAAAAAGTCATTCTATCCAGCAGCAGTACAATTTCATTTTTGAGATTACTCTACCGATTCTTCAACTGTTTATCCTGGAGAAATTACTGTAACAAAAAACATACTACATTTAGCAATAGCAATAAGAACTGGGCAAATGACTGAAGAAAATGTTGGTTTTCACTGCTTTGAGCACACAGTTGGATTTTAGCTACTTTGACATGAAGCAGGAGGTTAAAAAAATAAACAATGCTGCTTACAGAGGTATCTGAATAATGGAAGGCTTGTGATTAGAAAAGCACTTAATTTTTTTTCATCATCAGAAACAGTGTAGCTGAGTACACTTGCAGTTTTATAAAAATCAGTGAGAATGAGTGGCTGGTTTAATATTTAACTTAACTCCGGTACTTGTAGGAACACAATTATGGCAACATGGGACTCAGCAAGGGCTCTGGCTTGAGACTCTCCTGGTACAGAATTCTCAGGTGGGATGATGACACAGCCCCCTCCAGACACGCTGCACAGAGCACAGATGTCAGTAATCTGTACACACATTTTATTGTGGAAGTGTCTCCTCTACTGATCCTTTCATGGAGGCCAGAGATCAAAAAGACACGAAAGCAAAAGAAAGATTCCTCTGGTCAAGATTAAGAGATGTTTGTGAAACACTGTGGAAAAGCTGCCCCTGCTGTTTCAGTGGATAAAAGGAGGAGCAGAGTCTTTTAAGAGGGAAAAAAAAAAAAAAAAAAAAAAAAAAAAAAAAAAAAAAAAAAAAAAAAAACCAACAAAACTCAAACCAACCAACCTTGATGCCAAAATACTATTTATGGTGCAATTACTCTCTCCTCGGGGAAAGAGGCTGACTGAGAAAATTCTTTATGTGTTACAAACTAACTGAAACACACAGGGAGACAGTGAAAGATACTTCTTAGATAAAACTTTGTTGCTCTTCACAGGAGTTGTTTATTAGCAATAAGATAGAAAAGTGTCTCAGACTAAGGCCTGGGAGACAAAGATTCTGTACGGCAGTTATGCCAGTGATCGTTAGATTTAGAAATGATAGATCTTTATAATAGATTATGGGTCAGAGAACCTTATTGCCTTCTTTATGGAGGATAAATCTCAGATGGCTTCCACAAGAAATATAAGGTGTACAATAGGCTCAAAAAATGGTCTTTTCTGTATGTGAAATATTATAGGCTTGCTTGCTCAACTGGTTGTACATTTTCTCATGCTCTCAATTTCTCACACAGTATGTCCATGAGCAAATAGTGGATTTGCAGGGGCATGTTCCTTTATTGCTAATAGTCCTCACATCCTCTTCTTCATGCACAGCTGAGGAACACATTCATGGCACAGTGTAAAGGCTTAGAGCAAGAAAAAAAAAATAGAGAAAATGGAGATCAGTAGATATGGCAGAAGCCTTATAATGAGGGAAGAGCTGTGAAGCTTTAGAGTAGGTGAGCCTTCATAGCATTTGTTCATGCTCAGGTATTCTGTCACTCAGCTCCTCACAGAAATTACTGCTGAAAGACTTCCAGTTATATTAGATGTTATCATCAATTCTTGTTTGTTTAGTAGCAGAAACAGTCTTATGCTGATTTCAGTAGAAAACACTGTGGAGTTATCTGTAACCTCATGCATGATCTGTAAGTGTAGGATATTACAATAGATCTGTTTTCTTCAAAGATTTATTTAGAAAGGTTGGCAAAGTTTACTAGATACTGTTTCGATGTTCTTCCTTGCTTCCATTTTTTTCCTTGTGTGTATGAGTCTCATGTGCAAACCTCACCAATGAGAAATGGCAATGCTCATGTTATCTAAGAAACTTTCTTTACTCATATCATGGTACAAAACTCAAAAATTCCTTTGCATAACACCTGGCTGTGGGGTAACTTCTATAGTTAAGATGGAAAACTGTGTTAAAAATGCAAACCCTGAAGTAATTTTCTCAATTGCAAAGCAGGAATTTTATTGAAGACAGCTGTCATATCTTGATTTTACTCCAGGTCAGCTGATTTTACTTCATCATTCCACAACTTTGGTATGCGCCCATAGCAACCTAAAAATTGGTATCTTTTGTTTCTGAGGTAATTTCTGACTCACAGCACAGCCTGTAATAGGGATCATGTTGGATTAGCAAACAAGGATCTGCCATTCCACCGCAATTCTTCTTTACCCGAACTGCAGTTCCTTTAAATCAATTCCCATTGATTCTCAAGGGCAGAAACTGTCCCCTGTGTAATTTGTTCTGCTTGAGGGGACAGATACTTTGCTGTTTCTTCTCTGAGATCTGTATTATTAACAAGCTCATGTTTATTCTAACAAATGAGAATCACTGTACTTTCCTGCAGGTGCCATTCTGTGTATGAGAGAGTCTCAACAGGGGCAGCTGCCTCTGTTGTTCTTCCCATGCTTGCTCACCTGCCTCTTTAATCAAATGTTAACTTAGCAACTGTTATTTCACATGCTGCAGAGCCAAGCAAAACCCAGTTTGGCCTCTGGATTTGACCTGTGGCATTAGCAAATGGCAGATTCATCTTCTCACTGAAAGCTGAGTGCGTTGGAAATGGTATCCTCTGGGACGCAACAAACACCATTCATTATCATATTGGTTTTGTAGCAATTTTCCAGAGTACAGCTATGCTTTGAAACTTTGTGCAGCTCTCTGTAATCTTCTTGTATTTAAAAAAAAAACAACAAAAAAACCAAAAAAAAAAAATGAAAAGAAAAGAAAAGAAAAGAAAAGAAAAGAAAAGAAAAGAAAAGAAAAGAAAAGAAAAGAAAAGAAAGAAAAGAAAAGAAGAAAAGGACCCCCGACTTTTAATTGTTCTTCCTCAACATTCATTGTTCTCTTGAAATTTGCAATATGCAAGGAGCGTGTCAGTTAATTCACATTGAATATTTCAAATGGATTCCTACAAAATATATTAATTTACCCAGTAATAATTAAATTATTATCCATTCATTACAGCAAAATTTATATTCAGATAAGGCTAACTAATTTGTGTGTTCTTCCACCCTCCGTTTCTTAATATACAGAACTCTGAGTCTGTTTCCAGGTTGACTGGTGGATTTGATTTGGTTTGGGGAAATGTGCAAAAGTGTTTCTAGGCTATTAGTAAATCAAGGCAGCCTTCCAAAGAAATTTCACATGAGGTGATGATCCTAAAAGACAGACTTGATAACAACAGTGCTTACAAAACCATCTTCAATAATCTACAGCAAAGCAAAAAAAAAAAAAAAAAAAAAAAAAAGCTAACCAAAAGACATTCTTAGAAGACTAATGGAGAAACTTTGCCTGGTACACATATCAATAAGTCATACTTACACCAATGCTCTGGACAGAAGCAGCATTTATTATACTGGGACTTGCTTTGATTACAGGCAGTTTATAATCATAAAGGGCTTCCCTGAAGGTCCACCACAGAAAATGAATAACTTTCTTTTGACTTTAGTGGAGTCCACTAAGCCCCAGGAGAAAGCACATGGGCATTTTGCTTTTAAATTTTGCAACGCCAGTCTAAGTAAAATTTATTTTTTAAGGAATCTCTTCAGTAGCTACTTTACAGTGCACTAGAACTTTACTGTCAAGAGAAATTTTCAGTCTTTGTGCACTTGATACTGATCTGGCTAAGTTATTGAAAATGTCTGAGGAAGAAATATCAGGCTTTATATTTAAAAAATACTCTACTGGAAATAATACTAAAGCATTTCTAGGTCTTCCAATTCTGTTAGTTACTGGATGAGGACAATTCTGTTATCCACTGGATTCCAGGATAAATTAAAATGTCTGTTTAAATTTTCATATAGTTTTTTAATATATTAATTATATTTTAATATTTTCTATGAAATAAAAGCTGTCACTTGAGCTATATATTTCAATTTCAGTTTCAAGACAAATGTACATCTTTCTGTGAAGTCCACGTCACTGGACTCCAGGAAAAAACATGGAAAGTGAAATTTTATCCTAAGCTCAGGCAAGAGTCATATTTTTCTACCCAGCCTGCTATCCAGTCCTCCATGATACTTGCCTGTCATTCTTCACCACTGAAATCCCTGAAAATGAATTTAGCATTTGGATCCTGACAAATTTAATCTCATTCTTTACTGCTGAGTCATACAGCAATTGGACAGAGGTGGCTCGATGGCACAAGGACAGGGATGAGGCAGGTGCAGGTAGATCCTCTTCTCTTCCAGTTTCTCCAATGGCTACCAGTGACATAACTGAATTGGTGATGGGAAGGGGGGCTTCTTCTTGGGGCAAATGTTGGTTGTGAGTACTGAGACTTGGAAATATTATTTGTATTTTGAAAGGAAAAGTGGCAAATAAAAGTTCTGACACAGTAAAGAGGATGTCAATATATGCTAAGTACTCACAATGCCATCATACTGAAACATCGAGCTGGAATCCCTAGGCTGTAGAGGATTGTATTCTGTTGTTTCACATGCAGGACAATGATTTTTATATCCATTGCAAAAGTGTGCCTTTTAGCATCTTTGTGTTTTATGAAATCAGACCTGAAAAAATATTTCGCCCCTCTTTAAAATCAGAGCATCTTTTTCTGCTTAGGTTTACATAAAGTTATAAAACTTTGACTTCTCTGAGAAACTCCCTCTCATGCTGAAACACTCTGAGCAACTGAGCAGAAATTACTGACAAAAATTTTGGGGAAAGCTTCAATATCAAGAAATCTCACAGTCCAGTCTTCTAGTTTTCCACCTAGTTCTAGCAGGAAATATTAAAAGGCCATGGTGTGCACGATGTCCAAGAGTAATTGGCCTTTACCATCTCTGCCTAGTACATACATTCAGCACTCTGTGAACATTAATGACTCCTCATTTTGGGTTGCCAGAGATTAAGTTGGCCAAAATCACACTTCACTTTTGAAAATCATATTTACAATACAGTAAGCTTAGAAGGATAAAATTAAAGGGGGAAAAAAAAAAAAAAGAGGAAAGAAAGGGCTTCAGGATTTCCCTGTTTAATAGAAAATAAGAATAAAAGATGGCATATGAACACAGTTCAGAAGTACACATCCTACTTTTTTCACAGGTTTAAGAAAAAAGGAAAACCACACACATCAGAGCTATTTCAGTTTGTGATGCTCACTGCTGTGATGCTCTTCAAGCCAGATGCAGAATTCATGACAGTCAATTGCACACACCCATGGCCATTGTTGTGGCCATCAGCAGAGGGATCTGACAGTAGAGCTCAGAAGAACCAGCACATTACACATTTAATAATGTGGTGGGTTTGAGTTGCTGTTGCTGAAGACAGGAACACATCTCCAAATTGGTCTGTCTCATACAAGTAGGCGGTTTTTTTGTGAATTTTGTTCCCAGAGCTTGAAGACTTTCCATGCACCTGCACACTCCATTTGGGTGTTTTGTTAAAGAAATCTGCATGCTTGTCTTTCTAGATGGGAATGGAAGGGAAAGCTGGATCTGCCTTTGTGCCAGGGGCTATTGGTGGAGTTCCAGGACCATGATGTGAGCTGAAATCCCAATTAATCCTCAGTGGACTAAAGCAAACACTTTCTTGGAGACTGTCCTGTCCGCCAGAGTGGTAACACTGTGCCCCCGCTCCAGATGAGCAAAGGTCCCCGTGACAGCTGAAATGCAGTGGTGCTAGGCACAGGCAGGCAGGCCCATGAGGAGCTGAGACTGTGCTCCAGAGTGGAAGTTGATTCTCTCTTTGGTGCACAAGGTCACTGCCTGGGTTAGGTGTGCACACACCAGCTCTGCAGGAACATCATGTGCAGGATCCCCACCACATGGGCACATCCTGCATGGATCCACGCATGGGGGTACATCCCAGGCAGGCTCCCAGGACATGTATTCAATCAGTCTCCAGGAGGAACAGGCGCAGCATCCCTGGCCCTGTCACTCTCAGGCCAGCTCAGTAGAGAACGGGTGTGTAGAAGTTCACCCAAGGTGAGATGGCAGCACTTCCAGGCACACACGGTGGCATACCTTCAGGCACTCACAGTATATTTCTACCTTCCAGGAGCTTCATTCCCAGAGATCAAACAGATATCATGTGATGCCTGATAAAAAGTAAATGACTTCCTAATACTATACAAAGCCTGTAAAAAAATGCACATGCAAATACACTCAAATACTTGAAATTAAAATTCTAATAGTATATTCTATTTTCATTTGTATGTTTTTACTACTTTTTTTTCAGATGTCATTAATTTTTCTGCTTTAAGTTGTTGCCTGATATAAAATTAATTCTAAATGAGTGGGTTTTTACTGTACATGTCCTTGTTTTAGTTTTTCAGTTATTTTTCATAAATACATTTTACATTTAACTACCTCAGCTGCCTTTTGTTTTGTTTTGGCGCATATGAAGTCATGCACTTTCTATATTTGGGGATTTGGGGGGAGGAATTATTTCGATTTTGAATAACCAGGTTCAAAGCCATGTTGATCAATTTATAGAGGAGATCAGTTTAAGAAGACATAATTATTGACAGTTGCAGAACATACATTTTATTTTTAGGTTGTGTTGGGGTATAGTTTAACAAGAAACCACCATAAGCTGCTTATTAATTTGCCTTAAAAATGTACGCTCTTTCCTATTCAAGTCGTGTTATTTATTTCTTCTCTTGTACACAATTTATGTGACAAAGACTAACATAACAGTTGGCAGATAAACAGCAAATTGAACAGAGTGGACCAATAGTTTCTCAGTTGTCTGTTGTAAACTGTTGCATTATACACTGATTGTGCTAAAAGAATTGTTACTGTGCTTATACTCCTTAGTCACCACTGCGGAAATAAAGTGACGGAAGATCACATTTGTGTTTATGGAACAGTGTAGATACCCCTTCCCCCCGCCCCAGTACAAGCACAGTGACTATAGGTGAATGATAATCATTGCAGAACTTTGTGCTTTGACTTGTAAACATTGTACAAATGTATTTGGTATTTTATTTGAAATGAAGAATCGAAATAGTTATTAAAAAAAAGAAGAAAAATAAAAAGAAATCTTCCTGTATATATATATATTCTGAATCCATGTATACAAACATTCCTTTAGAGTTCAGATTGTGAAGAGTGTCTTTATTGGCTAGAGACCGCTGCCTCCCGTGGCGGAGGTTACATGTGCTATAGTAAAGAACACAGTGTGTGAAGTAATTGATGTACTGCAGTACCATAGTTATTTTGGTCTGTTAAGTAAGTTGCAATTTGTGATGAAATGAAGTTGAAAGTAGTGCTTCATACTAACAAATTTCCTTGGTTACAACTTGATTTTTCTTGTAAAACTTAAAAGGGAAACTTGAAAATTTTATATATTTGGATTTTGTAGATTTTTTTTTATTTTATTGCAACACAAGGTACCAAAATCATTAAATAAAGTACACTGTGGTCATTTTACCCTGTCTCTTGAGTCCTTTTTAAAACTTTTTTTATCCTAGTGGATCATAAAAAAAATGCTTACCTTTCTGAAATTATTAGCAAAGACGATAAAAGTTAGTCCAGCTTGGACAAAGGTTTGGAACAGATGATCTCTAGAGATCCGCTCCACCAGTAATTATTTTACGTTTTTAGGCAGTATTACCGCAGGAGTTCCCATCCCTGAATGAGGGAGTGATGCAAGTGGCTCCCAGGTTACCCCTGGGACTGGGAGAAGATTTTACCTGGAGCTTGGACAACCTTACAGGTGGTTGTCCCAGCAGGGATACCTGGGAAGGCATGAGATACCCCAGCAGGCATCTTGCCCAGAGCAGCAGAAGAGGGTGCTCTTGCCACCACATATGGGGCTCTTCATGCTGTCTTGAAAGAAGACCTCCAACACAGCTGCCCTCGCCCAGGGAACAGACCAGCAGAAACCCAGGATTCTTCCATCACCTGAGAAGGGCTCCAGTCACAGGAGACAGAAGAAGGTGCTTTGTTGGTTTTACACCCCCTTCAGACCCCTGAAAGGATCACCATTCAATGATACTCATTGAGTAGTGGAGAAGGGAGAGCTGAACCTAAATCCTATCTTGTCTTGACCCCAATAATTGGGAAAACACCAGGGGAAATGCAGATGGTTCTACCTTTGCCTCCTGGGTAAGTGCTTAAATCATTGAACTATTTCACAAGTTGTTGCTGTCTTTGGCAGCATCTCCAATATCCTTGATAGCCTTCTTGGAATTATTGCCACATTTGTGTGTGCAATGCCACCCCAAGCAGCAGCCAAAGTTTGTGCAAGAAAGGCAAGCTCCTAGATCCCTCAGCCTTTCTGTCCTGCAGCCATGCTCCCACTCCTTCTTAGATGCTGCTTCTTGGCCTTCCTCAGGTGATCAAGAAAGGGGGATGAGGGGGAAAACAACCCACAAAACAACTAAATACCTGTCATGAGTTCAAAGAAACAAAGAATATATGTGTATATATCTTGGGTAAGTGAATTTGCTGGTAGGGATGATATGTGACTGACAAATTCACAGAGGGTTTGCTTCCCATGTGTTTCTCTGTTGTGTGGCTAAGGCTATGAAGGGAGTAGTTTGTTATTTTAACTAGGAAAAGCATGATGAAGGGAGCAGCAGCCCAGCAGCACTACTGGGATTGTTTCACGTGAGTCCTAAATCCTCAGTCCCTGTAACCCTGTGAAACCCCATCAAAAGCTCCAAAACCATTAGGCAAGTAATAGAAACTTACTTTAAAATATTTTGTTCCCCTAGCATGGTTTCCTACTTCTCTCCCCAAATGTACGCTGCACAGGACACCTTAACTGGGTGGGTTGCTGCCACAGTGGGGTCTAGTTAGCTTGGGGAAAAAGGGATTGATTTTGCATGATTTTATGCAAATTATTTACCTCTAGGGAAAAAGCTTTCTTCAGGGGACTTTTAATGAAAACCTACATGAAAGAATCAGAGCAGCTTCTTTTTAGGTTGAGCAAAGGTAGCAGACAGTTCAATTAGATTCTTTACAACAAAAGGGGAGAAAAATCTTGCAAGTGGCTTGAAAAGTGCTTATTCAGAGACCTTCTTGTCTCTCCTGCCTTAAAAGAATTGACATGTCTATAGTTTCAGGGGGAAAAATAGAAAATCTGAAAAAATGCAGGGATTTGGTAATAAAAGTCCTGTGTCTGGGCAAAATTATTCAAGCAAGGTTTTTCTCCTACTTTACCCAGTTTGGGAGCTAGTAAGAGACTGAGCTTAATACTGTGCTAATAATGCACCTAGAGACCTGTGTGCATAGGAAGGAGCAGTGTCTTCCTACTATAGCAATGGGAAACTTAGAAAGGTAGATTAGCGATAAGAAGGTTTTTATTTTCCTCCTGAATGTTGCAAAGGTATAAGAAGCATTTGTTCAGTGATTTCAGAAACAAAGCTGGAAAGCAGAAAAGTAAGTACTGATGTACAGTACTTTTGCTGTGGGAGTATTTCAGACCCACACTCAAGCACAGGACCTCAGGTGAATTAGATGTTAAGATGGGCTGGAAACCTACCCCCAGGCACGGTTTTGGGCTTAGCAAACTCTAGAGTTCACTACTCTCTACAATGTGTTTTCCACACAATAATGCATTTTTAACTACTTTACATTAGTGTTATTCCCAGGTGCTCACGTGCACTCCAACCCAATGACAAGAGAGCTCAGTTTGCTGACAAAAAGCTCCGGAGGATGTAGAGGCAGACCGACTGGAAAGGTGGCTTTCCCTGCCTTTGCTGCCACCTAGCACAGCGGGCTGTGCTTGTTGTGGGCTTCAGGGGCTGCTCTCCAGTGTTAGGCTTCATCCAAGGCATAAGGATTTCTCATCCACAAGAAGCTACACAAAAAAAAAAAAAAAAAAAAAAAAAAAATTGATGCTCACACTTACTATGTCTTTCAGCAACCAGATCATTTATTTTAAATTCGGTTCTTGTCAAGTGCTGTGAGCACAAGCTTTGTGAGCTGCCATGATCACACCCAAGGTACATGTGCTGCCTCCCACTGCTGTGTCACTGCTACATGCGCTCACAGGACTTACTTTGTCAACCAAGTTGACCAGTTTATAGAAGTCAAGATCACTGATAATGTCCCAAAACACAGAAGGATAAGTTAAAGTTCACTACTATTTTAAATAATTGGAACTGAGGTCATGGTTTATTTCCGATATTGTGGTCTCCTACAGGCCATCACCAAATTATTTCATAGTTTTCAGCATGTTACTCTTACATTAATTTTAAACTTCCTGTGTCTGTAAAGACAGTAAGCAGTCCAAATTCAGAATTTCATCAATTCATTAAACTCTACCAATCCTTTCAATGTGGACCTAAGTTCATTTTAACATCCATGACTAGTGCAGCTCTAGCTGCAGCTAGTAGTTCCTCTATATCTTCGCCAGCATTGACTCTACTTGATTCCTCCTTTAGCTCTGTGCACTCTTCCACCAGGCCAGTGGATCCATTACTGCAGTGGAATGAATGTAGTTTCTCTTCCCTAAGTGCAATTTCTCACTCTTGTAGCAAGACAAGAGGCACCATGCCCCGCCTCAGTTCAGCCACCCTCCACAAACCAGCTATTTCACAACTTGTAGTCAAATCAAAGTTAAGAGGGAGCATCTGGAGTCTCCTTCAGACTGAGTGAGTCGCATTACACAAGTCTATTTCACATTTATCCCTGCTGATCTTTTTTTCTTCTCTGATGATTTTGTAACTCTTCCAAGATTGTCCCTTTAAGGCATTTTCCTTTTGTAGGATTTCTTCATTTATTTTAAATGCCCATTTGTCTCTGATATTTGTTTTTGTGTTTTCCTTTGGGGATTTGTTTTGCTTTGGGCTCTGCTTGCCATCTGTTACGTTTGAGACTACATTTCAAGTTCTGTCACCTCTCTGTGCTGACTTTGATTCCAGCTGACTGTTGGTGCAGCATTTGTGAGGAGCTCTGTGGTTACGTTACAGGTAACATTTGTGACGTTTTGTCAGAGTTTGATGTCCTGAGCAATGTTCTAACAATGTCCTCATAAAAGCAGGAAAATTAACCCATCTCTCATCTTTCCCCGCCTGTTAGTGTTTTGTTAGGTACCCTGTGCCATCTTTTGCCCGCAGTTTCACCCCAGGATCTGTTGTGCTGACTTGGAATTTCTGTGACTTGTATATGTGCCCGTATTTTAAAATCTAGAAAAACCCAACCCAGAATAAGAAGACTCTTCTTTAGCTGTTCCATGATACCCTAGAGCATTCCCCATTTCCCAAGAACATAAATAACAGCCAAGAATATGGTTTTAGCATAAATCATGTAGCATGTCTTAATGACCTCCTTTAATGACATCTCCAATTATCTTACCCCTGTGAGCAGCTTACACAGTGCAGGGTGTGCTGTATTTGTAAAGCAAAAATGAGGTTGAAGCTTCAGTTCCATTCTATGGTTTAAAGTGAGAAATGGGCCACTTTGCCTCCTATGAGAAGCACTGGTGGTCACACAGGGGTTACTGCTTTCCCCTCTCTGCCCCAGCTGATGGCAGGCAGGGCATTACAGGCTACGAAGAATAATTATGCCTCATGGTTATATCTTTCTTTAAAGCAGCATCAACTCCTATGTGCGGCTCATAACTAATAATGAATCAAGTTTAGTCTTCAGATGGGCTTTTGGTTATATATCTGACCCATCTCATATTGAAAATTATAATTATCCAACTTCATTCCATTTATGTGGTTATCAATTTTTTACATTTGGTCCCATCACCTGATCCCAAAGTGTTACTCTGTGCTGATAAGACATGAGATTTCAGCGGCAGCAATTTCTTCAACACCCTAATGGGACAGGATTTCATTTCACCGGTGTATTATCTAGCACATCAAATTATTTTACCTTGCCTGTAGAGCACCCCTGTGAGCCTTTGTTGCAGAAAGAATTTCAAGGTGAAACTTCTGTCTTTGATATCCTTGTAAAGATGTCTAGAATCAGACATCTTCAGAAAAGATGCAATTAAATTAAAAATGTTCTCGGAGATTTGGGGATCCAAAGAATGTGGTCCTTGGTATTCGTTCTCAGTGCTCAGTTGATTGTCTGACACATCATGATGGTGAGACTTTGGACTATGGGCTGGGGAGGGGGGAATGGAAAGGACCATTTCTGCTCCTGCCTGAACCTGTCTCCCAGCCCCTACAGGAGGTCACCTCTGGCTCCTGCCCATTTTAAAGGCTCTTGTGCCTCCTGCTCAGCACAGGACCATTGCTGGATTTGTCTCACCAACCATGCAGCCCAATGGAATTGCACAAGGGCAAGCTGGATTTGGCATTCCTCATCAGTGCATGGTTTGGATGGTGCCATGGCTAATGGTCTGATCCAGCATGGCACATCTTCACCCTCAGCAGTGACTGGGAGTCACTGCACTGGGAGTCACTGCACTGGGAGTCCAATCAGGTATGCCATTACCCTGGTAGTGCACGCAAGTAGGACAGGAGAAACCTCCATTTTAAATTTAACTTTTTCAATATTGTTTTGAACACAGATCTTCTAAAACCTTTTCTTTAATTAACTTTTCTTGCATAGATAATTCATTTTTACCAGCAGCCTATGCTACAGGATGCTTCTGACTGTGCACAGAGATAATATACTCTCTTTTTATTTCTGCCTGAAGCAGAGTTAAAACAGGAACTGAAGTTTTGGTTGCACTTTTATCCTTTGGAGTAGTTTTTCTTGTGTGCACATGTGCAACCTCTTTTGAGATTATAGCTCTTATATTTCCTAAAGGAAGACTCAGAAAAAGCAGGGCAGCCTTCAAGAAAAACAAAAAATCTTGGAAGAACATAAAAGCCTTGTGTTCATTACAGTTTGCCTTGAAGACTTTATCTGACATTTCTCTGAAACCTGAGTTATCAGAAGCAGTCATTTGCTCTGCATTATCTACTACCTCGATTCAAAGGAAGTACTAAAGCAGTGCCATTTGAATTCAGACAGGAAGATGGGCCCAAGGGAGATGCTCTGCCTCTTGTGAAAGCAGCTGGTTAGGGGGAAGAAAGCAGAGAAGCTTCTAGGCTCAGTATCTCTCTGTTATTTATATTTAACTGCCTGGCACAAATACACAAAGACTCTGTGGCTATATGTCAAGGCATGAGTGCACAGATCAAACTGTGCAGCAGGAGAAAGCGTAGCAAACAAGGACACAGAGCTGGTCAAGCATGGTAGGGAGGGTGAGTAACAGGGCTGGGCACCGTGTCCTGCTGCCTTGCCAGAGCTGAGCTTTTATACATGGCAGGACAGTGCTCCTTGCTCTGGCACTTCCCAGGTCCCACATGTCTGGTTTTTAAGCAAAGGCTGCAAAGAGAACTTTTTCATACTGGCTTTTTCAGTCCACATCAGCCTGCAAGAACAACTGGCTCCCTGTGTGCCAGCTCACATTGCTGCTGGCTCGGACGGTGCACGGTGCCAGACTGAGCTCTTCCTGTGAGCTGTCAGAACACGGATGCAGCATCTGGTGTGAGTGCTCAGAGGGGCTCAGTGAGTGTTCAAAGGAATAATCTCTGCTTCAGCAATGTGGGTTTCCACTTGTGCCAAGGCAGCAGTGCTTTTAAATTCCCTGTGCACTTATTGTTCCTGACATCCGAAACACTAACTGCAAACTTACTTACCCCCAACATGCTTGGGGGAAAAGAACAAAAAAACAGAGGCCAAAGTGTTAGCAAACCTTGTCACACTGCAAGCTTCCCTGTTCCAAGGTCCTTCCTTTCCTTGCCCTCAGATGCCAGCAGAGGAGGTGCAATGTTTGGGGTTTCCCATTATTTGCGTTACAGCATTTGTAGGTGTGAACTGAGCAGACTTAACTCCATGGGGTGGGCAGGCTTTCAGGCTGGCCAGGGGAAACATCTTAAGGAATTGGGCATATAAAAAAAACTTCCTTTCCTTTTACAAAGGGGAATAACTGCACTATCTAAGCCGTGTTGAGATATCATAGGTATCCTGAGTCGGAAGGAACCCACAAGATCATCAAGTCCAACTCCTGCCCCACACAGCACCATCCCCAAGAGTCACACCATGTGCCTGAGAGCATTGTCTAAATGCTTCTTGAACTCTGCCAGGCTTGGTGCTGTGGCCACTTCCCTGGACAGCCTGTTCCAGTGCCCAACCTCCCTCTGGGTGAAGAGCCTATTATTTCCTAATATCCAGCCTAAACCTCCCATGACACAACTTCAGACCACTCCCTGTCACTGATCACCAGAAAGAAGGGATTGATCCCTGGCCCTTTGCTTCCCCTCCTGAGGAATTTGTAGATTGCAATGAGGTCTCCCCTCGGTCTCCGCTTTTCTAGGCTGAACAAACCAAGTGACCTCAGCTATTTCTCATACATCTTACATTTTGACAGCTTTTCTAACTTCAGACAATCAACCTTGCTAAGTAATGTCTGTGCTAGTGGCAGCTAAAGTTGGTGATTTTATACTAGGATGGTTGCAGTGGGACAGCACTGCTTACTAAACAAAAATTTAGGTATTGAAGAGGGGAAAAAAAACAGCCCAGTAACCTGTAGAGGATCAAATATTTCCATTCCAGATGTGCTGCTGTTACACAAATGGATTCTTGGGAGAAATAAACCTTCAGCTTTACTGTTAAAATTTAAGGTAAACCCAGCACACACACAGAGCAGTATGGGATGCCAGGAAGGGACATTTGGGTCATGGACATATGAATTACCTGGAGCCAGTGATGTTTTCTTCATTTGACTTACTAATTTACTTCATACAGCTGCCAACACTTGCGGCACCTCTTAAAATTGACTTCACCCCACCCCAGCAGTGGCACATTTATATTGGGCTGAGTCACCACCACCTTCTCCAACACATCCTGCCTGCACTCAGCCAAACATCTTTTCCTCTCTTCAGTTTCAAAACAATAGCTGCTCCCAGTGGTTGAGTATTAAATCTGATTAAATTTGATGGAAGCAGGCCCTCATTCTGTCCCAAAAGAGCTGATACTACAGATTCACGTGTTTTCCTTTGACTGCCTGTCTCTGCTGCTGTCTCTTGCCTGGCACGCTGCCTGGAAAGGAGGAGGGACTGTGGAAACAGGACAGCCTGCCAAAGAAATCAAGCTTCTTCAGAAGAAAAGCCCCAGTATGAAAATTTCAGTCTTTTTTGGGATGTCCCCTTTCTACAGGTGAACTTCACTTTTATATTTGAAAATATCAGGTTTCCTCATTGTGAAATCTGTTAGTCCTGTGTAGTTTATTCTCTGGAGTGCAGGAATATTCTGATATACATAATATTAAAAATATTTGTTGAGGTGGAAGCATTATTCAGGAACCTGAGTGTTTCTGGCTTTATTTGCCCCAATGTGAGCATGTGATTAACACAGGTGCTGTCTCCTAGTTTAGATATTGGAAATGGCGCCCGGATCCTCAGAAAAGCAAATTAATTGATAAAAATTTCCTACAGACCTAGTTCCAACAATTGCAGAGATCTGCATTAAATTTAGGAGCTTGGGCTACAGAAATAATTATTTTCTTGCTATCTATTTTTGCTGCATGGTTTGAAGGGGCAATCTGTTAGAAATCAGCACATCTACAGAAACTGTTTGGTTCACCAGCTAATAAAAATGATTAAGTGTAATAATGACAAAGCAAGCATGACTGATATGATCTTGATATTTGCAAAGCCCAGGTGGATTGAATAATAATGGTCTGCTATTTGACTTGCATCAGCAGCTGAAGTTAGGTTCCATTCTTCTGTTGATATCAAAGAAACAGGGCATCACAAAAACACACAGGTACATTTACCTATGCTGCTGGGTAAAGCCAGACAGTATCTGGTCCTGTAGCCACTAATGTAAGACATTATGAGTTAAGAAACTAAAGGTGGACTGATGCATTCCAACAGCTGAGATCTTCTGTCTGCCTTTTTAGGTCAGCTCTCTACTCTCATTCTTTCTTGAAGTGTGTTTTTGGGCCCTTGTGGGTGTTTAGCTGCACACATGCCTGGCTCTTCTGACTCACCTTGCTGCAGACAGCAACAAAAGCCATCCTCCAAATTTAAGTGCTTGTCAAACTGTACATCCACTGTCTCAAAATGAGAGCTTTGCAAATGAAGCACTGGGCACAGAGTAACCAAAGCAATTTAAAAGTGGTTTCAGCACAAATTCAGACCCTTTGCTGCACCAGAAGGGTGGAATAAATCACACAGTATAAGTGTCTATTGTTTCATTTATTACAGCTGCTAAGCAGAAAGCTTATTGCCTCCTAGAAATGGTATTTGTGCATGTTGTAGGATGACAGAAAAAGGCCAGAAGTTCTTTATATAAAGCTTCCTCTCTTGTTAGAAAAGCAACCTTCCCTTATCAAGTTTGCTCTGTATGAGAATCTTAAGGAGGTGGTGGGATGTGCACAAAGACCTGAACTTAATGCCATTAGCTCCTCAGCTGTAACTTCCTGTGTCTGTCTGGCCACACCTGAGCTGAACAAGATGTTCCAGGGCACATGAGGCACTGGAAACAGGGTGGCTGGGTTAGCCAAGCTGCTGCCTCTTCCTCTGGCTGTTCTGCAAAGGCAGCCCAGCGCAGCACCACACCACACACTGCTGCAGGCCCGGGGAACCACAGGTGCTTGAGCTTGCTTCACCCCACTCTGAAGGCAAAGCTTTAGTGGGATTTAAGTCTTGTCCTGAAGACCCTGGGTATCATCACAGGAGATGGCTGCATGAAAGGTTGTGGCAGAGAGAGGAAATTGGTAACAAGCATGACTACCAGCTTGCTTTTGAGAGTAAACCACAAACCTGGAGGTGGCAATACCTGATAATAGCATAATGTAGTACTGACTACTACACATCTTCCTCTACATACTTGTCGTGGTTTGAGAGGAAATGAGTTTTTGGGAGGTGGTAGTGGTCAAACCAATAGGTGCCCAGATGTGGATATTGGCACCTGGTTTGACCATTGAGCATATGGATCCGCCTCTGAGAACACAGGGGTTAAAAGCGAGAGCTCCCAACGGGAACGCTCTCTTAGTTCCGGTGGATGGAAGAGTTCAGACCTCCCCTGCCCAGCTTCGGGCTGGGTGGGGGAGGGGAAAAGGCCATGCGGCCGGGGAAGGTAGGCCGGAGCCATGGGCCGGAGACGGGAGGCGATGGCTTGGATAAGAGTGAGTTCCCCACAGAGACGGAGGGGTGGAGGAACTCAGAGAAGCAGCGGGCAGCCCCCCTCCTCGGGAGAGAGAGAGTGAAAGAGAGGTGCCAGTGCTATCTTGAACTTGATAGTACTGGCCGGGCCGAGGAAGAGAAGTGGGGGGGGCAATGGGAACCGTGCCCAGAGGAGCTGGCGGAGAGCTAGTGTGAGAGTTCAAGATGAGCAAAGACTGTAATTTTAACCCTTCTGTGGGACAGTGAAAACCTGGCAAATGCTGATCCTCCGGGAGTCGAAGGAGGAGAGAGACGGATGAGAGGAAATATAAAGGGTGAGAGAGCGGTGCAAGTGAAGACCGACGGAGAGAAGCTGAGGAAATCCTAGGTGGAAGAGATGACAAAGTGGCTTTTAGCTAGACTTTTTCTTGTATAGCCATAAGCAGAATTTTTCCTGTAATACAGAGACTGCATTTTAGGGGGAGGCGGTGCCAAAGAAGTGATGGTGAGACCCCTCGGCCCCAGGGGGTGAAATATTGGGGGGGACTGGTGTCCCGAACAGGAGGAGGCGGCGCCAAAGAGTGATAGTGAGACCCCTCGGCCCCAGGGGGTGAAATATTGGGGGGGGGACTGGTGTCCCGAAACAGTGAGAGACTGTCGTTCTCTTCTAGAGCTGGGCATTCTTGAAAGAGAAACCCTAAAAGCAGCTCTGGTCCATGTGCAGTAGTGAGAGCACTGAACATGGAAGGAAGAAGTCACGACGTGCAATTATTGAGTGACGGGGATTGGCCTGTGGCACAAGGGGGGCTCTTCTCTCCTTGATAAAATGAGAGGTGATTGTCGGAAGGGTGGAGATGGACTGTGCTGATTATTTAAAGAGTGTGATGGACTGGATAAAGAACTGAAGTTTTGTGTCATTCTGTGAAAATTGAGTGGGGGGAGGAGGAATGTTTGACAGGTTTCCATTCTGCTCTGTGTGTTCATTATATAAGTGTGTGATAATAAAGTTTTTTTCCCTTTTATTTACAAGTGAAGGCCTGCTTTACTCTGTCTCTAATCACATCTCACAGCAGACACCAAGAAAGATAAGTTTTCATAAGGGCACTGGCATTAAGCCAAAGTCAAACCATAACAATACTACTGAGTTACACTTTGCTCCAAAGAGGTCCTGAGGGCTCCTGAGGTCTTCTCCTGAGCTTGGTCCTCCAGGATAACTGCCCTCACCACTGCCCAACTCAGATGGCAACCTTGGTCCTGGAAATGCCATCAAAACTGCTAAGCTTCTGCACTGGTGTCAGGTTTTGCAAAGAGAAAAAAAGCCAGGAAGTTTTATTTTCATAAATGTGACTCAGGATTGCCCAGAATCAGGATTCTGAAAGTAGTTTCTGGTATGTGTGTGCTTGCTTCAGCTGTGAGACTTGGTTTATATTTTCATTAATGCCTTCAGAGACTGAGCCAAGTTGCAGTCAGCCTTTTCCCTCAAGCTTGTTCTCACAAAGCCTGATCAAATACCAAAATTTCTGTCTGGAAAGTGGAAATTTATGGTAAAAAAACATTAACCAAGCAAGTCTACAAATGCTGTGCCCACTAGTTAAAATTAATCCACTACGTAATGAGCAAAAGAAAATTAATTCATTTCTAAATGGAGGGGATGCTTTCAAGATTTTGGTGGATCTGTCAGGAAAGTGTTTTTCAGATGGTAGGGAGAAATCTATCATTAAAAAACTGGAGAGCTGACAACTTCATTACAGAAATAAGAGCTCAGAAATGTTTCTAGGTACTTTTGGTGGATTTCAAACAGATCAGGAAGGTTTAAATTGGACATTAGGGAGAATTTCTTCACAGAAATGGTGTTTGGGCATTGGAATGGGCTGCCCAGGGAGGTGGTGGAGTCACCATCCCTGGAGGTGTTTAAGAAAAGATTGGACATGCAGCACTCAGTGCCATGGTCTAGTTGACAGGGTGATGTTGGGTCATAGGTTGGACTTGATAATCTGAAAGGTCTGTTCTAACCTAATTGATTCTGTGGTTCTGTAAAATGGAACTAACAAATGTTCCTTGGGGTCTCCATTTCTGTTCCCACTTTGGAAGTAACTGAAAGAAAAATAAGTTGCTCTCAGCAAAGTGTAGACCTAAAACTACTGAAAGAAACAGAAGTGCAAATCCGTCTGGAATATATGAAGATTAGCCCCTTCTGCATCCCAATTCATCTGCCACAAATTCTGTAGAAAGATGACACAAAATTGTAAATTCCTACCCTCCCTGATGTTTGGGGCATTGCATTTCTCATTAAAAGTACTTATGTTAAAAAGGTTCAATTACTTGACTTCTATTTCTTTAAACTTTCAAAATATTCTCTAAACAATACGTGTTTTGTTAGAACTTTGACACCTCATGTTTCCAGAGCATGGCATGTTTTTAGCAGAAAGAAAAGAGCCAAAGGTGATTTGATGAGTTGTGCGGCATTCACTTGTTACAGTAACTGGTACGGACAGACAAGGCCCAGTGGAACAGGAACTGCTCTACAACAGCCAACTCATGAGCTCCATGGTGGAGAAAAAATATTGGGTCTGCTTTACATGTGCAGCCTAATTCCACATGGCATCTCACCTTGTAATGTTTCACACACAGGCAAAAGCGAGAAGTGTTAGTAAACACTTCAGGTTTTAAGAAAATGCTCCCTACAGTTCAAGAGTTTGTTACATCTTTCTGACCAATTTTCTGACATAAAGAGATAATTATAACCATTTAAAAATGTTTCAGGAAGCAACATGTGGTATGCATATGATGTATGCTCTGACAAAATACAAGGTTGCAAGTGGCAAATCTGCAACCATCTGTGCAACACAAAAATTATGTAAGAAAAAAGCAGACCAGCAAATACTGCAAATAACCCATGATGAGAAAAGTATCATGGAATCAGAACAGTTTGGGTTGGAAGAGCTCCTTAAAGATCATCCAGTTCCAATCCCCCTGTCCTGGGCAGGAACAACTTCCAATAGAGCAGGTTGCTCAAAGCTCTATCCAGCCTTTCCTTGAACACTTCCAGGGATGAGGCCACCACAGCTTTTTCTGGGCAACCTGTTCCAGTGCCTCACCCCTCCCACAGTAAATTTCTCCCTAATATCCAATCTAAACCTACTATCTTTGGTTTAAAGCCATCCCCAGCCATGTCCTGTCACTACATGGCCTCGTCAAAAGTCCCTCTCCAGCTTTCTTGTACCACCCTTCAGGTACTGGAAGGTTCTCCAACGCCCCTTTGGAGCCTTCTCTTCTCCAGACTGAACAACCCCAACTCTCTCAGCCTGCCTTCATTCGAGAGATACTCCAGCCCTCTGCGTATCTTCACAATTTTGAGACTATCTTTCTTTTGACTGGTCCTGAGCTTAAAAAAAAAAAAGTGAAGAAAACAGAAAAGTGTCAGCAGATTGTCTCTTGAAGTTTTAGCAGACACGTTTTGGAGAATTATCTTAATATGTATTTTCAGCACTACTATGCTCGTGTAGCAATTCCACACACTTCCACGTTTACTTTTGGTACAGCAATTTTTTGATGCCAAAATAACACCAAGAAAAGCATCCT